>NC_090387.1:32766902-34161111 GCF_036365525.1 Heterodontus francisci | reverse complement strand
TTCCCTCTCTCTCTCCTTGCCCCTTCTTCCCTCTCTATGTCTCTGCAAAACATCCGAGTCTGTCAGTACCGCAGTCGCAGACTCCAGGTAGAAAACCATCTGCATTGCTGGCTCTAAGAAAACCCTGAAACAGTTGGCCACCTCTACCAGCCAGAAACTTCAGGACCATGAGTTCAGCCAGAACATCACTAAATTACCAGACTCCACAGACTATACATCCTTTTTCTTTCTGGACTCTAATCCAACCAATCTATTCTTCATCACTCTGTAACCTATTTGTGTGTGTGTGAAAGTTGGAGTGTGGTTTATTATTTTTACTTAGATCGGGTTTTGATCGTTAAGTACAATTAACTAACCTCTTGTTTAAACTCAAGGAAACCTGTGCAGTTGGTTCTTTTATGATCATAGCACATAAAGGGCTCACTCATGGAATTGGTAAGCATGTTGACTGTTTATAAAAAATAATCTGTTGTGGTTAAACAAGGAGAGGGACAAGAGGGGAGACTTTTGACTCCTCCTCACCAGATCGTAACGGTAGAGACAAAGGCAAAAGTGAGCCTATTGTATCTGTCACTGTACCACAGATCGATCAGAAAACAGGGTTAGCTTGCAAATGGGAGGTTCCTTGTGCACGTTGAAAATTATGAGCTTGTTTGAGCAAGAGACTTTGTAGCTCCATTTGTAATAAGAAAAAAGCATTATTATTTTTGAAAATTATCACCTTAGCCAGTCTGCTGCCAAAAGTATAAAAAGAAGCAAAACTGCTCAATCTAAATAGTAACAGTGGTGATCTCAGGAAACAGTATATTCTCAGTCTTAAAATGAGCATTACCAATTTTACTGAGAGGTTTCATTAGCTTTAGTTGCTTATAGAAGAAAGACAATAATACTAACAAAAGTTTTCCACTACACAGCCACCCAAAAGAAAAAAGGGAAGGGAGGCAAGAAAGCTAAAACACCAACGGTGATCGATGGCCTTTCTACAGATGCGATGTCTAAGGAGCAGGTAAAACTCTTCTGTTCTGTGAAAATGAAGATATGAACTATATCTGTGGCGCAATTGGTCAGCGCTTTCCAAAAGGTTGGTGGTTTGAGCCCAGGAACAGAACCTTTTGAATTTATTTTAAGGTAATTGAGAAAAGAAGCAGAAGGGAAATGAAGAGAATAATTTTTACGCAGTGGGTTGTCATGATCTGGAATGCACTGCCTGAAAGGTTGGTGGAAGTAGATTCGGTAGTAACTTTCAAAAGGGAATTGGATAAATATTTCAAAAGGGAGAATTTGCTGGGCTGTGGGGGAAGTGGAGGAGAGTGGCACTAATTGGATTGCTGTTTTAAAGAGCTGGGCCAAATGGCTCTCTATACTGCCTGAATCTATATCTATAGAGTGTTCCATGGTTCAAGGGTTTCAGCTGAAAAACTAATTATTCTTTATTGACCATGCACAGTTGGAGGAGCACATTGTTCGGCTGCGTGAAGAGCTTGACAGGGAACGAGAAGAACGGAACTACTTTCAGCTTGAGCGTGATAAAATCCACACTTTCTGGGAGATCACAAAGCGGCAGCTGGAGGAGAGGAAGTCAGAATTAAGAAACAAAGACCGAGAAATGGAGGATGCTGAGGAACGACATCAGGTGGAAATTAAGGTAATGGGCCTAATACAGCAAGATCATTGGAACATTAACACATAAGAACAGGTGGGCCATTCATCCCCTCAAACCTGTTCTGCTACTCAGTTAAATCATGGCTGATCTGTACCTCAAGTCCATTTATCTGCTATTGTTCCATGTCCCTTGATATTCTTACCTAACAAAAATCTATCATAGAATCATAGAGTGGTCACAGCACAGAAGGAGGCAGGAGGCCGGTTGGCCTATTGTGTCCATGCTGGCTTTCTGCAACCATGACGCAGCGCGTCCCACTCCTCGCCCTTTCCCCATAGCTCTAAAATGTTTTTCTCTTCAGATGCTTATTCAATTCCCTTTTGAAAGCCCCGATTCTATCTGCCTCCACTACGCTCTTGTAGTGCATTCCAGATCCTAAACATTGGCTGCATTTCTTCCTGTTGCCGTTCACCTTGAATCGGTGTTTGCTGCTTCGTTGACCCTTCCACCAATGGGCGCAGTTTCTATCTACTCTGTCCAGATGCCCTGTAATTTTTGAACACCTCTATCAAATCTCCTCTCAAACTTCTCTTTAAGGAGAACAACCTCAGCTTCTCCAATCTATCCTCGTAACAGAAGTGCAAAAGAAAAGGCTGAAGCATTTGCGACCATCTTCAGTCTGAAGTGCCGAGTGGATGATCCATCTCAGCCTCATCCTGAGGTCCCCAGCATCACAGATATAAAACTTCAACCGATTTGATTCACTCCATGTGATATCAGGAAACGGTTGAAGGTACCGGATACTGCAAAAGTTGTGGATTCTGACTTCTGTACTACAGCCAGGATCTAGTCAGATCCTGGCTGTAGTACTGAAGACTTGTGCTGCAGAGCAAGCAGCACCCCTAGCCAAGCTGTTCCAGTACAGCTACAATACTGGCATCTACTCGACAATGTGGAAAATTGCCTAGGTATGTCTTGTCTGCAAAAAGTAGGACATATCCAATCTGGCCATTTACTGCCCCATTAGTCTGCTCTCTGTCATCAGCAAAGTGACGGAAGGTGTCGTCGACAGTGCTATCAAGTGCCTTGTAAACAGTAACAACCTGCTCACTGATGCTTGTTGTGTTTTGAAAATGGCATTGTACATATTGATCACTTGAGGCTACCATGCAGCCACACAAGCCAGCAGAGGGTGCTGAAAGTGAAAGTAAAACAGAATAAAGAAGACTCCATTATGTTCAACAGCATGCTGCCTCTGACTCAGTCTTTGCCTCGTATTTCTTACTAAACTCAGCCAAACCTTGCTCCAGTCCGGAGAGCGTCACAATGCTCAGTTTGGGTACCACCAGGGCCACTCGGCTTCCGACCTTATTACAGCCCTGGTCCAAATGTGGACAAAAAAGCTGAATTCAAGAAGTGAGGTGAGAGTGATTACCCTTGACATCAAGGCAGAAATTGACCAAGTGTGGTATTAAGGAGCCCTAGCCAAATTAACTCAATGGGAATTGGGGGAAAAATTCACCATTGGTTGGATTCATACTTAGCACAAAGATGGATGGGATTGCTGAAGGTCAACCATCTCAGCCACAGGACATTGTTACTGGAGTTCGTCAGGGTAATGTCCTAGGCCCAACCATCTTCAGCTGCTTCATCAATGAACTTTGCTCCATCATAAGGTCAGAAGTGGGATTTTCGCTAATGGTTGTATGACGTTCAGTACCATTTGCAACCCCTCAGATACTGAAGCAGTCCGTATCCATATGCAGCAAGATCTGGTCAACAATGAGGCTTGGGCTAATGTGGCTAGTAACGTTTGTGCCACACAGTGACAGGCAATGACGATTTCCAGCAAGAAAGAATCTAACCATCTTCCCGTGACATTACCATTGCTGCATCCCCCACTGTCAACGTCAGCAGGGATTACCATTGACCAGAAACTGAACTGGAGCAGCCATATAAATACTGTGGCAACAAAATCAGGTCAGAGACCGGGGATTCTGCAGCGAGTAGCCCACCTCCTGACTCCCCAAAGCCTGTCCACCATCTACAAGGCACAAGTTAGGAGTGTGATGGAATACTCTTCATTTTCCTGGATGAATGCATCTCTAACAGCACTCGGAAAGCTCAACACATCCAGGACAAAGCAGCCCACTTGATTGGCACCCCATCCATAAATAATCACTCCCTCCACCACCGATGCACAGTGGCAGCAGTATGTACCATATACAAGATGCACTGCAACAACTCACCGCTCCTCCTTTGACAGCACCTTCCAAACCCGCAGTCTCTTGCACCTAGAAGGATAAGGGCAGCAGACGCATGGGAACACCACCACCTGCAAGTTCCCCTCCAAGTCACACACCATCTTGACTTGGCAATATATCATTTTTTCTTCACTGTCGCTAGATCAAAATCCTGGAACTCCCTCCCTAACAGCACTGTGGGTGCACCCGCACCAGATGGACTGCAGCGGTTCAAGAAGGCAGCTCACCGCCACCTCTCGAAGGCAGTTGGGGATGGGCAACAAATGCTGGCTTTGCCAGCGAAGTCCACATCCCATGAACAAATTTAAAAAAACAGTTCCTTATCCCTGGAACCATTCTTGTAAATCTTTTCTGCACCTACTCTAAAGCTTTCACATTCTTCCTAAAGTGCAGTGCCTAGAATTGGACGCAATGTTCCACATGAGGCCGAACCAGAGTTTTAAAAAGGTTCACCATGACTTTCTTGCTCAATCTCAATCCAAAATTTTGAAAATTTCAATTGACCAAGCATCTGCAGCCTTTTGTGGTAGCAAGATCCAGATTTCCACCATCAGTTGTGTAAAAAGTGTTTCCTGATTACAGTTCTAATTGGCTTAGCTGTAATTTTAAGCTTATGCCCTCTTGTTCTGGATTCCCCCATCAGTCTCCTTTGTCATTTATTATTTTAAATATCTCAATTAAATCACCACTCAACCCTCTAAACTCAAGGAATGCAAGCCAAGTTTATGCAACCTGTTTAAACCCTGGTATCATTCTGGTGAATTTGCATTGCACCCCTTCCAAAAAGCCAGTGCATCTTTCCTGAGATTTGGTGCCCAACAATGAACACAGTATTCCAGATGAGGTCTGTACACTTCCTCACTTTTTGAATTCCAACTTTCTTAAGATAAAAGCTAAAATTACATTCTGCTGCCATCTATATGTCTTACTGTGCCTCCTAACATGGTGTTATCTGCAAATTTGGATATACAACTTTCTATTCCTTCATCCAAGTCACTAATCTTTATGGTGAAAAGCTGATGCACCAGTACAGATCCCTGTTGAGCAACATTTGCTACATCCTGCCAAACATCTCCTATCTCCAAATCAAGTACTGATCCATGTCACAAGGTTATGCACTATATCAGTCAGACATGATCTATTCATCACAAATCCATGTTGACTTTCTTTGATCAGCTGATACTTGTCCAAGTGCTGAGTCACTCTGTCTCCAATTGTGCTAAGTTACTGGAATTTATCATCAGAGACATCAATTGTGCTAAGTTACTGGAATTTATCATCAATGTTAAATGGACAGGTCTGTAGTTACTTGGCTTATCCTTCCCTCCCTTCCTTCTTAAATATTGGAGGGGCATTTACAATTTTCCAGTCCAAAGGTGCATTTTCTGAATCTCAAGACCTTTGAAAACTTATGGCTAATATATATGCAACTTCTCACCTATTTGTTTTCCAGCCCAGGGTATTAAACCAACCTGTCCTGGAGACTTGTCTATCTTTAGTCTCATTATCTTCTCTACTGCCATTTTGTTTATTTGTATTAAATCCACTAAGTTCCCCCCTTTATTTAGTTTTAGGTACTCTTGCACTGCTAGTATTTTGTCGTCTCCCTCCACTATGAAAATGATGCCAAGTACTGCACCCATTTAACAAGTCTACCATTTCCTTATTACCCATTATAGCCTCACCTACGTCTGTCTTTAATGGGTTCATATTCCCATTTACTACCTTTTTTTAATATAGTTATAAAATCCTTCATGTCCCTTGTAAGTTTATTTTCAAATTACATTTTTGAATCTCTTGTTACTTTCTTTGTATCTCTTTGTTGCTTTTTATAGTTCACCCTGTCTGCTGGATTTCCACTTTTCCTAGCATTTATAAAAGCTCCTGTCTCTTACCTCATTAACTACACAACTGGAGCCTTTGTCTTAGAGTTATGTACTGGTTCTGTGCCATACCAAATACTTCTTTGAGTATTTCCTGATGTTTGTCTTTAGGTTTACCCATTAAGATATTGGTATAGTCCAGTATAGTATTCCTTATTCCTTTGAAGTTTGCCATACTTAAATTGGAAACCTTGGTTTGTGACTCTTACTTCTCAAACCAGTTATCAAATTCAACGATATTACGGTCACTATTTGCAAGATAATCCATTACTGTCAGATTGTTAACGAATTCTGGTTGATTACTCATCACTAAATCCAGTATGGTCTACTCCCCTGTTGGTTCCTGAAACAGGTTATTCTAAAAAACTGTCCCAAATACATTATACGTTCAGTGCTTACTTGAGATGTTCTGCATCTCCCAGTCTTAGTGGAAATTAAAATTTCTCATTATAATCACACTGTTTTTGCAGCGTGATTCCATGGCCTTCATAGCTATACATCCCTCCCACTAATCACTATTATCAGGTCTGTAAACAGCTCATATCAAAATTTTGCATCTAGTGCTGTTCTTTACCTCAACCCATAGTGTTTCCACTCTCACTGAAATCCCTTTAATTGAAGCTCAATTGGAAAAATTGCACTTCCAGGCTATGAAAAGATGTAAGACACTATAGAGCCACCCTGTCTGCAGTGTGCATTGATTTATCTATCTTTGGTTGTTGCAAATCTCTTACAAGCTCACCAAATCAATATTCACGAGTACCTGTCCCACATATCCCACAAAGAATGCTCGTTCTTGAGAATAAATAAATCACTCAGTAGTGGCTGGAATTGTGTTTTGTTTTAGAACATTTTCGTAATAATAATACAAGTTTTTAACATAATGCATGGGTGAATTTTCAGTGACACTGGGAAATATACTAGACTAAAAGGAAGTAGTTTATTAGAAATTATAATTTTTCCTATATTATGTATTTCTGTCCCACATATTCTAAAACCAAGAGGGATGTTGGGCACTGTAGTACTGCTTTTTATTTATACCCCAGGAAGTTCATCAGAGATGGGGAAAATTACACTACTGGCTGACTGAGAAATATTGGACGTTCATGAGAATATATTTCTACTAAGTAGGATGATTTTTAAATTGCAAATTATTTTCTAGTTCCCTTCTGATAGTTTATGTTTTCTTTTTTTCACAGGTCTACAAGCAGAAAGTCAAACATCTATTGTATGAACACCAGAATAACCTTGCCGAGTTGAAGGCAGAGAATACAGTGGCCATGAAACTGGACCAGAAAGAGCATCATGACCAGGAGCATGATTTACTAAATGATATCAGAAACCTAAAGGTTCAACTGAAGGAACAAGAGCTCTCCAATGAAAACATGGTGAAAACCCTGAAACTGGTACGTCCATGTCGGACAAAGATGAAATCAGATTAACAGACCTCACACATTAACTCTGTCAACTCTTATTCTATGTCTACAGATATTGTCAGACCTGCTATGTATTACCAGCACTTTCAGTTTTTATTTCAGATTTGCAGCGTTCGCAGTATTTTGCTTTTATTTCAGGTTAACACAATGTGCTTTAACTTTAAAAAAGGGGTAAAGTGGTAGATATTATCTATCTTGATTTCAGAAAGGCATTTGACACTGCCCCACATTGCAGCCTAATACACAAAGTATGTACCAATGGATAGATGGCAGAGGTTGGACTGGTGTGTGGGGAGGTATCAGAGTGGAAGTTACTTGACATTGGAACTCCATAGGGGACAATATTGAAGTCACTATTGTTTTTGATTTTTCTAAATGATTTGGCGAACAAAATATTGTCCAAGGTGTCTAAGTTTGCAGCCGTAACATTTTGATGGGTATTGAGAAATTAAATTCCGGAAAGTGCTTTTATTGAGCAGAGAATTTGAAAACTAGGGACCCAGTTTAAAGTTAAGGGCGTCAAAAGAAAATTAAAATGTAGTAAATATTTGATAATAGGATGTTGATAGAAATGTGGAATACATTACCAGAGGGGTGGTAGAACAGAATGCCACAGCAGGTTTAAAAAAGGGCTAGATGAATTTCTGTTAGTAGATAAGATTCAGAGCTATTAGTTCTAGAATCACAGTAAGGAAACTAATGGGAGATTTGAACAAGCAGCCACAATAAACCACCGGTCTCCCTGCTGCCCAAAACTGCACTGTTACTCTGTTTGAATTGTGGGGAAAAAGGGTTTGTCTCTTATTTTGATTCTTTGGTGCTAAGTACCATTTCTTCAGTAAGCTACAGGGGCTGATATGTTTTTAACAATACTCCAGTCTGTTGCACCACAAAGAGTTATTAGATGCTGACAGATCAAGTGAAGATAACTACATGAAATAGTTTCTCCAAAATATTGCATTTTGGCAAGAACAAACCTCTGTAAGATGAAGTGCAAGGTGTTTACACTGTTGTAATGAATAAATAAAATGAGAAAACTTAATTCAGGTTTCCAGAATTTTCAAAGAAGAAAATGCTGGAAACCCACAGTAAGTCCATTAGTCAGTGTAGACCCTTCATCAAAGCTTTCACAAGTTTTAAATTTTTTTTCATATTCGCTAACAGAAAAATGATGAAGAGATTACAAGATTGTGGAATGACTTTGAAAAACAAACACAAGGTTAGTCTGGCTTTTGTTATAATATACAAATCTTAAAATGGAAACTGCTGTAATCACAGCTATCACTCCTGATCCCCACTAAAAACGAAAGCTTATTTGAAAAACTTGGGTATGAGTCTTAAATTGCCAATCCAAGAAGGAATTTTGTTAGTATGATTGAAAGCTGCCAAAGCAACAGACAAGAGAACATATAAGTGATACCCAAAAATAGATTAATGACACATTATAGAGTATTATCTGCCATGGTGCCAAGAGGCATGGCGGGGAGATTCTCAGGTCTCCTTCCTGGCAGAAACGGCTGTTAGCGCCCTGAAAATGGTGAAGTAAGACTTACTGCCCCATTCCTGCAAATTGTGTGGGTGGTTGATGCTGTCTTCCTAAGGACTTATTGCTAGGCAGCTGGAGCATCATCTGAGTCAGGCTGTAGACCGTTTTAATATACAAATTGTGGTCTGATGATACATACAGGCTCCCATTGCCTTACAACTTAACTGGGTGAAGCATGCATCATGCACGCTCTACACTGTTTCAGCTGGTAATCCAGCTGTACAGCAGCCCAGAATGTAAGCTTTAATTTATTATTTGTGGATTTGGTAGGAGTGGGAGTGATTCTCCTGGCTCTCCAAAAATAACCTGCACCATTACTGCCAGGTCACTCCCACCCGAGAATCAACCCACCCCCACCACCCCCCCCAGATTGGACCTACCTTTTACTGGGCCCAGAGAACATAAAAATGAGCAGGCGTAGACCATTTGGCCCTTTAAGCCTGCTCCACCATTCAACAAGATCATAGCTGATTGACCTCAAATCCACCTTCCCACACTATCCCTTTCTCCCTTGATTTCCTTAGTACAGAAATCTGTTGACCTCTGTCTTGAACAAACTCAGCAACTGAGCATCCACGGCTCTCTGGGGTAGAGAATTTCAAAGATTCACACCCTTTGAATGAAGAAATTTCTCCTCATTTCAATCTTAAATGGCCAGCCCCTTTTTCCGTGGCTGACCCCATTTTCTAGAGGCTGGCCGGACTGCCTGATATTGCTGCAGCCTGGAACCACCAGGCTGACCCATAGTTCTTGTTTTCTCCATCGCAGGCCGCCAGCTGTATGACTAAAGCCCAGCCCTCAAAATGGACCGGTCCTCCCAATTGCCTTAAAACCATCCAGGTGGAAAATCTACCCCATGTATTGATGTCATTTTCTGTATAACAGAGTGATGTTTCTTATTTGCTGGTTACACTTTTCCAGATCACTGAGTTTGTGTCTTTCATAAGAATATGAGTAGGCTGTTCAGCCCCTTAATCCTTCTGCCATTCATCAGATTATGGCTGATTTGTACTTCGACTCCATTTACCTGCTCTTGATTAATTTCCCTTGATAGCCTTACTTAACAAAAATCTATCAAACCTTTTCTTGTAAATTTAAAATAGCACAGCATCTAAAGCCTTTTGGGAGAGAGAGTTTTATATTTTCACTAACTTTTGTGTCAAATAGTGCTTCCTTATTCCACTCCTGAACGGTCTATCTGCGATTTAAGATTGTGCCCCTTGTTCTGGATTCCGAACCAGAGGAAAGCATTTTGCTGTATCTACCCTATCAAATCCATTTGTCATTTTTAACACTGTGATTAGGTTACCTCCCAACTGTCTAAACTCAGGGAGTACAAAACAAGTTTGTGCAAACTGTACTCTTAATTTAACTCTTCAAGCTCTAGTATCAGTCAGGTGAATTTAAATTGTATCCCTCCAAGATTGATATATCCTTTCTGAGGTGCCTTGCCCAGAACTGAACACAGTACACCAGATGGGGACTGATTAAGGCTCTATACGATCCCGCCAGCATCCTTTGATTCTAGTCCCCTTCAGCCAAAAGCCAATATTCCATTAAAAGCTATGATTGCGTTTCACAGAATCGTTACAGTGCAGAAGGAGGCCATTTGGCCCATCGTGTCTGAAATGGCTCTTCGAAAGAGCAATTCCTTTAGTTCCATTCCCCTGCCTTCTCCCCATAACCCTGCACATTCTTCCTTTTCATATAACTGTCTAATTCCCTTTTGAATGCTTTAATTGACCTGCCTCTGGACCATGTTCTCAGGCAGCGCATTCCAGACCTTAACTACTCGCCGTGTGAAAAAGGATTTCCTCATGTCACCTTTGCTTCTCTTACAAATACTTTAAATCTGTGCCTCCTCTTTCTCTATCCATTCACGAGTGGGAACAGTTTCTCTCCATCTACTCTGTCCAGACCCTTCATGATTTTGAATATCTCTATCAAATCTCTCAGCCTTCTCTTCTCCAAGGAAAACAGTCCTAACTTCTCCAATCTATCTTCGTAACTGAAGTTCCTCATCCCTGGAACCATTCTCGTGAATCTTTTCTGTACCCTCTCCAATGCCCTTGCGTCTTTCATAAAGTGCGGCGCCCTGAACTGGACGCAATACTCCAGCTGAAGCTGAACTAGTGTCTTAAATGAGTTCAACATAATTTCTTTGCTCTTGTACTCTATGCCCCTATTAATAAAGCCCAGGACACTGTATGCTTTATTGACCGCGCTCTCAACCTGTCCTTTGACTTCAATTACTTTTGCACATATACACCTAGGTAACTCTGCTCCTGCACCCCCTTTAGAATTGTACCCTTTTTTCTTATTATCTCTCCATGTTCTTCCTATCAAAATGAATCACTTCACATTTCTCTGCATTGAACTTTGTCTGCCCAACTCGTCGATGTTCTTTTGAAGTTCTACGCTATCCTCCTCAAAATTCACAATGCTTCCAAGTTTCGTATCATCTGCAAACTTTGAAATTGTGCCCTGTACACCAAGGTCTAGGTCATTAATCTATATCAGGAAAAGCAAGGGTCCCAACACTGATCCCCGTGGAACTCCACTACAAACCTTCCTCCAGCCCAAGAAACATCCATTAACCACTACTCTTTGTTTCCTGTCACTCAGCCAATTTTGTATCCATGTTGCTACCTTACCTTTTATTCCATGAGCTACATGTTTGCTCAAAAGTCTGTTGTGTGGCACTGTATCAAATGTCTTTTGAAAGTCCATGTGCACCACATCAACAGCATTGTCCTCATCAATTCTCTCTGTTACCTTCTCAAAAAACTCCCGTTAGTTAAACATGATTTTCTCTTAAGACATCCGTGCTAGCTTTCCTTAATTAACTTGCATTTGTCCATGTGACTATTGATTTTGTCCCAAATTATTTTTTCTAGAAGTTTCCCCACCACTGAAGTTAAACTGACACCTGTGCATTGGCTTTTAGTGATTTGTGTATGTGGACTCTCAAATCCCATCGCTCCTCCACAGTTTCTAGTTTCTCACCATGAAGAAAATATTCAGATTTGTCTTTGTTGGATCCAAAGTGGATTACCTTGCACTGCCTACATTGAACTCCTTTTGCCACAGTTTTGCTTAATGCAGTTAATCTGTCTACATTCCTTTGTAACTCCCTGCTACCATCTACATGACCTAATTATGCCTCCTAACTTAGCATCATCTGCATACTTGAATATACAGCTCTCTATTCCTTCATCTAAGTCATTGATATATATGGTGAAAAGCTGAGGCCCCAGTGCGATACAAATCCCTGGGAAACACCACTGATCAAATCCTGACAATCGGAGTTCATTCCCTTTATCCCTATACTCTGTCTCATACCTCCTAACCAATTTCCAACCCCATGTCACAAGCTTGCTTCCAATTCCATGCACTTTCGTTTTCCCAATAATCTCTTGTGCAGAACCATATCAAATGTCTTGGGAAGTCTGTATAGATAGTATCTTTAGGCACTCCCTTATCCACCATATTATTGACTCCTCAAAAAATTCACATTGATAAGATAGACATGATGTACCCTTTACCCTTTCAGATTCAGATTGGTTATTGTGATGATTGTGGCTATTTGTTTCAGGAGCAGCCTACTGATTATGTCTGAATATTGCTTCCAATTTAACTACCTAGATGGTGATTATAATTGAGACAAGAAAGTAAAATAATATCTGAAAAGTTTTCCTGTTAAATTCTACAAAAAGCTAATCCTTTTTATCATATATAAAATGTAATTTGTACATCATGTTAAGATTAAACCTAAATGAATCCTACTACTGTCACTCTCTTTGAATAGAATCCATAAAAAAAGAGAAAAACATGAAATGTGATTTTAAATCTGTCTCTTCTTTCTAGCATTTTCTAATTAATGTTTCTAAAACTTTTAGGACCACACTGCTGTCGGAAACATGGCGAGGCAGGACTTCACTCCGCCAACAAGTCAGACATCTGACCCTGTCCCAAATTCCAAGAATGGGGTCCTCGAGGTGGGTGCCTTGCAATTGTGGAGGCACCTCCCTCAACGAAGAGATGAAAAATTGGAGCAGCAACTTACCCCTCTAATAGAGGGAGCTTGAGGCTTGTAATTTTTCCGTTATCTCTTCAGCCCATTTTTAATGTTTCCCATAGGAAAACCAACGCTGGCTTTCTAAGGAAACTGATCACTTCCAATCCATGCCAAATTCCTGACACCGTCTGAGAGATCTGCCCATGTTTTGCTCTTGCACGCGCCTCAGGAATTTGGAGCCCTATTGTTGAAGTGAAGTAGCTTTTTTTTAAAAACTGAATTATACAATTTCAAAGGTGTAAGAACTGGGGATATTTTTCCTTTTGTTCTGGATAATGCATTGTATGCATGATTAATTTGTTTCACTTGCTTGAAAAAAATCTTCTAATTCGGCCTTCACCACACTCAGATATTGAAGCTAAATATCAGAAGAAGATGGATGTGCTGCGTGACGAGATGGAATTGAGAAGAAAAACAGAAATTCATGAAATTGAAGAAAGAAAGAATGGTCAGATCAACGCATTGATGAAAAACCATGAAAAAGCATTCAGTGATATCAAAAATTACTACAATGACATTACTCTGAACAACCTTGCACTCATTAACTCATTGAAGGTTAGGGTGTTTCATGTTATCAAACAAATATGCTGTAGATGTTAGTACAAGGGTGCAAGTAAAATCACAACTGTTTCATAATTTGCTGAGTTTCTACAAGGGGACTTAATACCATCGTGGATTAGTACACTGTCTTGTCAACTCTGAGATTTGAATTTCTGTCAAACCCAGTTTGATGTGATGAAACTCCTTTTCATTGTGGTGGCTTTAACAACCTACGAAAAATAGACAGATTTGGCCCACTTTGTAGGGATGTGATTTCTAGGGCACAAAGCTGCTCATAATTGTCAGAGAATTGTCAGTTTTGCACAGAAAAGTAGTAAGATGTAGGATTGTTCCTCTGAGACTGGGGTGAGCGGACTTTTTTGGGACAAATACAGGGATCTAAACTACTGTTGTATGTGGGTGCTTCCAGACTATCCTATAGTGAATTCTATTTATTGCACCCTTCTGAGGCCCAACAGAAGCCCTGCCTGTGAAACCTTTCAGCTATGCTATAACTGACCTAGGGCATGCTTGAATCTTTTATTTTCCAGCATTGATATTCCTCACTGAGTACCCAAAAAGTATCAATTTAACAAAAAATGGCTTTCAGATCTTTACCATATAGTATGCTATTAACTAGATGCCTTCATCTAGTTGTTTTTATTCTAAATGTTCATTATGGAATGTGAGCTAGCTGATATCTCCATGTTTAGTTTAGAGATACAGCACTGAAACAGGCCCTTTGGCCCACCGAGTCTGTGCCGACCATCAACCACCCATTTATACTAATCCCATATTCCTACCACATCCCCACCTGTCCCTACATTTCCCTACCACCTACCTATACTAGTGGCAATTTATAATGGCCAATTTACCTACCAACCTGCAAGTCTTTTGGCTTGTGGGAGGAAACCGGAGCACCCGGAGGAAACCCACGCAGACACAGGGAGAACTTGCAAACTCCACACAGGCAGTACCCGGAATTGAACCCGGGTTGCTGGAGCTTTGAAGTTTTGGTTCTGCAAATCTCTTGTGCCGATTATTTGCTTATGTATTAACAATAATCTTTGTGGTGGTACTCAGTAAAATAATTAAGTGATGTAATTTACTGAACTATTTACAGTGCTCAAGATTTTAGTACCTTGTAGTCCTACACATTAAGTACATACATTGAGGTGTAATAGCGTTTTTTTATTTCTCCGTATTTACTCTTGATCTTTGTGAGCAATGGTCTATGTGTCTGTCATCTTCAGATTTTTCTCTAATTTCTCAGGAACAAGTGGAAGAGATGAAGGCAAAAGAAGAACGACTGGAGAAGGAAATGGCTGAGGTTCAGTATCAGAATAAGCGTCTGACAGATCCACTGCAGAAGGCACGGGCAGAGGTGGCAAGACTTACAAAACTATTGGCTAACTATGAGCAGGATAAAGGTTTTCTTGCAGTAAGTATCTTAGTAGCAAGGTGATGTGCACACCAGCTTGAAATTACTTTCCTCATTGGTTTTCGCATTGTTTTGGTTATGCAACCAATAATTTTTATTGAATCATATTGGTAGTAACTTTTATTGGTCTACCTGCTGACATGTACTGTAATTCACAGTAATTAAAACTTCCCCAACTGCTCTGCTAAAACCAGAGAATTATTTGTAAAATGCTTGGAGGCAGACCATGTCTGTTTAAAAGAAAAACATATGCCACTTTTTATTTTCTATTAATTCTTTGGATGTGGGTGTCGGCAACATTGGCAAGGCTGACATTTATTTTACATCCCTGGTTGCCCTGAGAAGGTGATGGTAGGCCACCATCTTGAAACACTGCAGTCCATGTAGTGAAGGTACTCCCACAAAGGGATTTTAACCTAGCAACAATGAAGGAATGGTGATAGACCTCCAATAACAAGTGAGGAGATCATGAACATCTTTGTCACTAAGATTGAGACCATTTGTTCACCTGCCTCTGCCACATGCCTCCCTTTCCAAGCAAACCAAGAAATCCCCAAAATACCCTCTGTCTTAACCCCAAAGCCATATCTTTAGTTTTACTCCTATTTCCCCCTGTGCCATCCCCAACGTCAACTTGTGCATAAGCCTCACCTCTTGCTTGCTTGATCCTATTCCTACTAAATTGCTGACCACCCAACTTCTCTTCCTGACCCCATGCTAGCTGATATTATAAAAGGTTTCTGTTTCTCAGGAACTGTCCCTCTCCCTCTCATCTCTGACAACATCACCCCCTCCTCAAAAAACCTATCCTTGACCCCCATTGTCCTTATAAACTACAATCCAAACTCCAACCTCCCTTCTGCACAATCCTTAAACATGTTATCGTCTCCCCATACCTGTGGCCATTATTCCTGCAACTCCATGTTTGAACCTCTCAAATCAGTGTTTCTTTTCTGCCACAACGCTGAAATGGCTCTCATCAAAGTCAACTGGCATCCTCTGTGACTGTGATCATGGTTCACTATCCCTCCTCATTCTTCTCAATCTGTTGGCAACCTTTAACATGGTTGATTACACCATTTCCCTTCAAAGTCTATCCTCTGTTGTCCAGCTGAGCGTGCCTGGTTCCACTCTTGCCTATTCAGTCATGGCCAGAGAATCTCCTGAAATGGCAACTCCTCCCAGCCTTGCGTTGTTGCCTCTGGAGTCATCCAAGGATCTCTTCTTGACTCCCTCAAATGTCTCATCTACATGCAGCCCCTCTGGCATTATCTGAAGACAAGACATCAGGTTCCACATGCGCGCTACCGACATCTAGTTCTACTTCACTGCCTCGCTCAACCCCTCCACTGCCCTGTGTTGTCACTTTCTCAGGCTGAATCAGACAGTTCACAACCTTGGTGTCTTATTTGACCCTATTATCAGCCATAGCTCAATTGGTAGCACTCTTGCCTCTGAGTTAGAAGGTTGTGGATTCAAGTCCCAGTCTCAGGTGAATGTAAAAGATCCCATGGAACTAATTTGAAGAAAAACAGGGGAATAATCCCCAGTGTACTGACCAATATTTATCCCTCAATCACCATCACAAAAACAGATTACCTGGTCATTATCACACTGCTGTTTGTGGGACCTTGCTGGGCACAAATTGGCTGCCACTTTTCCTGCATTACAACAGTGACTACATTTCAATAGTACTTCATTGGTTGTAAAGCACTTTGGGATGTCCTGCGGTCATGAAAGGTGCTATATAAATGCAAGTCTTTCTTTTGACCCACGCTGTCAACCCCATTTTCTCTCCAGCACAACTTCCTTCACCTGTAACATTGCCTGTCTCTACCCCTGTCTCAGTGCATTTGCTGCTAAAACCCTCATTCATGTTTATGTTCCGACCAGGCTTGATTAGTCCAATGCTCTCCTCACTGGCCTCCCATCTTCCATCCTCTGCCAACTGGAGATCATTTAAAACTCTGCTGTCTATATCCAAACATGCACCAAATCCTCCTCACCCATCACCCCTGTGCTCGCAAATCTATATTGGATCCCAGTTCACCAATTTTAAAATTGTCCTCCTGTGTTCAGATCCTTTCATAGTCTCTTGTCCTTCCTATCTCTATAACTTCCTCAAGTCCAATAACCCTCCAACTGTCGCCTCTTGTGCATCCCTGACTCTCTTTGCCCTTACTGTATGGTGACCGTACCATCAGCTGCCTAGGCCTAAACTATGGAATTGTCTGCCTACCTCTCCACTACTCTCCTTAAAACTTGATCAAGCCTTTACTCAGTCTCCTAATATCTTCTTTAGCTCAGTGTTAATTTTTGTTAGATTACCCTAATGCGAAGCACCTTGGGATGTTTTTTTCTACATTAAAGGTGCTATATAAATTCAAATTATAGTTATCTGTCCGAGTAAGGATAGTGTGTGACTTGGAGGGGAACTTGGAGGACATAGCATTCCTGTATACCTGCTGCCCTTGCCCTTCTAGTTGCTGAAAGTTGCGTGTTTTGGAGGTTCTGTGAAAGAAGCCTCGTATGTAACCTGTAGATGGGACACACTGCAACCATGGTACGTCGATGGTGAATGAAATGGATGTTTAGACTAGGGGATGAGCTGCCAATGAAATGGAGTACTTTGTCATGCATGGTGCTAAGACCTCTTAAGTGTGTTGCAGCTGCACTCATCCAGGCAAGTGGGTTCTAATGCTGTGGTGGGAACTCATCCACTCATCCATTCATCCATTGCACTCCCCCTGACTTGTGCCTTGAAGATGGTGGAGAGACTTTAAGGAATCAGGAGGTGAGCTGCTCAGCAGAATTCTCAGCCTCTGCCTTGCTCTACTAGCCACAGCATTTATGCGGTTTATCTAGCTGAGTTTCTTTTCAGTGATGAACCAGCAGGATGTTGATGGTGGGGGACCTGACAATAGTAATGCCTTTGAATGTCAAGGGGTGGTTTTTTTTTAACAAGTAGAATGGAAAAATCTTTAATTTTCAGCTTCAGCTCACTTCCAGATATTTCAGTGTTGTGGAAGTAGTCAGTATTCACATCAACACATTTGGTGGTTAGGTGCTGTCTTGTTGGAGATGATCATTGCCTACCACTTGGGTATCTCAACGTCACCACCTGCAAGTTCCCGTCCAAGTCACACACCATCCTGACTTGGAACTATATCACCATTCCTTCACTGTCGCTGGGTCAAAATTCTGGAACTCCCTTCCTAACAGCACTGTGGGTGTACCTACCTCACATGGACTGCGGCGGTTCAAGAAGGCAGCTCACCACCACCTTCTCAAGGGCAATTAGGGATGGGCAATAAATGCTGGCCTGGCCAGTGACGCCCACATCCCATGAATGAATTAAAAAAAACACTTTTTTCCTGCTTCACTGATCTTCTCCCCTACCTTGGTTCCTTTTGGAAGTGGATATGCTGGAAACTATCTGAATTGGATTGGCTGTATAAACATTCCATCCTGTCAGCACCTTACAGTTGTATTTCTTGAATATTTGACTAAGAGAGAGGGTTGTTTTTGAGAATAGCTCATGTTTTGTCTCCAATCTAAGTAATACGATTAATATGCTAAAGTAGTTTTAGTAGTAAATGTCAGTGTTGTATTTTTATCTGCTTTAGGGGAGAAAAATATACCTGAAGGCTAGCCAATTTCCTTCCAAATACTCAAGTACTACAGCTGTAAGGTTATGGTAGGATTAGTAATTACAGGTCTAACTGCCTTCCAGAAGCCACACAGCTCCATCTTGTGGAGAAAACCATGTGCACTCCTGTCAGCAAAACATGAAGGTATGTTAGTATCCAGTTATTAAAACATCTGCCCCTGGGTGGCCCATTCTTCGAGTTAAAGGGAAGGGTGGGATGAAACAGGCCAATGGGAAAGAATGCAACCGTTAACTGCTGTAGCCATTATGGTGACATACAGTTTGATTTTTCTTTTCACAGCGTGCTAGAGCAAAACTTAAACTTATGGATAAAGAAATGAAGCAGTTCAGGTGGGAGCACGAAGTACTAGAGCAGCGCTTTTGCAAGGTAGGTTACAATAAAAATATTTACTGAATTGCAGCTGGTGGAATCCGAACTACAATGGCAAAAGCACAGTTCTGGCCTCATGCAGTAAAGGAGGTACTTCTTAAAAATGCAGGTTGTCCTGGTTGATTAAAGATCATATGTTCTAATGCTGTGGTGGGAACTTGCAGAGGCAATGGCTGTGACTCAAATTGTGAACTGAAATCAGATCATAGGAACAGGAGTAAGCCATTCGGCCCTTGAGCTTGCTGCACCATGGCTGATCTGTACCTCAACTCAATTTACCTGCTTTGGCTTCACATCCCTTGATATCCTTGCCTAACAAAAATCAATCAACCTCAGTCTTGAAAGGTCAAATTGTTCAAGCATCCACAGCATTTTGGGAAGAGGATTCCAGATATCTCAGCGATATAGGCAAGTTACTGACACTTGCAGAAACACATTTGAGTCAGAGGCAAAATTTGAAGCTTAAATCTAGAGAGTTTAATAATAATGATGCTGAGTAGTAATTTTAATAGTGGAACATACCATGAGAGAAACAATGCCATAATTGTTATGTTACTGAGCCAGTAATCCAGAGGCCTGCACCAAGGATCCAGAAACATGAGTTCAAATCCCACCAAGGCATTTGGGGAATTTAAATTCAGTTAATTCAATAGAAAGCTAGTATCTGTAATGGTAACCACATAACCACTGAAATGCCACAGGGAGAGAGATCTATATCTCCCAAGAGGCAAGATGTGAGACTATTTTGACCTTAAAAGTATCTCTCTGGAGAAAGAGAGAACCAGGCCAAACATCACGAAAGCCTATCCAGCTGAGAGCTGGGAGCAATCCACCAAAAGCCAAAGAAGGTGCCCTGCTGTGAGTTTACACTTCAGCTTGTGCAGCGGAGAACTGGAAGAGATTTCCCATTTCTAAATTGAAGTCTCAGCTACCCAAGAAATCTACAAAACCCAGACCTGCAACTTTGAAAGTGAAATGAACCTCCGAGAAGATTCAACCGTGTACAGTGAACCTCGAAAACCTACCTCACTTCAAACCACTTACCCTTTTTCCTCCCTTTTTGGAATATTGTGTTCAGTTCTGGTCGCCTCATTATAGGAAGGATGTGGAAGCTTTAGAGAGGGTGCAAAGGAGATTTACCAGGATGCTGCCTGGACTGGAGGGCATGTCTTACGAAGAAAGATTGAGGGAGCTAGGGCATTTCTCATTGGAGCGAAGAAGGATGAGAGGTGACTTGATAGAGGGGTGCAAGATGTTGAGAGGCATAGATAGAGTGGATAGCCAGAGACTTTTTCCCAGGGTGGAAAGGGCTATCACCAGGGGGCATAATTTTAAGGTGATTGGAGGAAGGTTTCGGGGAGATGTCAGAAGTAGGTTCTTTACACAGAGAGTGGTGGGTGCGTGGAATGCGCTGCCAGCGGTGGTAGTAGAAGCAGATACATTAGGGACATTTAAGTGACTCTTGGATAGGTACATGGATGATAGTAGAATGAAGGGTAGGTAGTCAGTTTGATCTTAGAGTAGGTTAAAGGTTCGGCACAACATCGTGGGCCGAAGGGCCTGTATTGTGTTGTACTGTTCTATGTTCTCTCTAACTCTTTTGTGTGTATGTGTGTGTGTGTATATATAGTTGCAACCATTTCGGGAATGAATAATCTTCTGTTTTAAACCTACACGAAAACCTGTCGCTGTCTGTTTATTTGACAAATAAAATGCAAAGGGGTTAAAACCCCAGTAACAAAAGTACTTGCTGCATCAGATGGGAGTTGAACAGTGGGAACCACCCACTCCCCTTACCACTTAGCCATAACACTAGCAAGCCACTCATTTATACCAGACTGCTACAACAAAGTATAATACGAATAAAACCAGGTGGACCGCCTGGCATCGACCTACGTATCGGACTTGAACACGACACATCAAAGGCACGCCCGGCCCAGTTGACCCTGCAAAGTCCTCTTCATGAACATCTGGGCACCAGTGCCAAAATTAGGAGAGATGTCCCATAGACTATTCAAGCTATATTCTGACACTGTCATTGTCACAGAATCATACCTTTCAATGTTCCGGACTCCTCCATCATCATACGAGTTAGGAGCAGGAGTAGGCCACTTGGCCCCTTGAGCTTGCTCCATCATTCAATAAGATCATGGCTAATCTGATTGTAACCTCGACTCCACATTCCTGCCTAACTCCCGATAACCTTTCACTCCCTTGCTTATCAAGAATCTATCTACCTCTGCCTTAAAATATTCAAAGACTTTGCTTCCACCGCCTTTTGAAGAAGAGAGTGCCAAAGACTCACAACCCTCTGAGAGAAAAAATTTCTCCTCATCTCTGTCTTAAATGGGTGACCCCTTATTTTTAAATAGTGACCTCTAGTTCTAGATTCTCCCACAAGAGAAAACATCCACCCTGTCAAGACCCCTCAGGATCTTATGTTTCAATCAAGTCACTTTTTACTTTTCTAAACTCCAGCAGATACAAGCCTAGCCTGTCCAACTTTTCCTCATAAGACAACCCGCCCATTCCAGATATTAATCTCGTAGACTTTCTCTGAATTGCTTCCAATGCATTTACATCCTTCCTGAAATAAGGAGACCAATACTGTACACAGTACTTCAGATGTGGTCTCACCAATGCCCTGTTTAACTGAAGCATAACCTCCCTACTTTTGTATTCAATTCCCCTCGCAATAAATGATAACATTCTATTAGCTTTCCTAATTACTTGCTGTACCTGCATACTAATCTTTTGCGATTCGTGCACTAGGACACCCAGATCCCTTTGCATCTCAGCTCTGCAGTCTCTCGGCATTTAGATAATATGCTTTTTTTATTCCTACTGCCAAAATGGACAATTTCACATTTTGCCACATTATACTCCATTTGCCAGATCTTTGCCCACTCACTTAACCTATCTATATCCCTTTGTAGCCTCCTTATGTCCTGTTCACAACTTATTTTCCTACCTATCTTTGTGTCATCAGCAAATTTAGCAACCATACCTTTGGTCTCTTTATCCAAGTCATTTATATAAATTGTAAAAAGTTCAGGCCCTAGCACTGACCCCTGTGGCACAACATTCATTACATCTTGCCAACCAGAAAATAACCCATTGTCCCTGAATATGTCCTGTCTGACCAGTGGCACAGTAGTATACAGTCAAGAGGGAGTGGTCCCGGGAGTCCTCAACATTGACTTTGGTCCCCTTGAAGTCTTGTGGTATCGAGTCAAACGTGGGAAAGGGAGCTTCCGGCTGATTACCATGTAACACACTCCCTCAGCTGATGATTCAGTACTCCTTCATATTGAACACCACTTGGAAAGACCACTGAGGGCAGCAAGGGCACAGAATGTATTCTGGGTGGGAGACTTCAATGTCCATCACCTAGAGTGGCTCGGTAGTACCTCTATTGACCGAACTAGCTGAGTCCTGAAGGGCATATCTGCCAAACTGGGCCTGCGGCTGGTGGTGAGAGAACAATGAAGAGGGAAAAACCTACTTGACCTCATCCTCACCAATCTACTTGTTGCAGGTACATTTGTCCATGACAGTATTGGTAGGAGTGATCATTGCACAGGCTTTGTGGAGACGAAGTCCCATGTTCGTACTGAGGATACCCTCCATTGTGTTGTATGGCACTATCACCATGCTAAAAGGGATAGGCTCAGAATAGATCTGGCAGCTGAAAACTGGACACCCTTGAGGTGCTGTGGGCCATCAGCAGGAGCAGAATTGTAGTCTACCATAATCTGTAACCTCATGGCCCGGCATATCTCTCTCCCCACCATTACCATCAAGCCAGGAGACCAAATCTGGTTCAATGAGGAGTGTGGAAGAGCATGATAGGAACAGCACCAGGCATACCTAAAAATGCATTTTCAACCTGGTGAAACTACAAGACAGGACTATGAGCATGCCAAACACTGGAAGCAGCATGCTATAGACAGAGCTAAGTGATTGCACAACCAATGGATCAGATCAAACCTCTAATCCTGCCACATCCAGTTTGAATGGTGGTGGACAGTTAAATGACTAATGGGAGAAGGAGGATCTATAAACATCCCCATCCTCAACAATGATGGGGCCCAGCACCTGAGTGCAAAAGACTAGGCTGAAGTGTTTGCACCCATCTTTAGCCGAAGTGCACACAGATGATCCATCCAGACCTCCTCGTGAGGTCCCTATCACCACAGAAGCCAGTTTTCAGCCAATTTGATACACTCCATGTGATATCAAGAAATGGCTGTGCACTGGATACAGCAAAGGCTATGATCCTTGACAACAACATTATTGCTGCAGTGCTGAAGATGTGCTCCAGAACTAGCTGCAGCTCTAGCTAAGCTGTTCCAGTACAGCTACAATATTGGCATCTAACTGGCAAGTGGGAAATTGCCCAGGTATGTCCTGTCCAAACAAAAGCAGGACAAATCCAATCTGACCAATTAATACCTCATTATTCTACTCTCAATCATCAGCAAAGTGATAGAAGGTGCTGTCAACAGTACTATCAAGTAGCATGTTCAGTTTAGGTTCCACCAGGACCACTCGGCCCCAGACCTCATTACAGCTTTGGCCCAAACATGGACAAAAGAACTAAATTCCAGAGGTGAGATGAAAGTGACTGCCTTTGACATCAAGGCAGGATTTGACGAAGTGTGGCATCGAGGAGCTGTAATAAAATTGAAGTCAGTGGGAATTAGGGGGAAAACTCTCAACTGACTGGAGTCATAACTCGCACAAAGGAAGTTGTTTGTGGTTGTTGGAGGTTCAACCCCAGGACTGCAAGAGTACCTCAGGGCAGTATCCTAGCCCTAACCATCTTCAGCTGCTTCATCAATGACCTTCCTGCCATCATAAGGTCAAAAGTGGGGATGTTTGCTGATGATTCAATTCAATTCACAACTCCACAGATAATGAAACAGCCCGTGCCTGCTTGCAGCAAGACTTGGACAACATTCAAGCTTGGGCTGCTAATTGGCAAGTTACATTCGTGCTACACAAGTGCCAGGCAATAAGGATATCCAACAAGAGCGAGCTTAAACATCTCCCCTTGACATTTAATGGCATTACCATCGTCATATCCCACACCATAAACTGGACCAGCCACATAAATACTGTGCCTACAAGAACAGGTCAGAGGCTGGGTATGCTTGGTCAAGTGACTCACCACCTGACTGTCCAAAGTCTTTCCACCATCTGCAAGGAACAAATCAGGAGTGTGATGGAATAACCTTCACTTGCCTGGATGAGTGCAGTTGCAACAACACTTCAGAAGCTTGACCACATCCAGAAACAAAGCAGCTCACTTGATTGGTACCCCATCCACTGCCTTAAACGTTCACTTCCCCCACCACTGTTACACAATAGCTACAGTGTGTACCATCTACAAGATGCACTACAGCAACTTGCCAAGGCTTCTTCAACAACACTTCCCAAACCTGCCAACTCTGCCACCTAGAATGACAAAGGCAGTAAGCTCTTAGGGACACCATCATCTCCAAGTTTCCCTCCAAGTCATACGCCACCCTGACATGGAAACATTTCACTGTCCTTTGATCGTCACTGGGTCAAAAGTCTGGAACTCACTCCCACATGGACTACAGTGGTTCAAGAAGGTAGCTCAACACTACCTTCTCAGGGCAATTTGAAATGGGCAATAAATGCTGGCCTTACCAGCACCATCCACATCCTGTGAATGTGAAAATGTTTGTCACTTAATTTTTTTTTATTCAATGAGAGTTCTAGGAAATCCAAGATAAACTGAGGAGAGAGACAGCAAGACAAATGGAAATGATAATTTTAATAGAGCGTGGAATTGGGACAGATGAAATATGTAGAAGAATGATAGCTGGAGATGTAAAGAGAATAAAAAACTGACTATCATCAGTTGTACATGATAAATAACCAAGTTTATAGCGCTCTCAAAAAAAAACAAGTTATACAGCCAATTATAGAGTAAGAGTTCCGAAGAAGGGTCGGTCACTGACCCGAAATGTTAACTCTGCTTCTCTTTCCACAGATGCTGCCAGACCTGCTGAGTGATTCCAGCATTTCTTGTTTTTGTTTCAGATTTCCAGCATCCGCAGTATTTTGCTTTTATTATAGAGTAAGGGTATTTAACACATGTTCATTCCTGTGCTTCTTATAAAGTATATAGTTAATAGGTGACTGGATATAATACATGTAGCAATCAATATGATAATTTTACAAGAAGTAACACAATTCTATATTCAGATTAGTGAAAAAAGTAATTCTTCTTCATGATCAATTTCAAAAAATGCACACCAGTATCTATTCAGTTTATCAACATGCGAATTACTGTTAATAGAATTGACATGGAAGATTTGTTTCTGCCTAATTTTACTCATTTCTAATGTCTTATATGTTTTTTCTATTGAGGTTCAAGAAGAGCGGGATGATCTGTACAACAAATTTGACAAAGCCATTCAGGAGGTTCAGCAGAAGACTGGATTGAAGAATGTTATCCTTGAGCAGAAACTTTGTGTACTATCTGACTGCCTGGAGAAGAAAGAAGCACAACTGAATGAGGTTCTTGCTGCTTCCAACCTCGACCCAACTGCACTCACTATGATCACTCGCAAACTGGAGGTATCGCCACAAAGCTCTGTTTTCTCTTTCTCTCTCCTTGCCATAATACATTGACTCCTTGCAGTTTGAAGGTTGGGGTACAATTGGGAAACACTGCAGTACATCCTAAAGGAGCTATAAAATACAAAACTATAACGCATGACTATGCATGCCCACATATAAGTTAACCAGATCAACAAAAGAATTTATGAGATGACATATTAAAATCATACCATTTTTGTGTATGTTTATTGCCCTTGCATTAAAAAAAAAATCTAAAAAGTTGAGCTTTGACTTTTTAACCCTCACGCATACTGTCTGACTGGAGTATTGGTGACTTGGTCAAATAAAAGTCAACGTCTATCATTCACATTGATGGGCTAGGAATGTGAGCCGACGGCCGAGCAAGTTGATTTTCGCCTGAAACAAGTGCAAAGTAGGCAGAGCAGCTGCAGTGCCTGCCCATTTTTGCCAGAGTGACACCTGAACCAAATGCAGGTTCAGGTACAATATAAATGTTGCCAGTGAGCTGCGGGCACCAAATGTGCATCCTGCTGTGTCATTCTGGTTGTGAGAGAGTAGGAAATCAGCCTACTCTTCTTGTGAGCTGGTTGATAGGCCAGTTTGGAGGGAGAAAGCAATCCTGGTGGTGGGGTGGGGAAAAAGGGTGATTCAAACAGGTGTCATTGGGCTGAAGTTTTATTGTGAATGCAGGAGGACCACACGTACTTCTCCTGAGCACACACAAATAAAAACTCAAAATCTCCTGAGCTGTTTTTTTGATGACCTTTAGCAGACCCTTTAAGAATTGCTGGTTAGGCCACTGAATACCCAATACGACAGAGAAGAGTGTGCAGGGCATACTTTTTTCCTGGATGTCTTGAGGGCATGAAAATTATTGTTAATGCAAGTTTATCTTTCTTAATGAACAAGCTGTACAATAAGCAAAGAAATTACAACTTCACTGTGAAATACATAGAATATATGAATAAGGTTAAGTGAAACTACTTATCTTGCTTCTGAAGTTTTAAACTTACAAACACAAATTATGTCCAACTCTGATTACATTATGTAGAATATAGCAGTTCTTTTACATGTCTGGTTCTTTTTCAGGATGTCCTGGACTCCAAGAACAATGTTATCAAGGATTTACAGTATGAACTGGCTCGGGTTTGTAAGGTATGAGTGAAATGTGAAACTGAGTTCTAGAGGTCTCAGGACACAAGCATCTCAGCAATTTTTTTTCAAAACTAGAAAATTCCACTCATCGTATTGCATAAGAAAAGCTTTTCTTCAGTTGGCCTTTGGATTTTTGCCAATCAATTTAAATCTGTGTACTCTGGTAATCATTTCACGTTATTTACACTACCTAAACCCTTCATGATTTTGAACATCCCTATTAAATTTTCTCTTAGCCTTCTATATCTGCTGTAAGGAGAACAACCCTGGGTTCTCAAATAGAGGGCAATTTTCTTTGCCCATCTGTAGGCTGCTTTTGATGACATGGAGATTGTCCAAGCATCCTGGAAACTATTAAATTTATTTGGATTCCTGGAGATCACTGTTTTGGGCATTCCCCATTGTTTTGAAGACTGTCCAATCTTCTGCAGACCAGTCACCTTTGTGAAGGCTGCACACCCTCCTGGTAAAATCTACTTCTGTAACTAACTAATCTTTAGGTTAAAGGAAGTTATTTGTAGGTGAATGGGACTTGCATAAAAAATTTGGCCAAGGGATTTGTAAAGTGACCTGAGAAATTACTTCTCAAATAAAAAAATACCATATTATCACATATAGAATAAAAAATGGTTGTTTCCATTGTAATGAACTGAAATGCTAAAGGATTGCACAGTTAGACCTCAGTTAGGAAGCAGCACACTAGTCATGCCAACCGATTATCTCATCTACACGTTCAAAATGAATATTTGAACAAAAGCCATCTTGTACTTTCAGCTTTATTCTTCCAAATTTACAGACTTTTAATAATTATTCTTTGGACAAAGTATCATATGTAGCATGTGAAGAGTAAATATTAAAGCTAGTTAGAGGGAGGAAACCTGTCAAAGTTTGATTCTCTTTAGGGGATAAGTATTGTCCAGTTTCAATAGGTATAAAAATACATCAATTACTGCAAATTGAGTGATCTTCAATGTGTCTGAAAGAGCCAGAGTGCAGACTCAATAGGCCGAATGGCCGCCTTCTGTGCTGCACTATTCTGTGATTCTATAACAAGCCTGTGGTTTGGGTTTTCTTTCCATTGTCCCTGTGATCCAGTACCATCACCTTTGCCAAATAGCTATAGATGCATAGATCTTTAAGACAGTTGTTGAAAAATGAAGTATTACTTTTTAATAATGCTGTAGGACTTTTGAGTGGAAGTTCATTATTCCTCGAATTAGTAGGAAACTATTTGCTTTGTACATGCTGTAAGAGAACCACTATGATTAACTCACAACTACAAAAGCTAGTTAGTAATAAATGACTAGTACCTCAGTGGCTGTTCACTAATGTGTGAACAGCTAAAGCCTAAATTAAAGTGGTGGTACTTTTTAATTTTATTTTACATTTAGAAGTCCGCAAGAGATACCATAATTACACAATTTCCAGCAGGTCACGCTTCCAAACAAATGGCTCAGCTAGAAGCAATCTCACATTAGTGTCCGTGCCCTGATTCAAGGCCTGTGCTTACGTTTTAGGCTAATATGTAATTGTATTACTGACTGTGTGCTATACTGGTGGAAGTGCCATTTTTTTTGGATGATAAAAACCATTGCACCATTACATGGTGGATCAGGTAAATTTTTTAAAAGTCCCATGGTAGGATTTAAAGACATGCAGGAAGATCTGGTGTTGTGGCCAACATTTCTCTCTCAACAAACACTAACTAAAACAAATTAATGGTCATTCATCTCCCTCCTGTTTGTGGGAGTCTACTGTTCTCAAAATAACTGTCGTATCATGTACTAACAGTTGCTGCACTTCAAAGTAGTTCATTGTATAAGCATGCTTTGAGGCATTAATTAGAAATTTGATATGGTACTGTAGAAATACAAGTTTGTCTGTTTGCTGCTTTTTCATAAAGATTGTGTGCCTCTTTGAAGATGTATGGTTGCAATGGAAAATATACTTTTAATGTAAAGCTATAAACATATGTTGTCTATGGAATTATGTAATAAGGTTTGACACTTTTTTTTTACACAGGCTCACAATGACTTGCTACGAACATATGAGGCAAAACTCACTGCATTTGGAATTCCAGTAGATGAGCTTGGGTTTAAACCACTGGAGACTGCCTTTTGTGGACAGAAGATTGGTCAGGGCCCAGCTGGGCTGGTTGCTGCTACAACATAGGTGTGGATTGTAAATTACACTTCCTAATGACTTTTAGAACACTTGCTTATCAATAAATAAGATTGGTAACGTTCCTCATTATGATGTAATACAAAGTTCTCTGTGAAAACCTGTTCAGGAGATGTCTTTTTAATACTAAAAATGAAGGAAGTTTGTAAATACTTCATGGCTTTGAAAACTTGCAGTTTTATTTTTGAAACTAAGAATAAATATTTAAAATATACCTTCAGGAAAAAACACTTTGTTTCATCATAGTAGGGTCTGATTAGATTTCTGTGTACCAGAATAAGAGTTCTTTTTAATTTCAAAAACACAAAACCCCATGAACCTTTTTGCCACTGTTATCATTTAGATTTTGCTGGTGGCTTAACACCAGCGGTCACTAAATTGTATTTGTAGATATACAGTGATTTCGGGCTGTGTCATCTCCCTCTGCTTCACTCAATGCAGCTAACATTTTAAAAAGTCCAAATATTTTTTGTGCAGTAGTCATGTTTTACATGTACAGCTGTAAGGGTCTATAAAAAGTACAGTCAAGGGATTAAACCTACCTTAAATTACAGGTTTATTGAAAACTAAACTTAGTTAAGTTTGCAAAGGACATCTAACACCAGCATAGAAAAATAGAGTTAACAGCACAGAAGAACGCCATTTGGGCTGTCTGTATTGGCTCCATGTTAGAGCAATCCAAAGCTAATCCTACTGCCTCAGCTTCTTCTCATAGACTTGTATCTTCTTTTACTTTAAATATTTAACCAATGTGCTATGAAAAGTTGCAACAGTCTGTGCCTCAAACTGTGGCAAAAAACATTTCGTACTTCAATAAACCTCTGCATAAAATAAATTTCTATAATGGGACAACCAAAACTGCAGAGTGCTGTGTTACTGAACCACAAACAATACCACCACTTACACAACAATCAGTGAGATGTTTGTCAAAACAAGAAAATTATTATAATTGTATTCATCTGGGCATATTGTATACAACTATCTGCTTCCAGTGTGTACAGAAGTGAATGTTTACTGAAACCTTCCAAGAGTTGTCTTTTGAAATCTCAAACATGAGTTACAAAGCTAAGAGTAAGATCCTCTCATTTTATACGATCATCTCCCTATATAAACGCACAGACACGATGGGGCAAGTGGCCTCTTTCTGTGCCGTAAACTTTCTATGATTCTATATTGTGGAGCAAGCTTCTAAATTCTGTCTTCCCAACTCAATTATCATGTACATGAAAAAGATTATGTTCCTCCGTTAATCATGAGCAGTGCCATATGCAATTACAATTCTTCAGCTATTTGTCATGCCTATTTCTGTCATCATGATTTTATATAATTTTGAGATTCTTGGTAATGTCTGTTTCAATTACTTTTAAAAGTTAACACTAATGCTTGATGTCTAGGCCTTCCATCATTAGGAATGTTGTGGTAAATTGTTCATGTTCACCTGGGCATTTTGCTTTTCTATTTCCCAAGTCAGGTAAATTTAAATTTAAAATAACAAAAAATTGTTTCCCTTTGAATGTTTCCCTCTCCTGCTCCCTGTCTCTTTCCCACCCCCTGAACACCACACCCCCGCCCCCACCACCACCCCCCCGCCACAAGTCCAGCTCCCATTCTTAGCTGCAGTTTTTCTTTACAATTCCCAGACCCCAAAAGAAACTTCACTGCCAGCCAACATACTTGCAATTTCCACCTCCTGCATCAAAACCTGTGTTGCGATCCACTGCGTTAAATTTGTGGCCCAACTTAGGGGGAAACCTGCTGCTGCTGCCCGACCCGAATTTTTAAAAAAATTCCTACCACACTCTGAGAACTTCTCTGCCACTCATCCACGTTACAAGCCGTGTCCATCACCCCAATTCTACTCAACTTTTAGGCCCTGCCTAGGGGAAAACCTTTTTTTTAATCCTTTAAAAATAGTGTAATCTCCACCATGAGCAATGTTACTGAAAATGATCTAGTCATTAAATATATGGTGTTTGCAGAATTTCTTTTGATCAATGTTGAGAAAAGAAGCATCTGCATAAGATGTACACTGACCATTCATTAACTGATTCACTGATGGAGATATTTATCATGCCTCACTGCTAACCCTGGCTTAATCTATTTAGTGAAGATCAAATTTAACATGTTCTAGACACAACATAATTATGAAATAGGAATATCTGCAGTTGCAAAGATTTCTGTGTAAACCCAGAGTTTTCTTCAATAAAATAAATCACTTCAGGTTTTTATAAACCCTTTGAGGGCTGCGTTGATAATTTGTCATGAGCAAAAAAATCAAACTTTGTTCAATGAATTCAGGTTTTAAGATGTTATGCATTGTTTCTTCTCTATTCTCCCTGTCCCCCACCCCCACTCCAGTTGCACAATAACTCATGCCTTCCACCACCTCACCTAAGTGATCGATTTTTTTCTGCAAGTCTAACTAGTGATTGTTGCCAGGCTTCCAGCTGCAAAGTTACAGCTCAATCTGATCCCCTTCACAGTCCATTGTTTGGAGAAACTATTGAATAATGATTAAGAACTGGAACCCAGCTGATTTTCTTCTCCACTGCCTACAGGACCAAACTTACGCCATTTTACTACTTTATATTCGCTGTTACAAACTTAGAATGACACTTTTCAAATGTTATACGAAGGGAACAATTACCATAGATATTACAGGAAAGGAAATACTATATTTTCAAAGCTTTGTCATTACTAGTCTCACCAGACTACAACTCAGTCTATTTAGAATAGCTGCAGTTTCAACTATATTTTGACCAATTTACTAAGAGAAAGGCAGTATAACATTGTTCATTGAGCTCTCATGTTGCAAAGTGGACAAGGAACCAGATTATTTTACTGGTTTAAGATTTCTTTTATTCGTTCATGGGATGTGGGCGTTGCTGGCTAGGCCAGCATTTATTGCCCATCCCTAATTGCCCTTGAGTAGGTTGTGGTGAGCTGCCTTCTTGAACCGCTGCAGTCCATGTGGGGCAGGTACATTCACAGTGCTGTTAGGAAGAAAGTTCCAGGATTTTGACCCAGCCACAGTGAAGGAACGTCGATATAGTTCCATGTCAGGATGGTGAGTGGCTTGGAGGGGAACTTGCAGGTGGTGGTGTTCCCGTGTATCTGCTGCCCTTGTCCTTCTAGATGGTAGAGGTTGTGGGTTTGGAAAGTGCTGTCTAAAGAGCCTTGGTGCGTTGCTGCAGTGCATCTTGTAGATGGTACACACTGCTGCCACTGTGCGTCGGTGGTGGAGAGAGTGATTATTTGTGAATGGAGTGCCAATCAAGCGGGCTGCTTTGTCCTGGATGGTGTCAGGCTTCTTGAGTGTTGTTGGAGCTGCACCCATCCAGGCAAGTGGACAGTATTCCATCACATTCCAGACTTGTGCCTTGTAGATGGTGGACAGGCTTTAGGGAGTCAGGAGGTGAGTTACACGCTGCAGGATTCCTAACCTCTGACCTGCTCTTGTAGCCACGGTACTTATATGGCTACACCAATTCAGTTTCTGGTCAATGGTAGTTGATAGTCGGGGATTCAGCGATGGTAATGCCATTGAATGTCAAGGGGAGATTCTCTCTTATTGGAAGTGTTCATTGTGTGGCACAAATGTTACTTGCCACTTATCAGCCCAAGAATGGATATTGTCCAGGTCTTGCTGCATTTCCAGACGGACTGCTTCAGTATCTGAGGAGTCGCGAATAGTGCTGAACAGTGTGCAATCAGCGAACATCCCCACTTCTGACCTTATGACTGAAGGAAGGTCATTGATAAAGCAGCTGAGTATGACTGGGCCTGGGACACTACCCTGAGGAACTCCTGCAGTGATGTCCTGGAGCTGAGATGATTGACCCCCAACAACCACAACCATCTTCCTTTGCGCTAGTTTCGACTCCAACCAGTGAAGAGTTTTCCCCCTGATTCCCATTGACTCCAGTTTTGCTAGGGCTCCTTGATGCCATACTCGGTCAAATGCTGCCTTGATGTCAAGGGCAGTCACTCACCTCACCACCTGAGTTCAGCTCTTTTGTCCATGCTTGAACCAAGGCTGTAATGAGGTCAGGAGCTGAGTGGCTCTGGCAGAACCCAAACTGAGCAGGTTATTGATAAGCAAGTGCCGGTTGATAGCACTGTTGATGACGCCTTCCATCACTTTACTGAGGATCGAGAGTAGACTGATGGGGCGTTAATTGGCTTGGTTGGATTGTCCTTCTTTTTGTGTACAGGACATACCTGTGCAATTTTCCACATTGCCAAGTAGATGCCAGTGTTGTAGCTGTACTGGAACAGCTTGGCTAGGGGCACGGCATGTTCTAGAGCACAGGTCTTCAGTACTATTGCTGGAATGTTGTCAGGGCCCATAATCTTTGCAGTATCCAGTGCCTTCAGTCATTTCTTGATATCACGTGGAGTGAATCAAATTGGCTGAAGACTGGCATCTGTGATGCTGGGGACTTCTGGAGGAAGCTGAGATGAATCATCCACTCGCCACTCCTGGCTGAAGATTGTTGCAAATGCTTCAGCCTTATCTTTTGCACTGAGGATGGGGTTATTTGTGGAGCCACCTCCTCTAGTTAGTTGTTTAATTATCCACCACCATTTACGACTGGATGTGGCAAGACTGCAGAACTTAGATCTGATCAGTTGGTTGTGGGATTGCTTAGCTCTATCACATGCTGCTTACACTGTTTGGCACACAGATAGTCCTGTGTTGTAACTTCACCAGGTTGACACCTCATTTTGAGGTATGCCTGGTGCTGCTGGGGGCATACCCTCCTGCAATCTTCATTGAACCAGGGTTGATCCCCCAGCTTGATGGTAATGGGAGAGTGAGGGATATGCCAGGATATGAGGTTAGTTTGTGGTTGAGTACAATTCTGCTGCTGCTGATGGCCCACAGCACCTCATGGATGCCCAGTTTTGCATTGCTAGATCTGTTCGAAATCTATCCCATTTAGCATGGTGTTAGTGCCACACATGATGGAGAGTATCCTCAATACGAAGATGGGACTCTGTCTCCAAAAGGACTGTGCGGTGGTCTCTCCTACCAATAGTATCATGGACAGATGCATCTGCGGCAGGCAGAGTGGTGAAGATGAAATCAAGTATGTTTTTCCATCTTGTTGGTTTCCTCACCACCTGCCGCAGACCCAGTCTTTTAAGACTCAGCCAGCTCGGTCAGTCGTGGTGCTACCAGTCTCTCTTTGTGATGGACATTAAAGTCCCCAACCAAGAGTACATTCTGTGCCCTTGCCACCCTCAGTGCTTCTTCCAAGTGGTGTTCAACATGGAGGAGTACTGATTCATCAGCAGAGGGGGGGCTGCAGGAGGTTTCCTTTTCCATGTTTGAGCTGATACCATGGGGTCCGGAATCAATGTTGAGGACTCCCAGGGCAACTCCGTCCCAACTGTATACCACTGTGCCACCATGACTGCTGGCTCTGACCTGCCGGTGGGACAGGACAAACCCGGGGATGGTGATGGCGGCGTCAGGGACATTGCAAGGTATGATTCAGTGAGTATGACTGTCAGGTTATTGCTTGACTGTCTGTGGGACAGCTCTCCCAACTTTGGCATACCCCCCAGATGTCAGTAAGGAGGACTTTGCTGGGTTGACAGGGTTGGGTTTGCCGTTGTCATTTCCGGTGCCTAGGTCGATGCCGGGTGGTCCGTCCAGTTTCATTGCTTATCGACTTTGTAGCTATTCGATACAACTGAGTGGCTAGTTAGGCCATTTCAGAGGGCATTTAAGAGTCAAGCACATTGTTGTGGGTCTGGAGTCACATGTCAGCCTGACCAGGTGAGGACAGCAGATTTCCTTCCCTAAGACATTAGTGAACCAATAAATGATTTTGGCAAAGAATTAGCTTATGTTAAAAAAAAAATGCTATGAATTCAATAATGGGTGGTGCAGAATAAATGGCTGTAGCCCACATAAAAATTGTATCAGATAATTATACAAAAAGAAATCAAAAGAGACACACTGGGAAGCATTTTAACTTAACTCATCAGGTCAGAAATTCATGCGATCGGGTGGAATTGCATTGCACCCAATGTCGTCAGTTTGCTCCCATTGTCTATATCTATGTAGCTTACTACTCTTGGAACATTAAGAACAGGACTAGGCCATTCAGCCCCTCAAACTAGCTTCACCATTCAATTAAATCATAGCTGATTTGCACTTTATTTACCTGTCTTTGCACTATATTCCTGGATACCCTTATCTAACAAAAAATCTCTCTACCTCGCTCTTGAAAGCTTCAATCTTTCCAGCATGCACAGCCTTTTGGGGATGAAAGTTCTAAGCCCGTGTGTGGAAAAAAGTGCTTCCTTATTGGCCTAGCTCTAATTTTGAGATTATGTCTCCTGTTCTTCAGTCACCATTAGAGGAAATAGCTTCTCCATATCTAACCTATTAAATCTATTTAGCATTTGAAACACGTTGATCAGATCACCCTTCAATCTTCTATTCAAAAGAGAATACAAGCAAAGTTTATGCAACCTGTCCTCAAAATTTAAGCCCCAGTATCATTCTGGTATATCTGTACTGCACTCCCCTCCAAGGCCAGGATATCCTTCCTGAGGTTTGGTGCCTAAAACTGAATGCAGTATTGCCGATGGGGTTTGACTAATGTTCTATACAACTGAAGCATAACTTCCTCCATTTTGTATTCCAGCCCACTTGATAAAGGGCCAGCATTCCATTAGCCTTTTTGAATCTATCACTAATTTCTATCTCATTATACTGTGAACGGTGTAACAAAATAATAACAACATACACCCCAATTTCTGAATTTTAATCAAATCTAAATACAGGCATAGTGATGCTTTATTATAAAGTAACTAAAATTGAATCTGTAGTCCATGTTAGTGTTGATTAGGGCACTTAGGATCCTCGATACGTAGTGTATGAGAAGGGACTCAGCAGAAGAGCAATGTGGTACTTCTGACTTGCATCAGAAATGTTGAAAACAATCTGAAGGAACACAATGAGAGGATCAGCTGTACATGCAAGTCAGACAAATTCCTTGCTTTGAGACATTATGGGGGTAATTTTGACTAAGCAATAATATAAAATGCAAATAAAAATATCGGGAGAGATGTAAAACGGGCTGGTGGTTCGCTACCATCCATTTTACATTATCACACAAATCTGAAATTACACCCTATAAAATTGCTTAAATCTATACCTTAAAAACTAATCCTGCTGTAAAAGAAATCAAGAAATCATTTAATAAGAAAGATCAATCTCCAAAGATCATTCTAAAGTCATGAGAGCATTTGCTCAAGTAGATGTGTGCAGTGCAAATGAAATACAGGTATCTTCATTACACTGTACTCTTGATGGTTTTATTAGTCACACAATAGATTAGAATCTTGTCAAGTCAATGGTTGTTTTATTAACCTTATCTGAAGAAGCATTATTCATTGTCTTCTAATGTAAATGTTACATATTAGAAATAAATTTCACTTTTTATCCTGTTTTTCATGATTTCTATTGATGCACATAGAAAGTTAAAGTCTTGAACACAGAATTTTTAGCAGCCGTTACCTCTATGTATGGATAGAAGCTGGCTATCTTTAACGATTGCCAATACTCCTCTGTCGTAAACTTCATCTTATATATCCCAGGAACAAAGGTGTCTGATGTAAGCAGACCTGGGCATCTGCCATCTATGTTAGTAACCCTGCAGACACAGAAATGCATAGTGAGTCAATGTTTTTCTTCTTATACAAGAACACAAGAAATAGGAGCAGAAGGACCATTTGGACAGTCGAGCCTGCTCCGCCATTCAATATGATCATGGCTGATCTTGGGCTTCAATTCCACTTTCCTCCCCGCTCCCCATATCCCTTGATTCCCTGCAAGACCAAAAATCTATCTATCCTAGCCTTAAATGTATTCAATGATGGAGCATCCACAACCCTCTGCGGTAGAGAATTCTAAAGATTCACCACCCTTTGAGTGAAGTAATTTCTCCTCATCTCAATCCTGAATGATTGACCCCTTATCCTGAGACTGTGCCCCCGTGTTCTAGATTCCCTGACCAGTGGGAACAATCTCTCAGCCTCCACCATATCAAGCCCTTTCAGAATCTTGTATGTCTCAATTAGATTGCCTCTCATTCCTCTAAACTCCAGAGAATATAGGCCCAATTTACTTGCCTCTCATTATAGCACAACCCCCTCATCCCAGGGATGAATCTAAGGAATTCTGGAAAATCATAGCCAGCACATCCACTATCTCTGCAGCTATCTCTTTCAGAACCCTAGGATGGAGGCCATCTGGTCCCGGGGACTTGTCAGATTTTAGTCCGTCAAGTTTCTCCAAAACTTTTTCTCAACTGATATCAATATCCTTAATTTCCTCACTCTTTTTAGCCCCTAGGTTACTGCCAATTTCTAATATGGAACTTGTGTCTTCTACTGTGAAGACAGATACAAAATATTTGTTCAATGCCTCTGCCATTGCCTCATTCCCCATGATGATTTCTCCTGTCTCTGCCTCTAAGGGACCAACGTCTACTTTAGCTACTCTCTTCCATTTTATGTACTTAAAAAAGCTCTTACAATCAGTTTTTATATTGCTGGCAAGTTTACTCTCATTCTACTTTTTTCCTTTTTATCAACTTTTTGGTGGCCCTTTGCTGGTTTCTAAAACACTCCCAATCCACTTTTTTTTGTAACATTGTAAACCTCTTCTTTTAGACTAATAGAACATAGAACAGTACAGCACAGTACAGGCCCTTCGGCCCACGATGTTGTGCCGAACCTTTAACCTACTCTAAGATCAAACTAACTACCTACCCTTCATTCTACTATCATCCATGTACCTATCCAAGAGTCGCTTAAATGTCCCTAATGTATCTGCTTCTACTACCACCGCTGGCAGTGCATTCCACGCACCCACCACTCTCTGTGTAAAGAACCTACTTCTGACATCTCCCCAAAACCTTCCTCCAATCACCTTAAAATTATGCCCCCTGGTGATAGCCCTTTCCACCCTGGGAAAAAGTCTCTGGCTATCCACTCTATCTATGCCTCTCATCATCTTGTACCCCTCTATCAAGTCACCTCTCATCCTTCTTCGCTCCAATGAGAAAAGCCCTAGCTCCCTCAATCTTTCTTCGTAAAACATGCCCTCCAGTCCAGGCAGCATCCTGGTAAATCTCCTCTGCACCCTCTCTAAAGCTTCCACATCCTTCCGATAATGAGGCAACCAGAACTGAACACAATATTCCAAGTGCGGTCGAACCAGGGCCTTATAGAGCTGCAGCATAACCTCGTGGCTCTTAAACTCAATCCCCCTGTTCATGAAAGCCAACACACCATACGCCTTCTTAACAACCCTATCAACTTGGGTGGCAACTTTGAGCGATCTATGGACATGGACCCTAAGATCCCTCTGTTCCTCCACTCTACCAAGAACCCTGTCTTTAAGCCTGTATTCTGCATTCAAATTCGACCTTCCAAAATGAATCACTTCACACTTTTCCAGGTTGAACTCCATCTGCCACTTCTCAGCCCAGCTCTGCATCCTGTCAATGTCCCGTTGCAACCTACAACAGCCTTCCACACTATCCACAACTCCAGCAACCTTCGTGTCATCGGCAAACTTGCTAATCCAGCCTTCCACTTCCTCATCCAAGTCATTTATAAAAATCACAAAGAGCAGAGGTCCCAGAACAGATCCCTGCGGAACACCACTGGTCACCGAGCTCCGTGCTGAATACTTTCCATCTACTAGCACCCTCTGTCTTCTATGGGCCAGCCTATTCTGTATCCAGACAGCCACCTTTCCCTGTATCCCATGCCTCCTTACTTTCTGAATGAGCCTACCCTGGGGAACCTTATCAAACGCCTTGCTAAAATCCATATACACCACATTCACTGCTCTTCCTTCATCAATGTGTTTTGTCACATCTTCAAAGAATTCAATAAGGCTTGTGAGGCATGACCTGCCCCTCACAAAGCCATGCTGACTGTCTCGAATCAAACCATGCTTTTCCAAATAATCATAAATCCTGTATCTCAGAATCCTCTCCAATAATTTGCCCACTACCGACGTAAGACCGACTGGTCTGTAATTCCCAGGGTTATCCCTATTCCCTTTCTCGAACAAGGGAACAACATTTGCCACCCTCCAATCATCCGGTACTACTCCAGTGGACAGTGAGGACGCAAAGATCATCGCCAAAGGCGCAGCAATCTCTTCCCTCGCTTCCTGTAATATCCTTGGGTATATCCCGTCTGGCCCCGGGGACTTATCTGTCCTCATATCATTCAAAATTTCCAGCACATCCTCCCTCTTAACCTCAACCTGTTCGAGCATATCAGCCTGTTTCACGCTGTCCTCACAAACGACCAGGTCCCTCTCACTAGTGAATACTGAAGCAAAGTATTCATTTAGGACCTCCCCTACCTCCTCTGACTCCAGGCACAAGTTCCCTCCACTATCCCTGATCGGCCCTACCCTCACTCTGGCCATCCTCTTGTTCCTCACATAAGTGTAGAACGCCTTGGGATTTTCCTTAATCCTACCCGCCAAGACTTTTTCATGTCCCCTTCTAGCTCTCCTAAGTCCATTCTTCATTTCCTTCCTGGCTACCTTGTAACCCTCTAGAGCCCTGTCTGATCCTTGCTTCCTCAACTTTAAGTAAGCTTCCTTCTTCCTCTTGACTAGCTGTTCCACATCTCTTGTCATCCAAGGTTCCTTCACGCTACCATCCCTTCCTTGCCTCATCGGGACAAACCTATCCAGCAGTCGCAGCAAGTGCTCCCTAAACAACCTCCACATTTCTGTCGTGCATTTCCCTGAGAACATCTGTTCCCAGTTTATGCTCCCCAGTTCCTGCCTAATAGCATTGTAATTCCCCCTCCCCCAATTAAATATTTCCCATCCCGTCTGCTCCTGTCCCTCTCCATGACTATAGTAAAGGTCAGGGAGTTGTGATCACTATCACCGAAATATCTGCCACCTGGCCTGGTTCGTTGCCAAGCACCAAGTCCAACATAGCCCCCCCTCTAGTCGTCCTATCTACATATTGAGTCAGGAAACCTTCCTGGACACACCTGACAAAAACTGCTCCATCCAAACTATTTGCACTAAGGAGGTTCCAATCAATATTACGGAAGTTGAAGTCCCCCATGACAACAACCCTGTTACTTCTGCACCTTTCCAAAATCTGCCTCCCAATCTGTTCCTCCATGTCTCTGTTGCTATCGGGGGGTCTATAGAAAACTCCCAACAAAGTGACTGCTCCTTTCCTGTTTCTGACTTCCACCCATAATGACTCAGTAGACAAACCCACCTCGACGACCTCCCTTTCTGCAGCTGTGATACTATCCCTGATTAGCAAAGCCACTCCCCCACCTCTTTTACCTCCCTATTCCTTTTGAAACATCTAAACCCCAGAACATCCAACATCCATTCCTGCCCCTGTGATATCCACGTCTCCGTAATGGCCACAACATCGTAGCTCCAAGTACTGATCCATGCTCTAAGTTCATCACCCTTATTTCTGACACTTCTTGCGTTAAAATAGACACACTTCAACCCATCATACTGGCTGCAACTTTGTCGTGTCAATTGTCTAACCTTCCTCACAGACTCTCTGCACTCTGTATCTGCCTGTTCAACAGCTACCCCATCCACTGATCCGTAGCTCCGGTTCCCATCCCCCTGCCAAACTAGTTTAAACCCTCGAGCTCTAGCAAACCTCCCGCCCAGGATATCGGTGCCCCTGCAGTTCAGATGCAACCCGTCCTTCTTGTACAGGTCCCACCTTCCCCAGAAGGTATCCCAATGATCCACATATCTGAATCCCTCCCTCCTACACCAGTTCTGTAGCCACGTGTTCAGCTGCACTCGCTCCCTGTTTCTAGCCTCACTAGCATGTGGCACCGGTAACAATCCTGAGATTACTACGCTCGTCCTGCCTTTCAGCTTCCAACCTAACTCCCTATATTCGCTTTTCAGGTCCTCATCCCTTTTCCTAGCTATGTCATTGGTACCGATGTGTACCACGACCTCTGGCTGCTCCCCCTCCCCCTTAAGAATCCTGTAGACTCGATCCGAGACATCCCTGACCCTGGCACCCGGGAGGCAACATACCATCCGGGAGTCTTGTTCGCGACCACAGAATCTCCTGTCTGTTCCTCTAACCATTGAATCTCCTATCACTATCGCTCTCCTATTCTCCCCCCTTCCCTTCTGAGCCACTGAGCCAGGCTCAGTGCCAGAGACCTGGCCACTGTGGCTTTCCTCTGGTAGGTCCCCCCACCCCCAACCGTATCCAAAACGGTATACGTATTATTGAGGGGAACGGCCACAGGGTATCCCTGCACTGTGCGCCTATTCCCTTTCCCTCCCCTGACGGTCACCCAGCTACCTTTATCCTGTAACTTAGGTGTCACTACTTCCCTATAATTGCTCGCTATCACCCCCTCGGCATCCTGAATGATCCGAAGTTCATCCAGCTCCAGCTCCAGTTCCCTAACGCGGTCTGTGAGGAGCTGGAGTTGGGTGCACTTCTCACAGGTGAAGTCAGCAGGGACACAAGTGGTGACCCTCACCTCCCACATCCTGCAAGAGGAACATGCAACTGCCCTAGCTTCCATCCCCTCTGCTCTAAATTGACAATACTCTCCTTAACTTCCTGAATGAGCCACAGATGGGTCTTTCTGGTCAAGTTTTTGTCTTTGAACAGAATGTACTTTTGTTGAACCCTTTGAATTGTTTCTTTATATGTTTCCCACTGTTCATTTATCGCCAAAGCTCCCAGTTTATTAACACAATTAACTTTAGCCAGTTCTCCCCTCACCTTTGTAATTGGCTTTAAGTTTAAGATTCTTGTTTGTGATGGAAATGTGCCACTTTCAAACTTAACATGAAATTCAATGGTATTATGATCAGTATTTCCCAGTGGATCTTTTACTATGGCATTTCTTATTAACCCTGCTTCATTACACAATACGAGATCTAAGATAGCTTCATCCCTTGTCAGTTCTACAACGTATTGCTCCAAGAAACTGTCACGAAAGCATTCTACAAATTCAACTTCTAGACCGCTGTTGCCAATCTGATTGTCCCTGTCTATGTGCAGATATTAATAATTAATACGTTACCTTTTTTACATGCTCCAATAATTTCCTGTTTAATGTTCTGTCCAATAATATAGCTACTGTTAGGGGGCCTGTAAATTACTCCCACCAGTGTTTTCTGACTCCTGCTATTCCTAACTTCCACCCACTCTGTTTCTACTTCATGATCATCTGAGGCCAGATCCCTTCTTATTAATGTCCTTATGCCATTCTTTACTATCGGGGCTACCCCTCCTCCTTTGCCATTCTGTCTGTCTGTCCGAAATATTGTGTACCCTGGAATATCTATTTCCCAACCTTGATCCCCTTGTAACCATGTCTCGGTAATGGAAATTAGATCTAGATCATTGACCTCTATTTGTGCCACAAGTTCATCTATCTTTTTACAGATGCTTTGTGAATTCAGATAAAGGAACTTCAATTACATTTTTTTATCTCTATTCCCTGCAATGATCTATTTGCCAGTGTGCAATTTTTGTTAAACTCTCTGTGCCTTACTGTCCCATTCTGTTGGGAGTTACCCACATCACTATCCTGCTCCAGTGCCCTGATCTCTCTCTTTGGATTTCTAAATTTCCCTTTACCCAAACCCACCCTCCCCCATCTCCCCCCCTTTAGTTTAAAGCCTTGTCCACAGCCCTAGTTATGCGATTGGCCAGGACACTGGTTCCAGCCCAGTTCAAGTGAAGCCCATCCCAACAGAACAGCTCCCTCTTCCCTGAGTACCAATGCCAGTGCCCCAAGAATCGAAACCCCTTCTTCCCACACCACTCTTTGAGCTACACGTTTAGTTCTCTAATCTGCTTGACCCTGTGCCAATTTGCACGTGGCTCAGGTAACAATCCAGAGATGATTACCTTTGATGTTTTAGTTTGGACCCTAACTCCTCAATTATCTAAGCAGAACATCATTTATGGTTCTACCTATGTCATTGGTTCTCACATGGACCGCGACAACTGGATCCTCCCCTTCCCACTCCAGGTTCCTCTCTAGTCATGAGGAGATGTCCTTAACCCTGGCACTGAGCAGGCAATACAGACGCCGGAGCTCCCAGTCGCAGTTACAGAGAACAGTATCTATCCCCTGACTGTACTGTCTCCTATCACTACCAAATTCCTCTTCACTCCCCCCATTGTAATGGCATCTTTCACCATGGTGCCATTGTCAGTCTACTCAACCACTTTGCAGTCCTCCTCTTCATCCACACAGGTAGCAAGGACCTCGTACCTTACGTTTTTGGCCAAGCAAACTTTTCTGTGGTAAATAAAAACAGAAAATGCTGGACATATTCAGCAGATCTGGCAGCATCTGTACAGCGATAAACAATTAATGGTTCAGGTCCGTGATGTTTCATCAGAACTGAGACAAGTTAGAAATAATATAGATTTTGAGTCACTGAAAGGGGGGAGGGTAGGAAGAACAACAAAAGGTTGATGAAAGGTCACAGACCTGAAACAATAACTCTGCTTCTCTCTTCACAAATGCTGCCTGACCTGCTGAGTATTTCCAGCACTTTGTTTTTATTTCAGATTTCCAGCATCTGCAGTATTTTGCTTTTATAACAGTAGGGTAGGTCTGTGATATGATGGAGGGCAGGAGAGATTAAATGACAAAATGTTTCATGGTGCAAAGCCAAAGGGATGCTAATGGAACAAGTAAAAAAACAAAAGATGCGTCTAGAGGTGTGAATGGCAGGACAGCTGCTGTCCAAAGTAAAGGGATTAAGAAAGAAACAAGAAAAAACTTATTTTTTCTGTGGGATGACTGCTTTAAATATTAATTTCTCAATTATTTTTAAGCAAGCATCAATGGTATTGTATAATTTACACTATAGTGATTTTTAAGACTAAAATGTGGAGAAAACAGTCCACCATAAACTACTGTCCACTGTTGCTCAGTTTTGCCAATAATATTTGAACCATGGCAAAAGTTGCAGTGACATGAAACTGGTTCTCTGATGGTTTCTGCTATAAAAATGATTTTTTGATGAAACTTCCAACAACTTACAGTTTCAACATAAAAAAAAATCACAAGGCACTGTACAAAGATGTAATTAAAAAATGAATGCTGAGCCAAGGTGAGTTAAAGTTTCGTCAGAGGTGGGTAATAGGTTGGGATCCTTCCATTAATAGTGTAGTCGTGGCCGAGTGGTTAAGGCAATAGACTAGAAATCTTCTGGGGCGGCACAGTGATTAGCACCGCAGCCTCACAGCTCCAGGGACCCGGGTTCAATTCTGGGTACTGCTTGTGCGGAGTTTGCAAGTTCTCCCTGTGACCGCGTGGGTTTTCGCCGGGTGCTCTGGTTTCCTCCCACAGCCAAAGAATTGCAGTTGATAGATAAATTGGCCATTGTAAATTGCCCCTAGTGTAGATAGTTGGTAGGGAATATGGAATTACCGCAGGGTTAGTATAAATGGGTGATTCTTGGTCGGCACAGGCTAGGTGGGCCGAAGGGCCTGTTTCAGTGCTGTATCTCTAAATAAATAAAAATAAATAAATAAACAAAAGATGATGGACATACAGCAAACAATCCATTTAGGTGGGTCTCTTCTCTTGGTGCACCTTTGTTGATGGCTGTGAAGGTCCATCATGTGCTGCACATGAAGCTGCCGAGTGACCCTCAGTTGTTGTTTTTACGTTGGCACCTGTTGCCAAGCTGCTGTAGCAACTGGTCATCGTGGTAGTGCACACCAGTTCACATGACGTGGCTCATTTCCCTCTTTCGCCAGCTAGTAACTCCCAAGTGCGATATTTGACATTTAGGGCCTTCATGTCACACTTGCAAGCATTCTTGAAGTGGAGCGCCCTATTAGTCATCTGCCTCCAGCTACCTCACCATACAGAGGTCCTTGGGTATGCGACCATCTTCCATCCTGCAGACGTGTCTGATTCACTGAAGCCGCCTCAGTTTGATCAGTGCCAACACACTTGGGCGCTCTGCCTTTGAGAGGACTGCCGCATTTGTGATTTTGTCTTGCCAGGATATACCCATAATGCACCACAGAAAGCGAAGATGGAAATTATTGAACTTCTTTTCCTGGTAGCTGTAAGTCACCCATGTTTCACAGCAATACAGCAAGGTGGTGAGAACACAGGCCTTTTAAACCATCAGCTTGGTCCTAAGTGTCAGCTTGGTGTTAACTCACGTGCATTTCATAAGTCAGCCAAAAGGTGGTAGCTGCTTTTCCTATGCGTGTATCGAGCTCTGCATCAAGGGACAAATTGTCACCATGGACCCAAGGTAGGAGAATTTGCTAACCACTTCCAGTGGGGTGTTATTTAGTGTGATCAGGGGCAGAGATGTATCACCTTGTCCCATGACCATGGTTTTCTTGATGCTTATAGTCAAGGAAAAGAAGTTACAGGCATGGGAGGAACAGTCCATGAGTCTTTGTAGTTAAGTTTCTGTGTGAGCTACTAGCGCAGCATCATCAGCGTAGAGGAATTCTCTGATCAGGACGTGATGTGTTTTTGTCTTTGATTTCAGCCTTGATAGATTGTAGAGCTTGCTGTCTGATCTCGCGTGCAAGTAGGCTCCTTTCATATCTGCAGGGAAGGCGAAGGTGGAGCACGGAGAAGAAGATGCCAAACTGTGGGGGCTAGGACACAACCCTGTTTCACTCCATTCTTCACTCTGAAATTGTTAGAGGTGGAGCCATCAAACTGTACAGTGCAGGGCATGTTGTCATGGAAGGAGTGGATGAGACTGAGGAGCTTTGGTGGACAGACAATTTTTCCCAAAATCTTGTACAGCCCTGTTCTGCTGACGGTGGGTAATAAAGGATAGGGGGGGGGGGGGGTTCTCCTGTGCTGTACTATTATGTAATTCTATATCATTAGGACAGCAATTACAGAGCATGGAGTCACCAATAGTGGGTGAATGGAAGTGTGGGATGCAGAAGAGTCCAGAGTGAGGAACTGAAAAGTTTGGGGGAGGGGTCATGGTGGTTGTCAAGCTAGAGGAGGTTACATAGATAGGGAGGGGAAAGGCAATGAAGGGATTTAAAAAGGATGAGAATTTTAAATTTAAGTTTTTGGGGACCTAAAAGCAATGTAGTTTGGTGAGGATGGGGTGAAGAGATTTTGATGTAGGATAGGCTACAGGCAGTAGAGCTTAGGATGAGCTGAAGGTTATGGAGGACAGAGGGTGGGAGACTGGCCATGAACTTTGGACTAGTTGAGTCTGGAAGTAATAAAGGCATAGATGAGGATTTCAGCAGCAGATAGGCTGTTAGGGTCAGTGACAAGCAATGTTAATAATGGAAGTAGTCAGTCTTTGTGACAGACTGACAGGGTATCAGTCAGAAGCTCAGCTTATGACCAAATAGGATGCTAAGGTTGCAAACAGTAGTTCAAACTGAAAGTTCAAACTGGCTGGGGAGGAGGATAGATTCACTGGAAATGGTACAGAATTAATGATGGGGGTTTTCAGTTTTCCCAATCCAAGACTGGATGTTGGACAGGCAACTCAACAGACAGTGAATGTTGTCCAGAGGTTGTGCAGAGGTAAAGCTGGCTATTATCAGTGTACATGTGGAAGCTGACCCCATGTCTGAAATCATGTCGCCAAGTGGCAGCACGTTGATGAGGAAGATGAGAGAGCCAAGAATAGATCCTGAAGGTACTGAGCAGGGGAAGAGAATAGAAGTCTTTACTGGAGATGCTTTGGCTAGTATCGCATAAGCGAGAGTGAAACCCAGCATTGGCAGTTGAACTGAGCCGGATAATGGAGGAAAGGCAATGGAGGAGGATGGTTTGGTCAACTGTCAAAGGCTGCAAAGAGTTAAATAGTGAGTCTGAAGTGATCAAGAACACTATCTGTGTCACTGTCCAGAAATTGCTTACTGCAATCCCGGATTGATGAGCACAGCAGTCAGATTTAAATTCAGAATGTGTAAAGTTTAAAGGGCTACTCAAACTAGCATTGTTGACAACAACAACTTATATTTATATGTTGCTGTTGTTGACAGGTTAATTGTTATAAGTTATCTGAATCAGCTTGGTGATTCATTTTTTTAAGAAAAGATAGAATATCACTGCTCCTACCATTATTGCTACTTATTGAATGAGCTCTTCAAACTCCTCTCACTGATGGTTGCTTTGATATTGCATTTAGTGGGGTACTTGGGCTCTGTGCTTTTGATTGTGGATCTGTGCAACCAGCAATAGTAAACCTGCTAGATAGGGTAAGGTTGGCCACACTTCCTCTAAACACATCTTTTGTTTCTTTACTTGTCCCATTATCACTCCCTTTGGCCTTGGAACATGAAACCTTTTGTCATTTAATCCCTCCTACTCTCCACCCTATCACAGACCTTTCCTTTTATTCTTCTTCCCACCCTCCCCCCTTCACTTACTGAAAACCTATTACATTCCTAACTTTACCCAGTTCTGATGAAAGGTCACAGACCTGAAAGTTAACTGTTTCTCACTCCACAGATCCTGCCAGACCTGAATATTTCCAGCATTTTCTGTTTTTATTTCCAGCATTTTCAGTTTTTATTTCAAATTTCCAGCATCAGCAGTATTTTGCTTGTGCGTTTGTGACAACTCTTGAGTTCACACTGCTTAATCTGTTAATGGCGCTAAGATTTTGCTGTCAAAATAAGATCTAGTTGTGTAATTGTAATTATCTGAATCAAACTGAACCAGCACTATATTAATTTTTCTCCTTTATCCTGATAGCAGTACGTATGCATTTTTTTCATGAAACTGGAATTTACTAAAAATGGGAAGCCAGTTCTCTTAAGAGAATAAGTACAAATAATAAAGGAACATTTTCCTATTTATCAAATGGAATAATGACTGATAATTATAGGTCTACAGTTGTATTTGTCTATCACTCCACCACACCAGGGGAAAGGAGGGTTCAAATGCTTAGCCTAATAAAATCGCTTTTAAATAACTGATTTTACTCTCGGGTTCCTTCAAGTGAATCTTCCCTTTAGCTGCTAATGGTTTGATTTGACGTACCCTCTTGCAATCTCTCTCCACGCCTTGTTCTCCAGTCTGAAAACACTGACAGCGACATGAGCAGCAGGGACACCTTGTACTGTGTTGAGTATGTGGGTAGTTAGAGGGCTCTGTGCCATTCTGCGGTCTGGAGAGTTACTCTACGACAAAAGAGTTGTTCAAAAGTTAGCTTCATTGTTATTAAAAATAAAAATTGTGTTTACTTCAAGAAAAATGTTAGCATCAGAATGAATGAGAATAATAATAATGATGATGATGAAGAAGAATGAGAGGTGATCTCATTGAAACCTATAAAATACTTAAAGGGATAGACAGGGTAGATGCAGCTAAGATGTTTCCCCTGGTTTGGGGAGCCTAGAACCTGGGGACACAATTTCAAAATATGGGGAAGCCACTTAGGACAGAGATGAGGAGAAATTTCTTTACTCAGAGGGTTGTAAATTTTTGGAATTCTCTATCCCCGAGGGCTATGGAAGCTCAGTCGTTGAGTATGTTTAAAGCAGAGATTGATAGATTTCTAAATACAAATGACATAAGGGGAAATGAGGATAGTGTGGGAAAAAGGCATTGGGGTGAATGATCAGCCATGATTGTGTTGAGTGGAGGAGCAGGCTCGATGGGCTGAATGGCCTACTGCTCCTATGTTCCTATAAGGCCATCTCATACATTTAAAGACACTTCTGCAAACAGTCGGCTCTTGCATCTTTGTGCCACTTTCCTTTATCCTTCGTGTAGGTCAGACGGAGCAGCAATTGGAGGATTATTACACCAACTGACAAACTAGCAGGTCTGCTGTCTTTTGACATTTGATTTTAGAAATGCATTCGTGTTTTGCTGTTAACTCTAAATACACATCCATAGTTTAACATTTACCCGTTTCTCTCCGGTTATAAATAAGGCCACTAACCTGCCAGGTAAGTTATTTTGCCCCTTTGCCTGTAACGAGGCACGAATCTCAGAAGTGCTCCAGTCAGCCGCGTGTGATAAGCCCGATCTCCAAACTCCGTTGTTGTGCTGCTCTCACTTCTCAAAAGCCAGGAACCCGAACGGCCACTCCTCGCTTATTTGCATTAACATGGTGGAAGAGCATTTGGATTTGAATTTTTCTTCTCCCCACCCAACATTGTCTTCTGCCTTACTTATTTTGATAGAAGGCGAACGTGGACTTGTTAAAAATTATTCTCTTGGGATTATGGGCGTAGCTAGCAAGTCTGGCATTTAATGCACATCCCTAGATGCCCAGAAGGTGGTGTGAGCCTCCATCCTGAACCACTGCAGTCCATCTGGTGAAGGTGCTCCCACAGTGCTGTTAGGTAGGGTGTTCCAAGATTTTGACCCAGTGCTGATGAAGGATGTAGAGTACACATCCAGGTCAGGATGGTGTGTGACTTGGAGGGGAACTTTGAGTTATAGGGCTGAATTTTATGAGTGCACCGCAGTTCGCGGCGGCGCTCTGTAAAAATGGTGTGCATCCCGCACGGACGCGCCGTCCCTGAGCCCCTGCAATATTATACGTGGGGGCTCATTTTAATTGAAGGGGCGGAGCGGCCGCCCCCGAAGACATAGAGGGAGTGGCTGCCACATCCCCAGCAACGGCGTCCAGCGCCACCACACAGGCACCAGCGTAATTTTTAAAGGGCTTTAAGCCTTCAGCAAAATTTTAATATTTAAAGTGGTACCATTGATAGATTTTATTAAATAAAGAATATTATGATGGAGGCCCCTCTCCAACACCCCAACAGTCATTTCATTGCCCGAATTGGCTTTTTCAGATACACAAACTTTCCCCCCCAACCTTCAATCTTTTGCCCTTCACCCCCTTCCCACCATTCCCACGTCCAATCAAAAGTGTTTCCCCGCTCCTCCACCCCTCCTGCCCTGTAAATTTTATTCCTCCCCCCCCCCCCCCACCCCTTCCCACCAGGTTCTCACGCGGAACTCCATACAGAGTTGCAAAGGCCGAGCAGAGGCCATAAAATCGGTATGGGACGGCAACCACCTGCAGGCAAGTTAATTTGAATGTCCTTAGGGTTCATTTTAATATGGAGATGAAGGGCTGCCGCCTAGTGGCGGGGAGGGGGGGGCGCACCGAGGTCCTCGCGCCGCCTGTAATATGCGGCAGGCCCTTCTCAATGTCGTGGGGCGAGGCGGGCCTCTCCCCACAGCATTTTACCAGCCCCCGCGCCGCAACCCGTGGGGCCAATAAAATTCAGCCCATAGAGTCATTTAAAGCATAGAAGGAAGACATTCAGCCCATCAAGTACATGCCAGCTCTACCCGGAGCAATCCAGTCAGTCCCACTCCCCTGCTCTATCCCCGTAAACCTGCAAGTTTATTTCCTTCAAGTGTCCATCCCATTTTCTTTTGAAATCATTGATTGTCTCCACTTCCACCACTCGCATGGGCAGCGAGTTCCAGGTCATTACCACCCGCTGCGTAAAGAAGCTCTTCCTCATACTGCCCCTGCATCTCTTGCCCAAAACCTTCAATCTGTGTCCCTTAGTCCTTGTACCATCAGTTAATGGGAACAGTTTTTCCTTGTCTAACTTATCTAAGCCTGTCTTAATCTTGTACACCTCTATCAAATTTCCCCTCAATCTCCTTTGCTCCAGAAAAAACAACCCCAGCTTTTCCAACTTAACCTTGTAACTAAAGTGCCCCATCCTTGGAGCCATTCTGGTAAATCACCTCTGCACCCTCTCCAGGACCCTCACATCCTTCCTAAAGTATGGTGACCAGAGCTGGCCGCAATGCTTTATAAAGGTTCAGCATAACTTCCCTGTTTTTGTACTGAATGCCTCTAATTATGAATTTGACAGTACTACACAGGAGACTACTGGAGAATATTAAAGGGTATGGATTAGGGTGAAGAGTAACTAATTGGATTAAAACTGGTTAGAAGGGAGGATACAAAGTAGGAGTTAAGGACAGTTTCTCAGACTGGTTGGAACTGGGGAGCTGATGTCCTTAAATGTCCTGTTCTGGGACAGCTTCTGTACATCAATAATTTCAATATAAGGCTGGAGGCAGTGAAATTCAAATTTGAAGATACTAAAATACAGAAATACAGTAAATAATTCTGAGGATCAAAAGAAGCCGCAAGACAGTGCAAGACTAATAAGACAGTGGAATAGAATAAAAGTGGCAGATCAAATTCAATGTCACTGTGAGGTGAGGTGAGTAAAAACTATATTTTGAAGGAAAGCTTGGTGATATCAAGGAGCAGAGAGGTTTGTGGGGTCAGGTTCACAAGTCAGCATCTCAAATGGATAAGTCCATTATAAAAGCAAATGGAATAATGACAAGAGGTATAGAATATAAAAGTTAGATGAACTGGTAATTTTGTGCAAACATGCTGAATTTTATGGCCCCCCCTCCCCCCGGAGACAGGCTAGAAGGCCATGTGGGGAGGTTGCCCAGTAAAACCGTAGGCAATCTGTGGCCCACGGAGGGCCCTGCCAGCAAACAAATCACCTCCCTGGACACCACTACCCCTGTATTCAATGCCCACCCACTAGCCCCCTCGCCTGGGCCTGCCAGACCCTACCTCACTTACCTGAGGTCTGGCTTTCCAGCTCTGGGCCTGGGTTCAACACCTCTGCAGTACCGGACAGACCCACCAGAGGTGGCAGCACAGTGGTATACAGTTATGAGGGAGTTGTCCTGGGAGTCCTTAACATGGACTCCAGACCCTATGAAGTCTCATGCCACCAGGTTAAACATGGGCAAGGAACCCTCCTGCTGATTACCACCTACTGCCCTCCCTCAGCTGATGAATCAATAATCCTCCATGTTGAACACCACTTGGAAGAAGTACTGAGGGTGGTAAGAGCACAGAATGTCCATCACCAAGAATGGCTCAGTCGCACCAGTACTGACCAAGTGGGCCGAGTCCTGAAGGATATATCTGACAGACTGGGCCTGTGACAAGTGGTGAGGGAACCAACAAGAGGGAAAAACCTACTAGATCTTGTCCTCACCAATCCACCTGTTGCAGATGCATCTGTCCATGACAATATTGGTAGGAATGACCACCGCATAATCCTTGTGAAAACAAAGTTGCATCTTCACACCAAGGACACCCTCCATTGTACTGTGTGGCACTATCACCGTGCTCAATGGGATAGCTTAAAACTGTGACCATCAGCAGCAGCAGAACTGTATTCAAACACTATCTGTAACCTCATGGCCTGGCATATCCTTCACTTGACCATTACCATCAAGCCAGGCAATCAACCCAAGTTCAATGAGGAGTGCAGGAGAGGATGCCAGGAGCAGCACCAGACATATCTAAAAATGAGGTGTCAACCCGGTGAAACTACAATACAGGACTACTTGCAAGCCAAACAGCAGAAGCAGCATGCAAGAGATAGAGCTAAGCAATCTCACAACCAACGGATCAAATCAAAGCTTGGCAATCCTGTGACATCCAGTCGTGAATGGTGGTGGACAATTAAACAACTGGCAGGAGGAGGCTCCACAAATATCCCCATCCTCAATGATGGGGGAGCCCAGCACATTAGTGCAAAAGAAAAGGTTGAAGCATTCGCAGCCATCTCCAGCCAAAGTGCCAAGTGGATGATCCATCTTGGCCTCCTCCTGACGTCCACAGCATCACAGATGCCAGTCTTCAGCCAATCCGATTCACTCTACGTGATACAGCTGAAGACACTTGATACTGCAAAGGCTATGAGTCCTGACAACATTCGGCTGTAGTACTGAAGACCTGTGCTTCAAAACTGGCTGCGCCCCTAGCCAAGCTGTTCCAGTACAGCTACAACACTGGCATCTACCCAACAATATGGAAAATTGCCCAGGTATATTCTATTCACAAAAAGCAGAACAAATCCAATCCAGCCAATTACTGCCCCATCAGTCTGCTCTCAATCATCAGCAAAGTGATGGAAGGTGTCAATGACAGTGCTACCAAGTGCCACTTAAACAGCAATAACCTGCTCACCGATGCTCAGTTTGGGTTCCACTAGGGCCACTCAGCTCCTGACCTCATTACAGCCTTGGTCCAAACATGGACAAAACAGCTGAACTGAAGAGGTGAGGTGAGAGTGACTGCTCTGGATATCAAGGTAGTTTTTGACCGAGTGTGGCATCAAGAAGCCCTAGCCACTGGTTGGAGTCATACCTAGCACATAGAAAGATGGCTGTGGTTGTTGGAGGTCAATCATCTCATCCCCAGGACATTGCTGCAGGAGTTCCTCAGGGTAGTGTCCTAGGCCCAACCATCTTCAGCTGCTTCATCAATGACCTTCCTTCCATCATAAGGTCAGAGGTAAGAATGTTCAATGATGATTGTCCGATGTTCTTCAGATCCTCAAGCAGTCAGTGTCCATATGCCACAATACCTTGGCAACATTCAGGCTTGGGCTGACAAGTGGCAAGTAACATTCGTGCCACACAAGTGTCAGGCAATGATGACAAGAGAGAATCTAACCATCTCTCCTTGACATTCAATGGGATTACCATCGCTGAATTCCCCCACTATCAACATCCTGAGAGTTACCATTGACCAGAAACAGAACTGGAGCAACCACATAAATACTGTGGCTACCAGAGCAGGTCAATGACTGGGAATTTTGTGGCGAGTAACCCACCTCCTGACTCCCCAAAGCCTGTCCACCATCTACAAGGCATAAGTCAGGAGTGTGATGGAATACTCTCCATTTGCCTGGATGAATGCGACTCCAACAACATTCAGGAAGCTCGACATCATCCAGGACAAAGCAGCCCGCTTGATCGGCACCCCATCCACCACCTTAAACATTCACTCCCTTCACCACCGATGCACAATGGCAGCAGTGTGTACCATCTACAAGATGCACTGCAGCAACTCACCATGCCTCCTTTGACAGCACCTTCCAAACCTGTGACCTCTTCCTCCTTGAAGGACAAGGATAGCAGACACATGGGAACACCACCACCTGTAAGTTCCCCTCCAAGTCACGCATTATCCTGTCTTGGAAATAGATCGCTGTTGCTTCACTGTCGCTGGGTCAAAATCCTGGCACTCCCTCCCTAACAGCACTGTGGGTGTACCTGTACCAGATGGACTGCAGCGGTTCAAGAAGGCAGCACATCACCATCTTCTCAAGGGCAATTAGGAATGGGCAACAAATGTTGGCTTTGCCTGCAATTCCCACATCCCATGAAAGAAGTTTAAAAAATTGTTACATTTAACCAGGTTAATGGTAACTAATAGTGTAAGAGTTTACTGTATGTCTACCAAGAGGGTTTTAAGAAATCCATAGCAAGTCATTAAACCTTTCCAAAGATTCAATTACAAAACTACTACCACTACAACCATCACTTGTATCTTTGTAGATCTTACCTTTTTTGTGTCGATATGATCCTGAATATGCAGAAGGCGCAGCACACTCATTTAATCAAACGTCTCTTTGAGATATGTGCTCTGAGGTGATTTTCGCCAACTGAAAATCTGTGCGGTTAGAAAGAATAATTTCAACTTTCCTGGATTTTAGTTTTATGAGTGACCTTGTGATTGTCTGTGTTCAAATCCAAAGTATTTGCCTCTTTCACAATGACAGCTTCTGTCAATACCTGCCTCCTGAATCCTCCACATTGCCAGTATATCTAGCATTTTCAGGGAAAAGATAAACCTAGTTAATATTTATTTTAACACAGTATAGAGTGGACAGGTCATTACCAGTCTGTCAGGGTTTTGGGATGGTGGGGTGGTTGCAGGGTGAGGAGGTTGATTGGTTAATTCCTCATGTCGGCAGGGAGAACACTGGAGATCCAGCTTTGTGCTGGGGACAAATAAGAGAAATGTTACTGTTATTAAGCCCTCTGGTTAAGAAAAGTGTTGAATTTGTAGAACTTTTTGTGGATAGTTTTATTCAATGAGAGGAAATGGCCAGCCAGCATTAAATAGAACTATTGGTTTTGTTTTGATAATTTATGTAGCAAAACAATTAAATAAATGCTACATATGTGGACATGATGTTGAAATTACAGCAATTATCTGCTAGGTAAGTGAAAGATCATATATTTAAAATTTGTATTCAAGATGGCTCCTGGGCTGATAGCTCCCTAGGAAGCTCCTTTGCTGTGCAACTTTACCCTTGGCCATTTGTTGCCATTCTTTGTGCTTTCTCCCCCAATCAACTCTCTTACATTGTTTAAGTTCCCCTGGCTCTTTAATCAGTGCATTTTAGCCCTAACTACAAGTTAACAGCTAGTTTAAAGTTACCTGGGCCCATAGCCCTCTCCCAGCCATACCTACTCTTTGTTTTCTTCATTGAGCACTGAACTTTGTTCAAATTGACATTCAGATTTCTGGACGCCAAGGCTCCACTTCTCTACTGGACAAAACTGTAAAATACAGCTGGTGATACTCTGATCTTCTATCCTGTTGCTTGAGTTTGAAGGTAATTTTGACTAGTCAATAGCCCATCCCCCACCACTGCCGGTAAACTACTGAGCTTAGCTTTCCTACTGGTTTTTCACCTTTAGCTACAATGTGGTGCCTAGCCAGAAATTCACTCTCCTGAGCTATGGCCCAGTTCTCTGCTGCGCCTGGATCTTATTGTGACTTCCAACTTAAGCTACTGTTTTTCTGCTCCCCGATCAATTCTGCACACCTCCTGGCTCTTCATTCCCCCAGAAATACTTCCAGCAGTGTCTCCCCCAATACTCTACATTTCAAATAGCTTCGGACTCACTCGCCCTCCACATCTCAGAATCTGGACAGTTCATTGATGCTCCACCCTACCTACATCAACATTATCCACAGAACTTCTAACTGAACTTTGGAGTCTCTCCTATTGTCGCCCCCTATTTCTCGTTTATTGCCAGGCCATATATATCCTACTCTTGCTATGTAACCAGGCCTATGTAACTAGAGTTTGCCACTCATTCACATGCATATTTTGGCTGCTGTTCCAGACCTGAACTCATCACTTCTATTTCCCTTTTTTTCCCCTTTTCTCTTTACCCCTCCTAGACCCCTCTCTCCTGTCATCGCGTTTTGTCATTTTTCTCTATCTTGAGTACTGTCCTCTCCCAAATCCCTACCCCAACCCTTCAGTGCTCCTTGACCTTCCTTAACGTTGTTTTCAAGTCCCTTCATAGCCTCACTCCTCCCTATTCAGTAACAACCCTCTCTCTGCTCTCCAATTTTGGCCTCTTGTATATCTGATGCTCTACCATTGATGACCCGACCTTTAGCTGCCTTGGCCTTCAGCTCTCGAATTCGCTCCCTAAACCATTCTGCATGTCTACCTCTCCTCCTTTAAGAAGCTTCTTAAAACCTACCTCATTGATCAAATTTATGGTCTGAATATCTCCTTACGTGGGGGTGGCTCGGTGTGAAATGTTGTTTGATAATTCTCGTATGGAAGAACCTTGGGACATTTTACAACGTTAAAGGTGCTATATAAATGCAAGTTGTTGTTAACTGGTATATTTTCGAGGGGGGGGGTTTGTTATAAGGACAATAACTATAATTAGTGTATAGAACACTCATTGTGCATTAGGTACTGCTTAAGGAACTGGAAAACTATAACTGGATATAGGTGCATTATCTTGATGTATGGTAGCAAAATCTTACCTGGGTATCAAGGCTAACAAAGTAACTTGAAGGTACATGGAGTTGGGACTCCAGTGAGAATGATCTATGGTATGGAAGCCAACTAGCATCTTAAAAAAAAGATAGAAATAAACTGAAAATGTAACAATGGAATTGTTTTTTTCCTGATTTAGTTTGATAAATAAAACATGCTATTACACTGCAAAGGAGTCCTGTGGTTCAAGGAAGTGGCACTCACTCAACAGTTACAGCCAGCTCCCTCCACAAAGTGCGTACAACACACTTGGCAGTCACTGGCCCTTGACTGTCTATTCTGCTCCATATCTCAATTACGAGGACATGCTTCTCTGGCTTCCTGAAGTTTGTCCTCTTGTTTTTCCAATCTGGCTATCATCCTTCGCTCCTGGTGACCTTCTTCCTTCAGTGCTGCCATTGCCCTTTTGAACAATGGCAGGTTTTATATCTTGCAACTGTATCAGATTTCAGAACTCTCGTGTTCAAAGGATTAGAGCAAGGGTACTCACTAATTTTATTCAGAGAGCCATAATTCCAGGAAATTATTTGCTCAAATGTCAAACCCCTGTTGGATGACAGTGCAGTTGGATTGGCTGCAGGTTTAGACTTAGGTTGCTACCTTTTATCAAGAGCAAGAAGTGAATGCAGGAATCAGGCTTACTAATTATACCCAGAGATCTCACAAGTCACTTCACTCCCAACCAGTCCCAGATGAAAAAATGTCCTTATCTGTATTTTTTGGAAGCTTGGAAATCTATTTGTAAATTGTTTCTCAATAATCACACCATGCTATTAAAAAAATCTCAACACTGCTCAGTAGAAGAATTCAACAATTTGTAATTCAAAAATATTTCACTGTCCCCTAAAGCATTATCCAACTCAAATTAAATTTCTTTTTTATTTCTTGATTGACAGTTTTTTTTATTTATTTGTGGGATGGCTAAGCCAGCATTTATTGCCCATCCCTTGAACTGAGTGGCTTGCTAGGCCATTTCAAGAGACATATGTAGGCCAGACCAGGTAAGGACAGCAGATTTCCTTCCCTAAAGGGCTTTAGTGAACCAAATGGATTTTTACAACAATGGTTTCATGGTCACCATTAGACTAGCTTTTTATTTTTATTTAGAGATACAGCACTGAAACAGGCCCTTCGGCCCACCGAGTCTGTGCTGACCAAGAACCACCCATTTATACTAACCCTACAGTAATCCCATATTCCCTACCACCTACCTACAGTAGGGGCAATTTACAATGGCCAATTTACGTATCACCTGCAAGTCTTTGGTGGTCGGAGGAAACCGGAGTACCCGGCGAAAACCCACGTGGTCACAGGGAGAACTTGCAAACTCCGCACAGGCAGTACCCAGAATTGAACCCGGGTCCCTGGAGCTGTGAGGCTGCGCCATTGTGCCGCCTTTTAATTCCAGATTTATTAATTGAATTTAAATATCACCATCTGCCATGGTGGGTTTTGAACCCATTTCCCCAGAGCATTAGCCTGGGCTCTGGATTACTAGCCCAGTGACATTACTACTATGCCACTGCCTCCCCATACAATATATAGTGCTGTGTATTGCCTGGTCTGAAGTTGGATTACTAGAAATTAGGAACCATTGAAATAAACATTATATTGATTTTGGATTTGCAACGACACTGCAGGTTTCATTTGACTCACTGGACTCACCATACCTGGTTCATAAAAGATGCTATGTAGCGCACTCCTGTGAGTCATGCCGAGGAATTATTTGGACGCCATATAGACGGACACATGCACCCAGCGTATATTTCAGGCCACCTGAAATGCAGGACTCTGCTTATTACTGCAGCGGAAGCAAATTGGCTGCATAAAATGAGTGCTGCTGCATTAGTGGAACATTTCCATTAACAATTAAGAAATGTGGTTGCATGTCCTTTCCTCTTTGGTGGTTTCTTCTGTACACTTAGTGGCTCACAGTTTAGCAGACTGTAAATGACTACAACAACTTGCATTAGAATTCCAAGGCACTTCAGAGACACATGAAAAGAAATGTTTGCTGAGTCAAAAGAGGAGATATTAGGAGAGGTAACCAATGTCTTGATCAAAGGAGTGGGTTTTGAAGAGAGTCTTAAGGGAGAAGTTGGAGGTGGAGAGGCAGAGGAGTTTAGGGAGAGAATTTTAGACAATGGGGCCTAGGCATCTGAATGCAGTCTCCAATGGATGGTGGGATGGGAGGTAGGTGGTGAAGTAATTGCATGAGTTTAATGGGTTGCAGCACTGAAAGATGATACACCGAGGGAGTGACAATGCCAATGAGGGATTTAAACATAAGGATTTTAAATTTGTGGTATTGAAGGATCATGAGCCAACATAGGTCAGCAAGGAGGGGTGATGGGTGAACATGCCTTGGTGCAGGGTAGGATATAGGCAGCAGACTTTTGGATAAGTTGAAATTTACGGAGGGTAGTGGATGGGAGGCGAGCCAAGAGAGCTTTGGAATATTCAGCTCTGGCCATGACAAAGGCATGGATGAGCATTTCAGCAGCAGATGGGTTGAGACAGGGGCAGAGATGGGTGATGCTACAAAGGTGAAAGTAGGTAACCTTTGTGATAACACAGTATGGGGTTAGACACTCAACTGAGGGTTGAATAGGACAGAGTTGCCAACAGTCTGATTCAGCCTAAAAACATGGTTATGGAGAGGGATAGAATTAATGGCAAGGGTACAGAGTTGTGACAGGGGATGTATACAAAGGTTTTGACCTTCCCAATATTCAGCTAGACAAGCAGTCTCACAATAGTGGAAGTGGAGGGGCCATGAAAAGTGGTGGACAGATAAAACTGTCACCGACCGACAAATGGAAGCTGCACATTATGTTGCCGGGGGCCGCATGTAGGTAAGGAAAGGCATCAAAGTACAGGAGTGAAAAGAGAAGCCATTTCAGGAGATGCTTTGGCTGTGATTGAATAGGTAATAGAGCCAAGTGAGAGCAGTCACACCAAGTCAGACGGCAGTGAAGCATCATGGGGCAGGATGGTGTGGTCCACCACATTCAAAGGCTGCAGAAAAGGACAAGGCAGGATGATCACCACAGTCAGAGAATGTCATACAAGCATTTTTATTAGGGCAATTTTGATGCTGTGGGAGGGGCAGTAACCTGACTGGAGAGATTAAGGTTTCTTGGAGGCAACAGCACTTTCAAGGACATTCTCTCACTGAATAAATATATTGCAAACCTGAAAAGAAAATCTTCTTGTTGTAAGAATTTAAAAAATGTATCAGTTCCACTCAGGAGACGGAAAATATTTCAACTTGGCTCCTACATGAAGCAGGATATTTTTCTTAGTGTTTTTAAAAAAAAAAAAATCTTTACATAGCTCGCACACCAAATACTAATGAAGATCTGACCTTCCTGTGGGATTCAAGATGCTTTCTTTCCCCTTTATGTATAATGGGAAATTTTACCAAAGCACTATACAGTATTACTTAAGAGTTTAAAGGGAGCCCATAGGAAACATTAAAACTTGGAAAAATGGAAATGCTCATTTAATGGGCCCAGCCAGTCCAGAGAATGTTGCTAATCTGCACCAGCAAACCTCTTAGGTGTCCTTATACACAAATGTCCGTGTATCCCATTACGATGTCCTTGTGTACTTTGTTAGAACGTAGGGATCTAATGATGTTCCTTCAAAGAGACAAAACCATTTGCTGTAATTCTATAACAAGTACCATTAACTTTTACTGGTCACATCATTAAAATGCCATTAGCCTGCAGATCACTTGAAATTCCATTAAGGTCAACTGCTATGATTTACTGACATAGTGCTTGTGGAAGAGAATATTTGAAAAAAACATATACTAATATTCAAATAAAACACCTAACTACGCCCATCCATTCTGCACAATCCACATATTCATTTCACTGTAGTTGCTCAAGTACAAAGTCCTTGCAATAGGTCAGTTATTCACACAATGTGTTTTTAATAACAATACCAGCTGCTAACTTAAACATGAGTGAATTTGATTCCATTTTTCCTCGCCAACTTCTGGAGTGATGAAGACCAATTAATATTATCACAGTAGAAAACAGTCTGATTCAGCCTAAAAACATGGTTATGGAGAGGGATAGAATTAATGGCAAGGGTACAGAGTTGGGACATGGGATGTATACAAAGGTTTTGACCTTCCCAATATTCAGCTAGACAAGCAGTCTCACAATAGTGGAAGTGGAGGGGCCATGAAAAGTGGTGGACAGATAAAACTGTCACCGACCGACAAATGGAAGCTGCACATTATGACTGACCTTTCTCTTCAGTAGTAGCAGGTGTTAAACTTAATTTCTTTAATAATTCTGTGTCAAGTTTAAACTACATTTTTCTAAATAGTTTAGGCTTTGAGCTATGAAAGAAATTTGAAAATATAGCCACCAGGAGAGTGCCCGTGGACCTGTATTCCAACCAGAGATTGTCCTGTTCTGCAGTGATACCCTGTACTTTTCCAAAAGGTCATTGGTATATTTTGCTTCTAGTGGCTGAATTCTGGAAAGCAGCCGCATACTCTTGTTTTATTAACGCAACCTCTACTGCTGCATGGTGGGGCGGTATTCATTTTTGCTCGGAACTTCCACATCGGAAGTATGATGTAAACATTGACAGGCATGTCACTTCTTGTAACTAGGGCCCTACCAAATTCACAGTCAAATTTTACAAATTTCGGAATCACAGCATTTTAAGATTCGTGAATTTCACGATTTCACATATTTAAATTGTAAATTTTACAGTGTCGCAATGAACCATGAAAATGATCTATTTAAAACAAAAAAAAGACAAGGTATTCAAATGGTATTTATTGTATACTCAAAAACTATTGTAAAAAGCTGACTATAAACAGGTCACATTCTTTACTCACTGAAGTCAGTAGTTGAATGTGAGCATGGAGCAACCTGCAACTGATTCTTCATTCAGGTGTCTGCATTGTGAACACCTGTCCACGTTTAGAACAGCTCTCTCCGCATCCACAGAGTTTGTTAAAATTTTCAGATAGCGCCATGCTAGCCTTGCAAGGTGGAGGAATTCTGCATTCCACGGAGTTCCAAAACTGCAGCACAGGCAAAGTACAATCTGCTTCTTTTGCAATGCTTTTATCAGCAGGAATCTACAGCCTACAATTCTTATAACAGCCTGCAATCACATCAAACCAGTTTAAATCCACCATCAACAGGTGCATTTGTTCAGGGTCAAAGGTACGCACAGCTTTCGGGAACGCCACTGAGGTTTGTTGAAACCTCTGAGCCGCTTTTTCTTCACTGCTTGACTCTTTCCTGTAGCAGTCATATTGTTTGAGCTTCTTTGCCATGCAAGAAAACACTTGTTGTGCACAGGCATTTAATTCAGCATTATCATAGTGTTGTTCATTTGACCGTGCTTCAGCCCAGAACAGTACATCCATTACTTTATTGTAAACTTTGTGGATTGTGATGTGTCGAGATTCAAACCAGGTGATTAATTCCTTCTTAAAAGCAAAATGCTGTGGATGGTGTAAATCTGAAATAGAAACAGAAAGTGCTGGAAATACTGAGTAGGTCTGGCAGCATCTGTGGAGAGAGAAACAGAGGTCTGATGAAAGGTCACAGATCTGAAACTTTAACTCCTTCTCTCTCCACAGATGCTACCAGACCTGCTGAGTATTTCCAGCACTTTCTGTGATTAAATCCTTCAGCCATGTAGTGTTCTTGGCAACAAACTGAACCTCCTCATTAAGATGAGCATCGTTTAGAAGGGTTACAGTGTTAGTGTGAGCTCTTCTGAGATAAGGTCTGAGTAATATTTCAGATGAACTGCATGATACTGTACTGCCCGAAACTAAGAATTCCAATGTGTAATTACTGGCTCTGGAGGAAAGGTGATGTTTTGTTCCCCAATTTCAGCCATTTCAGCCACATTTGCAATGTGTCATCTGAATTGAAGCTTGCAGCTAGGGCAGTGTTTGAAGATCTTTTTAATATAACAGACCAGTTTGTCGACTTTAACAAACTCGCTTTTCCGCAGCTCATGACAAGAGACATTATATGTGCATTATATGTAATATGGATAGCATCAGGCATTACACCTTGGAGCACCAGGTTTGAAAGATTTTGTCATGTGTTACAACCGACCGCTCCAGTCAAAGCCCCCAATCAAAATATACGATTCTGATTGTGGTGGGAGAAATGCTCTGTTAATTCAATCCCGTACTTCCACAGATCACCTAACATATCATTTTAAACTTTCCAAATTAAAGAAAGGCCAGCCAAATTGTACCGTCTATTAATGCCCAAATGAGGCTAACCAAAGCAGGTGTCTTTAAATCAATAAATTAACTGTTTAATTAAAAAATCTAAATCCTTAAACATTATGACGATATAAACAACATTTAAAATGGAAAGAATTAGAGTTCTTGCAAATTTACAGTCCAATGTTGCTTGAAGTCCTCACAGCTGTCCAATGGGGAAAAATGATTCTTCAACAGTAGAACAGTCCGTAGTCTAATTCCAGCTGTAAGTAATGCTTTCCTTCTCCTTTTCAACAATTAACAACTTGCAAACACTTTCAATAGAATCAATCTGAATTTAGAGGGTTTTTTTGAGGGATAAAGGATTGCCACAGTCTAACTTCCCTTCCTTCAGTTTAAATTATCAGAGATCTCTGTTTTGGCTTGACTTTTTTTTATAATTTTGAGAGATAATAATAATTAAACAGACAAAATTCTCTTCCTTCAGTTTAAATGGCTGAGGGCTCTTCTTTCAGGTGCTAACACCAGCTGTCTGTCTGTGTTCTGTTAGAACAGACTGTCTTCAACTAAAAAGCCAGTTCAAAATTGAATTGTAACAAATGTATCGCTTGATGCTCAGACCAAGTGGCTGTATCCAAGGTAACGAGAATGCACCCTTTGAATCGCAGTCTCTGAATGGTTGTATCCAATGGCAACCAAAATGCATTTTCTCTAACTCCTGTAGCGTGCTGGTTCTTAAAGCAGTACTGATCCTTTGCAAGCCTTAAAGACACACCACATATTTCCTGGAGAGAAAAAAAAACTACAGGACCATTGTCACTAATGAAAGCAGACACTTTATTGAAATCTGCACAGTGTTTTGAAATAGTTTTGATTATCGCTTGGGAAACTGTGCAGTAATTAACAGCTTCTAAGTAGACGCAGTCTGCAGGCACTGTTGTTAGTAATTGCAAAAGACTGACATGCGTTAATCTGAGACTACATCTCCTCACAATGTGTAGTAAAAACCTTCGATAGGTAGTCATGTCACAGTTTATTTGCATTTGGTAAGCAACCACAATTTTGCACATTACGTTGAATGAATACACGCAGTTTTAGGTGATCAAGGTTTCCAATGGTATGTTGGCACTATCAGAAGCATTCACAAGTTCCATTGTAACCAACTGACGATTTTCTGAGCTCTCTGTTGACTGCTTGAAAAGAGATTAAATCGTTGCTTGTTTTTTTGTGTGTTCATTTTCTCGCAGTGCGATGTGGGATTCCCTCTGCTGTGATGGCTTTTGGACTCTAAGTGGTGCTAAACTGTTGCCTGCCATGCGTGATCCAATGAAACATTGAAGCTTGTACAAAACAGTATTCCACCATCGGCATGCAGAATTCAGCTTCCAAATTCTTTCACTCGATGTGCTACAGTAATGGTTGTGGCCGTTTTTGATTTGCTCATTCTGTCATGCTCACTTGTCTGTTAATTCTTGAGACTGCTTCTCTTAAAACTGCACTGGAAGTCCTCCCTCATCTATCAATTAGCGGGTTGAGCCTTGTGTCAATCACTAAATGCGCGACGTTCGCAACATGCCCAGCAATCAGTGAGGTGAGACTTGTGTCAATGAATAAAGGCTGCATTTGCTGACAACGCTACCACTAAGTGGCGCTGCAGTGGCACACGCGCAAATGCAGAATGTGCCATTAAAACGTCATAGTCTGTGACTTCAGGCAGCTGCCAGGACTAAAGATGGCACTGCTCAAATAATCACACCAAGGCAACCTAACCTAAACACATGGCAGCACACAATAGCCGGAGTGAGAGAGCGAGCGGGCTGGGGGGGAGGGGAGCGGAGCGGGCCGGGATGGGGAGGGGAGCAGAGCGGGCCGGGGATGGGCAGGGAGTGGAGCAGGCGGGGAGGGGCGGGCAGTGGAGTGGGCCAGGGAAGGGGGGGAGTGGAGCAGCCAGAGAGAGCAGCGAGGTGGGGGGGAGCAGAGCGGCTGGAGGGAGCGGCGAGGGGGGGAGCGGAGCGGCCGGAGCGAGGGTGGGGGGAGGGAGGAGGAGTGCGTTTTTCTGCGCATGTGCCATAAACTTGCAACAGCAAAAGACGTACCGGCCTGTCCCCGCACCCGGCGACACCAAGGTCTTCGGCCGCTCGCTCCCCGCCACTCTGTATGGCCTCTCGCTTCTGGAACCTTCCATCCAGCTGTTCCCTCCAGCTGCAGATCCCCCATCCAGCCGCTTTCTCCCCTACTTCTCAGCTGTACTTCAGGCATTGCAGCTGTCTGGTTGCATCCCCCTCTTCAGGCACCTGAATTTAACTCCCTCCCACTACACCCCCATCCCCCAACCCCTCTCTACCTCCCACCCCCTCGCTACCTCCCACCCCCTTACCTCCCCCTCACTCTCCCCCCTCTACCCCCCACCCCCTCTACCCCCCTCTACCTCCAACCCCCCTCTACCCCCTCCCCCCACCGCCTCATCTCCCCCTCTACCCCCACCCCCTCCCCCCACCTCCCCCCTCTACCCCCTTCAGCCCCCACCCCCCTCTACCTCCCCACCCCCCTCTAGACCCCCCCATCCCCCATCTACCCACCCTACCCCCCTCTCCCCCCTACGCCCCTCTCCCCCCACCCCCTCCTACCCACCCCCTCTACCCACCCCTACCCCCCTCTCCCCCCCACCCCACCCTACCCACCCCTATCTGAGCTCAGTCTATTCTTGGTAAATGTTCCCCAAGCGCATCCCAATGTGCGCTCCCACTTCATCCATAAATGCAATGTTCCTTTCCACATCGTGACAAGCTCCGCAACATGATCCAGTTGCCTTCATTGCTTGAATGCTGACCTTAAATCTCAAGGATTGTTTTCTCAACGGCATGTTTTACAAGGAAATCAGTGTCAGAGCGTCCCTCCATCCACTGAAATTACTGTTGCGCGCACCTTTTTAAGTTCTGCAGTGAAGGCACCAATTGATAACGTCGCCAATGAAGCACTTATTACCCACCTCAGATGCAGGAATCAGCACATCCTTGTGTCCTCTCCTGCACTGCCTCCTTTGCTGGAATGCCGTCCTTAAGTCTCAAGGATTGTTTTCTCAAGGGCATGTTTTACATGAAAAGAAACAAGGAAAGAACATGAGTGTCAGAGCTTCCCCCCTCCAATGAAATTACTGTTGAGCATGCTTTATGTTCTGCAGTATAGGCATGTACTGATAACACCGCCAATGAATCACTTCATCACCTCAGCTGTAGGAGTCAGGATGATGTAACTGCCCCTATCTCATAATGGTTCAATGCTGCTCTCAGGGAAAACATGAATGATGTGAGGGTGCTGGAAAAAGAAGCACATTTCTTTTGGACTATGAACATAAAGCAGGCCATTTAGCCCAGCTGTTCCCTGCTAGTGGTTATGCTACTCCTGCGCCATCCCATCCGCTCCCATTTAATCCTGCCTACTACTATCAGCATCACCTTCCATTTCTTTCGCTCTTATCTACCTTTGCCTTAAAGCAACACTGAGGATGGAGAACGATGTGGCTGCACTCCCACCGCACCAGTTGTGTAAGCAGCAAGAGCATTCACATTCATGCTACCACTGGACACGGCATGCTTGTTTCTTTTAGTGCTCAGTCTCTTCTTGCTGAATGTTCTCCAAGTGCTTGACCCCTTTGGACGCCCTCTCTGCTTGACAGGCAGCAGCTGGCAATTGCGGAGTCTCACAGGGCTCTGCATTGTTGTTTCAAGGGTGGATGGGGAAACATGTGGCTGTGTGTCCATGTGCACGGCTCTGATGGGTGCAGGAACCGAGCAACTTACAACAGGGACTGGAGCACATGTACTGCCTGCACACAGCCCCAGACAATAGAAAGGATTTTAGTGCAGTGCAGTGGACTGGAGCACATGCAGTGCCCCAGACAATGGAAATGTTTTCAGAGCAACTTACCTTGGAGCAATCTCCTCTTTCTAATAAAAATGAAGCAGACTGAAATCTCCAAAACGACTAAATAATTGTGAGAAAATGCCCGACGAAACCTCTCCTCCTTCTATTTTCAGAAACTCGCGCCAAAGCTTGACGCATGCATGAATATACGTTGGCATTGCATAAAGCGCATGCGCAGAGGCCGACCAGGTGCGTTGCCCGAAGATGCACACGTCATGCGATGCCGTCATCGGCGCATGCGCTAACCAGTCCTGGCAAGCCGGAACGCAGCGCATGCGCAGATAGGAGACCGTCTGTGCATGTGCGCACCGCAGCGCAGCCTGATGACGTCAGTGGCAGCCAGCGATGTCAGGAATCACTTTGATGATTAAAACACGCAAAGTTCACAAAATGGCCGACTTCACAGAGGACCCAAAATTTCACGTTCTGTGATGCATTTTTAACCGCCGTGAATTTGGTAGGGCCCTACTTATAACTCAAGTGGAAAGAAACTCGACATATAACTGCTCTATCCAGCCCTGGATTTGGGATATCATGCTTCAAACCTCACTACAAATATTAACACTATGGTAATCCTTAGCAAATGTAAATTGTAATAATTCTGGCAATGTTTAAGTCTTTTTTTTGCAGTCAAATATCATTTCCAATGTTTAATAACAGCAGATTATGGTCTTAGCATTTACAAGAAAAATAAAGAATCCAACATATGTGCAGGTTGGGACTTTTATAAACCAGCTTCAAGTCAGTTTCCCTGAAACAAGACTTTGTACAATCCAGGGAAACAATTATTTTCAGTCCATAAAATTGTCTTTTATAGCAATACATATTGTTACAAGGTCCTACTGACTCAGAGCCATCGTTTTCCTTACAAACAATAGTCCTTGAACAACCCAAGTTCCAAACACATTTTAATGCACAACTCACAGCCTTTCTCAGGCTCTACTTCTCTAGAACCACTCCTTTTATGCTCAGCTGGCTGGGGAACATCTCCTCCCACTTCAGCTGTACCCTCTCCAGGTGCAATTATCTGTAAACAGGAGGTTTTTAAAGGGCCCATATCCTTCCTTCCAGGGACCTGGTTTCTCATCAGCCTGTGGCTGACATGCCAGCTCTCAATCATAGAATAAGCACAGGAGCCCTTGCAACTATATATATATTAATATTTTTTAATGTTTGCTATTTGATGGTAAATGAATTTCACAAGTTAGATGGAGCATCTTTTCCAAACATGGGCTCATTCATCTTGAAACCTCAAAATATCAGCCTGAGTGGGAGAATAATTTTCACTTGAATCTGGATGGAAAACTGGTGGTTGCGGATCATCTGCCCATTATACACCCCGCCTGATTTTACCTTTCAATTAAATCAATAGAAATTAAAATCAGACAGGGTGTATAATGGTGGTTGATCCACAACTACCAGTTTTCCACCAGCTCCCAAAATGAAAATTACTCTCCACATAGCACATAACATGATCTTTTATTGCCACTAGCATCTAATAGTAACTATGCATTCTTCTTTGGCCTCCTTATCTCGAGAGACAATGGGTAAGCGCCTGGAGGTGGTCAGTGGTGTGTGGAGCAGCGTCTGGAGTGTCTATAAAGGCCAATTCTAGAGTGACAGGCTCTTCCACAGGTGCTGCAGAAAAATTTGTTTGTCGGGGCTGTTACACAGTTGGCTCTCCCCTTGCACTTTTGTCCTTTTTCCTGTCAACTGCTAAGTCTCTTCGACTCACCACACTTTAGCCCTGCCTTTATGACTGCCCGCCAGCTCTGGCGAACGCTGGCAACTGACTCCCACGACTTGTGATCAATGTCACAGGACGTCATGTCACGTTTGCAGATGTCTTTGAAGCAGAGACATGGTCGGCCGGTGGGTCTGATACCAGTGACGAGCTCGCTGTACAATGTGTCTTTGGGGATCCTGCCATCTTCCATGCGGCTCACATGGCCAAGCCATCTCAAGCGCCGCTGACTCAGTAGTGTGTATAAGCTGGGGATGTTGGCCGCCTCGTGTTGGAGATACGGTCCTGCCACCTGATGCCAAGTATTCTCCGGAGGCAGCGAAGATGGAATGAATTGAGACGTCGCTCTTGGCTGACATACGTTGTCCAGGCCTCGCTCTCACTACTCACTAAATGACATTTTAAAAAAAGACAAAAGGAGAAAATAACTGTCAGATGAAGTCCCTTTGCCAGTGGGCAGTACACTTTAGCACTAGATGACTGGACCTCTATGCTCTGCCTGGAGAAGGCAGTTTGCCTCTTTTGTTATTTGTTAAACCTTGTTCAGTGTACAAGTGAATATGTCTGGATCGCAGTGGCACCAAATTCAAATATAAGTGAATCTGCAAAGAGGGCTTTGCGTGGAGTCAACATTTGGTTCCCAAGCCGATGGGCACAAATTAAAGGGTAAAGCACACTCTGGCCACGCTGCTATAGCAATTGCATAATTTCCATCAACCCTTCAACTCTCCCGACTCTGCACCAGATGTTAGTGTGACTGGTATGAATGAAGTCAATAAAGAAGCTTTTGTCTTCAATGATAAGCAACAGTGTACACACTTGAATGCATCCATGATGGTTTTTAGACCGGCGCAAGGCAATGGCTCCCATAAAAATGGACATCTGCCCTGGGTTTGTTGTAACCTGCAACACTGAAGCAGCACCAGATAAGAAAAGAGACATGAAATGGTAGATCTTCTTGACTGGCAAACTATGCTAATTAATCCAAAATATCTCCCATTTGGCAAGTAATATCTTGTACAGTGTTATTTTCAAATAGTACAGACAAGGAAGTACTTTGCAGAGAAAGCATTTCCTTCTTCTTTAAGGCTGCAGCTCCTTCCCCTCTGGATTGGGAATGACTGGTAAGTATGAATTTGTTGTGGATCAAATATTTTTGATTCATTCAAGGATACAATTATTTCCTTGGTCCTTCCAAGGTAGGCTCAATCTTCCCAAGGAATTGCTATCCCTCCTCCTGTGGATGAATCTGGACATAATGAGGGATTATAAGGTTTAAAAAGTTACTTTCCTATGAATGAGGGATTAAAAAATTAAAAATGTGTTCATCTACCTAAAATGTTAAAAAAAATTAATCTATATAGTACTAAATGGACATGAAACTTAGGGGTACGCGTTGGCGTAGTGTGGTATTATCGCTGGACTAGTAACCCAGAGACCCAGGGTATTTTTCTGGGGACATGGGTTCGAATCCCACCACAGCAGAAGGTGGAATTTGAACTTAATTAATAAATCTGGAATTAAAAGCTAGTCTAATGATGGCCATGAAACCATTGTCGATTGTTGTAAAAACCCATCTGGTTCACTAATGTCCTTTAGGGAAGGAAATCTGTTGTCCTTACCTGGTCTGGCCTACATGTGACTCCAGACCCACAGCAATGTGGTTAACTCTTACACGCCCTCTGAAATGGCCTAGCAAGCCACTCAGTTGTATCTAAACGCTACAAAGTCTATAAAAAGGAATGCAACCGGACGGACAACGCGGCATCAACCGAGGCACCGAAACGACAACAGCAAACCCACCCCTGTCGACCCTGCAAAGTCCTCCTTACTAACATCTGGGGGCTTGTGCCAAAGTTGGGAGAGCTGTCCCACAGACTAGTCAAGCAACAGCCTGACATAGTCATACTCACGGAATCATACCTGACAGACAATGTCCCAGACACTGCCATCACCATCCCCGGGTACGTCCTGTCCCACCGGCAGGACAACCCAGCAGAGGTGGCGGGACAGTGGTATACAGTAGGGAGGGAGTTGCCCTGGGAGTCCTCAACATCGACTCTGGACCCCATGAAGTCTCATGGCATTAGGTCAAACATGGGCAAGGCAACCTCCTACTGATTACCGCCCTCCCTCAGCTGATGACTCAGTACTCCTCCATGTTGAACAGCACTTGGAGGAAGCACTGAGGGTGGCAAGGGCACAAAATGTACTCTGGTTGGGGGACTTCAATGTCCATCACCAAGAGTGGCTCGGTAGCACCACTACTGACCGAGCTGGCCGAGTCCGAAAGGACATAGCTGCTAGACTGGGTCTGCGGCAGGTGGTGGGAGAACCAACATGAGGGAAAAACTTACTTGACCTCGTCCTCACCAATCTGCCTGCCGCAGATGCATCTGTCCATGACAGTATTGGTAGGAGTGACCACCGCACAGTACTTGTGGAGACGAAGTCCCGCCTTCACATTGAGGATACCATCCATCGTGTTGTGTGGCACTATCACCGTGCTTAATGGGATAGATTTCGGACAGATCTAGCAATGCAAAACTGGGCATCCATGAGGCGCTGTGGGCCATCAGCAGCAGCAGAATTGTACTCATCCACAATGTGTAACCTCATGGCCCGGCATATACCCCACTCTACCATTACCATCAAGCCAGGAGACCAACCCTGGTTCAATGAAGAGTGCAGGAGGGCATGCCAGGAGCAGCACCAGGCATACCTCAAAATCAGGTGTCAACCTGGTGAAGCTACAAGACAGGACTACCTACGTGCCAAACTGCGTAAGCAGCATGTGATAGACAGAGCTAAGCGATCCCATAACCAACGGATCAGATCTCAGCTCTGCAGTCCTGCCACGTCCAGCCGTGAATGGTGGTGGACAATTAAACAACTAACTGGAGGAGGTGGCTCCACAAATATCCCCATCCTCAATGATGGGGGAGCCCAGTACATCAGTGCGAAAGATAAGGCTGAAGCATTTGCAACAATCTTCAACCAGAAGTGCCGAGTTGATGATACATCTCGGCCTCCTCCTGAAGTCCCCAGCATCACAGATTCCAGGCTTCAGCCAATTCGATTCACTCCGCGTGATATCAAGAAACGACTGAAGGCACTGGATACCGCAAAAGCTATGGACCCTGACAATATTCTGGCAATAGTACTGAAGATCTCTGCTCCAGAACTTGCCGCGTCCCTAGCCAAGCTGTTCCAGTACAGCTACAACACTGGCATCTACCCTGCAATGTGGAAAATTGCCCAGGTATGTCCTGTACACAAAAAGCAGGACAAGTCCAACCCGGCCAATTACCGCCCCATCAGCCTACTCTCAATCATCAGTAAAGTGACGGAAGGTGTCATCAACAGTGCCATCAAGCGGCACTTGCTGAGCAATAACCTGCTCAGTGACGCTCAGTTTGGGTTCCGTCAGGGCCACTCAGCTCCTGACCTCATTACAGCTTTGCTTCAAACATGGACAAAAGAGCTGAACTCCAGAGGTGAGGTGAGAGTGACTGCTCTTGACATCAAGGCAGCATTTGACCGAGTATGGCATCAAGGAGCCCTAGCAAAACTGAGGTCAATGGAAATCAGGGGGAAAACCCTCCGCTGGTTGGAGTCATACCTAGCACAAAGGAAGATGGTTGTGGTTTTTGGAGGTCAATCATCTGAGCTCCAGGACATCACTGCAGGAGTTCATCAGGGTAGTGTCCTGGGCCCAACCATCTTCAGCTGCTTCATCAATGACCTTCCTTCAATCATAAGGTCAGAAGTGGGGATGTTCACTGATGATTGCACAATGTTCAGCACCATTCGTGACTCCTCAGATACTGAAGCAGTCCGTGTAGAAATGCAGCAAGACTTGGACAATATCCGAGCTTGGACTGATAAGTGGCAAGTAACATTCGTGCCACACAAGTGCCAGGCAATGACTATCTCCAACAAGAGAGAATCTAACCATCTCCCCTTGACATTCAACGGCATTACCATCGCTGAATCCCCCACTATCAACATCCTAGGGGCTACCATTGACCAGAAACTGAACTGGAGTAGCCATATAAATACCGTGGCTACAAGAGCAGGACAGAGGCTAGGAATCCTGAGGCGAGTAACTCACCTCATGACTCCCAAAGCCTGTCCACCATCTACAAGGCACAAGTCATGAGTGTGATGGAATACTCTCCACTTGCCTGGATGCGTGCAGCTCCAACAACACTCAAAAAGCTCGACACCATCCAGGACAAAGCAGCCCGCTTGATTGGCACCTCATCTGCAAACATTCACTCCCTCCACCACCGACGCACAGTGGCAGCAGTGTGTACCATCTACAAGATGCACTGTAGCAATGCACCAAGGCTCCTTAGACAGTACCTTCCAAACCCACGACTTCTACCAACTAGAAGGACAAGGGCAGCAAATACATGGGAACACTACCACCTGCAAGTTCCCATCCAAGTCACACACCATCCTGACTTGGAGCTATATCGCCGTTCCTCACTGTCACTGGGTCAAAATCCTGGAACTCCCTTCCTAATGGCACTGTGGGTGTACCTACCCCAAATGGACTGTAGCGGTTCAAGAAGGCAGCTCACCACCACCTTCTCAAGGGCAATTAGGGATGGGCAACAAATGCTGGCCTGGCCAGCGACGCCCACATCCCATGAATGAATAAAAAAAAACCTCTGAGTGAAAAAGCTTGCCTCATCTTTGAACCATAAAGGCAACTTTGGATAAGGGGGATTCACTCACTACAGGGTAAAACATTGATAAAATAGTTTTGCAAACTGTCACAAAATCTACCAGGGTGTAATATTTGATAAGATGGTTTTATGCTGATATCCCTAAGCCACAGCAAACTGAATTTTTGACAAAGCTAACCAAACCCAAAAACTGAACTATAACCTTGAAACACCATTCGATGACTAATAAAAAACTGACCATCATGAACTCGCAGCTTGATGCTAGCCTGGCTTTCCTAGAAATCAAAGAGGCCCGGACCTTACTGAGAAATTAACAGTTATACAACCTTTCTTAGGAATCAAAGAGGATGGACCTTACCAAGAAATTAACAATTATAAAGCCTTATTTGGAAAATTAAGGGGGACAAATTTACTTTCAGTTGAGTTACACCCCCATACATAAGAAATTCGTTATGCAACTTGAAAAACTGTATAAATATTGGGAGCACACGTTGGATTTTTAGATTCGTTGGAGTTGCTTCAGCGTCTCTCACAGTAAAAGTATGACCATTGGAGTAAGGTGATGATAATTCTCTCCTTAACTAAGACAGAGGTATCTTACTAACTATGTGGTCATATACTTGTCGATTTAAGGTAAATGTTACTTGAATAATTGATGGATATTCTACTTATATATTTACTGTTATAATATTTGGATTTAGAAAATTGGATTCTCTACTGGAAATAAGCTTGTATTTTCTATCTTTTCTTAGAACTATTAATGTTGCCATTGACTGCCTCACCAACTGTGAATTGCATGTTCAGTTCTTTCATACACTTTTATATAATTTAGAATTTATATTGTCGCATGTAGTCTTCTGTATTGCTACTCATGAATGAAACTCTGTACACTCTTTAGTGGGGAGGAACATTACTGAGGAGAGATTCTCAGACCCTCAAAATATCCAGGTTATTATAATTTGGCTGAAACTTGTTAAAAAGTCTATCTGGAGGATGGTAATATTCTCAGCTGGTTCCTTTCCTTTAGGGAGAGTTAGATCAGTCCAACTCATTCAGTGTCTTTAGGATCTGTCTTTCTCAACCTTAAGTTGAGAGTGATCATCTGAGAAGTACTTCTGATTTGGGATGGTCCCAAAAAGGGGCTAGAGTTATAATCCACCACACTCTCACCCTCCACCTTCCCCAATATCCAACATCACATTTTCTTGGGTAGAACATATATTTCAATGTGGAGGTTTGTTGAGTTTCCAGAGGAATTAAAATTCTCACTGGTTCAAAGCCACATGCACCAAAAGAATATTCACCTTGGAATGCACAGTAAGCTTTATTGTTGTAACTTTAGTTACTGTAACAAACTTCTATAAAGAAACAATACATTGTATTACTTATTCTATCCACTGAGTGATGCTATGCATCTGAGTTTGTGTATAGTAGTATTGCAACGGAACTAGGACCAAAAACAGGAGGAGGCTTATTGTACCATTATCTCATTTATCTGGGATGATTAAACAAGTTAGAAACCTATGTACTGTTTAAGAACAGAAGGACAAGTTGATAAAGCTGTTGAAGAAACATATAGGATCCTTGTCTTTATAAATAGAGGCATAGAATACAAAAGCAAGGAAATGATGCTATACCATTATAAATCACTGGATAGGTCTCAGCTGGAACATTGTGTCCAGTTCTGAACACTTACTTTTTTTTCTTTCTTTTGGGCCTCCTTATCTCGAGAGACAATGGATATGCGCCTGGAGGTGGTCAGTGGTTTGTGAAGCAGCGCCTGAACACTACCCTTTCAAAAGGATGTCAATGTCTTAGAAGGGTGCAAAGGTGATTTACCAGAATGATGCTTCATGATGGGATTTCAGTTCAATGGAAAGACGAGAGAAACTGGGATTATTCTCCTTAGAGCAGAGAAAGTTGTCGGGAGATTTAATAGAATTACTCAAAATGATGAGCGCTTTTGGTAGAATAAATAAAGAGAAACTGTTTCCACTGGCAGGTGGGTTGGTAATCAAAAGACACATATTGAAGATAATTGGCTAAAGAACCAGAGGGGAGACGAGAATTTTTTTTACAAAGTGAGTTATAGTGATCTGAAGTGCATGGCCTGAAAGGGGTTGGGAGGATGATGGAAGCAGATTTGATAGTGACTTTCAAAAGAGAGTTGGATATATACTTGAAAAGGATAAATTTTCAGGGCTATGGGGAAAGAGCAGGGAAGGGCACTAATTGGATAGCTCTTTCAAATAGGTGTAATGGGCTGAATGGCTTTCTTTTAAATTCTCTAATGCATTTAGTTCATGCTAGGTCTCTATCCCAATAATATCCTTGGGGGTTCTCCTGATCAGTCGTTAAGTGTTCCTGAATATTAAAAACCGGTTGAGCTAATAAAACCTGTACAATTTTGGAAAACTTAATGTGACAGTTATAGGAGGAGAAACCTGGAGGCACTTCAAAATATACCAAAAGCTTTAATATGATTGTCCTAGGGTGCATTTACACTACATAGCTGTTTCATATTGCACTAATGAAACAGGTATAAGCTGGATCTTAAGAGAGCAAGTTACACGCACTGTTCTGTCTATTCAGTTGTGGATGGGTCAACTGTTCTTCCTGCGTTAAGCTGTGCTGTAGGACCTGTTCATTTTGTACATGCGAAAATGATGATAATGTTTTTCCTTCATGCATTCTCGAAGTGGAAACATCATGTTACACTAAGTTGTTCCAATATAACCAGGCTCCGGAGCCAGTTGGAAGATTCAGTCTTTTATCAGAATTAGTGCTTTATGCTGGATATATCTTCCCCCATTTTACCCCATCCCTAGCATGCACTATCAACTGAGATTGAGAAGGTGAGGATCCAAATGAGGAATATCCAAGCAGGGGGAGATAATCTGCATTGTTCAATATTTTTCACATCAATTTTATTCCACCCAAAGAATGCCCGATGAGGTAGGGTGAAAGTAAAGATATGCATCCAACATGTTTTTACCAAAGAAGTTGGGAGGAATGTGACAAACATTCCACAGTCCAGCAAATAAATCAAGCTGGTTGCAGCACCTGATTTTCATGAAGACTAAATGACCAATGGGCCTTCAGGAGTGTCAACTAGAAATATAACACAACTTCTAACTTCTTGTATGGCGTTCATGGCAAAAAGGCAGTTTCCATAAATAGCCGCATGTTAGTATGATGATATCAGTATTAAAATGTACTTCTATTGCTAGGCCATGTATTTGTTGGCCCCCAGGAAGACCAGCAGCAGTTGGGAAGACCCAGTTAAAAAAAAGTCTTGCAGATATAAGCCTTAAATAATCAACAAATGTTGCTTTCGGCTGTGCAAGACTTGTGCTATGGGACAAAAGCAGAATACTGTGGGTGCTGGAAATCTGAAATAAAAACAGAAAATGCCAAAATACTCAGCAGATCAGACAGCATCTGTAGAGAGAGAAATAGAGTTAATGTTTCAAGCTGATGACCTGTGCTAGGGGAGCTGGCAGCTGAGAACCAACCTAAATTCAGCTGGAGTGCAAATGCAGTGGAAATCTGGAGTTAAGACCAAAGTAATGTTGGGACAAAGTGGAACAGAGCGTCTCATTATTCTTTGGTGTAAGGTTCAGATCTTAACTCCATGTTCATACTACAGTCAGTGGGGTAGAGTTTTGTGCGCCTGATTCTATTCGGTGAGAGGTGGTGAAAACCTGCTGCCTGCCTGATGGAACTGATTCAGGCCAGACCAGGTTTCATGGTCAGGCCTCAATTCCCAGTCAATGGCAACCTGCTGTCGTGTTTTGAGCAGCTTGCTAGCTTGCTGATAGGAGAGGGCTGAAAATCCAGTGGCTCCAGTGCTGAAACCGGCCAGGGAGAGGCCATCTCATGGAGGACTATGGCGGATAGGGCATCAGGAAGGTTGATTTTTGTGGAGTCAGGAGGAGCATTAATTTTGTTTAAAATTGTTCCTACAGGGACACTGGTTCGGCTGCTCACTACAAATATCAATGCGTGAAGTGTGTGTGCATGGCGTATGCTCTACCCATTGGTACCTGAAAATTGCGTTGGGGCCTAATAACGCCATAAGACCCCGATTTGTATGGGCTAATGAGGCACTCGCCTGTTTACGGTGGATGCAAGGGCTGCCCATTTCAATGATTCCGCCAATATGCGGCAGTCTGCATGTTGGTGGGAATGGGCCAGCAAGTTCTGTGCTCCAATTTCTTTTTACTGCCCTGTTCCTACTTGGAAATGGAGTGAACATCAGCCTCAGTGAAACCACTTTGCATCAACATTAAACATGGAGACCAAGTGCTCCCTGGACTCTTTTTTTGGAGTTAATGCTTCCCACATAGTCAGTTATTAAATCTTTTGTCTTCTAGAACCTTCAACTGTACAGCAGGTGTCACAGGACATCCATGAGGATGATTCCATGGAGGACCTCATTACTTCCGAGGGATGTACTATCACAAGACATACAGCCATGCACCAGTGCAAATAATCGCACTTTGGTGGGTCCACTTAGACAGTTTGTTGCGTCTTCACCCAGTAATTCACATTTTACAAGTGAACATGAGCAGACACTAGAGGCAGTGACAGCTGTGAAATGTCCATGTTAGGGGTGGGGGGGGTGGGGTAGGTACAATCCTTTCCAAGCTCCGCTCAACTGGATAAAGATGCTGAACCCCAGGAGCTATCATTGAAAAGGAGAATGCTAGAGGTGCATCAACAACTTAGCCAGTCACATACAAACATGCCATGTACACACTCCACAGTGGAGGAGAGGATGGAGGAGTCTAACTTGATAACCAGTGGACTGGTGGGGCAGGGATGTGCAAGAACGTCTGCCAAGGAGAGAGAGTCTGCTTCCATGGAAGTTCAAGGAAGGCTCTCAAATGAGCCCATGCAGGCCATGACCATGGCCATGCAGAATGGATCCCAACTTGTCTCTTGCCTAAAACAGGATGACAAATGTCTTATCAGTGGCCTTACAATGCATTACTGATCTTCAGCAAGCTGGTCTGAAGCAGAGTGGTAGGACTAATGTTGCACTGGCCCAGGAGAGGGATGTTAGCAAAAGGGGAAGTGGAAGTGGGAATTCCACTGAAAGCACTCTCATTTCTCATCCATTGCCTCAAATGTTGAAAAAAGCTCTATCCACACAAGCACTGTCTGTTAAACGTTTGCCAGAGGGAACTGAGACATCAGCTGCAATTAGTGAGCTTTATTCAGATGGGACAATCCATATTGCTCGAGTTAAATTTGGAGCTAAGTTAACAGCTATTTTAAAAGAGCTCATTAGCATCTTCAAAAGACAATAATTGAGCCAATAAGCACCTGGCCACGTGAGTGCTGTGAGAGTGACTGCCCTTGACATTAATGAAGCATTTGACTGAGTATGGCATCAAGGAGCCCCGGCAAAACTGGAGTCAATGGAAATCAGGGGGAAAACTGATTGGAGTCATACCTAGTGCAAAGGAAGATGGATGTTGGATGTCAATCACTGCAGGAGTTCTTCAGAGTAATGTCCTAGGCCCAACCATCTTCAGCTGCTATATCAATGACCTTCCCTCCATCATAAGGTCAGAATTGGGGATGTTTGCTAGTGGTTGCACAATGTGCAGCTCCATTTGCGACTCCTCAGATACTGAAACAGCCCGTGCCCAGATGCAGCAAAACCTGCACAACATCCAGGCTTGGGCTGATAAGTGGCAAATAACATTTGCACCACACAAGTGCCGGGCAATGACCATCTCAAACAAGAGAGAATCTAACTATTCTTGATGTTCAATGGCATTACCATCACTGAAACCCCCCATAATCAACATCCTGGGGGTTACCATTGATAAGATACTGAACTGGAACAGCCACAGAAATACTTTGACTACAAGAGCAGCTCAGAGGCTGGGAATTCTGTGGCGAGTAACTCACCTCCTGTATACCTCTATAGGGCACACGTCAGGCGTGTGATAGAATACGCTCCAGTTGCCTGAATGGGTGCAGCTCCAACAACACTCAAGAAGCTTGACACCATTCAGGACAAAGCAGCCCGCTTGATTGGCACCTCAGTTTGTACCATCTACATGATGCACTGCAGCAACTCACCAAGGCTCCTTCGACAGCACCTTCCAAATCCATGACCTCTACCACCTAGAAGGATAAGGGCAGCAGATGCGTTGGAACACCCACCGCCTGCATGTTCCCCTCCAAGTCAAACCCCATCCTGACTTTGAACTATATCCCTGTACCTTCACTGTCCTTGGGTCAAAATCCTGGCACTCCCTTCCTAACAGCATTGTTGGTGTCCCTACACCCCAAGGACTGCAGCGGTTCAAGAAGGCAGCTCACCACCACCTTCTCAAGGGCAACTAGGGATGAGCAATAAATGCTGGCCTGACCAGCGATGCCCACATCCCATGAATGAATTTTTAAAAAATTATTAAATTCCCAACTTTGGTGTGTAAGTTTCGTGCTGGCACCCAAACACAGAAGTGGGCGTGTTTAGTGCTCCGATTCTCAACCCATCCATTTTTGGGGGTTAAAATGCCATCCACTTTTTTGAGGGAATTGTCAAAAACATATTTTAAACTGAAAAGGTGCTTTCACAAATTAAATATAACACTGTTCCATTGTAACTGATGTTGAAGATTTACCCAGGTAATACAATATGGGATTTGCTTGTGAGTCCTGTGCTGAATTGTTAATTGGCTAAATAAATGAATTAAGTTAGAACTTCATTTGTCTTAATATTCCAATCAGTAAACTGACACAGTGTACCACACTCATCCAAACACATGAGTAACTCAATTGATGTAGCTGCACTTTAACAGCACAATGCTGAACTCAGGAGAAAGAAAGAAGGAAAAGGAATAGAATTGAATTTGAACCATGTTGGTAAAATGCTAGGGATGAGACAGAAAGAAGAGCAAAAAGATTATCTAGCTTTGTGCATTCTGCATGGTGCTTCTTCATCTGTGATATGTGTAGCTCCCTATTAAAAGTGCACAGACCATTGTAATGCTGCTGGTACAGTTTGACAGCAGTATCTGTTCTGAGATTTACAAACTGAAAACGCATTGTAATGTCACAAAATGTGCAGTATATATGTATGGGCAATAAATGCTGGCCTAGCCAGTGATGTCCACATCCCATGAATGAATTTTAAAAAGTTATTAAATTCCCAACTTTGGTAAGTCAGTATGTATGTTGTAGGGGCATGGGATGCTTGGAAAGGAAGCACACTTGAGGTACAGAAGGTTTGTGTGATACACAGGGCACACACAGATTGCATCCTGTAGGAAGCTCGTCATTTTTTTATTTACATGTTTTTCTACTTAAAACTGTGAGTCCTCCTGCATTGTGATTCCAAGGGCACTGCTGGACCTTGCCTGAGTAATCATTATTCACATGTGTGCCTTGACCGTGAGTGTTGACATGGCAGCCTATTCAACAGGATATATTTGGGTCAGGAATGTTCTTGAACCACGCTTGAATTTCTTTGGAAACAACCTCACATTAAACAAATAGAGAATAGATGAAATGCTACTTTTTCTCATTTACACCTGTTATTATCTCTGGGGTGCACCAATTCCAGGATGCAACCATTAGTGATAATTTTTAGCTCTACTTGTACTTCCATGTGTATCTTCTACTAAAATGGAGGTGACATTGCTTCCAAAATACCTGCCATAAGTTAATTGCCAATAGATCATTTGGACTCATTTCATTAAAATGCCTGTGTCTGTTCAGGTCCCTTGCCTTCTTTTTTTGACTTTGTCCTCCCTTCTGGAGGCAGTGACACAGGTCGGTGTACATTTGCATGAGGCAACCTAGAAAACCTAAAGTAATTGTGCTTCCAAAATATAATTTTACTAATTAGAAGTAGTATTAATGACCTGGGATATTATTCATTGCACATCACATTTCCTCTTCTCTCCTATGATTGGGGTACAGTTTCACTGTTGCTAACAGTCCATCGGTGCTGCACCCAATTAGCACTTCCTCTTGTGTGTGGCTGAACAGCAAGTATTGGCACCATGAGGGTGCCATAGCTGATTCCAATCCTGTTCTTATTGACATCTGCACATGCATGTCTCCAACTGGGATTGTTCGGGATTGGGGAAACTTAGCTAAACCCTGCCACCCCAGCCAGGGGTTAAAATCAGCTGATTTATCACGAACCAGGAATCAATTCATTGACCGATATGGCACGTAATGCATTACCATTAAGTTACTGTGAGAGCTCCCACAGAAACTGTTTCTAAAGTGCTTGTTCCTATAAAAGAATTCCATCCTTTGTTCTTTTTGCATTGATTAATCTAACCTCTTGATTACCCATGAGAACAATAACTATTGAAATCTGGACATCCTGATTGCAATTCTCTTGCTGCTGTAATTTGCATCGCTAGGACCGCCACCCATTTTAAATTATAGGACACCTCAGTGTATTGCAGAATTGGCCATTTTCTGAGTATTATTAACTGACAAGTTAATCAATTCTGTTCACAATACATGCTGACCACACCGGTAATTGCTAGTCTCTGTAAATGTTTTAAGAGTAGGATACTTGGCAGGTGAAGTCAAAAGATAGTTGGAACAAATGCAGTGAAGATTAGGCAACATTAAATACCATGTACCAGCCACACCTGTGTTGTGTAATGTGGATAGTAATTTTCACAATGGGAGGTGGTCTGGGGCACACAGGAGATTCTGCAGATCAGCTTCAATAATAGTGTCACACATGAATGGTACTTAGGAAGAATTTTAATTAGAATCTGACTTTTTAATAACATCAACAGAGAAAAATGTTGCGGAAAGAAAAACACATTCTTTTCTGATATACTTGGAAATCTAATAAAGCAGAAATCAATTTTTGTGCGATTAACTCAAGTTCCTTGTTTAAAATGACAAGAACTTGCTGTCCAAACCAACTAAAATACTTCCTCTTTCAATGTTGACACTAATTTGCTCGAGAGATGGAAAGGCAACAGCTTTGCAATTGCAACATATCCCAAAAATACCTCACTCACCCTTTTAGCCCTCGTCCCACTTGCTGCTCCCTCTCCCTTTTCCTGTCCCAGGTGTGTGACTACCCACCTCCAGGTGTTTCTGGTTTTCATGCCTCTTACACTCTTTCTCCATCATCCTGTCCAGGCCACTGACTGTCTCTAGTGTAAAGGAAAAAGCTGGATCAGCGCTTTATAGAACATGTTTCTAGATATCTGTTTTAAGTACAAGGGCCATCACACAGTTAATGCTGTAGAGTGGATTACATTTCCTGGCAGTTACTGTCACAAACACTGTGCTTATCATCATAATTATTTTTCTGGATGATGCACTGTCTATCACAGTACTGAAATGGCTCTTTTCAAAGTCACAAATGGCATTCTATGTGACTGTGACTATGGTAAATAATCCCTCTTCATCCTGTGGAAGTAGCCAGTCTTTCTAATGGAGAGCATACTTATTGGCAGCTCAGCTCAGGATTGAATAGAATGCCAATTTTGGCAACAGTCTGGTTCAGCCTGAGACTGTGGTTGGGAAGGATCTGGAATCCTTGGAGCCAGTACAGAGTTTGTGGCAGGGGGTGAAGACAATGGTTTCAGTTTTCTCAATGCCTAACTGCAGGAAATTGCAGCTCATTCAAGACAGGATATCAGCCAAACAACCTGACAGCACAGTCAGTGGAGGGGGTCAAGAAAGGTGGTGGAGAAGTAGAACTGGATATTATTATCATACATGTGGAAGCTGACCCCATATCTTCAGATGATATTGCAATCATCAGTGTTTTAGAATATCTTTAGTCCAAATATTTATCTCTACTGGACAGCAAGGCTGAAGGAAGTATTCTGAAACTGATAAGATAACTCAGCTTGCAATGCGAACAGAGAGGGATTGATGTATCCTTTGTTTCAGTGCTAGCAAAACTTCCAGCTCCAGGAAGTCATAAACAGGTATTCAGTCACATTAACTGTGGTGTGTGACAACATCTTTTGGGTGAATTTTCCCAGCCCCTAGGAGGCGGATTTTGAGCCATGGGGGGCATGGCGGGAAAGTAGTGGAAACCCTGTTGGGATGGGTTCCCGACATGGTCCCACCTCTAGGCCAGTTTCCCAGGAGCGGGTTGACACTGGAATTGACAACATGCTCAGAGAAGCAGGCAGGCAATCAAGACACTTAAGGCTTCATTTAGTGGCCATTTTCAGAGAGGGAAATAAATTTGTTGACATCTCACGGGCCCTCCCACTGTCCACAGTCGAGCAACGCTTCAGAGGTGCTTCATGGTGATAGATTTGAGTGTAATCATAGGCTGATGAACGTGTTGGTATCAAAGATCTCAAAGGATGAAAGTGGTACATCTGCAACCAAACGCATTCTTGTGGAAGCATACCCATTCCACACTGATGGTCCTGACAGTTCTGCCTTTGAACCTGCCATCTTCACCCTTTTGTGGACACCTCCATTTTGAGGAAGCCCCCAGGTCTCCCTTTACCTGAGTAGTGCACACCTCTCCCAGTGGTGCTGCTGGTCGGCCATCTCTTTGGGCTCTCCGATTTGCCTTAATTGGACAATGAGCACAGAGGTGGCCAATTAGAAGGCCACCTCCCGTAAGCTTGCATCAGCGGGCATGCTGCCAAGAAGTGGAGGCTCAGGACCCATAATGGTTCCACCATCGGGTTCTCAACGCCTGCTCAAATATTCAGCCCAGTAAACTTTACCCTAAACACTGTGGAAATATAACTAAAGTGCGGACGCCCATTCCTTCTCTGTCACTGGAAGATGTCAAATGAGAATTCGTCAAGGTTAACTGGATGGGATAAATGAGACTATTGGATTGTAGGCACTAAGGGCTGAATTTTTGGGCCCCGCCAGGGGCAGGAACGTGACGAGTGGGGCCCGAAAATACTAGTGCTGGCTGGCATGCTGGTTTTCTGATGCCATTGCCGGCGCCAGCCATGTTCACCAGGGGCAGGGGGATTGATCGCGATTCTGTCCAATCCCCGATTAAGGCCAATTAAGGTGCTTGCAGAGCTCAAGACCTTGTTAATGGAGGGGGGGTGGTGTGTTGAGATTTTCACGGGGGCGCACGGGCTACACACGTTGTCTGGGGCAGACCAGGTGAAGGGAGGGAGGTACAAAGTGAGGAGCCAGTCATGGTCACCTCAGGGAATTACCTCGGACCTATAACAGTTTAAACAGTGCAGAGGGGGACTCAGCCATTGACAAACAGGTGCCCTTGGCCTGTGGGAAGAGTGGGCAGTAAGTGCTCAGGCAGTGCAGGGGGTTGGCACTGTCATGGCATTGCAGGGGCAGAAGAGCGGGGTAAGGCTGCCAAGGACAATTGGGCAACCAGCTGATCACAAGGAAGGCAGCAGTTGGCAATGAGGCACAAATTTTAGGTCCAGTGGCGATGAGGAGCAACACTCTCCACAAGCAGATCGGAGCCCACGGCATCAGGAGGGCAAAGGAGAGGAATGAAGGGCAGGAAGGACATGGAGACCATACCCTCCACATAGGATCTACTGCTGAAGAAGGAACTACCTGGAGATGACCAAGATCCAGTGCCACAGGATCAATTTAAAGGAAACTCAGAAATGTGGCTTAAAGCGTCAGTATTTAAACAGTGATAAGAAAGGTGAAATAGTGCACGGAGACAGCAAGAAGACACCCCAGTGACCCACTCAGTGCTCTGCACGACATGGTGACCTCCAAGCCCGGCCTATCCAGTTCTCCTCTTGCAGCCTCAGAGGAGATGGAGGCAACCTGTTCACTTGCCTTGGCTTACAGCTGAGATGCATGTGGCGGTTGTCTTCATCATGGATGTTCCCGTGGGGGCATCCACAGAGGCTGCTGCACCTGCATCATTGTTAGGGCAGCCTCCATCACTTGGCCATGCTGCACAGAGGCTCCCACAGTCAAAGGTGCTAAAGTTTTTTCAATTCTTTTTCCAGCTCAAGTTTTCTCATTTCTATTTCTTTTTCTTGTACTTTGTTAAGTTCAAGCTGCCTCATCTCTAATCGAATTTTAGCTAATTCAACTGCACTACCCCACCCACCCTCCCACCCCGGTTTGCTTTCTTCTTGTTCCAATTGCAAATGTTGTGCTATTACTTCAATTATGTCTGCTTTCTTAGCTCCTGGTTTTAACTCTAACACCAATTTTGCTACCAATGCTATTAGCTTGACCTTGGGTAAGATCCTCAAATCATTCAGGGATACATTTTACATCCCCAGAAAAGTCGCAACAGCTGTTAAAGACATTCTGGTGGTTTAGACTTTACTCTATTGTACAAGAAACCTTTTTTTTTCCTTTTCAATTATTATTACCCCACTTACAATTGTACGTCGCCGGCCTTGGGTTTATCCCGCAAACAGCCCCCAATTATATGTTAAGACCATGGCGGGAGGAGTGCACTGTTTATTCTAGTTCCACTTCTCTGTGGGTGACAATATATATTTAAATTTTTCCCCACTTACCAATACAGTCAATGGTCAATCATAGACTTTATTTTTATCCCAGAAGAAAACACACCAACCAGGTTTCTTCAATAACAACAAAATTATCAGTTTATTATTAAACAAGCCTTGACCAGTAATGAAGCAAAGCATAAACACACAGATTGAAGTACAATAGTTCCCTTTTTACCTTAGTCCCTCACTCACACACATACATACATACATCGGTTAATTGGGAAAAAAAAGGGATTTTGATTTTCGAACTCTGTTACAAAAAAAAACACTTAGGCTGAATATTTGCTCATTCTTGAAGAAAAAAGAGAAGACATGGAAATATTCCCTTTGCTTTGGTTTGGTGTCCTAATTGTGTATAGATGGCTGTCACTGGGATCTTCCTAGAACAGTTCTTTCCAGGTGATGTTGAAGATCTGTTTGGGTAGGCTTTCCAAGAAATGCAGCTACAGAGTTTTCAGGTAGACGTAACAGCAGAAATGTGGCAACAGGGGTTTCAGTTCCCACACATTCGATATGTAGGGATTCTTCAAATACAGGAGGAAAAAGGAAACTGACACATTGGATATGCAAGGTTTCTTTCCAAGAGAGAGAGAGATGGGCTGGATTTTTTGGCAGGCAAAAAGCAACTATCTTTTTTAACAATTCAAGTGAACTGAAACATTGCAGAAGTCAAGCATCCTGAGCTCTATAAATCTTGACCTGTCACTTCTCTGTAAACATCTTTTCCAAGTCAAAAGAACAAGCTCCCTGCTGGTATTTTATCTGAAAACAGGTGCCTTTCAGTAAGGGATTGTTTACAAGCCAAGTCTATGAAGCCTTCTGGTGATCTCTTTTTTAAAAAAAGCACACAGTTCAGCATCTCGTCAAGCTTCCAGATGAATCTTTGTCCATAATTCAACTATAAGTCCTTAAAACATATTTTACAAAAGATAGAAGCACTCTTGTAACCCTCACTATTAAATAATATTCTGTTTTTCTATTCTTCCCACCAAAGTGAACAACCTCACATTTTCCCACATCATACTCCATCTGCCAAATATTTGCCCACTCACTTAACCTATCTATTATATCTCTTTGCAGACACTTTGTGTCCTCCTCACAACTTGCTTTCCGACCTATCTTTGTATCTTGTCTGCAAATTTGGCTACAATACACTCGGTCCCTTCATCCAAGACATTAATATATAGATCATCAATAGTTGAGGCTCCAGCACTGATCCCTGTGGCATCCCATTAGTTACAATTTGTCAACCCAAAAATGCCCCATTTATCCTAACTTTTTGTTTCCTGTTAGTTAGCCAATCTTCTATCCATGAGCTTTTATCTTGTGCAGTAACCATTTATGTGGCACCTTATTGAATGCCATTTGGAAATTCAAATACACTACATCTACTGGTTCCCCTTTATCTACCCTGCTTGTTACATCCTCAAAGAACTCTAATAAATTTAAATAGTCGTTTGGTAGTACAGAACTTGAGTATTGCTGAAAACAGAGACATTTTGTCATCAGGACAACTTGCATGAATACCAATGTAGGGAATGCAATAAATTTATACTGTATGAGAAGAGAGTGCTATTGGTTGGCAAGTGAACTCTGATTGGTAGAGGTGTTGCCATGGAGAATGCATCAGTTTATGGTGACTGACAGTTAACTTCCGAGCTTTGTTTGAACTTTAAACCAGGAATCTTGACTCTGATTGGTCAAGCATTGCCTGAGGAATGAACCAGCGACTGACTGTCAATTATTTTGTTTAGCTGTGTTATGACCAGGTGAGAAAGGTGTCGAGGGGTCCCTCTCAGCATCCACCTGGTCTTACTGTAACAGGGTTTAATCTTAAACACACTGTGTTTTTAGCCTTGGTAAATCCTTGTTCACTGCTTAAGGCAAAGAAACCAGCACAAACAGATTTTCTTAGATTTAAAGAAAAGTTGAAATTTATTAAACTTGAACTTAAACTCTAATTCGTTTGATGCCTATGGATACACAACACGCCCACACTAGCATGCATAAGTGATACACACATGCAAATAGAAACAGAAAAGAGCAGAAGAAAACTAAAGTGGAAAAAGTATCAGACAATATCTGAAGAATTTTTGTTATGGTTCTTTGAGCTCACTGTAGAGTCCTTGATTGTAGGTAGTTCTTGCTTTTCGTTGGGGCCCAGTATTCTTCTTAAACCTTGTTCGCTGTAGGAGACTTTTCTCTCTTGGTGTTGATGTATCTTCAGTGGATTCAGAGGCTTGTGAGAAAGAGATGGGAGCATAGAGGAGAGATCTTCTCTGTCCGGGAGAAAACAGTCTTTCTGAGTTCAAACTCTCTGTGGCCAGGTCAAAAGAAAACCCTGGAACAGCCAGTTAGTCATTTGACCAGATGGTCTAACCAGTCCTGGCCCTTGTGGATTGTATCCTCCTTAGCAGACCCTGGAATGCACTTCCTCACCTTCGATGTCTATTAGTATGTAAATGTTTTTTTCCAGCCATGGCTGATCTGTTTAACAAGTCATTTCCTCGCTCCAACAACAGTTAAAAATCAATGTTCATGACAAAAGTAATGTGCCTCATTCTTGGCGGGTGGGGGCCTAGCATGACAAGCTGAAACAGGCGCAATGTGTGTACATTTTCTTTCTGTCTACAAAGAACAGGGCCCTGTGTATTAATATATGTAGCTTCCAGTACGCGCAAATGCGCCACACTGCGAGCCCGAATGATAATCTTAAATTGGTTGTCAGCGTAATCCTTAGCACATTGAGGATTATTTAGCAAATGTTGTCCAATCATGGAATCACATCTAATGTTAGACACTGTGTTTTGAGTTTTACAAGCATGGGCTGGTTGGGTTTGGTCTGTACCTTGTCCGTTGCGAACAGCGGAAGGGACCTGTTGTTTGATACGATCCACTAGTCTTTGAGACGTACGGCCTATATACCTAGCATCACACTGGCATTGTGATTCATATATCACAGTACTCATTTGTGTGATAGGCAGGACATCTTTTTGCCTTGATGGCAGCATCCTGTTAGTGGTGAACTAACCATTACCTCACCAGCGCCCCATGAATCGAAACCCATTTCTCCCACACCAATCTTTGCACCACACATTCAACTCTCTGGATCTTATTTACTCTACGCCAATTTCCTTGTGGCTCAGGTAGTAATCCAGAGATTATTTACCTTTATGGTTTTGCTTTTTAAGTTAGCCTCTCGCTGCTTATACTCAGTTATCTATGTCGTTGGTACCCACATGGACCATGACAACTGGATCCTTTCGCTCCCACTCCAAATTTCTGTTCAGCCCTGAGGAGATGTTCCTAACCCTGGAACTGGGCGGGAAACACAGCCTTCGGACTCACGCTGTCGGCTGCAGAGAACAGGGAACTCTGACATGTGGGAGCACATTTCCTGCTGCTGTTGTAGGTAGAGAATCCTTGTAACTCCTGAGACCCTGCATCTATGCCCAACTGAGCTGGGTTTTGTCTGTTCTCCCTCCACTGAGGGGAACTGGCCACAGCTGCCTCTGCTTCTGACACCTCCTCCTGCACACTAGTGCCATGCTCCTCACCCAGTGCTGCCCTATCTAAATATGTGCGAGGACCCACTGAGGTGAGAGTGTCTGTGTCAGGTCTGACAGTGTTTCTTTGGCTCTGTTCTTCTGGGGCTATGGAGGGAGAGGGAGAGGAAGAGGGTGTTGTTGGGAGACACAAGAGGAGACCATGACAGCTAGCCTTGAAGAGCACATGCCACTGCAGTGCTGAGGCTACCCAATGCAACTCAGTGTCCGGCATGCTATCAGACGGCATGGAGTGCACTGCGCCCCCTTGATGAGCGCATTGCCCTCTGTAATCACCATCTCCATCATAAGTTCCCATTTCACCAGGGCTGACTTCCTCCTGATCTGCAATCCTGGCTATCTCCATCACTCAGTCATCAATTGGTGTGATCATTTGGAAGTACAGCACCCCACTGCCTGCTTGTACCCTTTCCCAGCATCATGCACCCGTCTCTCCTTCAAGGACAAAAGCAAGCATGCCAGGGCACTGCTGCCCTCAGCGGACAATGGAGTCTGTCCCTGTTCATTTGAAGCTGCATGTTGCAGTGGTTACAGGTCTTCAGCAGCACTATAGCTCTGAGTTATTCTGAGGGGTCAGTAAGTGCCCTGGGTACATACTCTTCCCATGTTCAGGGGCAGTATGCACCATGAGGTTCCTCAGGTGGTTTGTCTGCTGGAGGGTGATTACCCAGTGACCTGTTTTGAGGGTTGGGCATTGCACTCACTTTGCCAGAGCGTATAAGGTCATTGAACCTTTTCCTGCACTGAATCCAAGATCGTCTAATGACACTTCTGCCGCTGACAGTGGTGGCTATCGCAACCCAAGCCTGTTTTTTCTGTATGGATAGCCTCCTCCTACCACCCTCTGGAAAGAGGACCTCACTCCTCTTCCTCACCGCCTCCAACATCACTTCAAGGTCGTTGTCAGAGAACTAAGTGGCTGCCCTGCCCCAGGTACTAGGCTTTTGGTTTCTTTGCAACATCATGGGAGACAGCAATCCAGGCTAACACTCAATGGCAATCTTCTCTATGCTCCTTCACCACTCACATGGCAGCCACAGTAATGGCTGCCGTTGGGAGTTTAAATAGGGCCCGCACTTCATCTTGCCTGTCTCCATTCCTGCCCCTACAGCTGGCGCTAATTGGCTGCCAATCCCGTTTCCACACCAGTTAAGGGGTTGCCCACGTGAAAATTGTGATTCAATTCTGCTTTCCCTCCCAGGGGCAGTTTTGGGACCTGGAAACAGTCCCAACTTTTGTTTCCTGTTCCTAATGGGAAAATTAATCTCTAATATACAGAACACAGCTGCTGCAGAGTTAGCCCTCCTATAATCTAACAGCTCACTGAGAAGTAGCGTGTAGTCTTCATGTCTTAATGTCTTTTTAAATAGAGGATTATAGTCATAGTAGCAATTTAAATGGAATATCTTCATGAAAAAAGAAATGGCTTCCTGTCATGCAGTAGGATTTCTGAACTTGGTATAACACACTTTAAAAATGCTACTATTGAGCTAAGCTTAGCTCTCAAGAAGTTAAATTTACAGGACCTTGCTTAAGATGCAGTTACCTTATCTGAATCAGCATACTGGAGACAATGAGATAATTTAGCCTTCTAGTGATCATTGACATTCATTGTTGCTGTAAGACCTCTTTTCATTCTCATCAGTGGTTATTACCAAGTTAGGTTGATGTGTTCCACCCTTCAGGTGGGGTTGGGGTTGGGGTGGGGTGAGTTGGGGGTGGGGTTGGGGGTGGAGTGGAGTGGGGTTGGGAGTGGGGTGTGGGCGGGGTGGAGTTGGGGGTGGAGTGGGGGTGGGGTCTGCTGGGATTGGGGTGGGGTGGGGGTGGGGTCTGCTGGGATTGGGGTGGGGTGGGGGTGGGGTCTGCTGGGATTGGGGTGGGGTGGGGTGGGGGTGGGGTGTGGTATAGTTATTTTGAGTAAAAGCTGATGCAGGAGTCAGGCTGGCAGAAGAAAAGATGAGCGACTGCAGAGAAAGGAGGTTCTGCCCTGGGCTGATATTCTGTTTAAGTTAAGTAAGATGACCCACTGATGAAAATGTACCAGGTTCAGTATTTTGTATTACTGCACCAAGACAAGTGGTATTGATTGACAAAAGGGAATCCAAATATAACCCTATTGCTGTGAAATAAAGCAGCTTTATGGCTCATTTGAAGCCACATCTTGCCAAGTATTTGTTTGGTCTACCTTTCAAGCGATTGAAGGAGTACACATGTGGAACACCTGAATATCCAGTTCAGTCCACCACGGTAATACTTGGACGTCATGCTATAATACAAGTATAGTGTCAGACAACTCCTTCAATAAATAAGTCAATCAGACGGCTGATGGGAGTGACTGATGCCACTGAGCTCTAGGAGGTATCTACGACAAGACTAAGTTGGTAGCACTTACCTTTCATAGATAAAACTCCAGGCACCTTAAGGCCGAGATTTTGTGTGGCCCTCGGAGGCAGGGTTGGAGGCAGGTGGACGCAGAGTATCACCACGTGTGGTGGGGGGAGGCGGGGGTTCAGCAGGCCTGTCGCCAAGCAATCTTACCAGGAGCAGGATAAGCGACGATGGTCTTCCAGCCCAGAGATGGGGGGGGCCTCTGCCATGCGTGGAGGTCGCTTTATAAAACATGGCGCCCTCCCTGCAGGCTTGGGGAGGATCCCTTGTCTGTGGCCCACAGGGAACCCCTGCCGGTAACCAGATTACCTCCCATGAACCCCCCCCCCTTGACTACACAACCACCCCTCCACCACCCCCTCGCTGGGGCTTTCTTGGACTGGCTCCGATGACCCCGCCTCACCTACCTCTGGTCCAGGGTTCTCGCGCTGGGCCTGGGTCTGAGGCATCTGCAGTACCGGCAGTGGCCCTCTGATTGGCCAGCAGCTTTTGGAGGCGGGATTCCCGTCTTTAAAGGGACTGGGATCCCAGCTCCTGAAACTTTGATTTAAAAAGCCCGGAAGATTGCTCTGGGGTGGGGGTGGGCATGAAATGGTGGAGGCGGGGTTTCCACTGCCATTTTGGCCTGGTGCTGGGAGTTCTGTCTCCTCCACAAAATCCAGCCCTAAATGTGCACTGTTTTATAGCCATGTTCGTTCAAGAATATGAAGAAAATTATATTGTGTAGTTTCAGTGGCCACTACATTTGTTCTGTTCTAGTACATCACTTCTCCTGTGTTTGTAGACAGCGAGGAATTCCAGAGGATCCTAAGTTTGCCTTGAGACTAAAATTGTGTTTACCCCATTGCAGAATGCAAAGATCTAAGCCTATTGCTTTCATTTTATAAGTTATATTGCTGAGTTGAACCACCTATGAACAAAATGCAAATTAGTATTTGACAATTGTTTTAAATAGCTGCTCTTTTAAATTAGACTCTCTCTTTGTTTAGTCAATGAAGACAATGCATAACTTGATTTCTACAGGCCAGAACATCCAAAATTCATTTTCTGGTCTATGCTGAGATGTCTAATCTCAGCTGGGGCTTCAGTAGGTGACCTGAGCTAGGAATGGGAAAACATCAGTGCTGGTTCCTCATAAAGGCCTGCTCGAGCATGCAATTGAAACCCGACCCGAGCCCGACAGAACCACATCCGACCCAAACCCAACCTGGCCCGAGTCCTTTGATTTTTTTCCTGCGCCCAACCTGACTCAACCCGACCCGACCCGACCCGACCCGACTACCGGAATGAAGTTGATTATATCAAAGGGGTTGTGCTCTACCTTGGATGGAATCGCTCACTGCAGACTAGTGCGGTGTCTGGATACACGTTTCCCACCTTGATGTCCTGGCTGTTCAAATTTTGAAGCTTTTCCCTCCCTGAGCAAAAGGCAGCACTGTGTCTGACCCGACCCGACCCGACCTGAGCCCGAATGCCGGACCCGGAAGAGAGACCCGACCCGACCTGAACCCGACATATGTCGGGTCTGGTCAGGTTCGGGTCAGGTAGCCATGCTCTCGTTCCTCATCCTGATTTCCTGTTCAGTGACCTCTACCGGAAAGAGTAGGTGTGCAGACATTGTGTGAGAGACAGACCTTTCTGTGATGCCTTCTGCAGTCAAATTGCATGCTGATAATCACTGCTGAGGTTCATATATGAGGAATAGACACCTTGGTGAAGCCCCAGAGGGTGACCAGCATCCATTGAACCATACTTCAACATCAGCCAGCACATTCAGGAGAGAATGGGGGTTGGGCGTCGGGGTTATGAAATTGACAGGTGTGGAGGAATACCTTGTCAGTTAGACATTGGGTGATGTAAATGAATTCATTTCTCAGTTTTCCTCTCATCCTGCCTAATTAGTTTCTCCTCCTGCCCTGAAGGAGATGATTCATATTTGGGTAGAGTTGCTTGAATTACTGGCCACCTTCTAAAACTTCACATAATCAGTATTCTTGTGTGCATCTGGATATCAGCTGCTGGCAGGATATTTGCCTGCAGGTGCATCTCAATCAAGTGCGATCCGATGTGCATCCAACATTTACATAGACACTTTTGGCAGGGGTCACCGAAGAACTTATCAGGAGTCAGAACCCTGGTTGGTATTTTAGGTGTCTTTGGTGCAGTGATATTGAGCCCAGGTGTAGCATATCAACTCTCCCCTGATTGAGATCAGTTAACAAAGCACTGACCAGAGATTGAATCTGGAATCTTCCTGATATGTGTAGCCCAGAGCTAAATTTGAACCTCCAAACTTACCCATCATGCCACTGAGAGAGCTATGTGTTAATATTTCTTTATTTTTTTGGTTGACTTCATCCTTGATTCTCTGATGTCTCTGCTACCACTTTCCAATGTAACAGGAACCATTGAACTTGCACCAAATAATGAAACTGCCAACATTAATCACACAGTTAACAGCAGCCCAATCAGAGTCTGCCAACTGACCTTTGCTCTGGACATGTTTTGGTTGGTGGCCAAGTCTTTATTCTTGAATTGACAATGAACTTACTGCAATTTTTATTTGGATAGCAAACACACATTCACATGCGACCTATTTTCAGTTAAACGCTACCAGTTGTATCCTCTTGGTTAAAGGGCTTGGCTGTGTCAAATACTTTGATGTCTCATTGCAGCATGTTTTATAATTGATACTGTATACAATCGGGTGAAATATTTGATGTTAGTTAAACTCCGAGCCATGCTAAAATTCAGTCTAAACACAACATTGTGACTGGACTCATCTTAATTGCTCAGAGGATAAACATAGTGTTAAAGGCACTGCAACTGGTCCCTCGTCCCAGCACAGGCAAAGCAGTTTGTAGAGTGCTGAAAGTATAGCAGGCTTGGCACTCTTGATTATTTCAGGGGTAATGCCGTCCTTCCCAGGGGCTTTTCCGCTGGCTAGAGAATCAATGGCATCACTGAGTTCCGATTTTGTTGGCTGTACGTCCAGCTCATCCATGACTGGCAGAGACTGGGCTGCATTGAGGGTGGTCTCAGTGACAACATTTTCCCTGGACTACAGTTCTAGATAGTGCTCCACCCAGCAGTCCATTTGCTTGCGGTGGTCAGTGATTGTGTCCCCTGATTTAGTCTTGAGGGGGGTGATCTTCTTGATGGTTGGCCCAAAAGTTCTCTGAATGCCATCGTACATTCCTGTGATGTTTCCGGTGTCAGAGGCCAGCTGAATATGACTGCATAGGTGTTGCCAGTAGTCATTTGCGCAGCGCCTGGCTGTTCTTTGTGCAGTGCTTCTGGCTGCTTTAAGTGCTACGGATGTTAACTCGATGGGGGCTTTCTTGTAGTTCAGCAGTGCAATGCGCTTAATGGCTATGACAGGTTCCAGCTCTTCAATGTGAGATTGAAACCAGTCTACATTCGGCTTCACACGTTTGTCATAGGTGGTCATTGCTGAGTCATAGATGACGTCTCTGATGTGGGCCGACTTGGTCTCTGCATCCCCTGTTGGAATTGTTTTGAAGGGCTTTTTCAAGTGAAGTTAGAAACCTATGTAACAGCTGTGGATGAGAGATTCTGCTCGTGTTGATGCGCGGGCGGCCCTTCTGCTTGGAGTAATGTAGCTTCTTTGTTTTGAGTCCAACCTTGCTGCACACCGGGGAGTGGTCGGTGTCGCAGTCCGCACGGTGGAATCTGCGTGTGATTTGAACACTGTTTATAGAGGCTCGGCTTGTGATGATGAGGTCCATTTGGTGCCAACGACGTGATCTTGGGTGCCTCCAAGAAACCTGGTGACAGGGTTTAGTGTGAAAGAACGAGTTGGTGATGCAGAGGTTACAGATAGGTACACAACTCAAGCAGTCTCTGTCCATTCTCATTCATCCTTCCAATCCCATAGCGCCCAAGGCAGGAGGGCCATGAGTCACGGTCAGCCCCAATCCTGGCATTAAAGTCCCCCAGCAGGAACAGATGTTCAGTATTGGGGATGCTACTGATGATATTATGGAGTTCCTCGTAGAACTGGTCTTTAGCTTCAGTTGGGCAGCAGAGTGTTGGAACATAGAGGCTGAGTAGGTGTACTGGACCAGAGGCAGTGAACAGTCAGATGGACAGTATGCATTCCGAGCCATTTGAGGAAGGCTCTATCATGCTGAGCAAAGAGTTTCTGATGGCGAAGCCCACTCCATGCTGTCTTGGTTCTTCAGGATCCTACCCTGCCAGTAGAAGGTGTAGTCTTGTTCTCTTAGAGATCCACTCGCGGGGAGGCGTGTCTCCTAAAGTGCTGCAATGTCCACATTGAGTCTCCTGAGCTCGTTGTTGATGATGGCGGTCTTCCGAGAATCGTTGATTTGTGTCAGGTCTTCCGACAGGCCAGGACACATAGTTCTGACGTTCTAGCTTGCAAAACGAAGGGCTGGTACCTTCTTTCCTTTTTTTGTTGTGCTGTTTGATGCAGTGTTACAGTCCACTTGTCGGGCAATGATCCTGAGCTCCAAGCACCCATTGAAGCAGGTGGACTATGGCAGGACAGAACCTTACTGACCGGGGGCTGCCCAGTTTGAGGCGGGTGGTAGCTGTCCAGTGAGATGCGATGACCTCTCCCACTGACAAAGGCAACCCGTGGCGCCCAATCTCTACACCAATTGAGCTGGACTTATAACCCATAACTGCTGCCTTCCGTGTTGTTTTGGTTGCTGTGAGGCGACTATGGAGTGACCTCTCCATGGTGTATGCCTGGGAGGATGTATGGAGGTTGTAAGTTGCCCATGCGTCAAAACCCCCCTCTCAGCCTTCCTAGTGGGGTCTAAAGGAGTGCAGAGCACGACGTTTGGCACGGTATGGCTGCAGGAACTGCCGGAAACATGCCAAAGGTGACACATGACCGCCTTCGGGGTTCTGCTCCGGATTTTCTGTTAGGGTTTACTCCCTTAGCCTTGGTCTCTCCCGAGATGCCCACAAGGCAGTGGGGTTGTTAGGGCTCCTGCTCAGGGGTAGGTGGATGCTGGTGGGAGGAGGTGGGGGGAAGGGGGTGCGGGGGGGGGAGGGGTGCGGTGGGAAGGGGTGGAAGGAAGGGGGTGCAAGGGAGAGCTGGGAAGGGGGCTGCAGTGGGGTAGGGGAGGGGATGCAGGGGAAGGGGGTGTGAGGGAAAGATGGTGCGAGGGGGGGATCTGGGAAGGAGGTGCGAAGGGGTTGGGGGAAGGGGGGTGGGGGGTGGGCGGATTCCCAGCACAGCAACTCGATTGGATTTCATGGGTACTGAAAATGGGAGGTCGATACCTGTTTTTAATGGTTTGTAAACTTGTAAACACCTGAAAGATGAAGGAGCGAGGTCGCTGCTCCCGAGCTGACGGGAAACTCAGTTGTCCATCCAGAGTGTCGAGCGTGAAGGACGGCACGACCATGCTGGGCTCCTCGGCGTCCCAAAAGCATGAGGAAAGCTTCGAGTGTGGCGCCGCTGCTCAGTTGAAGTAATGGTGGGTGACCATTTTGGGAGATAGTGACCATAATACAGTTAGATTTAGCATAATCATGGAAAAGGACAAAGATGGAACAGGGTGTAAACCGTGGCGCGGAGTCAACTCCCCCTTGGCCCCTTTATTCCCTTCACCCACTTGATCCTGGCTGTCACGTGGGACTAAGTCCTCTTAATTCAGGCTCAGGCTGGGTATTTGGGATATCGGGGTTACAGGAGAGCCACCCTCCACCTAATCCACTGGCTACGGTTAATGGCTTAGTACAAAGAGGAGGAAACTCAGTCCTTTCTTTAACTATCAATTTACTTTATTCACGTTGTTGTACAATCTAAGAATAAGGCATATACACTAGGTTAGACAAAAGCATGCAACTCAAACTGGGTTATACAGTTAATGACAAAGCTAACTAGAATTGATAAGCACACCCACTAGGTTCCTCTGACCTTTCCCTGACCTAGTCACAGAAAACAAAAGATAATATCCGAAAAAGGGGAGAGCTGACACTGGCCAGGAGTTCCATTCTCTCTCTCTTTTATGTCGCCGCCGCGTTGCTCACGTAGGGTCTTCCACTTCCGCGATGGTTGGTCTCCGGAGTTTCTCGCTGGCTCTATGCCTGAGATTCTCCATACTTATTCTCTTTCTTATCTCTTTGAAATGTGCTGTCTGCTTCCTGTTGGTTTAGGCCTGCTCACCTCGTTCGTATCTTCTCCTTATTGGCCCAGGCCCAAAGACCCCGGTATCACATCGTGTCCAAATAAGGCTCTATTCCTGTGATCTCTCCCTTGTCTTGTCACATAAATTAATTAGTTCAAACTGGTTTTTACCAGCACAGGCCAGTGTCTGAGCTCAGGTTACTTTAGTTCATGAACTATCCAGCAGTTTGTAACAGATTCCGTACTTCTTGCAGCCCCTGGCCAACAAGGAGTAAAAGTTCTAAATTGGGGGAAGACAAATTTTCTGAAGCTGAGAGGTGATCTGGAAAAGTGGACTGGATACAGCTACTTGAAGGAAAATCAGTGGCAAACCAGTGGAAGGCATTCAAAGCGAGATTTTACAGGCAGTGTAGACATGTCCCCACAAAGATAAAGGGTTGTACTACCAAATCTAGAGCCCCCAGTTATCTAGAAGCATACAGGGTAAGATAAAGCAGAAAAAAAGCTTATAACAGTCACAAAAACTTAATACTTTCCTATCAAAGGTATACAAGGTAACCTATATGTGGATGCAGAATATGTGGGCAGAGTTCTTAATGAATACTTTGTCTCTGTCTTCACAAAGGAGGGGAATGATGCAGACATTGTAGTTAAAGAGGAGGAGTGTGAAATATTAGATACGATAAGCATAATGAGAGAGGAAGTACTAGAGGGTCTGACATCCTTGAAAGTGGATAAATCACAAGGGCTGGAGGGATTGTATCCCAGATTGTTAAAGAAAACCAGGGAGGAAATAGAAGATGCTCTGAAGAGCATCTTCAAATCCTCACTAGATACAGGTGAGGTACTAGAGGATTGGAGGTCTGCAAACGTTGTACCATTGATGGGATAAACTGTCAGTTAGAAAGGTAATTAAAATTTTTCAATCATGGTAGTGTAACAGTAAGTGTTATAATAAGAGTATATACACAGAGCAGGACTAGAAGTATTAATTACAATTCATTGTTTAAACAGGTACTTTTAATTTAATTTAATTGAAATCAAACATAGCATCAAACATCCAAATATTTAACATCCAAATTAATTAATTAAATATAATAGAGATGGCTGGGCAGGCGATGTGTTATAGCTGTAGTATGTGGGAGCTGGTGCGATCCGTGGTGACCACATCTGCAGCAAGTGTTGGCTGCTCGAGGACCTCCGGCTCAGAGTTGGTGAGCTGGAGTCTGAGCTGCAGACACTGCGACACATCAGGGTGGGGGAGAGTTACCGGGACACTGTGTTTCAGGAGACAGTCACACCCCTTAGATTAATTACATCAAATTTGGACCATGGTCAGGAACAGGAGGGTGTGACTGCAAGTGAGGCAGGTGTGGGGATCCAGAATTTAGCTTTGGAGGAGCCTCAGCCAGTGGCCTTATCCAATAGGTACGACGTTCTTGCTCCCTGTGTGGACAAGGGCACAGACTGTAGAGAGGATGAGCAAACTGACCACTGCACCGTGGTTCAGAGTGCCATTCAGCGGGGGGAAGAAAAGAGAAATGTAGTAGTAATAGGGGATAGCATAGTTAGGGGAATAGATACTGTTCTCTGCAGCAAAGACAGAGAGTCCCGAAGGCTGTGTTGCCTACCCAGTGCCAAGGTTAAGGACATCTCTTCTGGGCTGGAGAGGAACTTGGAGTGGGAGGGGAAGGATCCAGTTGTCGTGGTCCACGTAGGTACCAACGACATAGGTAGGACTAGGAAAGAGGTTCTGCTGAGGGACTATGAGCAGCTCAGGGTTAAATTAAAAAGCAGAACCTCAAAGGTAATAATCTCCGGATTACTACCTGAGCCACGTGCAAATTGGCACAGGGTAAATAAGGTTAGAGAGGTAAACGCGTGGCTCAAAGATTGGTGTGGGAGAAATGGGTTCCGATTCATGGGGTACTGGCACCAGTACTGGGGAATGAGAGAGCTGTTCCGTTGGGACGGGCTTCATTTGAACCATGCTGGGACCAGTGTCCTGGCGAATTGTATAACGAGGGTTGTAGATAGGTCTTTAAACTAATTAGTCGGGGGGAAGGTTCAATTGAAAGGAAGTTTAAAAAATCAAAAAGAAACGAGAGAGCAGAGGTGCAGGGTAGTGAAGAGGCGAACTGTAATCAATGTGTGACAGGAAGGGGCAGAAAATATGAGCAGAAGAGTGCAGCAGAAATTAGAACCAGAATGAGTAATAATGGTAAAAAATCAAAGCTTAAGGCTCTTTATCTGAATGCACACAGCATTTGTAATAAGATAGATGAGTTGACGGCACAAATAGAAATTAATGAGTATGACTTGAGCTATTACAGAGACGTGGTTGCAGGGTGACCAAGATTGGGAACTCAATATTCAAGAATATTCGATGTTCTGGAAAAATAGACAAAAAGGAAAAGGAGATGGGGTAGTTTTGTTAATAAAGAAAGGTAACAGTGCGATAGTGAGTAGTGATATAGGTGCAATAAATTGTGATGTGGAATCAGTTTGGGTGGAAATAAGGAATAGCAAGGGGAAGATGTCACAGGTGGGAGTCATCTATAGGCCCCCGAAGAGTTGCCTCACTGTATGACAAAGTATAAATCAAGAAATAATGGAGGCGTGTAAGAAGGGCACTACAATTGTCATGGGTGATTTTAATCTGCATATTGACTGGACAAATCAGATTGGCAGAGGTAACATGGAAGATGAATTTGTAGAGTGCATCCGGGATTGTTACTTTGAGCAATACATTACAGAACCTACCTGGAAACAGGCTATTTTAGATCTAGTAATGTGTAATGAGGTAGGATTAATAAGAGATATCGTAGTTAAGGATCCTTTCGGGGATAGTGATCAAAACAGGGTAGAATTTCAAATTCAGTTTGACGGCGAGCAACTTGGGTCTCAAACCAATGTCCTCAACTTAAACAAGGGCAATTACAGAGGGATGAAGAGAGAGTTGTCTAAAGCGGGCTGGGAAAATAGACTAAGGAGAAGGTCAGTGGATGAGCAGTGGCAGACAATTAAGCAGATATTTCATAACGCTCAGCAAAAATTTATCCCGGTCAAAAAGAAGGACTCGATGAGAAGGATGAACTACCCGTGATTAACAAAGGGGGTCAAGGAGAGTATCCAATCAAAAACTAAGGCATACAAAGCGGCAAAAACTAGTGGTAGGCCAGAGGATTGGGAATTTTTTAGAAACTAGCAGCGGATGACTAGAAAACTAATAAAGAGGGAGAAAATTGATTATGAAAGTAAATTGGCAAGAAATAAAAACAAACTGCAAGAGCTTCTACTGGTATATAAAAAGATAGAGAGTAGCTAAAGTGAGCGTGGGACCCTTGGAGGATGCAATTGGAGAATTGATAATGGGGAACAGGGAAATTACAGATAATTTAAACCAATATTTTGCATCGGTCTTCACTGTGGAGGACATTATAAACTTCCCACAGATATCAGATAAGAAAGGAGCTAATGGGAGGAAAGATCTTGTAACAGTCTCTATCATGAGGGACAAAGTATTTGAGAAACTAATGGGACTAAAGGCAGACAAGTCGCAGGACCTGATGGCCTGAATCCAAGGGTTTTAAAGGAAGTGGCTGCAGAGATAGTGGAGGCATTGGTCAAAATATTCCAGAACTCACTGGATTCCGGGAGGGTCCCAGCGGATTTGCAAACCGCTAATATGACACCCCTGTTCAAGAAAGGAGGGAGACAAGATTCTGAGGGGGTTTGACAGAGTAGATATTGAGAAGATGTTTCCACTAGTGGGGGAATCTCGAACTAGGGGGAATCTCGAACTAGGGGACATAATTACAGAATAAGAGGACACTCATTTAAAACTGAGATGTGAAGGAATTTCTTCTCTCAAAGGGGAGTGAATGTCTGGAAATCTCTACCCAGAGAGTTGTGGAGGCTAGATCACTGAAAGTATTTAAAGAGGAGGTAGTTAGATTTTTGAAATATCGGGGAGTTGAGGGCTATAAGGAGCTGGCACAAAAGAGGAGTTGAGGTCCGGGGCAGATCAGCCATGATCTTATTGAATGGTGGGGCAGACTTGAGGGGCCGAATGGTCTAGTCCTGCTCCTATTTCTTATGTTCTTATGACGATCACAAAAATCTTCATACTTTAGATAGCCTAGAGGAGTATAGAAAGTGCAGGGCTGAAGTGAAAAAGGAAATTAGAAAAGCAAAGAGAGACATGGGTGGCACAGTGGTGCAGTGGTTAGCACTGCAGCCTCCCAGCTCCAGCGACCTGGGTTCAATTCTGGGTACTGCCTGTGTGGAGTTTGCAAAGTTCCCCCTGTGACCGTGTGGGTTTTCACCGGGTGCTCCGGTTTCCTCCCACAGCCAAAGACTTGCAGGTTGTTAGGTAAATTGGCCATTATACATTGCCCCTAATGTGGGTTGGTGGTAGGGAATATGGGATTACTATAGGGTTAGTGTAAATGGGTGGTTGTTGGTTGGCACAGACTTGATGGGCCTGTTTCAGTGCTGTATCTATATGACTATGACATGAAAAGTTATTGGCAAGGAAAACCCAACAATGTTTTATCAGTACATTAAGAGCAGGAGGATAACTAAGGAAAGGGTAGGACCGATCAGGGATGTATAAGGGAACTTATGCGTGGATACAGAAGATGTGGAAAGGGTTCTTAATGAGTTTTTTGTCTCTGCCTTCACAAAGGAGAGGGTTGATGTAGATATTGTAGTTAAAGAGGAAGAGTGTGAAATATTAGATACAATAAGCATAATGAGAGAGGAAGTACTAGAGGGTCTGACATCCTTGAAAGTGGATAAATTGCCAGGGCTGGATGGATTGCATCCCAGATTGTTAAAGGAAGCCAGGGATGAAATAGCAGATGCGCAGAGGATCATCTTCAAATCCTCACTAGATACAGGAGAGGTGATTGGAGGTCTGCGAATGTTGTACCATTGTTTAAAAATGGTGAGAGGGATAGGCCAAATAATTATAGGCTGGTCAGTCTGACCTCAGTGGTAGGTAAATTGTTAGAATCTATTCTGTGGGACAGGATAAACTGCCACTTAGAATGGGCGGATTAATCAGGGATAGTCAGCTTGGATTTGTTAAGGGAAGGTCATGTCTTACTAACTTAATTGAGTTTTTTGATGAAGTAACAAGAAGGGTTGATGAGGGTAGTGCAGTGGATGTGGTTTACATGGACTCTAGTAAGACATTTGACAAGGTCCCACATGGCAGACTGGTCAGTAAAATGAAAGCCCATGGGATGCAGGGGAATGTGCCTGGTTGGATCCAAAATTGACTCAGGGCCAGGAAACAAAGGGTAGTAGTCAATGGATGTTTTTGTGAATGGAAAGCTATTTCCAGTGGCATTCCACAGGGTTCAGTATTGGGTCCCTTGCTGTTTGTGGTATAGATTAATGATTTGGACTTAAATGTGGGAGGCATGATTGGGAAATTTGCTGATGACACAAAAGTTGGCCATGTAGTTGATAGTGAAGAGGATAGCTGTAGACTCCAGAATGATGTCAATGGTTTGGTTGAGTGGGCGGAAAAGTGGCAAATGGAATTCAATCCACAGAAGTGTGAGGTAATGCATTTGGGGAGGGCAAATAAAGCAAGGGAATACACAATAAATGGGAGGATATTGAGAGGGGTAGAAGAAGTGAGAGACCTTGGAGTGTATGTCCACATGTTCCTGAAGGTGGAAAAACAGGTAGATAGAGTGGTGTAGAAGGCATATGGAATGCTTTCCTTTATTGGCCGAGGTGTAGAATTCAAAAGCAGGGATGTAATGCTGGAACTGTAAAAAAACACTGGTTAGGCCACAGTTGGAGTATTGTGTACAGTTCTGGTCACCACATTACAGGAAGGACATAATTGCTCTGGAGAGAGTACAGAGGAGATTTACAAGAATGTTGCCAGAGCTCGAAAGTTGCTTGAAGAAAGATTGAATGGGCTAGGATTGTTTTCCTTAGAACAGAGAAGGCTGAGGGGTGATTTAATTGAGGTGTACAAAATTATGAGGGGCCTAGATAGAGTAGACAGGAAGGACCTGTTTCCCCTTGCAGAGAGGTCAATTACCAGGGGGCACAGATTTAAGGTGATTGGTAGAAGGATTAAAGGGGACATGAGGAAAACATTTTTCACCGAGAGAGTGATGGGTGTCTGGAATTCACTGCCAGGAATGCTGGTGGAGGCAGAAACCCTTAATTCTTTTAAAAGCTATCTGGACATGCACCTGAAGTGCTGTAACCTGCAAGGCTATGGACCAGGTGCTGGAAGGTGGGATTAGATTGGGCGGCTAGTTTCTATTTTTTTTTCTTTTCGGTCAGCACAGACACAATAGGCTGAATGGCCTCCTTCTGTGCCGTAATTTTTCTATGGTTCTATGATTCTATGCTCTGGAGAGAGTACAGAGGAAATTTACAAGAATGTTGCCATGGTTTGAAAGTTGCAGCTATAAGGAAAGATTGGAGAGGCTAGGGTTGTTTTTCTTAGAACAGAGTAGGCTGAGGGGTGACTTAATTGAGGTGTACAAAATTATGAGGGGCCTAGATAGAGTAGACAGGAAGGATAGGCTGGATTCTATATGTCTGCCACCTGCCCACGCGGGTCGCACGCCAAAGAGCCGCCACGATTCCAAGCGCGGTGCCTCATTTAAATAGCCGAGGCAGGCCATCCCCACCCCCGTCCCCGATCATGTGGAGGGGGTGGGCTGTCCATCCCCGGCAATGGCGTCAGCTGCTTGTGCACAGGCACTGATGTCATTTTTAAAGGGCTGCTAGCCCTTCCGGCCAATTTAAATGTTTAAAGATAGATTAAATGAAATAAAATAAATACATGTCTTTTGCCCCTCTCCCACCCCCCAAAAACAATTACATTAATTATTTGCCCTTCCCCCCTAAGCAGTTACCTTTACCGTCTGACCTCCCCACCTCCCCCACCCCCCCCCACCTCCGCCATAACTACATAACCTTTACACTATGACATAAGGATTATGGAGAACGGGCAGGAAAGTGGAGTTGAGGCCGAGATGAGATCAGCCATGACGGTATTGAATGGCAGAGCAGGCTCGAGGGGTTGAATTGCCTACTCCTGCTCCTAGTTCTTATGTTCTTATGTTCTTCCTGCCATCCCCTGCACCCATGACGCTAATTTAACCTCGTCCCCTCCCCCCGCACTGAGAAACTTACCTCCTCTCCACTCCCCACCAGTATTGCGCCTCATTTCCCTGGACGGGGATCCGAAAGCACGGCAGTGCCGGTCGCTGGGGTGAAGATCTCGGCAGGACATTAGGAGATGACGGGAGATCCATTAATTCAAGTGTTATAATTTGTTTAAATATTTAAATTGCGGTCCCGTTGCCGAGCAGCGGGGGGGGGGGGGGGGCCGCCACGAGACCTTGCCGTCACTGGCAATGTTGGGCGGCCTCTGCTGGCATCAAGGTCCATGGCAGGCCCTATCAGGGGCCATCTTCATGCCCCACCCTCCCACGGATCCCGACGTCGAAAGCGCTATAGAATCCAGCTCGACCCGTTTCCAGAGAGGTCAATTACCAGGGGGCACAGATTTGAGGTGATTGATAGAAGGATTAGAGGGGACATGAGGAAAAGGAAAAACATTTTCGCCTAGAGGGTGATGGGTGTCTGAAATTTACTGCCCAGATCGGCGGTGGAGGCAGAACCCCTCAACTCATTTAAAAGGTATCTGGACGTGCACCTGAAGTGCTGTAACCTGCAACTATGGACCCAGTGCTGGAAGGTGGGATTAGATTGGGCGACTAGTTTTTTTCAGCTGGCGCAGACACAATGGGTTGAATGGCCGCTTTCTGTGCTGTAACTTTTCGATGGTTCTATGATGTAGAGTATTGTTTTCTTTATATCTGCAGCTTAAATGTTGACAAGTCAATGCCTTATTGTACCATCAGTCAATCACTTATAAACTTATATTAAGGGCACCGTAAGTTGATTAGTTTTTATTGGTATTATAGATTTACATATATAAGTATAGATCAGAGTGAATGAGGAATTGTCATGGCAATGTATTGTCAAAGATTATTTTCTGCTGGAATATCATTTTTGGTGGAATGTGATGAAGGAAACCATGCTAGAAGTGTCACTTTGTCACTCCAAAGGACCCTCCTGAAAGGGCAGCAGTGCAGCATGCTATGACTTAAAAAAAACGTTGCATTTACATAGTAAATTATAAGGGCAATTTTCATATGTTGCACTAAAATAGCGTGTAACTTAAAATGCCAACTTATCATTGGATTTCCATCCATTCCGATTTTCAGAAGGACCTCAATCCAGCTGGCTAGAATTCCTGCAGGAGCTGTCTGAATGTATACTAATTGGGTTCAGATGGCACAGTTAGCACATCAATGTCATTTTTCCTCTGCCCACCTGATTATAGATAATTCCTGCTCCTGCCCCACCAAACATAGACGGTACAAGTGATGGACAATTGGATTATGTTTGGCACATAATTTTACTGCATTCTCTTGTGCATTAGGCTGGAGTCTTAATGACTTCTATATTATATGTCCTTGCTGCTGTGGGTTCTGCAAAAGTGTTGGTTGCTGCTTTAAAGCAGTGTTTCCTTTCACTCTCAGCAATTCAAGCCCTTGCCTTTAAAGTGCTGTTGTTGGCCCTTCTCATTAGGCCGTCTTGCCTAATTTCCCAAGTCCAAATCAGCAAACTGCTTATGGGGGAAGGCATTTCATGCTGGCAGCTTGCTATAATGTGAACCAAAATGGTTTGGGTCCCCTACTAACAGGCCTGATGTACAGTTCACATGAAAATTCCTCCAATGTATCAAAGAACTTCACATAAATTACGTCTGAAATGTAATCACTATTGTTATGTAGGTAGATATGCTGGCAAGGTCCCACAAATAACAATGAGGTGAATGACCAGCTAATCTGTTTTTCTGTGGGGTTGGTTGAGTGAAGACTGTTGGCCAGGGCATTAAGAGAATATTTGTTCTTTTTCCAATAGTGCCACCAATTCTTTAACGTCCACATGAACACACAAATGGACCCTGATTTAATGTCTTATCTGAAGGACAGTATCTCTGACAATGCAACAGTTTTTCATTATTTACTAAATTAAGCAAAATATGGCAGTTCAAAAACTTGTGGTAAAAAGCCTTATGACGAAATAAGTAAACAAAATAATAAGTGGCGAAAAGACAAACCCACTTAGCAAACATCCTTCTACTCTAACCCTTTTAAATCTTCACTTTCATCATAGCAATCCTGAATACCTTATATAATCATGAACGTATAGCTGTTTGAGTCTCAACCCAGTGTAAACTGGAGAAAGGAGCAGAATATCTATCACATATTGACCATCATTAAAATAATGAAATTAAGTAACTGTCTCTTTCTAACACAAGTATCTTGCTCTAATAAAAAAGCTGATCTTGTCCCATATTTCTGCTCTGTTATGTCCCAAATGCACCTACTAATCGGACTTAATAGAGTCTAAAATCGGGGCACTTTTGCTTATTTGTATAATTGCCACTTGTTTTAAGAAATGAAATGATACCAGAGGTTTAATATATTCTTGTAAAATTCCCTCTTTCCATTTGATGATATGTTTGGATAGTTCTTTGGTAATTCTATGTTCAAAATACTAACAATACTGGACAAACTGATATTCCTGAAGGTCATAGGTCAGAGGTCACACAGCATGACAAAAGGAACAGAAGCTCATCATGTAAAATATATTCCTCATTAAAGCATTCATTTGACAGATTAAAATGTATATGTAATAAAATCCTCACCATTCAATGTAAATTATAAAGGACACCAGACACCTCTGATCTAATCTCTGTTTTCAGATGATCAATATAAATTAGTTGATTGTGATTAGATTTCTGCTTTCACTGAATTACAGGAGAATAGTTGAATGTTAACATGCATTCCACATTACTGGATGTGGCAATCTTTAACTGAACAGTCATAAGAAGGTACATTAATTTTATTCTTTAGTTGTCAAAACAAGTGCTACATATACATTATAATAAAAGCAAAATGCTGCAGATGCTGAAAATCTGAAATAAAAACAAAAAGTGCTCGAAATACTCAGCAGGCCTGGCAGCATCTGTGTAGAGAAAAACAGAGTTAATGTTTCAGGCCTGTGACCTTTCATCAGAACTGGCAAAGGTTAGAAAAGAATTATGTTTTAAGCAAGTGAAGGGGAGGGGGGTGGGGAGAGAACAAAGGCGAAGGTGTTTGATTGGGCAGAGGGCAGGAGAGATTAAATAACAAAGCTGTCCTGGGACAAAGGCAAAGAGTGTGTTACTGCTTGTGGTGAAAGACAAAGCATTAGTCCAGAGAGAGTGTTAATAGCAGAATAATGAGCAGCTCTGACTACATGAAAAACAGGCACATGGTTAAAAAATAAAATATTTTCTAAAAAGCCAGCAATGCCCTGAAATTATTGAACTCAATGTTCAGTCCGCAAGGCTGTAGATTGCCTAATTGACAGATCAGGTGCTGCTCCTCAAGCTTACGTTATAGAGTCATAGAGAGTCATAGAGAGATACAGCACTAAAACAGGCCCTTCTGTGCCGACCAACAACCACCCATTTATACTATTCCTACATTAATCCCATATTCCCAAAAGAGAATCTGGAACACTGGAGCAGGCCAAAGACAGAAATGTTGGCATGAGAACAGTGGGGAATGTTGAAATGGCAAGCAACTGGAATCTCAGGGTCATACTTTCGGACTGAGTGGAGGTATTCCGCAAAACGGTCACCCAATCTGCGTTTGGTCTCCCCAATGTAGAGGAGACCATATTGTTAGCAGCAAATACAATATACTAAATTGAAAGAAGTACAAGTAAATCACTGCTTCACCTGAAAGGAGTGTTTGGGGCCTTGGATAGTGAGGAGAGAGGAGGTAAAAGGGCAGGTATTACACCTCCTGCGATTGCATAGGAAGGTGCCATGGGAAAGGGACGAGGTGTCAGGGGTAATGGAAGGGTGGACCAGGGTGTCGCAGAGGGAACGATCCCTTCAGAATGCTGACAGGGGAGGGGAAGTTACGTTTGGTGGTGGCATGACGCTGGAGATGGCAGAAATCGCGGAGGATGATCCTTTGAATCATATGCTACAAAAATATTTACAGTTACTGAAGAATATCAAATGTTCTCTTTACAGTGTGGTCCATATTAATAATGATTGGTAGCTGAATCAGAAATCACAGCAAAACTCAAATAAGAAAAGTTATCAATTGATAAATGTGGTAGATAACTGTAAAAAAAATACTGCCTGATAGTTTGTTACAGCTCTTAACACAATTATGGGAAGTATTGTTGAATGCATTTAAACCTTTAGTCCTTTTTATTGATGATATATCACAACCCAATCCTTCCTATCCTTTTATTCTCAATTCTCAAGAACTTAACTCCCAGTTCTGTTTTGTTCCCTGTATGGCATTTTCCGTTTACGCCTCCTCCAAATGCATCTTTTGTTTCTTTACTTGTCCCATTACCATTTCCTTTTGCCTTGCACCATCATCATTTTGTTATTTAAACTCTCCTGTCTTCCATCCTATCCCAGACCTTCCTTTTATTCACCAACCCCACCACCCTTGCTGCCCCTGCTTTCCCTGCCACTGTACTTGCTTAAAATCTGTTACATCTCCAATTTTTTCTAGTTCTAACAAAAGGTTATTGACCTGAGATATTAATCAGTTTTTCTCTGTACAGATGCTGCCTGACCTGCTGAATATTTCCAACGTTTTCTGTTTTTATTTTATAAAATGAGAGATATATTCTGCATTCAGCAAACCTTAAGTTGCAACAAAATCAACATTTTGATTTACTTGTCAACAACTCTGGTTTATTTCTTCCTAACTGAAGCCAAGATATTGAGGCAACTTGCTGTTGCCCCACCTGAGATCACCTAACCTAGCACACTTTTAATTAAAGGTCATACACATGACATGCAATTCCTATCCAGAAACCTTAATCCCTAATGTCACAATTTTCAGTTGTTCTTTCAAGTTAACATTTCCCATGTAATTAAACTTTTATAATGGGATTTTATTTGTATAAATTGCCTGTTATAATGCAATTGTAGGCCTCTGGCCAACCTAACATATCCTTCCAGTAAATCTGTGATCCTCCCATTACAGCATCTAACTCTCTCTTGAAGGTCTCCAGAACCTTTGCCTCCACTATCTTATCTGGAAGATAATTTCCATTATTAGTTACTCTGTGAGCAGAAGTGCTTCTCGACATCAGTCATGACTTTGTCTTTTACTGGTTTGTATCATCTCCTGCAATTGTGGTTGAATATGATTGTCTTGTTGAATGAAAAAAGACTTCATCTCTTTGGCAGGATCATCCACAGAGTCATCTCCGGATTTTGCCATACAAGCCACAGAGCCTAATAAAACAGACATAGTAATGCATCTTTTACAGTCAATAACTGTTGGCCTTCATACTACCACACACACACGGAACAACCAGAAAGAAAGCAATAACCAATAATCAATTTCTCTAGGTATTCAAAATGTCTTGTAAGTTGTGTAGCCTCATTTCAGCCGGGGACACAGTGGCATGGCACTGTGGCACATTAGATAATGCAATTTGACTGGGCCAGAGCAGGTTCGCTGTGTAATTATACTGGCCACCAGGTAGAAAGCAGTAAAACACTTCCTCCTCCTCAGCTCTATCTTGTTACCTTTTAAACTTTCGTCAAAATTAGTGCAGGTCAGTCAGTGGGGCAGTGGGCCACAACAGTTTGCATTTATATGGTGCCTTTAACGAGTAACCTAGAGACTCAGCTACTGCTTCTGGGAACATGGGTTTGAATCCCACCATGGCAGATGGTGAAATTTGAATTCGATTAATCTGGGAATTAAAAAAAGCCTAGTCTAATGGTGACCATGAAACCATTGTCGATTGTTGTAAAAACCCATCTGGTTCAGTAATGTCCTTGAGGGAAGGAAATCTGCTGTCCTTACCTGGTCTGGCCTACATGTGACTCCAGACCCACAGCAATGTGGTTAACTCTTAAACACCCTCTGAACTGGCCTAGCAAGCCACTCAGTTCAAGGGCAATTAAGGATGGGCAACAAATGCTGGTCTAGCCAGTGACACCCACATCCCACAAACGAAAAGAAAAAAGAGGAAAATTTGCAAGGCTTTCAATAGGTAGTTTTTAAAAACAGATTTGAGATAGAAGGCAGAGATTAGGAGGACCGAATAATAGCTTGGGCAAAGGGATGGATCTTGATGAAGTTTTTAAAAGTGGAGACAAAAATTAAGATTCTTAGGTAAGGGGTTCCAGAATGCAGGACGAAGGCAGCTGAAAACCTTACCGCCACTGGTGGGAGAAAGGGAGGGGGAATGCACAGAGGCTGGCATCAGGGGAATGGAGCATTTGAGTGAGGATAGAGGATTGAAGAGAGTACAAAGATTAGGTGGGGCAAAGCAGTGAATGGATTTTTAGGCACAAGCATATATATTAACTGTGATGCATGAGACAATCATAAACCAGTGTATATCAGAGAGAATGGGAGATAGGTAATCAGGTGTTGTACTGGATATGTGCGGCAGGGATTTGGATAAAATAGCGTTTATGAATGGTGGCGGATGAGAAGCCAGCAAGGAAATGGTTGGAGTAGTCCAGATTAGATAGAATAAAATCACAGACAAGAGTTGCGGTGATGGAAGGGCAGAGGCAGACTGTTGCAGAGGTGGAAGTAAATAGTTTTGGTGATGGATATAGGTTGGGGTTTAAAGCTCAGCTCAGGGTTGAACAAAATGTGAAAATTACAGGTGGCTGGTGTTCAGTTCCACTGTGGCTGATTTAATTTGGACTGTAACCGAACGTGTTGGGGATAATTTTGATTTTGTGTGATAGTGCAAAATGGATGATAGTGAATTGGAAGCCTGTTTTATATCTGTCCAAAATTTTAAATCAGCAACCTGTTTATACCTCACCCAATAAATTGGGAAAGATGTAAAATTGGCTGTTGATTTGCTATCACTCGTTTTACACTAGCGCATAGAGTCAGAATTACTCCTATTGAGTGACAAATTCTCCCAAAGTAGGCAGGACTTTCTAAATAGAAAATATGTAAATAATTTATGAGATAGTACTATTAAAACGTGTTCATTCACAAAAAATCCTCTTCATAGTTTAATCTTTTATGTACTTTTATGTACATTTACAAGCATAACCATTACCTTATTACACTTAACTTAAAAAATTCATTATTTCTTGCTGATGGTTTAAATTAAAATATTCAAGGACCCATGGACTGCAGCGGTTCAAGAAGGCAGCTCATCACCAGCTTCTCAAGGGCCATTAGGGATGGGCAATAAATGCTGGCCTAGCCAGCGACGCCCACATCCCATGACCAAATAATAATTTTTAAAAATTCTAATGGAGTTAACTCACCTTTAATTACTGGGAATAATTTGTGTGGTTATTTGATTAAATCAGTGATTTAATTAATTCTTTGTCCAGCGCCTTTCTTCTTCATTTTGGCTCCCTGCTTGTATTCCATATATGGATATACCTGCAGCATAAATCCTCTCCATCCTTTGTGTGTTACAGTTGCACTTTCAGGAATTTTCTATCACATATTGACACTCAGGGCCTGGTGTTATTTAGTATCTTAGGTTGTGCTAGTTGAAACTCATAAATTATTTCTGTATGAAAGTTGAATTATATAATGTAATGCTAATTGGATTGTTACACGTACTGGACCACATCATAATGTCAGAAAGTTTATTTGTATTATTTTATGTATCAATCAGATTTAAACACTGTATTGCAAAAATCCAAAAGTATTGAATTAAGCCTGCTGGTGTTAGTTGTTCAGTTTTGTTGTTGTATATTAAACTCTTGTACAACTATTTACATAACAGTTCTGATTAAATTTGAATAACCACAAGGCTTAGTGTCGTTTCTCTAGATTCTGATTTCTTCCTAACTGAAGCCAAGATATAGAGGGCACTTGCTGTTGCCCCACCTGAGATCACCTAACCTAGCACATAGGTACCATAAACCAGTTTGGATTTAGTGTCAGATTAAATTATTGACATCCAGCAGGAGAAAATTGGATTCACTTAAAGGGTCTATTTGAATGTTAGCCTTCCAATATTATGAACGTGCTTTGCAGTTTCTCAACTGTGGTGTTAAATGGAGTGCATCATTATGGGAAGTACCATATTTAAGGGAGAAGAGATATCAGGTCTTACTGTGCTTCAGAAATATTGGCTGTTATATAATAAAATTGATGGTTTGAAGTCACAGATAATTCTGCTTCTGAAAATATGATAGCAAAGAAGAACATTTTGCAGTAAAATGAAAACATAAAAAGAATGTTTCTTTCTTCAGTTTATTCTCAATATTGAAGTTAGCATTTTCATTTACTGAAATTCAATGTTTCGATGTTTGGTTGGTGAAATAATCATCTGCCGAATCATGCACTCTCATGTGATCTAGACGATCAGAAGAGGCATAACATCTTTTGTGGTCACAGTCATAAATATCCCTTTATTTAAAAATCACTTTGTCTATTAAAGCTTTCTGCACAGCTACTGCTTCTTACTGACTTTTCTTAAACAGCTCCTTGTATGGTTCTAAATTTATTTTCACTTTAGAAAATACAGTGGGCTTGACCGTCCTGGGAACTTGGCAGAAAGTTTATAACTGAATGTCCACTAATGCCATAGCTGGTATTTCCCCATTTCCTGGCAGTGGATGTATTTAAATATGCTGGTTCATCTTCTATCATTGATTATTGGAGCTTGCTGTTGAGACCCAAGAGTTAAAATCTCCTGGGTCTCATGCTCTGGGGATGTGGTGGGGTGGTGGTGGGTGGTGCCTCATTTTACAAGTCACCCTCCCTGCATGGCTGAGGCTCCCTCCACCGCTGGGTAGATCCCAGTGGCAGTGGGCAGAGGCCCACAAATGGCCACTAATAGGCCTCTTAAGGGCCTCAATTGGCTTCCGGGTGGCAAGGCCATCAGTGGCCTGTCCTGCCCCCCTGAAAATCACTTGGCGATGGGCTCCCCACCACCTGTTGTAATTCTATAGCCCCTCCCCCGCCTCCGACCCCATCTCCGGGGGTTGGGGGTGGGTAGGTGGCCATAAAGCCCAGCCCCATGGGCCTGAAAATCTTCAAGTTCCACTCCTTGGCAGAAGTGGATTTCACATTTACTGGTCACATGTTTGTTGCTGGGTTAGCCAGTCTGGAAACTGGAGGTTCTCTGACTTTTGTCACACCCTTTTTTGCTTTCAGTTACCAAATTGTGGTATTGAATTCCCACAAATATTTTATTTCCTCTCCTGTGGCCTTCCACTTCTCACAGAGTCCTATCCATTCAAAATCGGAGTTCTCTGTAGCTGTATAATCATAGAAAAACTATTGGGGAATAAGATCAGATTTTAACTGTCTCATCTTCCCATCTGGTAGCATTGGTAAGCACTAATCAGTATGATTGATGACCAAATAACCTGTGGTGTTTGGCAGTCATTCCTTACATTGAGAATGTGATTTTCCCACCACACCTGCCTCTGACTCAGTACAATTCCCATTTCAGTGTGTTGGCAAATGGTGCACTTAATGCAAAGCGTGCTAGATGAAGTAGTTTTATTTTGACACCTCAAATGAAACTCTCTTTTCACCAGGAATTTCACCTATCTGCTTATTTCACACTTATTGTGTACTAACACATCTACCTATTTTGGTATGATGCTCCCTGACCAACTGTCTTCAATTCAGCCAATGGAATTTTGGAGATCTTTGAACCTTTTTTGTGACGATATCATGACATGTTTAGACATGTGCTTTTCTGTGAGAAAGGCTAGGTACATTGATGTATGTCATTAGAACATAGAACATAGAACAGTACAGCACAGTACAGGCCCTTCGGCCCACGATGCTGTGCCGAACCTTTAACCTACTCTAAGATCAAACTGACTACCTACCCTTCATTCTACTATCATCCATGTACCTATCCAAGAGTCGCTTAAATGTCCCTAATGTATCTGCTTCTACTACCACCGCTGGCAGCGCATTCCACGCACCTACCACTCTCTGTGTAAAGAACATTGGTAGAAAGTGACTCATGTAGCTGTAGTTATGAATCAAAATTGCAAGAGAGGCAAACATTCCAATCTGCTTACCTAAATAGTCTGTCATTTCTGATTCATCATTGATCTATGATTGAAGAAGCATCTTAGTGGCACTTTTCCTGACCTCATCCACCTGCTACAAGACAATACTGATGCATGTAAGCTACAATAGAAATATATGGGCATTTTACCTGCTCTCCCGAGGAGAATCTGAAATGAGCAGCAGATATCCTACATTTTAACTATTGGTAAGAATGAGGTCTAAATATACACAGCCAGATAGATCTGTTTCAACAGTAGTTAAATAGGTCATTATTTGGGATTTCAATTTATGTTCTTAGATGGCATCAAAGTGTTGACCTCATGGTACTGTCTTAAGTTTAGAATTTATTATGTGCTGGATTTTGCTGTAGATATAATGGTGAGGCTAACAGCACTCACTGTTATTAAAATGTTAACTGGACAGCAACTTCCAGTGACCACGCATGTGCAGTTTAATGGGGGAATCAAGAAGTTCCTGTCTGAGTTTCCCTGCTCCTCCAGAAGCTGCTCTATAAAAGACTTGGCATTGCATCACATAGAATGGTGTGAAATTGCTGTACTGACATGATAGATACCCACTAAACTCACCAGGAAATGTTAGGTCTTATCCATTGCATTGCATAAAAATTTGTAACAGCATGATATGTATTAACTACAGGGAAACAACCTCTTTGGCACTGAAAATTATCTTTTACAAGTGTGGAATTTCATTCCTTCAGAGGTTGGAGGCTTTAAAAAAAGATTGATTTATTCTTTATGCCTCTTTTATTGCTTTCTCAATCCTATATTTCATTCCCTCCTTGTGGGGAGGAATTTTATATTCTCCCCCACAGCGGGTTTGGAGGTGGGGAGAGCATAAAATTGTGTGGGATGGTGGTGGGTGGGGGGGTCCCACCACCTTCCCACCTCTGCCAAAATTACGTCCAGGGCGGGAAGGCCTGTGAATGACCTTCCCACCCCACCACCAATTGAGGCCATCAACTGGGTAATTAATACCCAATTAAGTGCCTCATCCCGCTGCTGCCACAATTAGTTGTGTGGTGGATGGCCCCGTCGCCACACAGGAAGCATGGCACAAAAAACTGTGCAGGCTGCTTTCCGGCTCCGGGGGTGGGCCATCATTCAAAGGCACTTAGTACCTGAACCAGGGACCGGCATCAGGAAGGTGGAGGGCCACTGCGAACAGCCCCCCTGTCCTTGCTTCTGATCCCCCTACACCCTCCTGGTGAGACCCCTCCCACCCTGACCTACCTATGGCCTGGGTCCAGTGACGTTCCTGGGCCTCAGGTAGGTGCTCCACCTGCAGCAGCCACCACCTCCGTGGTGGTGCTGCTCAGTTAAAGAGCTGTCCACCTCTGATTGGCTGGCAGATCTCATCCTTTGGAAGGCTCGCCACTGTCCACTTAAGTGCCTAGTTGGAATGGGATTTGGCCGGCCTCCCACAGAAGAGGCGACGCGGGTTTCTCTGTGGCACTTTTTCCAGACATTGGGATGCTTATCACCAGGATGAAATCCCGGCCTTTATCTCACTCTCTGTACCTGACTTGAAGAATGAAATATTCTAACTGATGCTTCCTGGTTCAGGCTCTGCTCTGTTAATGAACAATTTATTTATATTTATTTAGAGATACAGCACTGAAACAGGCCCTTCGGCCCACCGAGTCTGTGCCGACCATCAACCACCCATTTATACTAATCCTACACTAATCCCATATTCCTACCACATCCCCACCTTCCCTATATTCTCCTACCACCTACCTATACTAGGAGCAATTTATAATGGCCAATTTACCTATCAACCTGTAAGTCTTTGGCTGTGGGAGGAAACCGGAGCACCCGGCGAAAACCCACGCAGACGCAGGGAGAACTTGCAAACTCTGCACAGGCAGTACCCAGAATTGAACCCGGGTCGCTGGAGCTGTGAGGCTGCGGTGCTAACCACTGCACCACTGTGCAATTCTACAATCTGATTAGTCAAGGAGATACAACTATTCACCCTATTCACCCAGTATCCAGATCCCCTACAGAGGTTGCTGCACCAAACTGGCTCTTGAATTACAGCAAGTTCCAGTGTAAAATCCCACAGTAAATCTCTGAGCAAATGTACGTGAAATGAATGGCTGGTGCTGTTTGTTCAGTGCTGACTATGAAGTCTGATATATTATCTTGTAATGAGGAAGTGTGGGAGAAAAGAACCAGGAAACATTTTTATAGCATGTTTTCAAAGAAAACCGTAGTGTAAATAAGTAGCTGCAGAAATTCATTGAGACCTTGGAACGTTGCTTTGTCCTGAAGTGGATAAAGGGGTCAGTGCCCACTGCTGATCTTATGCTCATAATGTTTGCTGTTGTTTCTTCTGTAAATATTTAAAACCGATATGTAGATCAAACAAATTAATCATTTCACACAGAATAGTTACTGTATGTGACTTCACCCCATACCCTTCAATGTGGAAGTTTAGTGTCAGCCACTTTGGTTTTATTTAAATTATTCCTGACACTTTTTTTACAGTTGCATTCGTTACATTTTGGTGCATTTTTAGAGCTCTCTCAGGTCAGCACTGGGCAGCTGGAATCTTACCAGGCATCGTTTACTGTTACTTTTTTTTATTGTGCAATTCGCAGCACACAGTATGCAGCACATAGGTTAATCATGAAGACAGGAGTTCACAGAGGGTAGTGACTGATCCAGGATTGAATTTCCAAGTTTGAAACTTTATCGCAAAAATGTTTCCCATTGTTGAATTTATTAAGTAAGTTGAGCTTTGCACATTTCTAAATGTAATGCCTTCAAAATGCTGCCAACAGAAATAATCTTTCCAAACTGTTGTAAATCTACCGACCAAGATTTAACAGGCCTATTAAACACACCTCAGCAGTTCTTGACCTTATGTGTCTAGATTTTATGAGCGAGAGCTTCAGTCCAACATTGTAGTGCAGGCCTCAAAAAAATCACTAAAGGTGGCCTTTCAAAATTGGGAGCAGAATACATCAGGCACTTGCTGTCCCACAGCAAATTTTGTGATGATCATCTGATGCATATGAGACCCTCCTGCATGTCCAAGGCCTTGGAAAATCAGGGTTTCCAACTGTAGCATTGGTGTAAAGCAGGTTCACTTTACAGTTACAGTGTAAATATGGTTTCAATGCGTGATTTCAATTCAATGCCTAACCTGACACTGGAGCAAACTTCAGGCTTTAAACTAGATGCAGTTCTGAAAATGCTTTGGGTTAATGCTAAACTTGTGGTGTAGATGCACCCTTTGACAGCTGCTGCTACTCTGCTTTTGCTGCTCCAATGGAGTTAGGTATCATGGTGACAAGGCTTTTAATGCATTTGCAAACTGGAAAATTGGCAGAAATTGCTGATTGCCTGTATCCTTTGAGCAGACAATAACTGAGAAGCAGAAAGTAGATTTGACTTGGCCTTGTTTCCTCTTTGAAGATGTCTTAAAATATCATTTGCCATATGGTACCCAGAGCAACATAATAAAAACTCACGGACACTTCTTCCTACCTCCCTCTGGACCATGACCCCACCACCGAACATCAAGCCACCGTCCAAAGGACTGTCACTGACCTCATCTCCTCTGGAGATCTTCCCTCTACAGCTTCCAACCTCATAGTCCCATAACCCCGGACAGCCCGCTTCTACCTCCTTCCCAAAATCCACAAACAGGACTGTCCCGGCAGACCCATTGTGTCAGCCTGCTCCTGCCCCACTAAACTTATTTCTTCCTATCTTGACTCTATCTTTTCTCTGCTGGTCCAGTCTCTTCCCACCTACATCCGTGACTCTTCTGACGCCCTACGTCATTTTGACAATTTCCAGTTTCCTGGTCCCAACCGCCTCCTCTTCAGTATGGACGTCCAATCGCTCTACACCTCCATCCCCCACCAGGATGGTTTGAGGGCTCTCCGCTTCTTCCTGGAACAGAGGCCCAACCAGTCCCCATCCACTACCACCCTCCTCCGCCTGGCTGAACTTGTTCTCACATTGAACAACTTCTCCTTCAACTCCACGCACTTCCTTCAAGTAAAAGGTGTCGCTATGGGTACCCGCATGGGTCCTAGTTATGCCTGTCTTTTTGTGGGATATGTCGAGCATTCTTTGTTCCAGTCCTACTCAGGTCCCCTCCCCCAACTCATTTTCCAGTACATTGATGACTGTATCGTTGCCGTTTCCTGCTCCCACCCCGAACTGGAAAACTTTATCAACTTTGCTTCCAATTTCCACCCTTCTCTCACCTTTACATGGTCCATCTCTGACACTTCCCTTCCCTTCCTCGACTTCTCTGTCTCCATCTCTGGGGATAGGTTGTCTACTAATATCCATTATAAGCCCACCGACTCCCACAGCTACCTCGACTATACTTCTTCACACCCTACCTCCTGTAAGGACTCCATTCCATTCTCCCAGTTTCTCCGTCTCCGACGCATCTGCTCTGATGATGTTACCTTCCATGACAGTGCTTCTGATATGACCTTTTTCCTCAACCGAAGATTTCCCCCCACTATGGTTGACAGGGCCCTCAACCGTGTCCGACCCATTCCCCGCACCTCTACCCTCACCCCTTCCCCTCCCTCCCAGAACCGTGACAGGGTTCCCCTTGTCCTCACTTTTCACCCCACCAGCCTCCATATCCAAAGGATCATCCTCCGTCATTTCTGCCACCTCCAGCGTGATGCCACTACCAGTCGCATCTTCCCCTCCCTTCCCCTGTCAGCATTCCGAAGGGATCGTTCCCTCCGCGACACCCTGGTCCACTCCTCCATTACCCCCACCACCTCGTCCCCTTCCCATGGCACCTTCCCCTGCAATCGCAGGAGGTGTAATACCTGCCCATTTACCTCCTCTCTCCTCATTATCCCAGGCCCCAAACACTCCTTTCAGGTGAAGCAGCGATTTACTTGTACTCCTTTCAATGTAGTATACTGTATTTGCTGCTCACAGTGTGGTCTCCTCTACATTGGGGAGACCAAGCGCAGACTGGGTGACCGCTTTGCGGAACATCTCTGCTCAGTTCGCAAGCAGGACCCTGAGCTTCCGGTTGCTTGCCATTTCAACACTCCCCACTGCTCCCATGCTCACATCTCTGTCCTGGGATTGCTGCAGTGTTCCAGTGAACATCAACGCAAGCTCGAGGAACAGCATCTCATCTACCGATTAGGCACACTACAGCCTGCCGGACTGAACATTGAGTTCAATAATTTCAGAGCATGATAGCCCCCCCATTTTACTTTCATTTTTAGTGATTTTTTTTTCTTTCTTTTTACATTCTTTTTTACATTTTTTACAATCTTTTTTTTGCATTTATTTCATTTCATCTTAGTTTGTTCAGTTTGCTTACTCACTGTTTTTTTCAGGTTTGCACTTGCTGCTGTTCAATATTCAGTGTATTAACACCTAATTTGTACTAATGCTTTGTCTTTCAACACACCATTAACATATTGTTTGCCTTTGCTCCGTGACCATTTGGTCAGCTTTGCGGCCTGGTCCAATCTAGACCTCCTTTGTTACCTCTTGCCCCACCCCCACCTCACTTGCTTATAACCTGTGACTTTTCTAATATTTGTCAGTTCCGATGAAGGGTCACTGACCCGAAACGTTAACTCTGCTTCTCTTTCCACAGATGCTGCCAGACCTGCTGAGTGGTTCCAGCATTTCTTGTTTCTATTTCAGATTTCCAGCATCCGCAGTATTTTGCTTTTATTATAATAAATATTGAGTTATGGGTTAAGACATAATTAAAATCAATATCATTATAGCTCAACAATCAATATGCATATCAGAGGCAAATATTGCTACATAAATATAGCTGCTGAGTCACCAGTCCACTTCAGTACACCACAACTGCATTAAGAACAACCAACATCAATTAACTCTCAAGAGTCGTTGTGAATAATTCTGCAGCCTAACACTAAAATGAACCCATTGTAGATTTCTATAGCATTGGCAATCATTCACTATTTCCATCACCAAGTTACTTAATTAATGATTAATTGTAGTCATGCTTTTTGGTGAATACCATAGTCAGCTCCATATTCATGTAGGTCTGATACGGTGTAAAAATATTTTAGCTTGTTCCCAACTTGAGATTCTGTTCACTAAGCTTTTGCAGATACAGGATTTTCCAACAATCACCAGCAACTGCCAGATTCTTTCACAGATGCTGGTCACTCTTGAACACTGAGAATTCTGAAAACCAAGGCTAGTAAATTGATGCGCCAAACTCAGAGATGAACCCACAATATATGCAGTTGCTGCTAAACTGCCATTCTGCAGGTCAGAGGCTAGGAATCCTGCGGCAAATAACTCACCTCCTGACTTCCCAAAGCCTGTCCACCATCTACAAGGCACAAGTCAGGAGTGTAATGGAATACTCTCGATTTGCCTGGATGGGTGCAGCTCCAATAGCACTCAAGAAACTTGACGCCGTCCAGGACAAAGCAGCCCGCTTGATTGGCACCCCATCCACAAACATTCACTCCCTCCACTGCCAATGCACAGTGGCAGCAGTGTGTACCATCTATGAGATGCACTGCAGCAACGCACCAAGGCTCCTTCGACAACACCTTCCAAACCCACGACCTCTACCACCTAAAAGGGCAAGGGCAGCAGATGCATAGGAACACCACCACCTGCAAGTTCCCCCTCCAAGCCGTTGCTTCACTGTTCCTGGGTCAAAATCCTGCAACTCCCTAATAGCACTGTGGGTTGACCTACTCCACATGGACTGCAGCAGTTCAAGAAGGCAGCTCACCACCACCTTCTCAAGAGCATTTAGGGATGGGCAATAAATGCTGGCCTAGCCAGCGATGCCCACATCCCATGAATGAATAAAAAAGTGTGAACAATAACAACTTCAAACAAGGTTACTAATTTAGGACTGAATATTTCAATTTAATGATGAAAGCTATTTTGGTAATAGAAATAAATTGCTTTGTATTTCCATCTTGTCACTTTGTTACCAGCATGAAGTTCCAGCAAGATCATAGGCTGTAAAAAGAGAGATTGCTACTCCCTTTTCTTCAGGCTAGTGAGTGTCTAGAAGATTACTTGGACAAAGAGAATATTGGAGAACAACTGGATTCTGTCATCACCTGACAACCATTTACATTTTCCAGCAGATGTGCATGGAGAGTGATCAGGAGCAGGAACCCTAGCTAATTTTTTTGTCTTCCAATCCTGGGGCACTAATGCCAATTGTAGGACCCTAACTGTTGCATTGGCTGAAAACAGTCTTCTCAGTGCAGACTGCACTGAACCTGGGGCCACAAGAAGAATATCTGGTTGAGCATTGGATTGTGGGGATAGCCGTAGACTTAGGTGATTAATACTTCAAAATGCTTAATCGTTCCTGTGCTGCTGGGGCTGGCCTTGCGTTGGAATGTTGAGTACTGAAGATGTGAAGATTAGGAAAACCTCTTAAGGTTTTCTTGTTTTACCTTGGATATTGAGGAGTTTTTTTTTGCAGAATTTCCTCTCAGAAGATTAAAAATGGATTCGCATCTGCATGAATGTCCATACTCTCTGCAGATAGATTTGCCAAATATGCATATGCTGAAACAAATGAGGAAGCTATTTTAGTGTTATACATTGCTGAACTCAAGGGAAAATATGTGTACAGCTCCAAGTGAAGCCTACCACACAAACAGTTAAAGGTTTGTCTCATGCTGAAACAAATTTACTTATTGAGGAGACGTGGAAAAAAACAGATTTGTTTACATTTTAACGCTCCAAAATCCCCCAATTCATTAAAAAGTCCTGAGGGAGATTCCAATTGTATCAATGGAATCCGTTGGAGAAAGAGGACAACAAATGAATGTAGGTCACTCAGATTGATCTATATAAGCAGGCAGAAATGAAACTGGTCAAAAAACATTGGTCCTATGGGTGAATCAAGAAGAGCTAGAACTCATCTCAACCTGCAACCAACCCCACCCCCCACCCCCAGAATAAATACCCATGGCTAATCCATACAAGCGCAATGAGAAATTAGTCAGCCAGCTTCTCCAGAGAGTGTGCTCTTGAGGTCCCCCCATACTGCAATCAATGGGAAAGCAATTTAATTGATGAGAACTTCCACTTTTACACTGTTAGTCTTGCTGTAAAAATCCTTGAGAAAGTTCAACTGGCTTTTTAATAGCTTACTAACATCATAATTACAGCTGAACACCCTCCCTGGCCCTGAAAGTGTATTTTTATATTTCTGGAATGTTAAATTTCTCCATTATGATTTTAAAAATCCACATTTTATAAACTTTATAAAGTTTATCTTTATTTTACCTTCTAATAATCCAATCATAACCGTTTATTTTGCTATGTGAAAAGTTAAATTAAAAGTGAAGGATATTAAGTGCTTTTAACTTCCTGGTTTGCTGTGTGTGAATATTTCAATGTGACTGGCTGTTTACCTGCTTGTCGACATCACTGCTGCTGCACACCCAGACAGCCCCTTGACTTGGCGCTAGGGTTAAACTGCCATTAGGAAAGGGGGAAACTGCACCACAGAGATCGCTATATCTTTGTGGGCAGCTTTCTTTGAGACCAGAAAATCCAGGCATTGACATTGTATTCCAATGCAAGACTAAACCTTTAGGAGTAGCAGAGAGACAGCTTAAAAAAAAAGCCTGGATTTGATTTCTGGTACATGCTGATTTGGTTCGTGCAGCAAAATGGGACATTCCAATAGGTCTCACTGGCTGTGGGGTAGGGAGAGAAAATAATCAAGACTAATGCTTTCGACTACTATTCAGTGAGTCCTGCTGGAAAGTGGATTTGTAAATGTTGGATGGAGTCAGAATCAGGCTTGGCTATGATGCTTGTTCTCCATGCTCAAATAGATTGCTTGAACATACTGTTTCCTGTCTCTTGTCTGTCATTCAGTAGGGCCCTCCCTGTTCAAAAAGGAAATAAAGGAAGAAAGAACAAACAATGAATTACAATAATGAATTAGTCAGATGGGAACAATTAAATCAAATTATATCATCTGCCAACATGTATAAAGCTGGCCATAATACTGGGCATATTGGCATCATCACAACATATATTGATTCCTAGTTGAATTTTTACTTTATGGCATTCTTGTCTAACAATGGTCATGCTCTAGTTAATTCAAGAAAGGGAATCATAATCTGATCATTACAAACTTTCTGTGGGATTCCAGTTAAAGTTATGATACTTAATAATGCAGGGGTATTTATCACACCATCATGGGGTGTCTGTCTCTGTAAATATTTTACGTAGCACCTTTTTCACTTGTAGTTGCACTGCAAACTTTTTAAACTCACCATCACATTGGGCTGTAGTGCTTCTGTAGTGGATGTGATGTGAGACTACCTGCTAGTCGTGACCTCACTGCTTCGCTAGATTACGCTGAAGTTACATTATTTAGTATGTGTTGGCACTCGGCTGGTTTTGCCTTTGAATTAACATGATTTGAAGTATAACTGGACTATTAGTAATGTTTGTTCGTCTCAGTGTAATACAGGTAAATGAGTCATTTTTTGAGGGAAGCTCCTAGTATGGAACCTCAATAGTTTAGTTTAGTTTAGTTTAGAGATACAGCACTGAAACAGGCCCTTCAGCCCACCGAGTCTATGCCGATCATCAACTACCCATTTCTACTAATCCTACACTAATTCCATATTCCTACCACATCCCCACCTGTCCCTATATTTCCCTATCACCTGTACTAGGGGCAATTTATAATGGCCAATTAACCTACCAACCTGCAAGTCTTTGGCATGTGGGAGGAAACCGGAGCACCCGGAGGAAACCCATGCAGACACAGGGAGAACTTGCAAACTCCACACAGGCAGTACCCAGAATTGAACCCGGGTCGCTGGAGCTGTGAGGCTGCGGTGCTAACCACTGCGCCACTGTGCCGTCAGTGTGGGATGGAGATGGGTTATAGCACTGTTGGACCGATTCTATGACCTGCCCTCCTCCACCAAAGGGTGGAGCCTTGCAACATTACCCTTAGGAATGTAGGAAAAGGAATAGGCCATTCAGCCCTTTGAGCCTGTTTCGTTAATAAAAAGATCTTACTGTATACTGTTCAGATTATTTCTACAATAACAGATCACTTTTTTTTCTATTTCAAATCATGATTAATTAAAACAGCGCTATTACAATTAAAAAAAAAATCCTTGGCTTTTACTTTACGGTGTGTTTATTTAATGGATGCGGCGCCCAAGACTGGGTTGCCCAAAGTAGCTGCAGTGGTGCAACAATGAGCAGGATTTTATCTGGGCAGTGGGGCCTCGACATCCGGAAAAGGCGAAGCCGAGAACTCCGTGGCACTTCTTCTGTGGGAGCCCCGCCGAATCTAGTGCCAATTAGGCACTCAAGTGGACAACAGTGGACCTTCCACATGATCCAGGACTTTGGCGACGGAAGTCCTGCCCTCTGAGAGCTGCTGGCCAATCAGAGGCCAGCAACTTTAACCAAGCAGCGCCACTGCTGCCGGTGAAGTACCCATCCGAGGCCCAGGAGAGGTACTGCACCCAGACAACAGGTAGATCAGGCCGGGAGGGGTCTCACGGTGTGTAGGGGGGTCGGTGAGCCTCGGTAAGACTGCACCTGGCATATTGTGTACAGTTTTTGTCTCCTAATCTAAGAAAGGATATACTTGCCATAGAGGGAGTGCAGCAGAGGTTGACCAGACTAATCCCTGGGATGTCGGCATTGTTTTATGTGGGAAGACTACAGAAACTCTGTATTCTCCAGAGTTTTGAAGAATGAGATGTGATCTCATTGAAACTTACAAAATTCTTACAGGGCATGAGAGGGTAGATGTGGATAGGATGTTTCCTCTGGCTGGTGAATCTAGAACAAGGGGACACAGTCTCAGAATAAAGGGGAAGCCATTTAAGACTGAGATGAGGAGGAATTTCTCGATTCAGATGGCAGTGAATCTTTGGAATTCTCTCACCAAAGAGCAGTGGAAGCTCAATCATTGAGCAAGTTCAAGACAGAAATCGATAGATTTATGGATATCAATGACATCAAGGGATATGGGGATAGTGGGGAAAAATGGCATAGAGATAGATGATCAGCCATGATCTGTTTGAATGGCGGAGCAGGCTCGATGGGCTGAATGGCCTACTCCTGCTCCTATTTCCTATGTTCCTATGCCGGCAGCAAGGGCAGCAGGGCACCCCCCCCCCCCCCACCTTCCCAATGCCGGATCAGTCGTTCAGGCACATAAGTGCCTTTTAATGAGGGACCCCCTCCCCCCGCCCCCACCCAATCCCAGAGCCAGCAAGCAGCCTGCATGGTTTTTGTACCGTGTTTCCCGTGCAACACGGCGCTCACTGCTGGGAGAATTGCGGCGGCAGTGGCAGGATGAGGCCCTTAATTGGGAATTAAATGCCCAGTTAGCGGCCTCAATTGGCCACAGGGCGGGGAGGCTGTTCAGAGGCTGTGGAATTAATTTTTGCAGAGGCAGGAAGGTGATGGGATTTCACGCCCCCCCCCACTCCCTGCCTCCAAATCCGCTACGGGGAGAGCATTTTAAAAAATTCATTCATGGGATGTGGGCGTTGCTGGCTAGGCCAGCATTTATTGCCCATCCCTAATTGCCCTTGAGAAGGTGGTGGTGAGCTGCCTTCTTGAACCTCTGCAGTCCATGTGAGGTAGGTACACCCACAGTGCTGTTAGGAAGGGAGTTCCAGGATTTTGACCCAGCGACAGTGAAGGAATAGCAATATAGTTCCAAGTCAGGATGATGTGTGACTTGGAGGGGAACTTGCAGGTGGTGGTGTTCCCATGTATTTGCTGCCCTTGTCCTTCTAGTTGGTAGAGGTCGTGAGTTCAGAAGGTGCTGTCTGAGGAACCTTGGTGCATTGCTGCAGTGCATCTTGTAGATGGTACACACTGCTGCCACTGTGTGTCGGTGGTGGATGGAGTGAATGTTTGTGGATGGGGTGCCAATCAAGCGGGCTGCTTTGTCCTGGATGGTGTCGAGCTTCTTGAGTGTTGTTGGAGCTGCACCCACCCAGGCAAGTGGAGAGTATTCCATCACACTCCTGGTTGTGCCTTGTAGATGGTAGACAGGATTTGGGGAGTCAGGAAGTGAGTTACTCGCCGCAGGATTCCTAGCCTCTGACCTGCTCTTGTGCCATGGTATTTATATAGCTACTCCCATTCAGATTCTGGTCAATGGTAGCCCTAGGATGTTGATAGTGGGGGATTCAGCGATGGTAATGCCATTGAATGTCAAGGGGAGATGGTTAGATTCTCTCTTGTTGGAGATGGTCATTGCCTGGCACTTGTGTGGTGCAAATGTTACTTGCCACTTATCATCCCAAGCCTGGATATTGTCCAGGTCTTGCTGCATTTCTACACGGACTGCTTCAATATCTGAGGAGTCGCGAATGGTGCTGAACATTGTGCAATCATCAGTGAACATCCCCACTTCTGTCCTTATGATTGAAGGAAGGTCATTGATGAAGCAGCTGAGTATGATTGGGTATGGTTATGAGTACGATTATGCACAGTGGCACAGTACTTAGCACCGCAGCCTGACAGCTGCAGCGACCCAGGTTCAATTCTGGGTACTGCCTGTGCGGAGTTTGCAAGTTCTCCCTGTGACCGCGTGGGTTTTCGCCGGGTGCTTCGGATTCCTCCCACAGCCAAAGACTTGCAGATTGATAGGTAAATTGGCCGTTATAAATTGCCCCTAGTACAGGTAGGTGGTAGGGGAATTGAGGAAAGGTGGGGATGGGGTAGGAATATGGGATTAATGTAGGATTAGTATAAATGGGTGGTTGATGGTCGGCACAGACTCGGTGGGCCGAAGGGTCTGTTTCAGTGCTGTATCTCTAAATAAAATAAATAGTGCACTACCCTGAGCAACTCCTGCAGTGATGTCCTGGAGCTCAGAGGATTGACCTCCAACAACCACAACCATCTTCCTTTGTGCTAGGTATGACTCCAACCAGCGGAGAGTTTTCCCTCTGATTCCCATTAACTTCTGTTTTTCTGTTTTGCTGGGCTCCTTGATGCCATACTCGATCAAATGCTGCCTTGATGTCAAGGGCAGTCACTCTCACCTCACCTCTTGAGTTCAGCTCTTTTGTCCATGTTTGAACCAAGGCTATAATGAGGTCAGGAGCTGAGTCGCCCTGGCAGAACCCAAACTGAGTGTCACTAAGCATGTTATTACTAAGCAAGTGCCACTTGTTGGCACTTTTGATGACACCTTCCATCACTTTACTGATGATTGAGTGTTGGCTGATGGGGCAGTAATTGGTCGGGTTGGACTTGTCCTGCTTTTTGTGTACAGGACATACCTGGGCAATTTACCACATTGCAGGGTAGATGCCAGTGTTGCAGCTGTACTGGAACAGTTTGGCTAGGGGCGCAGCAAGTTCTGGAGCACAGATCTTCAGTACTATTGCTGGAATATTGTCAGGGTCCATAGCCTTTGCAGTGTCCAGTGCCTTCAGTCTTTTCTTGATATCATGCGGGACTTCAGGAGGAGGCCGAGATGGATCATCAACTCGGCACTTCTGGCTGAAGATTGTTGCAAATGCTTCAGCCTTATCTTTCGCACCGATGTGCTGGGCTCCCCCATCATTGAGGATGGGGATATTTGTGGCACCATCTCCTCCAGTAAGTTGTTTAATTGTCCACCACCAATCACGGCTGGATGTGGCAGGACTGCAGAGCTCAGATCTGATCTGTTGGTTATGGGATCGCTTAGCTCTGTCCATTGCACGCTTACGCAGTTTGGCACGCAGGTAGTCCTGTCTTGTAGCTTCACCTGGTTTACATCTCATTTTGAGGTATGTCTGGTGCTGCTCCTGGCATGCCCTCCTGCACTCTTCATTGAACCAGGGTTGGTCTCCTGGCTTGATGCTAATGGTAGAGTGGGGGATATGCCGGGCCATGAGGTTACAGATTGTAGTTGAGTACAATTCTGCTGCTGCTGATGACCCACAGCGCCTCATGGATGCCCAGTTTTGCATTGCTGGATCTATTCAAAATATATCCCATTCAGCACGGTGATAGTGCCACACAACACGATGGACGGTATCCTCAATGTGAAGGCAGGACTTCGTCTCCACAAGGACTGTTCAGTGGTCACTCCGACCAATAGTGTCGTGGACAGATGCATCTGCGGCAGGCAGCTTGGTGAGGACGAGGTCAAGTATGTTTTTTCCTCTTGTTGGTTTCCTCACCACCTGCCGCATACCCAGTCTAGCAGCTATGTCCTTTAGGACTCGGCCAGCTCGGTCAGTAGTGGTGCTACCGAGCCACTCTTGGTGGTGGAGATTGAAGTCCCCCACCCAGAATACATTTTTGTGCCCTTGCCACCCTCAGTGCTTCCTCCAAGTGCTGTTCAACATGGAGGAGTACTGACTCATCAGCTGACGGAGGGCGGTAGGTGGTAATCAGCAGAAGGTTTCCTTGTCCATGTTTGACCTGATGCCATGAGACTTCATGGGGTCCGGAGTTGATGTTGAGGACTCCCAGGGCAACTCCCTCCCTACTGTATACCACTGTGCCGCCATCTCTGCTGGGTCTGTCCTGCCAGTGGGTCAGGACATACCCGGGGATGGAACATTGTCTGTCAGGTATGATTCCATGAGCATGACTATGTCTGACTGTTGCTTGACTATAGTCTGTGGGACAGCTCTCCCGACTTTGGCACAAGCCCCCAGATGTTAGTAAGGAGGACTTTGCAGGGTCGACAGGGCTGGGTTTGCCGTTGTCGTTTCCGGTTCCTCGGTTGATGCCGCGTTGTGCGTCCGGTTTCATTCTTTTTTATTGACTTCGTAGCGTTTAGATACAACTGAGTGGCTTGCTAGGCCATTTCAGAGGGCATTTAAGAGTTAGCCACATTGCTGTGGGTCTGGAGTCACATGTTGGCCAGACCAGGTAAGGACAGCAGATTTCCTTCCCTAACGGACATTAGTGAACCAGATGGGTTTTTACAACAATCGACAGTGGTTTCATGGTCATCATTCGACTAGCTTTTTAATTCCCGATTTATTAATTGAATTCAAATTCCACCTTCTGCTGTGGTGGAATTCGAACCCATGTCCCCAGAGCGATACCCTGGGTCTCTGGGTTATTAGTCCAGTGACAATACTGGCATAAAATTCCCCCAATGAGCCTCAGTGAGTGAATTATAACCCCACAAGACAGGTTGGGCAGGGTTAAAATCTTAAAAATGGGAAACCTGACCCCAACCGGCAGTGAACATTCCTACTTCCGATTTAACTGGGCTGGGTTGGGGGGGGGTGGGGTCAAGCAGGTAACCTGCTCCTCAGAGGAGGGCAGAAATTATAATATTTAAATAAGGCTGCATGCCACAGATTTTAGCAGCCATGTGGATTTAATGGCTGTGGGCTCGGGAAACCCAGCCGCTAAAGGGAGATGAGATCTGCTGGATGCAGCAGGTAATTGAAGTAAGCAGTAGGAATGCACTTGCTCGGCACCTCAAGCTAACGTGTCGCAGTCTGCCTCCATCCCCACACCTGTCACCGTGCCGCCTCCCCGCCCCATTCCCCACCAACTCCTTGTGGTCTGATGTCTTGTCCTCTGCAGTTGCTCATCCCGTGATCTCCCCCCAATCCAATCCCCTGCCACCACTGCGTGATCTCTCCCTCCCTCACTCCTCTTTGGTCCCCAGCTGCAGCTTTGTAGAGCAGACTTTACCCCCACCCCAGCTGTCAGCCAGCCTCTTAATCTGAGCGAAAACAGAGTTACGAAAGACATTCACATGAGGTCCTCCTGAATCCACTTACCCGATCGCTGGGGAACTGTTAAATCGCATACCTAGCAATGGCCTCCTGCTGCGGTTGCTGCCCTCATGCCTGCTGGCCCGACACTCACCTCTCGACCCAGGTTAAAATCAGGGTTTGTATGTCGACACTTAGGGTGAGGAAAGCTGCTGTGCCAGCACCCTCCATGGTTGAATATCCTATCAACCCTCAATGCCTAGGCCACACATAAAAACATAGCTATTGAAGTGAGGCATGAGAGGCCCAGTATCACTGGAATAATAACAGCATGAGTCAATACTTTCAGGAAAGGGGCGAAATTTTGGATAAAAATGATAAAACTCTGAACTTAAGACCTACCTACTGGCTATGATGTATATTGTACGTAAATATTACATTGATAATTTGCTATCAAAAAAACAAAATAGCATTATGTAAGGATTTTGGGACCAAAGTAAGTGTCATGAGACTTGAGGGGCATTTATAGGTTGTGATTTTCAATTCAGGTCAATGTTGGGCAGGGCAATTGCACCCTCTGCCCCGATGGAAGTCTCGATCAGTCTTGTTATAGTAAACAAGCTCACTGGTCAGGGTGGGGGTGGGGGAGGGGGGTGACGGGTGGATATGGATGGGTGAGCACGGGGTGGGGGAGGGGGATCCAGCATTCTTCCAAACAGCTGAGCCAGCAGGCACATCATGCAGAAGAGCCATCGTGAGAGGGACAATTTTTGCGACGCCAGGAGGAGCATTCACCAAAATCATTGAGAAAACTTCTGTAAATCTTTTTCTGAGTGGCCTCCAGTGGCCCCTTTAAGGACTGCTGGTTTGGCCACTCTATATTCAGTCCCAAAAGCTGGAGCGCACACACCATACCCAGCAGAAGACCAAAATTGCCTTGGGGTCTGAAGTATGTCATAGGACTCCGATTTAAATATATTAATGAGGCTGCTTTTCATTTCGGAGGAGCTCTGACTGCCTAAATGGAGATCCACTTGAAAACCACATGAAGTGTGCCTTAAAGGCCAAGTTATCGGTAAGTTTTATGAACATTTTGGTCTAGCTACATACTTCCGCATTCATGTTGAATAATGGGGTATTTGTGAGATGGAAATTGCCCCGTAAATTTTAAGTCTATGTTCCCATTAATTTGCAAATATCTCATGTAACAAATGTTGTTGTTCTGAATTATGTTCTAGATCTCCTGAAATCATCTCTGATAGCTGTGGGTCAGTTAGTTGCCTTTTCTCTTGCCTCTGAGTTAGAAGGCTGTGGGTGCAAGTCCCATTCCAGCGACTTTTGGTACCAAAACCTAGGCTGACAGTTCAGTGCAGTACTAAGGGAGTGCTGCACATTCAGTGGTGTTGTCTGTTGTGTATTTCACTGAGTCAGACTATGGGCTGAATTTTCCATTCACACTACCGAAATCGACAGTGGGTGAAAACAATGGGGTGGGCTGCACATCGTGGAGCTGCCCTCATCCTAAGCGCGGTAGCACATTTAGATAGCCTGGACGGGCCGCCCCCTCAATCACATGGAGGGGAACGGGCTGTCCGCCCCTGACAATGGTGTCAGCTGTCTGTGCGCAGGCGCTGACTCCCTTTTTAAAGGGTTTTGAGCCCTACTGTTAAATTTAAATATTTAAAACTAAAGTGAATGAAAAAAAAACATATATTTTGCCCCTCTCCCACCCCCGATCAACAACTAAATTAATTACATGCCCTCTCCCCCTCAAAACACTTACCTTGTCCACCTGACCTCCCCCCTCCAAACTGCATAAACTTTAACTGAACACCCTTCCCACCATCCCCTCCACCAATGATGTTACTTTGACCCCATTCCCCCACTCCCACACTGAGAAACTTACCTCCACCCCCTTCCCCTCGTTTCCCCGGATGTGGATCTGAAGGCACGAGACTGCCGGCCAGCGGCAGGACAGGTTGTGTGGCTGCCCTCTTCCGGAGGCATTTTCCAGCCCCCCCACCGCCGCAAAATCTGACGTCGGGGTGGGGGGGTCTGTAAAATCCAGCCCTACATGTGCACTCAAAGCAAGCAGGTATATTGAACAAACTTTATTAAACACCCCCCAATCAGAGAGGGCAGTATAACAAAATGCAATTACAATATACCACGCTCCCTCCCCACTTAAAATAATCAACTTATACATTAAAATGTAAAATAGCACATGTACATAATTTAACCAAATACAATAAAAATACCTGAAATTTAACAGGTTGTGTTGCATACTTGTTACTGTAATCACAACTAAAACAAATATGACCAACATTTCCAAAGTAATTTACAGTGAAAAAAAATCATTTTTCCTTAACATCAACATGTCTTTAACAAAAATATCATCATTTAACAAAAAGTAATGAAACAAAGAAGTTATTTCTTCTATAATAAAAACAAGAAATGCTGGAACCACTCAGCAGGTCTGGCAGCATCTGTGGAAAGAGAAGCAGAGTTAACGTTTCGGGTCAGTGACCCTTCTTCGGAACTCGCAAATATTAGAAATGTCAAAGGTTATAAGCAAGTGAGCCGGGGGTGGGGCAAGAGATAACAAAAGAGAAGGTGTAGATTGGACAAGGCCACATAGCTGACCAAGAGGTCATGGAGCAAAGGCAAACAATATTTATTTATTTAGAGATACAGCACTGAAACAGGCCCTTCAGCCCACTGAGTCTGTGCCGACCAACAACCACCCATTTATACTAACCCTGCAGTAACCCCAAATCCCCTACCTACACTAGGGGCAATTTACAATGGTCAATTTATCTATCAACCTGCAAGTCTTTGGTTGTGGGAGGAAACCAGAGCACCCGGTGAAAACCCACGCAGTCACAGAGAGAACTTGCAAACTCCGCACAGGCAGTATCCAGAATCAAACCGGGGTCCCTGGAGCTGTGAGGCTGTGGTGCTAACCACTGCACTACTGTGTCGCCCATGTGTTAGTGGTGTGTTGAAAGACAAAGCATTAGCACAGATAGGGTGTTAACGAACTGAAGATTGAACAGCAGCAAGTGCAAACATGAAACAAAACAGTGGGTAAGCAAACTGAACAAACTACGATGAAATGAAATAAACAAAAGAAAAAAAAATTGTAAAAAATGTAAAAAAGAAAAAAGAAAAAATAACTAAAAATAAAAGTAAAATGGGGGGCCCGTCATGCTCTGAAATTATTGAACTCAATGTTCAATCCAGCAGGCTGTAGTGTGCCTAATCGGAAAATGAGATGCTGTTCCTCAAGCTTGTATTGATGTTTAGTGGAACACTGCAGCAAGCCCAGGATAGAGATGTGAGCATGAGAGCAGGGGGGAGTGTTGAAATGGCAACAGGGTCCTGCTTGCGGACTGGGCGGAGGTGTTCCACAAAGCGGTCACCCAGTCTGCGTTTGGTCTCCCCAATGTAGAGGAGACCACATTGTGAGCAGCAAATACAGTATACTACATTGAAAGGAGTACAAGTAAATCGCTGCTTCACCTGAAAGGAGTGTTTGGGGCCTGGGATAGTGAGGAGAGAGGAGGTAAATGGGCAGGTATTACACCTCCTGCGATTGCAGGGGAAGGTGCCGTGGGACGGGGACGAAGTGGTGGGGGTAATGGAGGAGTGGACCAGGGTGTCACAGAGGAAACGATCCCTTTGGAATGCTGACAGGGGAAGGGAGGGGAAGATGCATTTGGTAGTGGCATCACGCTGGAGGTGGCGGAAATGGCGGAGGATGATCCTTTGGATATGGAGGCTGATGGGGTGGAAATTGAGGACAAGGGGAACCCTGTCACAGTTCTGGGAGGGAGGGGAAGGGGTGAGGGTAGAGGTTATTTCTTCTTCCTTCCTACATACTTTCAATTAACCTATCTGACTTCCTTTTCTTTCTTCCTTCATTTCCATTAGCTTGACTCTGCTCTCCCAACATATCAGACTGTGTCGACTCTGAACCTTGACTTGACTACCAACTTCATTTAATGGTTGGGCCTGTAAAATTGATTGATTAGTCTTAATCAAAGACCCTGATTCACTTTGCTCTCCGGTGGCTTCTATGATACCGGCAAACTTCCAGTTTCTTTGTGACTTGCACTTTTATTCTGACTTTCACTTGGGACTGGAGGAATTTGGAATATAGGAGGTTTCTCATGCTCTCCCTTTGTCAGATTTCCTCTTTCAAGCAAATGAGTTACATGACACTGATGGAATCTCTCTCCAATCTTCACTCGATATATGAATGCACTTCGTCTTTTTACAACCGCTCCAACAACATACTTCTCCTTATCACTTCAGTAGGTTTTCATCATGAACCCTCTAAGTTACATGCCTCATGGATCATGACTCACCTTCACTCTGCCTTGCTTTTCACTTAAGTTGTTATTGATGTCTGGCTTAAGCAAACTAAACCTTGTCCCAGGACCATCTTTAAACACTATCACGTATGGTGAGAAACTTGTTGCAGACTGTGGGAGTATTCTGTAAGAGAACAGAAAATTGTCTAGCCTATTTCGAAAAGAAAGATGGAAATTACTGCCTAGTTTGTCACCTAGCAAATACTTCTGCAGAGACCTCTTCATAATTTGTCCACTTCTTTCTGCAGCACCATTTGATGCTGGGTGATATGGTGGTATTAGAGTGTGTTTGACTCCATTCTTACTAGAAATATTTCAAGCTCTTCTGACATAAACTGTGGACCATTATCTGGCACCAACACCTCTGGCAAACCATAAATTGCAAACCAACTTCTCAAAACCTCAGTAATTTTGGCACTTCTGGTATTGGGTAAAAATTCAACATTTATCCACTTGCTATAGCTATTGACCAAAACAAAATACTCTTTACCTTCCACTTGTTATGGTCATCTGGTTCATGGTTTATATTAATTTTTTTCGAGGTCACTTTTAGATTTGGGGTCATTAAATGTGTAGATGTAAAATAATTGAAATTCTGTAATTCAAAGGAATGCCAGACCACCCAAGTGATTTACATTTCATAGATCTTTCCATGTGTACTTACAGAGTCGGAGTTAGAGGGATGACAGCCGCAGCGGTTAGCACCGCAGCCTCACAGCCCCAGGGACCCAGGTTCAATTCTGGGTACTGCCTGTGTGGAGTTTGCAAGTTCTCCCTGTGACCATGTGGGTTTTCGTCGGGTGCTCTGGTTTCCTCCCACAGCCAAAGGGTTGAAGGGTAAATTGGCCATTGTAAATTGCCCCTAGTGTAGGTAGGTGGTATGGGATTACTGCAGGGTTAGTATAAATGGGTGGTTGTTGGTGGGCCGAAGGGCCTGTTTCAGTGCTGTATCCCTAAAGTAAAAACAGCAGGTAGATTTGTTTAGTTGGGGAACTGAAGCTGGTAAGCCTGAAGAGAATTGCCCTGTCTTTGTTAGCAGTATAAATTATTCATGTGGATATCTGAAATCAAAGAGATGTTTTGGAGTTGGGATTAGTTAGTTCCAATTTTTATCTGGGACATCAATGATGTACCACATTGCTTTGGAGATAGATGATGCAGGGAGATGCCTGTTGGTCAGATGTTTTATCTTTGTGCTGTCTGACAGAAAGTCAGTTGGTGTTCAGAAGCAGCTTGAACTAGGCAGGGAGAGAGTCTGCCAGAAGCTGGGAAGCAGCAAAAATGCCATCAGGAACCAGGGGTGTTTCTGATTTGAGTGAGGCCCATGCTCGGGCTGGGGCAATCCAGATTTGTGAGGTATTGAAGGAGAGCTGTGGGTTCGCCAAGCAGAATGCTAGAGGGAGGATCCCCAAGGAATCTCAACTCATAGCTGAGAAACTAAGGAAAATTGAAATGAATTCTTGAGCTGTGGTATACTTTGGATTGGTCCCAGGAGAAGTAACTGAACCTCCAAGATCCTGTAAAGTATAGGGGAACTCTTGGGGTCGAAGAAAAAGTCAAACAAGGGAGAGTTCTGTTGAGATTTAGAGTTTAAAGTATGCGTCTTCATGTTGTGCTAAGATTTTAAGTTGCAAGTATAAGTGATTACAAAATATAGTGTTAAGTAAGTAGTGTTTTGCTTTGTTTAACTCTTGTACAGTAAAGTTTTTTTGCTAAAAAGTTTAACTTGTGGTGTAATTCTTTCAGTAATAACTGGGAATTCGACCTTTTTAAAAAGTTACTGTTCTCAATCAGGATGGTAACACACTTCCAAGAAATTGACATGTACTTGTTCCCTTGGTTTTCGTGTTTGACCATGGACTGAAAGGAGCCTTTAGATTAGATTAGATATACAGCACTGAAACAGGCCCTTCGGCCCACCGAGTCTGTGCCGACCATCAACCACCCAGTTATACTAATCCTACACTAATCCCATATTCCTACCAAACATCCCCACCTGACCCTATATTTCCCTACCACCTACCTATACTAGTGACAATTTATATAAAGGCCAATTTACCTACCAACCTGCAAGTCTTTTGGCTTGTGGGAGGAAACCGGAGCACCCGGAGAAAACCCACGCAGACACAGGGAGAACTTGCAAACTCCACACAGGCAGTACCCAGAATCGAACCCGGGTCCCTGGAGCTGTGAGGCTGCAGTGCTAACCACTGTGCCACTGTGCCGCCCTTAAAGAGCCTTGGTTGGATTATTTCTCATTCTGAGATACACTTCACTACTTTTCACCAACTCTTCAATATCTTTATCTATCTTTGAATACCAAAAATAATTTCTTGCTACTGCTTTCATACAGACTATTTCTGTGTGCTCTTGGTGAAGTTCCTCTATCAATCCCTCTCTGAACCTTGGTGGAATAATGACTCTTAAACCTGTTATGAAATTGCTTCCATTTTTAATATTTTTTGAGGACTCATGTTTTAGAATTGTGGAGATGGATTCATTGGAGGACTGAAGTGACTCCATAGACTTTTTTTTGAAGGTCACTGGAAGGACTCTGTTTAAAAACAACATTTACTGGATGTCACATGTCTTCAGCCCAGTAAGCAACAGGTGCTTTCTGACTATGGAAGTTTCTTACAAGAGAGGTGACATGTCAAGACTGGGTTTCATTTTTGAATACTGTTTTGAGTCAGTTGGGTTTGTAGCCTTCTGAAAGAAACACCCAGCTCATCTTTTCTCCACCTCTCTGAGAAACCCTGAAGAAAATCCAGTCTGTGATAGCTGTAATGCCTGATGCCACATTTCTCCTGAGAAGCTTCTGGAAGACTGCCTCTTGACATCTTCTGAACAAACTGCTTCTGAAAAGATCCCAGCGACCCGTCTACATGTACTCAGATGCCAGACTGTATGCCACCTGGAACATAACATATCTTATCCTTTTTCTTCAATAATTAGCAAGTACTTTGGCCAAAGCATCTTTATTTTCCCTTTAACTGGTGTGTGTGTGTGCGTGTATGTGTTGAGTATTTAGCAGGGAATATATATATTTACTGTCATTTATCAAACTGTGTATTAAAGCTTTGCATCTTTATTGACTAATTCTTGTTTCATAATAAATTAATACTTTTGTTGTTTATTAAAGAAACCTGGTTGGTGGATTTTATTCTGAAACTGAAATAGAGTATATAATTGGCTGCATCGGTAACTGGGTACACATTTAGTTTAGTTTAGTGATACAGCACTGAAACAGACCCTTCGGCCCACCGAGTCTGTGCCGACCATCAACCACCCATTTATACTAATCCTACACTAATCCCATATTCCTACCACATCCCCACCTGTCCCTATATTCCCCTACCACCTACCTATACTAGGGGCAATTTATAATGGCCAATTTACCTACCAACCTGCAAGTCTTTTGGCTTGTGGGAGGAAACCGGAGCACCCGGAGAAAGCCCACACAGACACAGGGAGAACTTGCAAACTCTGCACAGGCAGTACCCGGAATTGAACCTGGGTCGCTGGAGCTGTGAGGCTGCGGTGCTAACCACTGTGCCACTGTGCCACCTATTTAAATATATGTTGTGACCCATGGAAAAGTGGAACTAGAGAAAGATAGTGCACTCCTCCTACCTTGGTCGTAACATATAATTGGGGACTCTGTGCGGGATAACCCAAAGCTGATGATGTATAATTGTGAGTGGAGTAATAATAACTGAAAAGGGGACAATGAAAACACCAGATTTTCTGTGCATTAGAGTAAAGTTTACACCACCGAAATGGCTTTGTCAATTACTACGACCCTTCTGGGGAGGGAGGACTTATCCCTGAGTGATTTGCAAATCTTAACCAAGGGTAGGCTAAAGAAATTGGCAGCAAAGTTGGAGTTAGAGGTAAAACCAGGGGCTAAGAAAGCTGACATAATTGAAGTAATAGCACAGCATTTGAAATTGGAAGAAGGAAAAGGCAATCCAGATGATAATTCAGTTGAATTAGCTAGGATTCAGTTACAGATGATACAGCTTGAACAGAAAAGAGAATTGGAAATGAAAAAACTTGAGCTTGAACAGGAAAAAGAAATGAAAAAACTTGAACTATATTTTCAAAAAGAAAGAGAAGAGAGGCAGGAGGGCGAAAAAGAGAGAGAGAGAGAGAGAGAAAAGGAAGAAAGGGAGCAAGAAAGGGTATTCAAATTAAAAAAGCTAGAACTGAAAAAAACAGGGTGGCCTTGATGTCGATGAAAATTCTGGTAAGGAAAGAACTGACTCCAGCCCAGGACCCAGTGAGAGCTGTTTAGATTTATACAAGCCCTCCTGAAGTTTGAGGAAATGGACGTAGAGGCATTTTTCATTTCTTTTGAAAAGATAGCTAGACAGATGAAATGGCCAAAGGAAAGCTGAACACTGCTTATGCAAAGCAGGTTGATTGGCAGAGCTCATGAAGTTTATGCCATGGTTTCTGAGGAGGCTTCTGCAGTTTATGAGATGGCAAAAAAGGCTATACTTGCTGCTTATGAGTTAGTCCCTGAAGCTTATAGGCGGAAATTTCGGAGCCTCCGGAAACAGCCTGGGTAGACTTATATAGAATTTGAGAGAGTAAAGCAAATTAAATTTGAGCGTTGGATGCACGCACTAAAGGTAGATGAATGTATGAGGCCCTTAGGGAAATAATTCTTCTGGAAGAATTTAAAAGTTCACTCCCTCTGTTAGTAAGAACCCATGTAGAGAACCAGAAGGTTTCAACAACCAGACAGACAGCTGAGATTGCTGATTTGTACGAGCTTGTTTACAAGCCCAAACCTTTTGTCTATCACTCCCACAAACCCAATAATATGGAAGGTGGGAGGGTGAAAGGAAGGCAAATAGCCGGGGACAAGAAGGGATAGCTGGGAAACCTCGGGATCTCCTCCTCTGCTCAGAGAGGAAGATGTTCAGGGTGGAAGTGAGGTCCAAAAGCTTAAATGCTTCCATCGCCACAAGGTGGGACACCTTTGTGCAGAATACTGGAAGTTGTGGGGTAAACTCATGGGATTTATTGGGATACACAAGACTAATGCAGAGAAAGGGGCCTTGACTGAGAGTACAACTGATCAGGCTATAGCTCTGATTGCAGCTGTTAGGCCAAGTAAAAAAAACACTGTGAATGAGGGGGACGTGAACAGGATACCTGAGAGTTATAGGGATTTTTTTGTCAAAAGGAAAAGTAACTCATTATCACTTAAGTGAGGCAGGTAAACCTGTCGTTATACATAGGGATACAGGAGCCACCCAAACTCTTTGCCTGGTGAAAGACATAACAGTTCCACCAGAGAGCGCACTGAATGCCAAGGTTTTAGTGAAGTGTATCGGTGGGGAGTATATACCTGTATTACAGGTACTAAAAAAGGAAACGTTTGGCTAAGACAAATGTGGATCCATTACAGGCAGAGTCAGGAGAATTTATAATGGGGAATAGAGAAATGGCAGAGAAGCTAAATGATTACTTTGCGTCTATCTGTCTATCTTCACTGAGGAAGATAGAAGAAATCTCCCAGAATTAGAGATCCAAGGGATTAGGGGGAATGAGGAATTGAAGGAAATTAGTATTAGTAAGAAGGTTGTACTGGAGAAAGTAATGGGGCTAAAGGTTGATAAGTCCCCAAGACCTGATATTCTACATCCGAGAGTGTTGAAAGAGATAGCTATGGACATAATGGATGCATTGGTGATCATCTTCCAAAAATTTACAGATTCTGGAGCGGTTCCTGCAGATTGGAAGGGCGCAAATGTCACCCCACTATTTAAGAAGGGAGAGAGAGAGAAAATAGGGAATTAGAGACCTGTTAGCCTTACATCAGTCATTGGGAAAATGCTAGAATCTATTCTAAAGGATGTGATAAATCGACACTTGGATAATAATGATCTGACTGGGCATAGTCAACATGGATTTATGAAGGGAAAATAATGTTTGGTGAACCTGTTGGGGTTTTTTGAGGATGTTACTAACAGAATTGATAAAAGGAAGTCGGTGGACATAGTATACTTGGATTTTCAGAAGGCTCTTGATAAAGTCCCCCACTGGAGGTTGGTTAGCAAAATTAAAACACATGGGATAGGAGGTTATATACCGGCATGGATTAAGGATTGGTTAACAGGCAGAAAGCAGAGAGTAGGAATAAACGAGTCATTCTCACGTTGGTAGGCTGTGACTAGTTGGGTACTGCAGGGATCATTGCTTGGGCCCCAGTTGTTCACATTGTATATCAATGATTTGGATGTGAGGACCAAATGTAATATTTCCAAGTTTGCGAATGACACCAAACTAGGTGGGAATGTGTGTTGTGAGGAAGATGCAAATTGGCTTCAAGGGGATTTGGATAAACTTAGTGAGTGGGCAAGAATGTGGCAGATGGAATATAATGTGGAAAAATGTGAGGTTATCCACTTTGGTAGGAGGAACAAATATGCAGAGTATTTCTTAAATGGTAAGAGATTAGAAAGTGTAAATGTACAAAAGGACCTGGGTGTCCTTGTCAATAAGTCACTGAAAGCTAACATGCAGGTGCAGCAAGCAATTAGGAAGGCTAATGGTATGTTAGCCTTTATCGCAAGAGGATTTGAGTACAGGAGTAGTGAAGTCTTGCTTCAATTGTATAGAACCTTAGTTAGACCGCACTTGGAGTACTGTGTGCAGTTTTGGTCCCCTTACCTTAGGAAGGATATTATTGCCATAGAGGGAGTGCAACGAAGGTTCACCAGGCTTGTTCCTGGGATGGTGGGACTGTCCTATGAAGAGAGATTGGGGAAACTGGGCCTATATTCTCTAGAGTTTTGAAGAATGAGAGGTGATCTCATTGAAACCTACAAAATACTTAAAGGGATAGACAGGGTAGATGCAAATAAGATGTTTCCCCTGGCTGGGGAGTCTAGAACCAGGGGACGCAATTTCAAAGTAAGGGGGAAGTCACTTAGGACCGAGATGAGGAGAAATTTCTCTACCCAGAGGGTTGTGAATCTTTGGAATTCTCTACCCCAGAGGGCTGTGGAAGCTCAGTCATTGAGTATGTTTGAAGCAGCGATTGACAGATTTCTAAATACAAATGACATAAGGGGATATGAGGATAGTGTGGGAAAAAGACATTGAAGTGGATGATCAGCCATGATTACAGTAAATGGCAGGGCAGGCTCGAGGTGTTGAATGGCCTACTCCTGCTTCTATGTTCCTATGTTCCTTTGCATTGGGTACATCTGGAGTGTGACCTAATGTCTGGAAGGGTAACTGTAGGAGTTGTCCACAGTTTGCCTGTTGATGGAGTTGACCTGCACCTGGGGACTGATTTGGCTGGAGTGAAGTGCTTCTCCAGTAATCACAGAAAAACCAAGTGAAGTTAAAGAGACAGAGCAGTTGCAGGAAAAGGTTCCAGGAATTTTTCCTTCATGTGTAATGACCCGAGCAATGGCTAAACAAGCTCCATTGTCAGAGGTCAAATTGGCACCACAGACAGATAGCCGAATATCTGAAACTTTCTTTGGGGATTTGGATAATGTTCAGTAAGTCTTATTTATTTTATTTAGAGATACAGCACTGAAACAGGCCCTTTGGCCCACCGAGTCTGTGCTGACCAACAACCACCCATTTATACTAACCCTACAGTAATCCCATATTCCCTACCACCTACCTACACTAGGGGCAATTTACAACAGCCAATTTACCTATCACCTGCAAGTCTTTGGCTGTGGGAGGAAACCGGAGCACCCGGCAAAAACCCACACCGTCACAGGGAGAACTTGCAAACTCCACACAGGCAGTACCCAGAATCGAACCCGGGTCCCTGGAGTTGTGAGGCTGCGGTGCTAACCACTGCGCCACTGTGCCACCCAAGGCTCAGCAAGCCAATCCAGAGTTAAGTAAAGTGGCACAATTGACTCTAACTGAAGCTGAAGCAAAGCGAGTTCCATAACGTTACTATATTAATAATGGGATTCTTATAAGGAAGTAGAGACCTCCTCACAGACCTGTGAATGAAGAATGGATGATAATTTACCAGATAGTAGTACCGCCCAAGTATCGCTGGGAAATATTAAGGATAGCCCATGAAATTCCTATGGTGGGACACGTAGGGATCCAGAAGACCTAATCATGTATAAGTTGACATTTTTACTGGCCAGGTCTTTCTAAGGATGAGGTGCCAGATTGTGGGAAAACTGAACCTGCCATAAAACTGGCACTTCTAATTCCCATACCAGTTTTTGGGGAACCATTTTGTAGGGTGTTGGTAGACTGTGTGGGACCTTTACCGAAAACAAAAGCGGGACATCAATATATACTCACTATTATGGATATAGCTACTCGCTTCCCAGAGGCCATTCCCTTGAGAATAATACCTTCTAAGGTAGTGGTAGAAAGGTTAACTCAGTTCTTCACTAGATATGGATTACTGATTGAAATCCAATCGGATCAAGTTCCAATTTTATGTCTAAAAATTTTCAGGAAGTTATGAGTAATCTGGGTATAACACAGTTAAAGTCTTCAGCATACCATCCACAGACACAAGGAGCTTTAGAAAAGTACCATCAGACGCTCAAAACAATGATCAGAGCATATGGTCATGAATATCCCCATCATTGGGATAAAGGGCTGGAATTTCTTTTGTTTGTCACTAGGCATTCACCTAATGAGTCTACTGGTTTTAGTCCTTTTGAATTAGTTTATGAACATGCGGTAAGAGGTCCTCTAAAACTAATCAAAGAAAGGTTTGTAGAACAGAGGACCATAGAGAGTCGTCAAAAGGATTGGTAAAGTAAACTATTTGATTGACACCCCAGATCGCCGGAAAACGAATCGGCTGTGTCACATCAATATTTTGAAACAATATCACCGCCGGGAGGTGGATAAGCAAGTACAGGTATGCCAGGTGGTAGGACAGAGAAGGATAAAAGGGATAGGGAGGATGAGGCAAAAGGAGGCCGAGACAATTCTCAAATTGAACCTTCTACTATCCGGTTAGCTAATACTGAATTGTTCGGGAGATTAGACACTATCCTTTCATATTTAGATGCAGAATAATGAGAATACCTAACAAGGTTACTCACAGCTTTTAAAGGAGTCTGTAGGGATAAAACAGGACGTACAACATTAGCCATATATGATGTAGATGTAGGAGAATCCTCTCCTATAAAACAACATCCTTATTGCTTAAGTCCAGAGAATCAGGCCCAGGTGAAAGCAGAAATCCAATACATGTTGGAAAATGACCTAATTGAACGCAATCAAAGCAGCTGAAATTCCCCAGTGGAGTTATTGCCTAAACCTGATGGTTCAATTAGATTTTGCATAGACTACAGAAAGGTTAATGCAGTAACAAAGACAGACTCCTACCCAATTCCTCACTTGGAAGACTGTATTGACAGACTTGGCAGTACCACGTTTCTTACCAAAATAGATTTGTTAAAGGGATACTGGCAAGTTCCTTTAACACCCTGAGTCAAAGAAATATCAGCTTCTGTCACACCAGACAGTCTTTTCCAATGCCAAGTGATGCCATTTGGGCTAAAAAATGTCCCAGCAACTTTCCAGAGACTAATGAACCAAGTGGTAGCTAGTGCTCCCAACTGTGTGGTTTACCTTGATGATGTGCTTGTACACATTGACACTTGAAAGGGCCACTTGGAACAACTAGAAGCTCTGTTTAGAAAATTACAGTCGGCTGATTTGGTGATAAACCTTGCCAAAAGTGAATATTCAAAAGCTGTCTCAGGTGGATGTAAAAGATTCCATGGCACTATTTTGACGAGGAGCAGGGGTGTTATCCCTTTCTAAACCTATAGACCAAAAAATATAAGCACAAAAGTGTTGTGTTATTGGCTTGTAACACAAACGTACCAAAAGATTGAGATGGTACTTGGTGAATGCTTTTTTATTCTTGTTTTTGTTGAGCTACAGCTTGCTGTGGCTTCTGACCACTTCTTCACTGCCAGATTTTCTACACAGTCTTGCGCAATGTCCCTTTAGGCCACACGCCTTGCAGGTATCTCTGAATGCAGGACTGTTAGGTGGTTGATGCATTGGACCGCACTTGCCACACGCCTTGCCCTGTCATGATACCTTGGCTATTTCACCTATGGTTGTTGCTGCTCCAAGCGCGTGTATATATTGCATGCTCACAGCTATGGCTTCATATATTCTGCCATCTTTGAGGAGACTGTCGATGTCATATCCTTTTTTCTTATCAAGCAGATCCTTTTGGAAAACCTCTATTGGAGTTGATGAGATTACCAGCTCCATTATTCTCTTGGAGAGTTCTGCATCTGAGAATTCATAATCTTTGCCTTTTTCTTGACATCTACTGATGAACTGGTCAATAGTTTCTTTGGGCTATTATCTGCAGGCCATCAGTTCCAGTTGATGGATCCTGAAGTTCACCTTGACTCTTAATTGATCTTCCAGCATTGTCCAGAGTTTAGATGGGTCTTTCTGGTCTGCTTCTAACAGTCCAGAAGTGTTGATGCGTTGGAGACCTTCATTGCCAATCACTATCTTTATTTTTATTGCTTGCTTGTCGGGTTTTGCGACTGCAAGGTCTAAAATGTGTAACTTCATATGCTGTCAAAATAGTTGGAATTCATGAAGGACATCTGGAACCTTCCAATTCATAACTGGATATTTCATTGTCATGGTGTCAAAATTTCTTGCTTGACAAGAATTATTTTTGCCAGGGCTTTCCCCTTAAACTACTTTTCCTTAAATGACTTTTCTTCGAGGAAAAAATACTGCAGGTCTACTGCACCTGCAGCACTGGGCCTCGGCCATGCCCTGAGCTCTGTGGCTGCAGCACGGGCTGTCAGCCTCTGCATGGAGAGACTCCAACCACAGAGCTCTTTTCAGTGGGAGAACTCATGACGCTTAATGGCGGTGCAGTCTCACAGCCCCAATTCACATTGACTTTTTTTTTAGCCTGATTCTGCCAGAACACTTCCTTCCTGGTCAACTACCATTCTGATAAAATTTCCCTTTTAATAGCTCACTCTCTTGGAGTACTGATTCTTGAGGGTGATTTTCAAATCCAGTCCTAAATCTAACTGCCACTGCTTCTTCCATCTGTTGTCAGTGCTGTTCTAGGCTTTTATGGCTTCTCCTATTGTCCATGATGTTGTATTTGTGATTGCTGTCACTATGTCGAACACTGCTGCTAATGCGTTGGGCACCTCTGCATCATTGCCTCCATGTTGTGTTATTGGCTCTTAACAGAAACGTACCAAACCCTGTAACAATGATTGATAAACTAAACAAAGGGTTCTTTGTTGAAGAATAACAGGAGTTTAGGCGAGCTGTTCAATACATGTGCTACCTGCTGACTAACACTGCTCCAACTCCTGTATCACACGTTAACTTGCATCGCTTCCAGTGATGATGTATACTAAACTATTTACATGTTCAGTAGTATGTTAATTAGTATTAAAGCAATATCACAATACTAAGTTGCTTGAGCTTTAAGCACTGGATTTCTAGGGCTCAGGGGCTACATTTAGGACCCCCTGTCGCACATCAGTATCATTTTTATTACCGTCTCGCATGGCAACTGCTCCAATCAGTACAGCATTACTTGAAGTTTCAGGACATGAAAGTTTCTTTGAAATGTGAAGTTAATCTGACAGATTTAGATAAGGTAGACAAAGAAAAGTTGTTCCCATTAGTTGATGGCATTTCTAAAGAATGCCAAATGTCTGACAGTGAGTCTACGATTTTGCTGCAATGTTGCTGATCTAGTAATGTTAAGTTTCACTGTGATGCCATTCGAGTTACTTGGTTGAATTTTTAACTTGTACTTCACTTTCAGGTGTTTATTGTTCTAAATCAACTGCCCTGAGGAACATGCCTCTTACGTGAACACATCAGCTTGGCTAGTAACCAAATGCCACTTCCTTTAGAAAATGAGTAGCTGTTTCCTCAGTTATGTGGCTGGTTAAGGCAGTTTGTAGGTTAGAGATAGCAGATCTCAGCTAGGTGGTAGTAGAGATGCCACAGTTCCTTTCAGATCATCTGAGTGGGTGGGTGGAGGGTGGAAGCTAGAATCAGCTAAGGTTCCTACTTCTAGCCAGTAACCCGGCTGTAAAGTGCATGTATATTAATACAAGGTGAGAATTGCTGCCTCACCATCACTCTCCATCCCCTTCCACCACCATGTTATAATTATAAAATAGCCTATCAATGCTCACATGAATAGTGGACATCTAGAGTCATAAAGTCATTGCAGCACAGAAGGAGGCCATTCAGCCCAGAGAGTCCATGCAGGCTGTCTGTAGAGCAATCCAATCAGTCCCATTCCATGGCTCTATCCCCGTAGCCCTTTAAGTTTATTTCCCTCAAGTGCCCATCCAGTTTCATAAGATTGCTATTTGTCATTTCCCCACCTCAGCTCTACCATGGCAAAGACTGTATAACCCTCTCATATTTCCAAGTTCATGGATGACACAAAACTAGGTGGGAATGTGTGTTGTGAGGAAAATGTAAGGCGGCTTCAAGGGCATTTGGACAGACTTAGCGAGTGGGCAAGAATGTTGCAGATGGAATATAATGTGGAAAAATGTGAGGTTATCCACTTTGGTAGGAGGAATAGATGTGCAGAGTATTTCTTAAATGGTAAGAGATTAGAAAGTGTAGATGTACAAAGGGACGTGGGTGTCTTCATCAATAAGTCACTGAAAGCTAACATGCAGGTGCAGCAAGCAATTAGGAAGGCTAATGGTATGTTAGCCTTTATCACAAAGGATTTGAGTACAGGAGTTCAATTGCATAGAACCTTGGTTAGACCGTACCTGGAGTCCCTATACCTTAGGAAGGATATTATTGCCATAGATTGTGTGCAACGAAGATTCACCAGACTTGTTCCCGGGATGGCAGGACTGTCCTATGAAGAGAGATTAGGGAAACTGGGCCTGTATTCTCTAGCGTTTCGAAGAATGAGAGGTGATCTCATTGAAACCCACAAAATACTTAAATGGACAGACAGGGGAGATGCAACTAAGATGTTTCCCCTGGTTAGGAAGTCTAGAACCAGAGGACACAATTTCAAAATAAGGGGAAGCCACTTAGGACCGAGAAGAGGAGAAATTTCTCTACCCAGAGGGTTGTGAATCTTTGGAATTCTCTACCCCAGAGTAGAGGCCTGCTACCCAACCCAAACCCGACAGGACCCGACGACTTGTGTCGGGTTCGGGTCGGGTTGGGCCCATCTTCTGGGTACGGCTTTTGGGCTCGGTTGGGTTTGGCTGAGTCCAGGTCGAATTGAGTCGGGTCGGGTTGGGCCAGACACACATGGTAAGTGCTCTGCTGGTAAGTATTGAAATTAAAAAACTTACCTGAGCTGGGTGTCCGGGACGAAACTGAGTCTGCGCAGTGAGCGAGTGACGTCACTATGATGTCATCACGCATGCGCTGCAGCTTCCTGGAGGTTCCAAGTCGGAAGGTAAGTAAATGAGTGGTCAGGTCAGGCCTGGGTTGGGTTGAGTCGGGGTGGGTTCGGGCCGGATCGGGCTCAGGTCCCCTGTGGATTGGTTGGGTTCGGGTCAGGTTCTTTTTTCCCGAACTGAACAGGCCTCTACCCCAGAGGGCTGTGGAAGATCAGTCATTGAGTATGTTTAAAGCAGAGATTGACAGATTTCTAAATAGCAATGACATAAAGGAATATGTAGACACGGTGGGAAAAAGGCTTTGAAGTGGATGTTCAGCCATGATTGTATTGAATGGCAGGGCAGGCCCAATGAACTGAATGGCCTACTCCTGCTCCTATGTTCCTATATTACAGATTCTAATGGTGCTTTAGACGATTCCATGGTTTTTGCTTCGATTACTACAGCCACTCGAGTACTGCCCATGCTGATCACTTTCCATGTAAAGTAGTTCCTGACATCAGTTTGAAATGTATCAGTTTGAACCCGAGCTCCCTGTCCTCCTGTTGTGTCCTGTTTAGAAGAATTACCGAACTTTGTGGATTTTCAGAGGACAACATTCCCCTGAACAGTTTTAACTTGCTTGCTTATTGTCACCTATCTATTAATTGCAGCTGAGTGACTGGTTTGATTTAATTTCTACTAGGAAAATTATAAAACAGATTACAAAAATTGCATTCGTTTTCCTGGTGTTTCCATAGGATAGCATTTGAAATGTCCAGTCTCTGTGACAATAAGAAGTGATGATGCATCTGCTCCATCTTGTAACTTGGAAAAAGGCTTGGTGCCATTCAGATGTCAGTACATAATGATGCACAGCATTCAATGAGCTGTTTAACCCTTAAAATACTGAGAACAGCCAATGATATCCGCAGGTATCCATGCTGTATTTAGGTAGAGAAGGAGCAGACATTGCAACCAGTGTCAACGTAAAGCATTTAGGCAAGTTACTGGTGAGTGGAACCAGATGTCAGCAAGGACTCCACTTCTTCCTGAAAGGAGGGAAACTGGCAGCAAAAAGAGGAAGGAGAAATAAAGTTCCTGTTTACTACTATAAAGAGGGTTATGAAGACAGCACATAATTGTTCACACACAGTTGATTTGTATTTCAGTAGGAGCCCCTGAGTTGCTCAGTTTCAAGTAACCTGTAAATAATCCTTTCGATAGTTTCCAGTTAATGATCTCAACATATGGAGCCAGTGTGCTGAAGGGAACGGGTTGCCCCAAAAGATTACGCCATATATTGAAAGAATTAGGGGTATTGCACCAGCTGCTGAGTCAATGCTTGTGCTAATAGACATTTAAGTGGAAAGGAGAGCCTATCGGGAGAAGCAGAGCAACAGATACCAGACAAACAGAGGGAAAAGCTCAAAAATTCACATCATAGTCAGCACAGATTGCGATGCAGCACAAAGGTAGTGTAGGTGAATATGTGGCTGGAGAAGTGATATAGAAGGGAGGGCTTCTGTGGTATTGGGACCAGTTAGAGCAGGAGGGTCTTGTGCAAGCCAGTTGGGTTGCACCTGAACAAGGCTGGGACCAATTCCTCACAGGGAGGTTAACTAGTGCTGTGGGAAAGGGTTTAAACTAATTTGGCAGGGGAAGGGGCACCAGAACATAGCAGTGGAGAGGGGAGACAAGCTGCATAGAAAACTAGGAGGGACAAACAGCAACAGATCAAAGAGTAGTGTAGAAAGAACAAGAATTAGTTGAAGGAAAAAAGCAAAGCTGACTAGCATGGTGTTGGAATGCATGCGTGTTTATGCGAGGATATTACAAATAAGGTTGACAGATTTCAGGAGCAAGTTGTCACATGGGGTTATGATATAGTAGTTATAACGGAGACCTGCCTTCAACATTTGCAGGAGTGGGAAATAAACATTCCTGGTTACAATATATTCAGTTCTGAATACTGGTAAGGGCCGTGGTTCCTTTGGGAAATACAGCCAGAGGCAAATCCATGGCACCATGAGTGGCTCAGCTGTGCGATTGTGAGGGGGAAAATCAGGAATGCAATAGAGTTGGGGGATTCAATAGTTAGGGGAACAGGCAAGCGTTTCTGCAGCCGCAGACATGATTCCAGGACGGTATATTTTCTCTCTTGTGTCAGGGTCCAGGATGACACTGAGTAGTTGCAAAACATTCTGAGGGAGGAGGGTGAACAGCTAGAGGTTGTGGTCCATATTGGTACCAACAACATGGGTAGAAAAAGAGATGAGGTTCTGCAGTCACATTTTAGGGAGCTGAAAGAGAAAGATTAATAAGCAGGACCTCAAAGGTAGTAATCTTGAGATTGGTCCTGGTGCCACACAATCGTGAGTATAGAAATAGGAGGCTAGAGTAGAGCAGATGAATACCTGGTTGGAGAGGTGATGCAGGAGAAGGGCTTTAGACTCCAGGGGCATTGGAATCAGTTCTGCGGGAAGTGGGACCTAGGCAGGCTGGATGAATTGCAGCTCAACAGAGATGGGACTAATGTCTTCGCGGGGAGGTTCACTAGTGCGGTGGGTAGGTTTAAACTAATTTTGCAAGGAGATGGGCACCAGGATGTAGCATTAGAGAGGGGAAAACAAGGACTGGGGGAGACAGATAGCACTAGAGTAAGTAATAGTACAGTATTAGATTGGACCAGAATAAGAGAGAATACAAGAAGGCCTAAGATAGTTTGGCAGTGCATGGGCTGGATTTAGTCGAACCAGTGCGGCTCCTGGCGCTGGGCCGAAAAGGCAGAGGGAAACCTGCCTCAGCCATTCAGAGCCTCCCCGCCCCAATTTTATTTAACAGTGCTTTGGCAATTAACAGCCCAGCGCTGGGACCCCCATTCCTTTAAAGACAGGGATCGGCCTCCAAGACCTGCTGGCCAATCAGAAGGAGCAGTAGGCACTGCCAGTACTGCACCAGGCCTTGGGACCAGGCCCAGCGCTGGATACCTGGACCCAAAGAAAGTGAGGTGGGGTCGCTGGGGCCAATCCGGCAGGCCCTGGCGATGGCGATAGGGAGAGTGGGCATTGTGCAGGGGTGGGGGGTTCAGAGAGGTAGGTTGTTTTCTGCTGGGGGCCCTCCATGGGTCACAGATTGCCCATAAAGGAGGGCCCTCCCCCAGGCCCACGGCGAGGTCGCCTTCTTTTACTGGGCAACCTCCCCATGTGGCAGAGGCCCCCTCATTGCCACTGGCTTAATTCCAGCAGCAGCAGGAAGAGGCCCTGAAGTGGCTGATAATAGGCCTTATACAGGCCTTAACTGGCCTCTGGGCAGGAAGGCCGTCATCGACCTATCCTGACCCGCTGTAATTGGGGTGTGATAGGAAGGATTCAGGCCCTCTGCCTCCTGCCTCCCGCCACTATTCTATGTACCCCACTGCCTCCTAGCCCACCTCCTAGGGGCCCATTAAATCCAGCCCCATGTGTGTAAACACACAAAGTGCGGTAAATAAGCTTGGTGAGCTGCAGGTGCAAATAGTCACATGGGAATATAACGTTGTGACAATAACGGAGACCTGGCTCCAAAAAGAGCAGGATTGGGTAATAATTATTCCTGGATACAAGGTGCTTAGGAAAGATAGGGAAGGAAAGGAAAGAGGAGGGGTGGCAGTTTAGATTAAGGAGCATATTATAGTGCTGGAGAGACAGGATGTCCTGGAGGTGGGGGGGGGGGGTGGGGTCAAGGACAGAATCTATTTGGTTAGAGTTAAGAAACAAGACATATCATTATAATACTGGATGTATTCTGTTGGGCACTAACTAATGGAAAGGATATAGAGGAGCAAATGTGCAGGAAAATTACAGAGAGGTGAAAGAACTATAGAGTAATAATAATGGGGGGCTTCAATTATCTTAATATCGACTAGGATGGTAATAGTGGAAACGGCAGAGAGGGGCAAGAATTTCTGAACTTAGTTCTGGAGAATTTTCTTGATCAGTATGTTTCTGGCCCAATGAGGATGGAGAGACTGTTGGATCTGGTTCTGGGGAAATGAGGTGGGTCAAGCGGATCAAGTGTCAGTAGGCGAACATTTAGGGAATAGTGGTCATAGTATCATATGGTTTAGCTTAGCTATGGAAAAGGAAAGGGAGCAATCTAGAGTAAAAATACTTAATCGGAGGAAGGCCAATTTCAGTGGGGTGAGAATGGATCTCTTCCAGTTAAATTGGAATCAAAGATTGGCAGGCAAAGTCATAATGGAACAATGGGCAGCCTTTAAAGCGGAGATGGTTTGGGTACTGTCTAGGTACATTTCCAAAAGAGGGAAAGTTGGGGCAACCAAAACCAGAGCTCTTTGGATGATAAACAAGTGATGGGGAGTGAGATGAAGTAGGAAAGGGGGCATATCGCAGATGTCAGGTTAAAAATACAAGTGAGAGCAAGGCTGAATATGGAAAGTTCAGAGGGGAGGTGTCAAGGGAAATAAGAGCAGGAAAGAGAGAGTATGAGAAGAAACTGGCATCTAACATAACACGGAATCCAAAAGTCTTCTATAGGCACATTGTTATGGCCGACCACTCAAGACAAAGCCCCCGATCAAAGTATATGATTCTGATTGCGGTGGGAGAAATGCACTGTTGAATCAGTCCTGTCCTTCCACAGATCGCCTAACATATCACTATAACCTTTACAAATTAAAGAAAGCCACTGTCAAATTGACCATCCAGCAACCCCCGAATGAGGCTGACCAAACCAGGTATCTTTAGATCGTGAAATTAACTGTTTAATTAGAAAAACTAAATTCTTAAACACTACTATGATATAAACAACATTTAAAATAGAAAAATTAGTGTCCTTGCAGATTTATGCTCCTGCCAAAGTGGAATCTTCCAATGTGGAACTGTCCAAGGTTGCTTGAAGTTCTCACATCTGCCCAATGGGGAAAAAAAAGGGTTCTTCAACCCTAGGACAGTCAGTAGTTTATTTTCAGAAGTTGAAGTGATGTTCTTCTTCCAGCGATGAATTCAGCTGATCAACCACTCAATGAATACTTCAATGAATCAATTTGGCTTCAGAATTTTGAGGGATGAAAAAGTGATCAGTCTAAAATTCACCTTCCTTCAGTTTAAACTATCAGAGCTGATCTGGCTGTTTGTCTATGTCTGTGTTGGAACAGTCTGTTACAGCTTTAAGTCAGTTCAAATTTAAATTACAACATTGTATCTCTCGATCCTCAGTCTCTGAGTGGCTGTATCCCGGGGCAACCAGAATGAACTCTTTGACTCACAGTCCCTGGAGCTTGCTGCCTTAAAGCAGTACTGATCCTTTTCCAGCCTTTAAGGCACACCGCATACTTCCTGGAAAAGAAAAAACACTACAGGCTCATAACAACATAGACAGATTGTAAGAGGATGGGTGGAGTTGATTAGGGACCAGAAAGGAGATCTATGCATGGAGGCAGTGGGCATGGCTGAGGTACTAAATGAATACTTTGCATCTATCTTTACCAAGGAAGATGCTGCCAAAATCACAATAAAAAAGGAGGTAGTTGAGGTGCTGGATGGGCTAAAAATTGATAAAGAGAATGTACAGGAAAGACTGGTGGTACTTAAGGTTATTGAGTCACCAGGTCTGGATGGGATGCAGCCAAGGATACCGAGGGAAGTAAGAGTGGAATTTGCAGAGGTACTCTCCATAATCTTCCAATCCTCCTTAGATATCAGAGGACTGGAGAATTGCAAATGTTACACCCTTGTTCAAAAAAGCGTGCAAGGATAAGCCCAGCAACTACAGGCCAGTCAATTTAACCTCGGTGGTGAGAAAGCTTTTAGAAATGATAATATGAGACAGAATTAACAGTCACTTGGAAAGTGTGGATTAATTAAGGAAAACCAGCACAGATTTGTTAAAGATAAATTGTGTTTAACTAACTTGATTGAGTTTTTTGAGGAGGTAACAGAGAGGGTTTATGCAATGTATATGGACATTTGATAAAGTGTCACATAATATGCTTGCCAGCAAATTTGAAGTCCATGGAATAAAAGGGACAGTGGCAGCTTGGATATGAAATTGGCTGAGACAGGGAACAGAGAATAGTGGTGAATGGTTGTTTTTTGGACTGGAGGTATACAGTAGTATTCCCCAGGGGTTGCTACTACGACCACTGCTTTCGTGATATATATTAATGACTTGCACTTGGGTAAACAGGACACAAAACTGGGAAATGTATGAATAGTGAGGAGGATGGTGATAGACTTCAAGAGGACATGGGCAGGCTGCTGACATGAAATTTAACGCAGAAAAGAGTGAAGTGTTACATTTTGATAGGAAGAAGGAAGAGAAGCAATATAAAGTAAAGGGTACAAATCTAAAAGGGGCGCCAGAACAGAGAGACCTGCGGGTATATGTGCACAAATTGTTGAAGGTGGCAGGGCTGACGGAGAAAGCAATTGAAAAAACATATTGTGTCCTGGGACTTCTAAACAGAGGCATAGAATACAAAAGCAAGAATGTTACGATGAACCTCTATAAAACACTGGTTCAGCCACAACTGGAGTACTGTGTCCAATTATGGGCACAAAACTTAAAGAAGGATGTGAAAGCCTTAGAGAGGATGCAGAAAAGATTTACTAGAATAGCTCCAGGGATGAGGAACTTCAGTTATATGGAGAAGCTGGGGTTGTTCTCCTTTGAGCAGAGAAGGGTGAGAGGAGATTTGATAGAAGTGTTCAAAATCACAAGAGGTCTAGACAGAATAGATAGGGAGAAACTGTTCCTATTGGTGGAAGGGTTGAGAATCAGAGGACACTGATTTAAAGCAAAAGAACCAAAGGCGACATGAGGAAAATAGTTTTTACTCAGTGAGTGGTTAGGATCTGGAATGCACTGCCTGAAAGGATGATGGAGGCAGATTCAATTGATGTGCTGAAACAGGAATTAGATAATGACATGAAGGGAAAAAAATTGCAGAGTTTTGTGGAAAGGACAGGATAGTGGGACTAGCTGGATTGCTCTTGACTCGATGGGCCAACTGGCTTCCTTCTGTGCTGGAATCGATCTGTGATTCTAGGGGACATAAGGAAAGAAAATAGACAGGACTGGGGGAGGGTGGAGGTGCCAGGGTGGTGCCAGGATTGATCAAGGGTAATATTACGGTTCAACAGAGGGGCAATATACTAGAGTGTTCAAAAACTGAATCTGTTTAGAGTTAGGGAACAGTAAAGGAGCTATTACACTGCTGATTATTTATTATGGACCCCCAAATAGTGATAAGGAGATAGAGGAGAAAATCTGCAGGCAAATGTCAGAGAAATGTACAAATAATAGAGCAGTAGGGGACCTCAATTACCCTAACATGGGCCAGAGAAATAAACAGAGTAAAGGGCAAGGTGGGTGAAGAATTCCTAAAATATGTATTGCAGAACATCGTCAATCAGTATGTTACTAGCCTAATGAGGAAGCAAGCAATACTGTATCTGGTTCTGGGGAATGAAGTAGGGCAAGGGCAATGTGTTGCAGTGGAGAACATCTGGGTAATAGTGACCATAATATAATTAGTTCTAAAGCAGTTATGGGAAAGAACAAAGAAAAATCTAAAGTGAAAATATCCAAATGGAAGAGAGTCAATTTCAGTGATTTCAGATGGGATCTAGCATAAATGGGTCAGAAACATAAATTGGCCAGTAAAACAGTTAATGCGCAATGGCAGGTCTTCAAGACAGGGATACTTGAGGTAAAAACCAAGCATATTCCCATAAAGAGGAAAGGTGGGGTATTCAAAGCCGGAGATCCCTGGATGATGACAGATATAGAGGTTAAAATAATACAGAAAAATGAGTTTTATGGCAAATGTCGCTTTTAGAATATAATAGAAAACCAGGCAGAATATATGGAGTGCAGAGGGAATTTGTAAAAGGATATAAGAAAAAAAAATTATGAGAAAAGGTTAGCAGATAATATAAAAGGTAACCCAAAAATCTTTTATCAACATATAAAAAGTAAAAGGATAATTAGAGGAATGGTGGGCCAATTAGGCAGAAGAAAATAAATCTTCTTGTGGGGGCAGAGGGCATGACTGAGGTGCTGAATGAGTCCTTTGCATCTGTCTTCACAAATGACTGTGGTGCAGTGAGGTGGAAAAGAAAGAGGTGGATGTTTACACCACCTGCAATGTGTTAATCAGAAGGGATTACGGGATGAGTGTGAGATGGTATATAAGAAGGATGATTATGTATGAGGATACCGTCATCTTTGTTGGGTTCAGCCCCATCATTGGTCACGACCTCAGCAATGGGCATCTCAGTAATGGCCAGACTGTCGCCTCCATGGGGTCAGGACATGCAGGTAGGCCTGACCCCCTCTGGTTAGCATTTGTTGCTGTTTCATGTTGTGCGCCATCTTGTCCTGCAAGAGGGAGGGAAGTGTATCAGTCAGTGTGGTGCAATCTGTTTGAGTGATGTGGCTATCATGATTGAATGGCTGGCAGTTTGTGCAAGCTGTGAGATGTGGGTGTGAGGCTTGCAGTAGTACTAAGTAGAACTACTACTTCTAGTAGTACTACTAGAAAAGATCGGATGTCCACCAAAGCTACTAAGTATCATCACCTCATTCCATGACAATATGAAAGGCACAATTCAACATGGTGGCTCCTCATCAGAGCCCTTTCCTATCCTGAGTGGTGTGAAACAGGGCTGTGTTCTCGCACCCACACTTTTTGGGATTTTCTTCTCCCTGCTGCTTTCAGATGCGTTCAAATCCTCTGAAGAAGGAATTTTCCTCCACACAAGATCAGGGGGCAGGTTGTTCAACCTTGCCTGTCTAAGAGCGAAGTCCAAAGTACGGAAAGTCCTCATCAGAGAACTCCTCTTTGCTGACGATGCTGCTTTAACATCTCACACTGAAGAGTGCCTGCAGAGTCTCATCGACAGGTTTGCGTCTGCCTGCAATGAATTTGGCCTAACCATCAGCCTCAAGAAAACAAACATCATGGGGCAGGACGTCAGAAATACTCCATCCATCAATATTGGCGACCACGCTCTGGAAGTGGTTCAAGAGTTCACCTACCTAGGCTCAACTATCACCAGTAACCTGTCTCTAGATGCAGAAATCAACAAGCGCATGGGTAAGGCTTCCACTGCTATGTCCAGACTGGCCAAGAGAGTGTGGGAAAATGGCGCACTGACACGGAACACAAAAGTCCGAGTGTATCAGGCCTGTGTCCTCAGTACCTTGCTCTACGGCAGCGAGGCCTGGACAACGTATGCCAGCCAAGAGCGACGTCTCAATTCATTCCATCTTCGCTGCCTTCGGAGAATACTTGGCATCAGGTGGCAGGACTATATCTCCAACACAGAAGTCCTTGAAGCGGCCAACACCCCCAGCTTATACACACTACTGAGTCAGCGGCGCTTGAGATGGCTTGGCCATGTGAGCCGCATGGAAGATGGCAGGATCCCCAAAGACACATTGTACAGCGAGCTCGCCACTGGTATCAGACCCACCGGCCGTCCATGTCTCTGCTATAAAGACGTCTGCAAACGCGACATGAAATCGTGTGACATTGATCACAAGTCGTGGGAGTCAGTTGCCAGCATTCGCCAGAGCTGGCGGGCAGCCATAAAGACAGGGCTAAATTGTGGCGAGTCGAAGAGACTTAGTAGTTGGCAGGAAAAAAGACAGAGGTGCAAGGGGAGAGCCAACTGTGCAACAGCCCCGACAAACAAATTTCTCTGCAGCACCTGTGGAAGAGTCTGTCACTCCAGAATTGGCCTTTATAGCCACTCCAGGCGCTGCTTCACAAACCACTGACCACCTCCAGGCGCATATCCATTGTCTCTCGAGATAAGGAGGCCCAAAAGAAAGTATGTGAAGGTGTGGCGAAGCATATGAATTTCAGATAAGAGCCCTGATTAATGGAGATTGTTGTTAGGTGAGTGATGAGGATGTGGTGAATTAAGCAATGTGTGAGGGTAATGATGCAATTAATGGAATATGGCTTTCATATGGCATATGAAGATGCATTCACTGACCTTGACCACTTGTGTGAGGTCTTTGAACTTATTGCAGCATTGCATCCATGTCCTAGGGGCTGGACTCCATAGCTATCTGCTCCCACTGTCTTCTAAGTATGTGTCTGGAGGTCCTCCTGGCCTTGTACAGATACAAGACATCTCTCCTCCTTTTTACCTCATCCAGCATGGCCTAGTGCAGCATCCAAAAAACTTGGAGACCACTCTCTTCCATGTTGTGCCATTATTCAATGTTTCCCAGGTCAGATTTCCTTTCTACACAACTGCAGGCACCTGGTCCAGCCACAATGCACCTCCCCTTTAAGAGGTACAGGCTAGCTTTAAGCAGTGCGGACTAACTTTAACTGGTGCTGGCTACTCATGATACTGCTCCCCTGCTGATGCAGTGCCGTTAGTGCCAGATAGATGCTGAAATTGTTCAAATCAGCAGGCATCACTAAGTTGGCATGCTGCCTACATTGTAATGAATGGGCAAGGGATAGTCACGCATTGCGATTTTCACCTCCCCCCCCCCCCCCCCACCCCACCCTTCCCACTTTCTTGGGCCCTAAAAGAATGGTGTGCATGGTATGTTATCTTAGATATAATTGGCGATAAATGTTGAAACATTAAATGGATGTGGATCACATTAGTTTCTGCAGTAGTATTGTGAGCTATAATTTTAATGTAAATTGATTTTCTTTAAAAGGAATAACTAATGTCTTCCAATAAATAAATTATAAACATTAAAAATTAAAATTCAAGCTAAAGGAACAATGGAAAAGGAAATTCTGAAACAGTTTTGCATATAAGTAGTTGTTAGGCAGTACAGAACTTGAGTATTGCTGAAAACAGAGACATTTTGTCGAAGCTTTTCATTCTGCACTCATCAGGGCAATTTGCAAGAATACCAATATAAGGGAAGCGACAAATTTATAAAGTATATGTTTTGCACTTTAAAATATGGGCTGGTACTTCTTGCATTGATGCTGCTTATGGCTAGTTAAACATTCAGAGAACAGTTCCTGATATTTAGGGTACAAACATGGCTTTCATATCTTTGTAATGCAAAAGATTTTCTGTGGCAATCAAATGACTGACATAAGTGAGATTGTTAAGTACCTTGATATTGAAAGATACAGGGTCTTACAGAAGCATTTGTAATTCTACTTATCTATAATTTTTACTAAACTTGTTTAAAGGGCAATTAAGTAGAGACAATAAATGCTGGCTCTGCCAGCAATGCTGAGATCCCAAGAATTAATTTTTAAAAATGCAGGTAACTTTTCTTCTGTCCCAAAACCTCTAGGCTGCAAAATTTGGCTCCATAGCACAAGTATTCCGGCACTATGAGTGCTGGTTTAGATGCAAAATGGTGTCAGTGCCACTTCAACCCACCTCTGGCGTGATCCGTGCTGAAAGCCATCCTGGAGAGAGTGTTAAAACAGGCATTACGTGTGTACACCGAAAGTATGCAGAGTAGGCAAGGTAGTCAGATTGTAAGGTCAATGAGCGTGTGAAACTGATTTGACACCACTGCTGCCTTTATTGACCTCGTCATTCTAAATACACCCTCTCTTAAACATACAGAGCTGACCATGTGTTCAGCAACAGGAAGGACCCCCCGCTACCTTGCAACTAGCACTATTTAAAGAGATTGTCAGCTACTTGCAGGTTAATTACTTTTCACTACCTACTGGCTCTGTTTGAGTTTTTGGAAGTGTTTCAAGGCATTGGGGAAGACAGCAGGCAGTGGTGCTGTATGTAGGGAAGGTGTTGGTTGCTACTGCAAGGGCTCTGGGCACACCACCTGCTTCCATTAATGGGTGCCATATTAGCAGTCCTCCTTGGGCTGCAGCATGAGAGGGAGATGGTGCAGAGGGAGCAAAGATGAGAAGCTGCTCGCAGAAGGAGAAGCTGGAGCGGGAGAAGGGCTCTCAGTAGGAGGCCTTAGAGACCTAGAGCATTCCAGGGGCACTTCTCCTAACTTCACCTAAGCCAGGGGCAGTGTATTCGGTGGTTGCAATTCACCAAGGAGGTGCTCACTGAACTCTGCCACCACGTGGAACCAGAGAGGCAGCCTCAGATCCGTGCGAGGAGAGCGCTGCCATAGAATCATAACACCACAGAAGGAGGCCATTCAGCCCATATTGTCTGTGCTGGCTCTCTGCAAGAGCAATCCAGCTAACCCCAGTCCTCTGTCCTTTGCCCATAGCCCTGCAATTTTATTCCCTTCATGTACTTAACTAATTTCCTTTTGAAATTGAATCTGCAATTGACTCTGCCTCCATGATCCTTTTAGGTAGTGCATTCCAGATTATAACCATTCACTATGTAAAAAAGTTTTTCCTCATGTCACCTTTAGTTTTTTTGCCAATCACCTTAAATCAGTATCCTCTGGTTCTCGATCCTTCTGCCAATGGGAACAGTTTCTCTCCATCTACTCTGCCTAGACCCCTAATGATTTTGAACACCTCTATCAAATCTGCTCTGAACCTTCTCTTCTCTTAAGAGAACAACCCCAGCTTCTCCAATCTATCCATGTAACTGAAATCCTTAAATCCCTGGAACCATTCTCATAAATCTTTTCTGCACCCTCTCCAAGGCCTTCATATCATTCGTCAATGTAGTGCCCAGAATTGGACACAATACTCCATTGAGACTGACCACTGTTTTATAAAGGATCATAATAATTTCCTTGCTTTTGTAGCCTATACCTCCATTTATAAAGCCCAGGATCCCATGTGCCTTTTTAACCACTTTCTCAGCCTGCCCTGTCACCTTAAGTGATTTGTGCACATATACCCCCAGGTCTCTCTGCTCCTGTACTGCCTTTAGAATTGTACCCTTTAGTTCATATTGCCTCTTCTCATTCTTCATATCAAAATACGTCACTTCACACTTCTCTGCATTAAATTTCATCTGCCATGTGTCCACCTATTCCACCAGCCTCTCTATGACCTCTTGAAGTCGATTGCTATCCTCCTCACAGTTCATAATACTTCCAAATCTCCTGTCATCTGCAAATTTTGAGATCGTAACCTGTACATCCAAGTCTAGGTCATTTATATTTATCAAGAAAATCAGTTGTCTTAGTACCGGCCCCTGGGGAACCCTACTATATACCTTCCTTCAGACTGGAAAACAACCGTTCACCACTACTCTCTACCTCCTGTCACTCAGCCAACTTTATATCCATGCTATCACTGTCCCTTTTATTCCATGGGCTTCAACTTTACTGGCAAGCCGATTATGTGGCACTTTATCAAATGCCTTTTGGAAGTTCTATATACACTGCATCAACTGTATAACCCTCATCAACCCTCTCTGTTACCTCAACAAAAAAAAAGCTCCATCAAGTTAATTAAACACAATTTGCCTTTAACAAATCCATGCTGGATTTCCTTAATTAATCCACACTTGTCCAAGTGACTGTTCATTTTGGCTTGGATTAACGTTTCTAAATGCTTTCCTACCACTGAGGTTAAAATTACTGGCCTGTAGTTGCTGGGTTTATCCTTACATCCTTTTTTGAGCATGGGTGTAACTTTTGCAATTCTCCAGAACTCTGGCACCAGCCCTGTATCCAAGGAGGATTGGAAGATTATGGCCAGTTCCTCTGCAATTTCCACTGTTACTTCCCTTAACATCTTTGGTTGCATCCCATCCGGTCTTGATGACTTATCAACTTTAAGTACAGCCAGCCTTTCTAAAACCCCCAGTGGCCGTGAAAGTGGCTGTGGCTCTCAAGCTCCAAGCGTTGGATCTTTCCGGGCTGGAACAGGCAACATTAACCTCTCATGGTTCACTATACATCGCTGCATCTGAAAGGTGATAGAAGCCCTGTTCGCTAGGACAAGGAACTTTATTATCTTCTCTCTGAACAGACAGAAGCAGGTTGAGCATGCACATGGCTTTGCCAGGATAGCAGGCTTCCCTGTGGCACACTTGGCTTTACAAACACTGCATCTCAATGCTGAGATGTACTGTAACTGCAAAGGTTACCATTCGCTCAATGTGCAGTTGGTGTGTGACCATTATCCTAGCAGCAATCATGATGTTTTCATCCTGCGCCAGTCCATTGTTCCAGCCATCTTTCAGCTACCATGTTAAACCAGAGGGTGGCTGCTCAGCCACAAGTGCTATCCACTCTACATCTGACTGATGACTTCCCTACCCAGCCCGACCACTCGTGATAGCACTCATATAATAAGAGTCATGCTGCCACAAGAAACATCAGCGAGGTTATGCTTCAGCTATACAGGGCGTTGGTGAGACAACATCTGGAGTATTGTGTACAGTACTGGTCTCCTTATTTAAGGAAGGATGTAAATGCATTGGAGGCAGTACAGAGAAGGCTTACTAGACTAATACCTGGAATGGGCAGGCTGTCTTATGAGGAAAGATTGGACAGGCTAGGCTTGTATCCACTGGAATTTAGAAGAGTAAGAGGTGACTTGAGTGAAACATATAAGATCCTGAGGGGACTTGACAGGGTGGATGTGGAAAGGATGTTTCCCCTTGTGGGAGAATGTGGAACTAGGGGTCACTGTTTAAAAATAAGGGGTCACCCATTTAAGACAGAGATGAGGAGAAATTTTTTTCGCAGAGGGTCATGAGTCTTTGGAATTCTCTTCCTCAAAAGGTGGCGGAAGCAGAGTCTTTGAATATTTTTAAGGCAGATGTAGATAGATTCTTGATAAGCAAGTGGGTGGAAGGTTATCGGGGGTAGGTGGAAATGTGGAGTAATCAGTTCAGCCATGAACTTATTGAATGGTGGAGCAGGCTCGATGGGCCAAGTGGCCTACTCCTGCTCCTAATTCGTATGTTCTTTTGTTCGTAAGCTGACGATTGGGCTGCTGAAGCAAAGGTTCCTCTAGAGGAGCCCTCCAGTACTTGCCAGAACGAGTGTCCTGATTCGTGGTGATATTCTCCACAACCTGACAATCATGAGGGCACAGCCCATGCCACCACAGATTCAGCGATGACCACAGGAAGAGAAGAAGGAGGAGGAGGAGGAGACAGGCGACACATCCACATTTTGGACAGGTTGTCCGTGACTGTGTAATTTGAGTCCAGTTCCCCTGAACAAAACCACAGATCTGCACTGTCCACAGTTCCTTCCCATCCCTCAGTTACGAACCATCGCAGCGTCTTCTTGGTCCAAGTATTGAAATAGAGCACAAATCACAGAATTCACAGAATCACAGAATTGTTGCTGTGCAGAAGGAGACCATTCAGCCCATCGTGTCTGCACTGGCTCTCCAGAAGAGCAATTCACTCAGTTCCGTTCCCCTGCCTTCTCCCAAAGCAGCCATTCAATACCAACTTTATGCAACAAAACATCCAATAATCCATACGAAACTGAACAAATCACCCTTCTGCATTCCCTTAATCTCTGTCTTACAGGTGCTTTTGCCTGCCTTCCCTATGCAGTGCCATCGCAGTGGCTGCAGCATGGCAAGCAGAAGGTTGCTGACCTTTCGTTGAGACTGAAGATGTTGGTGCAGGAAGTCCTTGAGCAGCTCTGGACCTTGAAGGCCCGTTTTTGGACTGCACCATCTCATCATGGCTGGCAGTAGTCTGGGATGGCTGACTGAGAGGCAACAGCAGGGGCACTGGCAGGGAGGGGCAGTGGTGAGAACACGATTGCTGTCATCTTGAGATAGGACAACAGGTTTGGGCTCCACAAAGCCACTGCCATTCCCCCAGGGCAGCACTTCAGCAATCCTAGTATTGTGTTGAAGTACAGATTACTGGACTGCAATGAGAGCCAGAAAGCCAGTTTGAACATTGGCATCCACAGTCATGATAGCAGCCATTTGAGGCTGCATGGCAACAAGCTGAGATTTCATGATCTCAGTTGGAGTTTCCACTACAACACTGAGATGTTGGGTTGCTTCTGCTTGTGTTGCAATGGAAGCTGAGATATCAGCCACCAGATGATGCAGCATGGTCAGATCCACAAGTGTTCTCATGGAGTTGGTCACCACTTCCACACTGGAAAATTCTGTGCTAAGCCCTGTGCCTCGTTTGTGCCAGACTCCTTCATGCTCTTTGACAGTGACAACAGGCTCTCTGCTAGGCCAGCCAATGCACCAAACAGTTCTGTATGCATGCCCATCAGCCCTTTTTATGTACGCTGCCCCATCGAAGCGCTCCAAAGTAGAACTCGTGTGAGACCTTGCCCTCTGGTGTCTGGCACCCACTCAATCCTTTTCCCCTGCCCTGGCTGCAGCCTATTCATGCCCCATGACTCACCACGTGCAGATCCCAGCTCTATGCTATCTTCTAAAGTTCAGACATTGCCAATATCTGAGCTACAAGTGTTGGATCGAGTGATGGTGTTTCTTCCTCCTTAGTCTGTTCTCCCTCTAGGCTTTCAGCCTCCCATTTGTTGGACTTGGATGTTGCTGCTGGTTGTTGATCGGCTTTGTTTTAATGAAGAATTTTTTTATTCATTGTTTTTTATCAATGGCATATGTGAGCCAGTCAGGACTCTTTGCCCTATGCAAACATTTTAAGTGTGATGTCTTATGATGTGGGCTAGATCCATTATTTCTATTGAATTTTCAAAAAAATATTATTTATCAAACAACTGGAGATTTATTTCAGGAAATGCCACATTCTAAGGCAACAAAACCTTCCTATTTTTGTACATTATTTGTATTTTTCTGTAATTTCATTAAACAGAATATGACAGCTGTCTATTTTCTTCACGTACAGGTTATTAACCTTCTCGATTTCTAGATTAAATTTCTGTTTTTATAAAGCTACAGCACCTTCCAGAATTTGAATGACAATGACCCATAATTTGTTGTAGTTATAATGGCAAAGCAGTCAGTGCTCACTCTTATTCTGAGTAAAACTGATGGCGACTTCTGGTGTCCACACATGGGCAGTTAAACATGGAAATTTGGAAGTTCGTCCAATAGGGGGAATGTTGTAGTCTTCACTGATCGAATCTACATAGAAATCACTGTTAAAGCATGAACTTAAACTAATTACCTATTATTATTGCACTAAAAACTGATGAAAATCTTCAGCCTTGTTGAATTAAGAGTAATTGATTTTTAACAGCATAGTAAGTCTTAATTACAGCTGAACTCTCTGGTCCTGAAAAATTCATTTCACAAGTGTGAACTATCATTCCCTCAGAAGAAAATTAAAATGTTGAAGATTTTTTTAAAAAGTTAAAGTAATTTTTTTATTTTGTGTATTTCTATTAAAGTTTTCCCTTAATCCCACATGTCTGTCCCAATTTTTGTTTCGCTTTCTGTATTTAAATGTAATTTATATTTCCTGCTTTTTAACTTCTTGCTTTGCCACCTATGAAGATACTTCAATCTAATTGGTTGATCAGCCTCCCTGCTGCCTACCTAGTTCTTGGATGCCCTGTAGTAGACGCGAAATACAAACTGTGGTCAGAAACAAGGAAGTCTGCTCTCTAGAGCCCACTAAAACTTTGAGGGTAGCATTTCTTGAGTTGAATGACGAGTGCCGTACCTTCACCTCTGGCTGCAAAATCCTGGTCATTGTCTGTTGTTTCACTAAACTCACAAGACACAAACACAAACACTTCTGGAAAAAAAGCAAAAACAGTTAATTTGTGCTTTTGCCTAAATTGATTATTCAGAAAAACATTCGTTGGAAAGCATGTGTGCAGTAGCATTCCATCAAATACTGCTGAACAAAAGTGTATTTTTATCAAATGGTTTTGCCAGAGTTACAGAGGGAGACTAATGGAACTCTCAAGGAATTTTGGGCTCTCACCCTATTGGGCAAGTTGTCCTGGCAGAACCCAAACAGAACTCCTGAGAGCAGGTTATTCGTGAATAAGTGTTGCTCGATAGCACTTTGGTGATAATTGAAAGTAGACTGATGGAACATTAATTAGCCAGATTGGACTTGTTCTGCATTTTGTGGACAGGACATACCTGGGCAATTTTACACTTTGTCAGGTAAATGCCAGTGTCGTAGCTGTACTGGATCAGCTTGGCTAGAGACGCGGCTAGTTCTGGAGCACAAGTCTTCAGCACTACAACTGGGATGCTGTCAGGACCCATAGGCTTTGCTGTATCCAGTGGGCTTAGCTATTTTTTTGATATCACATGGAATGAATTGAATGTACTAAAGACTGTCTTCTGTTCTGCTGGGGACCTCAGGAGGAGGCTGAGATGAATCATCCACTCAGCATTTCTGGCTGAAAATGGTTCGTGAAAGCTTCAGCCATTCTTTTTCATTCATATGCTGGGCTCCACCATCATTGGAGATGGGGATGTTGCTCCAGGAGCCTCCTCCTCCTCCCTTTAGTTGTTTAATTGTCCACCGCCATTCACAACTGGATGTGATAGGTCTGCGAAGCTTTGATCTGATCGGTTGGCTGGACTGCAGAAATCTGCCGTCCATTTCTGTCTTTAATAGACGCTGCAGCAAAAAATGGAAAATGGCATGAAATGCATAGTATCCCTCTTTTAAATAATACATTTTAGAGCTTAAGGTGGAGTGTGTTTCAAGGATTCAGATAATAATAAAACCATTCACTTTGCTTTCCACATTGTATAATTTTATCTGAACCTCTCATTGCTGCCTTTGTATGTTACCCAAATTTCTAATACTGGTGTGGGGAAATCCCAATGAAAATAAAATTCATTGGGCTGGAATGGGTCAGATATATATTTCAGAACAGGAGATGGTTGTTAAAAGTGGTAACATCTAGGGAGAAAACATGAACAAAATATTTCGCACTTCTCTGAGATACATATCAAACCGACAATGGATTAGCAAATCTTAGTGGAAATGTTGTTTTCTACTTTATTTTGGATTTTTATAGATGAAACAAGAGGAGGCTTGTGCACAATTTTATACCACTGAAGGCACATCAAAAAGTGACTATTTTTACATCAGGCCTGGTATTACTGAGCTGAATGAATGAGAACATTTCAAAGCATTGCCACGGGCGTAGCAGCAGTTAACAGAAGTACTCTTTTGACCAGCAAAGGGGGATGGTACAGACTCTGAGGAAAGAGGAGAAAAATGTTAAAAATTGATTATTAATAAGCAATTTGATGGGGGTTGTTCTATTCAGCTTTTAAAACCAGCTGTATGGGATTGTAGACACCTCTGACGGCATAAGATTTTTTTCCTACAGAGAGTTTGGACATATTTGCCCTCCAGCATTTTGGAAAGCAAGGCTGTTGAGCTGTTGAGGCTTTTTTTTCATCTTTATATTGGTCATCTAAAATGGTTAAGAAACGGGGCAAGTCTAGTCCAAAAATCATGTGTAAAATTCACTCAGCTGCCTGATGGATGCTCTTTTGTATAATTATTCACAGTACCAGTTATAGACTTGGATGGGTACAAAAAGGACATGAGCGGTGGATGGTTGATAGCTGCTGAAGTTGAGATGGTTGCGAGGAAAGTTGCTCTTTGTGGCATTACACACTATCTTCATAGTTCAATATGGCAGCATGCCTACAAGAAGGTACAGCCACATTTCAGGCTATATGTGCCTGGTGCTGTCATTACATGTGCCAACTTTATGCTGCATGGTCGTCTCTGGAGCAGATGGTACAGCTTTGCATCTCTCTCCACTCAGGTCTCAGACATACAGAAGCTCTTGAGAAGATAGGTCAGTGGCACAGCGGTTAGCACCACAGCCTCACAGCTCCAGTGACTCAGGTTCGGCTCTGGGTACTGCCTGTGTGAAGTTTGCAAGTTCTCCCTGTGACTGCGTGACTTGAAGGTTGATAGGTAAATTGGCCATTGTAATTTTCCCCTAGTGTAGGTAGGTGGTAGGAGAGTTGAGGGAAGGTGGGGATGTGGTAGGGAATATGGGATTAATGTAAGATTAATATAATTGGGTGGTTGATGGTTGGCACAGACTTGGTGGGCCAAAGGGCCTGTTTCAGTGCTGTATCTCTCTATGACTCTATAATCAATGGTAGGTGTATGTGCCAGGGCATGAAGAAATGGTAGCATCTTGATTGGTGTGGCCAGCTTTATTTTACACGGTATCAGTTGATTCCAGCAAAAGTAGCTGGAAGCAAATAAAGGAAATTTAATGGAAATTGGCACAAAGACATTTGAAAGATTTGCCTGCCCTTTAAATGATCTCCCACCTGAAGGTGCATTCCTAGCAACTGCCCAGTGCCACATTTTCTGGGTGTCTGTAGAACCTGCTGTCTGGCAGCTCTGAAGCAGGAACTAAAATGGGAGTCTTTCACAAACCCTTTTTAAAACAATAAAGAAACTCCCACCCGCACTGGATGGGAACTTTTATCATCTGCCCCAGATCTGAGAGGTATGAAATGGACAGGAATCAAGTGGAACTGTTTCCCGTTCAATTTCACAGTTTATTACCCTCACCTGCACCCACCACCCAACACCCCCCCAAACCCCCACCCCCAGCCTGACCAACTCCCCTACTCCGTGCTTTGTTTTGCCTAGGGTTTTGACAGGGCATAACAGGCCAAAAAATCTGTCCTGTTGTCTTTCAACTATGCAGCATTCTAATGAGTTGATCTTTACTGTGATATAGAAAATGTAAATGTCCTCACACCATTTAGACTAAAGGAAACGCATCAATCCTGACTTTTGTCCAAGGTGATTGTTTGGTGCATATTGGGCACTGCATTCTTGACCTCAGCCTAATAATTAGTGTGCTGAGGCTGCCTCTGTTCTGGGTTCAGCCTAATTGTTCACCTGTGGATGAGCTCAGACAGCAATAATGCCTCTTATTGAAAGTTCAGCAGCCACAACTTCAGCTTCTTCACCTCCTTTGCGTTGTTTATTTTTCATTGTCTTCCTTCTCTGAATGCTCCATGGTGATGCCTTATTGGATTGCATATACTATATTATAGTGGTGTGGGAGACTTTGGCTGGCCATATTGCAATTAACCCTAATCTGTCTAGGTACCTGAAGCTCTGCTTTAACATTACTATGATGTGTTCAATAATGCATGCCCCTTGCCATGTGTAAGTAGCCATTATAGAGGAGTCATGAGCCAGAACAGGGTTTAGGTGTTTCAAAAGGAATAGGGAGGGAGGTAAAAGAGGTGGGGGAGTGGCATTGTTAATCAGGGATAGTATCACAGCTGCAGAAAGGGAGGTCGTCGAGGAGGGTTTGTCTACTGAGTTATTATGGGTGGAAGTCAGAAACAGGAAAGGAGCAGTCACTTTATTGGGAGTTTTCTATAGACCCCCCAATAGCAGCAGAGACAGGGAGGAACAGATTGGGAGGCAGATTTTGGAAAGGTGCAGAAGTAACTGGGTTGTTGTCATGGGTGACTTCAACTTCCCTAAGATTGATTGGAACCTCCTTAGTGCAAATAGTTTGGATGGAGCAGTCTTTGTCAGGTGTGTCCAGGAAGGTTTCCTGACTCAATATGTAGATAGGCCGACTAGAGGGGAGGCTATGTTGGACTTGGTGCTTGGCAACGAACCAGGCCAAGTGGCAGATCTCTCGGTGGGAGAGCATTTCGTTGATAGTGATCACAATTCCCTGACTTTTACTATAGTCATGGAGAGGGACAGGAGCAGACGGGATGGGAAAATATTTAATTGGGGGAGGGGGAATTACAATGCTATTAGGCAGGAACTGGGGAGCATAACTTGGGAACAGATGTTCTCAGGGAAATGCACGACAGAAATGTGGAGGTTGTTTAGGGAGCACTTGCTGCGACTGCTGGATAGGTTTGTCCTGATGAGGCAGGGAAGGGATGGTAGGGTGAAGGAACCTTGGATGACAAGAGATGTGGAACAGCTAGTCAAGAGGAAGAAGGAAGCTTACTTAAGGTTGAGGAAGCAAGGATCAGACAGGGCTCTAGAGGGTTACAAGGTAGCCAGGAAGGAACTGAAGAATGGACTTAGGAGAGCTAGAAGGGGACATGAAAAAGTCTTGGCGGGTAGGATTAAGGAAAATCCCAAGGCGTTCTACACTTATGTGAGGAACAAGAGGATGGCCAGAGTGAGGGTAGGGCCGATCAGGGATAGTGGAGGGAACTTGTGCCTGGAGTCGGAGGAGGTAGGGGAGGTCCTAAATGAATACTTTGCTTCAGTATTCACTAGTGAGAGGAACCTGGTCGTTTGTGAGGACAGCGGGAAACAGGCTGATATGCTTGAACAGGTTGATGTTAAGAGGGAGGATGTGCTGGAAATTTTGAATGATATGAGGACAGATAAGTCCCCAGGGCCAGACGGGATATACCCAAGGATATTACGGGAAGCGAGGGAGGAGATTGCTGCGCCTTTGGCGATGATCTTTGCGTCTTCACTGTCCACTGGAGTAGTACCGGATGATTGGAGGGTGGCAAATGTTGTTCCCTTGTTCAAGAAAGGGAATAGGGATAACACTGGGAATTCTAGACCAGTCAGTCTTACGTCGGTAGTGGGCAAATTATTGGAGAGGATTCTGAGAGACAGGATTTATGATTACTTGGAAAAGCATGGTTTGATTAGAGACAGTCAGCATGGCTTTGTGAGGAGCAGGTCATGCCTCACAAGCCTTATTGAATTCTTTGAAGATGTGACAAAACACATTGATGAAGGAAGAGCAGTGGATGTGGTGTATATGGATTTTAGCAAGGCGTTTGATAAGGTTCCCCATGGTAGGCTCATTCAGAAAGTGAGGAGGCATCGGATACAGGGGAAGTTGGCTGGCTGGATACAAAATTGGCTGGCCCATAGAAGACAGAGGGTGGTAGTAGATGGAAAGTATTCAGCATGGAGCTCGGTGACCAGTGGTGTTCCACAAGGATCTGTTCTGGGACCTCTGCTCTTTGTGATTATTATAAATGACTTGGATGAGGAAGTGGAAGGCTGGGTTAGCAAGTTTGCCGATGACACGAAGGTTGCTGGAGTTGTGGATAGTGTGGAAGGCTGTTGTAGGTTGCAACGGGACATTGACAGGATGCAGAGCTGGGCTGAGGAGTGGCAGATGGAGTTCAACCTGGAAAAGTGTGAAGTGATTCATTTTGGAAGGTCGAATTTGAATGCGGAATACAGGCTTAAAGACAGGATTCTTGGTAGTGTGGAGGAACAGAGGGATCTTGGGGTCCATGTCCATAGGTCGCTCAAAGTTGCCACCCAAGTTGATAGGGTTGTTAAGAAGGCGTATGGTGTGTTGGCTTTCATTAACAGGGGGATTGAGTTTAAGAGCCGCGAGGTTATGCTGCAGCTCTATAAGGCCCTGGTTCGACCACACTTGGAATATTGTGTTCAGTTCTGGTCGCCTCATTATAGGAAGGATGTGGAAGCTTTAGAGAGGGTGCAGAGGAGATTTACCAGGATGCTGCCTGGACTGGAGGGCATGTCCTACGAAGAAAGATTGAGGGAGCTAGGGCTTTTCTCATTGGAGCGAAGAAGGATGAGAGGTGACTTGATAGAGGGGTACAAGATGATGAGAGGCATAGATAGAGTGGATAGCCAGAGACTTTTTCCCAGGGTGGAAAGGGCTATCACCAGGGGGCATAATTTTAAGGTGATTGGAGGAAGGTTTCGGGGAGATGTCAGAGGTAGGTTCTTTACACAGAGAGTGGTGGGTGCGTGGAATGCGCTGCCAGCGGTGGTAGTAGAAGCAGATACATTAGGGGCATTTAAGCGACTCTTGGATAGGTACATGGATGATAGTAGAATGAAGGGTAGGTAGTTACTTAGATCTTAGAGTAGGTTAAAGGTTCGGCACAACATCGTGGGCCGAAGGGCCTGTACTGTGCTGTACTGTTCTATGTTCTATGCTGTATGTTCTAACTGCAGAAGAACCAATTGTGCATTTTTCTTTGTGGTTCAAATGGAGGAATGACTTAAAATGATTGCTTCCTGGAAAGTAAATATTATCTTGCATGATGGCCACAGACCAGCTTCACACTGATGGAATGGTAGTCCATGTGATTCATGCGTGCACAACTATGTATGAATACAGGGCACGTAATGCTGCAGGGGTTCAGTCAATGATTCTCTGGATTTGGAGGAATTCTGTGATTGGGAGAAATGCAGTATCCTCTCATCCTGCTGCCAGTTGTCCATGAAGTGGTTGTAGCTCAGACAAACAATTCATCAGTCATCTGCTTTATTCATCTATTTGCTGCTGATGTGCCATGTGGTTGGCTGAAATGAGCCTGAGGTACAACATTTTTAGGCTGAAGTGATCTACCAAACCACTGGCATTGCTTTGCTTGCCCTAGTGTTTTACTGCAGGTCTGCCGACAGCCCTTTAAAAATGGAGCCAGTGCCTGAGCGTAGGCAGCTGACACCATTGCTGGGGACGGAGAGCCAGCCCCCTCCACGAGATTGGGGGATGGGCTGCCCCAGCTATTTAAATGAGCCACTGTGCATGAGATCACGGCGACTCTTTGGCATGCGGCCCGCGCATGTGGGCCACCATTTTCTGAGCTCGCTGCCGAGATAGGCGGCAGGCTCTTAATATCCAGCCCACCATTCTTTACCAGCCTTCCTTCAAGTGACCAGTTTCTGAAGGCACGGGTAACCCAAGCATCCCTTTAAAAATGTAAAGCTCAAACCTTGACAGACTCTTAATGAGCTTTTAAACAGTTTTAATTGGCCTCAATTGGAAGGAGTGCGGGATTCCTGTCCTGCTCACCCCCTACCGCCCCCCCCCACCCCACCCTGGTGATTATTGCCGGCGTCAGGAACGAAATTTTGAAATTGACAAGCCGCCCAGCACCAGTATTTTCGGGTCCCCCCGCCTCCATTCAGCCCCAGAGCCCTAGCCCTAGCCCTGAACTTTGAGATGTATGGACATCTGACATACTTGCATGCAGTGTATGTGGGTAACCCTGCTCCCCTTTGTATGGGTTGTTGGAACCTATAAAACTCTCCTGCTTTCTAAGACTAGACTCCTGTTAGCTGGTATAAAATAGTTAAAGCCATGGAAGCAGCATTCCGGTCACAGCCTCTCAGACTGTTATCCAGCTTGCAACTCCTTCCACTGCCCCACACTATTAGAATCATAAAATGATACAGTAGGTCATTCAGCCCATCATGGCTGAGTAGGCTCTTTGAAAGAATTACACAATTAATTCCATTTTCCTGGCCTTTCCCAAGTATTTTCCCTTTAAGTATTTATCTAATTCCCTTTTGGAAGTTTTTATTGAACCTGGCTCCACCACCCTTTCAGGCATTCCATATCATAACAACCTGCTGCGTAAAAAAACAAAATTCTCCTCTCCTCACCTATGGTTCTTTTGCCAATTGTGTTAAATCTGTGTCCTCTGGTTACCAGCCGTTCTGCCACTGGAAGTCTCTCCTCATTTACTCTATCAAAACTTTTCAAGATTTTGGGAATAGTGTGCAGACATGAAAACAACAAGTAGTTAGTCATCATAGTACCTATGTAAAGGCAACCTAAATGATTCAATGAGTAGATGCACCAAATTACGTGGCACTGAGACCTGATTGGCCCTGAGCTAACATATCTTAGCCAGGATGGCTGTGTGGCTACATTAAGCCTCCATGCCCCGGTTAGTTTCTATCACAAATATGAACATAGGAATTTATAATGGAATATAAATATAAATTCAGATAGCATGATCCTGGTCCAATCCTCCTCCAGCCATTAGCCCTGCTTCACCTGAAGACTATACTTGGTCTTAACTCCCACAGCTGACATGCTAGGAGGCGGGGGGCAGTGGGGGTGGTGGGGCCATAGAATTGCAATGAGATGTGGGCAGTGGAGGGCCCACAATTTTGACAGGGAAGATGGCCTTCCCACCCAGAGGCCACTTGAGTCTCTTCCCCACCCCCCGCCGCTGGCATTTGGTGGGGGTGTGGGGGAACTTCACCACACGGGGAGGTCACCCAGTAAAACGAGGCTTGGGGTGGGAGCCTTCTTCCCTGGGCAATCAATCAACCCACCTCTCTGGACCCCCCCCCCCCTCCCCCCCCACATACTGTACTCAATGCACCCCTTCCTCCCTCCCCAATAGCCATGGCTTTCTGGACTGGCCCTGACAACCTTGCCTGACTTACTTGAGTTCTGGGTCTCCAGCACTGGGCCTGGGTCCAAGGCTTCTGCAGTACCGCAGTGGCCACCACTTCCAGTAGAGCTACCGATACTCCTGAGCTGCTGGCCCTATGATTGGCCAGCAGCTCTTAGAGGCGTCTTTAAAGGGACAGGGATCCCAGTGCTGCACAGTTAATTGCCCGAGTGCTATACAATCGCAATGGGGGTCTTCAAATGGCCGAGGTGGGGCTGGCCCCGCCTTTACAGCCAGGCGCCCAAACCCTGCTGGCACCACAAAATTCAACCTCCTGTTTGCAATCCTGTAGGAGATTGACGAATGAAACAGCGATGGGATCACTTGAAAATGAAAGCGACCATCTTGAAAGTGAAAGTAAAAGAGTGGAAGTAATATTTAATATCATTTCACCTCATCTTCAAAGAAGTTGAAAATGGCACTGCAGGAAAATTGAAACAGCAAGCAGAGAAGTCACCTACATGCCAAATGGGAAATATTAATTTCATTGGTTGGAACCCTGTCTGAGACTTTTACTGGAAATTCTTACAAATAACTTGTTTAAAAAGTAACCTGGCAGTCAAGATGACTTCTGAAATTTATATTTGAAACACCAAACAATTAGACTAAAGACAACATGACTGACGCAACCTAGCCAGAACAATGGAGTGCTCTCTGATTAAATTACCTGAAATGGCTTTATCAGTACAGTCATCAGGGGCAATTGGCACCCATTGATTTTGAAAGAGCCAACCCCCACCAAGTATGACTGGACAACTTGAGGGGTAGAGCCTTGAATCTCAGAGAAGATTCCAGAAGGACCTCATTAACACCAGAATGAGTTTTGGTAATGTCATGTGACTGCTTGTGCATCTCTGGGGAGACTGTAAGCTTTGTCAGACAGAAAGCAGAGAGGAATAACTGAAAAGCCATCCACGGAGCAGCTCTCTCTCTCTCCAGTAAAAATCCAGAAAAGACCCAGCTGCAACTAGTAAAGCCTCAAGCCTGCAGACTGCAACAACCAACAACTAGGGGACAAGGATCAAACCTCCTTTTCTGCCTTCCAGAGCCTGAGAAGCAAGCCCGCAACAGTGCACGTGGCTCAGCGAGGACTTCAGGACTACAATTTCAACTGAGGACTCTGGGACGAATATACTGTATTTAAATTCCATTTATTCCTGACTCTACTCCAACAACCAAATCTGTTTTCCCTCTGTAATCTATTTGTGTGTGTGTGCGTGTGTGTGTGTGTGTGTGTGTGTGTGACTCTCGTGTGAATGTGTGTGTGAATGCGTAGTGTATTTTAGCAATTTTAACCGGTTTAGAGTGTAAGATTACTAAATTTACATCTTTTTTGTTTAAACTGAAGAAAACCTGTCTGATTGGTTCTTTTGCAATTACCTTAGAGGAACAGGAGCAAGTTTCCGTGCTGTATCTCTAAACTAAACTAAAGTGCTCACTGAGGTGCTAAGTTCAACCACTGTTAAAAAAAGGATAAACCTGTTGCAGTCAAACCAGAGAAGGGGCGAAAGGGGGAGCCTGAGACAAGAAGGCATACGGCATGCTTGCCTTCATCGGTTGGGGCATAGAGTATAAAAATTGGCAAGTCATGCTGCAGCTGTACAGAACCTTATTTAGGCCACACTTAGAATATTGCATGCAATTCTGGTCGCCACATTACCAGAAGGATGTGGAGGCTTTGGAGAGGGCACAGAAGAGGTTTACCAGGATGTTGCCTGGTCTAGAGGGTATTAGCTATGAGGAGAGGTTGAACAAACTCGCATTGTTTTCACTGGAACGACAGAGGTGGAGGGGCGACCTGATAGAGGTTTACAAAGTTATGAGTGGCACGAACAGAGTGGATAGTCAGAAGCTTTTTCCCAGGGTGTAAGAGTCAGTTACTAGGGGACATAGGTTTAAAGTGCGAGGGGCAAAGTTTAGAGGGGATGTGCGAGGCAAGTTTTTTACACAAAGGGTGGTGAGTGCCTGGAACTTGCTGCCGGGGGAGGTGGTGGAAGCAGGTACGATAGCGACGTTTAAGAGGCATCTTGACAAATACATGAATAGGATGGGAATAGAGGGATACGGACCCCCGGAAGTGCAGAAGGTTTTAGTTTACAGGCAACAAGATCGGTGCAGGCTTGGAGGGCCGAATGGCCTGTTCCTGTGCTGTACTGTTCTTTGTTCTTCTTCACCTGATAGTCTAGGCATGCATCCCCAAATACAGAGGGAAGTTGGCAGGGAGATGTTTTCCCCATCTCTCTTAGGGCATTCCCTCCTTGCTGGGTACAATTCCATGGGTGCTGATTGCCCGCTGGTATCTCTGTCAATTTGTCATTCTTCACATTCAGACGACACAGACATGAGGGGCCAAGCGGCCTCTTTCTGTGCCTTAAACTTTCTATGATTCTAAACTTTCTATAATTTGAGCCTAGTGACTAAAGGTAGTCTGTTAGGGCCATTATAGCTCAGTTAGTTGCTGTCCTTGCTAACTTCAACATGCACAAGCACATTTCCATTAGCGTCATTGAATAGCAATCAGCAACGGGACTTCTGAATTGCACCCGCCCTTGCCCACACCCCCTATCCTGACCAGGGGCAAGGGGGCTTAATGTAATTGCCACACTGTCACCCTGGCTGAGATGCGTTTACTCAGCATGGATAACGTCTCAGTACCATAAAATATGGTGCATTTATTCATTGAATTATGAAGGTTGCCCTTACAAAAGATCCTTTGATCATTAACTATATGTTAATTAGTGTTAAGATTTATTTTTAAAGAATAACTGACAACAGGAAAATCCATCCTTGTTGCTAGGGTAGCATAATAGCACAGTTCTAACTTTATCTACCTGACCTGGCAATGCTTAACATTGTTACTGGGGGCAAAGTGGAAGAATGTAGTACTGTTCACCTTGATGACTGCAGATTCTCACAGTCACAAGTCACAGCGTAACTAAACTACATGGTATTGCAAAAAAATTAAATACCAACATCCGTCATAATAGTGATATAAAATATCACATTTAATAGAGCTACTATTAGATGGAATAAGGCTCTGTGATTTTTAAGGTGAGGATAATTCAGAGTTTCTCTGTTTAAAAAAAAGTCAGGTCTTTCACAGAGATCTACACAAGTTCAGTAGAATTAGCCACTCCCTTAAGAGGCCTGATTGCCTGCTTTCTATGGGAACCGACTCCCACTGTTCTCTATGCATGAGCAGTACCAGGACACTTGAGTGTAACAATGAAACTTCCTTGTGGTCTGGACTGGACTTCTGTCACTCATTCACAGCCATGGAGCCCTTCCATCTTTCTGAAGGCGAACCAAGTTGGGGGCTGCGTGAGACGTTGTTTCATTCTGATTTGTAAACTACTTCATCCACAGTAAGCAAGCCATCCAAAAAACTAAGAGTGATTAAATTCACTTGGCATAATACATTTGTGTATTGTTACAAAAACAAAGGACACACACTAGTCCATTTAAGTGGGTGTCTGACTCAAAAGCAAGATCCCTGTGACCTGTTCTGCCACCCAGGACAGCAGTCTGTTCCCTTTGCAGCCTTTTTGTGCTCTACTGACTTGTGCAAAGGAGCTCTGACTGTCCCCCAGTAGTGGGAAAGGAGCAGGGGAATAGTTAAAATGGTGAGGCTCCATTTCCCATTCCATTCACACCAGCCTGCGATTTTTACGCCACTGGTTTTGACAGCAGATGAGGTTCATGTCGGAATGCAGATTTCAGATTCCTTGGCACGCACGGGATCTGATGACATTTTAAACCACTTCTGAGTGAAGCACCTGCCCCAGGGACCCCACTCTGTAAAATTGGCAGACAGCCAGCAAGGTTAAATTACATTACATAAGTTAAAAAGCAGCCATTAATGAAACAAAAAAAGCAAGGCATGAAGTGCCCTTTTGAATAATCAGAAATAGCTAGAAAATTGACTATTAGTCAGTCTCTGAGAGAACTTCCGATCTCACATTGTCATTACCATTCATTTGCCTTCTGATCCACAAATTAGCATGGAGCTGTCTTGGGAAGCTCACTCATTTTAGGCAATCTTTTAATTCAAAAACCTTAACATTCAAGGTCCTTCCATAAACAAATGTTGAGAGGATCCATACACTGGCAGTCGGTATAAAAACACTGGTATAGTTCATTCAAAGTATGATTTAAAGCCAGAAAGTGTTGGAAATAGCACGTCTGGCAGCATGTGTGGAGAGAGAAGCAGAGTTAACGTTTCAGGTCTGTGACCTTTCATCAGTTACTTCCTCTGACTGAAAAGTTTCTGCTACTGTTTATATTTTGATACGATGGTACTGCATCATAAAAGTCTGTGGAAAAATGTCGATTTGGCTTGTAGATCAGTGTCACAGAATCATTATAGCGTAGAAGGAGGCCATTCAGCCCATTGTGTCCACACCAGCTCTCTGAAAGAGCAACTCCCTCAGTTCCATTCCCCTGCCTTCTCCCCATAACCCTGCACATTCTTCTTTTTCATGTAACTGTCTAATTCCATTTTGAATGCTTCAATTGGACCTGCCTCCACCACGTTCTCAGGCAGTGCATTCCAGACCTTAATGAGATGACTGACAACTTGTCCCTAGTCTTCTATCCGTTTCTCCCCTTCTTTCCTGACTGATTGCTAAAGGTGTAGTTCCTCTGAAATGTTCACCTTTGCGATGGACGCCATCTTTTATGTGTGAGGATAGACAACTACAACAACCTGTATTTGTATAGCACTCTTAATGTAGGGAAACATCCCAAGATGCATCAGGGAAACATAATTGCATAAAATTGGCAGCGAAACAAAGAAAGATATATGAGCAAATGAATTAAGAGCAGAAGTAGGCCATTCGGCCCCTCGAACCTGCTCCATCATTCAGTAAGATCATGACTGATCGGTTTGTGTTTCGAATTCCACACTCCCATCTACCCCGAAAACCTTTGATTCCCTTGTCTAACAAGAATCTATCTACCTCCGCCTTAAAAATATTCAATGACCCCGCCTCCACCACCTGCTGAGGCAGAGAGTTCAAAAGTCGCACAACCCTCAGAGAAAAAATTTCTCCTCATCTCTGTCCTAAAAGGGAAATCCCTAATTTTAAAACAGTGTCCCCTAGTTCTGGACTCACCCACAAGATGAATCATCCTTTCCACATCCACTTTGTCAAGACCGTTCAGGATCTTATAAACTTCAATCAAGTCTCCCTTCACTCTTCTAAACTCCAGTGAAAACAAGCCCAGTCTGTCCAACCTTTCCTCATAAGACAACCCGCTCATTCCAGGTATCAACCTTGTAAACCTCCTCTGAAATGCCTCCAACGTATTCACATCCTTCCTTAAATAAGCAACAGCCTGACATAGTCATAATCACGGAATAATACCTTACTGACAATGTCCCAGACACCGCCATCACCATCCCCGGGTATGTCCTGTCCCACCGGCAGGACAGACCCAGCAGATGTGGCGGCACAGTGATATACAGTCGGGAGGGAGTTGCCCTGGGAGTCCTCAACATCAACTCAGGACTCCTGAAGTTTCATGGCATCAGGTCAAACAGGGGCAAGGAAAACTCCTGCTGATTACAACCTACTGCCTCTCCTGAACTGATGAATCAGTACTCCTCCATGTTGAACAGCACTTGGAGAAAGCACTGATCATGGCAAAGATGCAGAATGTACTCTGGGTGGGGAAATTCAATGTCATTAGGATGAGTGACTAAATGCTTGGTCAAAGAGGTAAGTTTAAAGAAAGTCTTAAAGGAGGAGATAGGGGTGGGAAAGTTGAAAGGTTAGAGAGGGAATTTCAGAGGTAAGGGCCGAGACATCTGAAGGCTCAGCCACCAGTGGTGGTCTGAAGGAAGGGGGAATGGAGTAGGCTAGAGTTAGAGGAGTGCAGAGTTCTAGGAGGGTTGTAGGAATGGAAAAGATTATAATTTGAAAGGTTTTAGCATTTAATACTTCACTCTTCATTCAAAGTAGCATTGATAATGCATTAACAGTTAATATAGAAATTCACTGCTAAAAAAAAATGAGATTGCAGGAAATGGGTCTAAAACAGTTTCAAATCAGTTTTTAAAGAATCAAATTCAACTCTAATTGATAGTAATTCATCAATCATTCTGTGAGAGTTCATCAAGATAGGGAATATCAGAAATTGGATCTCACATTGAGCGCATTAAAGAGTATTCTTATGAGTTTGGCTTTGAGTTGCATTAATGAGTTGAAAGGGACAATAAGGCCTTTTACATTATAGACTATGTCTTGGGAGCCCAGATTAACAGGACCACTCTCAGAAAATTACTTTCAAATTATGCAATCAGTCTCCAATGCCTTGTGAACTGGTGCCAAAGAGAAAGTGGTGTGGATGCACAGATTGACTATAACATTTTGACCATCACACATATGTAATACTAAATTTGTAGTTATGTCAGTACAAACATAATAATATATTTGCACATGATGAAGTCCTGATACAATGAAATGACATTATAGAAACATGCTTCTGCTCAGCCAATAGTTCCATTAAGACTAATAGGAGACAGAAAGACATAGTGAAAAATAGGTCTAATAGTGATGGTTTAAAAATATCCAGCTAGTTTACCTTGATGCGCCCACTACCTATGAAAGATCTTCATTCTGGAGTAGAGAATGCCAAAGATGCACAATCCTCTGAGTGAAAAGAAATTCTCCACATCTCCGTCCTAAATGGCTAGCCCCATATCCTGAGACTGTGCTGCCCAGTGGTGCAATGGTTGGCACCACAGCCTCACAACTCCAGGGACCCGGGTTCAATTCTGGGTACTGCCTGTGTGGAGTTTGCAACTTCTCCCTGTGACCGCATGGGTTTTTGCCGGGTGCTCCGGTTTCCTCCCATCGCCAAAGACTTGCAGGTGATAGGTAAATTGGCCATTGTAAATTGCCCCTAGTGTAGGTAGGTGGTAGGGAATATGGGAATACTGTAGGGTTAGTATAAATGGGTGGTTGTTGGTCGGCACAGGGCCTGTTTCAGTGTTGTATCTCTAAATAAAAATTCCAGTTTTTTTGATTAATTGAATTCAAATTTCACCATCTGCCATGGTGGGATTCGAGCCCATGTCACCAGAGCATTAACCTGGGCTCTGAATTATTAGTCCAGTGACATTACCACTACGCCACTACCTCCCCATCTTCAGCCAGGGGAAACAACCTCTCAGCATCTACCCTGTCAAGCCCTCTAAGAATTTTAAACACTTCAATGAGATCACCTCTCATTTTTCTAAACTCCAGCGAATTTAGGCCCTTTTCTCCTTATCGGTCAGCCCTCTCACGCCGGGAATCAACCCAGTTGCACCCCTTCTAAGAAAAGTATAGCTTTTCTTAGGTAAGGAGACCAAAACTGTCACGGTGCTCCAGGTTTGGTCTCAACAAAGCCCTGTATAATTGCAACAAGACTTCCTTACTCCTGTACTCCAATTCCCTTGAAATAAAGGTTAACATACTATTTGCCTCCCAAATTGCTTCCTATACCTGCATGTTAACTTTCTGTGATTTGTGTACAAGGACACCCAAGTCCCTCTAAACACCAACATTTACCAGTCTCTCACCTTTTAAAAAATATTCTGCTTTTCCATTCTTCCTACCAAGATGGATAATTTCACATTTTCCCACATCTACCACCCTCTTGCCCAATCCCTTAATCAGTCTGTATCCCTTTGCAGCCTTTTTACACCTGCCTCACAATTTATTTTTCCACCTTGCTTCGTATCATCTTCAAACTTGGATATATTACATTCAGTCCTTTTATCTAAGTCATTGATATAGATTGCAAACAGTTGAGGCCCAAGCGCTGATCCTTGCAGTACTCCACTAGCTACATCCTGCCATCCCAAAAAATATGGACCATTTATTTCTACTCTCCATTTTCTGTCGATTAACCAAACCTCTATCCATGCTAATATATTAACCTCAATCCCATGAGCCTGAATGTTCTGTAACAACCACTTGTGTGGCATGTCATGAAAACCCTACATGCCAAATGGCAAATATTAATTTCATCGGTTGGAACTTTGCCTTAGACTTACTGGAAATACTTACAAATAACTTTTTAAAATATGGTCACTGCAATTTACATTTGAAACACCAAAAGATTAGACTGGAGACAACACGACTGACTCAGCCTAGCCAGACAATGTGGTGCTCTCTGATTAAATTACCTGAAATGGCCTTATCAACACCATCATCAGTGGCTATTGACTCCCATTGGCTTTGAAAGAGCCAACCACCAGCAACCTCCCCCCCCCCCCCCCCAAGTTTGACTGGACAGCTTGAGGGGTAGAGCCTTGAATCTAAGAGAAGATTCCAGAAGGACCTCATTAAAACTATAAAGAGGTTTTGGTAATGTCATGTGACTGCTTGTACAGTTCTGGGAAAACTGTAAGCTTTGTCAGACAGAAAGCAGAGAGGAGTAACTGAAAAGCTATCCACAGTGCAACTCTCTCTCTCTCTCTCTCTCTCTCTCCAGTAAAGATCCAGAGAAGACACGGCTGCAACTGTTAAAGCTTCAAGCTTACAGACCACCACAGCCAAAAACCAGGGGGCAAGGATTGAACCCCTTCTTCTGCCTTCCGGAGCCCTGATAAGCAAGCCCGCAACCGTGCATGTGGCCCCGCCAGGACTTTAGAACTACAATTTCAACTGAGGACTCTGGAACTGATAAACTGGATTTCAACTCCATTTATTCCGGATGCTACTCCAACCACCAAAACTGTTTTCCCTCTGTAATCTATTTGTGTGTGTGTGACTCTCGTGTGAAGGTGTGCATGAATGCGTAGCGTATTTTTAGTAATTTTAAACGGTTTAGAGTGTCAAGAATAATAAACTTACATCTTTCGTGTTTAAACTCTCAAGAAAACCTGTCTGATTGGTTCTTTTGCAATTACATTAGAGGAACAGGGACAAGCGCTCAATGAGGTGGTAGGTTCAATCACTGTGTTAAAAAAAGGATAAACTCTGTTGTGGTCAAACCAGAGAAGGGTGGAAAGGGGGAGCCTGAGACACTCTCCTCACCTGGCTGTAACAGCCACCTTATTGAATACCTTCTAACAATTCAAATGTACTACACCCCCATTGTCCCTCTTTATCAACGCTGCTGGTTACACCCTCAAAAAACTCTAATAGATTTGTCAAATGTGAATTTCCTTTCATAAAAATGTGTTGACTCTGCATAATCATATTGTGATTTTCCAAGATCCCTGTTATGCCATACTTAATAATAGATTCTAGTATTTCCCCTATTACTCACGTGGGCTTACTGGCCTCTAGTTCCCTGTTTTCTCCCTCCCTCTTTTCTTGAAGAGAGGGTTTACATTCTACCTCCAATCCATGGCGACCATTCTAATGTGAAGGAAATCACACCTGCCAAATGGAAACATATTAATTTTTTCATATGGGGCACTGCTTAAAACCATTTTACTGGAACTTACTTTAAACAAAAACAGAGCTGAGCGGCTGAAAACATGGCTGAAAACATGTTTGCTCATTTGCATTCCGAGAGACATGAATGGAGAGACAGTGCTCCTTGATTCAATTAACAAGATTGGTCTGGACAGTAGTGATGATCCAAAGACACCAACAGCTTTTGACTTTATAAGAGACAAAACTCCTCCCCCCAGTCAGCCAACCCTGAAAGATTGGAAAAACTAGACCCTACATCCTCCTATGTAAATGCAGACAACAAAAGCACCCTACCAGGGCTGCTAACAACATTTGCAGAAACCTGCAGGGACAAAGAAAGTCCTCATTAAGGCAGAGAAACAGTGAGGGTGATGCTTCATCTAGTTGACGTGCCGCAGGGGAGTGCAGTGGAACTTGGACAAACATCTGTAAGCAGGAGTGTCCCAGAGGACAAAGGGACAATTAGCAAAGAATTGTCCCCCACAATCAGGAGCAAAGGGAACCAAAAATACCCTGAAGTGAAGAGGACTTGCATGACTCACCAAAGCACTGAAAGTGAGGTCAGAGTGGATCCATCCACTGCAGACTCCCATGATCAGAGCTCAAATTCAGAGCTAATGCAATCTAACAATTTTCCTGCAGACCCCAACAGGAACAAAGGCACCCTGGACAATTAGGGAAAAATGCAAACATCAAAGCTTCCCAAACATCACATGTTTATTGGGATGCCCATTCCCAATTTGTTGCAAGCTGATATTAAAGAAACTTTAAACCCCTTAGGCAACACATAACTATCTCAGCCCCAACTCATGGGAAAGGAATAGTTTAAAGCAGTACTGCTACAAAGAAAAAGACAACTGAAACAACTTTTAAGATTTCTGAATGGATGAGAGTGAATGAGAGAAATGCACATGTACTTTCCTGTATTTTCTCTTCCTTCTAACTTATAATGAAATGCTCCCAATATCGCATTTCATTCGGTGAGGGGCGGAGATGTGATGGAAATCACACCTGCCAAATGGAAACATATTAATTTTGTCACATGGGACACTACTTGAAACCAACATTGCAAAGAACTTGTTTAAAAAGAAAAGCAGAGCTGAGCGGCTGAAAACATGGTTGCACAGTTGCATTCTGAGAGACATGAATGGAGAGACAATGGGGGTGCTCCTTGATTCAGTTAACAAGATTGCTTTGGACAATAGTGTTGATCAAAAGACAGCAACAGCTTTTGACTTTATAAGAGGCAAAATTCCACCTCCCACTGGGTATTTCTGGGAGGCTCTGAAATCCAAACATCCTCCAAGAAGTGGCTGTTTCAAACAAAGAGATGGTCACATGACCTACCTGCTGCTCAGACTGGGGTTTTTTGAATTGTGCCTCACAGAAAGGAAACAGACTGCAATTTAAACATCAAGGAGAAGACTTCTCTCTCTCTGTCCCAGGAAGTCCCAGGAAAACCATGGTGGCAGTTTCTATGCTTCAAGAACTAAAGACAAAGCCTCTCTTCGGCTTTCTGGTACCAGAGAAGCAAGTTTGAAATTGTGCACTGAGGCCCAGTGAGGATTCCAAGACCTTAACTTCAATTAAGGACATTGTATCAAGGATATTACCACGCAGTAACTGAATTCTATTTATCACAAACTCGACTTCAGACACCACCCCCAATTCTTTCTTTCTCTCTGTATCTATTTGTGTGTGTGTGCCTCTCATATGCATGAGAGCATGGTTGCATCTCGTATTTTAGTAATTTTAACCAGGTTAGAGTGATAAGGCTAATAAACTTATATCTTTCTTGTTTAAACTCAAGAAAACCTGTCTGATTGGTTCATTTGCAATTGCAATGAGAATGCAAAGAGCATGGGCTCACTGAGGTGGTAAGCTAAAATCACTGTGTCTTAAAAGATAAATTCTGTTATGGCCAAACCAGGAAAGGTGCAAGAGGGGAACCGAAGACCCCTTCCTCACCCGGTTGTAACACTAGCATCTAGGGACTTCCGGAAGATCAATATCAATATATCCACTATCTCTGCAGCTAACTGTTTTAAAACCCAAGGATGTCAACCATCAGGTCTAGGGGATTTGATGACTTTTAGTCCCATTAATTTTTCTAGTACTTTTTCTTTACTAATATTAATTATTATAAGTTCCTCACTGTCATTAGACCCTAAAATTCCAGTATGTTCTTTTCTCCCTGAAGACAGACACAAAATATTTGTTTAACATTGTTGCCATTCCCTTATTCTCCATTATAATTTCTCATGTCTGCCTCTAAGAGACCCACATTTACTTTTGCTAATCTCTTCCTTTTTAAATACTTGTGAATACTCTTACAATCTGTTTTTAAATTTCTTGTTATTTTACTCTCCTATTCTACTTTTACCCTCTATCAATTTCTTGGTCATCTTTTGTTAATTTTAAAATCCTCCCAATCATCAGGGTTACTACACTTCCTGGCAACATTGTAAGCTCTTCTTCTAATCAAATTTTTTCCTTAACTTCTCTTGTTAGCCATGGTTGTACCACTTTTTCAGGGAATGTATATTCATTGATAATAATGAACTCTTTAAATGTTCGCCATTATCATTTAATATTTTAATTTTCTAATTTACCTCAGCCAACCTGCCGCTCATACTTTCATAATTGGCTTTGATAAATATAAGACCCTAGTTTTGGACTTAACCACATCACTTGCAAACTTAATTGAAATTCTTTCATATTATGATCACTCTTCCCGATACCATCGTTTACTATAAGGAAACTAATTACCCAAGTTTCACAGTTTCATTACATAATACTAGATCTAAAATAGCATGTCTGCTAGTTGTCAACACATTATACTAGACTTGTATCATTATTCGTTTTGAGAAACATCACTGCAACATGCTGTCACATTGCTCATGCATGACAACATTTACAAAAATTCTGTGTCATTTTCCTCTTCTATTCACTGTACATTATAGGATTTCAAACTGGAAATTATTGACTCTAAATGGTCAGATATCTGTCCATCTGGGGCTGGGCATACCGTACACATCAAGTGTAAAGTCTAGAGAATTCTGTACTCTATTGTTTTTTTCTATATTTGTTGACTGGAATTTTGTATTTGTTACTGTAGCATTTGGCTTTCATTATGATTGCCTAAGCAGAATTTTGCTATTTTTAAATATTTCTTATATGTTAAAGACACTATTTTTTGACTTAAAATAACCAGTTCACATCAATTAAAGTGATTTCAACTGTTAAAAGCAACCCAAAGTGAGATATGACAGTCTGAAGACTGTACGTTTTTGCATGTTATCGTAGTTTTGAGTCAATGGGAAGGATTGCTGGGCTCAATTAGCTAAAATGGTCACATTATTCTGAAAACATCTTCAACCATCAATATAGGTGTTTTCCTTTGTTTTCAGTGAATGTGAGTGGAATACCCATTGTGGATTAATTAAATCATGAAAGCTTGGGCAAGATTTTCCCTGCAGGCTTCTGAACCCCACTGGGAAAATGGCCTGGGGGTGGGATGGAACCGGGAAATTAACCACTTCCCCCTTGTTTCCCCACACTTACCCCACGCATCGACAGTTCTTATTTAAAGAGGGAGCCAAGCACAATACTGCAGAGGCCAGAAATCTGAAATAAAAACGGAAAATGACGGAAACATGCACCAGGTCAGGCAACACCTCTGGAGAGAAGAAGGTAGAATTAATATTTCAGATCAATGTTCTTTAGGCTTTTACTTATGGAATTGTCCAGTGAAACTGACCCAAAGAGATAACTAGCATAAGACTCACTTTGTAGCAGCTACTTAATACTAATAAAAGTATTTTTACAATATTTCCTATTAGATTTCCATTCAATTAGAAGTTACAATATAGATCCACAGAAGTATCAATATTTGCAGGGGGATCCATTCACACAAAATGATTGATTTAGATCAAGCTTGGGATACAAAGTGCTGGACAAACAATACTTTGTGTATAAACACGTGGCTTGAAAAGAAAGTGGTAAACAGACACTAGTGGCTCATTTTAGTACTGCCTTCCTGCAATTTTAATGTGGTCCTCTGATCAGGTGAAAGGAAGGCAGTGGGGTTCTTCTTTAAATATGTAGATCAGGCTCCAAAGACAGGGCCCGACTGTAATTTTAACCGGAGACCTGTACAGGGAAGCTATTGTGACTTCCCCTTTAAGCCAATCTAGCAGTGAGCAGTGAGGACTAGAAAAATGATTTAATTTTACATGTTTAGTTTTGTCGTGAGCCAGAGGAGCAGAAGGAAACCTTAGGCCTCCATTGTCCTGGATTCCCCTTCCCATCTTCTGATTGCAAGGTCCTCCCAACCTCCTCGCAACCACTTACTTGCATTCTGGGGACTGTTCCTTCAAGTCTGTGATGGTGGCTTCCAGTGCGCTAAATCCCTTTCCTGCCCACTGACCAACTACGGCTTTCCACTGGGTTCAGGTGGTAGACGTCAGGAGGCTCCTCCTCCTCGTCCAGCAATATCTCAGTTTTAAAATTCTTATCTTTGTTTTTAAATCCCTCCATAGCCTCGCTCCTTCCTATCTTTGTAACCTCCTCCAGCCCCATAACCCTCCAAGATCTCTGCGCTCCTCCAATTTTGGTCTCATCTGCATCCCCGATTTTCTTTGTTCTGCCATTGACACTGCCTTCAACCGCACAGGCTCTAAGCTCTGGAATTCTGTCCCCAAATTTCTCTGCCTCTCTCCCTCTCCTCCTTTAAGACACTTCATAAAACGTACCTCTTTGATCAAGCCTTTGTCACTTGTCATGGCCATTGTCTTTGGTCCCTGAAAGGAGCTACCGATCACATATCCATGACATCACCAAGATCACCTATTTTTCTGGCGTGCCTGATCTCATCTGCTGCTGAAACCCCCATCCATGCCTTGTTACCTTGACTTAACTATTCCAAACCCATGACCTCTACCACCTAAAAGGTCAAGGGCAGCAGATGGATTGGAACAGCACCACCTGCAAGTTCCCCTCCAAGCCATACACCCATCCTGACTTGGAACTATATCCCCGTTCCTTCACTGTTGCTGGGTCAAAATCCTCGAAATCCCTTCCTAGCAGCACTGTGGGTGTACCTTCCCCACATGGACTGCAGCTGTTCAAGATGCAGCTCACCACCATTGGCAGCTGTGCCTGCAGCTGCTGAGGCCCTTAGCTCTGGAATTCCCTCCCTACCTCTCTTCCTCCTTTAAGATGCTCCTTCAAGCCTGTTTCTTTAACCAAGCTTTTTGTCATCTGGCCTTATATCTTTTTATTTGGCTTGGTGTCAGATTTTGTTTGTTAACACTCCTGTGAAGGGCTTTGGGACATTTAGCTATATTAGATGTGCTATATAAATGCAAGGTGTTCTTTTTGTTGTCGTCCTAATATCTCCTTATCTCATATATGGTTGCCAACCCTCCAGCTTCGAGACTCGAGCATTTAAAGATTAATCCCCAGGAAAGTGCTGTGAGCCAGCCTGGAGAAAAATTGTTGGGCATTAAAAAAAGTTGTGTATTTTTTTCATTTCTTTTGAACACTTCTGTTTATAACTGAGAAGGAATTCTGGAGTTGAGAGAAAAGGCTATTTGACTGACAGTCAAGAAACATCTTAAAGAGTAAGCAACAGTCTTCTTGCCTTCCATTTGGTGTGAATGGGGTTGAGTCATCAGCATGGATGACCAATGGTGGGAGCGTGGGTGTGGAGCAGTGGGAGGTCAGAGGTCAAATGATGAAATCTCCAGACATGCATCCAACATGGGATGGCAACACTAGCCTTGGTGTCAAATTTTGTTTGACAATAAGTCCCATGAAGCACCTTGGGATGTTTTACTACGTCTAAGGTGCAAGATGCTATAAATATGCTGTAAATACAAGTTGTTGTTGTAAACAGACAGGATCCATGCTGTCTGCGTTGGCCCCCGCCCACATGACACCCGGTTGGTGAGTTAAAGTCAGTCACTTAAATTTCTTTGTTGTAGAAAATAAAGACTACATTTTTCACCTAGAGTATTGGGATTTAGAGTAATTCTTCATGGTTTGGAAGTACTAGAACTTTGCCTTATCCTGATTAGAATTTTTTAAAAAATCAACTTCCTTTGTTAAGCTCAAATCCATCTGCGAAACTACATATTAATTTTACCCAGACTGGCAATTGTACTTTTCTGCAGAAAACCTGTTACAACAGTTCCCCAGACGCCAGTTCAGGTATTCCAAAGATCTGACTGGCAGACACTTTGAACTGCAAACAACAGCTGTGAGCTTCGTCCAGACTTGTAGGTTGACAGCTGTAGTCTCCATGAAGATAGGCTAGGCTTCAGACATTTGGAGGCTGAATTTTTTGCCTTACCTGGAACTCCCGCTGCCAGGGACAAAAGCAGGAGGTGAACCAGCTTCAGCGGGCAGCGAAACCCTGGGGCAGCATTTTTCTGGTGGTGGCCAATTAACAGGGCACCGCCAGGGCCGCCGTCCAATTGGGGATAGCGGACTGCCCCCAAGAGCTGCTGGCCCAATCAAAGGGTTGTGGTGTAGAGGTGGCACTGTTGGTGTTGGGGTGGCCATTGCTGCCGGTGGTCCCTTCCATAGGCCATGAAGCGGCAATCAAGGAGGGGTCTCCCCACCCCCACCCTCGGATCCTGCTGGGTGGGAAGTAGCCCTTACTTGACCATTTAAGTGGCTCAATTGGCTGCCTAGGTTCCCGCCACTGGCAATATGAAATGGCAGCGGGAAGACGTGAGCCTCCTTCCTGACGTCTTCCTCTGCCATATTGCCAGCCCTCCTGCTTCCCAGCCCATCTGCAATGGGCCAGGAAAATTCAGCCCTAGGAACTTTCATTTCAGTTGCACATCTGTTTTAGATTTCATGGAAATGCATTGAAATGTGTTTCATTTTATGTTTTATGTTTAACCTGAAACTTTGGCCTCATGGGATGTGGGCGTCGCTGGCTATGCCAGCATTTATTGCCCATCCCTAATTTCCCGTGAGAAGGTGGCGGTGAGCTGCCTTCTTGAACCGCTGCAGTCCATTTGCGGTAGGTACACCCACAGTGCTGTTCGGAAGGGAGTTCCAGGATTTTGACCCAGCGACAGTGACGGAACGGCGATATAGTTCCAAGTCAGGATGGTGTGTGACTTGGAGGGGAACTTGCAGGTGGTGGTGCTCCCATGCATTTTCTGCCCTTGTCCTTCTAGTTAGTAGAGGTCGCAGGTTTGGAAGGTGCTTTCTAAGGAGCCTTGGTGCATACTGCAGTGCATCTCATAGATGGTACATACTGCTGCCACTGTGCGTTGGTGGTGGAGGGAGTGAATGTTTGTAGATGGGGTGCCAATCAAGCGGGCTGCTTTGTCCTGGATGGTGTCGAGCTTCTTGAGTGTTGTTGGAGCTGCACCCATCCAGGCAAGTGGAGAGTATTCCATCACAATCCTGACTTTTGCCTTGTAGATGGTAGACAGGATTTGGGGAGTCAGTAGGTGAGCTACTCGCCTCAGGATTCCTAGCCTCTGACCTGCTCTTGTAGCCACGGTATTTATGTGGCTACTCCAGTTCAGTTTCTGGTCAATGGTAGCCCCTAGGATGTTGATAGTGGGGGATTCAGCGATGGTAATGCCATTGAATGTCAAGGGGAGATGGTGAGATTCTCTCTTGTTGGAGATGGTCATTGCCTGGCACTTGTGTGGCGCAAATGTTACTTGCCACTTATCAGCCCAAGCCTGGATATCGTCCAGGTCTTGCTGCATTTCTGTATGGACAGCTTCAGTATCTGAGGAGTCACGAATGGTGCTGAACATCGTGCAATCATCAGTGAACATCCCCACTTCTGACCTTATGATTGAAGGAAGGTCATTGATGAAGCAGCTGAAGATGGTTGGGCCTAGGACTACCCTGAGGAACTCCTGCAGTGATGTCCTGGAGCTCAGATGATTGACCTCCAACAACCACAACCATCTTCCTTTGCGTTAGGTATGACTCCAGCCAGTGGAGGGTTTTCCCCTTGACTCCCATTGACCTCAGTTTTGCGAGGGCTCCTTCATGCCATACTCGGTCAAATGCTGCCTTGATGTCAATGGCAGTCACTCTCACCTCACCTCTTGAGTTCAGCTCTTTTGTCCATGTTTGAACCAAGGCTGTAATGAGGACAGGAGCTGAGTGGCCCTGGCGGAACCCAAACTGAGCGTCACTGAGCAGTTATTGCTAAGCAAGTGCTGCTTGATGGCACTGTTGATGACACCTTCCGTCACTTTACTGATGATTGAGAGTAGGCTGATGGGGAGGTAATTGGCTGGGTTGGATTTGTCCTGCTTATTGTGTACAGGACATTCTTTCTTTTTTCTTTTGGGCCTCCTTATCTCGAGAGACAATGGATACGCGCCTGGAGGTGGTCAGTGGTTTGTGAAGCAGCGCCTGGAGTGGCTATAAAGGCCAATTCTGGAGTGACAGGCTCTTCCACAGGTGCTGCAGAGAAATTTGTTTGTTGGGGCTGTTGCACAGTTGGCTCTCCCCTTGCGCCTCTGTCTTTTTTCCTGCCAACTACTAAGTCTCTTCGACTCGCCACAATTTAGCCCTGTCTTTATGGCTGCCCGCCAGCTCTGGCGAATGCTGGCAACTGACTCCCACGACTTGTGATCAATGTCACACGATTTCATGTCGCGTTTGCAGACGTCTTTATAACGGAGACATGGACGGCCGGTGGGTCTGATACCAGTGGCGAGCTCGCTGTACAATGTGTCTTTGGGGATCCTGCCATCTTCCATGCGGCTCACATGGCCAAGCCATCTCAAACGCCGCTGACTCAGTAGTGTGTATAAGCTGGGGGTGTTGGCCGCTTCAAGGACTTCTGTGTTGGAGATATAGTCCTGCCACCTGATGCCAAGTATTCTCCGAAGGCAGCGAAGATGGAATGAATTGAGACGACGCTCTTGGCTGGCATACGTTGTCCAGGCCTCGCTGCCGTAGAGCAAGGTACTGAGGACACAGGCCTGATACACTCGGACTTTTGTGTTCCGTGTCAGTGCGCCATTTTCCCACACTCTCTTGGCCAGTCTGGACATAGCAGTGGAAGCCTTACCCATGCGCTTGTTGATTTCTGCATCTAGAGACAGGTTACTGGTGATAGTTGAGCCTAGGTAGGTGAACTCTTGAACCACTTCCAGAGCGTGGTCGCCAATATTGATGGATGGAGCATTTCTGACATCCTGCCCCATGATGTTCGTTTTCTTGAGGCTGATGGTTAGGCCAAATTCATTGCAGGCAGACGCAAACCTGTCGATGAGACTCTGCAGGCATTCTTCAGTGTGAGATGTTAAAGCAGCATCGTCAGCAAAGAGGAGTTCTCTGATGAGGACTTTCCGTACTTTGGACTTCGCTCTTAGACGGGCAAGGTTGAACAACCTGCCCCCTGATCTTGTGTGGAGGAAAATTCCTTCTTCAGAGGATTTGAACGCATGTGAAAGCAGCAGGGAGAAGAAAATCCCAAAAAGTGTGGGTGCGAGAACACAGCCCTGTTTCACACCACTCAGGATAGGAAAGGGCTCTGATGAGGAGCCACCATGTTGAATTGTGCCTTTCATATTGTCATGGAATGAGGTGATGATACTTAGTAGCTTTGGTGGACATCCGATCTTTTCTAGTAGTCTGAAGAGACCACGTCTGCTGACGAGGTCAAAGGCTTTGGTGAGATCAATGAAAGCAATGTAGAGGGGCATCTGTTGTTCACGGCATTTCTCCTGTATCTGACGAAGGGAGAACAGCATGTCAATAGTCGATCTCTCTGCACGAAAGCCACACTGTGCCTCAGGGTAGACGCGCTCGGCCAGCTTCTGGAGCCTGTTCAGAGCGACTCGAGCAAAGACTTTCCCCACTATGCTGAGCAGGGAGATCCCACGGTAGTTGTTGCAGTCACCGCGGTCACCTTTGTTTTTATAGAGGGTGATGATGTTGGCATCGCGCATGTCCTGGGGTACTGCTCCCTCGTCCCAGCACAGGCATAGCAGTTCATGTAGTGCTGAGAGTATAGCAGGCTTGGCACTCTTGATTATTTCAGGGGTAATGCTGTCCTTCCCAGGGGCTTTTCCGCTGGCTAGGGAATCAATGGCATCACTGAGTTCCGATTTGGTTGGCTGTATGTCCAGCTCATCCATGACTGGTAGAGGCTGGGCTGCATTGAGGGCAGTCTCAGTGACAGCATTCTCCCTGGAGTACAGTTCTAGGTAGTGCTCAACCCAGCGGTCCATCTGTTTGCGTTGGTCAGTGATTATGTCCCCCGATTTAGATTTGAGGGGGGTGATCTTCTTGATGGTTGGCCCAAGAGCTCTCTTCATGCCATCATACATTCCTCTGATGTTTCCGGTGTCTGAGGCCAGCTGAATATGACTGCATAGGTGTTGCCAGTAGTCGTTTGCGCAACGCCTAGCTGTTCTTTGTGCAGTACTTCTGGCTGCTTTAAGTGCTGCGGATGTTAAATCGCTGGGGGCTTTCTTGTAGTTCAAAAGTGCAATGCGCTTAGCGGCTATGACAGGTTCCATCTCTTCATTATGAGATTGAAACCAGTCTGCATTTCTCTTCGCACTTTTGCCGTAGGTGGTCAAAGCTGACTCATAGATGGCGTCTCTGATGTGGGCCCACTTGGTCTCAGCATCCCCTGTGGGAGTGTTTTGAAGGGCTGTTACAAGTGAATTTAGAAATTTTTGTAACAGCTGTGGGTGAGAAATTCTGCTCGTGTTGATGCGCGGGTGGCCCTTCTGCTTGGAATGATGCAACTTCTTTGGTCTGACAGGACATACCTGGGCAATATTCCACATTGCAGGGTAGATGCCAGTGTTGTAGCTGTACTGGAACAGCTTGGCTAGGGGTGCGGCAAGTTCTGGAGCACAGGTCTTCAGTACTATTGCCGGAATATTGTCAGGGCCCATAGCTTTTGCAGTATCCAGTGCCTTCAGTCGTTTCATGATATCACGCGGAGTGAATCGATTTGGCTGAAGTCTGGCATCTGTGATGCTGGGGACTTCAGGAAGAGGCCGAGATGGATCATCACCTTGCCACATCTGGCTGAAGGTTGTTGCAAATGCTTCAGCCTTATCTTTCGCACTGATGTGCTGGGCTCCCCCATCATTGAGGATGGGGATATTTGTGGAGCCACCTCCTCCAGTTAGTTGTTTAATTGTTCACCACCATTCACAGCTGGATGTGGCAGGACTGCAGAGCTTAGATCTGATCCATTGGTTATGGGATTGCTTAGCTCTGTCTATCGCATGCTGCTTACGCAGTTTGGCATGCAGATAGTCCTGTGTTGTAACTTCACCAGGTTGACACCTGATTTTGAGGTATGCCTGGTGCTGCTCCTGGCATGCCCTCCTGCACTTTTCATTGAACCAGGGTTGGTCTCCTGGCTTGATGGTAATGCTAGAGTGGGGGATATGCCGGGCCATGAGGTTACAGATTGTGGTTGACTACAATTCTGCTGCTGCTGATGGCCCACAGCACCTCATGGATGCCCAGTTTTGCATTCCTAGTTCTGTTCAAAATCTATCCCATTTAGCACGGTGGTAGTGCCACACAATTTGTTGGAGGGTATCCTCAATGTGAAGGAGGGACTTCGTCTCCACAAGGACTGTGCGGTGGTCACTCCTACCAATACTATCATGGACAGATGCATCTGCGGCAAGCAGATTGGTGCGGACAAGGTCAAGTATGTTTTTCCCTCGTGTTGGTTCCCTCACCACCTACCACATACCCAGTCTAGCAGATATGTACTTTAGGACTCGGCCAGCTTGGTCAGTAGTGGTACTACCGAGCCACTGTTGGTGATGGACATTGAAGTCCCCCAACCAGAGTACATTTTGTGCCCTTGCCACCCTCAGTGCTTCCTCCAAGTGCTGTTCAACATGGAGGAGTACTGATTCATCAGATGAGGGAGGGCGGTAGGTGGTAATCAGCAGGAGGTTTCCTTGTCCATGTTTGATCTGATGCCATGAGACTTCATGGGGTCCAGAGTCGATGTTGAGGATTCCCAGGGCAACTCCCTCCCTACTGTGTACCACTGTGCCACCACCTCTGGTGGGTCTGTCCTGCCAGTGGGACAGGACATACCCGGGGATGGTGATGGCAGTGTCTGGGAAATTGTCTGTCAGGTATGATTCCATGAGTATGACTATGTCAGGCTGTTGCTTGACTAGTCTGTAGGACAGCTCTCCCAATTTTGGCACAAACCCCTAGATGTTAGTAAGGAGGACTTTGCAGGGTCGACAGGGCTGAATTTGCCATTGAAATTTCCGGTGCCTAGGTCGATGCCGGGTGGTCTGTCCAGTTTCATTACTTTTTATTGACTTTGTAGCGGGTAGATACAACTGAGTGGCTTGCTCTTCCATTTCAGAGGGCATGTAAGATTCAACCACATTGATCTGGAGTCACATGTAGGCCAGACCAGGTAAGGACAACAGATTTCCTTCCCTAAAGGACATTAGTGAACAAGATGGGTTTTTACAACAATCGACAATGGTTTCATGGCCATCATTAGACTAGCTTTTAATTCCAGATTTATTAATTGAATTCAAATTCCACCTTCTGCTGTGGTGGGATTTGAACCCATGTCCCCAGAGCAATACCCTGGGTCTCTGGGTTACTAGTCCAGTGACAATACCAATACGCCACCGCCTCCCCATAACTTCCCTATGGCAGGAGATGGTCGGGGATGGGGGGCAGGCGGCTGATGTTAGTGGGTTTGGGGTGGAGGCTAAACTGTTAAACGCGCAAAAGCATGACCATAAGCCACCGCGTACATGCCTAGTACCATTTCTATAGCTGCAGGTTTCGTAACCATGGAATGGTGGGACACCTCATTTACATGTTTCAATCAGACTTCCACAGAGCAATTGGGAGCCCAATTTATAATTAACTGCTGCTGCAGGGCCTGGGGGTCTCGAAACTGGGAAAGGGAGGTGGCACCTCATGACTCCACAAGTTACCTACTTTTCCAGCACTCCATGTGAGTCAGGAGGAGCAGAAGTGCTCACCAGGCCCCTCAAGCAAGCCTTTGGTCTCCCACTTACAATCGCTGACCTCTCTCTCCTCACTCTCGATTGCCAACCCCACCCCCAGTCCCAATGATCTCTCTTCGCTCTTCCCTCCACCCTGCAGTAAGGTCCTCTCTTCATCCCGACATGATATCTCTCTTCCCCTCCCCACTGTGATAGCTGACCTTCACTCCCTGTTCCCCCACTTTCCAATTGGCAGGGACCCTTCCCAAGGAGCCCTAGCTGCAGGCTGCTGCTGCTGGTTCCCCTCCTGGCCATTAGCCAGGCTGTCTATTTGACTGGTTTCTGGGCAGGAAATGGATCCAGGAACAATAATGAGATCTTGCTGTTAAGTTTGGCGGGACCTCTGTGTCTCCGGCCTTGCCAGATTCTTTGGCCAGTTTCTGTCTCCCACTGCATTCCTGTAAATATTGGGGCCATTAACTCTGTTTCACCCTTTTCCTGCTTTGGTAAGTTTTTTTATTCATTCATGGGATGTGGGCATCACTGGCTAGGACAGCATTTATTGCCCATCCCTAATTGCCCTTGAGACGGAGGTGGTGAACTGCCTTCTTGAACCGCTGCAGTCCATGGGGGTAGGTACACCGATAGTGCTGTTAGCGTGTCCAACATTTTCTATGTTTATTTCATTTTGCATTTTTTGTTACATGTTTAACATACACCATGTGAAATTTCTATGAAAGTTGAGCAAAGATGTATTTACACAGCTCCCTTGAGTATCTCCAGTACAGTTTACTCAAGAGTATATCCTAGATGAGCACATAAGGATAAATTCAGTACTTTCATTAGGTAACAGGATGGAAGTTGGAGACAGGGCTACAACACTGCAGCAGTTATATTCTGACGTGCTTCCTTCAGATGTGGGTCCCCAATTGGAGTGCAGTTACAGAATTTATCCTATAATGCACAGAAATTATGCTATTCTTTTTACCGGAGCGTTAAATAAGAGGTGTTGACTTCCTACACCAAAAGGAAATGGGATAGCCAACAAGTTAAAGTTGAGGTGGTCAATTTACCAATCTCACTCCCCCATCATGTTAATTCAGACCTCCTGCTGGGCAGCTCAGGCTCCCACCTAAATCAGGGAGAAGTCTCATTAATCTCTGCAAATCAGGATCCAATGACATACATAACGCCCAGCTGCAATTCAGAAGTGCTAGTCTAGATTTGTCTGCTCAAGTCCTGGAGTGGAGCTTGAACCCATGACCTTTGAAATGAGGCATGCCTGCTCTCACTAAGCCAAACTGGTCCATTGAGGAGTTGAGCTTTATCCTCATACTTCATGATATTTGCTTAATGATCTGTAATGATCTCTATTGCCTGTTGTCCTACAGTTAAGGATCATTTTGTTAGATGTATTTTACAATGCCTACTGTTACTCCTTATCTATGAAAAGCTATCTGTCACACGGAATAGCCTCAATGTTAATCCTGACTTCCCGGCAGCATTGGCATGTTCTATTATTTTAACTCATGAACTTAGGGAGCATCAAGGCCACCCGCAGAGGTAGGCAGGAACCTCATGAATATTTAAATATCAGGGTACAGTGACATATTTCGGCCTCTGCCGCGAAATTAACTGTGAAATATGTATTTTATACAGTCCACCAAATGGACTGCAGTGGTTTAAGAAGGCAGCTCACCACCACTTTCTCAAGGGCAATTCAGGATTGGTCACAAATACTGGCCTTGCCAGCAATGTCCACATCCCATGAAACAAATAAAAATAAGTCCCAGAGCTGAAAGCAGAATTGGGGCCAGATAAAGTCCAGATAATGTCATGGTCCTGTCGTTTTTTTTTGGAATATGCAGTTTACCTTTAAGGTTTGCAAGGGATCAGTATTGCTTTAAGAACCAGCAAGCCTCAGGAATTATAGGAAGGTGCATTTTTGATGCCTTAGAAACAGGCATTTGCAGACTGTGATCCAAAGGGTGCATTTTCGTTACCATAGATATAGCCACTGGGAGTGAGTCTCATGTGATACATTTGTTACAATTCAGTTTTGAACTGGCTTTTAGTTGAAGACAGTTTGTTCTAACAGAACACACAGACAGAGACATACAGACACAGCTGGTGTTGGCACCTGAAGAAAGAACTCTCAACCATTTAAACTGAAGGAATAGGATTTTAGTCTGTTTATTATTATCTCTCAAAATTCTAAAATAAAGTCAAGCCAAAACAGAGATCTCTGGTAATTTAAATTGAAGAGAGGGAAGTTAGACTGTGACAATCTTTTATCCCTCAAAAACTCTAAAGTCAGATTGATTCTGTTGAAAGTGTTTGCAAGTCATTAATTGTTGAAATTCGCTGGAGAAGGAAAGTAACATTCTGTGAGGACTTCAAGCAACATTCTGTGAGGACTTCAAGCAACATTGGACTGTAAATTTGCAAGGACTCTAATTTTTTCTATTTTAAATGTTGTTTATATCTTCATAGTGTTCAAGAATTTAGTTCTTCTAATTAAAGAGTTAACTTGTTGATTTAATGACACCTGGTTTGGTTAGCCTCATTTGGGGGTTAATAGATGGTACAATTTGGCTGGATCTTTCTTTAATTTGGAAAGTTTAAAATGATATGTTAGCCGATCTGTGGAGTGACGGGATTGAATTAGTGCGTTGGTTCCACCACAATCAAAATCGTATATTTTGATTGGGGGCTTTGACAGGAGCGGTCGGTCGTAACAGTAAGTTTAAATTCTTTTCACCTCTCTGTTATTCTGCTCATCTGCTAAAGTTTTAATGGCAAGCATGTCTTCTGAGCTTTTTGCTGTTCCCAATTATTGGGATCATTTCCACTGTCCTTTTCTTTATGTAGCTTATGATGCTGAAACTATTTTCTATTTGTTTTCCCATCCCAAATTTGTCTGTAACAATCCACTCTGTCTTAACCTCTAGATTTGGTATCACGAGTTCAGATTCCCATTATACTCTTCTTTTTGCTAGCATCTTTCTATTAGCATATGCTGTACCGTACTTGCAGTTCTTGCCTACCGCATCCTAACTATTACAGCCTTCTCCCATCCAGTATCAGTAATCACATAAACTGACGATCTTCATCCTAAATCACTTTTTGCACATGAAGGTTACTGCATAGCGATATCCACAATCAACTTCCCCCAAAACCGAATGTCTGGTCAGTACTTAGGGCGGCGCAGTGGCGCAGTGGTTAGCACCGCAGCCTCACAGTTCCAGGGACCCGGGTTCGATTCCGGGTACTGCCTGTGTGGAGTTTGCAAGTTCTCCCTGTGTCTGCGTGGGTTTTCTCCGGGTGCTCCGGTTTCCTCCCACAAGCCAAAAAAGACTTGCAGGTTGATAGGTAAATTGGCCATTATAAATTGTCACTAGTATAGGTAGGTGGTAGGGAAATATAGGGACAGGTGGGGATGTTTGGTAGGAATGTAGGATTAGTATAAATGGGTGGTTGATGTTCGGCACAGACTCGGTGGGCCGAAGGGCCTGTTTCAGTGCTGTATCTCTAATCTACTTGGTATGCATTACAGGCATACACATTGAGTTATTAGGGCTGCCATGTTGACACTGGAGTCTCAGAAGTCTTACATCTGGTGTTGTGTTGAAGATTTACATCATGGAAAAAAAGTGCTGATATTAATTCTCCAGTATCAGGAAGCTGCAAAGGCTCGTGTTATATATTTATATATGAGAGAGAGTGATATACTGATTCAGCATTTTTCTGTTCACATAGTTATTCTGGAAGAAAGCCAGTAGGGATGAACATTCTTGTTTGGAAAAAGGTGGATTAGGACTTTTAACTTTAGATGTTCTGCCTCCAAAGTTGAGAGAGGAATTCTACTCAATTATTGGAAATAATGCAACACCAAATCCCACTAAGCTGTCAATGAAAGTTGGTGCACACATTCCAGTTTGATTTCTGGTGAGATCAGACATACACTTCCTGCTAAACTCACAGGAACATTAGAAAACAAAAGATTTGCATTTATATTGCACTTTTCATGATGTCCCAAAGCACTTTACATCCAGTGAAGCACTTTTGAAGTGTAATCGCTGTTGTAATGTGGAGAATGTGCAGCCTATTTATGCATAGCAAGCTCCCACAAACGGCAATGTGATAATTACCAGATAATCCGTTTTAATGATTTTGGTTAAGGGATAAATATTGGCCAGGATGCAGGGATAATTCCCATGCACTTCTTTGAAATACTGTCATGGGATCTTTTATGTCCATCTGAGCTGGCAGACAACACATAAAACAATGTAATTTTTAAAGGCAATATAAAACAGCTCACATTTATGTACAGGACACAATCCATAAATGCTGAAGTTGTGGTTTAAAATAATTTAAATGTTGAATTGATACAGAGAAAGCTGCAGGCTTCATTTCCCACAGCACTGAGATCCTGAACGGAACAGTGGTGCTGCAGGGAGGGGCTGACGGAGGCTTAGTGTGAAATGGAAAGAAAACCTCCTCATGCCACTATTTCTTGCCTGCTAGTAACTGGTTCAGGTAAACATCCATCACTATTCCCAGCAGTAGATCTGTAGCCTGGAAAGACTAGTGGGATTGAGGAAGAAAATAGAAGGATTCACATCCTTACCATAAAAATGAAATAGCAGGGTGATTTAGTAAAATAATAAGATTAACAATTTATCTATAAATCTAATTTGATTATAGAGTGGCCTCTGCACTGCACTGAAAATAACTGTAACTTCATTATTGCATTTGTGATTCATGTTTTCACTCAAATTTATGGATATGTTATCAGTTTATGCAAAATTTAGTTGAAAAGATACCACAATCTCCCAAAACAATGCAGTTCTGCTCCCCATGAGCTTTTATTGTTCAAGTGTAAGGACAGAATAGAATTGTGCTGTCTGTCCAGAAGGCTTCATCTATTATGAATAAAGGACAAGGTATACCCAATCCCCTACTATTACTCGCTGCTGGAGATCAAATGAGTCAGTAAAATAACTGATCTTAACAAAAGTCTCAACAACAGTGTCCCTTTTAGAAATCAAATAGTTACAATCAATTGTAATCAACTTCAATATCTATTCCTGGTAATTTTTTTTGAATAATTTACTGTAAACACTGATCACTCCAGGGTCAGTGGTTATAGAGGATTGACTAAGCCTGATGGTACAAAACATTTGAAATGACACAACTGAACAGACTGGTTTAAAGAATGGGTTGGATACATTTTCTTCTGATTGCTAATGGTCCCAAAATTGTAAATGGGAGTATAAAACGGATTTGGCCCCTGTATCTCGACTGCAACAAATTCAGCTATTTGTTCTCGGGCTCAGTAACTCCTCAAAGCCAGTTCTGACAAAAGGTCAATGACCTGAAACATTTTTATTCTAGTTATCATGATGAACTAACATAAAATAAAAGCATGTAAATACTAATCATTATTTCTACCTCCCCCTATCAATTAGTCCTGACTCTAGACTTCCATACTTTGCCTTACAGAAAGGCTTGCAGTTAAATAGTGCTTTCCCCAATTTTAGGATGTCCCAAAACACTTTACAACCAATGAAGTCTGATTCTCACTGCTAACGTCCTATAAAAATGAGTCATAGAAAATCCCAAAAATCATTTCCTAGAAGACAGCTGATGGTTTTTCAGCATGTCCAACCACTATGGTGTGGGATTTTGTTTTTATTTTCTTGCACTCATGTTTTTAACTCAGTCATGGAAAATTCACTCCCACGTCTAACTCTTAACCTTCAACGGTTGGTTCAATGGTTATAAGAATTTCATATGAACACATCATCGCATTTGCTGCTATTATTGCATAGTACAATTTTTATTCATCTGAAAAAAAATCTGAAAGAAAACAGAACATGATGGAAATGCACAGCAGGGGCACACCCAGCAAAGAGGAAGACAAGTTAAAGTTCCCTTTCAGGGGATCAGTTCAACATAACATTTTGCTTACGGCTAAGAAATATTTACCAAACAGCAATTCATATGCTCTGGTTATTTTTCAATCAGCAAATTTCTTCCCTGCCTCTCTGACATGATTAATTCTTTGCTGGAGGAAGGCTCTGTTGGCCAGGGTAAAATTCAGTAGTGGCCACTGCATAATGATTCGGAGTAAGGACCTTTAAAGCATAGCTACCCGACCCGAACCCGACTAGACCCGACAACGTGTCGAGTTCGGGTCAGGTTGGGTCTCTCTTCCGAGTCCAGCATTTGGGCTTGGGTCAGGCTGGACGTGGACAGTGCTGCCTTGATCCAGGAAGTAATCTTCAATTGAACAGTCAGGCCAAGGTGGGAAACGTGCAGTCCGGACTCCACACTCTTCAGTGAGCGAGTGAGCGTCTCTATGACATCAACATGCTGTAGCTTCCATGCATCCAAACGTGATTCTACATTACAGTGCACTATGGATGCTCATGTGTGAAAGTTGGGGAAGGGAGAGGGCAGCGTGCCATTGGTTCCTGGTGACGAGTCAAGCTCAGATTCCCAACTCCATCTGCCCGATTCTGCAGGAATAGCCTGCTGCTGGAACAATGAACAGGATCACAACATTTGGACAAGTTAGAGCACAATAACCTGTTTGATATCATTAACTTTATTACGGTAGTCGGATCAGGTCGTGACAGGCGCGGAAAAAAATTAAAGGACTCGGGCCCGGGTCGGGTTCTGGTTGGATGTGGTCGGGTCGGGCCTGGGTCGGTTTTCAATTTTATACCCGAGCAGGCCTTTAAGGACCTTGGCAGATAACCCCTTTCCCCACACGACAGAGTAACTGAGGAATCAACCATCTTAGTAGGGGTCAGGAATTGAACCCAGCACCTGTAATGCCGTACCTTTACAAACTGAGTCATTAGGGGGAACTCATTTTTGTGTTTTGAACATGCTTTTCAGGAAGTTGTTAAGTTGTGATGGTACTGATAATTTTCAGTCAATAGCAGTTCTCCTTAACAAGTTTCATCTTGCAAAAAATCAATTTTATTTTATTACTTGTTCACAGGATGTGGGAATTGTTGACAAGACCAACATTTATTGCCAATCCCTAATTGCCCTTGAAAAGGTGGTGGTGTGTTACCTCTTTGAACTGCCATGTGCTGAAGGTACACCCACAGCGCTGTTAGGAGAGAATTCCAGGATATTGACCCAGCAACAAGGAAGGATCAACAATATAGTTCCAAGTAAGGATGAGGAGTGATGATTTGCTTGCTGCTTTTGTCTTTCTAGGTAGTAGAGCTTGTGGGTTTGGGAGGTGTTGCTGAAGAAGCCTTGGCGAGTTGCTACAGTACATCTTGTAGATAACACACTGCTGCTACTGTGTGCTGGTGGTAGAGGAAATGAATGTTTGAGGTGATGGATGCAGTACCAACCAAGAAGGCTGCTTTGTCCTGGATGCTGTCAAGCCTCTTGAGTGTTATTGGAGTTGCACTCCAAAGGCAAGTGGAGAGTATTCCATCACACTATGGATTTGTGCCATGTTGATGGTGGTAAAGTTTTGGGCAGTAAGGAGGTGAGTCACTCGACACAGAATACCCAGCCTCTGACCTGCTCTTGTAGCCACAATATTAATATGGCTGGTGCAGTTAAGTTTCTGGTCAATGGAAATCCCCAGGATGTTAATGGTGAGGGTTTAGCAATGGTAATGCTGCTGAATCTCAAGGGAGATGGTTATAATTCTCTTTTTTTGGAGATGGTCATTGCCTGCACTTGTGTGATGCCAATATTACTTGCCACTTATCAGCCCAAGCTTGGATGTTGCCCAGGTTTTGCTGCATATGGGCATGGACTGCTTCATTATCTGAGGATTTGCAAATGGAACTGAACACTGTGCAAATCATCAGTGAACATCTCCACTTCTGACTTTGTGGTGGAGGAAAGGTCATTGTTTCCTCACCACCTACCATAGGTCCAGTCTGGTAACTATATCCTTCAAGGCTCAGCCAGCTCTCTCAATAGTGATGCTACTGAGCCACTCTTGGTAACAGACATTGAAGTCCCCCACCCACAGTACATTCAGTGGCCATGCTACCTTCAGTGCTTCTTCCAAGTGGTGTTCAACACGGAGGAGTACTGAGGGAGGGCAGTAGGTGGTAATCAGCAGGAGGGTTCCTTGTCCATGCTTGACCTGATGCCATGAGACTTCATTGGGTCCAGAGTCAATATTGCTGACTTCCAGAACCACTCCCTACCAACTGTATACCACTGTGCCACCACCTCTAGGACAGGACAAGAATGGTGATGGAGGAGTCTGGGGCATTGGCTGTAAGGTATGTATCTGTGAATATGACAATGTCAGTCTGTTGCTTGACAAGTCTGTGGAACAGCTCTCCCAATTTTGGCACAAGTCCCCAGATGTTAATGAGGAGGACTTTGCAGGGTCGACGGGCAGTGTGTGCCTTTGTCTTCTCTGGTAACTAGGTAGCCAGGTTCATGCCAGATGGTCTGTCTGGATGGCTAGGCCATTTCAAAGGGCAGGTAAGAATCAACCACATTGCTTTGAGTCTGGAATTACATATAGGCCAGACTGGGTTAAGGACACCAAATTTCCTCCCCTAAAGGACATTAGAGAATCAGTTGGGTTTTTGCAACAGTCCAGTGGTTACATCGTCACCATTACTGATATTAGCTTTTTATTCCAGATTTATTTAATTAACTAAATTTAAATTCCCCAGCTTCCATGGTGGGATTTGAACTTATATCTCCTGATCATTAGACAAGGCCTCTGGATTACTAGTCCAGTAACATAACCACTATGCTATTGTACCAAAATGTTCCCCCTTTTGGAATTGTACCAAGGAAAATTCTATCAATTCAAATATGCTCCTGTCTGGTTTTGTGTCAATAACTCACAAACAAATGCCGAAATGCTGGTTCTCATGCCTGAGGTAACCACCTACACAAGTTGATCAGAAGGAAATTCCCTATGACTATATACTCACTGAAATGATCAGTAAAGTTACATCCTTAAACATTGGGTGGAATTTTATGTTCTCCCCGCAGAGGGTTTGGAGGCGGGGAGAGCATAAAATCAGGTGGGATGGTGGCCGGGATGGGGGGAGAGCCCTACCACCATCCCGCCTCCACTGAAATTTAGTCCGGGGCGGGAAGGCCCTTAACTGGGTAATTAATCCCTAATTAAGGGCCTCTTCCCAACACAGCTGCAATTGCCTGTGCGGCAGGCAGCCCTATTGCTGCATGGGAAGCACAGCACGAACAACCATGTGGGTTGCGCCCAGCTGTGGGGGGGTGTGGGTCCCTCGTTCAAAGGCACTTAGTGCCTAAATGAGGGACCTGGCATCGGTAAGTGGCGGGGGGGTGGGGGTGTGGCGAGGGGGGCCGCTGAGGGCCACCCGTCTCTCCTTGCTGCCGATACCCCTGCCTCCCACCCCCACCCCCACCCCGCAAGACCCCTCCCGCCCTGACCTACCTTAAGCCTGGTTCCAGCGCTGCTCCTCGGTGGCGCTGCAGCTGCTGGCGTCTGATTGGCTGGCAGCTCTGCAAGGCTGGGACTTCTGGCGATTGGGTCTTAAAATCTACGGAAGGCCTGCTGCTGTCAAGTTAAATGCCTGATTGGCACTTAATTCAGTGGGCCTTCCGTACAAGAGGCGACATGGGGATCACAGATTTGGCTTCCCCCAGCATCGAGACCCCTGCCAACAGCATGAAATTCTACTCTAGTCTTTTGCTATGCATGGAAACTTGGCTAAGAAAAGGACAGTAAGTATCTTTGACATCATATCAGATTTGCAGTATTACTGTCACTGCAATTTCCTATATTATTGAATGAAGTCACAAATCGCATGTGTTGCAAAACTCCAGTGCCTATCGTTTGAGGTTGTAAGCAATGCAGAATCTGTAAAACTAACTGATTAATTTGCATATATCACAGAAAGGACTCCAACAACAGGAATAAGTGTCACATGGTGTGGTTAGGTATTAAAAAATTCCTTGTGCATATATTTAAGAACCAAACAGAACTGTTACTTATATTGGTAAAAAAGAATACAGGCTTTGAGGTTTTTGTAGGAACAGGAGCAGCTGCTTCAGCCTGTTCTGCCATTCAATTAGATCAGGATTGTACCTTTACTCCATTTACCCAGCTTTGATTCTTATCCCTTGATTCCCTTACCTAATAAAAATCTATTTATCTCAGTCTTGAACATTTCTTCGGGGGGCAAAGAATTCTGGATTTTTACTGTCCTTTGTGTGAAAAAGTGCTTCCTGATTTCACTCCTGAATAGGCTAGCCCTAATTATAATGTTGTGTCCCCTTGCTATGGATCGCCCACCAGAAGAACTAGCTTTTCTGTATCTACAGTATCGAATCACTTTCTTATTTTCAACAGTGCATAAATAAATATGGGAGAGTGGGACATGTATGTTGCTCTCCTGAAACTGAATGAAATATAAATGCTGATATAAAAATGCCTACAGTGCAGTAACATTTTAAGGGAACTCACATTTCCTAAAAGGGAAGAAAGATCAAAGTACCTTCCTATTTAAATAAATATTAAGGGCTGATTTTAACTTCTAGGTCTCACTTACATGCTCTGACACTGACTCCCACCCAAAACTGGAGGCTGGGAATCAAAATTGATGGGGATCAAGTCACCACTGGGACCTCCTGGCTCACAGGGAATCATAACATTTTTAAAAAAGAACTTATCTGGGCCACCTATGGTCGGGAACTTTGCTGACACCAAATTTTGCTAGTGGGTTGGAGACGGTGCAGGCATGAGTCAGGCCTGCAATTGAAATGGTGCGCATGTTCTAATTACATCTTCGGGGTGCAGCTTTGCTATTTAAATTAGGGCCGAGTTCCACTGCGACGGACAGCATTCCTATGCCCGAAATCAGGCTAGTGAAAATGGTGGAGGATCAGAATTCATTGGGAACACGACACAAACCCCTATGTGCGCCCCCCCCCACACCTTATTGTTTCCCTACCCATATTGTTCCCTCCAGGCGGGGCTAAAAAAGCTCCTTTAGCCTCAGTAAATTTTGAAAGATTTTTTTTTTAGAAGTATCAATTTTCTTACCAATGTAGATACATGAGAATTGATCTCTCTCCTTGCTGAGTGCTCAGGATATCACTGAGGAGAAGTATTCTGCAGCTGCTTCTTCATTAAAAACCATATATGACTGTGATAAATAGGAAGATTTCTTTATTTTGTGTGATGTCAGGTAGTTAGAGTATACTTGATTTAATAATTGGCTTTGTTCAGCTATGTCTATAGGATCTTATTCTTCTATGACATTGGTGAGCAGTACATGTAAATGTCTGCCTGCAGCCATCAGACGTCAACAGCTTGCACATCTGCCCTAAATGGGTTTTCTTTGTTTGCTTCTGTACCTTTGCTCAGAAACTAATTAACTTTGGAATAACTCTTTTGAAATGTTAAAAATATTTGTAATGACAAGATAGTGGAAAAAGAAATTTTAATTTCTCTAATTGTTGCCTAGTAAGGGAAATGTTTGGTGAAAGAGGCAAACATCCGGACATTAACACTTCCACCAAAGTATGAGATCTGTCATAGTCTGTTTACATCAAGGAAATGTTTCTAACATGAGAGGCTTACAATAACAACCTGCATTTGTATAGTGCCTTCAAGGTAGGGAATTGTCCCAAGGCACTTTGCAGATGCATAACAAGAGAGAGTGACACTGAGTTGAAGAAGGAGATGGTAGAGCAGGTGATTAAAAGCTTGGTCAAAGGGGTAAATTTTAAGGACAGTCCAAAGTTGGAGGAATGTAGAATTCTGGGTGGGTTGTAGGGCTGGAGGAGGTTACAGAGATAACAAGGGACAAGGCCATGGAGGAATTTGAACACAGGGATGAGAATTTTAAAATTGAGTTGTTGGTGGGTCGGGAGTATACCATTTGAGACTTTAGTTAGAGCTGTTCAGTGCTGTGGCAGGGGAAGAAACCTGATTAGAGAGGTTCAAGCTACAGTTGCAGGAAAGATAGGCACAGATTTGGGAGACAACACGTTCAAGAGTTTTGGAGAGGAAAGAGGTTGGAGGTGGGACGATTGTTTGGAAGGACAAAGGTATCAAGGCTGGAATTCTTTGAGGAGAGGTGATAATGGCAAATTTGAAAGGGTGAGGGGAGTACCTGAGGAGAGGGAACCATTACAATATTGACTAGCATGGGGCCAGGAAGGGAAGTTGGGTAGTCAGCAGCATAGTGGGAATAGGCTCAAGGTGTGAGGGTAGAAGGAAAAAATGAAACAGGATGAAGGAGATGGTGGGTAGTGGAGAAAAGAAGCCAAGATCATTTTTAAATTCCAAGCATATACCACGCACTAGTTGCTCAGTTTTATTCAGACAGGAGATCCAAACTCTGTAGCTGAATTAAGATTTGGATCAAATATGCAATATTGTATCAGGAAGGCCTAGCAAGAGACAAATCTTAGTCTAAGAAATGGTATGATTTTTGTTTCATCCCAAAATTCTATTGCATATCATGTTCGATATGAAATAACTTTCAAAAATGTTACATTAACCTGTTTTGGACTCATTCCAGTTTTATTGGGGGTGAACTTTGCCTTCGAACAGTCACTGATACCCAAAAGAACAGCATATACCCCATTTTTCCTAGGGTTTCCACCATTCTTCCTTGAGAATTACAGCAGGCAGTGGGAGAACCCCTATGGAAATTCAACTCTGTTATTTTGATGTATTGTAATGATTTAGGATCTTATGGTAAGATTTTGCTTCTGTTTAAATCTGACTATTTTAGCCTATATCCACTGGTGTGTGGTTGAATTATTTTTCATCATTTCAGTGAAAGAAATTAGACTTACATTTATGTAGAAGCTAATCTCTTCCATCAAACATCCCACAGCCAATAAATTGCTTTAACTAATGGTCATTGCTCTCATGCGAGTGTTCACAACAACCATCTTACAAGGTATCAGTCAATTTGTTTTGGTGGTATTAGTTGAGAGGGGAATGCTAGCCACAACACCAGAGAGCTCCTGCTCGTGAAATAGTGTCATGCGAACATTCTGGAACAGGCAGAATACAGTTACATATCTCATTTGAATGGTATGACTCTGAAAATGCAGAACCTCACTATTACATTGAAGTGTCGGTTTGTATTTTGTGCCCCATTCTTGATTTGAACAATATTTTGCAATATTATATGCTCATTCTCAAACCTGGCCATGCTTATTCACACACTGCATGTATAGACCTGCAGATTTTAGTTTATGGGAGACTCAGCCCATGTAAAGAAACCACCTCTTTGTCGAGAACACAAAACAAAGGTGTTGGGAAAGAGTCTGAACTGCATCAAAGTAGGCCAAGCAGTACTCCGGTGTTGAGTGAGAATTCATCTGACAGACTGGAAAATCTGCATCACTAGCCTGTGACAAGATTTCTTGAGGTCAAGTGTTACTACAGTAGTACAGCGGAGAGGATGATCCAACTCAAGAGTATCCAGGAGGAATGTTTCTTCCATTAACTACAAGTAGCAAAATAGTAAAGGTGGTCTTTATGCCTATGTGTACAATTTCACCACATATAGCACATGGAGGAAATATTCCCTGAACCCCACCCATCCCATATCAGTAAGAGAATTGATATTTTTCAAAAGAAAATTCTCAATTAAAACTCTATTGAGGTTAATATTTTCTTCTGTAAAAGGAATATTTTGTAATAAGAAGATACTCCCCCTAGACTTTTCTTAACCTACTCAACTAGCTATAGTTGATTCCATATGGGGATGTGGTAAGCTGTAGAGACTTTCAAAGTATTGACACAAATAGTGTGTTGTATTATCTCTTTTTAGACTAATACAAACAAAGCTGAAGGGCAGGCATAAAGGCTTGAATGCAGAGCTTTAATGGAGACTTGCCGTTGCTTCAACTTACACATGCTAGACAGCTGAATCACATGATGTAGCATCACTTCCTGTGATGACATACATATTAGCATAAAATATATTGAAATGATTATATTTAACATACTAACAACTATACTATCACAACATCCCCTTTCCCTTAAATGACAACCCCATATAGTATAGCATAAATATGTATATGAATAAGCCACCCTTATGAGATATAGGAAATTTGACTATAACACTACTTACATAAAACATTTGGAACACTCCACTTTAAGGTGTTGTCTATGTTTGGAAGTGTACTGGTCGTTGGGTGACTCACTTAGACCCTGTGACAAGGACATGTGGGTGTGTTCTCGAACTGTCCGTCCTCTCCTCCTGAAGATTGTGTTTGGCAGGATTGTCCTCAGTTAGAAACATAGAAAATAGGAGCAGGAGTAGGCCATTCGGCCCTTCGAGCCTGCTCCGCCATTCCTTATGACCATTGCTGATCATCCAACTCAGTAACCTGTTCCCGCTTTCGCCCCATACCCTTTGATCCCTTTTTACCCAAGAGCTATATCTAACTTCTTCTTGAAAACATACAATGTTTTGGCCTCAACTGCTTTCTGTGGTAGCAAATTCCACAGGCTCACCACTCTCCGGGTGAAGAAATTTCTCCTCATCTCAGTCCTGAAAGGTTTACCCCGTATCCTTAGACTATGACCCCTGGTTCTGGACTCCCCCACCATCGGGAACATCCTTCCTGCATCTACCCTGTCAAGTCCTGTTAGAATTTTATAGGTTTCTATGAGATTCCCCCTCACTCTTCTGAACTCCAGCGAATATAATCCTAACTGACTCAATCTCTCCTCATATGTCAGTCCCGCCATCCCAGGAATCAGTCTGGTAAACCTTCGCTGCACTCCCTCTATAGCAAGAACATCCTTTCTCAGATAAGGAGACCAAAACTGCACACAATATTCCAGGTGTGGCCTCACCAAGGCCCTGTATAATTGCAACAAGACATCCTTGCTCCTGTACTCGAATCCTCTCGCTATGAAGGCCAACATACCATTTGCCTTTTTTACCGCCTGTTGCACCTGCATGCTTATCTTCAGCGACCGGTGTACGAAAACATATTCCCCTCTCTCAGTGTATAGCTGTTCAGATAATAATCTGCCTTCCTGTTTTTGCTACCAAAGTGGATAACCTCACATTTATCCACATTATACTGCATCTGCCATGCATTAGCCCACTCACTCAACTTGTCCAAATCACCCTGAAGTCTCTCTGCATCTCCTCACAACTCACCCTCCCACTCAGTTTTGTGTCATCTGCAAATTTGGAGATATTACATTTCGTTCCCTCATCTAAATCATTAATGTATATTGTGAATAACTGGGGTCCTAGCACCGATCCCTGCGGTACCCCACTAGTCTCTGCCTGCCATTCGGAAAAAGACCCATTTATCCCTACTCTTTGTTTCCTGTCTGCCAACCAATTTTCTATCCATCGCATTACACTACCCCCAATCCCATGCGCTTTAATTTTACATGCTAATCTCTTACGTGGGACTTTGTTGAAAACCTTCTGAAAGTCCAAATAAACCACATCCACTAGCTCCCCCTCATTAACTCTACCAGTTACATCCTCGAAGAATTCTAGTAGATTTGTCAAGCAGGATTTCCCTTTCGTAAATCCATGCTGACTCTGCCCAATTCTACCACTGTTCTCCAAGTGCTCTGCTATAAAATCTTTGATAATGGACTCTAGAATTTTCCCTACTACCGACGTCAGGTTGACTGGTCTTTAATTCCCTGCTTTCTCTCTACCTCCCGTTTTAAATAGTGGGGTTACATTAGCTACCCCCCAATCTGTAGGAACTGTTCCAGAGTCTATAGAATCTTGGAAGATGACCACCAACGCATCCACTATTTCTAGGGTCACTCAGTTGTCAGTGTGTTGCTTGTTGCCTCTTCATCTTCAAACATATGGGAGTACGTGTAGGCGATAGTGGTTGGTCGCCTTGTGCATGGCTAGCAGAGTCCCCTGAGGTGAGATCGATTCCTTTGCAGTACTGCACCATTTGATGTTGTCACCTCATACGAACGTCGCTCTTGGACACCTCTCCTGGGATCCATGTCTGTTCTTGCTGGTGTAGGACCCTCACCTTCTGGCCAAAGTATAGTGGCGGTAATTCTGCAGCTGCATGCATGTCATGCCAGCCTTTCATCTTGTCTTGTTTCTGACGTAACCAGTCTATGATCTAGGATGATTTGGTGAGATGTTAATTTGATAGTGTGGTTCTCACCGGTCGACCAAACAGAACCTCAGCAGGTGATAGCAATCTGGAGTCTAATGGAAATGTGCGAAGATGCAATAACGCAATTTGGATATCTTGCCCAGTTTCCAAACACTTTTTGATCAGTTAAACAAGGATATCAAGGTGATGATGTGACATGGTTGTTTCGCATATCGTGGAACGGTTTTCCAGTGTATTGTGGGTGGACACCATTCGTACCAGGGCACCAAAAAGACTAAAGATGGCACTAACAGTGTTGGCCACTGCTGTACTTGATGCGTCTCAAAGCTTCTGCACAGTAGGAAATTTGGAATGATAGTCAGTCACTAGCAGATAGTCTTCTCCGCCCACAGAGCACAAATTTGTTGCTATTTTGGTCCATGGTGATGATGGTATGTCATGTGGTTGGAGAGGCTCTTTTTGTGGACTAGCCTGCTGTTCCTGATACGCATCACAAGATCTCACCATCTGGTCAATGTCCTTGCTGATGCCAGGCCAGAACACTGACTCGTGGGTGAGTCATCTTGTTCTTTCTATTTCCATGTATCCTGGTGGAGCTGTCCAAGTATGTCAGACTGAAGTGTCGCTGGGATGAATACTTGGCGTTCTTTGAATAGTACTCGATTGGATATACTGATTGTCTCTATATAACCAATACATTCTTAGATCCATAGGGATCTCCTGAAAGGTCTCAGGCCAATCTTTTATAACAATTTGCCATAGAGCTCAGAGTTTGGAATCTTGAGAAGTTTTCCTCTGGAGTTCCTCTCTTGTTTTAATCTAAGCATATGAGATCAATGTTGTAGACATTCTAAACTTACACAGACAATATAGGGTTGGGCAGTCTATTTAGAGTGTCTGATAGGATCATCTGACTACCAGGTTTGTATCTGACATCACAGTTGTAGCCCTGAATCTTGATGAGCAACCTCTGGAGTCGAGGTGGTGCATCTTGAGTGGTTTTCTCTAAATCATACCCAAAGGCTTATGATCTGTCTTAACTGTGAACTCTTTCTTGAATATGCATGTGTGGAACCTGGTGATCCCGAAGACAAGAGCGAGAGTTTCTTGTTCGATATTGGAGTAATTTGTTTGTGCTGGCAACAGACTTTTTGAAAAAAATGTGACAGGCTTTCCATCTTGAAGAAGACATGCTCTGAGACCTTTCTGCAATGCATCCACTTCTAATGTTGTTGCCTTCCAAGGGTCATAGCATTGAAGACTCAGCTGATGGTGCTTGTTTCAACACGTTGGTGATCATCCTGCCATAAGATTGCTATAGGTTGTCTTTGTCCTGCTGTGTTGGCGTTGACTGGATGTATGATCTTCCCAGGATCTGGGCAGATACCTGAGCCTGAGTAAATGGCACTGAAGAAATTTATGTGATCTGCCTTAATGCAGCACTTTTTGCTGTTGAAATCCAAACCTTCGCATCTGGTCATCTCCATTAACAAGTGTAGGTTTCTGTCATGCTCTTCTTCCATGCGTCCTACTACGGCGATGTCATCCACAATACACACACAGCCTGGGGCCTGTTCCATTATTCGGCCCATATGCTGTTGAAATATATTCTGGCTGACTGACAGTCCAAATGGTATACAGAGGAAACAGTACTTGTCAAAAGGAGTTCTGAACATTGTTAGCTCTTGCAACTCTCTTGACAGGTGTACCAACCGATAGCTGCTTTTTTGCGTCTAATTTGGAAAAGTGTTCCACTCCAGCAAACGTTGGGTTTACCTCTTCTAGCATTGGTATCTTATGAGGACATCTCTTTAAGGCTTTAGTTAGTCTCCTTGGGTTTAAAAATAATCAAATTGATCCATCCTTCTTGATTGCAGTAGTGATGGAACTGCACCAGTCTTTGTGATTTTGCCCTCGCTGCCTTTGTTTTTCCATTCCATCCAGTTCCATCTTTAACTTTTTTCGAAAGTGCACGCTACATTTTTGCATCAGGTCAATTGATAGCATTGCACCTTCTTTAAGGTGTAGGACTTTGTCCCCGTTGAAATTCCCAACCATGTGAAACCAGTCCAAGTACAACCTCTGGAGGTTTTGTACCTATCCAATAGGTGTCGACCTGTTTTGACTGCTGTGGTCTTCTGACTGGGTCCGCTAATGGATGGTGACCATGTTAAGTTTGTTGCATGCCGGCAGCCCTGCTACTGCTGGTCCTGACACATCCACCATGTGTAACATCTGAGTAGACCATGTTGACTCTTTGAACCTGCATTCCAGGTCTAGGGAATCTAGGCACTTAATTGTCAAGCCATTGTATGCCGTAAGCTTCACACTTGTGGGTTGGACCACAGATTTCCATGCCTTGTTCCATGCAGAAAGATAAAGTGTTGGCACTTGCACTTGTGTCAAACTTCACTCTCAATGCCATCCAGCCTTATCAGGCATTATAACCAAGGCGGGAGGAGTGCACTGTCTTTCTCTAGTTCCACTTCACCACAGGTCACAACATATATTTAAATGTTCACCCAGTTACTCATATAGCCAATTATATACTCCATTTTTATTTCAGAATAAAATCCACCACTCAGGTTTCTTTAATAAACATCAAAAGTATTAACTTATTATGAAACAAGACTTAGTCAATAAAGATGCAAAGCTTTAACACAGTTGGAAATATGACAGTAAATATATATATTCCCTTCTGCATACCCACCACACACGCATACACCCACGCACGTGCACACATGCACACGCACACACACACACATACACGCACACACACACACCAGTTAAAGGAAAAATAAAGATGCTTTGGCCAAAGTACCTGTTAATTCTTGAAGAAAAGGATAAGATCAGACGCTCCAGATGGCATACAATCTGGCATCCGAGTACATATAGACGGGTCACTGGGATCTTTTCAGAAGCAGTTCATTCAGGAGAAGTCGAGAGGAAGTCTTCCAGAAGCTTCTCAGGAGAACTGCAGCATCAGGGGTTTTAGTTATCACACACAGGATTTTGTAGGGTTTCTCAGAGAGGTGGAGAAAAGATGTACTGGGTGCTTCTCCCTTCGCAGGCTTACATCCATCTGACTCAAAACAGTATTCAAAACAGTCCACACCCCAACCTGAAAGTCAAAACCTCCTGACCACCATAAAGCAAGACATGTGGCTTCTCTGTAAACATCTCCAATAACCAGCAAGGCTTCTGATGTTTATTTAGCACTTCTTGACTCTTACAATTGTTTTTTAAAAAATCCAAAGTGTCCTTTAAAAAAAACACATCCATGGAATCTCTTTAGTTCGCTGATGAATCCATCTCCACAATTCTAAAGCACGAGTCCTCAAAAAATAAAAAAAAACTTTCATTACACAAGGAAGATGATCTGGAGTGTTGCAAAAGCTTCCGTTTTGTTGACAGAATGGACCTGTTCCACTAAGGTGACTGTGTGAAATAGCTGTTCACCTGTCGTGTCTTCACCTCAATCCACCTCATCCATTTTGGTTAGGTGTTCCCTATTTCACGGATGGGTCTATGCTTTTGGCGATGCCTGGAAGTGTCTCGCCTCCCTTCACCTCTAGATGGCGTACTTCTGCAGTGTGAGCACTGCCCGCTCTGGCCTCTCCTGTGTTCCTGCTGCTGGACTTTCTGCAAAGTTTGGCCCAATGCCCTCGAAGCCCACATGCCTTGCACATGTCTGCGAATACTGGCCATCTACGCAGTTGGTGGGAGAGCCCGCAGTTATTGCATTCCTTGTTCTGGCTGGGTGCCTTGGATATTGTACTGACAGGCATTTCAGACCCTAAGGCTTGTAAACACCGTCCCCCTGCGATAATTGCCTCGTCTCTGCCTCTGTCCTGTAGCATGCTCTCCACGCTGTGTCCTTTTGGCTTTTGGAGCATGTCTTTCTGGAAGGCCTCAATAATTCGTTCCAAGAGTCCAGTATCAGAGAAGTCTCATTCGTGCTTTCTCTCTGCATCAGTTAACAAAGCCATCCAAGCTCTCGTCGGCTTTCTATCTATACCGCATGAATTACTCTGAAATTGACTTTAATCTTAAGCTGTTTTTCTAATGTTGCCCGTAGCCTTGATGGGTCCTTCTGGTCAGCATTAGATAAACCAGAGATATTGATTCTGCGCTGACCTTTGTTTCCTATGGCAATCCTGATTTTTATAGCCTGCTTCTCTGCATCCACAACTTCATGGTCTAGGAAACATAGTTCAATCCTCTGCTTAAACTCTTTGAACTTGCCTGGGACATCAGATGCTTTCCAGTCCATCACTGGAAATCTGGATGCCTTGCCTAAGCCTTCTGCTCTTTTCTTCCCCCGAGGAGCAAACCTTGCTTTAAAAGTTGCAGCAAGCTGCGACAAGTACAGAGCTGAGCAGGAGCCACCCCCTGAGCTGTATTGTTGCAGCATGGGCTTGTGAGCTTGTAGGCAGGAGGGGCTCTGGCATTGAGGTCGGCTAATGGTGCAACAGTGCGGTGACAGTGGGAAGGGATCTGTGTCAAAACACGTTGTTGCACTGATCTCTGCGGCTGAAACTACTGATAATTTTTCTTGCTGGCTTGGGACACATTCGGGAGTGTACTCAAATCACCTTCGATCTCTACTCGCACCGTTGCTCTCCCAATGTGAAAGTTGCGATCCGGTTGTAGTTCTTCAGATATGGCTTCTGACTTGAGTTGTCATCTTCAGCTGCTGATCAATGGTGATCAATACTCAAACAGACATGGTCAAACCAGCTAGTCACATGACTAAACTGCTGGGCAACCTGAGTTTGTTGAATTTGTACAAACAGTTTGGGCAGAAAGCAGAATGCCCCTGGACTGAGAAGATCTCTCCTGGCTGGCTCGCCACAGCCTCTCCTGTCTGCCTGCTCCCATCTCTCTCTCTCACAAGCCTCTGCATCCACTGAAGATACATGAACCCCAAGAGAGAAAAGTCTCCTACAGTGAACAAGGTTTAAGAAGAGTACTGGACCCCAACGAAAAGCAAGAATGACCTACAATCAAGGACTCTACAGTGAGCTCGAAGAACCGTAACAAAAACTCTTCAGATATTGACTCAAATTTTTCCACTTTATTTCTTCTGTTTTCTTTCTGTCTCTATCTATATATGTGTATTGCGTATACATGCTAGTGTGGGGTGCGCCATGTATCCATAGGCATTAACCGAATTAGAGTTTAAGTTTAATAAATTTAAACTTTTCTTCTTTAAACCTAAGAAAGCCTGTTTGTGCTCATTTCTTTGCCTTATAATTGGACAGCAGTGAACAAGGATTCACCGGGGTGGGGGAGAGGGGGTGCTAAAAAAACAAGGTGTGTTTAAAATTAAACCCTGTTACGATAAGACCAGGTGAAGACTGAAAGCGAACCCCTAGACCTCTTTCTCACCTGGTCGTAACAATCTAAAATTCGAGGTACCCCTGCACACTTTCATGTTTATGTTACCTCCACAATGTAATCAATGAACTGTTGTGCAGCACTGGTGTTTTTGGCAGTGCAAAGATTCTTGGGTTTATTTTAGGCAAGTGCGTCTATTTTATGACAACACTGTGTAAGTAACTCAGAGTAACTTAGTTGTAACTTTGGGTAAAGATAACCATGAAGGAGAAAATAACATATGGACAAAAGCAAATAGGAGATAATGTGCAAAGACAGAAAAACAATGCCCTGGTGATTAGCTTTCTAATCAGCATTGCTATAAAAGTGTCACTTCTCTCACTTTTCTGGATCAGATGCAGTGACTGACTCAGGTTTACTTTTCTCACATGGTGAAATACTTTGGGGTATGATACCTCTTGTTGCAGTGTGTAGTGACATCAAAATACATGGGTGAAGATTTCTTCTGGTCACTATTTCTAGTAAAATTGTAAACACACTGAAAAAAAATGTTTATTAATTCACTCCAAATAGTACACAGCAGAAAGCCCAGAAATTAACTTGTGCAGCACACATTTTTCATCCATGACTGGTGCTTGCAGCTCACCACTAATATACTAATGAGGCCAAGAGACCAATTTTCTGTGATCCTGCCACCTGGTTCTTTAGTTGCATGCAGCCTGTGCTGCACCTGGATCATGCCTCAATTCAGGCATGATCTAATTTCTTGGCTGTGATCTTCACAGACGCATGAATTGACCACAGGAGTTTTAATTGCATCATCACCACTCAGCTCCAGCCTCATCCCACCACTTCCTGCCCAAAATCTTGCCCACAGGATTAAGACTGCTCTGGTCAAAATAACCAATTACATACTTTATGTGGTGGCTATGATGCATTATCCCTCTTTATTTTCCTCACCATCTCATACAGTTGATTGTTCTAACCTTCCCCACTGCCTCTCTGCCAGGGTATTGGCCCACTGCTGTAGTCAGCACATTGTTTAAACATATTTAACATGGCCTATCTCCTTAACGTCACTGCCCAGGAACTCCCAGTAGGAAAGTGGTCTAAATAGATGCATCTGAAGGTCAATTTAAGGTAATTTATAAAATTGAGAGAATTTTCTGTAGATTGGCAATTTATAAATCCTAGGCTTCTGCCCTTCAGGGACAGGGCAACCTATTGTAGGTCATTAAAACCAGGAAGAAATTAGACATTTTTTCCTTTTTAAACTTTTGATATTTTGAACTGACAGATATGTGCTAAAAGCAAGAGATTATATATACAGACACAGTAGCCAAATAGTGCGTTATAGTGTGATGGGTGGAAAAGCAAGAATTCTACACAATACTTCCTGCATTTCAAACAACAACTTGTATTTATGTAGCACCTTTAACGTTATTAATGGTCCTAATGTGCTTCACAGTAGCATTATAAAACAAAATTTGACACCAAGTCACACAAGGAGATATGAGGGTAGATGGCCAAAAGCTTGGTCAAAGAAGTAGTAGGTTTTAAAGAGTGTCTTAAAGGAGGAAAGACAGGCGGAGGGGTTTAGAGAGGGAAATCAAGTGCTGCCCATGGTGGAGTGATGAAAATAAAGGATGCTGAAGAGGCCAGAATTGGAAGGCAAATGAAACACGTACATTTCAGCAGAGTATATCCCACTCAGTAGGAATTCTGGTTCAAAAAGATCACAGATTACATCAGCTAGAATCGCTTTAGGTCCATGTACAGACAATACACAATCGAATGCTTTTTAAATTACAGTGGGCACTCGATTCGTCTTAACTCTCTTACATGTTGGTACAATTGCCTCGAATCCGCACAAACCCCGCTCATTTGAAACTTGTAAGCTGGTTATTGGGGAACTGTATAAATTCGCAGGAACGGTGGTAATCTCTGTGGAAAATGGATCTTCTTGTTTAACAGGCGACGATTTTTCTGTTTGTCTTCCGAAAGCTCTATATTACTGCAGGCTCCGCCCCAGCCACAACTTCATATTGCTTATTGGGATATGAAATCCAGATGCTGCAATGAGATTTACAGGAGCTTGGTGGTCACACGGTTTAACACTTGCAAACTTTCGCGTGGATGCCCAATTTTCCGCCAGTGAAGCGGTGTGATTTCCGTCACCTTTCAAGTGAAACTGGGAGTGGGGGAATTTTTTGGACGAGCCTGAACGGCTGGGATCGCAAAGCCTTGAGGCGCTGTTTCCGTTTACCTGTCGCCAGGTAAGATTTGGCCAAAATTGGAAACAAACATCCGGGCGCCAGCCAATGAGAAACTCACCTGGCGAGAGAGAGAAACACCTACACATTGAAAGAGTTATTGAAACGAGAGAAGGGGAAGTCAGAGAGAAGCAGGAACAAGGAGACAGAATACAGAAACAGGAGAGCAGTGATCAGCAGCTGTAGCGCTTTGGAAACTCACTCCCATTCCAATGAGGAATTTCAGCTTCTATCTGGGAATTCTCGTCTTCTTGGTCCAGGTGAGCCCCCTTCTCAATAGCCTCATTCGTTAAGAGTCAGCATCGCATTAACCTTAAACACATCACTTTAATTCTGCCAACCCGCCTGACCCACACCTTTTGAAGCTCTTTTATTGTAGCGATTTCCGGATCCACGCGGTGGCCCCGGTCCCGCTCTGAAAGGTCCACTTTCTCCTCACATTTATATTGGCCGAGCTTTCATTTGGAGCGCGAATTAGCCTGGTTACAGCGTGTGGAAGGGATTTGGGTTTCGGCTCGGGAGTTTGTAACCTGAGGAAAACGGCAAACACACACATTTCTCTCTCTTTAGTGTTTTAACTCTCTCCTAATTCACAGCTCTGGAGCGGCGAAGCTTCGACGCGATGTCAGGGGTTCGACAAAAACACGTACATTTTCACGGTGCAGTCACTGGAGGAGGGACAAGTTATTGGCAGAGGTGAGAGTGCTGGAAAGTACCTGAATCTCAGCGTGGGGGAATAACATGGGGAAATAGAGCAGGGGATTCACCACGGGAAAGGAGTCAGAAAAGAGTTTAGTCGGGATCAGGAGTAATCCTGGAATAACTTGGAGCAGGAGGGGAATTATCCAGGGAGATGGAATTGAAAGTAAAAGGTGCGCTAGAATGGAGAGGAAGCCGAGATCGCTTTTTTTCCTCAATTGTCCTCCCTTTCACATTCAGAATTTGTGATAAGTTGACGGGAAAGGACTACTGCTCTTGTACTGTGGGCGGTGGCCGGACTTTCGATTCTAAAATCTGCCCTTGTATTTAACTTCCTCTTGGGAGTATCTGTGGAATACAGGTGCGTATTTTCTATCTGAAACCCTGTACACTTGTCCAGAAAATGTAATGTTTTGGGAATTGATTGGGTGCCTTATCTGTTTGTCAGTCAGTTCTTTGTGTTTCGAGTGTAGTGAAAGGACATTGGAGTGCAGGTGTGTGTGCAATTCTTGAGATAACATTATCTGGATCTGTCAGATCTAATGTCAGTCGCCAGGGTCTTGACTGTGTGATATTGTCTGGTTGTATTTTTTTTCTTTAGTTTTCTAACCAACTATGGTGTTCAAGTGTATGACAAATTTAGAATGTTTGACTAACCAGCTGCTACTAACATTGTGTAACCAGCTAATTCTGAGAAATGCAAATTTTAAAATCAGCCCCAGAAAAAAATAACCGATGAACAAAATGAAACTTTATTCAGGAAAAAAAGCCCCAGAACATTTAGTGATTCAACTTCCAAACACTCCCTAACCAGCCTTTAATGCTTTTGTTGAGTAGGTTCCACCTGACGACACTGAGAACTTCCCTTGTGCTTTAATCAGCTGCCCTTTCAATTTATAAATTTCTTAACATTACTTCATTCAAAGGAACTGGATTGTTTGTTGTATTCATTATTGTGTGTGTTTTACCTGCTTGTTGAACTCCCATGTGTGTGTTTGATTTGGATCTAATTTTACAAAATGGATGCCATCCAAATTTCCCGACGTAGTCCAGCTCACCTGAAAATGTCTTCTCCAACAGCAATACATATTTTTGCCAGTAGGTGAAAAGAGCTGTTAAAATGGTTGCTTTCCATAAAAGTGCTGTATTTTTCTATATGCTGGACTGAAATTAATTGAGTAGCTTTAGAAGAACTGACTCTTGAAGTCCTTCCATTTCAGTTGAGATTTGTTTTACAAATTTTTTTGAGGCCCCTGATTGCTGTATAATTTTCATTCTCAGGTCTACCAAAGTTTTTTTTAAAAATTTGTATTCGAAAAAAGGGCACTGCCATCTCATTAATGGTTTAATTTAATACAACATGGATTTAATGCAACATTGATCAAATTCACAGTTTTTGCATTACAACATTTTAGTTGTACAAGTCCAAATTAGCAGAAAAGATCTTTTTAGGACCATTATCCCCTCCAGCAGTTGCCACAGTACGAACATGCCCCTGAGGTTTGATCTATATTTAGCAGGGTTTATGTTCATGCCTTGCTTGTGTTGTCAGGGTAGATATAATTGAAACACCCACATGACTGTGTAATATTGGTCTATAGATAAAGCACAAAGGAGAAGATGAAGCGGTCCATTGTCAAGAGGGTTTTTTGTGTGAGATGAAGTGTTTCATTCCTACCCATAAATTGGGTAGTTCAACAAAATGCTGTAATGATTTTCTGAACACATGACAACATAATGTGCTCAATCCTGCATTTTGGTTCTCTCTCTTTCTCCCTACCTGCTGTTTATTTTACGAGAATGTATATTTTTATTACATTCACACTTACACTGTGAATAGGATAATAGCATGGAGGTGTGAAGAGCAGCATCACAAGGAAAATCATTCCTTTCTGTTTACCACAACCGTGCCTTTTAGCATTAGAAACAAGTGGACTTTGTTTCCTGGAGAAGCAATGTTCGTGATGTAATGTATGGTAGCTAGTTCATATATATTGTGCATTATTAACAGAATCCAGCCACATCATATTGCTCTGCATTCCTTTTGTTTTATGTCACTCACCGACTGAGTATTGGTTGATTATCTGTGAATTAATTAAGTTTCGCATGACTCATGCCTATGACACATGCATATCTAATGATAACAGAATTTGAGGAGATGCTCCATTCTAGAAATCCTTTCTACCAATTCACTTACAATTACATAATCTGGGCCACAACCTCAATTTCTTGGAGATTGCTGTTTTGTTATTCGCCTCTATTTTCAACCTCACACCTTGTCATTATCTGAAGTCCATACGTACATCTTGATTTTTTTTTTTGCTCCCCCTCTCTGAACTAAGTAGAACCGATGTCAATTTTATGACCTGTACCACTGCTCTGGTTGAGATTAGTTAACACAGTAGAGAGGCGATCACAACTGGTATCTTTTGGTCAATCAGACTTAGCTTTTCATTGAGCAATGAAAATAAATTCTCCACTCCAATCTGATCTAATGTAATCCTCATTTATAGAAAGAAGGATTGCTCTCCATATGTGTTAAAAGCACGTCATAGCCACTGAGTTACATTTAAAGTGCAGTTGCTGTTTGCTAAGCAAACCTGACAGCCAATGGTGCACAGCAAGATCCGACAAATAAGATGAATAACTAGTTAACCAATAATAATGTAGACTGAGATGGGAATGTTGATCAAGGCACCAGAAGAACTTCCTGCACTTCGAGTTGTGCCATTAAATATTTTTATCCACTGGTGGATGATGCCTTGGACAGGTTTACAGGATACCAGAGACAGCACCTTAAGCTGAGGAGGCTGTAGAAACAGAATGGTATTCTAGGTTTTGGCACTAGTCCATAGACCATAAAAGCCAAAAAAAATGAGCCTATACAAAACCTTGCTAAACCTCAGTCAAGTACTGTGTGCAATATTGGACTCTACACTTTAGAAGGATATTGAGGCTTCAAAGTGGGTACAACATAGATTATTCAGTAGGATGCAGCCTTGTATCAGAAAATACAAATATGACTTGAAAAATTGGGGCGTTTTGCATTAGAACAATGCAGATTTCAGGGCAATATGATAGAGATGTTTAAAGTTATGAACGTTATGGGACAAGATAGTTAGAACCAGATTGCTTCAATGGTTGAATGGTCTAGAATGAAGAACCGTAGCTAAAGGTTGTTAGAGTTCTAGAATAGTGAGCAAGAGAAATTTCATGCTGAGCTTTGAGGCAGTGGAATTCACTTCAAGGTTTAGTGGTTGAGGCAGAAACTGTCTTTTGGATGTGGTCGGAAACCCACGCAGACACAGGGAGAACTTGCAAATGTCAACGACTAGATTGCATAGATGGATGGTGGAAAAGGAGATAAGAGCTATTGGAACAGGGCAGGCAAATGTGATTAAAACTATTTGCTCGTGTGCAGGATAAAAGCCGATGCAGGCTGATTAGGCTGAATGGCTTGCTTCCGTGTTGTAACATTTGTATGTTTCTTTGTATTGACTGGTTTCTTTCTTTTAAAAAAAACTTTGAGAAATTGTTTGTTTGGCAAGCTGTTTATTCATTGCCTGAAGAGAAGAACCAAGGTCTCCTTGTTGTATTTCTGCTATGACTGTAACATGCTGTGCAATTTTTGATTTCTATTTTGAATCATATCTCTGCACAAATGACATACGTTCGAGTGCAGAGAAAAAAATACAAAAGCTACAACATTGTGCCGTTTAATAGTGTAATGGAGACTTCAGCTGGACAAGTTACATTTTCGTAATCATCATGGATTGTACTATGCCATCAGTATCAATAGGCAAATCTGCTTGTTGAATGCCTGGATAAAATAATTTACTGCCATTTTTATCTGCCAATAACTCAGATACCTGCTCAAGTAAGTTCTCACAATATTGAGTATTCAGGATTATGTTGATCCAGTTAGATGAGGAAGAATGGGAGGAGATTAGAGTGGAGCATAAATGCTGGCATGGACTGGTTGGGCCAAATGGCCTGTTTCTGTGCTGAATATTCTATCTCGTCATCTAATACAAGATATTCTAGAGACTTTTCCCAGCAATAACACTCAGTAGATGTGGGGTTAGTGAAAAAAAGAAAAACATCCTATGGTTTTAAAATTGCTAAAAATAAGAAAGTAAGTTCTTCTTTGAAGTTTTATCAATGTTATGGGCCTTTCACCCCACAACATACAACAAAAAGCATATGGGGTGCAGTTTGTCATTTCGAAGTTCAGTGGGCTTACTGAATTCAAAAGAGAACCAATGTAATGAGAACAGTTTATTTATTGCTTGAACATCACATAGGTTGTTTGCCTAATTCATTTTAAGGGCTACAGTCATTAGGAAAAAGATTCTAGTAAAACCTTCTTTTGTTTACAAATACCTGACTGCACCGATGTTGTGAATTACTTTATCACCTGAAACAAATTGGAATAAAGTCTGTTCCCTCCCCAAATTAAAAATAAATGTGTATCTGTTATAAGTTAATCCTTTACAGTTTGTACTATTTCCAAGGGAAAATGAAGATTAACCAAATAAAATAAAAATAACCTTGTTTGTTTTTTTTCTCTTAGTTGCTTTTGCTTATTGCGTGTGTGTGTGTATGTTTTCCCTTATGTAGCCTTGATTCCCTCTCCTCCACCCAAAAGAACTCTGCTCTAGGCTCTTTCTACCTCCTGGCGGGTGGTGGCAGGGAGAAAGAAATACCATGATTCAATCCAAATGATAGGATCCACCCTCCTTCAGAGAAATAGGACAACCTGTAGTTAGTCTGTACTTGTTTAATTTATTTACAATTCACTAATGAGTGCTCATAATTTTGACCCTACTCTCAATTGTTGCTTTCAGCACACAAGCAGAAGGTGGAGTCTATGGCAATCTTGAAGCCTTTGTAAAATTGTAGAAACAATTAATCCAATGGTGCCCTGCCCAATAGCCTCTTTAGCCATTGTTCTGATTTGGATATCTTGATGTGGTGTTAGCAGTAAAGCTAGTTGACTATTCATGTTTATTTAATCTGTGTGTCTGTACACGCATGTGCACCGCACTGAATGTATTTGTGTTTAAGTATGCTCACAGTCCATTCCTTATGCATGCAGTGAAGCCAATATCTGTGGCCTTTATAAGTCCAGGTTTTACCGACAATGAGCAGATTTGCACGTCTTAGATTGTAAGATGCATGCAATGCTAAATATAAGCCCTTTTTTTAAGGTGTCCCAGGCAGCAGCCTAAAGCAGCTATCCCTTGCATATATTAATTAAGGACTTAACATCTATTTAAAAACTGCTGTTAAAATTGTTTCCAATTGGCAGAGCAGGTGCCAGTCCTGCTTCACCCAGGAATCTTCAGCACCCGCCCATGAAAGATCAGTGCTTTTAAAATTACATTTTAAAATAATCACTGTGGAACAAGAAAGAGCAGGAGTGTTTGCCTGACCACCTATATTTGGCACTATTGCCTCGCTCCATTGCCCACTCCAACACTCCATCGTCCACCCTCCCCACCCAGATTTACTCTTGAGCAGACGAGGCAACTTCCTCGATGTGAGAATTGCTGCCACCTGAATTGTATCAAAGAAAAAGAAAATTAGCTGGCCTTAAACTCTAATGTTTCATGAATGTGGAAACAGGGAAAATTCAGGATACTGGAGGTTTTAGAAATTGCTGTTCACCATTGAGCACAAATTATTTATGTACCATTTGTAATGCTATCCATTAAACCCAACAGAAGAACAAATCTGCCATGTTTTGCCTTGTTGCGTGAATGGAAGCTTTTGTACCTATTTAAAGCAAGAAATTCCCTTTTGAGATGAAAATTAGCTGTTATAACTTTTTCCCTATTTCCTCTCTTTCTCTCCCCTCTGTTCTTCATGTCTGAACATAGTCAGTGAGTGTTGGCAGGTTATTCTGCTATAGGGAATAAAGTTTGATCCTATTCTTGCTCTAAGCCCAGTTACACTTTCCATTTGGGTTTAGAGTCGAGATCAGATATGGGGAGCCCTGGGTGATTTCCTCAATATCCCTGGGGCACTAAAGCTCATTTTAGTACCATAAAGGCCGCCAGGCTCAAATCAGCTAAACTAGCATAGACCAGAAATAACACTTGAGATCTTCCTGCTCTGTATGACGAATAGAATTCAAGTTTTTAAGAAAACTTTCTTTTAAGATAATGACATGATATAATGTAACACTGCCACACAAATGACAATATATACCATAAACACTAAAAGACTCTGTTGTGGTAACTGTCTACAGTTTCATTTTGCAAACGGTTAGATTTGTGAATTACTCCGTCTGAGAGAGACCTATTTTTGAAATTGGCATGTGATTTGTCAAATGAGGTTGTAGCCTTTTCAATGTTAAAAGCCATGTTCCTGTTCTAAAAGTGTCCTGGTTCCATTAGTGCATTGTTTAATGGTTAAATGATTAGAAAAATTTCCCTGTAATTACAATCTTTTTACGTGGTTACAGATTCTCTTCCGTTTCACCAGCCCTAATATATTGCCCACTGAGTTGCCCTTTGTACCCATTTTAGGGTGCAAAGTCTTTTCTTGATTGCTTTGCCTTGTTTTTCACAATACAGTTATCCTTTTTGCCAGGGCTATGTAATTGCTATTTTGCTTTAGGTATTTATAATTATTTCAAAAGAACAAGAGTACCTGTCTTATTTAGTTGTGTAGCTTTAGCTAAGTCTCTACAAACAGCAACTCATTGTACCTGAAAGGAAGCAAAAGCATTGGGTGATAGAAACTGTTCTCATTTTGGTTGACTTGGTCAGCCATAAAGATAAATCACTAACCAAAACTAAATTTAATTTGTGCTTGAACAATATTAATCTAAAATGTTTGCTTAAGTATTTCTATTTGACTTGTTTGGCTGCATTTGAACACCTTAGATGCCCCTCCAAAAATCAGCTTGTTTTTCAGATATATCCAGGATATTCTGTGCATATGAAGAATTACCTAAATACACTAGGTACTAAGTAATTAATTCTAGCCACCAAATTTAGTGGAATTAAAATCTGGACTCCATATTCTACATGGCTCTCAGGCCTCAGATACTGTTCTTCCTCTTTTCAAAACTGCCTTTCCTCTGTTGTTCAGCTCAGTGGGACTATCCTCACTAGGTTCCACTATTGCATATCCAGTCATAGCTAAAGCATCTCCAGCAATGGCTTCTTTTTCTGCCCACACACTCTTATCTCTGCTACCTCCTTCCTCCTAGCCCCACAAAGATTAATCCTTGTTCTCTTTCTGTTATCTGCATGTTGCCCCTTCACAACATTATTTACAGAGGGTCAGGTTCCACATGTATGCTAATGACACCCAGCTCTACTTCTCCATCACCTCTCTCAACTGTTCCGCTGCTTCCGTGATGGCAGAATGCTTGACAGACATCAAATTTTACGTGAGCTGCAGTTTTCTCTGGTTAGAACATTAAGGTCAAAGCGATTGCCTTTGCCTGCCACATACTCCATAACATCGCCACTGACTCTGAACTAAACTTTTGGCATCATGCTTGACCCTGAGCTGAATTCCCAACCCCATATCCTTTGAATCACAAAGATCGCTTGCTTGCACCCCTGTAACATTGCCAGCCTCTACCCCTACCTCACCCTATCTGCTGATGAAACCCTCATTCATGCTTTTCTCGCCTCCAGACTCAGCTCTTCCTTTGCTGTCCTGGTCAGCATCCCACCTTCCACCTTCTGCAAACTTTGCTCTCTCTATCCTGTACCACACTAAGTCCTGCTCATCCATCACCCCTGTTGTTGCTGACCTACATTGGCTCCTGGTTCTCCAATGCCTCATTTAAAATTTTCATTGTTGTATTTAAATGCCTGGGGGCTTTATTGCTTCCTATATCTGTACCTTCCACTGGCTCTGTAACTTTTTTCCCTTCCCCCAGAGCACTCCATTCCTCCCACCCATGCTTCTGCAGATTCCCTGCCTTTGCTATCCCAATGGCTGTACCATCACCCACCAGGCACTAGAAATCTCCTCTCAATCACTATCTTTGCAACTCCGTATGCTCCTTTAAACCCTGCTTTAAAAACTCCTCCTATTATCTCGGTCTTTGTCCTAGTGTCCATTTTTTTTGTTTTGATTATGCTTCTGTGAAGTGTCTAGGGGCAGTTTTCTACATTAAAGACACCATAAAATGAAAAGCTGTTGTTTGTATTAAGTTGACAGGGAAAGTTTATTTCCAGACTCCAACTTCCTTTGTAACCTCTTAAACTCTTAACTAGAGGCAGTGTCTCTCAAATATGATTCATATTTTTTCCAAGAAGTTCGTTTATTTGAATGTTGTCATATCAGATGATGCATTACATCATTGTTTCTGAGCGATGATTTATCAGAAATGGTTTCGGTGGGGGGGGAGATGGGCATGGGGCATGTTGGAGGTAGATAGCAGAACTTTATCAAGTACCTGGAAAATCTTTGCTTCAACGAAGTTCAATATTTTTGAATGGAGTGGATGCCTGAGGCAACAATTATTTTTAAACCAATCTATAACGGTTGTGTCATCAAGGGAACAGCTTCAGCCTTGATCAAACTTAATGATTGAAATGTCAAACTGGTCTTTTTAGCACTTGAGGGCCATTGGCAACATTTAAAATATTTACCTAGGGTTTATTTCTGTTTGGAAGGTGGAAGCCACCAGAAAGGATGGTATCAAATTTTATTTGTACAATTAATTTTGCACCATAGTGGATTTAAGAACAGAAGACAGTGGACATATTCAATACCTCCAAGTACACTCTATTCCCATTGAGGAAAGCCAGGGCAGGTTCCCAAGGAAAATGGGCGCTTTGAGTATTTTTCTTCTTTCCACCTCTGTCTCTTTTAAAGAATAACTATAGACTCAGTGCTCCTCCTCCATCACTTCTAGATAGATTAGAAAAGGATGCAAAGGACTAGGGAAGCCTGCCCAGAGTAGACATGTCTTGAAAAATATAAAATCGAACAGGAGCTCAGACTTTGGCTTCAGTTTAGATAATTTCTTATCTGTTGATAATGTACCCAAAACCTTAATTAAGAGTTCACTTCTTCACAGATGTTGGACATTCTGAGGTTGTGAAAGGAAATGCAACTGTCTGTCAATGAGGGGCTGGAAACACAAGTTTCTGTTTGAAAAGGCAAACCTGATTTTACAGTTTAGAAAGTTTCCATTAATTTAAAAAAAAAGTTTCCAGTTTTCAAAAGCTGGTATGATAGGAGCTCTCGACCAAACTCAGTTGATCATCATTCCTGGCCAGCATGGAAGAGAAGAACCCATTCTGGCATGAAAATTGGTCGTGTTTAATTCCCCAGCACTAACATTACTTCTCTTGGGTAACTCAGAATTCATAAAAAAGAGAACATTTGCATGGGAACAATTGAATGGGATAACATTAGCTGCATGCATTGAAACATTGTTGAAAACAGAAAATTGTGTTCTTCTCCTTGCGTGTTTTGAGGCTTGGATATTGGCGATTCAGCTTTCAGCTGTGAGCTGGAGTAAACTTGCAGTGAGATTGGAAGATGAAGAATGACTGGCATTATCAGTGCCTATTTTGCCTAGTCTACTCTCTCTTTTTTTTTCCAGTGTCCCCTCTCCTGTGGAAGAAACATTGGTAGTTTAAATGTTGTGAAATTTATTAAAGTAATACCCTATTGCCTCTTTTTTTTTTTTCTTCCCCTGCCCCCCACCCCCTGTAAATGAAACAAAACACAGCAGTAATGACAACTTTGTTACTGGAGTGGACAAACTTCATTCAGTCCTTAATGCATGGTTACTGAAAGTCAGCAATAATTCCCGACTATTGACTCTGACTTTGCTGTTGACCATTAGCTATTGCCACCTGATGATAAATGACTTTGGTTGATTTGAGGTTGTGAAATGAGCTCATCATTTAGGCATACGAAATGCTGGCTTCTGCTGCAGATTCCTGTAATCCTGGGCGTGCCCAGGCTGGAATGTCATGCTGTGTAAACAGAACGCCTCGGGCTGAAAAACCAGTTTCGGTTGTTGTAAGTTAGGGTGAGGCAAAATAATTGCTCTCCTATACGTTTCAGTGCCTACAGGTTTAATAACCTGCCTGTGATGTGGAAAGAAAAGGAGAGAGGATTTAACTTTAAAGACTTTGCTGTAATCCTGTTGAGCTGCTCACTGATGAATATGTTCGATTGATTCCTTTCTGTTCACAGCGAAAGTTTTGTCAGCTGATGTATCTCTTAACAACAGTAGAACATAGAGCCCACTTTATAAATGAATTTCCCCATGTGCTTTTGTGTTTTTTTTTGCTAGTCTGGATACACCAGTCACAATAATAACTGAATTTTCTCGCTTGCTCTCACTCTTTCTCTCCCACCCACCTTCTCTTGCTTGCTGAATCTTAATTGGGGATCATACGATAGTTTAAAACACATAGCAGTTTTAACCATTTCCAACAATATTAAGCAAACTTTTCTTCAGATGTGATCGACCATCATTTTAGAACTTCTGCTTATTATCTTCGTTGACTATTCCTTTTCTTTGACTCTCCCCGCCCATACAAACAGAACCAATAAATTACCTGTTTTTAATCTTTAGTTTAGTTTAGAGATACAGCACTGAAACAGGCCCTTCAGCCCACCGAGTCTGTGCCGACCATCAACCACCCATTTATACTAATCCTACACTAATTTCATACTCCTACCACATCCCCACCTGTCCCTATATTTTTCCCTGCCACCTACCTATACTAGGGGCAATTGCTAATGGCCAATTTACCTATCAACCTGCAAGTCTTTGGCATGCGGGAGGAAACCGGAGCACCCGGAGGAAACCCACACAGACACAGGGAGAACTTGCAAACTCCACACAGGCAGTACCCGGAATTGAACCCGGGTCCCTGGAGCTGTGAGGCTGCAGTGCTAACCACTGTGCCACTTCTTGGTTTACATAATCTGAATCAACAAACATTTCAATTGAAGGAAAATCTAGGAAACTCATTTTAAATCTTGAAATTTGTGCTGGGTACCTTGTCCTGTTGGTTTGAAGTTTCCTATATTCCGTTTTGAGTCCTTGAGCTGCCACTGCTGAAAAAGCCAGAGTGCCATTTTCCTTCACTTGACTTCTGTGGTGTTGAAGTCTGCCTAGTGCTGATGTACCATTGTAGGAGATGATATTTGTTCATTCTTTATCCCTTGTCTTCCAACCTTCTCAGTGTTGAATTTACCTTGGTTTTTTAAAACTCCCATCACCTAGCAGAAACCAGATAAGTGTAGGAGTTGATGGGTGGGGTGGGGTGGGGGGGGGGGGGGGGGGGTGGGGTGGGTGGCAGTGGAGGACAGTGGAGGTAGAATGAAGTGGAGACTTAACACCTTTCCAGGATTTGACTGACTGCAGTTTTACAATTATTTTGTCAGAATAGCTATGTTTACCTCCAACACTTGCATAGGTTAGATCTTTTTGCAGTGTCATATTTCGTTTTATAATGCTCCTTCTCCTATTACATTAAAGGCATTATATAAATATAAGTTGTTGTTGTTATGGATCACAATGTTTAGAAACAAAGCTAGTAGTTAGCCTGCCTGCTGGTCCTTGCACAAATGACACAAGTTTAACACAAGTTCATATCTGTGTATGGCCTTCCTAAATTGTAGATGGCAAGGACACCGACCTCTTTAAAATATGCATATTGGGCTCCAAAAACATCATCAGGGCCTGGCCTCCGATTTCAACCTGAGGCCTGAATGGGATCGATAATGGCTTCCCCACCAGACCAGACCTGCTGAGAACAGGCCTAAAAGAGGCACAGCAAAGTAATTTTCTTTCTAGTTTCCTCATGGGCTAGAAGGAGCCAGAGTGCTCCTCCAAGCCCCACAAGGAAACCTTGGGCCTCCATTGTGTCTTGATTCTGCCTATTCACTGACCTTAGTTCCAGGGACCATTCTCTCTGGTCTGCAGTGGCTGCCTCTGACCGACATGATTTTAAGAGTCGGCTGTTTAAAATGGGCCATGCCTGCCCGCTGCTGCATTCCTGCTCAGGATTAAGAATCGAGGCCAGCTGTATCTGTACAAAGCCCATTCTATTCATTTAACCAATTACAAAATGTATGAGGGAAAGTCCACCATATCAATACGAACAGCTGTAATGATTATTCCGCCAAATGTTTTATACAGTGCAGCAGTGAAGCTGTTAAGAGAGACCAGTTAATTCTTTTGGTGTGAACTTCTGTTGTAAAATGTGAATGGAACTGGCATTTTGTCAGCACCTTTTGTTGTGCTTGGACTGATTATAGGGCAAGTGTGCGGCGAGACTACTTCATAGATCTAATTAGCAGCCGTTCAGAGGTTGATGTTTCACAAAGAAATACTGGTGTTCCGATCTTGGCGCAGATTCGGTGCCAGCTTGATGTTATAAAGGCTGAAGTGTTGTCTGGAATGGGAGGCCGTGCTGAACAAAAGTAGCTGCAACCCATGAAGCAATTCAAAAGGGGCTTGGAGACAAATGTGTGACATGGGATGGGTATCAGATACGCAACTTTTTAAAACAAAAAAAATTGTCTTTGGGATGTGGGTGACACTGGAAATGCAGTATTTACTGCTCATCTCTAGTCATACATGTCATATGGAATTAGAGTTGCACGTCGGCCAGACTGCACTGAGGTAGAAGGACAGGAACAGGCCAGTTGAGGTTTTAGAATAAGCTGGCAGCTTTCATAGTCACCTTTTGTGTGTGCACGCTAGCTCAACTTGCCATGATTATTTACTAATGACCTCTAGTGTTAGTCCAGGACCATAACCACTAGGCTACTGTACTTTGTTATTAATTTATGACTTGTGTTCTTGAGTTTTATGACATATTTTACAGGAAATTTACTTGGCATAAGATGGGTAAATGAACAGTATTCAGTGCAAAATGGTATATTTTGATAAAACAAGTCAGAACAAAAGATCAGGTCGTTAACTGTTTCTCTCTCCACAGATGCTACCAGACCTGCTGAGTATTTCCAGCACTTTCTGTTTTTATTATGTAGTTGTACAGTGTAGGCAGGGAATTTCTACTGGCATTTCTTGGGTAAATATCCATATGACCCACTGATCTTACTGTTTTGCAACGTGTGCATTTCTACAACTTTCTCGGAGAATTTACAGGAAGGAGCATTCAATTAGTGCACTTTTTTCAAAAAAAAATCTGAATTGAGGGATAACTACAGGTTAGCAAAGGGTTACTCTGCAGGTGCAGTCTTTTCAATGTTTTCTCAACATACCCTGTTTGTGTTCAGACTTGGTTTGAGTGTCATATTGCGCTCCTGTAGTTAGTCATCTCTTTGTACTCATTCTGTGGCCCTTGATGAGATGAGATTTCAAAAAGGCATCATTCACCTTTTTAAGTTTTGAAGTTCCGCTCTTTTCTTAGTTTCTTTGAATTACCTCTATAATTCTAAAACCTACTTTGAGGTTGGGGCTTATGGCTTGTGCATTATGAATTCTCTTGCCTTTCAAAATCATGCAATTGTAGCTTTTTAATCCATTCACATGCAATATTTGGATGTAAAAATTATCTTGCTTTTGACTTGCCCACATGTACTATTAATATTTTCTTCTATTTCCTGAAAAACATTTTAAAATCAGTAAGCATTACTTAACAGATCTCTCCTCCCATTCACGTTGAAACTCAACATAACTAACTAAACCTGTGAACTAAGATTGACGTGATTAAGTCCACTGCGTATCATCTCATTTTGCAATGGAATTGCTCCTTTTCCTGTTTTTGTAGCTGAAACTATGGCTGCTGTATCAGAAATCTAATTATGTTTCAATCTCGGTCTCCATTTTCCATATGCCTTAAGTATGTGTATTGTAGTGTTGAAGTGGGAACCGAGTGAGCCGAACAGTGTTCAAATGTACGATGAACAATTCCAGTACACCACTTCTGTGAAACTCTCGTCACTATCACCTCCTCCTCCAAAGCCTTCAGTAGCTAAAAGATAAATCAGAATAATTGTTATCTAGAAGTAGACCAGATGCAATTGGAAAATCTGTTCTTGGGAAAGAGTCAGTGCTAATAATGAGCAGCCTAATGTATAAAAATCCAAATCAACTGCATCACCTTCATACAAATTCAATGCTGTCTATTTACAAGTACTTACTGTACCTGATTAAATATTATGACTTTTTGACTTTGCCAACATCCAAATGTTAGATAAAAGCAAAATACTGCATTCCGAAGGGATCGTGCTCTCCGCGACACCCTGGTCCACTCCTTCATCTCCCCCGACACCTTCCCATGCAGTCACAGGAGGTGTAATACCTGCACTTTTACCTCCTCTCTCCTCACCATCCAAGGCCCCAAACACTCGTTCCAGGTGAAGCAGTGATTTACTTGTACTTCCTTCAATTTAGTATACTGTATTCGCTGCTCACAATGTGGTCGCCTCTACATTGGGGAGACCAAACATAGATTGGGTGACCACTTTGCAGAATGCCTCCACTCAGTCCGAAGGCATCACCTTGAACTTTTGGTTGCTTGGCAGTTCAACACCCCACCCTGCTGTCATGCCTACATTTCTGTTCTTGGGCTGCTGCAGTGTTCCAGTGAACGTCAATGCTAGCTCGAGAAGCTGCACTTCAATCTTTTGATTAGGCACACTACAGCCTTGCAGACTCAACATTGAGTTGAACAATTTCAGAACATGCCAGGCCTTTCTTCATGCGCTTTTGGACGGAGCTGCTCATTATTCTGCCATTAACACTCTCTCTGGACTAATATTTTTGTCTTTCATCACAACCATTAACAATCTCTTTGCCTTTGTCCCATGACATCTTTGTCATTTAATCTCTCCCGCCCTATCACAGACCTTCCCTTTTGCTCTCTTCCCCACCACCCACCCCGCTTCACTTGCTTAAAAGCTAATATGTTTCTAACCTTTGCCAGTTCACAAACCTGAAAGGTAACTCTGCTTCTCTCTCCACAGATGCTGTCTGACCTGAGTATTTCCAGCACTTTTTGTTTTTATTATAAATATTAGATGCAAAGTAACCAAAGTACTGTTGCCATGAAGTAGTGTTGGTGCAATGGCATGATAAACAACATAATGGCACATTATTGATTGTGTCTAGTTGGAAAAAAAATTTAAGTCACATATCACCATGGTATATTTAAACATTTGTAGATAATCTTGGCATATATATTGGAGATTCCCCAATTCCTCAATGTCTCGGTTACATTCTTCAAAAACTTGTAGAGAACTTGCTGCACTAGCAGAGGGAAAATGAGCAGGATGGATACCAACTTGCCCTTTATATTCCGGTAACAGTAGTTCAACAGATCTGTGTAACGATTTAGAAATATTGGGCCTGATTTTAACTCTAAGTGGATGGGTTTGAATAAGTTAAAATCTCATCTAACAGATTGTTGCAACCAGGTGAGAAGGGGTCTAGGGGTTCTCCCTCAGCCTTTGCTTGGTTTAACCGCAACAGGGTTTAATTGTAAAACACTGTGTTTTTAGCTCCCCCTTAGTGAATCCTTGTTCACTGCTCCAATTGTAAGGCAAAGAAATCAAACAGGTTTCCTTAGATTTAAATAAGAAAGGTAGAAGTTTATTAATCTTAAACTCTAATCCGGTTAACGACTACGAACATGCGACGTCACCACGCTAGCATGCATACGTGATAAACACACGTGCAGATAGAGACAGAAAAAGTAGAAGGAATAAAGGGGAAAAGTTTGAGGCAATATCTGGTAGTTACAGTCCTTTAAGTTCAATGTTGAGTCTTTGGTTGCTGCTAAGTCTTGCAATTCATTGGGGCTCAGTTCACGCTTCAACTTATTCCGCTGTAGGAGTCTTTTCTCTCGAGGTTTACGTGTCTTCCGTGGGTTCGGTGGCTTGGGAGAAAATGAGAGAGAGAGAGAGAGGCTCCCTTGTTCCAGCTTCAGTTGCACAGTGCCTTCTGAATTCAAACTGTCCTATGGCTAGTTCAAAAAACCTGGTTCAGCCAGTTAGTCATGTGACCAGCTGGTTTAACCAGTCTTGGCTCTGTGGATTGTATCATCATAGCAGGGCTTGGAATGCACTTCCTTACACCTTCAATGTCTGGTGATCAAAATCCATTTGGGTTAATTGGAGCAGGGAATAGCCCTTTGTCTCCACAAGCAGCATCTCTTAGTATGTAAATATCCTTTCAACCCAGTGTCTGATGAGCTTCAAACAAGTCACTTCTTCACCCCAGTAACATTTTAAAGTCAATGTTCATATGACAAAATTAATATGCCTCATTCTTGGAAGGTGGGGGTCTGCATGACGAGGGCAATGATTGAATTGGGACTGAGACTGTTCCATTTTGGATAAAAGCTGCTCAAATGTTTCTAATTAATGAGTCATGTTAACCTTTAGAAAGCAAGGTGTCTAACACGTGTGTTTTTGTATTTGAATTTGGTAATTCCACATCAAGAGTTATTGAAGACTATTTTAAATCTTAAGTACGGAAGTTCTAATACAATGGCCTGGATTTTGTGGTCAGTGGTGAAGGAATGGTGCTCAGCGTTCACTATGCCGACATTAAAAGCAAAATATTGCAAATGCTGGAAATTTGAAAAAGCAACAAAAAATGGTGGAAATACTCTGCAGGTCTGGCAGCATCTGTAGAGAGAGAAGCAAAGTTAACGTTTCAGGTCAGTGACCTTTATCAGAACTGGCAAAGGTTAGAAATGTAATAGGTTTTAAGCAAATAAAGCAGGGGTGGTGCAAAAAAAACCAAAAGGGACAGTTTTGAAAGGACAGAGAATAACTGACAATAAGTTCATGCAGTAAAGGCAAAGGGTGTGTTAATGGTGTTGTGAAAGACAAATCATTAGTGCAGAGAGGGTGTTAAATGACAGAATAATGACCAAAAGCACAAACATGAAAAAAGTGGGCAAGCACCATGGTAAAAAAGTGAATGATGAAACAAACTAAAATAAAGAAAAAATGAAAAAGAAAAGAAAATAAAAAATAAAAAAGGGGGGCCAGTCATGCTCTGAAATTATTGAACTCCATGTTCAGTCTGATAGGCCGTAGCGTATCTAATCGGTGCAAACTTCCACAACAGCACTTCTGATGTGTCTTCATTTTTCCTCAACCGAGGATTCCCCCCACCCCCCTCCGCCCCACTGTGGTTGATAGGGCCCCAACTGTGTCTGGCCCATTTCCCACGCTTCTGCGATAATAAAGGCAAAATACTGCGGGTGTTGTAAATCTGAAATAAGATCAAGAAATGCTGGAAAGTTAACTTTGCTTCTCTCTCCACAGATGCTGCCAGACCTGCTGAATATTTCCAGCATTTCTTGTTTTTATCTCACACCTCTATCCTCATCCCTTCCCCTCCCTCCCTCCCAGAACCGCGACAGGGTTCTAGTCCTCACTTTCCACCCCAACAGCCTCCACATCCAAAGGATCATCCTCCACCATTTCCGCCACGTCCAGCATGATGCCACTACTAAACGCATCTTCCCCTCCCCTGTCAGCATTCTGAAGGGATCGTCCCCTCTGCGACAGCCTGGTCCTCTCCTCTCCATTACCCCTGACAACTCGTCCCCGTCCCATGGCACCTTCCCATGCAATCACAGGAGGTGTAATACCTGCCTTTTTACCTCCCCTCTCCTCACTATCCAAGGCCCCAAACACTCCTTTCAGGTGAAGCAGCAATTTACTTGTACTTCTTTCAATTTAGTATACTGTATTCGCTGCTCACAATGTGGTCGTCTCTACATTGTGTTTGGTCTCCCCAGATTGGGTGACCGCTTTGCGGAACACCTTCGCTCAGTCCGAAAACATGACCCCGAGCTTCCACTTGCCATTTCAACACACCCCCTCCTCTCATGCCCATATCTCTGTCCTGGGCATGCTGCAGTGTTCCAGTGAACATCAACGCAAGCTCGAGGAACAGCATCTCATTTACCGATTAGGCACACTACGGCCTACCGGACTGAACATTGAGTTCAGTAATTTCAGAGCTTGACTGGCCCCCCCCCCATTTTTATTTTTTATTTTTCATTTTTTCTTTATTTTAGTTTGTTTCATCATTCATTTTTTTACCATGGTGCTTGCCCACTTTTTGCATGTTTGTGCTTTTGGCCAGGGCTGTTCATTATTCTGTCATTTAACACCCTCTCTGCATTAACACTTTGTTTTTCACCACACCATTAACACTCCCTTTGCCTTTGCTCCATGACCTTCTTGTCAGTTATTCTCTATGGCCCTCTGTCCTATCAATACTGTCCCTTGTGTTATCTTTTGCGCCACCCCTGCTTTATTTGCTTTAAACCTATTACATTTCTAACCTTTGCCAGTTCTGATGAAGGGTCACTGATCTGAAATGTTAACTGTGCTTCTCTCTCCACAGATGTTGCCAGACCTGCTGAGTATTTCCAGCATTTTTTGTTTTTATTTCACTATGCCTACAGCTGCCCATAGACCTTTCAAGGGCATTTGAGTGGAACCTTGTAGTTTCTGGAGATTCTTTTCAGCATGGCGCCCTCTACAGGAGATCTGTGACATGTGAGCAAAGACAGCAACAGCAAGACTCTTGAAGCAATTAGATTGCAGAATTCTTACTGAGGCACGGAGAGTGTAAACCAGGAAGTATTTATTAGGGCGCATTGTCAGATCAAGTACAAAAAGCAAAATAAATCAGGGGAAAGAAAGATGGAATTGAGAGAGAGATGAGACAAAAAGTTAAACATTATTTTCACATTAAAAAAAAATCTCCAACAATAATTAAAATCTGAAGGAATGGGTGGCTGCACTTATAAAATTAAGTTTCAGGGTCAGAGAAGTTACTTGGTAGTAATTAAGACTTATTGCAGTTGCAGCTGAATGTACCAGCCCTAACATTTTCTGGTGTATCTAGTGGTTAAATACTGTAGTTTCACGTCCTTCATATTTCAATGTGAATCTCTGTGAGGTACCAATGCAGTGAAGCTTGTAGAGGAGCAGGGAAAGTCGGACAACAGCTTCTTGATTTCCGTGTTGAACTGTGCATGTGTGGATGCTAGAGGTTGCTGTCTGATTTACTTCATAATAATGGTCAGCGCTGAAAGCCTCACTCTTATTCCGATCACAAAATCTGGACCATTAAGTCTATGATATATGGCCTGATGATGTCAGGACCCAGCTGGTTTTGGGTGGGGGACCTAGTATCTGATTAGTTGAGCAGGTTAAAATTAATAAATAAAGAACAGTCAGCTCCTGGTGACTCCAGGACAAGCAAATAACTTGAGCAATATTAACTGCCTAACGCCAAAATCACCTACTTGGGCAGCATCTTAATATCAATCTCACACATTGCGTACAAGGTAGTGTGCAGTTCAGTGTCCTGTCTCACACTGAGCATTTCGTATCGTTTCTCAGTAACCCACAGCTTAATTCTGTAACTGGCCTGGAGTTAAAATCGGTACATAGGCCGACGGAACTCTAAGATTTGGATCAATTGCACTGTGCTTAAAACAATTAAATAGTACAATCTTCTTGTGAACCTTTTTTTAATATATTATAATCCTAACTGTTTAGATTTTCTTTTAAAAGCAGTATTTGACTTGTCCGAGGGTGATTTTGATATCTTTTGGATAGGGTGTTCAAAGGGAGCTCCAGTTTGCATTTTTTTTTCTGTTCCAGTCCATGTTTGAAATTCCTGTTTCCAGCAAGTAATGTAATTTCAGATTTCAAAATTGAGTTGCTTGAGGCACTGGTCGTCAAAGCAGTCTGTTGGTAGCAAGCTCTGGAGGCTGTTATGGCCAATTTACAAAGGCTTGTATTATTTATTCACTGAGAATAATTTTGTACTTCTAACTGAGTCCTTGAGGCCAGTCTTGAAACTGCTGCCAATGAAGATCAACTTGCACAGCTATTATAACATAACAGCAAGCAAGCTAGCTAACAAATGTCCAATGTACTAGTCCGAGGCAAATTTAATATATATTTACAGTTATGCTCTTTAATGTGGCTCCAATATAATTCAAAAGGAGACACAGTAAATTATTCTGAGGTATGGTGTTAGCCAGTAAGCATTAAGTGATAAAAGCTTACGGCAACTGAAATGAATTCTGGGAACCTGGAAGCCTGCCTTTAAACAAATATACTAATTTACATCTTGGACTATTCAATGGATTTGTTCATCCACAGAGCATTCTGGCAATGGCCAATTTATTCATGTTTGTAATTACTTATTGTATTTTCGAAGAGGCAAAGGGAGTGGCAAAAAATAAATGTAATTACACACTGGTTTAGAAATGGTTATAAGAATATCTGACTTGTAATCTGTTGGGAGGCCTGGCGACGTTCCTTGTTGGCACTTGGCAACAAGTTGAGACTCTGCTGAGGAGGAAAATTTATGCTTTGGTTTGGATTGTTAAAATGATCTTGGAGGGGAATTTTAAACACCCCAGGTTGGGAGGGTGTGGGGGTTAACTTCTTAAAAAATGTGAAACCTGACCAAAACCCGCCAGGAACACGTTAACTTCCAGTATGGGGGATGGGTGGTGATTTCCCGCCAGTAATCCTGCTCTTGAGAGGCAGCTCAGTAATTTAAGTATGTTAATGAGATGGTGTGCCTCAGATTTCAGAAGTCTTTGAGATTTAATGTTTACGGGTTAGGTTTCCAAGTGCCTGGGAAAACCGGAAGCTGAAGGGAGGAGAGAACTGCCAGATCCATCAGGAAGGTGCTTTATATCGCATTGCTTGTGGCCCAGGTGGAGCAGGCATGGTTTCCCTAGGCCCTTCAAGCTAACCAGCTGCTGTGCACTGACCCACAATCCCACCCCCCCAATTTCAGTAGGATCTCTCATTATCTCTACTTCCTCGTTTCCCACCATCTTCAAGTTCCCCACCCCTAATTAGTGGGGCCTGTGTATTTACAAAAACTGCAGTGAAAAGTATATTCATGATTGTTCAGATGTTTGTAGGAAAACGCATGTGAGAGCAGCAGTGAGAAGAAGATCCCAAACAGTGTAGGTGCGAGAACACAGCTCTGTTTCACACCACTCAGGATAGGAAAGGGGTCTGATGAGGCGCCGCTATGTTGAATTGTGCCTTTCATATTGTCATGGAATGAGGTGATGATACTTAGTAGCTTTGGTAGACATCTGATCTTTGCTAGTAGTCTGAAGAGACCACGTCTGCTGACTAGGTCAAAGGGTTTGGTGAGATCTATGAAAGCAACATAGAGGGGCATCTGTTGTTCGGCATTTCTCCTGTAGCTGGCGAAGGGAGAACAGCATGTCAATGGTGGATCTCTCTGCTCGAAAACCGCACTGTGCCTCAGGGTAGACACGCTCAGCCAGCTTCTGGAGTCTGTTTAAAATGACACGAGCGAAGACTTTCCCCTGAGCAGGGAGATTCCATGGTAGTGACTGCAGTCACGACGGTTACCCTTGTTCTTGTTGAGGGTGATGATATTGGCATCGTGCATGTCCTGTGGTACTGCTCCCTCATCCCAGCACAGGCAAAGCAGTTCATGGAGTGCTGAGAGTATAGCAGGCTTGGCACGCTTGATTATTTCAGGGGTAATGCCGTCCTTTCCAGGGGCTTTTCCACTGGCCAGAGAATCAATGGCATCACTGAGTTCCGATTTTGTTGGCTGTTCGTCCAGCTCATCCATGCAGAGACTGAGTTGCATTGAGGGTTGTATCAGTGACGGCGTTTTCCCTGGAGTACAGTTCTAGGTAATGCTGCACCCAGCCGTCTATTTGCTTGCATTGGTCAGTGACCGTTTCCCCTGATTTAGACTGGGTGGGGGGGGTGCAATCTTCTTGATGGTTGGCCCAAAAGCTCTCTTAATGCCATCATACATTCCTGTGTTCCGGTGTCTGAGGCCAGCTGCATAGGTGTTGCCAGTAGTCATTTTCACAGTGCCTGGCTGTTCTTTGTACAGTGCTTCTGGCTACTTTAAATGCTACAGATGTTAACTCGCTGGGGGCTTTCTTGTAGTTCAACAGTGCAATGCGCTTAGCGGCTATGACAAGTTCCAGATCTTCAAAGTGAGATTGAAACCAGTCTGCATTCTGCTTCTCGCTTTTGCCAAAGGTGGTCATTACTGAGTCATAGATGGCGTCTCTGCATCCCCTGCAGGAGTGTTTTGAAGGGCTTTTTCAAGTGAATTTAGAAACTTGTGTAACAGCTGTCGATAAGAAATTCTGTTAGTGTTGATGCGCGTGCGGCCCTTCGGCTTGGAGTGATGTAGCTTCTTCGGTTTGAGTCTAACTTTGCTGCACACCAGGGAGTGGTCGGTGTTGCGGTCTGCACTGTGGAAGCTGCGTGTGATTTGGACACCGTTTATAGAGGCTTGTGTTCAAGTCTTAAGAAGGAATTTTCCTCCACACAAGATCAGATGGCAGGTTGTTCAACCTTGCCTGTCTAAGAGCGAAGACCAAAGTACGGAAAGTCCTCATAAGGGAACTCCTCTTTGCTGATGATGCTGCATTAACATCCCACACAGAACAGGGTCTGCAGGGACTTATCGACAGGATTGCGGCTGCCTGCAATGAATTTGGCCTAACCATCAGCCTCAAGAAAATGAACATCATGGGACAGGATGTCAGAAATGCTCCATCCATCGATATCGGCGACCACGTTCTGGAAGTGGTTCAAGCGCTCAACTGTCACTCGTAACCTGTCTCTCGATGCAGAAATCTACAAGCGCATGGGAAAGGCGACCGCTGCTATGTCCAGACTGGCCAAGAGATTGTGGGAAAATAGCGCACTGACACGGAACACAAATTCCGAGTGTTTCAAGCCTGTGTCCTCAGTACCTTGCTCCACAGCAGCGAGGCCTGGACAACGTATGTCATGCAAGAGCGACGTCTCAACTCATTCCATCTTCGCTGCCTCCAGAGAATCCTTGGCATCAGGAGGCAGGACTGTACCTCCAACGCAGAAGACCTCGAGGCGACTAACATCCCCAGCCTATAGGCCCTACAGAGCCAGCGGCGCTTGAGATGGCTTGGCCATGGAAGATGACAGGATTCCCAAGGACGTACAGCGAGCTTGTCACTGGTATCAGACCCACCGGCCACCCATTCTCCGCTTTAAAGACGTCTACAAACGTGACATGAAGTCCTGTGACATTGACCACAAGTTGTGGGAGTCAGTTGCCAGTGATTGCCAGAGTTGGCAGACAGCCATAAAGGTGGGGCGAAAAAGTGGCAAGTCAAAGAGTCTTAGCTGTTGGCAGGAAAAAAGACAGAAGCGCAAGGAGAGAGCCAACTGTGTAACAGCCCCGACAACCAATTTTATCTGCAGCACCTGTGTAAGAGTCTGTCACTCTAGAATTGGCCTTTATAGCCACTCCAGGCAGTGCTCCACAAACCATTGAACAACTCTAGGCACATATCCATTGTATCTCGAGACAAGGAGGCCAAAGAATGTAGGAAAACTCAATTTGATATGATCTTTTTATTTTCCCCTTTTTTCTGTTATTTATCTGATGATTGGGAGCAATTTACACACCACATTAGAGCTATATCATAGACCTGGACAACGTTCAGGCTTGGACTGATAAGTGGCAAGTAACATGCATGCCATACAAGTCCAAGGCAATGCCGATCTCCAACAAGAGAATCTAACCATCTCTCCTTGACATTCAATGGCATTACCGTTGTTGAATCCCCCACTATCAACATCTTGGGCGTTACCATTGATCAGGAACTGAACTGGAACAGCCACATAAATACCGTGGCTATAAGGGCAGGTCAGAGGCTAAGAATCCTGCGCTGAGTAATCCACCTCCTGACTCCCCAAAGCCTCCATCTACAAGGCACAAGTCAGGAGTGTAATGGAATACGCTCCACTTGCCTGGATGGGTGCAGCTTCAACAACTCTCAGGAAGCTCGACACTATCTAGGACAAAGCAGCTCACTTGATCGGCACCCCATTCACCACCTTAAACATTCACTCCATCCGCTCCACTACTGACTCATAGTGGCAGCAGTGTGTACCATCTACAAGGCACACTGCAGCAACTCATCACGTCTCCTTCAATAGCACCTTCCAAAGCCACGACCTCTACCACCTAGGAGGACAAGGGCAGCAGATGCATGGAAACACCACCACCTGCAAGTTCCCCTCCAAGCCACAGACCATCCTGACTTCACTGTCCCTGGGTCAAAATCTTGGAACTCCTTTCCTAACAGCACTGTGGGTGTACCTACACCACATGGACTGCAGCAGTTCAAGAAGGCAACTCACCACCTCCTTCTCAAGGGAAATTATGGATGGTCAACAAATGCTGGCCTAGCCAGTGACCCCCATATCCCATGAAATCGATTATTTAAAAAAAATCAATTTCTGCAATTTACTTTAGTTGTGCCTTGTACATTAAGTTTGAGCATTTTGACTTTAATTCTAAATTCAAGGATGTACTAGAGAAAGCTGATTCCTTTTGGTCCCATCAATATAAAGAAAAGAGAGTCCGCTTTTCTGATAGATTTTCATTGGATAAGCCAAGTCATTCAGAAAGATAGATTCCAAGTTCGATATCTTTTCTATACAGAGTTACCTGATCTCCACCTGGATGGTGGTAGGGCCTCCAAATTTGGGTTCTGCACCTCTCAAGTATGCGAGCAACAATGAACCTTGGGTTGCTGCTCCTCATCACTATATAGCAATCCCTCATGCAAGTACACGTGTGGACATCAGGTGAAGATTGGATCAGGCTTGCCTCTGATGCGCCCTGCAGTTGAGCAGCCTGCTGACGCTGACTGCCAAGACACTCAAATGTGAATTACACATCATTGAGCTACTGGAGGCAGCAAGGGTTGGCAAGGACTAGAGAGAGAATTATGAGGGAGACAAAAAAACTAGAAAACATAATGACTGATAAATGAGGTAAATTAATATTCAAGGTTTTCTTTAAGTCTGTAATACTCAGCTTCACAGCTCAGCTCCTCGTCTTTGCTGAATGAGTTAATCTCAGCTAACTGGCAGCTGGAGTGTTGCAAATTGATCAAGCTTTCCCTTGCTAATCACCTATGTCTAAATTTCAAGAGAGGATAAGATCATCTTTTACAGGTAAAATATCCTTTGTTGTTTGATGATACTCTGACACTCCCTCAATATTATTGGTCATTTGGGTGGGGATTTATAGGGTGTCCTAGGTGATTGGAACTGGAACCCAGTAAAGTGTCACTACCATCAGGAAATGAGGAGGGGGCAAAATAAACCACAAAAACTTCTCGCATTTAAAACTGCAGGAAGCTTGACCTGGGCATTGACAGGTAAGTGATCCAATTGTACATTTCTACTGAGATAATATAATTTATATAGAGAGAATCCTATTTATCTCTTGTGATGGGTGAGGGCGAAGTATAAAGTCCACCTTAAAGAATGGAACCTTTCATAGTTTGACTGTCGTTAGCATGGAAATGTCTCCTTCAAATGATTCATTCACTGCAGGCTTGAGGTTCGGTCAGATAAATTACTTAGTTTTTCTTTTGATTTTTATAGTTCACTTTAACTGCAGTGGACAGAAGGGCCTGAATTTCTATACGGATGATCTCCGTTTCCAAGTGCAATCTGATGGAAGGGTTCTTGTCAAAAAGCCAATGCTGCCAGAAAACCAAACCAGTTTTTTTATTACTGCGAGCAACGAGGCTAAAGAAGAATGGGATGCTACTATTAAAGTCCTAATAAATGGAGAAAAGGTAATATTTTTATTTTTTGTGAATAACTCTTACCACTTTACCACTACAGTGTTTAGAGAGGTTTTAGAAATATTGTAATTTTAATGAGGTTTGGTGAACTGATATAAGACTGATGGGAACATTCCAACTTTAGCAGCATTTCATTCCTTAAGCAGCAAAATGCTAATATTTTATTCTCATATATTCTTTGTAAAATAAATTTACAATATTTAAAATTAAAGTATTTCTTTGGGTGAAATAGTATTATCTTAAAAACCAAACGGTGAATTCATCATATGCCCTCTGATTTTGCGTTTTAGCTGAAAGACTCTGCTGATGGTCAGTCAGACAACACACTGATTATGTTCCCTCCACGTTATTCTGGCTCTGTGTTGAGACGCAAGAAGAGAGAGTGGGTGATTCCTACCATCAATCATCCAGAAAATGACAAAGGACCATTCCCCAAAACTGTTGTACAGGTTTGTCTTTACAGTGCTTAAGTTGTAGCTGTATACCAGTGTTTCCTCTAAGTTGTGTGCATGTGCAGCAACCTGGAAATGACTGCACAGGTTGTTCGCAAGTTGTCTCCTTTAAGATAGCGCATGCACATCGGCACAAAATAATTTAAAGGTACCGTGCACTGAAATGAACAGGCCACGCGCAATGAAAAAAAAATAGAGGTGACGTTGCTTTGTACCATTTCAAGGCTTTGGTACGGTGGTAACTGTTTCGTGTTCATCGCGTTATCATCTTCTTGTGGGACAACTCAATCACCACACGAACCTCGGGTACAGGTTCAATCGATTTATTCAAGCCTATGAAGGGAGAGGCACCACCTCGGGTATTCCGAGATGATACTCTGGCTTTACATTCAAGAGCACACACTTGTATACTGTTTTTGTCACGCAATGTGTTCAAATAACCGATGATTGATCATACACTTTAATTAAAACAATGGTGATTGATTACATATTCCAATGGACATACAGCCTCAGCCTTATCAATATGCATACCAGATGACTCCATCCTGGGTCTATTATCTCTTTGTTTTCCCATTACGCCAACAATCCACGGAAACAGTTGATTGCGTGGCCTCGAGGCCCCAGCTCCAGCCTTCGCTCCTTAATCCTGACCTTTGCCCTAGCAGCTTGTCTGTTTCTTTTCTCAACCTGACTATTATTCTGCTGAGATGCTTTCCTAAGACTCAACTTGTTTCTACTTAACTCTTTCAATCTCTAGTCGGTTTAGGCTCCAAATAACAATTCAGAACTGAGAAGTAAGGAAAGTACAAATAACCAAGAAAACAGCTATAGAAAAAAATTATCAATAGGAAATTACTAAAGACATATGAAAGCAAACAACCAATCCTGAATGACTGGCATGTTCTCCTGGCTATGAAACAAAGGAGATCAATCAATTAAACTTTGCAAATACTTTTCAAAAAACATTTTTTAAAAAATCATTTTTCGTCAACTTTTTCCCTTTTCAGCTGATCAACCATGAATTCAAAATAAGATTTCTAACTTTTCACAATAACCGGATTAAAAATTTTTCTCTGTTTGTCCACATACTTTAAGATTTACACTAGGGAGACCTAGTGTTTCTTAAAAGCCTATGCTTGAAGTTGATATTTTCCAAAGATGTCACTGTCCAAGTAAATGAAACATTTTGGTGTGTGTCAGGATGACACTTTTTATTTTGTAGCCATATTTTCTCATTCTAAGAAGATCACAAGACGTGATCATTTTATTTCTATGGAGAAATCCAAAACGTTCTTTACAAAAATATATTTATTTTTCTCAGTGCCAATGTCAGTAACGGAATTTCTGAGTTTCCTTTTGTTTTTACAAATTATTTGGGAAAAAAAGCTGGAAGGTAAATATAATACCCCTTTTTGAGTACAAGTATGACAACAGCTTGCTTTTTTAATTACATTTTTTAACTTCAGAGTAGCTTAGTTGAGAGGCAGAGATGCAGATGATTATGCCATCATTTTATTCTACATTAGGTATTGAAACAAATTACTCTTTATAGAAATTATTTAACAGTACAAACAGTAGTACATAGACATCCAGCCACAAGTTTCATTTTTCAAGGGAAACATGAGCATTTTTTTATACACCACTGAACGGTGATGTTTTGAGATCAATTTATTTCACTTTCTCATGCATGGTTTCTCTTAATGCAACTTGTCTATTTATATAAAAGCAAAATACTGCGGACGCTGGAAATCTGAAATAAAAACAAGAAATGCTGGAACCACTCAGCAGTTATAACCTTTGACATTTCTAATATTTGCTTGTTCCGAAGAAGGGTCACTGACCCGAAACGTTAACTCTGCTTCTCTTTCCACAGATGCTGCCAGACCTGCTGAGTGGTTCCAGCATTTCTTGTTTTTATTGTCTATTTATATAACCAGTTGAGTTTATCTTTGCTTTCTGGGAAGTCCTGTTATAAGTTTCTTTCACTGCTGGTGTTTACCTATTTCTATTTCTATACCTCCTTTTTTTTTTACCTTTTCTCCCTACCTTTGAAACAAGACAGCACAAACAAGAAGAATCCTTTACTCCTGCCTGAAACAAGTGTTGGGCCCCTGATTTGCACATCCAAAGGGCCTGATGCCTGCTTGAGGTCCTGGCTTGAACATGAGTTTGTCCTGAGGCAGCCAGTGCTGATATGGACTGCACTCGGGGAAACCAACCCTAGGGATTGTCTACAACAAAGAAGGTAAGAAATCTTCCTGAATGTGGAGCCAGGAGGAGGAGGAGTGCTTCTAATGACCCCACATTTAATCCTCCTCTCAATCACTAACACTGCCGACACCCAAACCTCCATTTTTCCCCACTATCTGAGGAACTCTGGACCCCTCCATTCTGCTGCAGGGTAGGACCCCATGTCCTCCAAATTGGACCCTCCCGAATTTCTAGTCCATGATTTCAGCTGAAATTGCTGGATAACAATTGAGAGGGGGAACCTTGATATCCTCGCTGTTTTCCCCCCACCCCACTTTATCAACCATGACCTGCTTTTATTTTCTCTCTTCCCTACCCCCTCCAAACTCGCCAGCACTCATGCGATTATTCTGACTTGGAACGATATGCTTACAAAGTGAAGTTCTCATTGAATTGTTTTTTTTTTAACAGATTAAGTCCAGTCGGCAAAATGAAATTACAGTGTACTATACTGTCTCGGGACCTGGAGCTGATCAGCCACCTAAAGGAGTTTTTACCATAGATAAGACCAAAGGTTTTGTTAAGGTTCATCAACCTTTAGACCGAGAACAAATAGCTGAGTATCAGGTGAGTTTCATTACTTCTAATCCTCCCTGATAGATTTATTTTTTAGCACAAAAGACTCCCTTGGGAAAGTTATCTGAGCTATGTAGCCTTGGCACAGTGGAATGTAATATCAAGCTAACTATGAGAAGTATTTTGGAAGTCCATTAGATCTATAAACTATAGCCAAACCTTTTAATGTTTTCTGAGCACTGGTAAGAGCGACTGCTTTCTGAAACATTGAAATTGACCAGACCTCTAGGCAATTAGCTCCCTTCTGATGGGCATCCATAGCTAGAGTTATGGCTTGGGGAAAGGAAAGCCAGCTGCTTTTTCTGAGATCTATAGGATTGGTGGTCAAAATATAAAGCTCTAGCAACATTCTCAATGTTATACTGCGACTCCAGTTGTATAGTATAATAGTAACTCTATATTGGAAACATAAATAAGAGCAGGAGTAGTCCATATGGCCCCTCAAGTCCGCTGCTTCATTCAATAAGATCATAGCTGCACTTCTATCTCCATTTATGGGGCCGGATTTCATGGCGGAGGGTGGAGGATGATGCTGGAGAATCAGCGCACAATCACCCACCACAGAACCTGATGCCAGGATCCCCAGTTCCGATTCTCCTGAGGGTGGAATAGGCCAACAAGAACTTTCCTGCCTGGAGGCCAATTGTGGTTCTTAAGTGGCCTGTTGACGACCAATTAAGGGTCTCTTCCTGCCGCCACTGGGATCTTGCAAGCAGCTGAAGAGGACTAAGAGGAATATTTTATCACCTAGGAGTCCATCACAAGTATAGGTTAGTGGTTAAAAACAACTGCTTGCTTCAGCGGTCTTAACACTTAAAACACTGTCTCTGGGATAGGAGAAATTGATTTACTAATTGACCAGGTAAAGTTTACAAATCTGTATTTCAGTCTGCTATATTTTTATGGTTACTATAATGGCCATTCTTCCCTTTCCTTCTGTGTAGCTGATCGCTCTTGCAACAGATGAAGCTGGAGAAAATGTTGAAGACCCAGTAGATATATATATCAAAGTCATTGATCAGAATGATAACAAACCACAGTTTACCTCTCCAACATTCTATGGCCAGGTTTCAGAAGGAGCTACACCAGGTAAGGTGGATGATTTCTATTTGAGATCCGATTTCTAAATCCGTAATAAGCCAGCAATTTTATTTCTATAAGCCAGTTTATCCTTGTGTTCTAATGGTTCTGCATCAGATGGGGCAATACCACAAAGTTCAGGTATTTGGAAAAAAAAAAAAGAGAGACTTGCATTTATATAGCAACTTTCACAAACTTGGAATGACCCAAAGCACCTTACAGCCAGTAAAGTTTTTTGAAATGTAGTCACTGTTGCAATGTAGGAAATGCAGCCAACTTGCGCACAGCAAGTTTCCATACACTGTGAAGGAATAGTGATATAGTTCCAAGTTAGGATGGTGTGTGGCTTGGAGGGGAACTTGCAGGTGGTAGTGTTCCCATGCATCTGCTGCCCTTGTCCTTCTAGATGGTAGACGTCACGGGTTTGGAAGGTGCTGTCTAAGGAGCCTTGGTGTGTTGCTGCAGTGCATCTTGTAGATGGTACACACTGCTGCCACTATGCGTTGGTGGTGGAGGGAGTGAATGTTTGTCGATGGGGTGTCAATCAAGCATGTTGCTTTGTCTGGAAGGTATCGAGCTTCTTGAGTGTTGTTGGAGCTGCACCCATTCAGGCAAGTGGAGAGCATTCCATCACACTCCTGACTTGTGCCTTGTAGATGGTGGACAGGCTTTGGGGAGTCAGGAGGTGAGTTACACACCGCAGGATTCCTAGCCTCTGACCTGCTCTTGTAGCCACAGTATTTATATGGCTACTCCAGTTCAGTTTCTGGTCAATGCTAATCCCCAGGATGTTGATAGTGGGTCATTGAATGTCAAGAGGAGATGGTTAGATTCTCTCTTGTTGGAGATGGTCATTGCCTGGCAATTGTGTGGCGCGAATGTTACTTGCCACTTATCAGCCCATTCCTGGATATTATCCAGGTCTTGCTGCATTTCTACACGGACTGCTTCAGTATCTGAGGAGTCACGAATGGTGCTGAACATTGTGTGCAAGTAGCCATGTAAATGAAGAAGGACTCTAGTACAAAATTTACACCAGTCCTGTAATACGTTAATCTTAACGGGAGTTGAACGTTCCGTGCAATGTATTACATTTAATTTCTGATTTAGAATTTCACAGAATGATGCTGGGCATTTCTTGTGCTGAGTCTTAGGGCAGAAATCCCACCCCACCCCCCAGCCGTGCGAGCAGAAGGGGAGGAGTGCCGGTAAAATAACAGGAAGCTGCGTTGGGATGGCTCCCCGATGCATTCGCGCCACTGGGAATGTTTCCAGGTGACAAGCTGGGACCCAGATTGGCTGCTCGCACCACAGAGGGTGGACCCAGTTAGGGTCGATTCTTCAGGCCCGCAAACATTTTGCTGGTGGTGGAGTGCCGGCACGGGAAGGCAGCCAGCTTAATGGAAGCCACCTTCCTGTGGCGGGGGGGTGTCGGTGAAGGCATTGAAGACAGAGGTTCCATAGCCCATTGAAAGGACTGTATTTAGGACAATCCCCACCCCCATCCCCAGCCCCCAGGTGGCTTACCCCTCCATTCCAACAGGCTTTCTGCCCTCAGCCCTTCAAACATTTTTTTTTTACTTATCCGTCTGAAGGGGCACCCTCCCAGTCCCGGACTTCCCTCAGCAGGACACATTTCTTCCAGTGGGCTGCCGAAGTTCTACAGCTGCCAGCCTTCTGATTTGGCTGGCAACATCGGGCGCGCCCCCCACCCCCCACCACCACCCCTGGTATTAATTGGACGGTGAGTCAAGAGGTTGTCAATTAGGAGGCTACCTCCAGTAAAATTACTAAGCTGGCCCCCTGGCATTACGTGCAGGCTCGAGACACCCATTTCATCCTGCCGTCTGGGTCCCGATGCGCACAGTAAAATCCTGTCCTTTGATTTGGGGGAAACTGCGAAGGAAGCAGATGTCCATTGCAGAATCTCATCCTGTCATAATGAATGCCCATATCCCTATATTGTTCCATCAAAATGAATGACTACAAACAACAGCAAGCCTATAGTTATCTGCTAAATTGTTTTTGGAAGAAAATTAAAATAACTTTTAAAATAAGCATTTGCCTGTCCTAATACTTGCATTTGACTCTAAAGGAGGTTCTGAATCTTCAAAAGCACATTGGGCCACAAATGTTACTCAGAAGACTATCAGGGTCACTCCAGAAAACACAGTGCCCACCTCTAGTGTTTACACAGGGAATGTTGAGTGTAGCTTTGCTCTGCGAGTCACTTGATTTCTGCTTTCTCTGGGTACAAGCTTGCTTCTGAGCATGAAAACGTATCTGGATAGGGAATGTTGCAGCAGTGAGGTCTGTAAAATCCAGCCTCATGACTTTCTCCAGGCTGAAATTGCCTAACGTGGTGCTGTTATATATATTTGACTTTTAAAAATACGTTGCCTTCATATAATAGAATTTGGAGCTCTGTCTATTGTACCCTCACTAAAGTTGCACTTTAACTGATCTTTGGTAAAATGCAGTCTTGTTTGTTATGATCGGAGTGTGGACAATGCTGCAGGCTGAGATGTTACTGATTTGTGTGAATGTTGCTGTGGCACTATGTATAAAAGTGTACATGTCTTTGTTATCCTCCCTTTGTCAGGCATGGCTCAAATGGTAGCACATTCACCTCTGACTCAGAAGGCTAGTGGATTCAAGTCCAACTCCAGAGCACAAAATTCTAGGTTGAAATTCCTGTTTATTACTGAGGGAGAGTTGCATTGTCTGATAAAACATTAAACTGAGACCCCATCTGCCCTCTCAGGTAGATGCAAAAGATCCCATGGCACTATTTCAAAGAAGAGTTATCCCTAGTGTCCTAGCCAGTATTTCAGGTATGATCTAATTGCGATTACAGAGATGTGGCTGCAGGGTGACCAATGCTGGGAACTGGATGTCCAAGGGTATTTGACATTTAGGAAGGACAGGCAAAAAGGAAAAGAAGGTGGGGTAGCACTCTTAATAAAGGATGAGGTCAGTATGTTTCTGAGAGAGGATCTTGGATCAGAAGGTCAAGATGTAGAATCAGTTTGGATGGAGCTAAGAAACAGTAAGGGGCAGCAAACATTGGTAGGAGTTGTTTATAGGCCACCAAACAGTAATGGTAATGTAGGGCATGGCAGAAATGGGGAAATTAGAGGTGCATGTAACAAGGGTAATACAGTAATCATGGGGAAACGTCAACCTCCATATAGACTGGGTAAACCTAATTAGTATTACTGCTGTAGAGGACAAATTCCTGGAATGTATATGAGATGGTTTTCTAGAACAATATGTTGAAGAAGCAACTGGAGAATGGGCTATTTTAGATCTAGTATTGTGCAATGCGAAAGGGCTAATTAATAATCTCATAAAGGAGCCTCCAGGGAAGAGTGACCATAATATGATAGAATTTTACATTGTTTGAAAGTAATGTAGTTCAATCTGAAACTAGGCTCTTAAATCTAAACAAAGGAAAGTACAAAGGTATGAGGGGCAAAATGGCTGTAGTAGTTTGGGAAGTTACATTATAAGGTATGATGGTAGACAGGTAATGGCTAGCATTTAAAGAATTAATACATGGTTTGCAACAAATTTACGTTCCTTTTGAGGCACAAAAACCCAGCAGGAAAGGTAGTCCAACCATGGCTAACAAGAGAAGTTAAAGATTATGTTAGATCAAAGGAAGAAGCTTATAAAGTTGCCAAAAAAATAAGCCTGAGGATTGGAGCATTTTAAAATTCAGCAAAGGAGGACCAAGAAACTGATAGTTTACTTTCATATTCTATTTTTTTCTAACGAGAAACATAAAAACAGATTGTAAAAGCTTCTATAGATATATAAAAAGGAAAAGATTAGCAAAGACAAATGTGGGCCCACTACAGGCAGAGACAAGAGAATTTATAATGTCAGTAAGGAAATGGCAGAGAAACTAAACAAATACTTTGTGCCCGTCTCCACAGAGGAAGATACAAAAAACCTCCTAGGAATACTAGAGAACCAAAGGACTAGTGAGAATGAGGAACTGAAAGAAATTAATATTAGTAAAAAGTAGTGCTGGAGAAATTAATGGGCCTGAAAGCTGATAAATCCCCTGGACCTGATGATCTACATCCCAGAATGTTGAAAGAGGTGGCTGTATAGATAGTGGATGCATCTGTGGTCATCTTCCAGAATTCTATAGATTCTGGAATGGTTCTTGCAGATTGGAAAGAATGGAGGGAGAGAGAAAATGAGGAACTACAGACCTGTTAACCAGACAGCTGGAGTATTGTGTATAGTTCTGGTCACCACATTATAGGAAGGACATAATTGCTCTGGAGAGAGTACAGAGGAGATTTACAAAAATGTTGCCAGGGTTTGATAATTGCAGCTATGAAGAAAGATTGGATAGGCTAGGGTTGTTTTCCTGAACAGAGGAGGCTGAGCGGTGACTTAATTGAGGTGTACAAAATTATGAGGGGCCTAGATAGAGTAGACAGGAAGGACCTGATTCCCCTGGTGGAGGGGCCAATTACCAGGGGGCACAGATATAGGTGATTGGTAGAAGGATTAGAGAGTACATGAGGAAAAAGTTTTGCAGAGTGGTAGGTGTCTGGAATTCGCTGCTTGGATAGGTGGTGGAGACAGAAGCACTCAACACATTAAAAAGTACTTGGACATGCAGCTGAAGTGCTGTAACCTGCAAGGCCATGGACCAGGTTCTGGAAGGTGGGATTAGATTGGGCGGCTAGTTTTTCCAGCCGGTGCAGACACGGTAGGTTGAATGGCCTCTTTCTGTGCTGCAACTTTTCTATGGTTCTAGAACCAAGGGACACCATCCCAGAATAAGTGGTAGGCTGTCTAGGACTGAGATGAGGAGGAATTTCTTCACGCAAAGGGTGCTGAACTTTTAGACTTCTCTACCCCAGAGGCCTATGGAAGCTCAGTTATTGAATTTATTCAAGACAGAGATCAATAGATTTCTAGATATTAAAGATATCAAGGGATATGTGGATAATGTGGGCAAATGGTGTTGAGGTAGAAGATCAACCATGACCTAGTTGAATGGTGGAGCAGGTTCAAGGGGCTGAATGGCCTACTCCTGCTCCTATGTTCCTATGCTATCCCTCAAATCAACATTACAAAAAGAAACACATTATCTGGTCATTATCACATTGCTGTTTGTGGGAGCTGACTATACACAAATTGGCTGCCATGTTTCCTACATTGCAACAGTGACTACTTCAAAAGCACTTGATTAGCTGTAAATGTTTTGAAACGTACTGAGGCCATGAAAGGTGCTATATAAATGCAAGTTATTTATAAACCTGGTATTTTACCCAGATTTGGGGAGAAATCAATATGTCGGGGCCTTTGTAACCAGTGTCAGTGTGAGTTAATGAATGTCTGTTTTGGCAGGTACTGCATTCATGAATATAACAGCCACAGACGCAGATGAAAAAGATAATGATAATTCTATAATTGGGTACTCCATTCTGAGTCAAGAACCTCAACTACCTCAACCAATGATGTTTACAATTAGTTCAAAAACTGGATTAATCGCTGTGCTGCAAGCTGGACTTGACCGGGAGGTGAGTGACCAATAGCTAAGCCTGTTGTGTAGGGCTGAAGAATTTGTTACTAAAATGTGAAATGCTTTAAGGTGTAATCAGCCTTCGATTGAAGGTGTGCTCGGGAGGTGTGGGGAACATGATAGAAATCATGTGATTGCTCTTTTGATGAGACTGTCAGGTGCAATCATGTGACCTTTTCTCTTCAATATTTGAACATTACCTTGCTATAACTCATTAATCCACTGGAAATACTTTAAGTTGGGAGAGATGAGGTGTGCTTGGAAAACTCACTACATGTAAAGCTGCTCAAATAATGCACAACAAATCAGCTGTCCTAAAGATAAGTGATTGACCTTCATCCTACAAAAAAGTGTAGATGGGACAAAAATGGGAGTATGTCACATTGAATGTACTTTCAATTTGAAGAATGACTACTGAATGTCCAAAAAAAATCTTATTTTGATTAACTCCCCAATCCGGAGCAACCTGTGTCTTAGTGATCCCTTTGTAGTATGTAGATGAACCTACAAACCTTATGCCAAGGGCTGTACTTGTCCAAAGACTGAGGCAACCACACAGAATCTCTTACTTGCTGCATTCCCTATGAGATTGTGCCTGCCACCACATTAACCTTGCATTTTGGGTTGCAGGGAGGTGCCCACCACAGGCAGGCAAGTGCTTGATAAATATCCAAAAGTCAAATGATGTAATTCTGATCCCTACACAATTTTAACACTGAATCGTGCACAGTCTGGAATTGGCCATATGCAGGTTAAGACCAACAGGAGACCAAAATAGTGTTTAATTGCAAAATTTTTTCATGCCTACTCTGCACCAGCTTTTCTCCACCACCTGCCCCCCACCAGATCAACTTACCCAGATGTCAGCGACAGTCCCCTCAGGTCCCCAATAGTGGCCTCCTGTTGCCCAAATTCCTACTCCTGCCCTTTTGCAGTGTCATTCCCACAAGCTTCAGGTATTGGGATGTTCAGTTTGCCAAATTTAAATAAGGCCCTGGAGTTAAAACGGTCTGGACATCATGTTGGCTCTTTAATGGGTGCTTCCCTCCCACCCTCCTGATCCCATACTCTGTGGTCCTTCCCCAGGTTCAAACCTGGGCTAAGGAATCAAGGAAAGTAGACGGATGGTACATATTTAATGAACTCCTGTGTTGAGCCTGTACCAGAAGTTTAGGAGATGCCACATTACAAGTCTGAGAATTGGGTTTGTGAACTATTACCACATTTCAAAATTCAGTAATTTTTCTTTATACAACCTCTGAGTATAAGGTTTACAGGAAGCTAAATGGTAGCAGGTTGCCAGGAATATTAATAGGTTCAATTTACCAGCCAAGCTGGATATTTCTGGGACCAGCTCCTCGTTCTTGTCTGGCTGGAGTAAAGAATATCTAAGAAGAATGCCAGGGTCAGTCTGATACTTTAGGATCTGTTGATTAAGGGGTTGAAGAAAAAAATTCCTTTGTGAGGTAGCAAAAAGCCACCTAATACTATTGTATGAGGCTGTTGGGAGGACAAAAACTGGCCACTGTGTCATCTCTTATGATGCACAAGTCCATCTGTGGGCTTCTTGCCACATTGTTTGAATTGCCTTCCATAAGATCTGCATGTAGTACTGCACCACACTGCTGTTGATCTACCCTCCTCCGTTATATCTTCCATTCAAGGTTAAATAGCATACTTAAATGTATTGCTTGCAGGAATTTTAAGGAGCTAGATCATTTTTCCTAAAGCCCAAGATCCTATGCTGTCTGGTCATCTAGAAGCCTTTTTGCAGGTGATGCAGAATTTTAAACTCATCAGCCATAACAGGATAATATTTCGAACAAAAGCTTAGAGATTTGTAAGGTTAATTAGCTCTGCACAAAACTGTGGTGCAAATGTGTTGCTGTTCCCCTGTGCACCGTACTGCAGGATATAGGATAGAGCTGCAGGAATATATTTGCCCATATGCTAATCTCCCAACTTTAAGCATGTTCTTGGGGACCAAGCAAAATATAGGATCAAATGGTTTACTATAGGAAAGCAGTTGATACCTCATCTCTGGCTTGAGCTAAAGGCCTGCTCAGGCCTGCAAATGAAACCCAACCTGAGCCAGACAGAACCACATCCGACCCGGCCCAAGTCCTTTAATTTTTTTTCCCGCGCATGATCTGACCCGACCACCGGAAGGTTCAGTTAACCTAGCTTCCGTTTTTCACTTTTCACTTTCACTTTTAAGGGCAGTTACTCTCACCTCACCTCTTGAGTTCAGCTCTTTTGTCCATGTTTGAACCAAGGCTGCAATGAGGTCAGGAGCTGAGTGGCCCTGGCGGAACCCAAACTGAGCGTCACTGAGCAGGTTACTTCTAAGCTAGTGCTGCTTGATGGCACTGTTGATGACACCTTCCGTCACTTTACTGATTGCGAGTAGACTGATGGGGCGGTAATTCGCCAGGTTGGATTTGTCCTGCTTTTTGTGTACAGGACATACCTGGGCAATTTTCCACATTGCTGGGTAGATCGTTATACTCACAGAATCATACCTTATTGGAACATAGAATGCTTTGTCACAGGGAGCAGTTGAGGGAGAGACTATTAGCTATTTAAAGTGAAAGCTGGATTAATTGAGTTTGAAATGGAAAGATACAGAGCCATGAGAGCGAGTATGGGAGTTGGATTTGTTTAGAATTGCTCTAGCAAACAGCCAGCATGGACATAATAGGACAAAAGGCCTCCTGTGTTGTAAATTTATAGGCTTAGAAATTCAGGCATACCAATTTTTGGGTGCCTTACCTGCAGAGTGTTAACAGCCCATGCTCAAATGGAGATGTCTGAGGAGCCTCAAACTTCTTTTGTAATGTAGATAGTGCTAGGGTAGGAGCCTGCGCACTTTAGTGCACCAATTTCTAGGTAAGTGATTGCGCTCACAGAATTGTTACAGTACTGAAGGAGGCCGTTTGGCCCATCGTGTCTGTGCTGGCTCTCTGAAGAAACAATTTACATAGTCCCTGTCCCCCACTGTCCCCCGTAGCCCTGCACATTCTTCCTTTTCAGATAACAATCCAATTCCGTCTTGAGTGCCTCGATTGAACCTGCCTCCGCCACACACTCAGGCAGTGCATTCCAGATTCTAACCACTCGCTGCATGAAAATGTTTTTCCTCATGTCGCCATTGCTTCTTTTGCCAATTACCTTAAATCTGTGCCCTCTTGTTCTTGATCCTTCTACCAATGGGAAGTTTTACCCTATCTACTCTGTCCCTACCCTTTATGATTTTGAATACCTCTATCAAATCTCCTCTCAGCCGTCTCTTCTCCAAGGAAAACAGTCCCAACTTCTCCAATTCATCTACGCAACTGAAGTTCCTCATCCCTGAAACATTCTCATGAATCTTTTCTGCAATCTCTCTTTAAGCCTTCACATTTTTCCTAAAGTGTGGTGCCCAAAACTGGACTCCAGTTAACACCGAACCAATGTTCTAAGAAGTATAACATAATGTCTTAGCTTTTGTACTCTATGCCCTTGTTAATAAAGCCTAGGATGCTGTATGCTTTATTAACCTCACTCACAACCCATCCTGCCACCTTCAGTGATTTTGCATATATACTCCCAGGTCCCTCTGTTCCTGCTCCCCATTTAGAATTGTACCCTTTTATTTTATATTCTCTCTCTCTGCATTCTTCCTACTATTAATGAATCACGTCACACTTTTCTGCATTAAACTTCATCTGCCAGTTGTCTGCTCATTCCACCAACTTGTCTATGTCCTTTTGAAGTTCTACACTATCCTCCTCACAGTTCAGTGCTTCCAAGTTTCGTATCATCCACAAATTTTGAAATTACGCCCTGTACACCAAGATCTAGGTCATAAATATATATCAGGAAGAGCAAGGGTCCCAACACCAACCCCCTGGGGAACTCCATTACAAACCTTCCTCCAGTCCAAAAATCATCCATTAACCACTACTCTCCATTTCCTGTCACTCAGCCAATTGCGAACCCATGTTGCTACTGTTCCTTTTATTCCATGAGTTATAACTTTGCTCATGAGTCTGTTGGGTGACACTTTATCAAATGCCTTTTGGAAGTCCATGTACACCACATCAACAGCATCAATCCTCTCTGTTGCCTCATCAAAAAACTCCAGCAAGTTAAACACAATTTTCCCTTAACAAATCTGTGCTGGCTTTCCTTAATTAACCCACATTTGTCCAAGTGACTGTTAATTTTGTCCCAAATTATTGTTTCTAGAAGCTTCTCCACCCCTGTGATTAAACTGATTGGCCTGCAGTTGCTGGGCTTATCTTTACGGTGCTTTTTGAACAAGGATGTAACATTTTCAATTCTCCAGTCCTCTTGCACCAACCCTGAGTCTAAGGAAGACTGGAAAATTATGGCCAGTGCTTCCACAATTTTCCCTTCCCTCTCACTTCCCTCAGTATCCTTGGATGCGTCTCATCCGGTCTTGGTGCCTTATCAACTTTAAGTATCCAATACCTCCTCCTTATCAATTTTAAATCCTTCTAGTGTATTAATTACCTCCTCCATCACCGTGGCCTGGGTGGCATTTTCTTCCTTGGTAAAGACAGGTGCAAAGTATTCATTTCATACCTCAGCCATGCCTCCCCATGTCCGTGCATAAATCTCCTTTTTGGTCCCTAATCAGCCCATTCCACCTTTTACCGCATTTTTACTATTTATATGCCTGTAGAAGACTTTGGGATTCCCTTTTATGTTGGTCGCCAGTCTCTTTTCATACTCCCTCTTTGCTTTTTCACTTCCCCTCTGAGCCTTCTATATTCAGCCTGATTCTTGGTTGTATTATCCACCTGACATCTGTCATAAGCACACTTTTTCTTCTTAATCTTTAGCCCTTTCGTCATCCAGGGAGCTCTGGATTTGTTTGCCCTATGTTTCCCCTTCGAGGGATTATACCTTGACTGTGCCCAAACTATCTCTTCTTTAAAGGCAGCCCATTGTTCAGTTACTATTTTGCCTGCCAACCTTTAATTTCAATTTATCTGGGTCAGATCCACTCTTACTCCATTGAAGTTGGCTTTCCCCAAGTTAATTATCCTTCCTCTGGATTGTTCCTTGTCCTTTTCCATAGCCAACCTAAACCTTATGATACAATGATCACTATCCCCTAAATGTTCCCCTACTGACAATTGATCCACTTGGTCCAACTCATTCCCAAGAACCGGGTCTAGCAGTGCCTCCTTTCTCATTGGACTGGAAACATGCTGCTGCAGAAAATTTTCCTGAACTCACTCCAGGAATTCTTGCCCCTCTCTGCCATTTATACTGCTACAATCCCAGTCTATATTCAGATAATTAAGGTCCCCCATTATATTTGCTCTATAATTGTTGCACCTCTCTGTAATTTCCTTGCAAATTTGTTCCTCTGCATCTTTCCCACTAGTTGGTGGCCATCGACTACACCAAGTAATGTAATTGCACCTTTTTTCTTCCTTAGCTCTAGTCAAATAGATTCTGTCCTTTACCCTTCTGGAACATCCTCTCTCTCTCCAGCACTGCAATGTTATTGCAGGGTTCTAGAAGAGGAGTGAGTGGGTCTTTGAGTCAGTGATCGGGGTTTGGTGGGAGATTAAGTAGGAAGAGTGGTGGGGTCAGAAGTGTTGCCAGAGCTGGTAGGCAAATTGCAGATCTCGGGAGTACTGATGGAGGGGTGGGGGGAGCTGGTGGTGGGGTAGGAAAATCACAAACCTCGGAAGTCAGGGATGGGGTCGGACTAGGATGTTGGGGCTGGGACCAGGGGGAGATCGGGGTCTGGAATTCTAAGTCAGTTTGGACATCTCAGAAGTGAAGTTGTTTGTTTTTGGCAATCACTTACTTGCATGGTGTTTAACATTGGTTTACCTGGATCCAGTCAACACTGGTGATAGCTGCCTTGATGCAAATCAAAACTGCAATAGGGACCAGAAACAGATGTTAGGCCCTTTATTTGCATATACTAATGGATAACACCTGCTTCAGAGGTGGGTAAAGGATGCCTCTTGTTCGTCCTTTACCAAGGTGGTGTTTGGCATGATTTGCAGAAGTGTGCGCACGCACATCAGACGCCATTTTGGTCCTCAAAATGCATCTATAGTGCCAAAACAATGGGCCCTACCAATCTGTATTGACCACAAGAGCATTAGTGTACTCAAAAGCAACATTTAATATATATATGTTCTTCCATCTTATTTTTTACAGAAAGTGGCTCAATATACGCTTATAGTTCAAGCAGCAGATATGGAAGGAGATGGTATGACCACCACGGCCACAGCAATAATCACTGTCACTGACACTAATGATAATGCCCCAGAATTCGTGACAAAATCGGTAAACCTTTCTTATCAAATGAGTTAAAATGTCTTTCTGAATGTGGTAACTGGTTCTTTAAATTTGAAATGCAAGTAAACTTTCTAAATTATTTCATTGAGGTGGATTTTGAATCATCGTGTTCTAAAATAGATGATGCATTGTATTCATTTTCTCTTTTTGTCATTTGTGTTCACAAAGGTAAAGGATTTACATTTACCTTGCTGGGAAATGGAATTTTTCTCTTTTGGGCACCCAATGTTAATATTGAGCAGATTCAGGTCAGCTATAACATTGTTCAATTCAGAGTAAGGCTCCCACTACTCTGGTCCAACAATGTGCCTCCGGCAAGCACCTCCGACAACTACATAACTAACTTTTTTCCATTTCCTACATCTGCTATTCTGCGGCTCGTGAATGAGATTGTCATCTAGCAGAGCTATCAACACCGAGCAAATCTTGGGTTAGAGGCAAAGAGACCTTGTGTCTATAGAGACCAATCAAATTGGGCTGACTTTGAACCCAGATCACTGGTGAAAGAACAATGTTTTAACATATTACCATGTAGCCATTTGCAAATTTACAGTTGCCTGAATTTTGATGGATTGTGTCTTTCTGTAAATAATTCTGAAATTGAATAAAGTAGTGAATTGGGAATGATAATTGATGCACTTTTGTTTCCAGTCAATGTAGTACACATTATGAAATCGGTGGACTTGTGTGGATAAACCTTAATTTGTGCAAACCCAGCTTCATCCAATGGTTTAGTGACTAACTGCCTCATCTAGTATGTTAAGCCATACAGATCAGGAGGTCCCAGTTCTGATCACTGATATTCTGGATCATTATCCAGCGACCCATACTGGCAGTGAATGGGTTCAAGATCAGAATTGCTTGTAATCCTTGTCGAGGGACAATAGGCTCCCAGTCATTTGGGCAAAATGTGAAAAAGTTGGACCTGTGGAACAATTCTGCAATAAATTGTTAGTAGCTTCAAGAGAAAAGACACATTTGGAGATGAAATGGAGGCTGTTGGAAGAAGGGAGTAGTCATCCCATCAGCCTAGGCTGAATATGAATCCAGGTCTTGAGATGGGGCATTGTGCTAATCTGCTTTCCCTAATGACTATATTTTTCTGACTTGCAGGTTACTGTTGATGTTCGTGAAAATGAAGTAGACTATGATGTAACAAGTCTCTCTGTAACTGACAAGGATAAGGCTGGTACACCAGGCTGGAATGCAGATTACAATATTATATTTGGGAATGAGAGAGAACAGTTCTCTATGACGACTGACGCCAACAATAATGGAGTCCTTAAGATAGTTAAGGTAGGCATTCAATTCTGTTTGTAACTGCTATAGGCATGTTTATGGTCTCAGATAATTAAAAATATTGTGCATTTTTGGTAATTGATCCAAACTGATGGGGCCACGGAGTTGGTTTCCCACATATCGGGCTGGATTTTGTGGAGGAGGCGGGGCTCCCAGCGCCGAGCCAAAAAGGTTGGGGGGGGGGGGGGGGTGGCGGATCCTCACCTCGGCCTTTTAGTGTCCCCTGGAGCGATCCTCTGTCGTTTTGTTGCCAAGGTGTCGCATGCCAGGATCCCTGTCTGTTTAAAGATGGGCATCCTGCCTCCAAGCGCTGCCAGCCAATCACAGGGAACCTCGGATCTTAGGTAAGTGAGGCGGGCCTGCGAGACCAGTTCAGAGGGCCTCGGCAGGGTAGGGGTGAGAGGGTGGGCGTGAAGTCCGGGGGAGGGAGGTCCATGGAGGTGAAGGTTTTGGCGGGAGGTGGGGGGGGGGTGTCGGTCCTCCTTGGGTCACAGCTTGCCCACAAAGGAGGGAACAGCTCCCCCCCCACCAACCTTCACAAGCCCACAGGGAGGGTGCCTTGTAAAACCCGCGTGGCTGAGGCACACCCTCCGCTGCTGGTTAGATCACCGCAGTGGCCGTAACAGGCCCTTAAGTGGTTGTTAATCCACCACTTAAGAGCCTCAACTGGCCTCTGGGCGGGAAGGTCAACCTATCCTGTTTCCAGGCAAAACCGGCTGGCGATGGGGCAGTGATGGGCCCTCTGCCCCACTACCCATTGTGATTCTGTGGGAGAGTCCGCCTCAGGGTGGCCCATAAAACCCAGCCCATCCTGTTGGCCATGGGTATGATCATTGATACTATGGTCAAACACCGGGTTTGTACTAATCCAAGGAAGATATTAAGGAAAGGCACTATCCGATTTTATTTCTCATTGTGATCATCAAGATGATTTTAAAAACCTAGTTTTAAGGTGTTTAAAGGAATAGATTAAATTTTATGTAATGTATGGGGAAAACTCAATGTTTCAGTAAATGTTAAAGTTTGCTTTTAGGTCTCTACAAACAAATTAACATATCAGTTAACATATCATGGTATCAGTTGGTTGAAGGTAGTCAGGTAGATTTTGACTTTGAGTGATAGCGTATAACGGGTAGTAGCAAATCAGCTTGTTTTAAGTCTTGAATTTTTATTTTCATTGCCTACAATGGTAATAAAAATCAGTCGAGATGTAAAACAATCAATTCACTATCACCCATTTTACACTATTGCACAGCCAAAATAACCTCCAATGTATTTTCAGTCATGATCTGAGAGATTTATTTGAGAATGTTAGCTATTAATAGAAATGTATTCAAAATGATATTTTAGTCAAAAGGTGGAGGGAGTTAAACCTTTCAGGTACTGCAATGATGCAGTTTTATTTGTATGGTAGTGAACTAAAAAGCAATATAACACTTCTTTGTTGTAAAGAAACAACAAAGGGTTAGAAAAGACTCAGCCAGAGCTCTCCACAACAAAAAATGGGACATGGGTGTGCATGTTTTGTTTAAAGTAATCAAGGGGGGCAGTGGCATGTGGCTGTAACTGAGTACAATACATTTAGAATGTTTGGGTTGTGAAACTGAGCCCCAAAGATGTGGTGTTCTGTAGTCAAATTGCACTAACATCTTGGGAAAATATGTCTTGCCAGATTTTCTTTTGAAAATCGAGTCATGCCATTTTGTTAATACTGTACAGATCACATTGCTTCTCAATGTGACTTGTATTGTCATGTGCATTTTAGTAAACTTTTTTTGTTTGCAAACTTTTTCATGGAAATAATGCCTCTTTAATATTGCATGCATGAGTTTGTTGAACTTTTGTCTTTCTTTATGCAGCCCTTGGATTATGAGAAGAGCAAACAGCATGTGGTGATCATTGAAGTAAGGAATCAGATACCTTTCACCGCAACCTTGCCACTCTCTTCTGCTACAGTCACCATCAATGTAAATGATGTTAATGAAGCACCAATATTTGATCCAGAACAAAAGGTTGACAAGCAGCCTGAGAATCTACCAATAGGAAGGACAGTAACTGCATACACCGCAAAGGACCCTGACACTGCTCAACATCAAACCGTTAGGTATAAAATGGATTCTTGGGAACATTTTCAATTTAGTACTAATGTCCCCTTTCCAAGTGTACTGCAGATAAATGTTTTATGTCTGTTCAGTAGAACTACCAATGGAGAATGATGCACTTGCCACTAGGAGCTATATAAGTAGTTAACTTTGAGTTATTCAGGACATTAACCTGGTCACATGCTCCCTTTTGCTAGAAATGTTGAGATCTCAGGGTAGATTCTAACTTTTACTGGTGGCACAAAACAGATGGTTACGAATTGGCTGAAAATTGAGTGTGGTATATAATGGGTGATCAATTAACAACCGCCCATTTTTTGCCAAGGCCGATAGTTGAGATCTACACTCTCGTCTGAGAATCTAAAACCTGTAAAATCGCTATGTAACATTTTGGCTTAGAATTTGCAGTTGTTATGATGGCAAAATTGTCAGTGCTCACCGTCGTTTCTCTGTAAAACTGACCGCAAATTTTGGCATCCACACATGCGTAGTTAAACATGGAAATGTGGAAGTTGTTGTCCGTGATACCCTGCTCCCCACTGTTGCAGTCTTTACAGCTGGAATCAGGACAGAATCAGTGATTTGATGTGAACTTCAACTTTTTACACACTTTTCTCGCTGTAAAAGAAATGAAAATGTTAAGCCTTGTTTAATCAGGAGTAACTGAGTTTTTAATGGTGTACTAAGTCATAAGTACTCCTGAAAAACTAATTTTAAATGTGTGGAATCTCATTCCCTCTGAATGACATTAAAATTTACATGGTTTTAATTTAATTTATTTTTTAAAGTTTGTTTGATATTTCAGTTTCTCCCTTAATCCCATGTGTATGTCACAATCTTAATTTTGTTTTCTGTACAATTATTAAAATGTGAATTATAATCTGTGCTTTTTACTTCCCAATTTGCTGTCTGAATTTTACAATCTGATTGGCTGATCAGCCTGCCTGCACTGTTGCTGCCCCCACAGTTAGATAGTGCCAAATTCAAAGTTAGGTCTGAGTAGAGGAAATCCACACTCTAGCGCCTGCTATGTCTTTGTCGACATTTCTTATTGAGATGAGCAGCAAGTGCTGTCCCTTCGCTGCTGAGCACAAAATCCGGTTCTTTGTTTTTGACTCATGCACTTACCCATGTAGTTACACATTAGGTTTAATTCCAGTGAATTGCATCACAGCTTTAGTCAATGTGCTTGTGTTCACACTGATTCATGCACACAGAATGGAGATTTGGGATTGATGCACATTTTTGGATCATTCTTTAAATTGAAAGAGGCTATGGTATTTTTATTAGCTTTTGGCAAGATATATTGCATTGCTCTTGCATCTTGTATCTTCCTGTGTATTGTCACCTCTCTATAGATACTCGTATAATCTGTACTTTTTCTCTTTAAACCGTACATACATCATTCTGCACACGTTTGCTTCCCCGTATCTCTACTGGTTTGAAGATGACTAATTGCACTTTCTCTTTCTCAATATCTTTTCTTTTTCCATAACCTTTATACGGTGGAACTCTTTACCTCCCTCAGTCTCCTCCCACCCCCATTCACAAACCATGATGAAATGTTTTTTTAAAAAAAACAAACTTGGCATCACTTTGTCATTCATCGTTGTTTTTAACATTGTTAGTGCCCTGCAGGATAGGCCTTTTATCTAATTGTTATTACCTGCTAAAAATGGTAAACTTAAAAAGACAATCAATGTCATAGCTGTTCTTGAACGCCTGCCATTTTTCTTGAGCAGATACATTGTGTATGTTCCTGCCCACCTATTGCCTGACAAGGTATCAAGTGCCATAGTGATAAATAGGGTCACCATTACCCCAACTGTGCTAGAGACAAAATTGGTGGTATAAAAGGTTCACTGAACCAACAAAATGTTTTGCATATGTTTAATACTACTTTTTTTTAAAAAGTTGCCCCAAAAGAAGTACAAATAATTTTTTCACATATGTGATGATTATACAGATGCAGAGCTTGCTATAGGAATTGTAGTTCTATGCTGAAGTATTTGGTTACTCCACAAGGGCAGATCTTTATGAAAGTATATTGGGTTTAACAACAATTTACCCATTTTCTCTGATTTTAAAGCGAGTTGTGTCAATGTTTTTGCTCTGTGTTTTCCAGATACCGCATAGGAAGTGACCCAGCACGATGGTATGAAATTGAGGCAGAGACTGGCATCATTAAACTAGTTAATAATATGGACAGAGAGTCGGAATATGTTAAGAACAGTATCTATACTGCAACAATCCTTGCTTATGATGATGGTAAATACAACTTGCCTTTTTTTGTTGTGAGCAAACCCACACAATTCATGTCTAGTTTCCTTCATCAGTGACCTGTTGCAGTTTTTGTCCTCTAGTGGTTATGCCACAAGTGTGAATTATTTTGGCTAATTTGGCACGTAATATGAAAATTCTTCTGTTAAAAATGCATTTTTATGTGCTGTAGATTTTTTTCTGTGGAATCTCCAACTTCTGGTGCCTTTGGCCTGGCCAGCTGACTTGAACCATAATGTCTGAGCCCTCTTTAAAAGCATCTTGTAAACGTTCCCTTCCAGCCCAACTGCAAACAGTAGCAGTAGTGATGGAGGAAAAAAAAACTTTCTAAAAGTAAAACCTTCAGATCAGAATTTTTATTTAAAAGTTCAAACAGTACAAAACTCTGGGAAATTAAATTTGTATTGATGTTTCACTCTACCTCGCCTTGCTTCTAAATTGCCTGCTTGGTTGTCATGGTATGTGTAATGAATTGTGATGGTACAGCCTGGGTGAAAATATAATATGATGCATTGAGCCTACACAATCTTGCCCACAGGTGTTTGGAAATCCCCAACACTTGAGGCCCTTGAGGCAAAATTTCCAACTCTGCGATTGTGATTTGAAGCAGAACTCTTGTCTTGGGCACCAGAGTGGCATAGGGCTGTGAAAAGAAGTGGTAGTGGAGGAAGGGTAGGACAAGTTGGGCCTATATCCATTAGAGTTTAGAAGAATGAGAGGTGATATCATTGAAACCTATAAGATCCTGAGGGGTCTTGATGGGGTAGATGATGAGAGGATGGTTCCCCTTGTGAGAGAGATTATAACTAGGTGACACAGTTTAAAACTAAGGGGTCTCCCATTTAAGATGGAGATGAGGAGAAGTTTTTTCTCTCAGAAAGTCGTTAGTCTGTGGAATTCTCTTCCCCAGAGAGCAATGGAGGCTGGGTCATTGATTATTTTTAAGGCTGAGTCAGATAGATTCTTGACTAATAAAGGAGTCAAAGGATACAGGGGGTAGACGGGAAAGTAGAGTTGAGGTCGCAATCAGAAAAGCCATGATCTTATCAAATGGCGGAGCAGGCTCGGGGGGTCGAATGGCCTACTCCTGCTCCTAGTTCTTATGTATGGTCGTAATGTGGCAAACTATAAATTCATATGCATGTGTAACTTAAATGACTTAAGGAATCATCAACTTTTTGGCCTCGGCTTTCTTATATGGGAGAGTGGGGATGGCGGGGGGAACTTCCATTCACCCCATGATGACCCGCTTGATTCTAGCTGTATTTTCAGCCAGGCGGTAATTTGCTTGTGGACGTGTGTTCACCAACCTCCCATAAGAATCATTCTAGACTGGGACAAAGGCTTTCTGTGGCAAACCTGATTTGGTGGGGGTTTTTACAACAGGAAGCAGAAGGCAGTCGCTGAGGTACTTAATGAAATTTTTTTTTTAATTTAAGAAAAACGTTTTGTCCTATGCATGGCTATGCTCAGTGTGCTAATTATTTCACTAAACCTTTAATGCAAGCTATTGAATTCTAATTGCCAAGAACACGCATCTGACCCCTAGCCAGGATTGAGTAAGGGGAGAAATACAGAAAACGCAGTCGATGCTGTGTTTATCTCACATTAATTTCACTAGTATGCACCTGTCCTCACATGAACTGGTGAATTTTAGGGCATCGGATCTACCCTCCGCAAAGGAAGAAGGCAAGGACATGGTGTAGCCATTGCTGAGCGTATTTCTAGCCCTGTCTACCTCCGATCCATTAAGAAAGCTGGCTGTAGCAGGAAATCCCAGGCCTTTATATTTAGCTTAGAAACGTTGTGGTGAGCTGGGTTATAAATGGAAAAGGCAACTAGAACCATTCTGAAAAAGAACTTCCGATGGAGCTGGTTCTGCAATTTTACAAGTGATTGTTTCCTTGGTTTCTGTGATCCATATTCTAGCTAATCAGTACAGTTAAATTGCTTATTTGACCCAATGGGAAAAGCATGACAGTTTTTACCTGCTTCAGACAAATTGTGCCAGCCATAGGTTTAATGTGTGACAAGACTTAAATTATAGTATTTAGATAATGTAAATGATGTCCATTTATTTTCTTTAAAGGTTGAGGTTTTATGATAAAAAATGAGAAAGTTGAGGGCAAAGCCATTTGGAATAATACATAATAGAACCTTACTTGCAAGCAACAGGATTAAAACAAAGTGAAACTGTTACAACTTTGAGTGAAGGGTTCCCCAGCAGCTGTTGTATTCTGTTGTGTTTCTCATTGGTTACGTTACTATTGTTCTTTAGCATTCACAATGTTGAACAAGGGAATTACCCTGGGTATTCTTTTGATTAGTCAGTGCAACTTGCATGGAAAAAATCCCCTTCACACATCTTTTCAAAATTTTCCTCCAATCTTCTGCCAAAGTTACCGTGGCTACTCAAACCTCCAAGGAAGTTCCTGGCAATAATGTGCACATGTCTCCTCCTCTTTGCCAAGGTCAACAGCTTTAAGCTAATATAGATGTAATTAAGCTGCTGTAATCTGCTTCATTGAAAACCAAACTTTACATTTCATTTACAGGAAAGCTAGGAAGTCAGTTGAACCTCACTCTCCCCATGTAGGTTACTGACCAGTAGCGTTGTTTCATTGTACGTATAACATTTGAAATCTCTGAATAACTTGTAGCTGTCGGTAGGCAACAATTTTGTAAAAGTCAACAATATATGTCAACGGTTTAAACTGCAGCCATGGCAGCCTGATTGGTCCCAGTAATGAACTTACCTGGAACACCACTAGTCATACGAACATACGTACATACGAATTAGGAGCAGGTGTAGGCCACTCGGCCTCTTGAGCCTGCTCCGCCATTCAATAAGATCATGGCTGATCTGATTGTAACCTCAAGTCAACATTCCCGCCTACCCCCAATAACCTTTCATCCCCTTGCTTATCAAGATTCTATCTACCTCTGCCTTAAAAATATTCAAAGACTCTACTTCTACCCCCTTTTGAGGTCGAGAGTTCCAAAGACTCAACCCTCAGAGAAAAAATTTCTCCTCATCTCTGTCTTAAATGGGCGACCCCTTATTTTTAAACAGTGACCCCTAGTTTGAGATAGTCCCACAAGAGGAAACATCCTTTCTACATCCCTCCTGTCAAGTCCCTTCAGAATCTTATGTTTCAATCAAGTCGCCTCTTACTCTTCTAAACTCCAGCCGATACAAGCCTAGTCTGTCCACCCTTTCTTCATAAGACAACCCGCCCATTCCAGGTATTAGTCTAGTAAACCTTCTCTGAACTGCTTCCAATGCATTTAAGTAAGGAGACCAATACTGTATACAGTATTCCAGATGTGGTCTCACCAATGCCCTGTATAACTGAAGCACAACCTCCCTACCTTTGTGTTCAATCCCCCTTGCAATCAACAATAACATTCTATTAGCTTTCCTAATTATTTGCTGTACCTGCATACTAACCTTGTGTGATTCGTGCACTAGGATGCCCAGATCCCTCTGCATCTCCGAGCTCTGAGCTCTGCAATCTCTCACCATATAGATAATATGCTTCTTTTAGAAGAACATTACAGCGCAGTACAGGCCCTTCGGCCCTCGATGTTGCGCCGACCTGTGAAACCATCTGACCTACACTATTCCATTTTCATCCATATGTCTATCCAATGACCACATAAATGCCCTTAAAGTTGGCGAGTCAACTTTTTTGCTGCCAAAATGGACAATTTCACATTTTCCCACATTATACTCCATTTGCCAGATCTTTGCCCACTCACTTAACCTATCTATATCCCTTTGTAGCCTCTTTATGTCCTCTTCACAACTTACTTTCCTACCTATCTTTGTGCCATCAGCAAATTTAGCAACCATACCTTCAGTCCCTTCATCCAAGTCATTTATATAAAGTTAAAAAGTTGAGGCCCCAGCACAGATCCCTGTGGCGCACCACTTGCCAAACAGAAAATGACCCATTTATGTCAACTCTGTTTCCTATTAGCTAGCCAATCTTCTATCCATGCCAAAATGTTACCCCTTATACCATGAGCTTTTATTTTCCACAATAACCTTTGATGTGGCACCTTTTCAAATGCCTTCTGGAAATCTCAGTACAGTACATCCACCGGTTCCCCTTTGTCCACAGCACTTGTTACTTCAAAGAACTGCAATAAATTGGTTAATCATGATTTCCCTTTCACAAAGCCGTGTTGACTCTAACTGATTACCTTGAATTTTCTAAGTGCCCTGCTATAACGTCTTTAATAATAGCTTCCAACATTTTCCCTATGACAGATGTTAAGCTAACTGGCCAATAGTTTCCTGCTTTCTGTTTCCCTCCCTTTTTGAATCATGGAGTTACATTGCTATTTTCCAAGATAGTGGAACGTTCCCCGAATCAAGGGAATTTTGGAAAATTAAAACCAACACATCGACTATCTCACAAGCCACTTCTTTTAAGACCCTAGGATGAAGTCCATCCGGGGACTTGTCAGCCGACAGCTCCAACAATTTTCTCAGTGCCCCTTCCATGGTGATCGTAATTTTCTTGAGTTCCTCCCTCCCTTCCATTTCCTGATTTACAGCTATTTCTGGAAAGTTACTTGTATTCTCTATGATGCAAAATATCTGATCAATTCCTTTACCATCTCTTTATTTTCCCTTATTAAGTGCCCAGACTCACTTTCTATAGGACCAACGCTCACTTTGTTAACTCTTTTTTAAAAATATCTATAGAAACTCTCATTATCTGTTTTTATATTTCTAGCAAGCCTTTTCTTGTACTCTAATTTTTCCCTAATTATTAATCTTTTAGTTGTTCTTTGCTGCTTTTTATATTCTGTCCAATCATCTGACCTGCCACCCATCTTGGTGCAATTATATGCTTTTTCTTTAAGTTTAATACTATCTTTAACTTTTTTAGTTAATCACAGATGATGGGTCCTCCCCTTGGAATTTTTCTTTCTCTTTGGAATATGTATTCTGAAATATCCCCTTAAATATCTGCTGATGTCTCTCTTCAGAGTGTACTGGATATTATGAAGCACATGGCACAGAGGTGTAAGCCATTTAATTGTGAATTTTGGTCCATGTTGACTGTTGTTTCTTTAAACTCAGAACCCTTGGTGGGTGGTGGTCTTGACATTTGTTAATACAATGACTATATAAGAAAGGAAAAGCTTGGCTTTTCAGCCTTGAGAAGGTGGCATCTGAGAAGTGATGTGGGAATATACCAAATTAATAATATGGAAATGTCAATCTGAAATGTTACTCTACATTGTGAAAGTAGGTTAAGGAAGCAGAGGCTCAAAGTAGTAAAAGGCAAATTTAGGGCTGATGTTGGAATGTTGTTTGACATGCATGGAATGGATAGAGCAGTACAGGCAACAACGCTAGAGTAATTTGACATAAATCTGATGCTGTGATGGAGAGTCATCAAGTCATTATGGCACAGAAGGAGGCCTTTCAGCCCATCGAGTCCATGCTGGCTCTCTGCAGAACATAAAGTGATAGAGACTTTAGGGTCTAAGAATGGCTACCATCATCCATACCGATCTGATGAAAGGGCACTGACTGATTCCGTTGAATAATAAACTTTCACCAAGCTTTGCTTTAGGATTCAGAATTCTATTTTATCTCCACAGGGACTCCATCTGCCACTGGTACTGGGACTCTTCTTCTGGAGCTTGAAGACATCAATGATAATCCACCCATTGCTACTGCTGTTCTAAATCGTGTGTGTAACCATAATGCACTCCCAATCAATGTAACCATTGTGGACAAAGACATCCCCCCCAACACCTACTCTTACTTTGTGACACCAGTTCATGGAGCTGAACTTAATTGGACTGTCAAAAGTACAGGCAGAGGTAAGCAATTTACACTTCAAAGGACTGTCTTATTCAAGAAATAAATTCCTGCCTGTTTTTCCCGTCTTTCCCAATTGTTTTAGTTGAGGATTTTAAATTTAATGTGTTGGAGTTTGGGAAGCCAATGTAGAGGGTAATGAGTGAATACAACTTGGTTTGGGACATGCATGAGTGACAAAACTTTGATCAAGTTGAATTAGCTGGGATTGGAGAATAGGAGACCACTGGGAAAATGTCAAGAAGAGACTGTGACAGAGGCATGTATAAGGGTTTCAGAAGCAGAGGGGCTCAACATGGATGGAAATGGGTGATGTTAAGCTGGAAGTAAGCATCTTTGTGATGGAAAAGATGCGGCATTTAAAGCTCAACACAAGGCTGAACAGTACTACAAATTATATAGCATCCCCTCTGGAGATCTTCCCTCCACAGCCACCAGCCTCCAACCTCCTAGTTCCTCAACCCTGTACACCCCGCTTCTAACTCCTTCCCAGAATCTACAACCAAAACTGACCTGGTAGACACATTGTTTCAGCTTGTTCCTGCCCCACTGAACTGATTTCTTCCTATCTCGACTCTATATTTTTACTCCCCTTGTCCAGTCTCTTCCCACCTGCAGCCGTGACTTTTCCAATGCCCTCTGTTACTTCACCAGTTTCCTGTTTTCTGGCCCTCACAGTCTCCTATTTACCACAGTCGTCCACTCCTTCTACACTTCCATCCCCACCAGGATGATCAGAGAGCTCTCCAGTACTTTCTTGAATGGAGGCCCAACTAGTCCCCATCCATCCCCACCCTCCTCCACCTGGCTGAACTTGTTCTCACATTGAACAACTTCTCCTCAACTCCACTCACTTCCTCCAAGTAAAAGGTTTTTCCATGGGTACCTGCTTGGGTCCTAGCTGTGCTTGCCTTTTTGTGGGATATGTGGAACATTTTTTGTTCCAGTCCTATTCTGGCCCCCTCCCTCACCTCTTCTTTCAGTGCATTGATGAACGTATCGGTGCCATTTCCTGCTCTTACCCTGAACTGGAAATTTCATTGACATTGTTTCCAATTTCCACCCATCATTCACCTTCACGTGGTCCATCTTTGACTCTCCCCTTCCCTTCGTCAACTTCTCTGTCTCTATTTCTGGGGATAGGCTATCAGCAAATATTAACTATAAGCCCATGGATTCCCACAGCTACCTGGACTATACTTCCTCACTTCCCACTTCCTGCTAGGACTTGATTTCATTCTCTGTTTTTCCATCTCATCTGTTCTCATCGTCACATCTGTTCGGGCGATGCAACCTTCCATACTAGAGTTTCCAATATGTCTTTCTTTTTCCTCAACCAAGGATTCCACCCCACACCCTCACCCCGGCCCACTGTTGTTGACAGGGCCCTCAGCCATGATCTATTTCACTTATCTCTTGCTCTCACCCCTTCCCTTCCCACCAAGCACCATGATAGTGGTCCCCTTGACCTCGCCTTCCATCCCACCAGCCTCCGTATTCAACGGATCATCCTCCACCATTTCCACCAGTTCCAGTGTGATGCCACCACTAAATACATCTTCCCTTCCCCTCGCCTTTCAGCATTGCAAAGGGATAGTTTCCTCCGTGACACACTTGTCCACTTCTCAGTTACCCCCAGCACCTCACCCCTTCCCTAAGGCACCTTTCCATGTAAGTGCAGGAGATGCCACACCTGCCCTTTTACCTCCTCCCTTCTCACTGTCCAGGGCCCCAAACATGCCTTCCAGGTGAAACTCTGATTTACTGGTACTACTTTCAATTTGGTATATTTTATTCGCTGCTGACAATGCAGTCGTCTCTGCTTTGGGGAGACTAAACGCAGACTGGGTGACCATTTTGCGGAACATCTCTGTTCAATCCACAAGTGCAACCGTGAGCTTCCTGTGGCTTATTATTTTTATTCTCTACCTTGCTCCCACTCTGACCTTTCTATTCTTGGTCTGCTCCGGTGTTCCAATGAAGCTTAACACAAGCTCAATGAACAGCACCTCATCTTTCGACTGCGCACTTTACAGCCTTCCAGACTCAACGTTGAGTTGTATAATTTTCGATCATAACCACTGCACCCATTTTGTTTTTTTGTTTGTTTTTGCTGGTTATTCCACCCTGCCCCTGTCGTTTCTTTCTTAATCCCTTTAATTTGTTTTCGGACAGCTGCTCTCCTGCCGGTGACGCCTCATCCAGACACAACTTTTGTTTCTTTTCTTGTCCCTTTACCACTCCCCTTGGCTTTGTACCATAAAACCTTTTGTCATTTAATTTCTCCTACCCTCCACCCTAACACAGACCATTCCTTTTGTCCTTCTTCACCCGCCTCCCTCTTTCACCATTTCTAACGTTTGCCAGTTCTGATGAAAGATCTCACAGACCTGAAACGTTAACTCCGTTTCTCTTTCCACAGATGGGGCCTGATCGGAGTATTTCCAGCATTTTCTGCTTTTGTTTCTGATTTCCAGCAGTCACTGTATTTTGCTTTTGTACAAATTGTATAGTTCAGCCTGGGGAGAAGCAAAGTTTGTGATACCTGGGAAGCACATTTTTACCACTGAGCTATCAGGAGAACTGACCTGTCAATGTCTAAAGCTTTCCAGTTTGAGCTCAACTCTTCAATGAAAAAGCGAGGAAATAATTTTTATAATATGGTGCTTTGTGTTTCTTCTCCACCATCTGAAACAGAATGTAATCTTTTCGCTTGTGAAGGCAACTTAATTGCCTGTCACAAACTCCTAGATTTGGGAGATGAAATTTAAAAAACTACCAAATGCTAGCTTATTGTGGGCATTGGGTGGGATTGTACTGCTCGATGTCCTTGACACGGGGTCTCGACCTTTTTAAGAGTCTTGTTTCTTTCTGATTAATGAATTGGTGCTGACAGGAAGCTCTGTGATTGGGATGATTGGGGAAATCCAGCCTCTCCTCCAGCGACTCATGCTGGTAGTAATGGATTTTGGGTGGGTATGCAACTGTAGGGTACCCTGCAGTGGTTGACTTGTTTGAGGAGAATTCCTTTCCTCCAAGATCTTCTGAGGTCCAGGGCAAGTATTCTGCTATTTGTCTTGCACATGTGCCGATTTAAGCAGTGCTCAAACTGTATTTTACCAGTCCCCAACGTCTGGGGTCATGGTGGGGGGGCCTGGAAAATCTCTGAGAGGCCCACCACGGGTCTCGACACCAGGAAGGCCCCACCCCATATTACTGGTGCTGATGAGGCCTCCTGCCCCCCCCCCCCCCCGCCATTGCTTGGCGATGGGGCCAAAATTTAAATATGTTAATGGCTGCTAATGAATGAATTAATGCCTTACCTGCTGCCACTGGCCATTCTGCTCCAATGTTCTGGTCGATTGCCAGGACTCCCATGACTTCGGATCTCCATGCGGAGATCCCATGTTGGTTGCTGATGGGGAGGGGGGAGGAGTTGAGTTTTCAGGGGGGAGAGGGCGGAGGGGGCTCAAACTAATATGATTGGTGGAGGGGTGGTGGGAAGGGGTAAAGTTAAAAGTTAGTGAGCTTTGGTGGAGGGGTAAGTATTTTGGGGGTGAGGGGACAAGGAATGAGTGTATTGTTATTGTGGGGGGAATGGGAGAGGGGCTGGAAACATGCATGTAATTTTTAAAAATCAATTTGATCTTTCCCTTTAAAAAATTTAATTGACATTGAAGGGCTGGAAGCCCTTTAAAAATGGCACCGGCACCTGCGCAATGGCGCTGGACGCCATTGCCAGGGGCAGAGCGCCTGCCCCCTCCATGTCATCGCGTGTGCCCCACCATCTTTGAAGCTCACCACTGGTGAAATTCAGCCCTATGCATTCCTGAATAATTAGGATGGTGTTCGTGCAGCTGTGGGGCTGTTCTATACATAGTATGCACAGGACCATGGTGTGCTCATTATGAAGGATGGACAAAAGGATTTTAAAGAAATGCCCTTATAACTGAGTCATCCAGACCCGGAGGTCAGGAGGACTATTCAGGTACTCAACATTTCGAGCTGTGTTTCCAGAGTGGCCTGCAGCAGTTCCTTTAAAGAACTCCAGACAATGCTGGTACCATAGGGTGGAGTGTGTGCTGAAAATGACCCAAGACATCAATTGACATTTTCAGGCAGGATGTTACTTTGAATCAGGTGAGTATGCAGGTGCCCATTTTCAGGATGGTTAAAAACTGATGATTGGCATGGCAGTGGGAATGAGCTGTTAATTGCTGCATCATGGTTTTTGTTTAATAAGTGTATTTTAGCACTTCTCAAGTTAATGTGTCTTTTATACTGACTAAAATTCATAAAGCAATATACATAACTCTAGATTTTCTTTTCTTTCAGATCATTTGATATTACAACTGATTAAAGCAATTGAGCCGAGCACATATGAAGTTTCTTTGAAAGTAACGGACAGTGGACAGCCAGCACTGTCTCAGGTCACAGGGCTGCAGGTGCAGGTGTGCGACTGTGACGCCAATGGAGGATGTAAAAACAGGATAGCTGGTGCCTCTTTTGGAATCTCAGGCATTTTGGCTATTCTGGGTGCTATCTTAGCATTGCTGAGTGAGTATCGTTTACGCGCATTTAAAACAAAATCTACAGCTAAGGAGTTAACTTAATAAAATCTGCATTCCAATTTTTTTAACACAGTTCCATTTTGAAGTCTAGTCTTACTGTTTGATTCCCAAAGAAAATAAGTTTTTCCCCATGAGCGCTGTAGCGTGTGAATATTGATGTAGAGCAATTACTATTAAATTAATGCATGAAGGTGGTATAGAATCTGAGAATCACGGAATGCTATAGCACTGAACGAGGCTATCCAGCCTATCGTGCCTGTGCTGGCTAATTGAAAGAGCTATCCAATTAGTCTCATTTCCCTGCCCTTTCTGCATAGCCCTGCAATTGTTTTCCTCTTCATTATTTATCCAATTCCCTTTTGAAAGTTATTGCTGATCCTGCTTCCACTACCCTTTCAGGCAATGTATTTCAGATCATAACTACTCGCTGCTTCGAAAAAAAGTTCTCCTGATTTCACCTCGCTCTTTTTTGCCCATTATCTGAAATCTGTGTCTTCTGTTTACCAACCCTCCTGTCACTGGAAGCAGATTCCTTTTATTTACTCTATGAAAACCTTCCATGAAATTGAACATCATTAAATCTTCCCTTAACATTCTCTGCTCTAAAAAGAGCAACCCCAGATTCCAGTAATGTGTTTTAGTTGTCCTTTTCACCCCATCTGACCTCTCAAGTGAAGTCATGATTGATCAGCATGAATTTTTATAACTTCCCATTATATAATTTGATTATGGCCTTATTGAAGGGAACACTGGTACACAGCTTTGTTCCCTACTGTTGCTCCTCCAAATGAAACTGTATATTTTGAGGCGTGGTCAGCAGAGTTACAGCTTTTTGGCTCGTTTGAGGAGAATTCCCTTCCTCCAAGATCTCCTGTAGTCCAGGGCAAGTATTCTGCTCTTTGTCTAGCACAAGTGCCAATTTAAACAGTGTGCAAACTATGCATTCCTGAATAATTAAGGTGGTGTATGTGCAGCTGTGGGGCTGTTCTATACATAGTATGCGCAGGGCCTTGGAGGAGACCTTTCCTTGTGTGCTACATGTGCTGATTATGAAGGATGGCCAGAAGGACTTTAAAGAAATTTCCTTATGACTGAGCCGTCCAGACCCGGATTGTCACAAGTGCAGTCCCTGGTCTACACTGATCTCAGTCAGAGCAATACAACTGACTTTGGTTCTCATTTAGTTTGAAAGAAAGAAAAGCAAGACTTGCACTTATATAGCACTTTTCATGACCTCAGGGTATCCCAAAGCACTTTACAACCAATGAAGAATTTTTTGATGTGTAATGACTGTTGTAATGTAAGTACAAAATTGGCTGCTTTTTTTTTTGTACATATATCCTGATCTTTTTAAAAGTGAAAGTGACACCCTCTTATGGAATTCAGCGTTCGACAAATTTGGTGAAAGACCGTCCATTCTGATCACTGTATTAAAAAAAAGGTCTTTATGGAGAAACCAAGCACTTTCGCTCGCCCTTCTAATTAGCCACTGATTTCATCTGAGAAGAGTTACTACATGTATTGGGCTGCTGTAAGCATTATTGTGTTCATGAACATATAAGCTCATATAAGTTTTTGTATTTCTGATGGCACATACTGGATCTGGGTTTTTGGAACTTAAAATACATAAGTTAAAAACAAAATAATTTTCTTTCAGTCTTGGTACTGCTACTTCTGCTATTTGTAAAAAAGAGGCGAAGTGCCAAAAAGGAGCCCCTACTGCCTGAAGAGGATGTTCGGGACAACATTTACTATTATGATGAAGAGGGTGGTGGTGAGGAAGACCAGGTTAGTGTCAGAACAGCAAGTTGTTCAATTATGCTTTCAAAGGTAATTTATAAACCTAGGATCTATATTGAGTAGTTTACTCTGCACATTGACACTGGAATCTATTTTCCACAGAAGACACACTTGTATCTTATGCTGTATAGTTATATTAGTTCTAAAGTTGCATTTAGCCAGGCTGTCTTTATTCCTCCGTGTTAAGACGCTGAACTCTGCTATTCTCAGCTGACCTGTGCTCCTCCAAATAGAACTACATTGTTACATGTGAATATTACCATGAAAGCTGGTAATATGGTTATACCCTGTGAGAATGTAAATGCATTATCTATAAATGGAGGGGGAGATTAACTATGAGCTAGACTGAATGAAAAGAACATTCAGAAGGTTTTGACTAAGGTATTGTGTCAATTCAATAATAAGCCATAAATCACTAATAAACTTGCAGCTTTGCTGGTGATCAAAGTCCGGAAAAGCACAAAAACAAAACTCAATGATGATGCATAAGTATAAGTGTAGTAAGGTGAGGGAAAGAATACAAAGGAATTGATATGAAACTGTCATTTAACAGTGCAAGTGAAATCATTGAATACACCAAGCTATGCACAATTGCGTAACTTTACACCTTTTTGAAAAACAAAATCCAGACTCAAAACAAGCATTGATGCATAGAACTGGTTGAACACCAAATTCCGAGTAAGTCCACAAGCCAATAAGTAGTTTTGAAATGATGTTTCTGATAAGTGGAAGCAGCCATTTCCCACTGTGAAGAAATTGATTGCAAATTTTTGTCACTGAATGACAGCTGTAGAATGACTTAAAAAAAAAACCACAGGATGTAGAATGTCATTAAATTAGACTTGCATCCCTAATGCATCAGAGAGGTGTGAACACTTCCATTTCAATTAGACAACAGATGCTTTTCTGACTGCCAATATAGTGTTATTTGTAATGCAGATTTGAAAAGTGAAGGGATAGTGGGCTATCCACTGTGCCACCTCATATTCTAGGATGAAGGATTTTTCATTCACTATAGTTTCTTTTGTAATCCAATTTTCTTTAATAAACTTTCTCAAAAAAGCCATTTTTTCTTATACAAAAAGCTGCACATGAGTTTTGGAGTATGTAACATCAATAATATGGGAGTGACTGTAAATAAAATTTTATGGCAAGAGTTAAATGGGCAGATATGTATATGTTTTGGTACTAAATTAATTCAGGCTTTGACTGTAAAATCTCAAACTTTATTGAAACTGTTTAAAAACATAGGGTCATTTTTCAACTTGCTACCATCGCATTCCTCAAATTGGGTGGCAATGGAACTAAAATGGAGAGGCTGCTAGTCCCATCAACTTACAACTACTTTGGTGTCCATTCTGATTTTTGGGCGAGCTTAAATCCTGGCAGTCAAAGCTCCCATCAGGCTCCTCATGAATAACTGCAAATAGAGGAGATCATTGCAGGAATTCCTCAGGGTAGTGTCCAAGGTCCAATCACCTTCAGCTGCTTCAATAATGACCTTCCCTCCAACAAAAGTTTAGAAGTGGAGATGTTCCCTGATGATTGCACCATGTTCGGTACCATTCGCAACTCCTCAGATACTAAAGCAGTCCGTGCCCGCATGCAGCAAGACCTGGAGAACATTCAGGCTTGGGTTGATAAGTGGCAAGTAACATTTCTGTCACACAAGTGCCAGGCAATGATGATCTCCAACAAGACTGAATGTAACCATCTCCCCTTGATGTTTAACGGCATTACCATCGCTGAATTCCTTGACCATCAACATCCTGGGTGTCCCCATTAACCAGAAACTTAACTGACCAGCCACATAAATACTGTGGCTACAAGCTCAGGTCAGAGGCTGGGAATCCTGCAGTGAGTAACACACTTCCTGATTCCCCAAAGCCTGTCCACCATCTACAAGGTCCAAGTCAGGAGTGTGATGGAATACTCTCCACTTGCCTGGATAAGTGCAGCTATAACAACACTCAAGAAGCTCAGGACAAAGCAGCCCACTTGATTGGCACCTCATCCAGCACGTTAAACATTCACTCTCCCCACCACCAGAGTACAGTGGCTGCAGTATGTACCATCTACAAGATGTACTGCAGCAACTCACCAAGGCTGCTTCGACAGCATCTTCCAAACCCATGACCTCTACCATATAGAAGGACAAGGGCAGCAGATACATGGGAACGCCACCACCTGCAAGTTCCCCTCCAAGCAACACGCCATCCTGACTTGGAACTATTTTGCCATTCCTTCACTGTCGCTGGGTCAAAATCCTGGAACTCCCTTCCCAACAGCACTGCGGATGTACCTACACCACATGGATTGCAGCAGTCCAAGAAGGAGACTCATCACCATCTTCTCAAGTTTAATTAGGATGGGCAATAAATGCTGGCCTAGCCAGCAATGTTCTCATCCCACTAATGAATTAAAAAAAAGTTAGCCCCCCTCTGCCCCCATGCCATTTTTTGGATTTCCCCATCTGGCTACCATCATTTCCGGCTGCCACCTACCAATTATGAGTGGTACAGGTCAGGTGCCAGCCTTTTCCAGTGATATTAAAAGGGATCCTTAACCATTGGCAGGTAAATCTGGTTGGAGCCTTATAAATGTTGTTCTGACAATTGTTTGTTGGTTTTCCACCTTAACGGAATTGAAAGCTTGCACTGTTGTTGCTGTAGGTTTCGCACACGATATCTGCTGCTCCACAGTGTTGCTCCTGTCTTTCTCAGCTGAAAAATACTCCCTTTTTAAGCTACTAATTCAGTCCCTAGATGAGCAGCCACACCACCTGATTTCTCACCTCCAATTCAGCGAGCTGCCCATTGGGAGCATGTCATATGCTGGTAGCTTGCCCACTGCCAATCATATGGGTTCTACATTGACCCCTTTAGGCAATTGGCATGCTTGCCCTGCCCATTTACTGCACACAGATGAAAATCCTTCCCACAATGCATTATTCCCACTTTAAGTAGACAATCTACAAAAATATCTCCATTCTAATATTGTGCCATAACCGTGTTCCTTTTGTTTAACAGGATTATGATCTCAGTCAACTGCACAGAGGCCTAGATGCAAAACCTGAGGTTATGCGCAATGATGTGCCTCCAGTATACTCGGCACCACAATATCGGCTACGCCCTGCAAACCCAGATGAGATTGGCAACTTCATTGATGAGGTAAGGCGCCAACCATTATTAAAATAACCCAAGTCTTGAAAATATGGTGGACGTGGACAGCATTTTTTGAAGTGTTCAATCTGAATTTGTATCTATTGATGCAGTGCAACCTATATGTGGAAAATAGATCTAGAAATTTGAATTTTCAGTGACCTGAATTAATTATTGAATTAAGAGTTTTGTTAAATCAGCTTCCGATCACCTTAACCCTGTAACCAGGGCTGTAAATCTTGTCAACAGAATTTTTTTTAAAAATGCAATAAGAACATAAATAGGAAAAGGAATAGGCCATTCAGCCCTTCGAGCCTGCTCCACCATTCAGTGAGATCATGGCTGATCATCTTCAGCACCATTTTCCTCCACTATCCCTGTAACCCTTTTTAATATGTAAAAATCTATTGATCTCAGTCATGAACATACTTAATGACTGGAATTCTCTGCCCCAGAGGGCTGTGGAAGCTCACAAATTCTTCCTCATCTCAGTCCTAAATGGCCTGCCCCTCCTTCTGAGACTGTGTCCCCTGATTCTGGACCCCCAAGCCAGGGGAAACATCCTTCCTGCAACAACTCTGTCAAGTCCTGTAAGAATTTTGTATGTTTGAATGAGAGCACCTCTAATATGATTTGTACTTATTTTTTCTTGGCTTTTCTCCATTACAGAACCTGAAGACGGCTGATAATGACCCGACTGCACCTCCTTATGATTCCCTTTTGGTGTTTGATTATGAAGGTGGCGGTTCAGAGGCAGAATCTTTGAGCTCAGTGAACTCGTCCAACAACTCTGATTTAGACCAGGACTATGACCACTTGAACAACTGGGGCCCACGCTTCAAGAAACTTGCTGAGATGTATGGCGGTGGGGAAGAATGAGAAAATGGCATTACACAGCCAATTTAGAGACTCGCTTTACTTTTAATCATTTATAGTGATTAATAATGAGTGGAACACATAATGGGGAATGGATATTATTTGGTGGCAGTGTGGGGTCAAACTGAAATTACATTCCAACTGATATTGCATCGGAGTTTGAAAGCAAGTTACTAAATTGCCTCTAAAACCTGGAGTGCTTTATTTCCATTAGTCCATGATTCATGCAGTTGAATTTTCCCCAAAGTGTAAATGAGCCAAAGATTACTCAGTTTGATGTAGACTTAGTAGATTTTCTTCCTGTTCCAGTATCCTACGAGTGAAATAATCCTAAATTGAAGCATTTCTTTTTTCTTTGCCTAAGAGACATATTGTGAAGAATTTAGGAATACTATAACACATTATAAAGTAGTGATATTGCTTTTGAATGATTTACCAATACAATGTTAAATTGAAATATTTAATTCATTTCAGCCATGTGTAGAGTTTGGTTGAATCGTGTGCACTGCTTTTAAAGGCATTGTAGAATCAAATTATCACAGCTACTGGCCAAGATTGCTTGAAGTTGACAGCACCTGCATTCTCAGGAAATGTTCATGTATGAGCTTTTAAGAAAAGCATAACTTTTTTTACAAAAAATTTATTATTGCCCCTTTTTATGTACTAACACCTTAGGTAGTTAAAATGCAAAAGAATAAAGTTTTTATTTTATACCAAGCGTTTGAAGTCTGGTTTTGTAGCCTTTGAGTTGCCTGACTGAGTTGAAATCCTGCATTTTGTGTGAAATGGTTGTTTAATGTACAGCTTTATATCGATTGGAAACCGTTGCGGTGGACGCATATTTGAGCAGACAAACACTTTTTATATAGATTGTGCTGCTAATCTATAGTTTTAAATGATTGGTACTGTAATCCAAATTCTCAGGTTGTACCTCCAGCATTATATACAATGGCGAGGAGATGGGATATATTTGGAACAGCATCTGGGAATCTAAAATTCAGGTTCTCCAAATTTTAGATTCTCCAACCTGAAATAGACACTTATGGGAGCAAGAAGCTTGTACTAGAGACTCTGATGCACATGAAATCAGGTTATTGTAGATCATCTGCATCATTTCTTTCATCCACTTTCTCTTTTTTATTCTCCCCGCCTCATTCCCATCTTAAACTAAGTCTTCAATGCACATGAGCATTTTTGGTTGGAAACATAAAATAGGCCCATCTATGTATGAAGGCATGAATCTCACTTTATTTACACTTCAAAAGCAATTCAAACATGGACAGATTCTTTCCTTTCTCTTTCTCTACACCCCATAAATTTGGGCCAGTTTGGATTTAAATTCAGGTCTGTACTTCACACTGACCTGCAATTAAGTTCTTTGTGGCCACTTGCATATCATCCTGGAAGAATAAACCATTTGTACATCGTTCATGATCGAGCTCTCAGTCTCAGCACAGCACTCTTCATGGTTGTAAAGATGTATTTTCCTTACTATAGAGTTTTATAATTTTTACTAAATGTTGTCTTTAGTTTAGAATATAATTTGTATGATGGGAATTACAATGCAGAAATTTAGGTATTGTGGAGTGCAGTTTTAGGCATACTTCAATATACTTCAATGCTGGTGAGGGGTTAGGCCAAAACTCTGCTAGTCTTTCTACTTTTTCATTTTAAAGATTAAGCATGGACGAGTATTCAAAGAAAAATAATTCCTGACAACCAAAGGGCGGCACAGTGGCGCAGTGGTTAGCACCGCAGCCTCACAGCTCCAGGGACCCGGGTTCGATTCCGGGTACTGCCTGTGTGGAGTTAGCAAGTTCTCCCTGTGTTTGCGTGGGTTTTCTCCGGGTGCTCCGGTTTCCTCCCACAAGCCAAAAGACTTGCAGGTTTATAGGTAAATTGGCCATTATAAATTGTCACTAGTATAAGTAGGTGGTAGGGAAATATAGGGACAGGTGGGGATGTTTGGTAGAAATATGGGATTAGTGTAGGATTAGTATAAATGGGTGGCTGATGTTCGGCACAGACTCGGTGGGCCGAAGGGCCTGTTTCAGTGCTGTATCTCTAATCAAAGCTATTGCCTTTTTTTTGTGACTTTGAAATTAACTGTAAATTGTCTAATGTGCTGGAATGACTTTCCTAAATGGCCATTTCAGTTGATTTTTATGTTGACTACAGTAGTGATGTATGTGGTTTTTTAAAAAATAAATGTTATACAACAGATGAGCTTTGTTTCTACAGATTTTCCCTGAATTTGGATTGTGTGTATATACAGTTTATAATATGCTTTTAGAATTTTAAGGAGTTATTTTCATTATATTACTGAATAAAAATAAATGATCCACATGTTTAATGGTGAAGGGACAGTGCTAACCGCTGACCTTGAAGAAAGCTGTCCGCAAAGCTTTAACGGGTTTCGTGGTTTCAATTATCCCTGTTTCGATGTGGCTTTCATTCTGGCAGCATCTACAGGGGTTCTGTCGCATCTAGGAGCAGTGAGGTCATCAAGCTGGCTCAGCAGCCAATCAAAATGTAGAATTCTCATAGACAGGAAACCAGGAAGTGAAAAGCACTGATTTATAAATTACTTTTTAATCATTTAACAGCGAGTGCAATGAAGATTAGGATATATATACGGGATTAAGGTAGAAGCTGGAATATCATAAACATTTAAAAATAATTAAAATTATAGTAGTAAAATATTTTAAGGGAATGATACTCCACTTGTAAAATTAGTTTTTCAGGGCGAGAGAAGTTGTTCAACAGTAATTGAGTTAGTACATCATTAAAAATTCAGTTATACCTTAACAAGGCTTAACATTTTCATTGGTTTTTACAGTGAGAATAGCGTGTTTTAAAAAAAAGTTACAAGCTCCCATTAAGTCAATGATTCTGCGTTGCTTGCATCTGCAAAGACTGCAAAAGTGCATGCACCCTGTGGAAGAGAAGGGTATCACTGACAGCAACTTCCAGATTTCCACATTTAACTGTGCACATGCAGACGCCAGAAGTTGACATCAGTTTTGCACAGTGATGATGGTGGCAATTGCTGACTGTTTTGCCATCATTATAACTGCAAATTCCAGGCCAATGTCTTCCTGTCCAAAAGGTCTTTTTTATTAACATGATTTTTCTGGTCATTTTTCATGGTCCTATTCCCCATGTGTGTATCTGTATGGAGATGTCATCATTTGTACAGTAAAATAGCTTTATGTAGCCTGTCTATACTTCTCTTGGGCTCATGTAAATGATGACTGCTTACACAGTTGATACCAACGAAACCATACTCCAACATCAGTCACTGTCTTCAGGGGCAGAGAAAAAGGTTGCTACCAGAATACTTTTCTTCATTTGGCTGTAACAGATATATGTCTATGGGTTGGATGTCCACCTAGATTCTATAGCAGCACTCCTGTCTCGCAGTCAAGGCTGTAGGTTCAAAATCCATACCAGAGACTTGAGCCTATAATCTAGGCTGACACTTTAGTACAGTACTGAGGGAGTACTATATTCATGGAGGTACTGTCTTTCAGATAAGATGAAAAATAGTGCCTTGCCTATGCTCTCAGGTGCATGTAATGGATTGCATTGATACTATTTGAAGAGATGGGATGTTCTGGTTTCCTGATGAACTAGAATAGTCAGTTAGAATAATGAATGCAATGTCAAGTCTGTTACAGAAAACAAAATAGAGAGGGAATGAAAGGTTGGATTAAAAAAGAGTTAAAAGAGACAAAGAAAAAGCTTAAAGAAATTAGTTACATTTAAAAAAAATCTCCAACAATAATTAAAAGTTGAAGGAATGACACTCAACACTTGTAAAAGTTTATTTTCAGTGCCAAACAGGTTGCTTGACAGTAATTAAGATTTATCATGCCTTTACAAGGCTATTTACACTCTAATTGAACAAGTGCTAACCTTTTATGGCAACTTTAGTCTATAGCTCTAAGGTCAGAACAGGATCTTCATGCTGTTCAATGTATTTGAATGGTTAGTCAGATGGCAAGATGTTTTTGGGAAGCCTATGGAGGAATGTCATATCTCGGACAGCAGCTTTTGGATTTCTGTGTTTGCACAAGTTCCATTTACATTTTAATAAGTGTGAGCACTGTTAGTCTCACCATTTATTTTTACAGCAAGATCCAACCCTAGGTATTTTAAGGGAACTGCTTGTGTAATAGTTTGTCTTTAGATAATTAAGTTTGAAGGTAATTCTGTTTTAAGGACAGGAAAGAATTAGTCTGAAAAACGTGGTTGCTGACCACAGATGCAAATAGCAGTTACTGAAGTGTATTTAAGCTTTGTATTTGACCTAGTGTAGAGTGTTGTGTGTTATTCTGGCTGTGCCTGTCCAGGTTAGAGGTGTGCATTCTATCACTCCTGAGTTGAGCCTTCTAGATCATGGAGAGAGTTTGAGTGGTCAGGAGTGACCTAGCCACATTGTTGGCATGACTGTTCTGGTTAATGATGGCCTCCAAGAACTCTGATGGTGGTGCCATTGAAGATCAGATGGAGGTGTTTGACCTGTTCTCTCTGGGTATGCTTGCTGCCTAGAAATTACCTGGCACAAATGTTGTCTGTCACTTGTCAGGCCAAACCTGACTGTTGCCCAAGCTCTGCTGTAAGCTGGCTAGGTCTGCTTCCTAACTGGAGTTGTTACAATCAGGTGAGGAGGGGTCTCCTTGTCCCTCTCATTGTTTAATAAGAACAGGGTTTATTTTTTTTAAAATGGATATACGCGGCAATTCAGTGAGTGTTTAACTATTTACGCTTTATGATCATAAAAGAACCAATCTGACAGGTTTTCTTGAGTTTAACAAAGAAAGAGGTTGGCTTTATTGCACTTAAACCAATCTAAGTAAAATAATAAACTACATTCCAACTTTCTCTCACACACACACACACACACACACACACACACACACACTTGAGGTTCATACACACACACAGGTTATAGAGTAGGGAAGGATAGATTGGTTGGATCAGAGTCCGGAGCAATAAAAAGGGTTATACAGTCAGTGGAGTTTGGTGACTCGGTGGTCTTCCGCTGCACTCAGTGGTCCTGAGGCTTCCAGCTTACAGATGTGGACAGTCGATTTGGGATTTTCCTGTAGAAAGCGATGCAGCTGGTTTCCTTCATGGGGTCTCTGCAGCAATGTTAGGCCTAGGTGGTAATGGCCAGCAGACATGGTTAGAAGCTTGAAATAAAAACAAGAAATGCTGGAACCACTCAGCAGGTCTGACAGCATCTGTGGAAACTCTACTTCTCTTTCCACAGATGCTGCCAGACCTGCTGAGTGGCTCCAGCATTTCCTGTTTTTATTTCAGATTTCCAGCATCTGCAGTATTTTTCTTTTCTTTTATGGTTAGAAGCTTGCAAGGTGGACTAGAGAGAGAGAGGGACCCCACTAGGGTCTTCTCTGGTTAGTGTCTTGCTTGTCTGGCCTGCAGAGCTTAAACACAAATGGTGGGGCCTGTCACATGAACATCACCCAGTGTGTATTACCTCTTACAACTTAATCAGTTCATGCCTAGGAATTTCCTTCTCTCAACCAGGGTCTCGTTGTTGAAGTGATTGCCTTTGATATCTTGTTAATGGGGACAGGACAGGTATTTCACTCAAAATTCCCAGGTCATTGTTTTGGCTGGGGACTGAGCAGACACTGTGTCTCCACCTTGCATTGGAATGTAAGGTATTTTGACCGAGATTGCAGTGGCCATTTTAGCTGCTAGCAGTCACCTTTTATCTGTCCCTTTTTACCTTTTTTAAAACTTAATTCAAGTTTTCAGCCAGTGGAATAAAAAATCATCCTTTGGCATAGCACATTTTCACGACACAATAGTTCTAACTGAGCTGAAGAGTGTTGAATCAACAACTATCCTCATTCCTGACCTTGTGATTGAGGGAAAGTTATTGATTAAGCATCAGCTGGTTTTGACACAGTCCTGAAGAACCACAATATCCAACAACTGTAATGATTAACCTGTGAAAACCATGACCATCTTCCTTAAGAATCATAGAACGCTTCAGTGTAGAAGCAGGCCATTCAACCCATCATGCCAGTGCCAAGTATGTTTCCAGCCACTGGAAGGATTACTCTTTGAACCTCATTGACCACAGTTATGCTTGAACTCCTTGGTGCGTTACTTGGTTGAATGCTGCCTTGATGTTGTGGCTAACTAATGTCACCTCTCTGCCATTCAGCTTGTGTCCATTGCCTGGATCAGGAGCCAAGAGATTCTGGCAGAACCCAACCTGAGTGTTGGTCAGCCAGTTATTAGTTAGTATTTATGAAGTTCTGAAACATGATGAAACCAAAAATAATTTATTCTCTTATACACTGATTCCATCCCCTTCTTGGTCACTGTTTCAGGTTGATTTGGACCATTAGCAGCCTCTCCCTCCTATTCGGCACCAAGTTGAGTTTCTGACTCCATATCTGCAACATCACTGACCATCTGTTTCCACCACTACAATCTTACTTCTGCCCCTTCCTCATCTATTCTGCTGTGGAAAACCTCATCCATGTCTTTGTCATCTTCAGACGCAACTATTCCAATGATGTCCTGGCCGGTCCCCTATCCGCCAACCACTAAATTTCAGCTTATCAAAAATGGCTGTCTGTATCCTATAATGCATCAAGTCCCACTTGTAATCACCTCTGTCCTTGTCAACCTACATCGGCTCCCGGTCCTACAAAATTTAAAATTATCATCCTTGTTTTTAAATGTCTTCAAGGACTTGGTTCTCCATATCCCTACCACTCCACAGACGCCTTGTCCTCTGAACCTGGCCTCTTGTGCATCCTTCTTTTCTTTCATTCACTATTGTGGCTGTGCTTTTAATCACTTAGGCTGCACACTCTGGGATTCCCTTCCTAAACCCCTCTCACTTCCACCTCCCTTCCTGCATCAAGACTTCTTCAAGTTCACCTCTTTGACTAAGCTTTAATCAACTCTCCCAACTTCAATGGGGTAAGAATGGATCTGACCCAGATAAATTGGAATCAAAGGTTGGCAGGCAAAATAGTAACTGAACAATGGGCTGCCTTTAAAGAAGAGAGAGTTCGGGCACAGTCGAGGTATAATCCCACGAAGGGGAAATGTAGGGCAAACAAATCAAGAGCTCCCTGGATAACGGAAGAGGTTAAGATGAAGAAGAAATAGTGTGCTGATGTCAGTGAATAATCCAACCGAGAATCAGGCTAAATATAGAAGGTTCTGAGCGAAAGTGAAAAAGCAAATAAGAGAAGCAAAGAAAAATTATGGAAAAAGACTGGTGGCTTACATAAAAGGGAATCCAAAAGTCTTCTATGGACATATAAATATTAAAAGGAGGAATGGGGCCAATTAGGGACCAAAAGGGAGATTTACGCATGGAGCCAGAGGGTATGGCTGATGTATTAAATGAATACTTTGCATCTGTCTTTACCAAGGAAGAAGATACTGCACAGGTCACGGTGAAAGATGAGATAATTCAGACAATTGAAGAGTTTAAAATTGATAAGGAAGAGATATTGGATCGTCTGTCTGTACTTAAAGTTGATCAAGCACCAGGACCAAATGAGATGTATCCAAGGATATTGAGGGAAGTGACAGTGGAAATTGCAGAGGCACTGGCCATAATTTTCCAGTCTTCCTTAGACTTAGGGGTAATGCCAGAGGACTGAAGAGTTACAAATGTTACACCTTTATTCAAAAAAGGGTGTTAAGTTAAGCCCAGCAACTATAGGCTGGTCAGTTTAACCTCGGTAAGGGGAAGCTTCTAGAAATGATAATGCAGGACAAAATTAATAGTCACTTGGGAAAATGCGGGTTCATTAAGGAAAGCCAGCACAGATTTGTGAGGGTAATCATATTTAACTAACTTTCTGGAGCATTTGATGAGGTAATAGAGAGGGTTGGTGAGGGTAATGCTGTTGATGTGGTGTACATGGACTTAAAGGCATTTGATAAAGTGCCTTACAATGGACTTGTGAGGAAAGTTATAGCTCATGGAATAAAAAAGGACAGTAGCAACATGGATATGAAATTGGCTAAGTGATAGGAAACAGAGAGTAGTGGTTAATGAATGTTTTATGGACTGGGGGAAGGTTTGTCGTGGAGTTCCCCAGGAGTCAGTTTTAGGACTCTTGCTCTTCCTGATATATATTAATGATGTAGACCTTTGTGTGCAGGGCACAATGTCAAAATTTGCAGATGATATGTAACTTGGAAGCATTGTGAACTGTGAGGAGGATAGTGTAGAACTTCAAAAGGACATAGGCAAGTTGGTGGACAAGTGGCAGATGAAATTTAATGCAGAGAAGTGTGAAATGATTCATTTTGGTAGAAAGATTGCGGAAAGACAATATAAAATAAAGGGTACAAGTCTAAAGGGGGTGCAGGAGCAGAGGGACCTGGGTATGTATGTGCATAAATCATTGACTATGGCAGGACAGGTTGAGAGAGTGGTTAATAAAGCATACAGTATCCTAGGCTTTATTATTAGGGGCATAGAGCAGAAAAGCAAGGAAGTTATGTTAAACTTGTATAGGACACTGGTTTGGCTTCAACTGGATTATTGTGTCCAGTCCTGGCTGCCATACTTTAGAAAGATGTGAAGGCATTAGAGAGAATGCAGAAAAGATTCACGAGAATGGTTCAAGGGGTGAGGAACTTCAGATCCTTAGATAGATTGGAGAAGTTGGGACTGTTTTCTTTGGAGAAGTGAAGATTTGATAGAAGTATTCAAAATCATGAAGGGTCTGTAGAGAGTAGATAGGGAATAACTGTTCCCATTTGTGGAAGGATCGAGATCAAGAGTGCACAGATTTAACGTAATTAGCAAAAGAAGCAACAGCAACATGAGGAAAAACCTTTTTGCGCAGTGAGTGGTTAGGCTCTGGAATGCACTGCCAGAGAGTGTGGTGGAGGCAAGTTGAACCAAGGCATTCAAGAGGGAATTGGATTGTTATCTAAAAAGAAGAATATGCTGGGCTATGGGGAGAAGGTGGGGAAGTGGCACTAGGTAAATTGTTCCTTCGGAGAGCCAATGCAAACATGATGGGCCAAATGGAATGGCCACCATCTGTGCTGTAACAATTGTGTGATTCTGTGATTTACTTGTTTGGCCTGGCATCCATTTTTTCTGATTACTCTTCTGTCAAGAGCCTTCGGACATTTTTCTATGTAAAATGCACTTTATAAATGCATGTTGTTGTAGTTGTTGTACTATTATATAGTGAGTTGACCACTGGATAATAGAGGTCTTCATTTTACAGATCAAAAATAATAGTCAAACTTCCCAATGACAACTGAGCCACACAGATCGGGAAAGTCTCAAATCTGATCTCTGGTCCTTGGTCCTGATCTCAATCATTCTAGTGTCAGATGTTGTACCTCATTTAGCAGAAAGTTTGTGCCTCCACCTTCAGATAACTTATGATGCCATGCATCCCAATTCAATAAGAACTATTTTTAGAGAATGGAAACAAGGCAATGGTGGAGTAAAGAGTACGAGGCAGCACCATAAACTAAAAAAAAAACACATTTCAGTCACAGTTTGCTAAATTCTGAAGGATTACATTCCTATAGAATAAGTGTACCACACTAGGAGAGTAGGTTTGTAGTTTAGCATGCTGGGGTTGGGGGCGGGGGAGAGGGTGTGGGGAAGGGGAAGTTAAGGTCGGGAGTGGTTTTCTAGGCCCAACCTTGCTTTACAGACTCAATCTAGAGTACAGGTAACATTGGAAATAATGGAATCTGTACCAATGCCAAGGTTTCCTTCTTTAATGAATGGTACCCTCCCAATTAGTTACTCTTGTAAGGTTTCTTAACTGTAATTAACTTATGCCAGAGTCCATGGCAGTTGACAGTTTTCCAGTGCCTCACCCAAAATTCTCTTATAACATGGAGCCAATTGTAGCAGCTAGTGGAGATTAGCAGGTGGCAGGTGGAGTGTTTTCACGAGCATGAGGCCCGATCCATTCTGGGTCCCTAGGCCTCATTTACATTACGCTAGTGAGGTATGGGCATGAGATGAGTTGTAGGAGGTGATGGAATCAGCCATCTCCTACAGCGAGCTTGCTGTCAGTTAGAGTATGGTGGAGGAAGTGATCCCAAAAGGGGCCTTGGCCAGGCTGCCAGCAGACAGGAGAACTCCTGCTCCTCCTGGTCCCAGCAATTTTAAAATTAAAAATTTTCTAAGCTGTTTTGTGTGAAATTTCTAGTGATCCCTTTAGGGATTGCTGGTTTGGCCTCTCACCAGCACAAATGAGTGAAGCTGAAATTTCACAGGATCCCAATAGCATTGTACAGGATCCCAATTTGCATATTGTAAGTAGCCTCTTGCCTGAAATAGCCTGCAGCTACTTTTTCTTGGGATCATACCAAGTTGGCAGTGGCCAGAGTGACATAAATATGAAGCGGTAAGTTAGCCAATACAATTTTTGGGTTACTACCATCTTGTTTACTCTAGGCAGAGGGGTGTAGAATCAGCCTTCATACCTCATGCTTGGGACTCTCCCATGATGGCCAGCCATCTTTCCATATGTCACCCAAAGTGCCATTCTTATTGTGCGCATTCAAACCAATATTATTAGCAGCCTATTCCATCTGGGAGACATCACACACGAGTCCATTCTCTAAACAAAATCAATAAAGACCATGTAAGCACCTGAAGCACATCTTCAACATGCTATCTCCTATAGTACTCATCGTACTATATTTTAGAATCAAAACAAACGACCCATTCATAGATAATAAAAGCAAAATACTGCAGATGCTGGAAATCTGAAATTAAAAACAAGAAATGCTGGAAATACTCAGCAGGTCTGGCAGCATCTGTGGAGAGAGAAGCAGAGTTAACATTTCAGGTCAGTGACCCTTCATCAGAACCCTTGTGATATTTTCCTGTGAGTCACCACTAGCTGAACCTTTTGAGCTATGAGGGCATCCCTGGCATCCCTGGCAGCAATGTTTATGGCTGGTCTGGTGATCGGTGCCCCAACTTCATATTCCTCCAGCTCATGTTCATTAATGCTTTCGTTATCCAAAGTTGAGTGATAAGCACTTTTGTCCTTCTTCACCTGCAATCCTCTCTGCTGCGTAATGTCGTGCAGGACACCCTCTTTGGTGAGTATTGAAGGGCACCTCCAGACCTATGTAAGCACCTGAAGCACATCTTCAACATGCTGATGGCTTGCTTGATGACACACCTGATGATCATGTGGCTTTTGTTGTAGCACTCCTCATTGGTGGGATTTCTCAAGGGGGTCATGAACCAAGTTTGATGGGGTATCCCTTGTCTCCTAATAGCCAGCACTTAAGTCTGCTTCCTGGAATGAAAAGGTCTGGAATGTTGGACTGCCACATTATAAAATCCTCATGACAGCTCCCAGGGAATCTGGTGCACACGTGCATGAACCTCTTACAGTCATAGAGTCATAGAATCGTACAGCATAGAAACAGGCCCTTCGGCCCACCGCGTCCATGCCGACCATAATGCCTATCTATACTAATCCCACCTGCCTGCATTAATTCCATATCCCTCTATGCCTTGCTCATTCAAGTACCTGTCCAGATGCCTCTTAAATGTCGCTACTGTTCCTGCCTCCACCACCTCCTCAGGCAGATCATTCCAGATACCCACTATTCTTTGTGTGAAAAATTTACCCCTTTGATCCCCTTTAAACCTCCTCCCTCTCACCTTAAATCTATGCCCTCTAGTTTTAGTCACCCCTACCATGGGAAACAGACTCTGGCTATCTACCCTATCTATGCCTCTCATAATTTTCTATACCTCTATCATGTCCCCTCTCAGCCTCCTTCACTCCAGGGAAAAAAGACCCAGCCTATCCAATCTCTCTTTATAACTCAAACCCTCCAAACCGGGCAACATCCTTGTGAATCTCTTCTGCACCCTCTCTAGCTTAATCACATCTTTCCTGTAATGCGGCGACCAGAACTGCACACAGTACTCCAAATGCGGCCTAACCAACGTTATGTACAACTGTAACATGATGTCCCAACTCTTGTACTCAATGCCTCAGCCAGCGAAGGCAAGCATGCCATAACCCTTCTTCACCACCCTGTCTACCTGTGTTGCCACTTTCAGGGAACTATGTACTTTCACCCCAAGGTGTCTCTGCTCAACAACACTCCCCAGGGCCCTGCCATTCACTGTATATGTCCTGCCCTGGTTTAACTTCCCAAAATGCATCACTTCACACTTGTCTGCATTAAATTCCATTTGCCAATCCCTTGTCCACTTTCCCAGTTGATCTATATCCTGTTGTAACCTTAGACAACCTTCTTCACTGTCCAATATACCACCAATTTTGATGTCATCTGCAAACTTACTAATCATGCCCCTTACATTCACATCCAAGTCATTAATATATATGACAAACAACAGAGGGCCCAGCACCGATCCCTGCGGCACACCACTGGTCACCGGCCTCCAATCTGAAAACCAACCCTCCACTACCACCCTCTGCCTCTTATCACCAAGCCAATTTTGTACCAATTTGCTAGCTCACCCTGGATATCATGTGTTTGAACCTTCTGGACCAGCCTACCATGTGGGACCTTGTCAAAGGCCTTGCTAAAGTCCATGTAGACAACGTCCATTGCCTTGCCCTCATCAATCCTCTTGGTCACCTCCTCGAAAAACTCAATCAAATTCGTGAGACATGATTTCCCACGCACAAAGCCATGCTGACTATTCTTAATCAGACCATGCCTTTCCAGATGCATATAAATCCTGTCTCTCAGAATCCCTTCCAATAACTTTCCCACCACTGATGTAAGGCTCACCGGCCTGTAGTTCCCTGGCTTATCCCTGCTGCCCTTCTTAAATAAAGGCAGAATATTAGCTATCCTCCAGTCTTCCGGTACCTCACCCGTGGCTAACGATGATACAAACATCTCTGCCAGGGCCCCAGCAATCTCCTCCCTTGCTTCCCAGAGCATCCTAGGATACACCTGGTCAGGCCCTGGGGATTTATCCACCTTAATGCGCTTCAAGACCTCCAACACCTCCTCCTTTGTAATGTTGATATGCTCCAGGATATCGCTGTTCCCTCCCTTGAACTCACTAGCTTCCATGACCTTCTCCACGGTAAATATGGACGTGAAATATTCATTTAAGACCTCGCCCATTTCCCGTGGCTCCACATATAGACTGCCACACTGATCCTTAAGGGGACCTACTATCTCCCTAGCTACCCTTTTACTCTTAATATACTTATAGAATCTTTTAAGATTTTCCTTTATCTTATCTGCCAGGGAAATCTCATGGCCCCTTTTCGCCCTCCTAATTTCCTTCTTAAGTGTAGTCCAGCATCCCCTATATTCCTCGAGGGACTCCCTCGATCCCAGCTGCCTATACCTGACATATGCCTCCTTCTTTGTCCTGACCAGACCCTCAATATCCCTCGTCAACCAAGGTTCCCCAAACTTGCCAGCCTTGCCCTTCCAACTAACAGGAACCTGCCGGCCCTGAACTCTTCCTATCTCACTTTTAAAAGCCTCCCACTTGCCAGATGTCCCTTTACCTGTAAACAGCCTCTCCCATTCAACTTTTGAGAATTTCTGTCTGATGCCATCGAAATTAGCCTCCCCCCAATTTAGGACTTCAACCTGAGGTCCAGTCCTATCCTTTTCCATAGCTATCTTGAAGCTAATAGAGTTATGGTCACTGGTCCCAAAGTGCTCCCCCACTGACACATCAACCACCTGTCCATCCTCATTTCCAAAGAGGAGGTCGAGTGTAGCCGCTTCTCGAGTAGGGCCATCCACATACTACTTCAGAAAATCTTCTTGCAGTTGATTTAAAAAAAAGCTCCTTGTTGCTGTGGTTATGCTCAGATTGCCACATCTGTACAATAGATGGCATTTTGTGTCTCTGGGAAGCCAGTGCGAGCGCCCACTCATTCTGGCTATGGTCATCTGAGGTGAACTTTACAAAACTCCTAGCTCTGGTGATTAATTCATTCATCACATGCCTTATACATTTATGCCTCTGGACGCACCCTGGAAGGAACCAGATGCATATACATTAGAGGGTAGTGGCGACTCTCACAGCCACTGGTAATGTGTGGCAAGCCGGGAACAGATCTTCCCCTAGGAGGCAGAAGATGCCTGTGACCTCAAGATTTGACAAACTTAGTCTGAAGTGGGCCCACATCAGAGACGCCATCTATGACTCAGTAGTGACTACCTTTGGCAAACATGAGAAGCAGAATGCAGACTGGTTTCAAGCTGGAACCTGTCATAGCTGCTAAGCGCACTGCACTGTTGAACTACAAGAAAGCCTCCAGCGAGTTAACATCCGTAGCACTTAAAGTAGCCAGAAGCGCTGCACAAAGAACAGCCAGGCGCTGTGCAAATGACTACTGGCAACACCTATGCAGTCGTACTCAGCTGGCCTCTGACACCGGAAACATCAGAGGAATGCATGATGGCATTAAGAGAGTTTTTGGGCCAACCATCAAGAAGATCACCCCCCTCAAGTCTAAATCAGGGGAAACGATCACTGACCAATGCAAGCAAATGGACCGCTGGGTGAAGCACTACCTAGAACTGTACTCCAGTGAAAATGTTGTCACTGATACCGCCCTCAATGCAGCCCAGTCTCTGCCAGTCATGAATGAGCTGGACGAACAGCCAACAAAATCGGAACTCAGTGATGCCATTGATTCTCTGGCCAGTGGAAAAGCCACTGGAAAGGACGGCATTATCCCTGAAATAATCAAGCGTGCCAAGCCTGCTCTGCTCTCAGCACTCCATGAACTGCTTTGCCTGTGCTGGGACGAGGGAGCAGTACCACAGGACATGCGCGATGCCAGTATCATCACCCTCAATAAGGACAAGGGTGACTGTGATGACTGCAACAACTACTGTGGAATCTCCCTGCTCAGCATAGTGGGGAAAGTCTTCGCTCGAGTCATTTTAAACAGACTCCAGAAGCTGGCTGAGCGTGTCTACCCTGAGGCACAGTGCAGCTTTCAAGCAGAGAGATCCACCATTGACATGCTATTCTCCCTTCACCAGCTACAGGAGAAATGCCGCGAACAATAGATGCCCCTCTATGTTGCTTTCACAGATCTCACCAAAGCCTTTGACCTCGTCAGCATACGTGATCTCTTCAGACTACCAGCAAAGATCAGATGTCCACCAAAGCTACTAAGCATCATCACCTCATTCCATGACGATATGAAAGGCACAATTCAGCATAGCGGTGCCTCATCAGACCCCTTTCCTATCCTGAGTGGCATGAAACAGGGCTGTGTTCTCACACACACACACTGTTTGGGATCTTCTTCTCCCTGCTGCTCTCACATGCGTTCAAGTCTTCAGAAGAAGGAATTTTCCTCCACACAAGATCAGATGGCAGGTTGTTCAACCTTGTCCGTCTTAGAGCGAAGACCAAAGTATGGAAAGTCCTCATAAGGGAACTTTGCTGACGATGCTGCATTAACATCTCACACTGAAGAGTGTCTGCAGAGTCTCATCGACAGTATTGTGGCTGCCTGCAACGAATTTGGCCTAACCATCAGCCTCAAGAAAACGAACATCATGGGACAGGAAGTCAGAAATGCTCCATCCATCAATATCGGTGACCACGCTCTGGAAGTGGTTCAAGAGTTCACCTACCTAGGCTCAACTATCACCAGTAACCTGTCTCTCAATGCAGAAATCAACAAGCGCATGGGAAAGGCGTTCGCTGCTATGTCCAGACTGGCCAAGAGGGTGTGGGAAAATGGCGCACTGACACGGAACACAACAGTCCGAGTGTTTCAAGCCTGTGTCCTCAGTACCTTACTCTATGGCAGCGAGGCCTGGACAAAGTATGTCAGCCAAGAGCGACGTCTCAACTCATTCCATCTTCGCTGCCTCCGGAGAATCCTTGGCATCAGGTGACAGGACCGTATCTCCAACGCCGAAGTCCTTGAGGTGGCCAACATCCCCAGCTTATACACACTACTGAGTCAGCGGCGCTTGAGATGGCTTGGTCATGTGAGCCGCATGGAAGATGGCAGGATCCCCAAGGACGCATTGTACAGCGAGCTCGTCACTGTTACCAGACCCACCGGCTATCCATGCCTCCGCTTTAAAGACGTCTGCAAACGTGACATGAGGTCCTATGACATTGACCACAAGTTGTGGGAGTCAGTTACCTGTGATCGCCAGAGCTGGCAGACAGCCATAAAGGCGGGGCTAAAGAGTGGCGAGTCGAAGAGACTTAGCAGTTGGCAGGAAAAAAGAGAGAAGTGCAAGGGGAGAGCCAACTGTGTAACAGCCCCGACAACCAATTTTATCTGCAGCGCCTGTGGAAAAGTCTGTCACTCTAGAATTGGCCTTTATAGCCACTCCAGGCGCTGCCTCACAAACCACTGACCACCTCTAGGCGCTTACCCATTGTCTCCCGAGACAAGGAGGCCAAAGAAAAAGAAGTCTGCAGAAGCGCTAGTCTTCCAAGAGGTCAAGGAAGCTTAACCTCTGCCTGTACACCTTGTTATGTGGTTAGTACTTCCTGTGCTCTCTGTAGCTGTCCTGTGCACCTCCCTCCTTTGCAAATGCTGATCCCACCACAGCACATCATCACTGCAGTGGATGGTGATTGTCTTCCTCTTCTGATCTACTGTTAAAACATCTAAGCTGCCTCCTATCCAGCTGGTTTCTTCATATGGTGACAAGAAATCTCTGCTGAACATTTGCCAAGGGCACTGACAAAGCAGCTGTAAACTCTGGGCATTTATTAAGACTGGTTTATCTTAAATTAATCTTAAACTGATAAACCCCATGAAGTGCACCTGAAACTCGCCTTCTTTTCAGTTTCCTGAGCCCCAGGAAACCTGTGCAGGAGGCATTAAATCCAAAGGAAAGATAAATTCCTGTGAAAAATGTTTCTATTTGCAACCAATTATCAACTCTAAGGCCAGAATTTTACGTGGAGGCAGAAGCCCCACCCACCGACTTAAAAGTCAGGGGAGAGCCCACCTCCACTGGACTGGAAGCCAGGCAGTGATTTTACGTGGTCTTGGCCCTAATTGGTCTTGGGCGGACTTCTGCCCCTCTGAGGCAAGAGCTGCCGGCCAATCAGCAAGCCGGCAGCTCTTCAATTCCAGCAGCGCCACTGGGAGCGATGGCCACTGCTGGGACTGCAAGGAACATGAGGACCAGCATGGATGCTGGCCCCGAAAAACATAAGTAGGGTTTCGGACCTTGCCAGGAACAATCGGTTGGGCCCTGGCGAGGGGGTTGGGTCAATCAGGAGGACCGGGGAGGTACTCCGGGGGGCCGGCTTATGCTTCTGGGCACAAAATAATTAACATTCTATTGTGCCCTACATTAGTGAGTTCTTTTATTTAATTTAAACAAAAGAAATACTAACTGCTCTGAACTTGTGAGCCTGGCAAAAGTTTGCCACCGCAGCTTTCTGTCGAAAGGCCTGACTGACTTCCTGCAGTGAACTCTAACAGGAAAGAACAGATGTGTTGGGGTTGGGTGCATCGCTAAATTTGAAAAAAAATATTTGCACACACAATCTGGCTCCAACATGCTGACTTCTGGGTTTCACAGAGGCTGCGTGCGAGTAACCAGCTCATGGGAGTCGGCATGATGTTTAGTGCAAGAAGTTGGGCAATGAAGACATTGGCCTGAATTTTACACCTCTCCTGGGATCTGGGTTGCAGGTCGGTGTGGTGGGGGTCAGGTTGTAAAATCGAGTGGGAGGCAGGGAGTGCTGTTCCTGGTGCCAACCCACCCCCACTGCCATTTTACCAGCAGCGGGGGAGGTGGCAAATGGCACACCTACCCCAGCCCAATTGAAGCCCTTAAATGGCCAATTAATTGCCAATTAAGGGCCTCCTCCCGCTGCCGCTTGGCACTTCGTCAGCTGAGGGGGCCGCCCAGTAATACTATGCAGCCTCTCGTGGGCTCGGAGTGGGTGACACTCCTTAAAAGTCTGGGGAGAGCCTGCCTCTGCCAGACCTGGGAGCCAAGCCGCGATTTTGCGTGGCCCAGGCCCTTAGTTGACATTGGGCAGGACTTCCATCCCTCTGAGGCAGGAAGTCCTGCCTCTAAGAATGTTTATTATTTTGTATTATTATATGAAGGCAAGCTGCTTAAATAAAGTCAGTCCAATTATAATTGTTGCCCTGTATATTCACAATGTGTTCTTGGCCAGCCTCCCATCTTCCACCCAAAATAAATTTAAGCTCATCCAAAAGTCCGCTGTCCATATCCTAACTCACACCATGTCGCATTCACCCATCATCCCTGTGCTTGTTGACCTACATTGGCTCCTGGTTAAGCAACGCCTCAATTTTAAAATTCTCATCCCTGTTTCAAATGCCTTCATGATTTCTTCCCTTCCTATCTCTGTAACTTCTTCCAGCCCTACAACCCTCTAAGATATCTGTGCTCTTCCATTTCCCCATTTTAATCATTCCAGATGCTGAGGCTCTAAGATCTGAAATTCCCTCCCTGAACCTCTCTGCCTTTCCATCACCCTTTCCCACTTTAAAACACTGCTTAAAGCCTCCCTCCTTGACCAAGCTTTTGGTCATCTGCCCAAATATCTCCCCAATTATTGTCAAATTATTGTTTGATAATGCTCCTGTGGTCAGCCTTGGGACATTTTACTACGTGAAAGGTTCTAAATAAATGCAACTGAGGCCACCCATTGTTCCAGTTATACACTGCATTTACTAATTGAATTATCAAGGGACTTTGTTTTAATTAAGGGAATTATTTTATGGAATAAACAGTTAACACAAATTTGTCTAAGAAGCAATTACACTACCTACTAAATATTATCAAGGTTAACATTGCAAAGAAAATATATATAAATCACATTAACCTTCTATTTCCTATTCTATATCCTGCTCCCAGCATAGAGGAGAAAGGAGCACACTTGTAAATCTTAGACAGGAAAAGGTTTGGGTGACACAGTTAGTTTGAAGGCAATTATTTAATCTCTGAAATGTGGGCTTGAATCCAATGCAGAAAATAAATAGGTTCAAGGTCTTTTCTTTCTGATGGCTTTTAATGGATTTTATTAATTGAGATGGAACAGTCCTGATTCAGCTCCTAAACAATGTAAGTTCACAGAACACATCATAATTTTGCAAAAGCTGATACTAATTTAGGAAGCCTGCTTGAATGCCAATATCATGGATTAGATGGGAAAATAAATGGTTGCACTGTTGTAATGGGTACTGATTGGGGTTGAGGTGCACAATGGTGATGAAGTATTGGGAAATTTGTTCTTACCCTGTTTTATTTATGATCTTATAGTGATTCATTCCGCTAATGGAATGGCAAGGGAATGGAAAGGTCATAAATAATTCTTAGATGACTTATGGGAATCTGTATTCTTGATTAAGTGCTAAACTGTTTTAAGCATAGATTTCTCATAAAATTGACTCCAATCTAGGACTGTTTCTAGAATTATTTGTCACAGAAGAACTTACCTAAATTTTAATGCTTCTTAATTTCTCTGAGCATTGTTGTGGTAGTGTTTAGAATGAAACAGCACAAGTTGCATCAGTTCTACACCCTACTTTAACGTGTATGAAAGATGCTTAAGAATTTATGTATTGTGATCCCAGAACTCATTGTTCTTTTTAACTCAGATGATTTTCTAATATTCCCCTTCTGTCTGGGGTAGATAACTGGTTTCCTTTCAGTGCTTCTCATGATGGCAAACTTAGGGAATTCCATGTGTAGGGAATTGTAAGTACAAACCCAAGGTCTATGACTCTATAAAGGCAGCGGGGGTCCCCAAATTGTAAGCACCTACTTGGAACCTGTCACTTACAGTGTGCTACGTCAGGCAATATAACACAAAACACAGTATAAACAAAGTTTATTGGATTTATGTGCTGAATGCTAACCAGTGATGATACCACTGCATCAGGTTCTATAAATTTATTTCTGCAAAAGAAAGCTAATATTTTTCCATATAAACCAAGCGGATCCCAGGGTTGATACCTGTTCTGGACTAAGTTGATTTCAGCTGGTGCAGCTTTCATTGCTGCAATTGGCCTATGGATTATGAAAATTGGACAGCATTTCCATTCCTGCTGACAATCGACAATCCCTGCTGGAAGTGTGTGAGCATGTATTTTGGGTGGAGAAAGGATTGCACTCAGCAGTGATACATTCACAGTTAAATAGCTTGTCAACATTTACTGCCAAAGCTCATGTATCAATCGCAATTTTAGTAAGGTATTGAGAACATCTAGTTCCATGGGGTGCAGTAGCATCGTGGTTATGTTATTGGACTAGATGGGAGAGCTGTCCGAAAGACTCATCAATAGCCTGATACAGTCATACTCACAGAATCATACCTTTCAGCCAACATTTCAGACTCCTCCATCACCATCCCTTGATATGCCTGTCACACCACAGGTGGCAGCACAGTGGGTATATAGTCAAGCAGGAGTGGCCCTGAGAGTCCTCAACATTGACTCTGGAACTCATGAAGTCTCAAGGGATTGGGTCAAACATGGGCAAGGAAACTTCCTGCTGATTACCATATCGCCCTCCCACAACTGGTGAATCAGTACTTCCCAATGTTGAACCAAATGGAGGAAGCCCTGAGAGTACCAAGAGCACAGAATGTACTCAGGTTGGGGGACTTCAATGTCCATCACACTATGTGGCTTGATAGCACAGCTACTTATGAGCCTGCTAAGTCGTGAAGGACATACCTGCTAGACTGGCCTTGCAGCAGATGGTGAGACAGCCAACAAAAGTGAAAAATTTACTTGACCTTGTCCTCATCAATTCAATGTCACAGATGCATCTGTCCGTGATGATATTGGTAGAAGTGACCACCGCACAGTCCCATGCTAAATGGGACAGATTCAGAACAGATCTAGCAATGCAAAACTGGGCATCCATGAAGTGCCGTGGGGCAGCAGCAGAATTGTATTCAACCACGATCTGTAACCGCACGGCCTGGCATTGCCCTCACTCTACCATTCTATCAAGCCAGGGGACCAACGCAGGTTCAATGAAAAGTGTAGGAGAGCATGCCAGGAGTAGCACCAGGCAGAGCTAAAAATGGTGAAGCTACAACACAGGACTGCATGCATGCCAAACAGCAGAGGCAACATCCCATAAACAGAGCTGAATGATCCCACAACTAATGTATCAGGTCAAAGCTCTGCAGTCCTGCCACATCCAGTCATGAATGATGATGGATAATTAAACAACGAATGGGAAGAGGAGGCTTCATGAACATCCACATCCTCCATGATGGCAGAGCCTAGCACATGAGTGCAAACATTTCCCTTCAAGTCACATAGCATTATGACTTGGAAATATCTCACTATTCCTTCATCAGCGCTGGGTCAAAATCTTGGATCTCCCTACCTAACAGTACTTTGGGTATACGTATACCCTATTGTCCCACTCACTCATGGAGAAATTATGAACTATATAATAAACTTATAAAACACTTTTCCTGAAAAACAAGATGGAGTTGAGAGGTCAGGTGACCTCATCCTGTAGTAATACACATGGAGAATACAAGAACCCTGAGTCAATCTTTATGTCTGGACCAGCCTTGAAGAAGGCATTAAAATGTAAATGGCCCAATCTGGTTAATGGCTACCTCTCTTCAAAAAATTGGGTTAACAGTGACATGGTAGACATGGAATTGGATTTTGTAGTCCCCCCGCCAGGAGTGGCAGTGGGCACGAAACATGGAGGCTCTCCTGCACAGGACCCACACGGCCCTGGGGCAACCGCTTAACATATTGACAGCAGCCGCCCCCAATCACATGGCGGGGGTGGCATTGGCGACACCATTTATGGCGTCACCTGATGCAGGAGCAGATTCTGGCACCATTTTTAAAAGGCTGCCAGTCCTGCAAACAGAATGCAGAGTTGCCCCCTTCCCACCCATTCATAAAATAATGCAGAGTTGCCCCCTTTCCTACCTCGGTGGCACCAGCTTCTCGCGGACTGGAAAGTGTAGGCGCATGAGTGCTACACGTCGAGCTCAAGATCGGGAACAGTCATGAAGATCGTGGTCGATTACATTGAGATGTATACAAAGGAGGTATTTAACATATTTAAACAAGGGTCCTGTCGCAGAGTGGCGGAGGTGCCACCATGGAGCTTCCCCACTGCCGGGAAGATCGGGTACGGCAAACCCAGCATCGGGTTCCATGGCAACTGCTGCTGCTCCGATTCTCTGCAGCCCCCCCCTCCATGGAACCTACCATCGGGACGACAACAAGATCCAGCCCATGGTGTCTCCAAATTCAAACTCAAATGAATGGGTGTGAAAAAGCTTCACTTTATCAAAATGGAATGAAGATGGGTGAAACCCAGACCCCATTGTCTAACACTAGCCCCACCATCAGACACCATTTATGAGGACAATGGTAAAGAGAAATCATGGTCACATGACAGAAACTAGGGGTCTGAAAAGGAGCTTAATAAAAGTATATGCTGGCAGACAAAGACAGAGAGCCAGAGAAAGAGAGAGAGAGATTCCATCTGCTCCAGCAGAAGAAGAACCCTGCCTAAGAACACTATTTTTAAACTACAAGTAGGCAGTGACTGGAAGTGGTTTTGAAGTCCATACCTCAGAAATTGTACCAAGGTTTGCAACATTGAACTGTAACTGAAATACAATAAAACGAAGACTGCAACAATGCATTCACCCTCCTGAAACTTTCCAAGTTTTCTTCCAGTGAACACCCAGGAAGAAGGAAGAACAGGCCTGCACCGTTGTTTAAATCTTCACCCGCCCCCACACCCCACCACTGGGGAAAAACTTAATATTTATAATGAACACTTATAAAAACCATCAGAAAAGCATAATGTTTATAGTGACCACTTTTAAAAACTATCAGACCGAAATGCATGTTCACTTTTAATCTCTATCATTCTTGTGTGTGTGTGAGTGAGGGTGAAATTTTGAATATTTTCCGGTATTATATAATAAACATTTGTCTTTCTTTAAACCTACGAGAAAACCTGTCATTTGTCTGTTTGTTGACCATTAAAATGCTCAGGGGTTAAAACACATTTCTAATTTAAAAAAACACTGTCTTCGATCAGCTGAGAGGTGAAAAAGGGAAACCACCTCTATCATTTCTCAATTGTCCGTAACTTTGAGGAAACAGCTCACCACCACCACCTTCTAAAGAGCAATTAGGGATGGGCAATAAATGCTGGCTTTGCCAGCAATGCCCACATCCCCCTGAATCAATAAAAAAAGCAAACATATTCTCGCATAGTGTCAGCAATTTAAGGAGAGGAGAGGAAGAGGTTTGTAAGCTCATGTTGAACGTTAAACGTGCCAAGGAGATAAAATGTGGTAGGTAGTAATTGAATAAAGCAATGTTGTATTTATCTGACATTCTCACGTGTACTACCCAGCAGAATTCATTGTTACTGGCTGCAATTGTGTCCTGCTTTTACAGATTACAGATTTTACAGATGTTAAATTGTGGCTTTTCTTAATTGAGACCTAGTAGTATAATCCAGTCTTTCGTCCCTGCTCATAATGTGGTTATGTAAAAGGTTGTGCATATTCAGCATATGCTGTGTGCGTATATTAGGGCCAAATATTTTTTACTGGGGCAGAATGGCCATCAGGCAATGTAACACAGTGGCAATGGGAATTACCAGAGTTGTGAAATAGATGCATCAGTAAATTTGGCTGCCATTGCACTGCACTATCTCTGAATTAATCTTGGCTTGAGTACCAGTCTAAACCTTTTTCTCATCTCCTTTCCTGAAGGTGCTGACTCATGATGACACGTACGATTTACAGGTGCCAGCTGTTCTTTCTTACTTCAAAGTGACTATTGTGTAAGCATCGGTACGTTATGAATCACAGTAGAGCCCAATTTTGACATCCATAGATATACATTTTCCAACAGGAGTCACTATTTAATGATAAGTAGAAACTCTGACTGATATATCTTCCTTCCCTTGCCCAGAGAGATTGAGGCCAACTGTAATGTTCCTTTTGCAAACCTGGTATTGGCCTCATATGCATCATGCTTTGCAAGGTTAACACGCCTTGTAATCTCATTGCAATACAAGTACTATTGGAATCTCATTAAAACAAATTATATTAGACATAATAATCTTCAGAAAAACTGCAGTTATAAATATTTGTTTCCCAGTACCATTAGGCACTGCCTTGAGGAGTACACCTACAACTAGATAAATAGATAATTGATATGAAAGACATTTTACAAGTTTTAAGAGAAAATCTGATTAGCAGTCTTCTCTTTGAAACATATTGGACAAAGAATTAATGATTATTAGCATCTTTTTTGCTTCTTTCTATTTGATTATTTCTGATGCCCTCATTGAGATGATGGCCTTGCTGCATTTTGAAAGCTTTACTGAATTTGGTGATGCTAGGGTGCTTCACACTCTGTTCAAAGGGAGTCAGCATTGCCAACAGACTTTTTGTTCATTTTTAATTGGATATATCACATGGCACAAGGACAATGCCTTGAAAATTTCATTTTCTGTATATTTACCTGTATTTGTTTTTTAGTATAAAAACTCTGTTACTGGGTACAAATTTAAAAAATATGCAATAATAGCAATGTTCTCTGAGGTATATTGCCTTGTTAGGCCAGGTGATCCCCAGGAGTGTATCAATAATCAGGATATTCTCCACACATATAAATTTGAATTATTATTATGTCAATGACTATGGCATGAAATTTATTCATATTTAAGGTGCTTTGGGGCCACAATGATGTGGAGGATGCAATATCTGAGCGTAAATTGACACTAAACCCATTCCCATTTTTCAGTTGCCACAATTTACGCTTTGCACTTGGAGTGCAGCTTAGACCTGCTGATGCGGACTAAACTAATGGGGGAAACAGACGTTGCAGTAGGTGCAATTTAAAGGAATGTGATCACTTAAAATGTATTATTGTATGGGAACACTAGGTTCTTACAGCCTTTGGAAAAGTTCAAAGGCATTTCAACCTAATTTTAGCCTTAGGAACAACTGAAGGAGGGGAAAGGCATAGAAAAGAAAGTCTAAGGGAACTCATTGTGGAGGCACAAGTATACTACTCATTGTCTTAACTTGTTTTGAAGGATGCTGCAGTAGAAACTGTGCTGCATAGGTGGTTGCAAGGTGGGGGGCCCTTGTTTACAAATCTCGCATGCCATCCCCATAGGTCAGTACTACAGCCTGCCTGGAAGGAGCCTGAGGGAGGCTTGAGGCCTTAACGTAACCCTTACTGTCATAGCCATGCAGGCCTTGGAGTGCGTAACACCGTTCGGGTGGTGGTGAAGGACAAGGAAGGAGATGCACCAATTGATCCTAAGGGCATCTTCTGCCTCCAGGACATCCCCAGCAGTGGATATTTCAACGTGACGTTCAAGAATGTGTCGGATGCATCAAGTTCCTGAAGGTGTTCAAGGAGAAGGGAAACCAGACGCCATTGTCCATCCTCACAGTGGAGTCACTCTTCACGCTGCCGTCACAATGTGACCGGGTGGTGACAATTCACCTCTACAACCCCCATATGCCTGTCGTGGATGTACTCACCTTCCTTGCCAGGTACGTTGAGTTGGCCGGCAGCAGCACTGATGTCAAGGACCCATTTGGAAATTGGACCAGCAAGCAGCAGGTCAAGGTGACCTTGAAGGTTGATGCCAACGGAGCCATCATCCATCCTCCCTCCAGCTTTGCTATCGGGGGAAGTTGAGGCTTCTTGGTCTATGCGGAGCAGCCCAGCGTTTGTCGCACCTGTGGCAAATCTGGTCACCTGGCAGCTAACTGCAGCGCAGTCGTCTGCAAGAACTGCAAGAAGGAAGGCCATCAGACCAAGGACTGTAAGCAGAGTAAGTGTTGCAACTTGTGCAGTGAGGCAGGCCACCTCTACAAAACCTGCCCCAAACGCTGCTTCAGTTATGCTCAGGCGGCAAGGTCCAAGGAAAGGCCGGGAGAGAGAACGACAAATGCATTTGGTGCTGGGAAGGAGACAAACAATCCTCTCCGCAGCGTGGAAGGTCAACCTGAGAAGGAGAAGAAAGGGGAGGCAGCTGAAACCAGCGACCCAGCACCTACCCTGTGCCCGGAAACCCCTCCTCCACAGACAGAATCAATGGAGGAGGAGGCAGCAGGTGGACAAACAGGTCAGTGGCAAGCGGTACAAAGGAAAACCACAAAGAAAAAACCTCCAAAAGCAGAGCAGGCCACCACCCAAACCAGTGGCAAGAGGAGGTTACCGTCTGAGACAGACTACAGCAGTTCCTCTTCACTGGACGAGGAAGTGCGGGAACGACGGCACCTGCAAAAGAAGTGGCAGAACTCAAAGGAGCTGGAAGATGAAGCCCCCGGCCCCCAGGCACTGGAAGCTGTGATGGGCCCAGCGCACCCCAAACCCAAAGTGCCACACCTAGCGACATGCCCAGCACATCCCAGCTCCGAGACACCAAGAGCAACGACACGTCTGGCGCACTCCAGCTCCGGGAAGCCGGGAGCAGTGATGTTTTCGAGGAGGAACAGCAGAGGACAGCCCAATCCTTGCTGCCTACAAGACCCCGCCGCCCCCCCCACCCCCCAATGACACCCCAGCAGAACAAACCCTGCATGTGAAACCAGGAGGGGTTTCTGAGCTCAATGAACGTGAAACAGCTTGTGTACACTATGGGTTTGCAGGAACATCCCAAAGGACTGGGCCTAGCAAGGACAAATGGTATGGGAAGCAACAACTAACTTAAAAATGGGTATAAAGATTGCTTCAATTAATGTGAGTAGCATTAAATCCACTACGCGATGTGTTTCAACCTTGGACTACCTCGCCAAGGTCAAAGCCAACCTACTGTTTCTGCAGGAGTGTGAAATAGCACACCTCAGCACCTACAGGCAATGGTTGCTATGGTGGTACCACAGGCCATCGATCTGGTCAGGGGGTAATGATTCCCATTCCTCCCGCCTGGGAATTCTGCTGCGGGGAGGTAACTTTACCATCTCTGAAATTAAGGAGGTGGTGGGCGGTCGCCTCCTCGTAGCTGATGTAATGTACAACAATGCTCCGCTCTGGTTGATCAACGTGTACGCCCCGGTTCAATGCAGCGAGCGGCTGACCGTCTTCCAGTAGCTCCCACTGCTGCTGCCGATGCCCAGGCCGGTCATTCTAGGCGGTGACTTCAACTGCATCATCAATGCAGCTGGATGATCCGGCAGTGACGACAGCAAACTGGACGCTACGTCCAGATTCCTAATAGAAACAGTAAAAGATGCCAAACTGCACCACATCTTCAGCAAACCTGCAGACGGAGCGCAGCGTAGATACACATTGTCAAGAACGGACGGGTCTGCCCATTCCAGGATTGAATTCCTGTTTGTGTCCCGTGCTGTCACGGTTAGATCCACCGACGTCAAGCCGGTGATCTTCTCCGACCATTGCCTTTTACTGGCCGACTTACAGGATGACCAGTGGGTTGGCAGGGGGACATGGAAGCTCAATGGTGCACTGCTAACCCCAGAGAACGTTGAGGAACTCAAAAGGGATTACAAAGGTTGGAGAACAATGAAACCCCTCTTTGAGTCTCCATTTCACTGGTGGGAGGCGACCAAGGAGAACATCAAGAGGTTCTTTATCTTCAAAGGTGTTCAGAGGGCGAGAGAGAGACAGAGGGAAATGTCCCGACTCCAGAAAAGTATGCAAAATCTGCTCCAGCTGCAGACGATAGGGGTCGAGGTCAAGGAGGACCTCCATGAGGTGAAGAGCCAGCAGGCCTCGCTCTTTGCCACGGAGGCCTCCAAGATCATCTTCCGGTCCAGAGTCTGTTCCATCGAGCAGGATGAAACGTGCTCGCGTTACTTCTTCCAAAAGGTACACAGAGAGAGCTCTGTTATCAGCAGCCTGAAGGAAGAGGATGGCTCGGTAACGTCTTCGCAGTCTGACATACTAAGGATCAGCAAATCCTTTTATGCTGGGCTGTATGACGTGAAGCCCACAGACAGCAGATCCTCCCAGTCCTTCCTGTCATCTATCACAGAGGTCTTAGATGACTGCACGAGGGAGAGACTGGGCAAGCTGCTAACTCTGGACAAGCTGACAAAGGCCGTCAAGTCCTTTGAGACGAGTAAAACTCCCGGAAGCGATGGCTTAGCGGTTGAGTTATATTTGGCTCTGTGGGACTGGGTCGGCTTGGACCTGCTGGAAGTATACGAGAGTATGCTCCTGGCTGGCAGCATGTCAGAATCCATGAGGAAAGGCATCATCACCCTCATCTACAAGCGGAAGGGGGAGAGGGCAGAAATCAGAAATTGATGGCCCATCTCACTGCTTAATGTTGACTACAAGATTCTGTCAAAAGTCATCGTCAGTCAAGTCTGCTCTGGAGTTGGTGATTCACCCTGATCAAACCTGCACTGTACCTGGCAGGAAGATCTCTGATAGTCTCGTGCTACTCAGGGATATGATTGCCTATATACGGGACAGGGAGGTGGACACCTGCCTCATCAGCCTGGAGTTGGTGATTCACCCTGATCAAACCTGCACTGTACCTGGCAGGAAGATCTCTGATAGTCTCGTGCTACTCAGGGATATGATCGCCTATATACGGGACAGGGAGGTGGACACCTGCCTCATCAGCCTGGACCCGGAGAAGGCTTTTGACAGGATATTGTATGCTTTCCAAAATGGGGTTTGGGGAGGGAATCTGCAATTGGATTAAACTGCTCTACACAAACATCAGCCTCAATCATTGGGTGGGAATCAGAAAGTTTCCCGATCCAATCTGGAGTCAGACAGGGCTGTCCTCTCTCCCCTGTCTTGTTTGTTTACTGTATTGAACCCTTTGCTGAGTCTATTAGGAAGGATGCGAGCATAAGAGGGGTGACAATCCCAGGCAGTGGAGGCACTCAGGTTAAAACCTCCCTGTACATGGATGACGTCGCCGTCTTCTGCTCGGATCCGCTGTCTATTCGCAGGTTGATGAGCATTTGCCACCAGTTCGACCTGGCCTCGGGAGTCAAAGTTAACCATGGCAAGAGCGGGGCCATGTTCTTTGGGAACTGGGCTGACCGATCCTTTGTCCCCTTCACCGTCAGGTCAGATTACCTGAAGGTGCTGGGGATATGGTTCGGAAGGGCCGGGGCGTGCACCAAAACCTGGAAGGAGCGAGTAGCCAGGGTACAACATAAGCTGAGCATGTGCGAGCAGCGATCTCTCTCCATTGTGGGTAAGAACCTGGTCATCAGGTGTGAGACACTCACGTTGTTGCTGTACGTGGCGCAGGTCTGACCCATACCCCACTCCTGCGCTGTGGTGGTCACCTGAGCCATTTTCCTGGGGATCCAAAGTGGACCGGGTCTGGAGGGTCACGATGTTCAAACCTCTGGGTAAGGGAGGGAAAAATGTACCCAACATTGCCCTCATCCTGACGACCACCTTCGTGTGCGGTTGCATCAAGCTGTGCGTAGATCCCCATACATAAACACCAAGTGTCACTACGTGCTGAGGTTTTATCTGTCCACAGTGTTGCGAAGGATGGGCCTGGTCACATTGGCGCAGAACGCTCCATCCAGTTGGACCATGCCGTACCACCTATCCTTCGTGGGAAAGTTTCTGCGGAAAAACACCTTTGACCACAAATCCATCAGGCACTGGTCTGCACGGAATGTCCTCAAGGCCCTATGGGAAAAGGAGATGGTAGATCCTGTTGCTTGGTTCCCCGAGCAGACCGCCTAAGTCATTTGGCAGAATGCCTCATCATCAGAACTTTCAAACAAGCACCAAGATGTAGCTTAGCTGGTGGTGAGAAGAGCTCTCCCCATCAGATCCTTCCTGCACGCTTGGAGTCTCACCCCCCTCCGCACAATGCCCTCGAGGTGGCTGTGGTGGGGAAGAGACGGTTGCTTCTGGAATGTGACTTTGCAAAGCAGGTGTGGAAAGAGATGCAGTGGTTTTTGTCGAGGTTCATCCCGAGCAGCTCTGTAGCACAGGAGTCTGTGCTCTACGGGCTGTTTCCAGGGACGCACACTGAGATAAACATCAACTGCTGCTGGAGGACTATCAATTCGGTGAAAGGCGCTCTTTGGTCTGCCCGAAACTTGCTGGTCTTCCAGCGCAAAGAGTTGTCCAAGACCGAATGTTGCAGACTGGCACATTCCAAGGTCCAGGATTATGCGCTAAAGCTTGGGCAGCTGCGGCAAAGGCTCAATGGGGAAAGACCACTGCGTAAGGTCCCCCCCACCAAGCTGAACTGAGGGGCTGGATCCATGGAAAAGCCCTTGGGCTGTATCCAGCAAATATGGGTTTGCTGCAAAATGTACATGGCATGTAAAATGAAATGGAAGGGTTGTGAGGCAACTCACTCCTGTATTGAAGGAAACTGATCTCCTCTGCACTCTTTGTATTGTTGACTGGGTACTGTTTTGAACTGTTTTGTAATGTATTTTTAACAGATTTTTAATGAATATTTTGGAAAAAGTTTTCCAATTCATTACACCCCATAGAGACGTGTTTATGGCGTATAATGCAAAATGAAAATCATCTCCAGGTTTTTTTAAGGAAATATGGATAGAATCTCCAATGTCATCTGACTAGAAAATATATTAATATAATGGCTGATTCATGCTTTCAACAAAGTCACACCAGTAGAAATTAAAGAACAATTTCCAAAAAAAAGGAGAATGATAACAAGTACTATGCTTCTCGCCCTGATGGCACATAATTAATGCAAAAATGTCTTCAAATTGCCTATTGTTGCAAAGTTCTGCCTCTCCAGAGAACCATTGCTAGGTTTTGGTTCATGAACCAATGACCAAGGCCATGTCAGCCTGGTGGCTGAATGACTCCTTCTTTTCCTGGATGTACGGTGCTTTCTCTATGTATTTCCTCCATTTCTGCAAATCCCACAGGTAGTTCAAAAGATAACAGCAGACAGAATGGAAGTGATACCAGTAATCTCTTCCTAGCCAAGAACGCTATTCTTCTCAGATAGCATGACAATGATAAGAGCAGGTTACCTCGCAAGAGGGATCGTCTTTGCCGATTGGAGGAGAGATCAAATATTGTGCCTGAACCTAGAGATATTACAGTTGATCATCTTGTTTTTGAAAAATAATGGGTTAATTTTCATCTGCTCACTACCCTGTTGACACAGAAAAATGCAGTGGGAAGTAAATAACGTTTTTTATTTAATTTCCGACTGCCCATCTTTTCAGGCGGCATTGAGAATTAATCTGGCAGGTTTTCCCAGCTTCTCAGAAGAAATGTAGCATCAAGGGTTTTGATTATCACACTGAATATGCAGGGCTTTTTCAGCAACTGGAGGAAAGAGCTGAATTGGGTGTTTTTCCTTGGCAGGCTGTTCTTCAACTGTCTTCAGAACAGTTCACACCCGAACTGAACTGAAAGCAATATCCAGCCCCAAACAGAAAGTCAATCTCCTGATCTCCATAACCCTTGACATGTGGATTCTCTGTGAACATCTTCCCTTAGTCCAAGGTTCCTGTTGTTTATTTATCTTAAGGCAGGTGATCTCCAGTAAAGGTTGTTTTTCGCATTCCTTGATTCTTTCAGTAATTGTTTCCATTGTCAAGTGTCCTTGCAATGACCCCACTGAAAAAACAAAGTCCAGTATTTCTTCAGACTTCCAAATGAATCCATTTCCGCAATTTAAATATGAGCCCTTAAAAACTTTTTTTTAGAAAAAGAAGCACTCTCATAACACAAGGAAGTAGCCAAAGAGTAGGCTAAACAATTATTTTACCATTATCATTACTGCTTCTTGGGCATCTCTTAATAAGTTCTCTTTATTCCTTGAACCTGCACTATTTGGGATCTTCTTCTCCCTGCTGCTCTCACATGTGTTCAAGTCTTCAGAATAAGGAATTTTCCTCCACACAAGATCTGATGGCAGGTTGTTCAACCTTGCCCATCTAAGAGCGAAGACCAAAGTACGGAAGGTCCTCATCAGGGAACTCCTCTTTGCTGACGATGCTGCATTAACATCCACACAGAAGACTGTCTGCAGAGACTCATCGACAGGTTTGCGGCTGCCTGCAATGAATTTGGCCTAACCATCAGCCTCAAGAAAATGAACATCATGGGACAGGACGTCAGAAATGTTCCATCCATCAATATCGGCGACCACGCTCTGGAAGTGGTTCAAGAGTTCACCTGCCGAGGCTCAACTATCACCAGTAACCTGTCTCTCGATGCAGAAATCAACAAGCGCATGGGAAAGGCGTCCGCTGCTATTTCCAGACTGGCCAAGAGAGTGTGGGAAAATGGCGCACTGACACGGAACACAAAAGTCCAAGGGTATCAAGGCTGTGTCCTCAGTACCTTACTCTACGGCAGCGAGGCCTGGACAACATATGTCAGCCAAGAGCGATGTCTCAATTCATTCCATCATCGCTGCCTCCGGAGAATCCTTGGCATCAGGTGGCAGGACCGTATCTCCAACACAGAAGTCCTCGAGGTGGCCAATATCCCCAACATATACGCCCGACTGAGCCAGCGGCGCTTGAGATGGCTTGGCCATGTGAGCCGCATGGAAGATGGCAGGATCCCCAAGGACGCATTGTACAGCAAGCTTGTCAGTGGTATCAGACCCACCGGCCGTCCGTGTCTCCGCTTTAAAGACGTCTGCAAACGCGACATGAAGTTCTGTGACATTGATCACAAGTTGTGGGAGTCAGTTGCCAGTGATCGCCAGAGCTGGCGGGCAGCCATAAAGGCGGAGCTAAAGAGTGGCGAGTCAAAGAGAGTTAGCAGTTGGCAGGAAAAAAGACAGAAGCGCAAGGGGAGAGCCAATGTGTAACAGCCCCAACAACCAATTTTATCTGCAGTGCCTGTGGAAGAGTCTGTCACTCTAGAATTGGCCTTTATAGCCACTCCAGGCGCTGCTTCACAAACCACTGACCACCTCTAGGCGCTTACCCATTGTCTCTCGAGACAAGGAGGCCAAAGAAGAAGAAGATTCCTTGAATGACATGTCCTCCATACACCGAGATACACATACTCGTCCCAGCAGATCTACCAGGTGTACAGTTTGCTTGGTGGGTGGGGGGAGGAATTAGTGTTAAGTGGTAGTTTTCATTTCAGTTTTAGTTCATTACAAACAACACAAATACATGGAGGATGCATAGCATTCAAAGAATGAAAAACTTGCCAGTACGGTAATCCATTTTTTAAAATAAGGTACACGAAAATGGTAAAGGCAGGTAATCTAAATATATATTTGTTCACAGGAGTAACGATAAGATGTATTTAATCCTGCTGTTACAGTGTAATAAATATGAGGGATGAAATAAATGTGTGTGAATTTCTGATTGCGGAAGTAATTCAGAAATGTAAAACAAAAATGGGAGAATTACGAGCAACATGATCTCTCAACCAGTGCACCACAGGAAATGGTATCATGCTGTGAAGAGCTTTCTTATAAATAATTTGAATATAGTTCTCTTATAGATCTGTTACACACAATATAGGTTTTAACCAACAAATTATTATTCTGTTCCAACTCATTCATCGCCTGGACCTTTGGGCCGGAGTTTTACGCCCCCCACAGGAGCGGGCTGGTGATGTGGGGAGGGGGGTGGGGGAACGGGGGGAGGCCTAAAATTGGGTGAGAGGCTGGGGATGCCGCTCCCATCGCCTTCCTGTCCCCGCTGCAATTTTACGCAGGTTCGCATCAGTGAGAAATTACCTGCCTGCCCCAGGCCAATCAAGGTCCTTAAGTGGCCAACTAACTGCCACTTAAGGGCCCCCTCCCGCCACTGCTCGTATTTTACCAGCGGCCGGCGGGCGGCTAAGGCCCCTAAATGCTGCCAGGTAAAACCTGGCAGCCTTCTTGCGGGCTGGGGGGGCCCCTCCTGACTGGGCATCCTGTGCCCCACGGAGGGCCCCCCACCCATGGCCCAACTGTCCCCACTGCACAACATCCCTTCCCTTGCCTCGCTGGGGCCCAGCCAATTGTCACCAGCGAGGCCCCAAAAACTTACCTTGTTTCCGGGGCTGTCATCTCTCTTGCTTCTGTTGACTGGATGCAGTTCCAGCAGGAGCCACCGCCCCCGGTGGCGTTGCTGGGACTGAAAGCTGCCGGTCCGCTGATTGCCTGGCAGCTCGATTAGGCGGGTCTTCCTGCCTCAGAGGGGTGTAAGTCCCGTCCAAGGCCAATTAAGGGCCTGGGAAGCGTAAAATCTCAGCCTGACTCCCCAGGCCCAGTGCAGGTGGGCTCAACCCCCGACTTTTTGGCTGGAGGGCAGGGCCTCCCACCAACATAAAATTCTAGCCTTGAGTTATGTGGCCTTATATCACTCATTGAAATATTTACCATGTTCAAAGTATATTTTAAATATTTTCACAATGGATTGAAAATTAACCTGAATGAAGAAAAGGATCATTATCATTCTAATCACTGATGATAATAACTGATGAAGTGTGAGACTTGATAAGTCTGTTGCTACATAAATGGATCATCAAATTACTGTTATGGGTGTGCCTTCTACTGGCACTAATGAGTGAGACAGATTTAAAAAGTCCTCTTGTATTCCAGTCACTCCAAGCTTACATGGAATTAGTAGGCCATTCAGTTCCCCGAGACTGTCCAATCAGGAGGCCCTGGGACGGCCTAAGTTTTTGGGGCCTCACCAGTGACAATCAGACGGGCCCCAGTGAGGCAAGGGGAGTCGGTTGAGGGGGAGGGGGGGGGGGGGGGAGTGGTGTTGTGCAGTAGGGGCGGTTTGGCCATGGGGTGGGGGGCCCGTGCGGCACAGGATGCCCAATCAGGAGGACCCCCCCAGACCGCAAGAAGGCTGCCAGGTTTTACCTGGCGACATTTTGGGGATCTTAGCCGCTCACTGGTAAAATACCAGCAGTGGGGGGAATGAGGCCCTTAAGTGGCAGTTAATTGGCCATTTAAGGGCCTTGATTGGCCTGGGGCTGGCAGGCCGTATCTCGCTGCTGCCACCCCGCATAAAACTGCAGCGGGGGATGGGAAGGCATTGGGAACGGCGTCCCCAGCCTCTCACCCAATTTTACGCCACCCCCCTCACCCCCCCCACCCCACCAGCCCGCTCCTCTGGGGGGACATAAAATTCCGGCCCAAAGGTCCAAGCGATGAATGAGTTGAAGCAACAAAATAATAATTTGGTGGTTACATCATTCACGTTGCCTATATTTTATTATATTTTTATTTATTTATTGATACAGCACTGAAACAGGCCCTTCGGCCCACCGAGTCTGTGCCGACCAACAACCACCCATTTATGCTAATCCTACATGAACCCCATATTCCCGACCAGATCCCCACCTTCCTGAATTCTCCTACCACCTACCTACACTAGGGGCAATGTACCATGACCAAACAGATCTATAAGAGAACTATATTCAAACTATTTATAAGAAAGCTCTTCACAGAATGTATACTTATCTGATACCATTTTCTGTGGTGCACTGGTTGAGAGATCATGTTGCTCGTAATTCTCCCATTTTTGTTTTGCACTTCCAAAATCCTATTCAATTGGATCATGGCTGATCATTGCGCAGTTCCAGGGCGGAGTAAGCACGCACCACTTTCAATATTGTACACTTAGGTGCCCTTTTTACACGTCTACTAGAGACTGTTGACCAAAGAATTCCAATGCATGAATGAATTGCTGACCTGCTATCAAACTGGTTTGGTCTGTTTACAGATGAGCTGCCATTTGTTCAAGCCCTCAACCTGTTTCGAGGTGCTCAGGAACAGATTACCTGTCTTGAAAACAGAATAAAAATAAAGCTTCCCCAGCAAATTTATCTAAGGTGTTGCTGCAAAAGAACAGTCTCTTTCCAAGTTTGGGGATCTCAGTTAAGGAGGCAATAGAATCGCTACAATTACATTCTGCGCCCCTGATTACGGGAGGGGAAAACCAGCCAGGTCTTCCACTCCTGATCCCTATCCAGTGGATCCATCTGGAAATATGTGGGCTGAAATTTACTGGCCCCTCAACGCTGTGGGTCGTGGCGCGGGGGCCGGTAAAATGCTGCAAGGAGAGTCCCGCCTCAGCCAGCGGCGTTGAGAAGGGTCTGCCGCATATTACCGGTGGCGGCGGGACCTCAGTGTGGCCCCCCAGCACATGGCGGCAGCACCATAATCAACATATGGTAATGATTATTTACCTTTGCTGACTGTGCAGCCTGCCGTCTCTCCTCCGACACTGCCAGATTTTTCGTTGAACGGGCAGCCGTCACGTGCCGTCCCATTCACAATCTGAAAGGCCGGCAGGTCCTCAATCTGCATTACAGAAGGGAGGAGGGAGGGGGGATAGAAAGGGGGCTAACTCTGCATTCTTAAAGGAAGGAGGGAGGGGGGATATGCAGGGGTTGCACTCTGCATTCTTAAAGGGAGGGGAGTCTGGAATTACTGGACGGAAAGTTGTGCTGGCATTAAGGGAAGTATCGTGTACCATCCCTTTGTTAACAGTGTACGCTCTGTGTTTGTGAGGGGATTATGGCACATTAGGCACAGTGTGTATGGGGAGGGTGCCAGAAAGGGCAGGAGCATTAAGGTTCTATGGATGGTAGGGGCAATCGATTCAGCTGGTAGGATCTTGATGTGGTCATGCTGTGCCTCTCTGAGTGTTGGCCAAGATGGGCAATGCCATGGCACGCCACATAGTTGATCCAGGAAAGCTGCTGATGTATCCGTCAACACCAATCCATGTCCTGTTAGGAACCTTCGAAGACATGCAGGGTTCAACTTTATCACATGGAAATAGATATGGCTCACCCTACATTGTGTGATCCTCTGCTCGTGAGGATCTGTATGTGCCAGAGACAATACCAACAGGCAGGTGCGATCCACTTAGAGGCCCCTGGTCGTGAGCAGCAGCCCCCAAGGGGAGCCCGCCATTACGTTTGCCGTGCATCTACAGGCCATCGGATGTCAAAGCACCAGTGTCAGAGGAGATTGCGCATATAGAGAGGGTAGTGTCACATCTCTGTGCCCTGCTCAAGGATGACCTGCAGCCCATGGGCTCCGGTGGACATCCCATGCCTTTGTTCCTCATAGTGGCAGCGGTTCGCAAGCCTGACACCTCAGCAGCCTTTTAGGGGCCCAAAAGAGACCTTTGTGGGGTCACACAGTCAGCAGTGCACCGTTGCATCAGGGAGCTCACCAATGCCCTGCATCGGAGGGCCAGTGAGTATGTCTGCTTCAGGACGGACTCTTACAGCCAGGCCCAGAGGGCCATTGGTTCTGGCACCATTGCTGGAGAACCATAGGTTGTTATGTTCATTGACTGCACTCATGTGGACATCAGGCCTCCCGCCAGGCTACCACCTGTAGACGTCACCATTAAAGGAGCCTTCTCAATCTAGGTGAAGCTGGTATGTGATCGCCGCAGATGCTTGCAGCGAATCTGTAACCACTTCTCAGACAGCTGCCTTGACACCTGGGTCTTGCGCCAGTCCCGGCTGCCACCACTGTTCACTGAACAGGCTCAGATGGAGGGGTGGCTTCTTGAAGATAAGGGCTATCCTTTGCAGACATGGCTCCCAACACCAGTGTGAGACTCCACCACTGCTGCAGAGGAGAAATACAGTGCCAGCCACTGAGCTACATGAGCCTCCATTGAGCAGGAGATCGGCATGCTGAAAGGGTACCTCCAATGCCTGTATGGATAGGGTGATGCCCTGTACTACGGGCCGAAAAGGCCAGCTCTTTTCTGCGCTGCTCTGTACAACTATGCACCCAATAGAGGCCAAGCCTGGCATGATGAGGAGAGACATCAACAGGATTCCTCCTCGGACTATGAGGACGCTGAGGACCTACAACATGAAAGACGGATGGAAGGGCAGATGGCACCCAGGCTTTGCACGCAGGGCTAGCAGTGAGGCAGGGATGTACGGATGAGGCTTATCAGAGAAAGGTTGTCTGCTCTATAGGAACTGACATGAGCTCTGCAAGCCACACATCACCCTCGCTCACCTGTTGTGCACCAGTCCACATCTGCTGCATTCCTGTGTAAAACATTAGAGGCAGCAGCTGACTGAGCCAATGTCCAGGTCACTGCATCCGTGAAGACGCTCATGTGTAATGGTGGCATGGCAATGATGTTATTGCACACGTTGGCTCTTCTGAAGGGCCAATGGTGCAAAGGGATGTGACATTGGCGCTACATGTTGGCACACATCATTCGCACAGAGAAAAGGACCCACAAGTTGGTGAGGAACATTTAGTGAAAGACGTATTTACATTGCTCTGACACCCGTGCATTCCCATTTGTGTCAGTGCGTTCTCTGTAAACCTCTAATACCTTTTATGGTCTATTTAAGTCTTATGTCCTGGAATGTACAAATTTAAGATTATTCACCCAGGTGCAGCACACCGACAAGAAGGAATGTTACACTTGAGTGGGAGAAGAGGATCGCAACTTCACAGGACACTGGGACACAGCAGGGTAAGTATGTGGCAACAAAGTGGAAAGTGCTGGGGTAACTCAGCAGGTCAGACAGCATCTGTGGAGAGAGAAGCAGAGTTAACTTTCAGGTTTGTGAACTTGGACAAGTTAACTCTGCTTCTCTCTCCACAGATGCTGCCTGACCTGCTGGATTTCTGCAGCACTTTCTACTTTGCTGACAGATTGACTGCCACACTTCAGCAGTCAGGTAAATGTTGTTTGACAGCTGTCAGGAAACAGGTGCTGGGGCGCTTAAAATAGGGCCCCAGCACCTGCTGCACGACTGTAAAAAACCCTCTCACTGCGCCGAATGTCCCATGTAATATCAGGGGAGGGGGGGCGGGTTGGCGCAGTGATGCTAATGAGCCCCTGCGCGTAATATCGCGGGGGCTCTGCAGCGGCCGCTATATGCAGGCGCTACGCTGAGTTCAAAAGGCACTGCCGTTCAGCCCGTGTGTACGGATTTCAGGTTAGGACATGATTAAGCTAGATCGAATAGCCTGCTGATAATGTCATGGTTCACAAATGAATAATAGCCACTTGGGTGATGTACCAGATGCCACAGAAATTACAGTCAGTATTTTCAGGAGAGGAGAGGAAAGTTCCCACTTAGGAGTATATCACTCAAAACATTGTCTGTTGGTACACATATAAACAGCTTATTGGAACATTGCTTCTATCCCTGCAACATTGTCTGCTACTGCCTTCATATTATTCCATTCACCTTCAAGACCCTTGAACTTGGCTTTGTAACCTCCAGTCAACTATCATAATGCTTTCCATGCTGGCTTCCAATTCTCCACTCTCAACAGACTGCAATTTGTCCTAAGTTCTGTCACAGATTTTCTGTCCCACACATTTTACTCACCCATCTCCCAGCCCTTGCTGATCTGTATTGGTTCCCCATCCTGCAAAGCATTAAATTTTAAATCCTTGTCCTCACCTTTTAATTCCTTCAAGGCCTTGTCCCACCTTATGTTTACAGTCTCCTCCAACACTCTTCCAAAGACTCTTTTGCTCTGATTAAGCCCTTCTATGCACCCCTCTTTGTTACATCCTACTAGTGTCAGAGCCTTCAACTACCTCAATTCTACTCTCCAGAACTTCCTTCCTAAGCATTTTTACCTCTTTAAAAAAAAATCTCAAAATCCATCTCTTCAGCTAAGCTTTTGATCATTCTATTTCTGTCAGCCGGATTGCCATCCATTTCCTTATTTTTTTCCTAAGCCTCTGGCATGCCTTGGGGTGTTTTTCTATATTAAAATATGCTATTTAAATATGTTATTACAAACTCCAGATAGTACAGTATCATGCTCATCAGAACCAGTTTCATTTATTTTCCATTCTAATAGTGTAAACTAAAGTATTCCAGGCAGGATCTGATCTGTTCAGTGTGACAAATATTATTTTTCTTGTGAATAATGCTTTAGGGAAACAACACAATTTACACAATTACTACATTCAACAATATGGTTACTACAAGACACAAATGGATTTCAAAATCACTTTCCCATAGGTTGTAATAATGGTTTTCCAATATCTCCTGAAAAAAAGACACAGACTCAACACTGACAAATAAATGAATATTTGGATAACTTGCCTGAAACCCAGTATTCTCACAATACCATGAGACAATATTACAAAATCATAGTTTGTTCATGGATTGATGTATGACATGTACTACCTAAAAATGCACATTATTTCATTATGCATGGATTTACAAGATAGTCACATCTCACGGCACTGGCACTGTTTAGTGGTGAAGTGCTGTAATGGGTGAGCACACTGTGCTTTCACTTCTGGGAGTTATATTTGAGTCCAATACAAACGGACAGGAGCCTCTGTCCATTGGCTGCAAGGAATAGAAGAAAAATGAGTTTGGCTACTTACAGCGCAGTCCCTGGTGGGTATGTATAAATGAGCTACTTCACTCCTTTGCTATTTTTCCAATTTGGTACTGGATAAATGCCCATATTGATATAAATCTGTCATTAAGCAATATTCGCCTTGAAAATGAGTGGTCTTGACACTGATACCACCATAACTACAGGGGATTTGACTTGTGTTGACTACAGAACAGCTAGAACTGACACAACATCCCAACAGCACGCATGACACACAGAAACTACACCCTCTGCAGATTGGCGGGATTGCAACAAAATTTTCTGTGCACATGGACAAGTAAAGACATTACTTTAAAAGTACAAATGTGCCTCATTCATTCACATTAGCACATTAATTGAGGCATCTTTGAAGTTAGGAGTTAAAGCTCTTTGGTGCCAAGTTTAATTGTGGATGCAGCCAGGTGAAAACTTTGAGGCGTTTGTCATTAGTAGGTGCCCAGTAGGGTGTTCCATTCTTTAACTCTTCCCTCATATTGATGAACAGAAGGGTCAGAATTGTGGAAATGGTTTTGCTGTGTATCCACGAGCACTGGCGATTATTTCTAGCACAAGTTAATAAAGATGTATAGGAATAGTCTTGACAAATAAATAATTAGCCAGGTATTAATTAGCTGATTCTGTGTGTGCCAGCTTCTGGGGAATTGCATCTCCCACTGTTGTAATGGATTCAAGGCATCTTGATTCACCAGTCACAATTTTGTTTGTGTTTCGATGAAAGGATGCAATGAATTACAATGCCTCACGTATTTACATTATCTTATATACAGGAAAAAGTGAGAGATTTGTACATTAAAACAGATGATTCACCTCCTCTTCTACAAATCCAACTGCTAATTATTACTGAATTTTAATAGAATGGTACTTGCTAGCCCATTGCTTTATTGATACTTTACAAAGAACACGTCTTAAAAATGAAATGGTGGTGCTTTAGGTAACAATATTATACAAATATTAATGTTGATAAGTAAACAAGAAGGCGGTTTATCTCTTGCTGTAACAGTGAGAAAAATACGTACCAGAAAAAAATCTGTTCACATTTCCTTTAAAGAAATCATAATTTGATCTTACATTGGTCCTAAAAACTACAGTACACTGTAAGAAGATGTTCAGTAAAATAATAGTATAGGTTTGTAATTACAGTGGCCATCAGAGGAGTTAGATCAGTTTGAGTTAAGAGTGACTGGTGTGGCATTGACATAGACAGCCCCAGCTGGTGCATCATCCACTGGTTTCCTTCGACGCTCAGCAGGCGGCCGTGGTGGGGGGTTCATGGGTGGCTGATGAATACTCTTTCCAACGTGTTCTTTTCGAGATTGCAGTGCCTGTATGGGTTTCCATTCCTCTTTTCTAAAAGCAGCCTAGATTGAGAAATACAAGCTATTTCATTTTTTGAAACAGGATGCCAAAGCCATCTCATTGCTGTACATGTTTCAATTCAGAGTTGCACTAAACCATATCTTTCAATAGAACAAAATCTACAGTAGGCAAACAACCTGCTCTGCCAAATCACCGCCAATGCAGTTAAGTTGTAAACTACGCCTTCGAGGTTCCAGTCTGCTTCACTTCCACTTAAGAACATGTTATTGCAGGCAGTCCTAGTCAGCTGCTAAAATTTAGTACAAATGTAATTTCAAAGAAAATATAATTTGAACATAGATCCAACTGAGGTCCACTTAAGAATGCAGTCCAGAGTAAACAGCTATACGGATAGGTCATGCTGAATGTGATCCTGCTAACCCACTGAGAATGTTAACATTAACTCACAACTACCACTAGGTAGGCTTTGGAAAAGTAAGGCTAAAATGCACAATAGATTGACATTAATTCACAATCTGGATTACTTTAGGATATTAAAAAATCCTAATATTCTGGTTGCACAGTAATCCTATTTGTGATGAATTCATCCTCCATGAACGATAAAAATCAGACACCCATGATCTAGTAAATGCAGCGAGACCCAGAGATCAAATAGAGAACTTGCAAATGCACTAGAAAAAAATCATGTGCTACCACATGATCTCCTAGTCAATAACTGGGGGATGAACATAGCTCCATCAAACCATTGTTTAGTCTATAAATCAGCAAATATATTTAACATGAAATAGGTAGTGAACAGTATTCAGTACAGACATTATTTGTAGTAATCACAAAATTTACTATTCTCCTCAAGTGGTTAAAAGAACAGAGATTCTTCTTGAATGCTAACTTTAGCATAAAATTGATCCTTAAAACAGTCATGCATATTTTAGGAACTGATTTCACAGAGCCACTGATTCAGCCTGATCTCTGCTAACTTCAAACCGATTGGGATAAAGTCAGACATAGATATATAACTAAAAACAAGACATTAAAACCATAATTCTCTCAATTACAATAGATGGACAAGCTGTCAATTATACAGGATATTTCAATTAACTGGAATGGTTTGATAATTGTTCTGTGCCAAATAACTTGAATGACCAGATAAACCGATCCCTATTCAAGTAGAAAGGCAAAAACAAACCACAGTTCAGGACCCATCTGGAGTACTGCATTCAGTTTTGGGCACTGCCCCTCATTATATTGGCTTTGGGAAGGATACAGTGCAGAATCACTAGAATTATACTACAGCATAAAGGGTTAATTATGAGGACTGATTGCATAAACTTGGCTTATATTCCCTCCTGTTTAGAGGTTGAGGGGTGATCTAAATGAGGTATTCAAAGAACAAAGAACAAAGAAAATTACAGCACAGGAACAGGCCCTTCGGCCCTCCAAGCCTGCGCCGATCCAGATCCTCTATCGAAACCTGTCGCCTATTTTCTAAGGGTCTGTATCTCTTTGCTTCCTGCCCATTCATGTATCTGTCTAGATACATCTTAAAAGACGCTATCGTGCCCGTGTCTACCACCTCCGCTGGTAACGTGTTCCAGGCACCCACCACCCTCTGCGTAAAGAACTTTCCACGCATATCCCCCCTAAACTTTTCCCCTCTCACTTTGAACTCGTGACCCCTAGTAATTGAATCCCCCACTCTGAGAAAAAGCTTCTTGCTATCCACCCTGTCTATACCTCTCATGATTTTGTACACCTCAATCAGGTCCCCCCTCAACCTCCATCTTTCTAATGAAAATAATCCTAATCTACTCAACCTCTCTTCATAGCTAGCACCCTCCATACCAGGCAACATCCTGGTGAACCTCCTCTACACCCTCTCCAAAGCATCTACATCCTTTTGGTAATGTGGCGACCAGAACTGCACGCAGTATTCCAAATGTGGCCGAACCAAAGTCTTATACAACTGTAACATGACCTGCCAACTTTTGTACTCAATACCCCGTCCGATGAAGGAAAGCGTGCCGTATGCCTTCTTGACCACTCTATTGACCTGCGTTGCCACCTTCAGGGAACAATGGACCTGAACACCCAAATCTCTCTGTACATCAATTTTCTCCAGGAGTTTTCCATTTATTGTCTATTTCACTCTTGAATTGGATCTTCCAAAATGCATCACCTCGCATTTGCCCGGATTGAACTCCATCTGCCATTTCTCTGCCCAACTCTCCAATCTATCTATATTCTGCTGTATTCTGACAGTCCCCTTCACTATCTACTACTCCACCAATCTTAGTGTCGTCTGCAAACTTGCTAATCAGACCACCTATACTTTCCTCCAAATCATTTATGTATATCACAAACAACAGTGCTCCCAGCACGGATCCCTGTGGAACACCACTGGTCACACGTCTCCATTTTGAGAAACTCCCTTCCACTGCTACTCTCTGTCTCCTGTTGCCCAGCCAGTTCTTTATCCATCTAGCTAGTACACCCTGGACCCCATGCGACTTCACTTTCTCCATCAACTTACCATGGGGAACCTTATCAAACGCCTTACTGAAGTCCATGTATATGACATCTACAGCCCTTCCCTCATCAATCAACTTTGTCACTTCCTCAAAGAATTCTATTAAGTTGGTAAGACATGACCTTCCCTGCACAAAACCATGTCGCCTATCACTGATAAGCCCATTTTCTTCCAAATGGGAATAGATCCTATCCCTTAGTGATTCCTGACAACGCAGCCGGCCACTGATGCCATCAGGCTGTGCCGATGTGCGCACGTGCGCAGACGGGCTCCTGCTCTCTGCGCGTGTGCTGCGTTCCGACTTGCCAGGTCTGGTTAGCGCATGCACCGATGACGTCATCGCGTGACGTGTGCATCTTCGGGCACTGCGCCTGGTCGGCTTCTGACCATGCGCTTTACGCGTACAGCAGTGCAACGCCAATGGGTATACACGCATGCGTCAAGCTCAGCTCCCCATCCCCCCCCCACACCGCTCTCTCCGGCCTCTCTGCACCCCTGCCATTCGCTGCTCTCTCCGGCCACTCTGCTCTTTTGGCCGCTCTGCTCCCCCCCCCACCCCCCGTCCCCCTCTGCTCTCTCCGGCCGCTTCACTCTTTTCGGCGGTGGTGAGAAATGGCCTGTCCTCCCAGACCAATCAAGGTCCTTAAGTGACCAATTAACTGGCACTTAAGGGCCTCCGCCGGGTTATTTTATCCTTGGCTGGCGGGTAGCTGAGGCCTCAAAAATCCCGCCTGGTAAAACCAGGCACTCGTCTTGCGGGTTGATGTGGGACCCTCCTGATCGGGCACCCTGCATCCCATGGAGGGCCGCCCCTGAAGCCGCAACCTCCCCCAAAGCACAACATTCCCCCCAGCATCTCCCCCAACAGACCCCCCTTGCCACGCTGGGGCCCGACCGATTATTTAGAGCCTCTCCAGGAGCACTTACTTTAATTCTGGGGCCGTCCTTCATCTTGCTTCCAATGGCTGGGTGTTGTCCCAGCAGTGGCTACCGCTACCGCTCCCGGTGGTGTTGCTGGGACTAAGATCTGCCAGCCTGCTAATTGGCCAGCATCTCGATTAGGTGGGACTTCCTGCCTCAAGGAGGTGGAAGACCCGTCCAAGACCAATTAAAGGCCTGGGGAGCGAAAAATCTTGGTCTGGCTCCCCAGGCCCGGCGGAGGCGCACCACCAACTTTTTGGCCAGCGGACGGGGCCTCCCACCCAACGAAAAATTCCAGCCACTGGTGGAGGAATCCAAAACATGGGTGCACAATCTTAAAAATTAGAACTACACATTTGGGAGTGCAATCAGGAAGCACTATTTCTAACAACATGCATTTATATAGTACCTTTAGCACAACAAAACGTCCCAAGGTGCTTAACACGGGCGACACCAATAAAACCATTTTTGACACTGAGCCACAAAAGAAGATATCAAAACAGATTATCAAAAGCTCAGTAGGTTTTTAGGAGTATCTTAGAGGAAATAGCGAGGCTGAGGGGTTTAGGGAGGCATTCCAGAGTTTAGGGCAGAGGCAGCTGAAAGTACAGCCCCCAATGGCCAGGTGATTAAAATCAGAAGCCAGAATTGGAGGATACAAAGTTAGGGAGGTCAAGGCCATTGAGGGATTTGAAAACAAGGATGAGGATTTTAAAATTGAGGTGTTGTTAGACCAGGTGCCAGTATAGGTCATTCCACACAAAGGGTTGTCAAAATCTGGAATCTCTCTCCCAAAAGACTGTGAATGCTGGGTCAATTAAAATTCTCTAGAAGAAGATACCCTGGTGTAATAAAAAAAATTGTATCAAGGAATATGGATCAAAGGCGGGTAAATGGAGTTGAGGTACATATCAACCATGTTCTGACTGAAAGGCTTGAGGGACTGAATGGTCTACTCATATTCTTGCTTTCTTACTGACCTATGCAAATCTCTGCCTAGTGAGACATGAAAATTAGACACGCTGTAAGATGTATTCTATGCAGCTCACAGAAATAACTTGCAGTTACTATCCTTGACCTTGTGTATGCTATGACCAGCAAACAGGAATCTAATAAATAATCTAACAGTAGTCTCAAGGAGTGTAGCAACGGACAGAAGCAACTCTGGACTCCATGGAGGAAACAGAAGCATGCCAATAGATGTCAACTGTATTTCTAGTTACAAATGCAGAATCAGTTATTGTTATGGCATGACACCTAACTTCTACAGAAAGCAATACAAAGGGAGGCCTTCATCAAGTGCAGCTTCATCATCATCACCACCATCACAACAGCATAATGACTCCAGCCTAGACTTACTATTCTTAAGTGTGCACACATTCTGGCAGAATCAGACAGCTTTCATATTGATCTTCGGCTAAAGGCTCCTATAACCCATATCTCCTAAAGCCAGTGGCAGATGAAAGTAAAATTGCTGCATTTAGCTTCCCTGGCTGGCTAGGAAGAGACGGTCCCCTCCTCCTGCTTGACCGCTGTTTTAATTATAGCCAGTATAAATTGTTGAATCTGTGGTGATTTTAAGCATGCACTTTACTGGCATTATGATGATTCATCCTGCTGTTTCACAATGACAATCAGGACTGACACTATGAGACAATTACAATGTACATGTGCAGTGGCCAATTGATCGTAGCTATTCTATACAGACACAAAACCTCAGAATGCACTTTGTGCCAGTTTACAGGCAGCAGTGGTGAAAGGAACGCAATGCTTTTCCAAGACCTGGCCTATAATATAAAAAGGAACCCAGATTGAACAGATCTGCCTGATCTTTCAGTTGACTGGTTACTTGCTGATTTTTATCAAATGTGCAAAGGTATTTATTTAAATGTACAGCCAAGAGTTCCAAGATAACTGAACCGTAGTGTTATATCCTACAAAATGCAATAAAGATTTGATGAGAAAAATCTTAATGTCTGTAATCAGGACATTCCATTAACTGTGGGCGGCACAGTGGCACAGTGGTTAGCACCGCAGCCTCACAGCTCCAGGGACACGGGTTCAATTCCGGGTACTGCCTGTGTGGAGTTTGCAAGCTCTCCCTGTGTCTGCGTGGGTTTTCTCCGGGTGCTCCGGTTTCCTCCCACAAGCCAAAAGACTTGCAGGTTGATAGGTAAATTGGCCATTATAAATTGTCACTAGTATAGGTAGGTGGTAGGGAAATATAGGGACAGGTGGGGATGTTTGGTAGGAATATGGGATTAGTGTAGGATTAGTATAAATGGGTGGTTGATGTTCGGCACAGACTCGGTGGGCCGAAGGGCCTGTTTCAGTGCTGCATCTCTAATCTAAACTCTTAGTAGTTCTGTCACAACACTTATCTAAGAATAAAACTCTACATTGGTATTGTTTTTTTTCTATATAATCCATGTGCATATTTTCAAAGCAAAAGCTGCAGATGTTCGCTTAAACTGAAGACGAACAACACATTTCCCTGCTACCACAATAAAACGCAAAGCTCCAGCCAATAGGCTGCAACTCCCATGCACTTACAGTAGCGTCAACCTAGCAATTAACAGATATATTTGTTTGGGTTTTGTTTGTTTTCTATATTTTCTTTTTTTCACAATAGTTTTGTTTTGTGCAGGAAAGAGAACTAAAGGACCTATGTATAGCAGAGAGGATGCAAGGCAAAGCTCCCTCTACTCTGCCCCAACAACCTGACTCAACTCCAACCTCATAGATGTTCTCACAGCTGCAGCAATGTGATCTTTTTGTTTTTATTTGTGTAATGAATTCCCAAGGCATACATGAATAGCATACAAATCATACACTGCATGTAAACATTGAAACTTCAAATTTCTTGGAATAGCTGTGCTTTCAGATTGGAAAATGGTTGGAAACATTGTTCCCTCTAAGCTGTGTGCCTGTGTAGGAACCCAAAGGTTCCTGCAAGTTCCACGCACAAGTCAGCCCCTTTATCTTACTGCACCCGTGTGGCCATCCAAAAAAATGTAATTGGGCTACACACTTAAACAAATCGCCCGCGCACTCCAACAAAAAAAAAATTACAGGGTACATTGGTTGGAAGTGATATAAACTACGAGCCAGTGCTTTTAGTCAACTTTTAATTTTTGGGGTATGTGCCTGTTAAATACCTTAGGAGAACACAGATAGATTAGCAGAATGGGCAAATAGGTGGCAGATGCAATTTAATATAGAACAGAATGGGCTGAATTTTACTGGACCCTCGGTGCCATGGGTCGCTACACGGGGGCCGTTACAATTCCACAGGGATGGGCCTGCCTCAACCCGCGACGTCGAGAAGTGCCCGCCACATATTACCTGTGGCAGGGAGACCGCAGCGCAGCACACCCACCCCCCACCCCCAACTCCCTGGCGGTGGGCCCTCCTTCTCCATATTTAAATTAACATTAATAAGATGTAAATATACTTACCTTCAGGTGGCAGCCGCCATTCGTGCTTCGTGCACCTTTGGAACTCCATACAGAGTTCTGAGGCGAGAACCTGATCGGGGGGGGGGAGGGAAGAATAAAATTTCAGGGCGGGAGGGGTGGGGGAGCGGGGAAAACAATTTTTATTGGATGTGGGGATGGTGGGAAGAGGTTGAAGAGCAAATGTTAAGAGGTTGGGGGGGGGAAGTGCGGGTTGGTAATAAAGTTTATTTTTCTGCTAATGTCCCGTCAAAAAACATTGGAGGGGGTGGGAAAAGGCCTCCATTATTTATTTAATGTTTAAGAAATAATTCTTTACAATATCACTTCAAAAATTAAAATGTCTCTTAAGGGCTTAAAGCCCTTTAAAAATGGCGCCGGCGCCTGCACATTGGCGCTGGACGCCGTTGCCAGGGACGCAGCAGCCACCCCCTCTTCGTCATTGGGGGCGGCCGCTCCGCCCCCTCCACTTAAATGAGCCTTGCGCGTAATATCGCGGGGGCTCTTCGGCGGCACTTCCTTTTTGGAATGTCGCCGTGTTGATAGCGCGCAGCTGCAGAGCGAGACATGCCAATAAAATTCAGGCCAATGAGTCATCCATTTTGGAAGAAGCAGCAAGGAGTAAGAGAAATGGAATGATGTTTAAGTATATGGACGAACGGAGACCTGCAGGACATTAAAGTCATAAGGAGTGTGCAGTAGGGATTCACCAGGGTGATGTTAGGAATGGAAAACTATAGCTATGAGGGGAGATTTGAGATTCTGGGGCTATTTCCACTGGAGCAAAGAAGGCTAAGAGTACATTTAATTGGATTGTTTTCAAATTATGAAGACTTGGTAGGCTGAATAGGGAAAGACTATTTTCTTCTGTTGCGGAACCAGTAATAAGGAGTCAATAAATTTAAATTATCATGAAGAGTGAGGTAAAATGTTCGGAGAAATTTCTTTATAGAGAGTTATAGAATACTGAATACTTTGCCACAGGAAGTAGTGAGGCAGAGATGATTACATTTTGTAAAGGAAACCTGGATAACTTCAAAGCAGATGATGATACCGGACAATGGAGAGACAGCGGGGCAGTGGGGCTAGTTCAGGATCGCTCTAGCATACAGCAGCATAAACATGGTGACCAAATAATCTTCTTTTGTGCTGTAAACTTCCATGGTTTAATGCTTTGAACGCGGAGGCAATTTTGATTGTATCGGCAGCTTGAAGGGAACCTAGCCAGCTGGCCCTCAGTGAGTCTATAAAACTCTTCTATAATATGTGAATTGTCAAGAAAGGAGCTGAATCAGATACATTTTTTAAAAAGCAATTTATCCTAAATTATTTCATGAAAATACTTACCTAATTACTAAAATACAAACACTGCAAAGCAATTTGCTTTTCATTTGAAAATCTTTATGGACAAACCCCACTAATGTTTAAATAATAAGCTAAACTAAAACAATTGAGTGTGGATGGATTTCTCCGATTTAAGTGTTTTATTTCTGTCCCAATTTAAGTCAAACACACTTATCTGCATGCACTGATGAAGGTTGAGACAGAACCTTATGAAACATTTGGGAGCTTTCTTCCAGCTGAAAATAAGCTAATATTTTCTGTAGCTATGAGATTCCCTCTCAAACTCAGCTTACTCGACTCAGCTTAGCACAGACTAGGTGACATGAGATTTAGGATACAAAGCCAACATCCATCCCCATTGGCAAGATATGTATGCTGGGCATAACAGCCAACCACAGCTACTTTTATTTATTGGTGAGCTAAAACTACCAGCCTAAAATCTCACACAATGTTTAACTTGCCAATTTTTCTTCTCTTCACCTTTTTCCTTCAGATATTCATTCCATAAGCACATTATGCCCTCTGGTATCTTGTCCAAGTGGCTAATGTTTATATATAACTCTTAACAGTGAGCATCACAATCTTGTTCTCAATTAATGCCCATAAAGCCACCCTTCTAACAAAAAGTTTCGACCATGGCAGATGTTCACTCTCAACTCAAAAGTACTGAAGAAAATTGAAGCATACCTACTGCCAACACATCTGAAGTCAGCTAACTCAGCACAGACTAAAGATCCAATCACATTCTTTCTGGTTGTTGCCTATATCCACTAACTAGACACACTGGCTAAGTCAGCAAAAGAAAGACTTGCATTTCTATAGCGTCTTTCATGACTTCAGGATGTCCCAAAGCACTTTACAGCCAACAAAATACTTTTTAAGTGTATTCACTGTTGTAGGAAATGTGGCAGCCAATTTTCACACAGCAAGGTTGCACAAACAGCATTGTGATAATGACTAGATTATCTGTTTATGTGATGTTGATTAAAGGATATTGGCCATGACACTGGGGCTTAACTCCCCTGCTCTTCTTCAAAATAGTGCCATGCGATCTTTTACATCTACCGTGGAAAGCAGACAGGGCCTTGACTTAACATTTCATCCGAAAGAAAACACCTCTGTCAGTGCAGCACTAAGTGGAATCTTCAGAAACATATGAAGTGTATGATTACGTAGCATTAGTTATTTTACGGATTCCTAACTGAGAATCTAGCAATAATACCACTGCCATATTTTTCTATATGCAGGTAATGCACTCAAAAACATATATGTGCCTCTAGCTGAGGTTGCTTGAGAATTAACTTCATATTTATTTGACAATCTCAAATCCAATCAATAACTGCTTTAGAACTGTATAAACTGGTCAAATGTTGATCACAATAAGCAAGTTCACATTACTCACTTTATGACGAGAAAATTGTTTATTTTGAAAGTTTTTTTTTACACAAATGGATAATTATACTAATGATCACACAAAGTAACCTCCACTGAATTGGTTATAGTGATTGAGAAAATTTATATTCAGAATATTATAATTCTATAAGAATATAAAAACATACTTACAAGTAGGTAGATGAGACTGGCGATACCAAGGTTGACAGTGCCTAGGACTGTGGGTAACATAAACCCTCCAGGTACTGCAAGGCTGGAGAGAATTAAATAAACAGCAGAATCAGTTAGCCTGTCACTGAGCTGCTGCTACATAACCTCGATATTGTGAATGAATAAATCCCTCGAGATTGTGTAAAATAAGGACACTCTCTAAAGAATCTGATATTTGGTACAAATATGGAGGATGAATAGACCGAACAATTAGCAAACAAATGAATAAACTTTAAAGAACAAAGGTGTAATAATAAATCCACCCTATATCCCCTCCGTAAAGAAAACTGGGAAAATAACTGAGGTCTGAAGTTACTAAAGTCAACGCTAAACCAAAGGGCTACAGAATGCTAAGTTTTGACACGTGCATTGGGTTTAGTTGGAATAGTACATGAGGCCAAAGACAAAGAATGCAGGCTGAATTAGAACATTACAGCGCAGTACAGGCCCTTCGGCCCTCGATGTTGCGCCGACCTGTGAAACCATCTGACCTACACTATTCCATTTTCATCCATATGTCTATCCAATGACCACTTAAATGCCCTTAAAGTTGGTGAGTCTACTACTGCTGCAGGCAGGGCGTTCCACGCCCCTACTACTCTCTGAGTAAAGAAACTACCTCTGACATCTGTCCTATATCTATCACCCCTCAACTTAAAGCTATGTCCCCTCGTGTTTGCCATCACCATCCGAGGAAAAAGACTCTCACTATCCACCCTATCTAACCCTCTGATTATCTTATATGTCTCTATTAAGTCACCTCTCCTCCTCCTTCTCTCCAACGAAAACAACCTCAAGTCCCTCAGCCTTTCCTCGTAAGACCTTCCCTCCATAACAGGCAACATCCTAGTAAATCTCCTCTGCACCCTTTCCATAGCTTCCACATCCTTCCAATAATGCGGTGACCAGAACTGCACGCAATACTCCAGGTGCGGTCTCACCAGAGTTTTGTACAGCTGCAGCATGACCTCGTGGCTCCGAAACTCGATCCCCCCACTAATAAAAGCTAACACACCATATGCCTTCTTAACAGCCCTATTAACCTGGGTAGCAACCTTCAGGGATTTATGCACCTGGACACCAAGATCTCTCTGTTCATCTACACTACCAAGAATCTTCCCATTAGCCCAGTACTCTGCATTCCTGTTACTCCTTCCAAAGTGAATCACCTCGCACTTTTCCGCATTAAACTCCATTTGCCATCTCTCAGCCCAGCTCTGCAGCCTATCTATGTCCCTCTGTACCCTACAACATCCTTCGGCACTATCCACAACTCCACCGACCTTAATGTCATCCGCAAATTTACTAACCCACCCTTCTACACCCTCTTCCAGGTCATTTATAAAAATGACAAACAGCAGTGGCCCCAAAACAGATCCTTGCGGTACACCACTAGTAACTAAACTCCAGGATGAACATTTGCCATCAACCACCACCCTCTGTCTTCTTTCAGCTAGCCAATTTCTGATCCAAAGCTCTAAATCCCCTTCAACCCCATACTTCCGTATTTTCTGCAATAGCCTACCGTGGGGAACCTATCAAACGCCTTACTGAAATCCATATACACCACATCCACTGCTTTACCCTCATCCACCTGCTTGGTCACCTTCTCGAAAAACTCAATAAGGTTTGTGAGGCACGACCTACCCGTCACAAAACCGTGCTGACTATCGCTAATGAACTTATTCTTTTCAAGATGATTATAAATCCTGTCTCTTATAACCTTTTCCAACATTTTACCCACAACCGAAGTAAGGCTCACAGGTCTATAATTACCAGGGCTGTCTCTACTCCCCTTCTTGAACAAGGGGACAACATTTGCTATCCTCCAGTCTTCCGGCACTATTCCTGTCGACAATGACGACATAAAGATCAAGGACAAAGGCTCTGCAATCTCCTCCCTAGCTTCCCAGAGAATCCTAGGATAAATCCCATCTGGCCCAGGGGATTTATCTATTTTCACACTTTCCAAAATTGATAACACCTCCTCCTTGTGAACCTCAATCCCATCTAGCCTAGTAGCCTGAATCTCAGTATTTTCCTCGACAACATTTTCTTTCTCTACTGTAAATACTGACGCAAAATATTCATTTAACACTTCCCCTATCTCCTCTGATTCCACACACAACTTCCCACTACTATCCTTGATTGGCCCTAATCTAACTCTAGTCATTCTTTTATTTGCACTATCTCACTGCAATAATAACTTTCATGTTAGATAATATAAACTATCTTACACTTCTATAGAACCTTAATTAGGCCATGCTTGCTATACTGGACGCAGTTCTGGTGGGTATAGAAGCACTGGAGAAAGTACAAAATATATTTACAAGGAATATACCAGAATTGAAAGGGCAGAAAAGACTGAACTAAAAAGACCATCGAGAGATCACTTGATTGAGGTCTTTAAAATTATGAAGAGTGCAACAAAGGTTCACCCATCCTAGGATGGCGGGATTGTCCTATGAGGAGAGATTGTGGAGACTGGGCCTGTATTCTCTAGAGTTTAGAAGAATGAGAGGTGATCTCATTGAAGCATACACAATTCTTACAGGGCTCAACAGGGTTGATGCAGGCAGGATGTTTCCCTTGGCTGGGGGGGGGGCGGGGGGTGGTGATGTGGAGGCGGTGTCTAGAACCAGGGGTCACAGTCTTGGCCATTTAGGACTGAGGTGAGGCGGAATTTCTTCACTCAGAGGGTGTTGAATCTGTGGAATTCTCTACCCCAGAGGGCTGTGTCATTGAATATGTTCAAGACAGAGATCGATAGATTTCTAGATATTAAAGATATCAAGGGATATGGCGTTGAGGTAGACGATCAGCCATGATCTAGCTGAATGGCGGAGCAGCTCGAGGGGCTGAATGGCCTACTCCTGCTCCTATTTCCTGTGTTCCTATGTTCCTATGAAGAGTTCAACAGAGTACACATAGAGAAGATGTTTCTACTTGTGTGGGGTACAAAAACTAGAGGCCATGAATATAAGAAAGTCACTAATAAATCTGTTAAGGAATTCTGGAGAAATTTCTTTACTCAGAGTGGTGAGAATGTGGAACTTGCCACTACAAGGAGCAGTTGAGGCAATTAACATTGTTGCCTTTAACGGGAAGTTAGGTAAGTGCACATGAGGGAGAAAGGAATCGAAGGATATGTTAATAGGGTAAGATGAAGTAAGGTGGGAGGACGTTCGTGTGGAGCAAAACACGAATATAGACATGTTGGGCTGCTGTGCAGCAAAATTCTATCTTCTTCTTCTTTCTCCTTTGGCCTTCTTGTCTCGAGAGACAATGGGTAAGTGCCTAGAGGTGGTCAGTGGTTTGTGAAGCAGCGCCTGGAGTGGCTACAAAGGCCAATTCTAGAGTGACAGACTCTTCCACAGGCGCTGCAGATAAAATTGGTTGTCAGGGCTGTTACACAGTTGGCTCTCTCCTTACACCTCTGTCTTTTTACCTGCCAACTGCTAAGTCTCTACGACTCGCCACACTTTAGCCCCGCCTTTATGGCTGTCTGCCAGCTCTGGCGATCATTGGCAACTGACTTCCACGACTTGTGATCAATGTCACAGGACTTCATGTGGCGTTTGCAGACGTCTTTAAAGCGGAGACATGGACGACCGGTGAGTCTGATACCAGTGACGAGCTCGCTGTACAATGTGTCCTTGGGGATCCTGCCATCTTCCATGCGGCTCACATGGCCAAGCCATCTCAAGCCCCGTTGGCTTAATAGGATGTATATGCTGGGGATGTTGACCGCCTCGAGGACTTCTGTGTTGGAGATATGGTCCTGCCACCTGATGCCAAGGATTCTCCGGAGGCAGCAAAGACGGAATGAATTCTATGTAATTCCATATAAACACTACATAGGCTTGGTGGGCCCTGGTATTTGATTAAACAGTTTGCAAGTTATTCAAACCATTCATTTCCTCACCCTTTTTTTTCAGCCCTATTAAATACTTCCTCATGTTCCAATTTTCAATTCTGACAAAGAATCTGTATCTGAAATATTAACCACACTTGCCCTTTACAGATGCGGACAGATCTGCTGAGCAATTCCAGCATTTTCTCTCTCCAAAGTAAATAAATATTTCAATTCCATGACAATGTCGTTCACATATAATGAATTGATTATCCCTTCACAATGATCAAATTAGTCCCCTATTCATTATTATGTACATGCTATTTTTTTTTCTTTGCTTTGCTGTGGCTGCTGAACTGTCACAGTGCAGCAGTTAGAGTGTTGCTGCAGAGCTTAGTTCAGCCACAGCTGAAACTCAATCCCTATCACAGGGTGCAAACCTCGTGGTGTTAAACTGGTCACAGCACTGACCTTAGCAGCTCAATTCCACAATATGTAGAGTCTAATTAACAAATGAAAGCATCGTGACTGTGTATGGGAAATGGTGGTGGGTGGGGAGTGGGTTTTGGATGTTGGGAGGGGGAACATTAGACAGGCAGGATTTTTGTATCTACCTATACATTTTTTGAAAATTGGTGATACCAAATAATGAAATGAATGGGAATGTGCAAATCATGAGTAAGGGCTGTGCACATTGACACTGTCAATATTCATTTTTTGCCTTAAATTTTCATCTCTGTGATTAACGTTAGGAAGTGGTGTTCACTTTCACTGAGACAAAGAGAATTTAAAAGACAGAATTCAAATTCAGCTAATGCTTATTTTGGCAAAAATGAAAGAGATGCTGTGTGTCGGCCGATCAGGTACCGACACATATGATCATAGGTCCGCGTCAATCTCAAATGGGATAATGCAAAATTTTAAAAGGGAAGAGCAGGTTTAAAGTTTCCCGGTCACGCACACACACGCAAGTTAACCCTACCATGCATGTAGAATAGCACGGACATAGTAATTCCGGGTCAAAGGTCCAAACAATTTCACAACAGCTGCCAGAAAGCGCTGACCCCTAGATGCAAAAAGAAGATGGATTGAATTATCGGCCAATAAAACAAAATATTGCAACTGGCTTATTTTAGAAAAAAAACTTGTTCTTTTAATTATTTCTATTCTTTTCCCTTCTACAGTTTGATCATTCTTTGCACCAACAGAACTGCTTTAATTCAAGTAAATAATTTACTCATATGTAGCTAATCATGTTAAGTATGTTTTAACTTCTTTATCGCATTCACTTCTCTTATAATTTACTTACGGTCTCTCCATGGTCGTTCCTTTTCTCCTCTTCCCTCTGGGGTATTCCAATAAAATTATGAAAACTCCTGCAGCACTGAGTATCTCGTGTTAAAGAAAAAAAAAATCAAAGCCACTATGATTCAGCGTCTGCAAACCTTTTTATGGAGACAGTAATTCTTTCTTCAACTTCACAGTTGTCAAAACATGTCCAACCAGAAAGATTACTTGTTCATCACGACAGTTAATTACTGCCAGAAACTCAGCATTAATGCCAGTCACCAAGTTCCTCCCCAAATCAACAGTAATTTTGCAGATCATTCAATGACCCACTGGGAGAAAGAAGAAAAATGCTTCCATCCCTAAACAGATCCAGATAAACTAGTGAGTTGATTATTGAAATTACGCTGGCGACAAGGAACTTGCAAGCTGCCTAACATTTTTCCTTTCAGTATTTTCATCTCAAGACACACAGAATTTTAGCCTGCCTTCTCCACATTCCAGAGGAAGTTGATCAAATGCAGAACTAAACATCTGCCTCCAAAGCCACAAGACAGTCTACAGCATTATCAAACTTATGAAGAGCTAAAGCCCATTAAAATATTTCCTTCTTTCTTAGACCTCTATAATAAAACAGGTAGTTCAGCCATTAGATGCAGGTTCTATACTATAGAAAATAGTGACCATATCAAGTAAGACTGATAATTACTGAGAAAACAAAACTACAAACAAGACTTAGCAACAACTAATGCATTCACCCAACATCTAAATGAGTCTCCTCCTCCTAATTCTAGTCATCGGCCTCAGTCAAAAAATTTTTAATGCAAGACTTATTCCAAAGAGTTCAGCACAGAGCCCAGGCTAATGGTTCAGTGCAGTGTTGAGGGAGTACTGCATTGCTTCTTGGATGAAATATTAATCTGAGGCCTGAACTTTTCAAAGGAGAGCACAGGAGTTTTCCCTCAGTATCCTGCCCACAATTTCTCACCCAATACTACCGAAAATAATCAGCTGGTCATCTATTTTATTGCCTTTTATTTAATACTTTACTACTTAGTGTGCGGACTGGCTGCTGCGTTTCCTACATTACAATGGTATCTTCAAAAGTACCTCACTGGCTGTGTTGCACTTTTTGAGTCATTTTGGGGGTGTGAGAATGGGTTTACAGGGATTGGAAATTGGTGCAGAGGTAGGGAACAGTGAGTAGGGATAAAGGGTATGAACTCTGATTGGCAGAATTTAACAAGTCGTGTTCCCCAGGGATCTGTACTGGGGCCTCAGCTTTTCGCCATATTTATCCATCAGTTGAATGAAGGAATAGAGTTTTATATCCATAATTGCAGATTATACTAAGTTGGGAGACACAATAAGTAGTGCAGATAGGAGCAGGAAGTTAGAAAGGGTCATAGACAAATTAAATGAGTGGGCAAAACTGTGTCAAACGGAGTTCAATGCAGAGAAGTTTGAGGTCATCCACTTTGGATCCAAGAAAGACAAACTGAAGCATTTTCTAAATGCTGAGAAACTAGGAACTGCGGAGAAACAAAAAGGTTGGGTATCCATGTACATTAATCACTAAAAGCTAGCGGATAGGCACAAAGGACAATTAAAAAAGGCTAATGGTATGTTGGCTTTTATCTCAAGGGGTCTGGAATAAAACAGTGAGCATGTTATGCTTCAAGTATGTGCTTTGATCACACTCCATCTGAAGTAGTGTGTTCAGTTCTGGGCGCTGCACCTCAGGAAGGATATACTGGGTATGGACAGTGTACTTTGAATATTCACCAGAACGATACTGGAACTTAAAGGATTAAAATCTATGAGGGCAGTTGCATAAACTTAGCTTGTATTCCTTGAGTATAGAAGATTGAAATGTGATCTAATCAAGGCATTTGAAATAATAAAAAAAAATCATAGGGTACATACAGAGAAACTATTTCCCCTGCCTGTGGAATCCAGAACAAAGGGGCATAATTTAAAAAAATTAGAGTGTGGCCATTCAGGGGAGAAATCAGGAAGCACATCTCTATCCCCAAAAGACTGTGGATACTGGGTGAACTGAAACCTTCAGAATGAGATTGCTAGATTTTTTTTTAGGTAAGGGTATCAAGAAATATGGAGCAAAGGCAGGTAAATGGAGTTGAGGTAAAGGCCTACTCATGTTGCTATATATAAATGCATAAAAAGCAGTTTCTAGTAAATTCATTGTAGCAAATTTGATTTGGTTCTCTGCCTCAAAGCAGTAAAGTCTGCCTCAGCAACATTATTTGCAAGTTAGAGTTGCTTGCAAATAAGTTTCAGTCTGCTTTTTCTGTTTCTGATCTGAAATATTCCACTTGGTTTTCAGCATTTTTGTTTCAATCTGATGTGGGAAATTTTGAAAACATTTTTTTATTGCAGTTTGCAAATATATTTTTTACCCTTTGAAACAAACATAAATGGATGCTGGTTGAGACTTGAAACAAACTTAGATCATAGATCATAGAGAGATACAGCACTGAAACAGGCCCTTCAGCCCACCAAGTCTGTGCCGACTATCGACCACCCATTTATACTAATCCAACATTAATCCCATATCCCCTACCACATCCCCACCTTCCCTCAATTCTCCTACCTATACTAGGGGCAATTTACAATGGCCAATTTACCTATCAACCTGCAAGCCTTTGGCTGTGGGAGGAAACCGGAGCACCCGGCGGAAACCCACGTGGTCACAGGGAAAACTTGCAAACTCCATACAGGCAGTACCCAGAACTGATCCCGGGTAGCTGGAGCTGTGAGGCTGCGGTGCTAACCACTGCGCCACTGTGCTGCCCTAAACTTGCCACAATGAATTTCTAGAAGGCACTTTTTACGTGATTAAGAATTCCATCTAAAATTCCTCTATACTTATGCTGTCATATCAGCAACCAAAAAAGTAATTTACAGCTTCTAAAGCACTTTGGGATATCCTGTGGTTCTTTCTTTAGTTTAGAGATACAGCACTGAAACAGGCCCTTCGGCCCACCGAGTCTGTGCCGACCATCAACCACCCATTTATACTAATCCTACACTAATCCCATATTCCTACCACATCCCCACCTGTCCCTATATTTTCCCTACCACCTACCTATACTAGGGGCAATTTCTAATGGCCAATTTACCTATCAACCTGCAAGTCTTTGGCATGTGGGAGGAAACCGGAGCACCCGGAGGAAACCCACGCAGACACAGGGAGAACTTGCAAACTCCACACAGGCAGTACCAGGAATTGAACCCGGGTCGCTGGAGCTGTGAGGCTGCGGTGCTAACCACTGCGCCACTGTGCCGCTACTTTCCATAGTAGTGCTGCTAAATTTATCAAACACAAAGGATTAAAGTGAAAGTTAAATAAAAGTTTTTTTTCTCTACAAGATATAACAAAATATGTTGAAATTGGTTTTCAATTAAGCTATTTTTTTCAAGGTGTTCAAGACAAGTAGTGTTAGTGTTGGGAAACAGAACAGTTCCCACATTACCCACAGAGTGTCAGGGTCAACCACTCCGAGGTCAGGAATCGCAAGCCCTAGAAGTGGAGTAAAGTTCACTGAAAGGTCATCAAACTGAAAGGTTTTAAAGGTCTGCAAGCCCATACCGGAAATTTTACTTTTTAAAGGGACATGGAGGGCAAATTAAAAGTTTTTTTTAACTGATCGAAGCCACTCTCCCACCCCAATGATCATTAAATGTATTTGACACGTAAAAAACTTTTCTTCCCACGACCAAATTTGCTCCTGAACTTTGCCACCTTTGCCCTTCAACCCCTTCCCTGGGCCAATACAAAGTGTTTCCCTCGCTCCCCTCTCCTGCCCTGATAATTTTGCTCCTCCCCCTCCCCATTAGTGTCTCACCTCGGAACTCCAAGGCACCCGAATTCTGCCCGGTGGCCTGAATATCGGTATGGGACGGCTGCTGGGACAAGGTAAGCTAATTTGCATGTGTTTAACTTAATTTTAATATTGAAATGAAGGCACCGCCACTCGTCAGCAGGGGGGCCGGACCGAGGCCTCGCCGCCTCCGGTAAAATGTGGCGGTGCCTTCTCAGCGTCGGGGTCGTGGCAGGCCTTTCCTGGAAGAATTTTCTGGGCCCCTCACCATGACCCCCCTCGTTGGAGGGCTCATAAAATTCAGTCCATTATCTCTGTTTCTCTCTCCACAGATGCTGCCAGACCTGCTGAGTATTTCCAGCACTTTCTGTTTTTATGTGTTATAAAAGCTTTGGCCGAACAATAGACCTCAATGCCATCCTCAGATAAATGTTTCCCACTATAACACTGCAGCATTTCTATTCCCATGCCACATATACATGTGATGCGAGAGAATCTAGCGATTTTCAATTTGTTACTTTTCATTTGTGCTGTTAACTACTACTCTCTTGGAATTGGTTTAACACAACTTATGTAATGACATAGGACCGTGTTTTATACAGAGTAATGATGCTCCCACCTAATTCCAGTGAACAACCCAGCCTGCCCAGGGGAAGGCACCAGGAAAAACTACAGCAGAGTGGGAATGAAGTGGGAAGTCCATTAGCTCCATTTTAATTCCACTGCTGCCCCATTTCCACCAAACGGAGGCAATTCAAATCTCCCCAGCCCAATCTTCACAGAATGACATATCTTTTGAATATAGTTGTAAATTTTGAGACAGCTTACCATTTCTTTCATCCTCTTTAGTATGTTGGGAGCCAAATGAATGACCCAGGTATTAATCTACTGGGTATTCCAATATATCCTGAGGGCAAATGTGCACCTCTCTATCTGGATGACACCACCAGAAATCAAAATGCTTGCATCACTTTCTGAAGGAATCCCTGACTTCAGCAAACAATGCTGGTATTTTTGATGAATTTCTTTCATTCTAAATAATTTCTGCATTAATATGACGGACACACTCTTCAATATATTTGCCAGCGTGTCTGACTGCTTTTTAGCCAAGCGACAGATTTTAGTACAGCAACTGCCTTTAATGTGGAAATCTGTCCCAAGACGCTTCACAGAGGGGTGAAGAATGCAGATGAAGAGATTTTAAAAAAACAGATTGGAAGTGTTAACCAAAAGCTTTTCAAGGAGTTCACAGCACAGTTACAGGTATTTGGCCCAACTGGTCTATGCCAATATTTATGTTCCACACGATCCTCCTTTTGCCCCTTAAGGAGGCTCACAAATATTTAGCAGTAGAGATTTTTGTTTAAAAAGTGCTCTTTATAATACATTTCTCAATGATCAGTGAGACTGCAGTTCTTTAAACCATGTGTGTAATAGTTTCGGGTCTCGCCACATTGAAAAGGATACATGCCATAAGCAGCAAATTCCCAATCTTTGAAATGTCCAGCCACTCCTACCACGCCTCCAATAAGCAAAACTAGAAAGAGGAAATACAAGAGGAAAAAAATCAGAGGCAAAAATACGGGAACAACAACAGAATAATCATCTCAGCTGTAAAACAGTCCAAACTGACAGAAAATGGTGCGGTTTTCAGGTTATAAAGGCACAACGTGGAATTTCTACACTGGAGACTTTGTTTTTAAAATTACGACAAATTCAGTTTTACAAACTAAAAAAATTAACCCCAGAGTTCTTTGTTGTTTTAACGTAATACACGCAGTAACTGCTCCCTTACAGTAGAGCTAGTGTTGAACACATAACTAATCCTGTCAGTTCCTGCACAAACAGTGGTGCGAGGAAAGTTCTCCCATCAGTTCACAGTAAATACAAGATGGAAAGCTAATTCCCGAGAGGGGAGTTTACACAGCAGCTTTCACTGTTGCACAGAAAAACGTTTGTTTGGATACACGAAAGTTTTGTAGAGTTTGGGGAGTCACTATGTTACTCACTGAGCCCAGCTGCCAGCGCCTGTTCATTTGCCCACATTGCCCACTCGATCTGCCCCATTATACACGCACTGCCTGTTCTGTGCACCTTCCCAATCGCTCTGAATCTCCGTTTCTATAGCCACAGTTTTTTCTTTTGGATTATTGCAAAGGCACGAACCACAACCCTCACGTCACTTCCTCTTTTTCTCTGACTACGTGCAGTTTCATCGACTGTAGAAAGAGGAAGTTTGGAACAAAATGCTGGGACCACCCAGCAGGTCAGGCAGTATATGTGGGGATGGACACAGAGTGAACGTTTCAGGTCAGAACTGGAAAAAGTTAAATATGTGGCAGGTTTTAAGCAGGGTGGGGGAGAGAGAGGGGGAAAAAGGCAAGGTCTGTGATAGGGTGGAAGGCAAGAGAGATTAAATGACAAAAGGGATGATGGTGCAAGGCAAAAGAAGATGGTAATGAAGTTGGTAAAGAAACAACAGAAGGGTCTAGAGGAGGAGTAAATGGGAATAGCAGAATCATCAACAATAGTTGCCATGGAAATAATGGAAGCAGAGATTATGGTCTGAAATTGTTGAACACAACGTTGAATCGGGAAAGTCCTAAATTGCCGAATTGAAAGGTGAGGTGCTGTTCCTCAAGCTTACATTGAGCTTCATTGGAACAATGATCTGAGGACAGAGAGGTCAGAATGGGAATGCAGAGGGGGGGGGGGGGGGAGTGGGGAGGTGAGTGCAGAATTAAAATGACAGGTGACTGAAAAGCTCATGGTCTCGCTTGTGGACTAAACAGAGGTATTTCGCAAAACAGTCACCCAATCTGCCTTTGATCTCCTCAGTGTAAAGGAGACTGCATCATGAGCAGTGAATACAGTATACTAAATTGAAAGAATTACACAAAAACCACTGTTTCACCTGGAAGGAGCCCTGGAAGATGGGAAGAGAGGAGGTAAAAGGGCAGATGTAGCATCTCCTGCTTATGTGGGAAGGGGTGTTGGGGTAATTGAGGAGTGGACCAGTGTGTCGCAGAGGGAACAGTATCCCTTTGGAATGTTGAATGGGGCGGGGAAGGGAAAGATGTTTTTGATGGTGACATCAAGCTGGAGATGGTGGAAATGGAGAATAATCTATTGAATTTGGAGGCTGGTGGAGTGGAAGGTGAGAATAAGGCGAACCCTATTGTGGTTCTGGGGGAAAGAAAGTGCCAAGAGTAGAAGTGTGGGAAATGGAATGGACACAGTTGAGGAAAAAGGAAGACATAGCGGAAGCACTGATGTGAAATGTGGCATTTCCAGAACAGTCGCGACAGAGACCATGAAACTGGGAGAATGGAATAGCGTCCAAACAGGACGTGGGGTGGGTGGCACAGGCTCGAGAGGCTAAATGGCCTACTCCTGTTCCTATGAAGTGTAGGCAAGGTAGCTGTGGGAGTCACTGAGCTTATAGTGGATATTGGTTGATAGCTTATCCCTGGAAATGTAGACAGAGAAGTCAAGGAAGGGAAGAGTTGGAGATGGGCTAGGTGATGGGGATGGAAGGGTGGAAATTGGAAGCAAAGTTGTTGAAATTTTCCAGTTCAGGTTCAGAGTAGGAAATAGAACTGATACAGTCATCAATGTCCTGAGGGAGGGGGCCTAAGTAGGACTGGAATAAATTTTCAACATATCACACAAAAAGGCAAGTATAGCTAGGTTTGCATCGCAACATCCTTTATTTGGAGGAAGTGAGTGGAATCAAAGGAGAAGTTGCTCAATGGGAGAATAAGTTCGGCTAGGCAAAACTTTTCAGCCAAGAGGAACTTTGGGTGTGGAATCGGCAATGAACCTGAACACAAACCACATCAGCTCTGGGCACAACCCAGTGTCTTACTAAATCAACTCTTGTATGTTACATTCTGATCACCTTAGGAAGAATGTTATGTGTATTTGCTTCCTTGTTTTGCCTCTCATACATTCAATTGTGGCTTATAAATAGCAATGTGCAGTGTCTGGTTTAACAATTCTAAGAATTCAAGGGGGAATCTCCAAGATTACAAAAGAAGATTGTGTGGGTGGATTTTCATCTGGTTTTCAGGGTAGGAAGTCACCCAACATTTCTTTGTCTCGAGAAGCACTTTACTAAAATTCCCGCCACCTGATTATATTCTGTGTAATAGATAGAATAGGTTTAGCTCTCAGAAGTGAGCTATCCATGTGTAAATTTTAGTAAAACTAAAGCAAGTGGGATTAAAGGGATAGTGGTGGCCAGAGCTGGCGGGCAGCCATAAAGGCGGGGCTAAAGTGTGGCAAGTCGAAGAGACTTAGCAGTTTGCAGGAAAAAAGACAGAGGCGCAAGGAGAGAGCCAACTGTGTAACAGCCCCGACAAACAAATTTTTCTGCAGCACCTGTGGAAGAGCCTGTCACTCTAGAATTGGCCTTTATAGCCACTCCAGGCGCGGCTCCACACACCACTGATCACCTCCAGGCGCTTACCCATTGTCTCTCAAGATAAGGAGGCCAAAGAAGAAGGTGGCATGGATACAAAATTGGCTACGGGGCAGAAAGAGTAACAATGAATGATTGTTTTTCAGACTGGAGAGAAATATACAGTGATGTTCTCCAGGGTTCAGTATTAATATTACTGCTGTTTTTGATATATATTAATCTTGTCTTGGTTATACAAGGTATAATTTCAAAGTTTGTAGATGTCACAAAACTCAGAAATGTAGTAAACAATGAGGAAGATCGAAACACTTCAGGAGGGCATAGAATGGTGAAATGAGCAGACACGTGACAGATGAAATTTAATGCAGAAAAGTATGAAGTGAAGCATTTTGGTAGGAAGAACAAGGAGAGGCAATATGAACTTCTATAATTTAAATTTTAAAAGGGGTGCAGGAGCAGAGAGACCTAGGCCTGTATGTACACAACTCTTTGAAGGTGGGAGGACAAGGTGAGAAGGCTGTTTAAAAAAAACACATCATTGGCTTTATTAATACAGGAATAGTGTACAAAAGCAAAGAAGTATTATGCTCAATTCTGGGCACCACCCTTTAGGAAGAGAGGGTGCAGGAAAGATTTACTAGAATGATATCAGGATGAGGAGCTTCAATTATATGGAGAGACTGGAGAAGCTGAGGTTGTTCTGGTCAGAACAGGGAAGGTTAAGAGGAGATTTGATAGAGGTGCTCAAAATCGTGCATGGTTTTGATAGAGTAAATACATACCTTCTGGACTGATGGAGGCCTTTCCAACCTCAGGTGTCTTCAAGCTCACACACAGACAAGAAAAGCTCATCCGTGAACTTCTTTTCGCCGATGGCTGCACTCTCCTGGCCCACAGTCAGTCAGACCTGCAATGTATAACAACACATTTTTCCGACTGTTCGTACTAAAAATCAATTTAAAGAAAACTGAAGTCCTGCATCAGCCTGCACCCCAAGAAGAATACAGACCACCAAGCATTGTTATTGAGGGAACCGAGCTGAATGCTGTCAAGTAATTTACTTATTTGGGGAGCGTCATCTCATTTGATGCCACGATAGACAAGGAAGTGGACAACAGACTCTCAAAAGCAAACAGCACATTCGGCAGACTCTACAAATGATTGTGGAGCACAGCCTCAGAGCACGGTTCAAACTCAAAGTGTACAAAGCCATAGTCCTCACCACCCTTCTGTATGGCGCCGAGTCATGGGTTCTATACCGCCATCATGTATGCCTTCTAGACTGCTTCCATCAGCGCTGCCTCCGCAGCATCCTCAAGTTCCGCTGGCAGGACTGCATCGCAAACATTGAAGTCCTGGAAACAGCCAACATCGCCAGCATTGAGGCCATCCTCCTGCAAAGCCAACTGCGTTGGGCGGCTCACATTGCCCGAATGGACAGTCGCCTGGCCAAGATTGTGTTGTATGGAGAACTGACCACTGGTAAAAGGAACAGAGGGGCCCCATGCGAACGTTTCAAGGATTCCCTGAAGAAGTCCCTCTCTATGTGCCAAGTTGACCATCACCAATGGGACGCACAGGCCATAGATCATGATGCCTGGAGATGCTTCATCAGGAGGGCTACAGACATCTTCGAGACTGAGCGAAGAACCAGCATGAAAAAGAGAAAAGGAGGAGAAGGATAGATCCAATTGCCCCCAGCAGTGACTACACCTTCACTTGTACCAACTGTGGAAGAATCTGCCGGTCACGGATAGGCCTGACTAGCCACCAGGGGGCCTGCAACCGATAAGTACAACCTTCCCAAAATCTTCATCCATGAAGAAATGCCAAGATGACAAGGATGACCTCACATTTACTTACATTGAAAGCCATTTGCCACAGTTTTGCCCATTTACTTAATCTATCAATATCTCGCTGTAATTTAATGCTTCCGTCCACATTGTTTATAACGACACCTATCTTTGTGTGATCAGCACACTTGGATATGTGGCTTTCAATTCCACCATCTAAATCATTAATAAATACTGTGAATTGTTGAAGCTCCAACACTGATCCTTGTGGGGCACCACTAGTCACATTCTGCCAATTAGAGTACCAGTCCATTATCTCTACTGTCTGTCTTCTGCTGCTAAGCTAATTTCCTAACTAGGACAATAATTTGCCTTAAATTCCATGAGCTTCAACTTTAGCTAACAGTCTCTTATGAAGGACTTTATCAAATGTCTTCTGGAAGTCCATATAAGTGACATCCAGAAACATTCCCTTGTCCACTGTTTTAGTTACCACTTCAAAAAATTCAATCTGGTTTGTCAGGCCCTTTAAAATCCATGTTGGCTCTGATTAGCTGAAAAACTTTAAGGTGTTTAGTAACTCTGTCCTTAATTATAGACTCTAGTAATTTTCTGACAACAGATGTTAACTGGTCAATAATTTATTGTTTTCCCTCTTGTCAACTTTCTTAATTAGCAAAGTGACGTGCAATTATTCAATCTAAAGAAAAGGCTCCCGAATCGATTATAGTTAGGGCATCTGCAATTTTCTCACCTACTTCCTTTAAAGCCATGGAATGGAAACCATCTGGTCCTGGGGATTTGTCACTCTTTAGTGCCAGTATTTTCTTCATTACTGTTATTTTACTTACATTAATTTTGGTGAGTGCCTGTTGCCGATATGTATTAGTTTCCTTGGGATGTCTGACATGCTGACCACTTCCTCTACTGTAAATACTGATGCAAAGTAATTATTCAACATGTCCGCCATTTCCTTATTTTCATTGTCAATATCACTGTTATCAGTTTCCGGGGGCCCACATTGCTCCTGACTAACCTCTTTTTCCTGATTTAATTGTAAATGTTTTTGTTGATTTTGATATCCCTTGCAAGCTTCTTTTCTTATTTCCTTTTTATAGCTCTTACAATCTGTTCTGTCACCATTTGCTGTTCTTTGTATTGCTCCCATTCACCAGGATCTGTGCTACTTTTTGCATGCTGTTTCTTTTAGTTTTATGTTTTCTCTTATCTCTTTAGTTATCCATGGCTTTTTTTTTTACAAGTAGACCTTTTGTCCCTTAGGGGTATAAACTGGTTCAGTATTACATTAAAATCTTTTTTGAACACCTTTCACTGAACTTTTATCATTTTACCCATTAACAGTTTTGCCTAGTTTACTGTGGACAGTCTTTTTTTTATTCATTCATGGGAAGTGGGCGTCACTGGCTATGCCAGCATTTATTGTCCATCCCTAATTGCCCTTGAGAAGATGGTGGTGAGCTGCCTTCTTGAACTGCTGCAGTCCATGTGAGGTAGCTATACCCACAGTGCTGTTAGAAAGAGAGTTCCAGGATTTTGACCCAGCGACAGTGAAGGAACGGTGATCTAATTCCAAGTCAGGATGATGTGTGACTTGGAGGGGAACTTGCAGGTGGTGATGTTCCCATGCATCTGCTGTTCTTGTCCTTCGAAGTGGTAGAGGTCACAGGTTTGGAAGGTGCTGTCTAAGGAGCCTTGGTACATTGCTGCAGTGCATCTTGTAGATGGTACACACTGCTGCCACTGTGCGTCGGTGGTGGATGGAGTGAATGTTCGTGGATGGTGTGCCAATCAAGCGGGCTGCTTTGTCTTGGATGGTGTCGAGCTTCTTGAGTGTTGTTGGAGCTGCACCCAATCTAGGCAAGTGGAGAGTATTCCATCACACTCCTCATTTGTGCCTTGTAGATGATGGACAGACTTTGGGGAGTCAGGAGGTGAGTTACCCGCCGCAGGATTCCTAGCCTCTGACCTGCTCTTGTAGCCACGGTATTTATATGGCTACTCCAGTTCAGTTTCTGGTCAATGGTAGCCCCTAGGATATTGATAGTGGGGGATTCAGCGATGGTAATGCCATTGAATGTCAAGGGGAGATGGTTAGATTCTCTCTTGTTGGAGATGGTCATTGCCTGGCACTTGTGTGGCGGAAATGTTACTTGCCACTTATCAGCCCAAGCCTGGATATTGTCCAGGTCTTTCTGCATTTCTATACGGACTGCTTCAGTATCTGAGGAGTCATGAATGGTGCTGAACATTGTGCAATCATCAGCGAACATCCCCACTTCTGACCTTAGGATTGAAGGAAGGTCATTGATGAAGCAGCTGAAGATGGTTGGGCCTAGGACACTACCCTGAGGAACTCCTGCAGTGATGTCCTGGAGCTCAGATGATTGATAGTCTCTGCCCTATTACATTGAAGTCAGCTTTATCTAAATCTAGAATCTTAGACGCTTTGTGATTTTCCCTTGCAAGCACTATGTTGAACTCAATCATATTACAATCACTGTTAGATAAATGTTCACGCACTGTTAGGCTGTTAATTAATAAATATGGCATTCTCCTTGTTGGTCTTAGGATGTATTGTTGCAGAAAACTATCCTGGACACAAACAAGAAATTCACTACTTTTCTGGCATGTATGCTTATCCCAATCTACATGAAAGTTAAAATTTCCCATTAAAACCACTCTGCTTTTCTCATCTCTTCATTTCTACAATCTACCACTTCATAGCTGCTACCAGGAAGCCTATACACAACTGGCACTGCAGTCTTAAATCCATTTCTATTTCTTGGTTCTACTCATAAAGTCACCAATGCCTGCTTACCTCTCTTTATATCCTTTCTTATCATTGAAGTGATTTCATCTTTAACCACAAAGACTAATCCTTCCCTTCACCGTGCAGCCCAGAAAGAGGCCATTTAGAGCATCGTGCCTGTGCTGGTTCTTCGAATCATAGAATAGTTACAGCACAGAAGGCCATTTGGCCCTTTGTGTCTGTGCCAGCTCTCTGCAAGAGCAACTAAGCTAGTCCTACTCGCCTGCCTTTTCCCTGTAGCCCAGCAAATTCTCTCTCTTCAGGTAATTATTCAATTCCCTTCGATAGAGCTTTCCAATTAGTCCCACTCCCATGCTTTTTCCCCGTAGCCCTGTATTTTTTTCTCTTTATGTATTTAACCAGTTCGCTTTTGAATATGCATTCCAGATTACAACAACTCAGAACATGCTATAAAAAATGTTACAGTCAACATAAGAACTAGGAGCAGGAGTAGGCAATTCTGCCCCTCGTGCCTGCTCTGCCATTCAATATGATCATGGCTGATCTCATCTTGGCCTCAACTCCACTTTCCTGCCCGTTCTCCATAACCCTTCAACCCATTTCTAATTAAAAATCTGTCTATCTCCTCCTTAAATTTACCCAATGTCCCGGCATCCACCGCACTCTGGGGTAGTGAATTCCACAGATTCATGACCCTTTGACAGAAGTAATTTCTCCTCATCTCTGTTTTAAATCTGCTACCCCTTATCCTAACACTATGAACTCTCGTTCTAGATTGCCCCACAAGAGGAAACATCCTCTGTATGTCTACTTTGTCAATCCCCTTAATCATCTTATATACCTCAATTAGATCTCCCCTCATTCCTCTAAACTCCAGAGAGTAAAGGCCTAAACTGCTCAATCCCTCTTCATAAGACAAGCCCCTCATCTCTGGAATCAATCTCGTGAACCTCCTCTGAACTGCCTCCAATGCAACTACATCCTTTCTCAAGTAAGGGGACCAAAACTGCACGCAATACTCCAGGTGCGGTCTCACCAATGCCTTGTACAGTTGCAGCAACACTTCCCTACTTTTATACTCTATTCCTTTAGCAATAAATGCCAAAATTCCCATTTGCCTTCCTTATCAGCTGCAAACTAGTTTTCTGCGAGTCATGCACGACGACACCCAGATCCCTCTGCACCAACGCACTCTGAAGTTTCTCTCCATTAGATAATTTGCCTTTCTATTCTTCCGACCAAAATGGATAACCTCACACTTATCCACATTAAAATCCATCTGCCAGATTTTGGCCCATTTATCTAATCTATCCATATCCATTTGTAGATTTCTTATTTCTTTATTGCAACTTACTGTCCCACCTATTTTAGTGTCATCTGCAAATTTGACTATAGTACCTTCTATTCCTGCATCCAAGTCATTTATATAGATTGTAAATAGTTGGGGCCTGAGGACCAAACCCTGTGGCACCCCACTAGTTACATCTTGCCGACCAGAAAAAGACCCATTTATCCTGACTCTCTGTTTTCTGTTGGTTAGCCAATGCTCTATCCAAGCTAATAAATTGCCCCTAACCCCATGTGAACTTACCTTGTGTATTAAGCTTTTGTGCCTTCTAGAAGTCCAGATAAACTACATCTACAGGATCCCCATTATCCACTTTGCTTGTTACAGCTTCGAAGAACTCTAGCAAATTAGTCAAACACGATTTACCCTTCATAAAACCATGCTGACTCTGATGGATTGCGTTTTGACTTTCTAAATGTACTGTTATTACTTCTTTAATAATGGATTCTAACAATTTTCCAATGACATGTTAAATAAAGGTCTATAGTTTCCTACTTTCTGCCTCCCTCCCTTTTTGAATAAGGGTGTTACATTAGCTTTTTTCCAATCCACTGGAACCTTTCCTGTATCCAGAGAAATTTTGGAATATTATAACCAATGGATCCACTATCTCCACTTCCTTTAAGACCCCAGGATGTAGGCCATCAGGCCCTGGGGACTCGAGTGAGGAGGGGTCGAAGGGCTTCCCTCTTTTCCTTCTCCTTGTTTGACCACAACAGGTTTAATTCTTTCTTAAAGAGGATGTACTGGTCAATTCAGTAGGTTTCTGATTACTTATTTGCTATGATCATAACAAGAACCAATCGGACACTTTTTCTTGTGTTCGATTCTGGGTACTGCCTGTGCGGAGTTTGCAAGTTCTCCCTGTGTCTGCGTGGGTTTCCTCCGGGTGCTCCGGTTTCCTCCCACATGCCAAAGACTTGCAGGTTGATAGGTTAATTGGCCATCATAAATTGCCCCTAGTATAGGTAGGTGGTAGGGAAATATATAGGGACAGGTGGGGATGTGATAGGAATACGGGATTAGTGTGGGATTAGTGTAGGATTAGTATAAATGGGTGGTTGATGGTCGGCACAGACTCGGTGGGCCGAAGGGCCTGTTAAAGTGCTGTATCTCTAAAAAACTAAAAAACAAAGAAAGAGGTTAATTTTATTGTAGCTAAACTGAACTATAAAAATAATAAACAATGTGCCAACTTTCACACACACACACAAAGGTTTACACACACACACAAATAGATTACAGAGTGGGGAAAGGTAGACTGATTGAGTTAGAGTCCATAAAAATAAATAGGTATATAGTCTGTGATGTTTGGTGATTTGGCTGGCTTCTAGCTGAATATAGTGGTCCTGAGGCTTTTAGTTTGAAGAGGTAAATGATTTGTTCTATGAGTCTCTTGGAAATAGCGATGCGGATGATTTCCTCCAAAGGGGTTTCTGATTGTAGCCAAAATATGCAAAGGTGGTCAATCAACAAGCAGGATTTGAAAGCTTTCAAACTGGAATGGAGAGTCACAGAGAGAGAGAGAGAGGGACCCCCACTTAGGGTCTGCACATGTCAGAGTCCAGTTGCTTTTCCTCTGCTGCAGAGAAAAACAACTTAAAACCACAGATGGGGAGGGGCTTGTCACATGACAGTCACTCAGTGATTCAAACATAGCAGTGATCAATATTTCTCTGCTTGCTGAAAAGAACAGGTAGTTCCTTTAAACTTCAGGTCTTAGTTCTTGCTGGGAAATGCACAGAAATTTCATCTTCCTCTTCACAGTCCTTTGCAATATAGGTTACAATGTAGCAGACTATGTGATCATCTTAAGATGCCGGCTGTCATCCTTTTTAAAAATGTCTTTTTAAATTTCTTCCAAAAAAAATTTCAGATCTCCAATCAGTGGACCAAAGAAAATTATCATTTAACAAAACACATTGGGGTAACACAAAAAGTTTCCTGTTTCCTAATGTCGCCTCTGTTTCTTATGCCAATCAACTTCAATCTGTGCCCTCTCTCCTGCCCTCTGCCCTATCACACACCTTCCCTTTTTGTTCACTTCCCCACCAAACCACCACCACCACCCACCCCCCTTCAATTGCTTAAAACCTAATTCTTTTCTAACTTTTGCCGGTTCTGATGAAAGGTCACAGACCTGAAACATTAACTATGTTTCTCTCTCCATAGATGCTGCCTGACCTGCTGAGTATGTCCTGCACTTTCTGTTTTTATTTCAATCTATGCCCTCTAACTACCGACACTTCTGTCATTGGCACAGTTTCTTCTTATTTACTCTATCTGTACGTATTTTATGTATGTAAACTCCCTCCTTAAGGTCTTCCATTGCTTGCTGCAGCATCATGCTGAAAAAGATGGTGAATAAGGTCGGGGCCATCACACATCCCTGCTCTACACCATTGGAGATTCAGAAGGGACTCGAGAGGTCACTGTTTTGCTTGACTTTTCCGTACTGATTTTCATGAAACTGCTTCACCATGGCCAGGAACCTGGGTGGGCATCCATGTTTTTCAAGGATTTTCCAAAGTCCATCTCTGCTCAAAGTGTCGAATGCCTTGGTGAGGTCTATGAAAGTGACGTGCAGGCCTTTGTTTTGCTCATGACACTTTTCTTGTAACTGTCTGAGTGCAAATACTATGTCTGTGGTGCCTGTTTGCTCTGAAACCAGACTGGCTCTCTGGGAGGTTTTCTTCCGCAATGGTAGGCACAAGCCTGTTCAGAAGTATTCTTGCCAGGATCCTCCCAGCAATAGAAAGGAGGGTAATGCCACAGTAGTTGGAGCAGTCTGATTTTTCTCCTTTGTTTTTGTACAAGGTGATGATAACGGCATCACGGAGATCCTGTGGAACCCTGCCCTGTTCCCAGCAGGCCGTAAAAAACTCATGGAGCTTGGTGTATAGGGCAGGGCCACCATGCTTCAAGGCTTCAGGTGAAATTCCATCGGCTCCGGAGGCTTTGTTGTTCTTCATCTCGTTGATGGCAGTCACAGTTTCCTCCAGAGTTGGACTCTCATCCAGTTCTGCTTTGACAGGCTGTTGTTGGATAGAGGTAGTACCCTTGTATTTTCAGTCAGTTGCATTCCATTTGTAGGTGGCCATCCACTTTGGACCGAAAAAAGATAGAACAGACCACTTTCTAAATAGTAAAAATCTAGAAACTGGAGGTCCAAAGAGACTTGGGGGTTCAGGTATACAGATCATTAAAATGTCATGAGCAGGTACAAAAAATAATCAAAAAGCTAATGGGACGCTGTCCTTTATAGCTAGAGGACTAGACAACAAGCAGGTAGAAGTCATGCTTCGGCTATACAAAGCCCTGACTAAACCACACCTGAGAACTGTGAGCAGTTGTGGGTACCACACCTTAGGAAGGATATATTGGCCTTGGAGGGAGTGCAGCACAGATTTACCAGAAAGATACCTGGATTCCAAGGGTTTAAGTTGGAAGAAGAAATTATACATACTAGGGTTGTATTCGTCTGTCAGTGGTTATGTTATATATCAAATGCAGTTGCATGATCTATGGCTGCTGGCTAGCCTACTGTGAAAAGGGAGCTGAGTGCTTAAGTCTGTCCTGCCAGTACACAGCCTAGTACACAGTACTAAGACCCCCTACAGTGCCTTCCCACAGTAACTAGGCACCCTATGGCCCTAGGCTGAACTGCAGGGAATCTCGGAGGAAGCTTGGCCCCGGAGATATATACAGGCCCATTGGTGAGTGGAGATGCCCTGGTGTCCATCAACTGGGTCCTAGCTATGGGTAAAATAGTACCCACTGCCTTGTGGGTCCAGCTCGGGAGAGTCAAAGGCACTGGAGTGAAGTTCTATAGGTGGCTGGTGATTCCTTTAAGCAAGCAACTTCTGGCAACTCCTGCAACCGAGTGGGCTCCAGACATAGGGACTTTCCCACCTTTTCTCTGGTTTCAGTCTATATGATCAGGAGGGAGATGCAGATGCTGGCTAAGTCTGTGTCTCGAAATCCTGCTCAGGCTGTGCAGCCAGAAAACAAATGGAGAGGGCACTTCACCCTAAGACAGCCAGGTACTGTGCCTACAAGTATTGGATCAGTTTATGCAAAGAAATACAAACTGCTAGTGACAAAGGTAACCTTCACGCTATGTATGACAGTTTCAAGAGCACTCAGCCGCACGAGCACCAATGTTGCTCCTTTGAAATCTGCAGATGGGGAAATGCTCACTGACAGGAACAAGCAAATGGCCCGCTGGATAGAGCACTACTCCAAACTGGGCGGCACAGTGGCGCAGTGGTTAGCACCACAGCCTCACAGCTCCAAGGACCCGGGTTCGATTCCGGGTACTGCCTGTGTGGAGTTTGCAAGTTCTCCCTGTGTCTGCGTGGGTTTTCTCCGGGTGCTCCGGTTTCCTCCCACAAGCCAAAAGACTTGCAGGTTGATAGGTAAATTGGCCATTATAAATTGTCACTAGTATAGGTAGGTGGTAGGGATATATAGGGGCAGGTGGGGATGTTTGGTAGGAATATGGGATTAGTGTAGGATTAGTATAAATGGGTGGTTGATGTTCGGCACAGACTCGGTGGGCCGAAGGGCCTGTTTCAGTGCTGTATATCTAATCTAATCTAATCTATACTCATGTGAGATGGATAGCTCTTTGCCTGCTCTTGTTGATCTGTCTGTCATGTATGAGTTTGATGCAGAATCCTCATTACTTGAGCTTGAAAAGACTCATTGCAGCAATAAAGCACCTGGAAAGGACCTGAAAATACCAGCTGAGCTATTCAAGTATGGAGAGCCCCACCTGCTGCCATACCTCCACAATCTCCTCTTCCTCTGCTGCAGAGAAGGCTGTGTCACAAACATCATTGCGTTATACAAGAACAAAGACGATCGAGGGGATTGCAACAATTACTGGGGGATCTCTCTCCTCACCATCACTGGGAAGGTCTTTGCCAGGGTCATTCTAATGAGGCTGCATCAACTAGCCAACAGAATATATGTGGAGGTACAATGTGACTTCAGAACAGGCAGATCCATGGTAGACATGATCTTCTCCCTACGTCAGCTTCAAAAGAAGTGCAGAGAGCAATAAACACCACTCTACCTTGGTTTCGTGGATCTTACAAAAGGATTTGACACCGTGAGTAGGACAGGCTTCTACTGGATACTAGAGAAAATTGACTGTCCTCCAAAGCTTCGCAGTCTCATAAGGTCCTTCCATGAGAACATGCATGGTACCATTCAATTCGAAGGCTCCACCTCCCAACAGTTTTGAGATCAAGAATAGGGTGAAACAGGGCTGTCTTTGCCCCTAATCTGTTTTGTATCCATTTCTCTGCCCTCCTGATCTTTGCTTTCTCTGCTGACGTGGAAGGAGTGTACCTCCACATATGATCAGACGGGAAACTCCTCAACCAATCAAGACCGAAAGCCAAGACAGAAGTGCAGCATATACTGATCAGAAAACCTCTGTATGCCGAGGTTGCTGCACTAGTTGCCCAGACAGAAGTTCAGCTCCGAAGGCTCATGGATTGGCTGTCCCGTGCCTGTGTCATGTTCTCCCTCACCATCAGTGTCAACAAAACTGTAGTTATGGGACAAGGTGTTGTGTCTTTGCCTGTGATCAGTCTCAACAGTCAGCAAATTCTTCTACCTTGGATCTTGAGTAATAAACAACCTGTCTCTTGCTGAAGAGCTCAACACACGCATTGGAGAGGCAGCCACCAACTTTGTCCAACTAGCAAAACGGGCATGGAGAAACAACAAACTGACCCGCAGGACCAAAATGTTTATCTACAAGGCCTGTTTCCTCAGCACATTGCTGTAGGGCAGCGAAGCCTGGACAACTTACATCTACCAAGCAAAAAAGTTCAGTAACTTCTATCTCCAGTGTCTATGTCGCGTGCTCGGCATCGCAAACAAAGACAAAGTCACCAAAGAAGTAGTTTTCTAGGGCCACCATGCCAAGCATACTAGTGCTAATCAAGCAAAGAAAACTTTGCTGGCTGGGCATGTGCACAGGATGCAAAATGACCACATCCCCAAGGATATACGATGCAGGAGGTAGCCTGGGCTACCAAGGGCGCCCAAACTTACAATTCAAGGATGCTGTCAAAAGAGACAGGAAAGCCCTCAACATCAATCGCAATGGGTGGGAATCTCTAGCTAACGATTGATGCAAATGGTGACACCAGTTGTGGGCAGGAATTCACCACCACCTTGACATGTGGTTTCAGAAGCTCCAAAGTAGATGCCAGCCCTGCAAACAAAGCGTCAGCAGAGATCATCTCGCACTTCCAGCAAGCGACAACTTCATGTGTGGCACTTGTGGCTGACTTTGCCTTTTCAGAATCGGCTTTTCAGCCATCAAAAGTAGTGCAAGAGATGATGTGACCTCACCAAAGTCCTGAGGCTGTATTCCCAATACCTCTCGCAGGTGGAAGGATGCCAATAGCCAGGGTTGCATTCCCTAAAATTTAGAAGGTTAAGGAGTGAGTTGAAGGACGCCTTCAAGATATTATGGGGAACAGATACAGTAGATAAGGAAAAACTGTTTCAGCTAATTGGGGAGTCTAGGACTAGAGGGCATAGTCTAAAAAGCCAGACCTTTCAGGGGTGAAATTAGGGAACACTTCCATACAAAGAGTGGTAGAAGTTTGGCATTCTCTTCCACAGATGGCAATTGATACCAGATTAATTTTAAATATGAGATTGATAAGATTTTTGTTAACCAAAGGTATTAAGGGATATGAGGCAAAGGCGGGTATGTGGAGTTAGGTCATAGATCAGTCATGATCTCACTGAATGGCAGAACAGACTCAAAGTCTAAATGGTCTTTTCCTGCTTTAACTTTCTATGCTTCTGTGATTCCATCCATCTAGCAAACAGTTGCTAACAGTTTGTTGCACAGCTACACAGCAGGAATAGAAATTTTTCAACATCTCTTGAAAATGTCTTTTTTTGCCGAACCGGGTTTATTTACATCCCTCTCTTTCCTGAAGTTTTTGATCATTGCTGGGGTACAGTTCCATTGGCTGAGCGGTGCTAACTAAGCTCTCAATCACAGCAGCTGTTGGCCCTGGTGCTATAGGTTAGGGAGATGGCTGGGGAATCATATGGTCCTCATTCCTGCATTAAAACTGCAGATCTGAACCACACAAAAAAGAAACTGCTGGAAACACTCAGGTCAGTCAGCATCCAAGAATAAACTGACAAGATGATATTTTGGGTTTGGAGCCTTTATCAGAACACTTGGGTTTTCATGAAACAGCAACTTGCCTGTTCTTTCCACAAATGTTGACTGATCTCTTGAGTGTCCCCAGCAGGTTCTGGTTTTGTTCCCAGTAAAGCACACTTGTGAGGATATCTAGGAAAGCCAAGATTGCCAATGCTCACTGCCAAGACAAACAGACAAGGAGTAATTATTTTTTTGGCAAGGTACTGGAGCACTTCCACCTCCCATACAGAGTCTATCTCTTCAGGAAATGTTGGAGGAAATGGGGAGAGGGAGAGTTTATAGAAAAGGAAAGGAACAATTCTATTTGTTGTCTTCCCACAGTGAAAGAATAGTCACCCAAATAAAGCAGAATTCCTTTATTTTTGATGCTGTACATGATGAAGTAACCAGGGCCCTAGAGTGCTCTATTCTTCATTATTTTCCCCACAGCTCCACCTTAAGAGTCATACAGCACAGAAACAGGCCCTTTGGCCCATCGTGTCTGTGCCAGCCATACTACACCCAACTATTCTAATCCCATATTCCCGCACTTGGCCCGTAGCCCTGTATGCAATGGCGTTTCAAGTGCTCATCCAAATACTTCTTAAATGTTGTGAGGATTCCTGCCTCCACCACCTCTTCAGGTAGTGGTTCCAGATTCCAACCACCCTCTGGGTGAAAAAATGTTTCCTCAAATATCCCCTAAACCTCCTGCCCCTTACCTTAAATCTATGCCCCCTGGTTCTTGACCCCTCCGCTAAGGGAAAAAGTTTCCTCTTGTCTAACCTATCAATGCCCCTTATAATCTTGTACACCTCAATCATGTCCCCTCTCAGCCTTCTCTGCTCCAAGGAAAACAACCCTAACCTATCCAGTCTTTCTTCATAGCTGAAATGCTCCAGCCCAGGCAACATCCTGGTGAACCTCCTCTGCACCTCTCCAGTGCAATCACATCCTTCCTAAAGTGTGGTGACCAGAACTGTACACAGTACTCCAGCTGTGGCCTAACTAGCATTTTATACAGCTCCATCATACCCTCCCTGCTCTTATATTCATGCCTCAGTTAATAAAGACAGCTATCCCATATGCCTTCCTAACCACCTTATCTACCTGTGCCGCTGCCTTCAGTGATCTATGGACAAGTACACCAAGGTCGTTCTGACTTTCTGTACTTCCTAGGGTCCTACCATCCATTGTGTATTCCCTTGCCTTGTTAGTCCACCCAAAATGCATTACCTCACACTTTTCAGGATTAAATTCCATTTGCCACTGCTCCGCCCATCTTACCAGCCCATCTATATCTCCCTGTAATCTAACGATTTCCTCCTCACTATTTACAACACCACTAATTTTCATGTCATCTGCAAACTTACTGATCATACCTCCTATATTCACGTCTAAATCATTAATGTACAATACAAACAGCACCTTCATCTCTGGCTTCACAAATTTCATTGTGAGACTGTAGGCTGAGTGAAATGTTGACTAAAAGCTCACAGTCAGCACTGTATATCTCAAAGGAGCATGAATATTCATTTGAAAAAGCTACTTTTGCAGTTGTAACTATTGTTACGACACAACCGCTCAAGATATATAAAATATATAATTCTGATTGCGGTGGGAGCAATGCACTGTCAATTCAGTCCCATCATTTGACAGGTATGGCATGTCCTACAAAATTGTCTCATATCCAATGTAAGACCTGGCCAGTAATACTGTTGGCTTATGTGTGATTTGGTCTTCCGAATTCCCCTATGTCCTGCAAAAGGAATGTCATGTGCTGACCTTAATAATCCTTGGCGATATTTAGGTGGTACCACTATCTGTTCAACAACTGTCCAGTCTTCATCTGCAGGTCTATGAGGTGGTCTCCATTTCCTCCTCATAACCCAGTTTGCCGTATAATATCCTTCCAGAACTCTTTTTGTCTCAGCTTCTGATAGAGTCATCTGTGCTATTCAGTGTATCTCTGGATCAGCTTGCTGTGCTGCAATGATAGATGATCTGCTAAACATCTCATTTGGATTATCTAAATCCCCAAATAAGGTTTCAGATACTTGGCTATCTATTTGTGGTGCCCCTTTTCCCTCCGACAATGGATCCCGTTTAGCCATTGCTCGGGTAACTACATATGCAGGAAATATTCCTGGAGCTTGTTCCTGTAATTGCTCCATTTCATTAATTTCACTTGGTCCCTCTGTAATTTTAGGAGAAACTGATACTTTTGATCCAGCCAAATCATTTCCTAGGAGTAGATCAACTCCCTTTACTGGCAAACTGTGGACAACACCTACAGTTACAATCCCAGATATTAAGTCACTCTCTAGGCGTACTTTATACAAAGGTACGGGTCTTTACTCCCCACCAATTCCATTAACTAAAGCTTTAGCATTCAAGGCGGTCTCTGGTGGAAACCTTATACCTTTCCCCAGCAAGAGTGTTTGGGTTGCTCCTGTGTGCCTGAGTATAATGATAGGTTTTCCTGCCTTACTTGCAGGATATGGAGTTACTCTCCCCTTTGACAAAAATTAATTATAACTCTCAGGTATTTCATTCTTAACCTTTACACTCATTTTAGTTTTAGTATCTGGTTTCACATTCACAGCTTTCATTAAAGCTATAGCCTGGTCTGCTATACTCTCAGTCTGAGTCTTTTCCTCTGCACTAGCTTTGCGTACCCCAACAGGTCCTGTGGGTTTACCTCGCAATTTCCAGCACTCTGAACGAAGATGACCCGTTTTGTGGCAATGATAACAGTTTGGCTTGCAAACCTCACTTCTACCCTCAGCACCTTCCTTTCTGACCTGAGGTGGTGATCCTGGGGCATTCCCAGCTGTTCTTTCTGGTCCCCAGCTACTTGCCTTCCTTTCACTTTCCCACTTTCTATCCTTCTCGGGTTTATGGGGGTGACGGACTGAATAGGTTGGCTTATTCACGAGCTCAAAATCATCAGCAATTTCCGCTGCTTGCCTAGTGGCGCAGGGGTTAGCACCGCAGCCTCACAGCTCCAGCGACCCGGGTTCAATTCTGGGTACTGCCTGTGTGTAGTTTGCAAGTTCTCCCCGTGTCTGCGTGGGTTTCCTCCGGGTGCTCCGGTTTCCTCCCACAGCCAAAAGACTTGCAGGTTGATAGGTAAATTGGCCATTATAAATTGCCACTAGTATAGGTAGGTGGTAGGGGAATATAGGAACAGGTGAGGATGTGGTAGGAATATGGTTAGTGTAGGATTAGTATAAATGGGTGGTTAATGGTCGGCACAGACTCGGTGGGCCGAAGGGCCCGTTTCAGTGCTGTATCTCTAAATCTAAATCTAAAAATCTATAGGAGTTCTCACTACTGAAGGAATGGAGTTTTTAAAACTCTTCTAAGAGAATCAATTCTCAAAGGTTCTCATATGTGGTTTCTATCTTTAATACCTTTATCCAACAGCCAAAAGTATTTTTGCTTCACCCTCCCAAATTCTAAATATGTCTTTCTAGCCAATCTCCGTAAGTTCCTAAACTTCTGATGGTAAGCTTCAGGGACTAACTCATACGCAGTGAGAATCGCCATTTTTGCCATCTTATGCTTCAGGAAGCATGGCATAAGCTTCATGAGCTCTGCCTACCAACCTGCCCTGCATCAGCAGTGTCCAGCTTTCTTTTGGCCATTTCATCTGTTTGGCTATTTTTTTCAAAAGATATGAAAAATGCCTTGATGTCCCTTTTCTTGAACGTAGGAAGAGCTTGTATAAATGTAAACAACATTTTGCTGGGTCCTGAGCTGAATTCAGATTCTTCCTGACCTGAATTTTCCCTGGATTCAAGAGTGCCCTTTTGTCTTAGTTCCATCTCTTTTAACTTGAATTCCCTCTCGTCTTTCACTTTCTCTGCGAAGTGCTCTCTCTTTCTCCCTTTCCTCTTTTTCCAGTTCAAGTTTTCTTACTCTTTTTCTGCCTCAAGTTTTTTCATTTCTAATTGAATCCTAGCCCATACCATTGTGTCACTTTCGGACCTGATACCACCTTCTTCTTCGTATTCCCCTTCATCATCATCATCTTCTACTAATTCCAGGTGTTCGGCTATTATGTCAATTATCTCTGCTTTTTTGACACCTAATTTCAATTCAACCCCAATTTCGCTGCCAATTCTTTTAATTTATTTTTAGTTAAAGTTATCAAGTCACTCAGGGAAACATTCTGCTTTCCCAAAACTCCGCTGCAACCACTAATTACAACTACCATTACAATGGTATAGACTGTAACTTATTACACAAAAGATCTGGTTCTTTTTATTTCTGCGTAATTTATGTTAGATTTAGATCCCAACAATCGAGTTTCCAATTGACTCCAATTTAAACATGTTATTCCAGAGATGAATAATTAATATGATTCCAAACTTGAGCTCCCCAAATTAATCTGATTCTGATCCCAGACGCAAGCCACCTAATTCAAGTGATTCAATCGCCCACGAGCCCCCAATTAATATGTTACGATATGACCGCTCAAGACAAAGCCCCCAATCAAAATATATAATTCTGATTGCGGTGGGAGCAACACACTGTCAATTCAGTCCTGTCGCTTCACAGATCACCTAACATATCACTTTAAACTTTCCAAATTAAAGAAAATCATAGCTGAATTGAACCAACTATTAACCCCCGAATAAGGCGAACCAAACCAGGTGTCTTCAGATCAATAAATTAACTGTTTATAAAAAAAATTGAACTCTTAAACCCCACTAAGATGAAAACATTTAAAATAGAAAACATTAGTGTCCTTTCAGATTTACATTTCCCGATGGACAATCCTCTGGTTAAAGTCCACTCGCAATCTTCCAAAGTCCTATGAGGAAAGAAAAATAGTCCAACATCCAAAGCCTCAACTCCTCTTTCTTCTAGCGATGACCACCGCAGATCAACAACTCGCAAACACTTTTCAATGAATCAATTTGGCGTTAGAATTTTGAGGGATAAAAAAGTTGTCACAGTCTAATTTCCCTTCCTTCAGTTTAAATTAACAGAGATCTGTGTTCAGTTCATGCTGGCCCAGCTGTCTGTTAGAACAGTCTGTCTCAACAAAAAGCCAGTTCAAAAGATAATCACAACATTGTATATCGATTCTCACTCTCTGAATGGCTGTGTCCAAGCCAACCAGATGCACCTGAAGTCAGTTGGTTCCCTCTCTGTATGGTCGTATCCAACAGCAACCTGAATGCACCTTCTCGGTAACTCCTGAGGCTTGCTTGTTCTTAAAGCGGTAATGATCCTTTGCTATCCTAAAGACACACCACATATTTCCCCCTGAAAAAACAGGATCATGACACTGTGTGTGATAGTACTGTCTAACTTTAATCCAGTCTTTTAAAGTTTAAAAACAAACTTAATTCAAAGTCATGAGGGGGTGAAATTCATCTTCAGCACTAGTGCAAAACAGGCAATAATGAATCAGCAACCCATTTTACACCCCTCCCATTAACTTAAATGAAAAAGAAAATTGGATAGGGCGTAAAACAGCCAGCAGGATGACAAATTGGAATCCATAAGACAATATATTAATTGCTTACACACACAATGATTTGGGTTCTACCATTGTGGCCATGTTCATTGCTAAATGAATATATTTCAAGCATTTATTAATTCACTCTTTGGCTGACATTCTTCAGTATTCATTTGGCTTTTACTGAAACTGCCAGGTTGCGCTGGTTCAATTTTATAAAAACACTCCCATCAACATTTCTTTCTGATACGGTGTCTGTTGCATAACTTGGATATTTATTTTACTATTCATGTAGTGCCGGTGGTAGACAGACTGTTGGTTGTTAGGATTCTGGAGATATTTGTGCATAGAAACTGAAAATCCATTGGATACAGGGATGGATTCCAGGCTGATACTAATGTGAAAATGGTTTGAGAATATAAAATATATTTATGCTGGTTATATGTAAATGATCTATTTTCATAACAAGTTCACACAAACCTTTGTTTCAATAGTTACAGAGAATAATGGACATACATCTTATAAAATGCACTTCTCAGAAATTCATGAGATGCACTAGGTTAGAACATTGCCTTTATTGCTGATGCCAGGCTTTGAATCCATCCCAGACTGATAGGAACATATGAAATCGGAGTAGGAGTAGGCCATTCGGCCCCTCGAGACTACTCCGCCACTCAACTACATCGTGGCTGATCTTCTACCTCAACACCCGCCCGCACTATCCCTATATCCCTTGATAGCTTTAATATCTAGAAATCTATTGATCTCTGTCTTGAACATACTCAATGACTGAGCCTCCACAGCCCTCTGGGGGTAGAGAATTCCAGAGTCACCACTCACTGAGTGAAGAAATTCCTCATCTCAGTCCGAAATGGCCTAATGGAATAAAATTCTCCTGTTTCTGCTGACTGCAAGAATAATACAGAAAATGAAATCATAACCTCATTCCTACTGGGTGTGAGCACAAAACTGCCCATAATTTGGCAATTTTCATAAATCAGATAGGCCAAACAGATCCCAGGTGTGTAGGAAGTGAAAAAAGATATTCTTCTGAGTTTGGTGTGAAGGTACACCTTTTAGCTAATTGTAAAGAAGCTTTACTCAGAACCTCATTTGTGCTATACTTCACCTGGAGTACTTGAAGTTAATATTGGGTTTTGGAATTAGGGAGATGTTCTTAGTTTCATAACTGACACTTCTCACCCGATGTTTAAGTTGATTTCCATCCATAAAATACAGTAGGAAAAAAAACATCAGTTTTAGTGATTTCTTCAGATAAGATTGAATATTAAAAAAAATCAGGCTTCTTTATTAATAAACAATGATCAAGCACAGTGGTAATTTGTAAAAGATCATTTAATTAAATAAAAAAATCATTCAATTCTGCTACAGTGTTTGCAGTTTCTGTATTTAACAAATCATTCACAGCTGAAATTAATAAAGCAGAATTAGAATCACTCAACAGGAGGGAATACTGAATCAGAAAAAAAAACTGGAGAAATCAGAACAAGGTGTCACAGTGACATAGTATGTAGTTATATTAATGTGCACCAACTCAAGGTAGGATGTGGGTTCATCACCATGAATCTCCAGTTCTAAATCTGAAATGAGCCATATATGAAGACAAAGTGGGCGTAAGGGATTCTCCACAAATTGTGTGAAGGCACAGGGAATTCAGGTGATGAATGACTCAAATTCCATTTATTGCCTCCACCCCAGCCCCTGTCCCCAACCCCAACTCCAGAAAGCTCTCCCAAAAGTGACAATGTCAAAGGTCTGAGATCAGGTTGACTGATACATAGGGCTAGATTTTACCTTAGGCGGACGGGAATTTGCCACCGATGTAAAAGCCTAGCTGGGGACTTCCACCCACCTGAGGGAGGAGGTCCTGCCTCAGTGAGCTGCTGGCCAATCAGCAGGCCGGCAGCTCTTAGTCCCAGCAGCGCCACCAGGAGCGGTGGCCACTGCTGGGACTGCAGCCCAGCCTACAACAGGGATCCAGGAATGAAGGTTAGTTGGGTTTGCCTCACCAGGGAGATCAGTCCTTCCCTGGTGAGGCTGAAATGGTCATTTCAGGGGGGTGGGGGGGGGGTCTTGGATCCCAGGGGTGGGTTGGGAGGTGGGGATGGCCCTCAATCAGGCACCCTGTGCCTGACTGCCATGGTTCCCCCTGGGGCGCAGAAAGGCCGGCAACTTTCGCTGGGCAGCCTATCACGTCCCCAGCATGCCTGCTTGCCATGGGTAAAACACCTGTGGAGGTGGGCGAGGGCCCTTAAGTAGCCACTTAAGGACCTTGATTGGCCTCGGGCGGGTGGGCCATTCTCCCACCTGACCGCCGTAAAGTTGGCTGGAGGCGGGAGCAGGGCGGGTAGGCCTCCCACTCAAATTTTACGCCGCCCCCACGCCACCATCTGACCCGCTGGGGCGGCGTAAAATTCATCCATACTGTTGGCTGGCAGGTGAGGAGCAGGAGAGGACTTAAATACTGAACAAAACAAGGTATTTATAAAATACCATAATTAGAAAGAAGGGACTATCAAATGCAGATAGAACTTGAGTTAATACACATTAAAAATAAAAGTAATATATAAAGAAGTCTAATTCCAAATTTAGTCACTAAATCATGCAAATAGAAAACCAATATATCACTGTTTCCCCCCCCCCCCCGCGTCCCCGTCCCCCCGCGTCCCCCCCCAGAGATGTGCTGAAGAAGTTAGAGCTTTTCTTCCAATAGCACTGTTAGCCTTTATTTTGGACCAGTCACATCTCACCCTTTTATATTCAACTAACTTTGAAAAGGGTTTCATATTCTTAGGGTCTCTAGTGGATCTCTACAGTGAGCTTAAGGTCTGTTCCAAGTGAAAAAGGTAAGTTTTTCACAGACCAGGTCATGAGATCTCATTAACCAAGCGCTTTGAGGTGGCTCTGTGACTTGGAATGGATCCCAAATTTGGAGAAATGTAGTGCATTAATTCAAAGGATTCGAGCAAGTTTAAGTGACAATGTTCACGAGAATACAAATCTATGGCATTTACAATTCTGAGATGCAAATTCAACCTAGATTTGGTATTCACCATGAATAACAATGACGTCCATTTAAATATACAGCAGTGATGTGGGAGTCATAGGAATATTCTGCATACTATTTCATTAAAACTGGTAAGAAAACTTCCAAATGTACTGCTAATCAATTTTGTTAGTCAGTGATACACACCAGAATGAAGCTCCTTGTTTGTCATCAATGTTATAGCTCTACATTAAAAATATGAATGGAAATTATGAATTTTTGATATGGAATTTTAAATGGGACTTCATCAGAAATCAAGTTACATGAGACTACATTGGATAAAAGGTATTAAATTAATTAAATAGCTATTATTACTGCTAAGTGCAGTTTTTTTTGTTTTATACACACACCACCTGCAAATTCCCCTCCAAGCCACACACCACCCTGACTTGGAACTAAATCGCCTTTACTTCACCGTCGCTGGGTCAAAATTCTGGAACTCCCTTCCTAAAAGCACTATGGGTGTACCTACACCCTAAGGACTGCAGCGGTTCAAGAAAGCAGCTCACCACCACCTTCTCAAGGATAATTAGGGATGGGCAATAAATGCTGGCCTAGCCAGCGATGCTCACATCCCATGAATGAATAAAAAAATAACTATACTATTAACTGGGCCAAGATTCAGGAAAACAGGAATTTTAATTTGTATTAATAGAAATATCGACGAATATGACTAGATGGACAGCAGACTCTAAACCACACTTCAAATTTCTACCTGTACATGGCTTTAGTATTTTTCCAGGTTTCAGGCATCTCACGGTACCAAGAATTGTGTGCAAGAATCCTTTGCACTTTGTTGATGCAACCTGAAAGCGGAGATAGTCTGCATGTGCAATATAACTCAGATAAACAAATGCCAAGTTTATTACAATTAGTGTAAATGTCTTACAGCTCTCCCTTCAACTGTAGAAAGGCATCTTTCAGGCACTATTGCTTGGGAAGCCCATCCTTTCCAAGTAGGTGACGGTTGGCATCTTCTATCAACTGCGGCCCTGGTCCTACCTTTGGAAAGAAAATCCAGACCTTCAAGACAAATGTTAAACTCACAAAACAGCAATGTATGGAATGGAACAGAGAAACATTTGGCCATCAAGCTTTCTCTTTCCAACAAAGTAATTATGATCTGCACCGTCAAGGGCTCATTCCAATTTATTTAATCTCCGAGAGGAGGCAAATAATCACAGGTAACCTTTCCAAGAACAGGAAGTGTTGAAATTCCTTCCAATCCTGAAGAAAAATCAAACTTAAGTCAAGGATATAATTTTAACATTATTCAACCTAACCTATTGTATTCTGTGCAAGGGATTATTTTAGCTAGAATAGGGCTAGAACAGTAAATTAACAAAGAGACAGTTTTTATGAAGCTGAAGTTGATAAAAAAAATGTTTAATATCCAGGATGAAATGGTTTAAATGCTGAAGGCTACTGAGGAAGCAATAAAGGCACTAAACACAATTTTTCAAATGTACAATCAAATATCCAGTTCTGTTGAAATGTCACAGACCTGAAACATTAACTCTGCTTCTCTCTCCACAGATGCTGCCTGACCTGCTGAGTATTTCCAGCACTTTGTTTTTATTTCAGATTTCCAGCACCTGCAGTATTTTGCTTTTATTTTCAAATGTACAGCTGGAGCTGTGGTGGCGACTAATGATACATCATTATTCAAAGTGGGGTGGGTGGTGGTGGAGGAGACGCAATATTGATAATTCAGTCTTACCATAAATTAGATGAATATATAGAAGGTATAGACAAATTTGAGATAGTCGATATGGACTTACGAACAGAAGGTCATGTTTGACTAAACTGAAAGACTATTTCAAAAAAAGTTGCAGTTCATATCAACTTCCAGAAAGCAATTGATCAAATGTCACAAAAGAAACAGTTGAAGGGAAAGTTGCAATCTCAATAGAGACATAGCTGAAAATCAACATTAAAAGGATCATGGTACAAAGATATTTCTCAGATTTGCGGCCAGTAGCCAATAAGTATTTTCCAAGGTTCTTTGCTGGAACCACCTTTGTTCAGGACCTGGGCGATAAAGGGTTGGATATTCTGATGATACCAAAGTGGCAGAAGGAGTAACAAGCTTCTAGGAAGAATGCAAGAGACTACAGTAGAAGATAAGAAAGCTAGACGAATGGGCCAATAAGTGTCAGATACAATTTATTTAAAAAAAAAAGAGACATAACATTTTGGATACAAGAATAAAACCCTAAATAGTAAAATTTATTGATCCACTAAAGAAGCAAAGGGACTAGGCATAAAAGTAGGCGAATGTCTAAAAAAATAAAATTAAGACAAATGGGATTTTGGGGTTTATACAAAGAAAGATGGAATGCAAAATCAAAAAGATCATCTGGAATACCATGTGCAGTTTTGAGCTTCTCACTATGAGAGGAACAGCCCTGGAAAAGTGAACTCAAGAATCAGGGTTATAGCAAAGATGAAGGGCTGAATTTTATTTTGACGTGGGGAGTCCCAGCAACAGGCTGGAAAGTGGTGGGTGACCCCACCTCGGCCAATTGCTGGGCCCTGGCCAAATCCAACACCAAGCAAGCAATTAACTGCCCGCTGTCAAGGATGCCGCCCCCTTTAAGGGACAAGGTCCATCCGAACAGCTGCCGGCCAATCAGAGGGCTGGCAACTCAGCAGTCCCAGCAGCGCCACCGGGAATGGTGGCCACTGCTAGTACCGCAGGAGGCTCGGAGCAGCCATGGAGGAGGCTCCAGTAGACAGGTGAGTGGCACAGGCTCGCTGGGGCCAGTCAGGCAAGCCCGTAGAGGGGTGGGGGCAATTCGGTTGTGAGGGCAGGGTTGGGGGTGGGTCTTTCAGCAGGGCCTGCCCTTGCCGCCGGGGGGCCGTCCAGCAGCGGTGGGAAGAGATCCTTAATTGGCTACTTAAGGGCCTCAGTTGCCTCCGAACAGGAAGGCTGTCCTTAACTCGCCCCCACCTCACCCAGTAAAATTCCATGGCATTAGGAAGGCGACAGACACCACCCCCCCACCCCGCCTTCCATTGCCATTTTAGGTACACCCCCGCCTCCCAGCCTGTCCCTAGAACAATTAGGTGACAGGCGATTGAAAAGTGTTCAAAAAGGAATAGACAAGATAAACATAGATAGATCATTTCCAAAGGGAGATAAATCAAAGACAAGAGGCCATGATCTCAAGAACTCACTACATACAGTGGGAGATTAGAAGAAACCTTTCCATGCAAAGAATGGAATTGTCAAACCAAGCAGCAAAAAGCAGGGAAGAGGAAGTTTATATGGAGGTATTGCATTAAACATTTACCTGAGTGTTGATGATGTACTGAATTCCAGCCTTAACTGGATCCATCTGGATGCTGGACTTCAGCTGCTCAGATACAGATACTGAATTTACAGGCAAACCTTTCAGGAACCTAGAAAAAGACTAGACTCTTACAGATTGTAGAGAGAGAAATAACACACTATTCCTTTAAACTTTTCTGTTGCCTCTTTCATATTAAAAAATATTCTGCACATTTCCATGGAAACCAGTCAAATGTCTAAAATGAAATATATAAGAAAGAGAATCACAGGCTGGGGAGTGGGGGTAAGTGGTGTAAAAGCGGAATCAAAATATTTAAATAAGATCTTGCCATTAAATTTGATAGGACATCCGTATTCCTGGCATTTCCAGGTTTCCTGGTTGCAAATGCGCATGTCTCTCTGCACGCTCCCCGCTACCCCCCTAATAAATATCAGGGCCGAGGTATTCAGACAACAAGGTTTTTGAAGAATTAATACATTAGGATCATACAAAAGAGTTCTCAAAATGACTTTCTTTCCTTAAGCCTAGATGCCAATGAATGATATTAAGGCTTGTGAGTAGTTGTGCTAAAAGATTTTATCATCATAAACCAATAAATGAGAGCTTGGATTCATATCAAATCATTGCAATCCAAAGGTTCCGATGAAGGGTCATAGACCTGAAATGTTAAGCCAGACCTGTTGAGTATTTCCAGCATTTTCTGTTTATATTTCAATCCAATAGTACCTCAATGTGTAAAACTATTAAAATGTTTCAACATGAACATATTTTCCTTTTCATAAAATGGTATTAAACAGATGGGTGTTTGGACTGTGAACTGTGCTTAGCACAGCTTCTAGTTCATTACAACTTAAACAACAAATCAGTTACAAGAGGAAGTTTCAACATCAAAATATTATCAAAATGTCAATTTTCTAAAATAACTCTGTGTATATTAGAAAATTACTGATAAACATTATAAACAGGGCAATGGGGACCCTGCAACATCCTATCCCAGTATTATGTCTCCAAGTCTTTTTTTCGTTGAAATAACCACCAAAGATAATTTCAGACATCTGTTTTTGTTAAAGTTGTTAAAATAAAAGGCAAATGCTGCAGATGCAAGAGATTGGAAATAAAAAAAAGAAAATACTGGAAACACTCAACAGATCAGGCAGCATGTAGGAGAGTGGAAGGGGGTTAACATTTTAAGTCAATAACCTTTTGTCGAAATCTTCTCTCCAGTGTTTGCTGCACTTAATAAAGTTTTAGTTACTTTGTTAAGTCATGGTAATTACTTTGCAAGAAACCTGCGCCCCTCCTGACATCATTTCATGCCTCTTTTTAAATCAAACCTGTTTTCATTTTAATAAAATATCAATAAACCAGTTTTCTTGAATTCTTTTTTCTTTCATTATTTCCCCCTTTAATTATTGAAAAGTCTGCCTCTTTAATTTTGGCCTTTTTTTTTTTGCAGTCAGTATTCTACAATGCTGCTCTTGTTTTAATAGAAACATAGGCATAGAAAATAGGAGCAGGAGTAGGCCATTTGGCCCTTCGAGCCTGCTCTGCCATTCATTATGATCATGGCTGATCATCCAACTCAATAACATGTTCCCGCTTTCGCACCCCCCTCCACCCCCAGCCTAGCATCTCCTCCCTCCCGCCGCTAACTCAATAGCCCAGGTTGTGCTCTTGTTTCGTATTGCCTCATAGTTTTTAATAACCCATTCTGCTACCATTTTTATTGTCTACTTCTGGATTTTTTTGAAACAGCAATTGTAGGACTTTCTAACACCCAGTTGTACTAGCTTGTTAATAATTGCTTTTACTGGATTTTTCCTCCTTTCCCTGTGCTTTTTTAATTGCTCAGTTCTGCAGTTTGTGTTTTTCAATAGCTCCATTAGTTTTTCTTTCTTGCCTCATCTTTTTAAAAGTCCCATTGTGCAATGTATTTTTTGTTTCTTCACATTTTAAAAAACCTCATTGTGCTCTTTTTACTTTTCTTTTAATCTCATTATATTTTATTAAAATTTTTTTGTTCCCCTGCGCAATTTTCCCTTTATTGGGGAATTCTGCTCAACTTGGATTCTTTTTTTCCACATCACTGCATTCCTATGGAACCAAAAATCCGAGATCAAAGTATCCCGTTTTCAGGCATGGGGGGTCACGATTTGCCTTGAGGTCCCATTGAGGCAGGCAGGATGAAAGCTTTGTGCTGCTGCCTCATTCCAATTAATTCAGCTTGCAGCCCAGTGTTAAATGCACTTCTAGCCTGCCCCGATGACAGGATGACTTCTTAGAGAAACAGGAGTCTCAGTAGCTGGTCATGGACAGCCCACCTGCAGTGCAGGTGTCCTGGATGCCTCCTCCCTGCCTCCTCTTCCTTCTCTATCTAAGGTGGCCTCTGAATGCTTGGTGGTAAGAGCTGCATCGTCATGAAAGCTAGGTTGTGAAGGATGCAGCAGACCACAACATACTTGGACACATTGGAAAGCGCCCCCTGAGCAGTCCAGGCAGCGAAATCGTTTCAGGACGCCAACAGTTTGCTCCATAATGTTCTTTGTGGCTGCACGGCTCTTCTTAAAGGTGTGTTGTCCTCGCATGGTCGGGTGATGGAGAGGGGTCATGAGCCAGATGTATGGAGGATATCCCTTCTCTCCAAGCAGCCAGCCTCTGGTATGTCATGGGGGCCCAAAGACGGCAGGAACAGCTGACTGACTCAGGATGAAGGTATCATGGCTTCTGTCAGAATAATGAGCACTCATCAACATGATAATCTGGGCATGGTCACATACCAACTGCACTTTGATGGAGTGGTAGCCCTTGTGCTTCCAGTACATTTCCCTGTTTACAAGTGGCACCCACAAAGCCACATGCATTCTGTTGTAGGCGTGTAACAAGTTCACTACACATGTGATGAACCTTCTATGAGAACAGAGCCAGACATGTCCAATTTCACCAAAGGAGATTGAAAGGATGGTCAGCATCATCCATCTAAAGTTCAGTTTGATTCAAAAGCAGCTAAAGCAGAGCACGTGTGAAGCAGTCATGATCCTGTGTTCACGATTTCAATATTATGTCTGAACTTCCTCTCTACCTGGCCAACCCCAGTGAGAATGCAGATTCCAGTCTTTACACGATTGTTCAAGGACAGGAGGGAAAGCTGCACATTGGATGAATTCCTTCATGTATTAATCATACTCAGTTCCTTCCTGGAGATGTATATTGGTATCCCTGGAGGAGTCATTGGACTGGACTGAACTTCATTCCTGAGCATAGGACATAGCATGGTGTGAGGGCAAGGGGAGAGAAAATGAGGAATGTACTATTAAAGGAATACATCCAACCTTAAAATAAGTTTCTTGGTGTGACATAGTAGATACAAAAAGACTGCTTTCCATAAGCAGAGTCCCTAGAATTGTGTAACAAATGAAGATGGAGCACTGCAGCAGGATTACTTTTTCTTTAACACATTATCTTGGGAATCTAAAACCCTTGCTAATAAAATGTAGTTCCACGTGGAATTTTAATTTACTGAATAGAATTCTTCGTTTGCAACAAGAAAATACCAATTAAAGCTGCATTACACTAAAGATATTTTAAACCATAAAAGCTATTAACTAATTACTCTATTAAAAGAAATTAAAATTTCCCTTTGTAGATGTAGAAGAAATTGTTTTACAATCAGAACCCCTCTTATACTGTGCCACTGCAAGGCTCTGGACCAGGTGCTGGATGGTGGTATTAGATTGGGCAGCTTAGGGTAGGCGGTATTATCACTGGACTAGTAACCCAGAGATCCAGGGTATTCCTCTGGGGAAAAGGGTTCGAATCCCACCACAGCAGAAGGTGGAATTTGAACTTAATAAAAATCTGGAATTAAAAACTAGTCTAATGATGGCCTAGAAACCATTGTCGATTGTTGTAAAAACCCATCTGGTTCACTAATGTCCTTTAGACAAGGAAATCTGCTGTCCTTACCTGGTCTGGCCTACATGTGACTCCAGACCCACAGCAATGTGGTTAACTCTTACATGCCCTCTGAAATGGCCTAGCAAGCCACTCAGTTGGACCTAACCACTACAAAGTCAATAAAAAGGAATGAAACCGGACGGACCACCCGGCATCAACCTAGGCACCGGAAACGACAACGGCAAACCCAGCCCTGTCGACCCTGCAAAGTCCTCCTTACTAACATCTGGGGCTTGTGCCAAAGTTGGGAGAGCTGTCCCACAGCCTAGTCAAGCAACAGCCTGACATAGTTATACTCACGGAATAATACCTAACAGACAATGTCCCAGACACTGCCATCACCATCCCCGGGTACGTCCTGTCCCACCAGCAAGACAGACCCATCAGATGTGGTGGCACAGTGGTATACAGTAGGGAGGGAGTTGCCCTGGGAGTCCTCAACATCGACTCCGGATCTTATGTAGTCTCATGGCATCAGGTTAAATATGGGCAAAGTAACCTCCTACTGATTACCACCTACCGCCCTCCCTCAGCTGATGACTCAGTACTCCTCCATGTTGAACACCACTTGGAGGAAGCACTGAGGGTGGCAAGGGCACAAAATGTACTCTGGGTGGGGGACTTCAATGTCCATCACCACGAGTGGCTCGGTAGCACCACTACTGACCGAGCTGGCCGAGTCCTAAAGGACATGTCTGCTAGACTGGGTCTGCGGCAGGTGGTGGGGGAACCAACACGAGGGAAGAACATACTCAACCTCGTCCTCACCAATCTGCCTGCCACGGATGCATCTGTCCATGACAGTATTGGTAGGAGTGACCACCGCACAGTCCTTGTGGAGACGATGTCCCGCCTTCACATTGAGGATACCGTCCATCGTGTTGTGTGGCACTATCACCGTGCTGAATGGGATAGATTTCGAATGGATCTAGCAATGCAAAACTGGGCATCCATGAGGCGCTGTGGGCCATCAGCAGCAGCAGAATTGTACTCAACCACAATCTGTAACCTCATGGCCCAGCATATCCCCCACTCTACCATTACCATCAAGCCAGGAGACCAACCCTGGTTCAATGAAGAGTGCAGGAGGGCATGCCAGGAGCAGCACCAGGCATACCTCAAAATGAGGTGTCAACCTGGTGAAGCTACAACCCAGGACTACTTGCATGCCAAACTGCGTAAGCAGCATGCGATAGACAGAGCTAAGCGATCCCATAACCAACGGATCAGATCTAAGCTCTGCAATCCTGCCACATCCAACCGTGAATGGTGGTGGACAATTAAACAACTAACTGGAGGAGGTGGCTCCACAAATATCCCCATCCTCAATGATGGGGGAGCCCAGCACATCAGTGCGAAAGATAAGGCTGAAGCATTTGCAACAATCTTCAGCCAGAAGTGCCGAGTTGATGATCCATCTCGGCCTCCTCCTGAAGTCCCCAGCATCACAGATGCCAAACTTCAGCCAAATCGATTCACTCCACGTGATATCAAGAAATGACTGAAGGCACTGGATACTGCAAAAGCTATGGGCCCTGACGATATTCTGACAATAGTACTGAAGATCTGTGCTCCAGAACTTGCCGCACCCCTAGCCAAGCTGTTCCAGTACAGCTACAACACTGGCATCTACCCTGCAATGTGGAAAATTGCCCAGGTATGTCCTGTACACAAAAAGCAGGACAAATCCAACCCAGCCAACTACCGCCCCATCAGCCTACTCTCAATTATCAGTAAAGTGATGAAAGGTGTCATCAACAGTGCCATCAAGCGGCACTTGCTTAGCAACAACCTGCTCAGTGATGCTCAGTTTGGGTTCCGCCAGGGCCACTCAGCTCCTGACCTCATTACAGCCTTGTTTCAAACATGGACAAAAGAGCTGAACTCAAGAGGTGAGATGAGAGTGACTGCCCTTGACATCAAGGCAGCATTTGACCGAGTATGGCATCAAGGAGCCCTAGCAAAACTGAGGTCAATGGGAATCAGGGGGAAAACCCTCCGCTGGCTGGAGTCATACCGAGCGCAAAGGAAGATGGCTGTGGTTGTTGGAGGTCAATCATCTGAGCTCCAGGACATCACTGTAGGAGTACCTCAGGGTAGTGTCCTAGGCCCAACCATCTTCAGCTGCTTCATCAATGACCTTCCTTCAATCATAAGGTCAGAAGTGGGATGTTCGCTGATGATTGCACAATGTTCAGCACCATTCGCAACTCCTCAGATACCGAAGCAGTCCGTGTAGAAATGCAGAAAGACCTGGACAATATCCAGGCTTGGGCTGATAAGTGGCAAGTAACATTCGCGCCACACAAGTGCCAGGCAATGACCATCTCCAACAAAAGAGAGTCTAACCATCTCCCCTTGACATTCAATGGCATTACCATCGCTGAATCCCCCACTATCAACATCCTAGGGGCTACCATTGACCTAAAACTGAACTGGAGTAGCCATATAAATACCGTGGTGACAAGAGCAAGTCAGAGGCTAGGAATCCTGAGGCGAGTAACTCACCTCTTGACTCCCCAAAGCCTGTCCACAATCGACAAGGCACAAGTCAGGAGTGTGATGGAATACTCTCCACTTGCCTGGATGGGTGCAGCTCCAACAACACTCAAGAAGCTCGACACCATCCAGGACAAAGCAGCCCGCTTGATTGGCACCCCATCTACAAACATTCACTCCCTCCATCGACGCACAGTGGCAGCAGTATGTACCATCTACAAGATGCACTGCAGCAATGCACCAAGGCTCCTTCGACAGCACCTTCCAAACCCGCAACCTCTACCAACTAGAAGGACAAGGGCAGCAAATACATGGGAACACCACCACCTGCAAGTTCCCCTTCAAGTCACACACCACCCTGACTTGGAACTATATCACCATTCCTTCACTGTCGCTGGTTCAAAATTCTGGAACTCCCTTCCTAACAGCACTGTGGGTGTACCTACCCCACATGGACTGCAGCGGTTCAAGAAAGCAGCTCACCACCACCTTCTCAAGGGCAATTAGGGATGGGCAATAAATGCTGGCCTGGTCAGCGACGCCCACATCCAGTGAATGAATAAAAAAAAAAAAGCTCGTTTTTAGGCCGGCGCAGACACGATGGGCTGAATGGCCTCTTTCTGTGCTGTAACTTTTCTATGGTTCTTCTATGATTCTATGCACTCAATGGCTTCCTAAACCATTGGGAATCCCACTAGTCCGGCAAAGCCACGTACCCACTTCTCCTGCTTCTCTGGTAAGAGAGACTATGAAGTCCCCTCTCTTGGCGTACAGGGCCTCTGTCACCTCCCTGATGCAGTGATGCATGGCAAACTAGGAAAGGTTGGCTAGATCCACTTGCTTAGAAGTTGAGAGTGACAGTGGCCTTGATGGCTACTGGCAGCATCACCCTTGCCCTGCTGTGCGTTGTAGGTCCTGTTGAAGGAGAAGGCTCAGTTTAGTGACCACCTCCTTGGTGGGTAGGGCCTTCTGTTGAGAGCCCTCCTCCTTCTCCCTCAGTGCACAGCTTCCCCTCGCTGCAGCCTGTGCTCCATGTCCCTATCAAGTTGCAACCCAAGAGGAATTGCAACTATATTCCCCCATAATTCTAGCAGGTTCTCTGTTGACCTCCCTATAAGGATGCAGCAACACAGCCTTCAAAATTCAACAAGTCAACAAAACTCCTACAAGAACACACCACACTACTTCCATAAACTTTGCAAGAGCAAAAGTAAGTCAAAAGCATCTCACCTGGAAGTTGGATGATTGGCCCTTTAAATGTTAGAGTGGCCACTTGGGTCCTGCCGGAGGTGGCCAGAAGTCTTCGGCCGTCATTATTTCTTTACAGGGCTTCCTTAGCATCGGCACCAGCGGTGCAAGAGCCCAATTTTGCAGCCCTAACTCCTCATTACTCCAATTCCCAACCCCACCCCCCCCCCACCCCCAACTATGCTCACTGTCTCGTTACATTCTCACTGCCCCATTACGTTCTCACAACACCTCCCCCTCACCTCTATACTCCCCAAAAATCTGCAATATTTCCCTCACCATTGGTCATTATCTTCTCAACTCACTTTCCCAGCTTACTTCTTCACTGTCATACCCTTCACAAGTCCTTACAAATAGACTAACCTAGTCCCTCATCTATAAACAGGATTTATACCACCAACTGTAACCAAATGCCATAAGTGATGCCTTTTATGAGGAAGCGCCATATCCTCAGATTCCCCGCAAGCAACACCATGGGAAATTCACAGACTGCTAGAAGTCTTGCACATAGCAAGCAGTTCTGGTAAGTGTCATAATTATGATCCACAACACTTTCCCCATCACATTTCAATCAAATTGATGGAACAGAATGACTTACTCATCATCTATTAATATTACATTAATTTTACAATGCTCACATCTTTCCTGGAATTTTACTGTTGAATGCCAAGAACCTTACGATTATTACATACTCTAATGCAATAAACATTTTGCAGATAAAGGTGACTGAGTCATGCACAGAAGTATAGCTTCCTGAACAAAGAACAAAGAACAAAGAAAATTACAGCACAGGAACAAGCCCTTCGGCCCTCCAAGCCTGCGCCGATCCAGATCCTCTATCTAAACATGTCGCCTATTTTCTAAGGGTCTGTATCTCTTTTCTTCCTGCCCATTCATGTATCTGTCTAGATACATCTTAAAAGACGCCATCGTGCCCGCATCTACCACCTCCGCTGGCAACGCGTTCCAGGCACCCACCACCCTCTGCGTAAAGAGCTTTCCACGCATATCCCCCCTAAACTTTTCCCCTTTCACTTTGAACTCGTGTCCTCTAGTATTTGAATCCCCCACTCTGGGAAAAAGCTTCTTGCTATCCACCCTGTCTATACCTCTCATGATTTTGTACACCTCAATCAGGTCCCCCCTCAACCTCCGTCTTTCTAATGAAAATAATCCTAATCTACTCAACCTCTCTTCATAGCTAGCGCCCTCCGTACCAGGCAACATCCTGGTGAACCTCCTCTGCACCCTCTCCAAAGCATCCACATCCTTTTGGTAATGTGGCGACCAGAACTGCACGCAGTATTCCAAATGTGGCCGAACCAAAGTCCTATACAACTGTAACATGACCTGCCAACTCTTGTACTCAATACCCCGTCCGATGAAGGAAAGCATGCCGTATGCCTTCTTGACCACTCTATTTACCTGCGTTGCCACCTTCAGGGAACAGTGGACCTGAACACCCAAATCTCTCTGGACATCAATTTTCCCCAGGACTTTTCCATTTACTGTATAGTTCACTCTTGAATTGGATCTTCCAAAATGCATCACCTCGCATTTGCCCTGATTGAACTCCATCTGCCATTTCTCTGCCCAACTCTCCAATCTATATATATTCTGCTGTATTCTCTGACAGTCCCCTTCACTATCTGCTACTCCACCAATCTTAGTGTCGTCTGCAAACTTGCTAATCAGTCCACCTATACTTTCCTCCAAATCATTAATGTATATCACAAACAACAGTGGTCCCAGCACGGATCCCTGTGGAACACCACTGGTCACACGTCTCCATTTTGAGAAACTCCCTTCTACTGCTACTCTCTGTCTCCTGTTGCCCAGCCAGTTCTTTATCCATCTAGCGAGTACACCTTGGACCCCATGCGCCTTCACTTTCTCCATCAGCCTGCCATGGGGAACCTTATCAAACGCCTTACTGAAGTCCATGTATATGACATCGACAGCCCTTCCCTCATCAATCAACTTTGTCACTTCCTCAAAGAATTCTATTAAGTTGGTAAGACATGACCTTCCCTGCACAAAACCATGTTGCCTATCACTGATAAGCCCATTTTCTTCCAAATGGGAATAGATCCTATCCCTCAGTATCTTCTCCAGCAGCTTCCCTACCACTGACGTCAGGCTCACCGGTCTATAATTACCTGGATTATCCCTGCTACCCTTCTTAAACAAGGGGACAACATTAGCAATTCTCCAGTCCTCTGGGACCTCACCCGTGTTTAAGGATGCTGCAAAGATATCTGTTAAGGCCCCAGCTATTTCCTCTCTCACTTCCCTCAGTAACCTGGGATAGATCCCATCCGGACCGGGGGACTTGTCCACCTTAATGCCCTTTAGAATACTCAACACTTCCTCCCTCCTTATGCCGACTTGACCTAGAGTAATCAAACGTCTGTTCCTAACCTCAACATCCGTCATGTCCCTCTCCTCGGTGAATACCGATGCAAAGTACTCGTTTAGAATCTCACCCATTTTCTCTGAGTCCAAGCATAACATTCCTCCTTTGTCCTTTAGTGGGCCAATCCTTTCTCTAGTTACCCTCTTTCTCCTTATATATGAATAAAAGGCTTTGGGATTTTCTTTAACCCTGTTTGCTAAAGATATTTCATGACCCCTTTTAGCCCTCTTAATTCCTGATTTCCATTCTCAAATGAACATATAGTATGTAAAGAGAGAAAGTCACCTGGATGTTCAAACTTTGACAAGCAGCCATCACTAGATGGATAAATGAAAGGGTTCTGCTTCCTGGCAGGAACCCAAACAAATCCGTCTATTTATATCTGCACAGCTTGAAGTGAGAAGGAGGATTAAGAGGCCAATTATGCCCCACATATAATATTTACTGAGAACTATCCATTTGGGGAAGAGAAACTTTCCGAGCTTCAGAATTTGAATATGAATATATTTAGTCAAACGACATTCACCTCAAGAGGGTGAAGAGGAGATTTACCAAAATATTTCAGGGATGAGGTATTTGGCTACATAGTTAGGATAAAGACGCTGGAGATGTTTTCCTTGGAGCAAAGGAGATTGAGGGGAGATTTGATAGTGGTGTACAAGATTATGACAGGTTTAGATCAGGTAGACAAAGATAAGTGATTCCCATTAGCTGATGGTACAAGGACAAGGGGACACAGATTTCAGGTTTTGGGCAAGTGATGCAGGGAGGATGTGAAGACCTGGAACTCACTGCCTTTGAGGGTGGTGGAAGCAGAAATGATCAATGATCTCAAAAGGAAATTTTATGGGCACTTGAGGGAAATAAACTTGCAGGGCTGCAGAGATGGAGCAGGGGATGTTAGTTGTATTTCAATCATGTTTAATTATATGCAGGTGGAGGGCATTAATTGAGGTTTCACTTGAGCACATATAAAGAGACACTTACTGAAACTGTGGGGTAGTTGAATTAGGAGGTGTGTGCTTGTAATGTTTCACTCTGTAAATTAATGTAAATCTGAGTAAAGATTGAGTACAGTATCACCCTTCACCAACTGGCTTTCTGGAGTACAACAGGAGAATGGGATTGACTGGATTGCTCTACAGAGAGCCAGCATGGACTCAATGGGCCAAATGGCCTCCTTCTCTATTGTAATGGCTCTATGACCTATATAATCTCATGTTTAACAATTTTGGAGTTCCATATATATTGAATGCAGGGTAATCTCAACTTCCTCCTGTGTAGCAGCAAAATTTGTAATTAATGGCTCTGTAATTTTCTTAAAGATGGAAGTAGCTTACGCAAACCAGGGCAAGTACCTTCAGCCACGTGTTCAAAACCAATAACGACATTTGGTATTTGAGGTTAGGGAATTTTCAGGAGCCAGGAAACTGGAAATTTACAATAAATTGTTGAAACTGCAGATTATAGAAATGTTTTCTCCTCCAACTATACAATTTTAACAAAGATTGTTAAAATCACTATGAAGAAAGTATCGTGGCCATTTCCCTCAACAGATATGTGAGAGCAAATGTTGCAAACTGAACAGACTTTCATCATGTGCAGTAGTATAGAACTGTATGTTACATTAAGAATATATAACTCACTGTTCACCATTTTCTTCTGGAGGAAAGTAGTGTTTCACAACTTCCACAAACTCATCCACATGCAGCTCCCTCGTATAAATGACTGCATTGGGGCCTGCATCAAATGTGTACACTACCTAACATAAACAAAAATGGATCAGAAACAAAAGTGCTCTACGTTTAATCAAAAAGCAATGCAAAGCCTATCTAACCCACAGACTATCTGTATACTTTCAGTATATTCTGAATTACTGTGCATTTCCTTTTTATTTCTTCCCTCAGTTCCCACTGTACCGTGGAGTTCATTTCAATGCTCTTCAGGAACCAAAGGAAGAATTAGCATGCAGATGTTTATAATCAATCAGTGAGCAATTTTAATGTAACATAAGAATTGTTCCATTAGATTCCCAATAGATAAATTAAATGGTGCATTACCAAGTTGAAGGTGCCTGGTATGTTGAAATGCATGCACATTTGTAGGAACAGGTGTCTGCAAGCAATCAGAGGCTTTCAGTGTAGGCCATGGCTGTGAACATGTAAAATATATACTCACGTAAAAGATGGGGAGTTCACACCCTTTATTGTCAGAGCTTTGTCTTAATTAAGGATTTCCACTGTGTCTAGGACTTTGTGTTTGTCTCGTGGTGCGATACTGTATTATGATATAGTGTTCCTTCACAACATCACAAGTTACAGTTGACAAGTGCACCTAGAGCCAAGCACAGAAAAAGTCCAGCCATAGTATTGCAAGTGAAGGCAGAAATTGGGAGCTGGAGCCTTCAGTACCTTTGCAATCTTTGATCCTCATCCTAGGTATGGAACGATTTGTTCCACCTCGCTTTCCTCCTTTAATACACTTCTTAAAGCCTACTTCTTTGACCAAACGTTTGGTCATCTGACTGAATATCTAGTAATGCGGCTTGGTATCTATATTTTGTTTTCTAATGCTCCTTTGAAGCGCTTTGGGACATTTTATTACATTTTAAAGGCACTATATAAATATAAGATGGTGGTGGTGTTTGGGGATGGGGTTGGAATGGAAAGGGGGAGGAATAGCGAAAAAGCATTTATCTTGTATCCAAGTGTATTTGGCAAATTTTACGTACATGAATCAACTCCCAACTCTTGCTAATAAATGGAATACAGCATGCTTAAAATGAATGGAAGTGATAAAGTATTAAAAAAATGCAAAACATTTGCATAAATCAAGGCTATTTGGCACCAATCATTACTTCTTGTATTTCTATTCAGATTCAAGTTATCATTTTTGACTTTAAGAAATGCTGTTCGAGTTAGGGAATAGACACAGAGATAGGGAAGGGAGTTGTGCTTTTCCTTGCCCAACTGAATATTTGAGTTTTTTTACAAAAAGTTATCTTAGATATGGTACATTATTTTTCAGCGTGAAACATATTGGCCCAGAGGGTTTGTCTGTAGAGTTGTGCAAATGCTCAGAACAATGCACGGTCTTAGGCGGAGGAGTCAAGATACTTAGACAATATCCCTGGGGCTCAGCTAGGGCAGAGGGATATCACAGAACTGTTACAGTGCGGAAGGAAGCTATTCACACTGTGTCCACACTGACTGTCTAACCAATTCACCTAATGCCATTCCCCTGCCTTCTCCCCGTAACCCTGCACATTCTTCCTTTTCAGATAAGTCGAATTCCCTTTTGAAGGCCTCAATTGAATCTGCCTCCACCGCACTCTCAGGATATAAAGAAAGCCTTTGCAGCATGGAATCATTTCAATTGGGGTCTCAGACTTCCCCTGGAGTCAGACAGGACTTTTATCCCATTTAGATTTTAGCTCAGGCCCAAAGCTGAAAGGACACTACAACACCTCTGAATGATTTGAAATGTCCGAGGAGCATTTTGGTCAGAACATGTACTAAACTAGCAAAAAGTGATTTTATCAATTCTCCAATGGAAGTTCATGTATCATGTTTAGTTTGAGAAATGAGTGGCGTTTTGAATAGGTGTATATACACCTTTTAAGTCACAGTGTTAGACATAACTACTGTATGGATAATAGTACACATCTTACCCGTGTCTCTCCAAAGTGGGAGTTGTATTTATGTACCAGGTTAATGATGCGTTTGGAAATATCACTGAGATAAAAGATTGGAGGGAAGGTGTCGAGACATGTTGCATGAAACTGATTACTGTCCTTCATTGTTAACTGTCCAAAGATCTCAAAATCTTGCCGTTTGATTGCTTCAATCATTTCCTTCATTCGTTTTGGAACAATTTGCGTACGATACTGAAAAACAGAAAATGCACATTCCCTTTCAGTTATGGACTGGTTTCCCCAAGTTATCCTCTCAACCACTCAGTCATCTATTTTCTATCACCTTCTTCCAATTGGGAAGCAAGAAAACCCCTGACCTGTTCCATGAACCCCACCACAATCATCTCTGAAAGGTCACAGATTAATTATCAGTTCTTAAATAATTTTTTTTCGGGGATAGGTTTTCTTTTATCCTTCAGTTCAGCGACACAGCAGAACATAACAATTAATTTCACCACCAGGACCTGATGGCTGAATCCAGACCAGAATAAAGGGATGGAAATTATCTCTGTGATAGGTGTAAAGTCCTAAGTGATGCTGGCCCTGGTGCTACTAGATTTAATGAATCCACTTTCATAACTTTGTCATGGTGAAATCTGAACTCTGGATTGCCAATGCAGTAGCATAGTCAAGACATTACCATAGCCAGCAGTCATCTAGGGTTCCTATTCAATGTGCCATCATTTTAAGTTGTGTTAGGGGCTAACTAACCCACCTTTTTAAATGGATACTTCTTCTGTTAGGCCATTTACAATGGGCGTCCTCTTAAATGATTTTTTTTTTATACAGATGGCTGTGAGGCATTGGAAGGCAATGCCGGAGATAGTGACTGACGCAGAGCCATGTCCACATTTAAAGCTAGGTTAGATAAGTGGTTCAAGGAAAGGGGGAAAGAAAGCAAATCAGGAAGAGGGATTAGGACTACAGCATTCGTGGAAGACCAGTACCAGTATTGACTGACTGAACAGAACAGACCATTTCTTTGTTGTAATTTTTATATAATCCTCAGTTTACAAAAGACTTCTAATGCTTCAAAGGAAAGGAGTTCACACCTTCAGCAGTGGACTGGTCTTGACACTGGTTTGCATCCCAGCAGTACTACCGACTGGCTTCTGTTCTGCACTAACCTGGAAAAGAAGCAAAAGGAGCTGAGGTTCTAGAACTGTTCATTTCCACAGGAGATTGAAACACTCAGAAGCAGGACATTTAGAACAAGTTAGAATTAGAAGATTTTAGGCTAGCAAAGTGATATGTCATTCTCTGGCCAACCTCATAACTACTTTTTTAAAATCCGAGTTTAGTATAATCTTGGTTTCCACTAAAAGATTGTAATGGAGGTAAATAAAGTAAATACATGGAAAGTAAGAGCTACATAACAGAAGAGGTTTATGGCAACGTTTATATGTCAACATGTTTTGCCACACAAAGAACACTCAAGGGCTATAACAGCATTTCTATTTCAGTAATGAAACAACTAACATGCTGATGATACTGACGGCTGCAAAGCAGAAATACATACCTACTGATAGTAGTAGCTACTTAGGGTCAAAATTAGGACTGTTGGAAGAGAGGGAAAAAAGGAGGCAAATTGTAAAGTGCAAAAACTCTGATAAACTTTGGCACTTAATAAATAATTGATATATATGCTGACTGAATTGATGTTTGTATTTGTTCCTTTTCATAGTTCTTGAATTATGCAAACAAAACTACCATATAAAAAAATCACTTCATACTAAACAATAATTGACTGTTATATGAAACAAAAGGTGTATCATGTTTGAAAACTAGACTTAGTGAAGCTTTTGACTGAATCATTTCTGAGTTAGCTTATGTTGTTAGGGTTGCTTTAGAATATCCATTAACAGATCAATTTTGTAAAGTTTATGGAGAGTTGGGATATTGAGTACGAAGCAGTATGTTTAATGATGCAAGGAAATATCAACTAGTTGCTCGTGACAATCTTAGCATAATAGCCCTTTGTTAATAATGTCCCATTTTTAAGGGTTATTTACTAACAAAGGAATACACAGAAGCATCCTTCTCCTCTCCAGGTATGACCATTCCTTATATATCCTTTCTATCCTGTGCTAAAGCTTTACAGAAAACTAACATTAAAAAGGGCTAATGCTTTCTTGCACCACACATTCTGAGACAAGCATTCTGCGTATTACACCAAAGTGCAGAAGGAATTCCATATTCTTTCTACTTATTACAAAATTGCTAGTGCAGCTTGTTCAACCACCCACTTGTACACGAGTGACTACATACAATGAAAATGTTGGCTACTGCAGTATGTATTGCAACTGTTTCTCTTAGTCATTACTGTTCACTAATAGGCAACCAGATGAAAACCCAACCCTCCATGATAAAGAGTCTCCAATGTATCTTTTATTTCTCTAACTTCTCTCATTATTGCCTCCTTTTTCTTCATCACTTCCAACTTCAGTGTTCTCCACCTAAATTGCAGACAATTATTTAATATCACCTCGCCCTCTTTTCACAGTTCTGTTTCTACTTATAAATTGTTCATCTCTCAGGTCTGACAGAAGTTCATTCATCTGAAATGTTAACTCTACCTTCCTTTCTACACACATGCTGCCTGACCTGCTGAATGTTTCTAGTTTTTCCGTTTCTATTCCAGTGTCGTATATGTTCATTTGAAACACGGTGGCTGAAATGTTTTACATTTTTTGGAGGACACACAATTGTCCACAGCCTACTCGACACTGTTAAAACAATCTCCAGCTAATCCTGCATTTGAAGTGAAAAAGAATGGATGTAAACATAATTGTTAAAAATGCAGCCTTGTGTACAAACAGGGACAAGAGAGGTACTGACTCTATAGAATGGCTTTATTCAGTTTGCCATGGACTCACCACTAGTATAAGAACTCTGAGCTCTGGCCAGTGAGTTTCTGGCTCGATCTGCTGCGCAATGCTATCGCTCCCATCTTCTTTCTCTCCCATGATCCATTGCACAAACCCTCCGTACATGCTTCTGCATGCACTGCCTGAGCCCTGGCGAGCAATTTCAGACAGCTCTCCTTCCAAACCATACAGCTTGGCAAGTGCGTATACTGCAAAGGAGGAACATCAGTTAGTCAATCACATCAAAACATAGAAAGACTTGCATTTATATAGCGCCTTTCACAATGACTGGATATCCCAAAGCACTTTACTGCCAATGAAGTACTTTAGAAGTGTAGTCACTGTTGTTAAGTAGGAAATGCGGCAGCCAATTTGAGCACAGTAAGCTCCCACAAACAGCAACGTGATAATGCCAGATATTGTTTTAATAATGTTGATTGAGGGATAAGTATTGGCCAGGACACCAGGGACAACTCCCCTGCTCTTCTTCGAAATTCTTCTTCGGAATCTTTCACATCCACCTGAGAGGACAGAGAGGGCCTTACTTTAACGTCTCATCCCGAAGACAGCGCTTCTGACAGTGCAGCACTATCTCAGTCATGGTCTAGAGTGTCAGCTTAATTTTTGTGCTCAAGTCCTGGAGTGACCGGATTGGCTGGTAGGAAATTTGTACTGAATTTGAAAATAAAACATTGATAAAAATTGATTAAAACCCTAATTAATAAGTAGAGTAACTAAACCTGAGGGAAATTACTGTATTTAGTTAGCATTTAATATTTATAGTAGAAATCTAGCACTAGGGACCATATAGTTAATTGTAACATAATTTAGTAAGGATTTAATAAGTATTTATTTATTTTGAATTAATTTATTAATTAGTGCTAGAAATGTCAGTCAGAGGGGTAAAGTTTCACAGATTCACTTGTGAGATGTGGGAGGTTCGTGACACTTCCAGCGTTCCGGACGACTACATCTGCAGCAAGTGTACCCAGTTGCAGCTCTTCACAGATCGCATGGATCGGTTGGAGCGGCAACTGGATGCACTTAGGAGCATGCAGGTGGCAGAAAGCGTCATAGACAGGAGTTTTAGCGAAGTGGTTACACCCAAGGTGCAGGCAGATAGATGGGTGACTGCTAGAAGGGGCAGGCAGTCAGTGCAGGAATCCCCTGTGGCTATCCCCCTCTCTAACAAGTATACGTTTTGGATACTGTTGGGGGGGGGGGGGGGGGATGGCCTTTCAGAGGAAAACAACAGCAGCAGCCAGAGCAGTGGCATCACGGCTGGCACTGTTGTTCAGCAGGGAGGGACAAAGCGCAGAAGAGCAATAGTTGTAGGGGACTCGATAGTCAGGGGCACAGATAGGCGCTTCTGTGGACGTGAAATAGACTCCAGGATGGTATGTTGCCTCCTTGCTGCCAGGGTCAAGGATGTCTCTGAACGGACAGGGGGCATTCTGAAGGGGAAGGTTGAACAGCCAGAGGTTGTGGTACACATCGGTACCAACGACATAGGCAGGAAGAGTGACGAGGTCCTGCAGGGGGAGTTTAGGGAGTTTGGTAGAAAGTTAAAAGACAGGACTTCGAGGGTTGTAATCTCTGGATTACTCCCTGTGCCACGTACCAGTGAGGCTAGAAATAGGAAGATAGTGCAGCTAAACACGTGGCTGAACAGCTGGTGTAGAAGGCAGGGTTTCAGATATCTGGACCATCTCTTCAGGGACAGATGGGACCTGTACAAGAAGGATGGGTTGCATCTAAACTGGAGGGGCACAAATATCCTGGCTGCGAGGTTTGCTAGGATCACTCGGGAGGGTTTAAACTAGTGTGGCGGGGGGTGGGAACCAGAGCAGTAGGACAGCAAGTGAAATAAATGAGGGGGAAGTAGTAAATAAGGCCAGTAAGACTAAGAGGACGAGCAGGCAGGGAGATGTTGCGGAGCACAGCGGGACTGGTGGTCTGAAGTGCATTTGTTTCAATGCAATATAACAGGTAAGACAGATGAACTTAGAGCTTGGATTAGTACTTGGAACTATGATGTTGTTGCTATTACAGAGACTTGGTTGAGGGAAGGACAGGATTGGCAGCTAAATGTTCCAGAATTTAGAAGCTTCAGGCGGGATAGAGGGGGATGTAAAAGGGGTGGGAGAGTTGCATTACTGGTTAAGGAGAATATCACAGCTGTACTGGGGGAGGACACCTCAGAGGGGTCATGCAGCGAGGCAATATGGGTGGAGCTCAGGAATAGGAAGGGTGCAGTCATGATGTTGGGGGTTTACTACAGGCCTCCCAACAGCCAGCGGGAGGTAGAGGAGCAGATATGTAGACAGATTTTGGAAAGATGTAAAGGTAACAGGGTTGTAGTTGTGGGTGATTTTAACTTCCCCTATATTTACTTGGACTCACTTAGTGCTAGGGGCTTGGATGGGGCAGAATTTGGAAGGAGCATCCAGGAGTGCTTCTTGAAACAATATGTAGATAGTCCAACTAGGGATGGGGCCGTACTGGACCTGGTATTGGGGAATGAGCCCGGCCAAGTGGTCGAAGTTTTAGTAGGGAAGCATTTCGGGAACAGTGACCATAAATCGTAAGTTTTAAGGTACTTGTGGCTAAGGATAAGAGTAGTCCTTGGGTGAAGGTGCTAAATTGGGGGAAGGCTAATTATAACAATATTAGGCAGGAACTGAAGAATTTAGATTGGGGGCAGCTGTTTGAGGGTAAATCAACATCTGACATGTGGGAGTCTTTCAAACGTCAGTTCATTAGAATCCAGGACCAGCATGTTCCTGTAAGGAAGAAGGATAAGTTTAGCAAGTTTCGGGAACCTTGGATAACGCGGGATATTGTGAGCCTAGTCAAAAGGAAAAAGGAAGCATTCGTAAGGGCTGGAAGGCTAGGAACAGACGAAATCCCTTGAGGAATATAAAGACAGTAGGAAGGAACTTAAGCAAGGAGTCAGGAGAGCTAAAAGGGGTCATGAAAAGTCATTGGCAAGCAGGATTAAGGAAAATCCCAAGGCTTTTTATATGTATATAAAGAGCAAGAGGGTACCCAGCGAAAGGGTTGGCCCACTCAAGGACAGAGGAGGGAATCTATGTGTGGATCCAGAGGAAACTGGCTAGGTACTAAATGAGTACTTTGAATCAGCATTCACCAAAGAGAAGGACTTGGTGGATGATGAGCCTAGGGAAGGGAGTGTAGATAGTCTCGGGCATGTCGTTATCAAAAAGGAGGAGTTGGGCGTCTTGCAAAGCATTAAGGTAGATAAGTCCCCAGGGCCTGGTGGGAATAGAATTATGAATCCAGGACCAACATGTTCCTGTAAGGAAGAAGGATAAGTTTCCCAGAATACTGAGGGAGGCAAGGGAAGAAATTGCTGGGGCCTTGACAGAAATCTTTGCATCCTCATTGGCTACAGGTGAGGTCCCAGAGAACTGGAGAATGGCCAATGTTGTTCCTTTGTTTAAGAAGGGTAGCAAGGATAATCCAGGAAATTATAGGCCGGTGAGCCTTACGTCAGTGGTAGGGAAATTATTGGAGAGGATTCTTCGGGACAGGATTTACTCCCATTTGGAAACAAACAAACATATTAGCGAGAGGCAGCATGGTTTTGTGAAGGGGAGGTCATGTCTCACTAACTTGATTGAGTTTTTTGAGGAAGTGACAAAGATGATTGATGAAGGAAGGGCAGTGGATGTTATCTATATGGACTTCAGGAAAGCCTTTGACAAGGTCCCTCATGGCAGACTGGTACAAAAGGTGAAGTCACACGGAATCAGAGGTGAGCTGGCAAGATGGATACAGAACTGGCTCGGTCATAGAAGACAGTGGAAGGGTGCTTTTCTGAATGGAGGGATGTGACTATTGGTGTTCCGCAGGGATCAGTGCTGGGACCTTTGCTGTTCGTAGTATATATAAATGATTTGGAGGAAAATGTAGCTGGTCTGATTAGTAAGTTTGCGGACGACACAAAGGTTGGTGGAGTTGCAAATAGTGATGAGGATTGTCAGAGGATACAGCAGGTTATAGATCGGTTGGAGACTTGCGCGGAGAAATGGGAGATGGAGTTTAATCCGGACAAATGTGAGGTAATGCATTTTGGAAGGTCTAATGCAGGTGGGACGTATACAGTAAATGGCAGAACCCTTAGGAGTATTGACAGTCAGAGAGATCTGGGCGTACAGGTCCACAGGTCACTGAAAGTGGCAACGCAGGTGGATAAGGTAGTCAAGAAGGCATACGGCATGCTTGCCTTCATCGGTCGGGGCATAGAGTATAAAAATTGGCAAATCATGCTGCAGTTGTACAGAAACTTTAGTTAGGCCACACTTCGAATATTGCGTGCAATTCTGGTTGTCACACTACCAGAAGGACGTGGAGACTTTGGAGAGGGTACAGAAGAGGTTTACCAGGATGTTGCCTGGTCTGGAGGGCATTAGCTATGAGGAGAGGCTGGATAAACTCGGATTGTTTTCACTGGAACGACGGAGGTGGAGGGGTGACATGATAGAGGTTTACAAAGTTATGAGCGGCATGGACAGAGTGGATAGTCAGAAGCTTTTTCCCAGGGTGGAAGAGTCAGTTACTAGGGGACATAGGTTTAAGGTGAGAGGGGCAAAGTTTAGAGGGGATGTGCGAGGCAAGTTCTTTACACAGAGGGTGGTGAGTGCCAGGGACTTGCTGCCGGGGGAGGTTGTGGAAGCAGGTACGATAGCGACATTTAAGAGGCATCTTGACAAATACATAAATAGGATGGGAATAGAGGGATACAGTCCCCGGAAGTGCCGAAGGTTTTAGTTTAGGCAGGCATCAAGATCGGCGCAGGCTTGGAGGGCCGAATGGCCTGTTCCTGTGCTGTACTGTTATTTGTTCCTTGAGCACAAAAATCAAGGCTGACACTCCAGTACAGTACTGAGGGAGTGCTACACTGTTGGAGATGCCATAGCACCAAGATTGTAGAAGTATGTGCCAAATGATTAAAAGCAAAGGAAAATTGAATCATCCTCTTAATAATTATTTGAACTTAGATCACTGCCAGCAACCCAAATTTAATTCTCTCATGGAGATCTGAAGATGTAACTGAGGTCCAAAGTCTGATTTCTGGACAGCCTCGAACCTCTCTGCTTGAGCCCAAACTAATTCCCACCTCATATTGTCTGGATTGCATTTTAAAAAGGTCTACAATGCGTCTACCACTTACTTACCCAGACAAGCATAACCAGCTGCAGAGGATGCCAGACCCGCTGCTGTAGGAAAGTTATTTACAGAGCAGATATGAACTTTATAGTGGAGTGTTAATGTGTTGGAATGTCCATCACCACTGCTTCTTCTTTTTCTTGCTAGACGACGGACTAGGAGAAAGAAAATTCCAAACTCATGTGTATTTGTTGATTTAAGTGCTTTTGTAATTACAGATCGCACTTTTGTCATTTTAGAAACATGCTATAAAAACAGCCCACATTATTCTACAAATAAACTCTGCCACGAACAAACAGTTTCAATGTAAATACAGAACACTATTTATTCAATATAATCATTGAATCACTTCTGTTTAAATTCAGGCCTTGGATTGAAGTTGTGTACTTTTCCCATTTGTAAGGAAAATTGAGATTCTCAGTGTCCTTAAAATATGTAATAACCATATGAACCATGAAGTATATTGTTAAATGGATTCTTGATTGTTGCGTGGTTATAACCTGAGTGATTGCCAAACTGGCCCCAGAGAAATTCCGAACTAATATAGGATCTTAATGGGTTAGCTTTTGCAAAGCTGTCTAGTAAAGTTCAAAAAATCCACTTCAGTGCAATTTTTTGTGTTATAGATTCTGGTAAAATTGAAAATATTGCATTAGACTCTATATTGTGTTCAATTCAAAAACTCATGCTAATTTGGGAATTCTGCAATAAGTGTGATTTTAGGTGGCTCATAAAAAACATCGAAAAAGTATCAGAACCATAAGGGATCCTATTCGTTGAACCGAAATTGTAAATAGGACTAGCAAAAAGTCCTCCTTGATATTGCAAGATATATATGAAGAAAATGAGACAAGCAGGAGGTGAAAATAAAGAAATCACCAAGTTTTGTGTTAGTACCCATTAACTACCTAGAAAAATTTTAAAAAGGACGTGCATTTATACAGCACTGTTCATGACTACAGGTCATCCCAAAGCGCTTTACAGCCAATGAAGTACTTTTGAAGGGTAGTCACTGTTGTAATGTAGGAATAAAGGCCAAACACCAAGCGTTGCTGCATATTACAATTATACAAAAATGGAATGTGTGTGCAGTTTTCTTAGGCTTGTATAAAGCACCTTGTAAAAAAAAAATACCCCAAGATGGTTCATAGAGGTTAAATGAAATAGAACATCAAGTCAAAGGAGATAGCAGGACAGATGTGATCAAAAGCTTGATTCATGGGATCTGCTTTAAAGAGGATTTTAAAGAGTAAGGTGCAGAGGTGGAGGGATTTAGGGTTGGAAGTCCAGATTAAAGGCCTGCTACCCGACCCGAACCCGATGGGACGTGTTGGGCTTGGGTCAGGTCGGGTCGCACTTCCGGGTCTGGCATTCGGGCTCAGGTCGGACACACTCTGTCACCACCTCAGGTAACTGACTCTAATGTTAATTTACTTTTTGGACTTTAAAGGTGGTTTTGTTAGTTATTTTACGCTTTTGCAGGTAAGGAACAAAGTGAAAAACGGAAGGTAAGTTAACTGATGGTCAGGTCGGGTCGGGTTGGGCGCAGGGAAAAATTGGAAGAACTCGGGCAGGGTCAGATGGGGTTTTGTCGGGCTCGGGTCAGGTCTCATTTGCAGACCCGAGCAGGCCTTTAGTCCAGATCATGAGGCCAAAGAGTGATGGCGTAGTAGTATTGTCACTGGACTAGTAATCCAGAGACCCAGGGTATTGCTCTGCAGACATGGGTGCAACTCCCACCACAGTAGAAGGTGGAATTTGAATTCAATTAATAAAACTGGAATTAAAAGCTAGTCTAATGATTAGATCATCAGCAAATGATGGCCATGAAATGATTGTCATAAAAACCAAAAACTGAACTGTAGTAGCAATATAAATACCGTGGCTACCAGAGCAGGTCAGATGCTAGGAATCCTGCAGTGAGTAACTCACCTCCTGACTCCCCAAACCCTGTCCACCATCTATAAGGCACAAGTCAGGAGTGTGATGGAAAACTCTCCACATGCCTGGATGGGTACAGCTCCAACAACACTCAAGAAGCTCAACACCATCCAGGACAAAGCAGCCCACTTGATAGGCACCCCATCCACAAACATTCACTTCCTCCACCACCAACACACAGTGGCAGCAGTGTGTACCATCTATAAGATGCACAGCAGCAACGCACCAAGGCTCCTTAGACAGCACTTTCCAAATCCACGACCTCTGCCACCTGGAAGGACAAGGGCAGCAGATGCATGGGAACACCACCACCTGCAAGTTCCCCTCCAAGTCACACACCATCCTGACTTGGAACTATATCGCCGTATATCGCCGTTCCTTCCGTGTCACTGGGTCAAAATCCTGGGACTCCCTTCCTAATAGCAATGGGTGTACCTACCTCACATGGACTGCAGCGGTTCAAGAAGGCAGCTTACTACCACCTTTATTTTATTTTTATGTTTATTTTTTTATTTAGAGATACAGCACTGAAACAGGCCCTGCGGCCCACCGAGTCTGTGCCGACCATCAACTACCCACTTATACTAATCCTACACTAATTCCATATTCCTACCACATCCCCACCTATATTTCCCTACCATCTACCTATACTAGGGGCAATTTATAATGGCCAATTTACCTATCAACCTGCAAGTCTTTGGCATATGGGAGGAAACCGGAGCACCCGGAGGAAACCCACACAAACACAGGGAGAACTTGCAAACTCCACACAGGCAGTACCCAGAATTGAACCCGGGTCGCTGGAGCTGTGAGGCTGCGGTGCTAACCTTCTCTAGGGCAATTAGGGAAGGGCAATAAATGTTGACCTAGCCAGCGACTCCCACATCCCATGAACAAATAAAAAAAAGCTGATGACATTGCTGCCAACAGTGAGGTGAAGAGAGGGAGGATGCAACTAAACCACAAGAATTCAGAAATGGTGCATTTATCAAGGGCATGAATGTCACAATTATTGTTTGGCATACAGAAGCTTTAAAAAGGCAAGGATGTAATGAAACTGTTTTGATGAACATTGGTCCTTTATTATAAATAAAAGATACTCCAAGGAGAATGCAGAAGCTATTCCAAATGTAAAGAAGCCTGGATAACTGATGAGTGGGTGTCAAGTTCTTCCTCATTAGTAAACAAGATTTTCTACTCCACTTGTCCAGTGATTAATCAGTTTAAACCCCATATGATAGAGGTAATGAAATGTAAATTTACAAATCTGTATAGCAGATTGAAGCAAGCAGTTTAATAAACATGAACAATTATTTGCCAATTAGAATCTTTCAGTTCAACAAACCTGGCACTAATGTGATTACCAGAATAGTTAATGATAATCTGGAATTGCAGCATGATTCTATCTTGTTCTCGGGGCCACTAAACACCCATAATCTCCTTCCTCAAAAAATCTCTTGTTTTTGGTAGCATTTTGCACTAGCTGGTTCATACCAAAGCAAAAAGTGGGAACTAATTCATGATTAACATAGAGGAATCAACTCCTTCTAACATGGGCCAGGCACCATAGAACATTTTCTACTGCTATAGTGCAATTTTCAGAAACCCGATGAGGATTGTGTCATGGATACATACTTTCTCGCAAGCAAGACTGCAGCCTTGGGTGGTTGATATTTTCCTCTTTACCATTTAGCCATATTCTGTCCTCTTTGAAATCTCGGCTTGCAGCAACGGTAGTTGTACTTTTTAACTGAAATCACAAAAAAAGAAAGAGCTGGTGGAGTGAAATTGGTGAAACTCATCACGAGGATAGAGGAATTCATCCAAATTTGGACTTGAATTTATATAATGCCTTTCACAACTTCCAGCCATATTCGGATTGAGGAGGGAATTCAACATCCAATTCAGTAATTTTCAAGAGTCACTTCGGTAATGTAGGTCATGCGGCAGTCAATTTCGTGCAAGGCAAATTATGATTATATAAGAGTACCTGATAAGTTTATGTAGTTTCATAAGTTAATGTTGGTAAAAATTGTTAAATCACAATTTTTGTTTCAGCTTCTTTTGATATGCCCGTTTTCCCGTTATAGTAGTATGTTTTACAAGGGATGTGGGTGGCTACTGGCTTAAAACATGGACTTCTGTTACTAGTGCCAAGGCTTAAACATATTCCAGTCAAATGAGATGAATATTCCTAATACGGACACAGCTGACCAGCCTGAATGCTGTTCCCAAACAATAAAAGTACACCGCCGAAAAGTGACTAGCATTTGGTAGTTATTTCAACAATTACAATCAAAAGTCAGAGACTAGATAGTGCAGAAAGTGAAATGTTAAACTGCTCTTCTGAGATTGAGTTTCATCCTTTGCTAGGAAATATTCATATTGAGGAGGGAATTCAACATTACATTAGACCCATGCCAACTTGACCTGAAACTGCCAGATGCTAACCCAAAGCTGGAGGACAAATGCTATTAAATTAACAGTCTTTTTTTCATTAAACTGACAGCAACATTAGATTTTCCACTTTCACGCATTATTGGTTTCTGCTTATATAGGGCTTTTTTAAACTCCAAGTACGAATGACAGCTTTTATTCCTTCAAAGAAATATGCAGACTATTTTGAAAACCCTCACCAAATATCTATATTCTGAGATGAGGAGCCTTAAATAAAGGAACCAAACTGAATTTCTTCAGAGATGGTCCAGTACCAAGTCAGCTGCAATATTACATTTTATACCACTGAATTTAATGGATTACTGCATTTAAAAAAAATTCCTACTAAAATTTCCTCCTGCTCACCTCAAGGCACCGAGTCCAGCTGTAGAACCACTAATACCTCAATCAAATGGTCATTCTGCATGTGTAAGGCTAGACAAGGAACAATGGCAGACCATTTGTCAGACCAGAGTCCAGGCTTGTCCACACACAAGCACACACACATTCCATCAAGTGTCATTAGATGAATCAGGGTTCCCTTCCTAGTAATTAAGTGTCATTAGATAATTACTAGGAAGGGAACCCTGATTGATGCCCCCTCTCTTGCTCAGGGCTGAGACCAATAGTAGCACTTCAACTGCTGTCCTGGCTGTGGTCAGTTAATTCAGCACAGGCCAGGGATCGAACTGGTCTGTATGGCTTAGTACTACTATTGGTGACGTCTTTATCCATTAGGCCATCTGTAGATTTCAATTGATCAATTTGGCTGCAGGGTAAAACAGAGTGCAAATGTCAACCAAGAATGGGATTCAGGTTTGGACATTTAAATGCTCTGTCATCCATCAATCCTATTCTTAATCTTTTAAAGTCTTTATAATCTCAAACCTTACCTGATCTTGGTGTAGTGTTAGACTTAGTGAAGAATTAATTGGCAAAATCAGCTCTTCATCTCGTTTTCCCCCTACACGCAAGATATAAAATAGTTTTAGATTCTCATTAGATCCAGTAACCTTGAGTCTTTCCTGGTATCTACTATAAATCTGCTTTTTTTTTAAAAAACCAATTTTCTTTTATGTTTGATAGTCTGATTCTCTTGACTTACTTTGAATGAATAGTATGAGTTTATATCATCTCTAGAAACTTACTGTTACACTCTGTGCCTCTTGTGGCATTCTCTGAATGACACATTGCAGCACTACTTATGGGCAGCAACCCCAAATGCCCCATTTTTATTGGCTTCCCTCCCAGTGCAGCCTCTCAGGGCTAACTTCACCAACCTTCTTCATGCCCCACTCACCCCATCCACCACTGTCTTCTTGGGTTCGCCAGAGGAGCAGTAATCATCTCTGTATTTTCCTCCAGAATGCCCATTTACTCATAACGGAGAGCCTTCCCGACCACAACCTTATTGGGGATGGTTACAATGACATCCTGACTATACATTCTTCAACCTCTAATACCCCAATTATTACAGTGGTGGTGTGGCCCTATTAACTAAGTCACACATCAGTCTCTTCTCCCTACTCCTCTGGTATTCCTCCTACTTTGACGGCCTCACCATGTTCTGCCCCCTCACATTTCCTTTAAAATCCTCATTCTTCACTGCCACACCTCGTGTTTTCACCGAGATATCCTATCTCCTTTATTACATAAGCCTCTGCACTCAGCGACCCCTCATTTTCACTGATTGTAATCTCCATCACAGTTCACCCCACCCTCTCTCCTCTGAGGTAATTCATTGTTCAGGCCTCACTAAACCTCTCCCTCCATATAAACTTTCCTACAATATTCACAGCCAGTTCGCTTGATCATACCATCTCACATAGTATGCCAATTTTCACAATCTTGATCACAGAGAAGTCCATCTTTGACCAATCCTGTTTCCCTCACCACTCACAACCCCTACCCTCCTTTCAACCCCATTTCCTCCCATGTCTACTGCTGGGGGAAAAAAATCCTCTTCCTCACAAAATGTTCAACTGCACCTTCAAACACCCATCTGCCTAGTCTTTCGCCCACAATCACCATAATATTTTTGTATCCATCCATCTGCTTCACCATATCTTCAATACCTCTGTCACACCAAAATGTTTATATTCCCCCAGTATGGCCTTCCTCTTCACTCCCTCGAGCACAGTAGAATGCAGACTTAAGCCTATCTGGTGAACAACTGGTTTAGCCATCCATGGCTAGATCTGAAGTACCATCAGGCCTCATCTCTCCTCTTCTGAAACAACCCACTATCTCAGAGTCATCCTGGACAGCAACATTAACCCTCAAATTCTTTTCTCCACTACCAAATGTCTCCTTAAAGCCACCCATGACCCCTTTGTCCTTACAAACTACCACTCCATCTCCAACCTCACTTTCCACAAAAAGATGTCAACCCAGTGCAAACAGAAAAGAAATAGTTCACCATTTAATCCCTTATGACTCTAAATTTCTACTCCTGATAATGTAATTACTTTGTTTTGAGGAAGAAAGGCATTCTCTTCAACCCCAATCAGAAAACCATCTGTAAGGCTGAAATTACAATTTGATAGCTCGCAAAGCCCAAGTTATACGTCTGAACAATGGTCACTGACCTGAAACATTAACTCTGCTTCTCTCTCCACAGATGCTGCCAGACCTGCTGAGTATTTCCAGCCTTTCTTGCTTTTATACCCAGTTAGTCTTCCTGCTCCACAGCACTCTCATTGTAATTATGTGCTTGTGATGCAGTTGCCATTTCAAATGTTAGTAAGGAGCCAACTGCCCTATTAGTTTTTATTAACATTAAACAGTTAAGCAGAATTCACCGGACTACCTAGGGACTGACACTTCGTACTGAACAAGTTCAGTTTACATCAGTTGAAGTTAGATTAGTGCCACTATTAACCCCAAGCGATGGGGCTGGTGTAAGCCCCCTACAAAGAATCACAGAATCTTACAGCACACAAGGAGGCCATTCAGTCCACTGTGCCTGTGCCAGCTCTTTGAAAACGTTGTCCAATCTAGTCCCACACTCCAGCCTTTACCTGTCCAGGTAGCTGGTCCATTGAGAAGAACAAGGAAACAAAGGGAGCGGGAGATTGAGCCTGTTGAAAGGTTTAGTTTCAATACTCACAGTATTTTATTACAGCAATGTTCACAGGAGCCGTACAGGTAATGAACAACATGCTCTTATCCTCAGCCATTGATCAGATGCAGCAGCCACTGTCAATCCAACTCCGCGACCTCCAATCACGCCACGCGCCGACCTTTCAAGCGCTTCGCGCTGATTGGTTGGAGCTTCACAGCCGGTAAACTGACCGCCAATCAGTGAAAGCCAGCTTACCGTCACCCGTGGTAACCGATATTAACCAATCGTAACTGTGGTACGATCATACGTCGCCGGTTAAATTAGCCAATCAAGTAATGGAATTATGCCCGGACCTTTTACACCGAGACAACCGCGGGGAAACAAATCGATGTAGCTCACAACAACAACTGCCGCAGTAGCAAACCGGCACCATGTTTATGCGGGGCAGTAGGTGTCTGTCGGTGGGTTGCCGCTGGAGTTCGCTGTTGGACAGATTGTTGTTGAAACAAAAACAAGAAATGCTGGATTCACTCAGCAGGTCTGGCAGCATCTGTGGAAAGAGAAGCAGAGTTAACGTTTCGGGTCAGTGACCCTTCTTCGGAACTGTTCGGATTGTTGTTGAATATCGCTTGACAATAATGTTCAAAATCAATGTAAATAGCTCTCTGACTAATCTTCCACAGTAGAAGGGTCATTGACCCGAAACGTTAACTCTGCTTCTCTTTCCACAGATGCTGCCAGACCTGCTGAGTGGTTCCAGCATTTCTTGTTTTTGTTTCGGCTTCCACAGTGTTGGGTATGTGGGTATAGATATTTCAGACACTTTTTTGAGATTTCTGTCGTACCGTAGCCATGCTTCAGAGGCAGGATGGATGTGTGAAAGACCATAAACTGCTGTCTGGTGCTATTATGCTCAGCCTTTTTTTGCCCCTAGTTAAGTGTTGGATCAAAATTACAAAAGTCAGCTTGGATAATTTTAATCTTAAACTAAAGCAAAATACTGTGGATGCTGGAAATCTTGAATAAAAATAGAAAATACTGCAAATACTCAACAGCTCAAGCAGCATCTATGGAAGGAGAAACAGAGTTAACGTTTCAGGTCTAACTTTTCATCAGAACTGGGAAAAGTTAGAGATGTAATAAGTTTTAAGTCCCGTTTGCTTGATTAAAACCTAATATATCCTTAATTGTAATCTTGCTGGGCTTTTCTTTTTGTAGGTTGTCACAGACTTAGAATACAGTGACTAAACTGAATATTGATTTGGGATGCTGGATGAGAGCCCAACTCTGGAGGAAACTGTGACCTCCATCAACCAGATGAAGAACAACAAAGCCAACAGAGCTGATGGAATTCCACCCGAAGTCTTGAAGTATGGTGGCCCTAATTTGGGATGCTAATACTGAACAGGCAGTCACAGGTACAGGTGTGTGTAGGACTCATGGCATAATAACAATTGGAAGAGTAGAATTCATAGACTTATTTATTTATTTATTTTTATTTAGAGATACAGCACTGAAACAGGCCCTTCGGCCCACCGAGTCTGTGCCGACCAACAACCACCCATTTATACTAATCCTACATTAATCCCATATTCCCTACCATATCCGCACCATTCTCCTACCACCTACCTACACTAGGGACAATTTACAATTCATGCATTGTTAATTTTCATCTTTATAATTCACCCCCCCCCCCATTCAATTTTGCTTAATGGCCTGATTTACAGCTGAGGAGGAGTCAACCAGTTATATTTATATCACCTAGAATCATAGAATGATTTGGCACCAATGGGCCATTCAGCCCATTGTGCCAGTGCAGGGTCTTTGCCAGAGCTATCCAATTGATCTGTTTTCTCAGGGACTTGTAATTTTTTTCTCAAGTATTTCCTAATGGACAGATACAGATTGGTCAAGTTATTGCTCCTGCCTGTTCTCCTGGCCAGGTAATGATGGGGAGAAGGTTAGAGGACACAGGCCTGTCTAAGTCAAACACTTCAAATAAACTTCATCAGTTTAACTGAAAGAATATTTATTTTGTGTTATTTTTTACTTTATTGATGGTGTTGACAAAATAATGAAAGAAGCTCAAATAGCTTTTGATGTTGGCAGACAGCATGGTAGTCCAAAAGCATTGTGACTTTGAATTTGCAGCATCTCTCCCATCATGATATTTTACATTGCATATTCCTGACTTTCAGGTTATTGGGAAAAGACTTCAAGCAGAAACTTATCAGTGCCTGACAAGCAGCCAGAAAAAAAACTAATCAAGCTACTGTACGTTGGCCGTGTGAAACTTGTAGTGACTGCTGCTGAAAAGGATGGCCAGAAGTCAAGGAGTATGTCACCAGCTTGTTATTCTTGCTGAAGAACTGTGTATTGGGCAGGATTTCAACTGTGGGTCGGAACCCCGATGAAGGAATGACTTCTGCGTCCCGACCCTGCACCGATGCGGAAACCACCACTCGTCGCAATTGCTATTTGAAAATCTGTTTATTGGCCTGGAGTTGCATTTACCGCCCAATTAGCAGCGTCAGACACTGGAAGGAGGTGGGACTGAGGCAACAGTGGGCCCGATTTAAAGGACGGGCTGCAGCCATTGCTGAGGCTGTCGTTCAACCAAAAAATCGAAGCACAACCTGAGCAGTGGGCCCCATTCCTCCTCCCCCCCCCCCCCACCCCGGTTTTGCCAGGGAGGGCCTACCCGCCCCCCAATCCTGGTTTTGCTGATAACTAGCTGGAGGCAGTGACTGTATGCATAGGAGCAATCCCTTCCCTGCCAGCAGCAACCGAGGCCTACAAGACTCACCAAGAGGGCATAGCTGGAGGTAGTAAATGAGATCAACTGCAGAGGAATGGTGAAGAGGAATGGATACAGTGCTGGAAACGCTTCTGTGACCTTTTTAGGTCTGGCACAGTAAGTGCCAAGAGAGACTCGGGTGGTATGCCCTGGTCAGAAGTCACCAGAATGCAAAAGAGGTGAACATCCTGAGGGCACATAGAGTTTTCCTCTTCATAGGAGAGGAGTGTGCTGTGGTACACATGGGTATAGGTCAGAACACTAGTGCTGCTGGTCAGGAGGCTGGAGTCAGGACTGCAATATGGTCTGCGAATGGAAGTGGAGAGGGAGTGAGGCATTGTCCTAACGGCATCATTCTTCATCTTGCAAGCCAAAAGGGAGTTGAACACTCGGGAGAATGGATGGGGGTGTCCCAGCTCACAGTGCTGATGCGATTCGAGAAGCAGGCTCTTGATGTGGCCACAGGGACACTGGGGACAGAGAAGCAGGAGTCCGCTGCAGACTGGGTGAAAAGATCTCAACTTCTCCATGTTCAGGGATGCATGGCAATGCTCCCCGTGCCACGAGCTGTCAATGCATAAGCTGTCATCTCATTGTTTTAAGCAACAGAGACATCTGTTGACTATCTTGATTTCTCATCATCTCTTATGTCTCTCACAGGGCCAGCTGCAGAAGGGCAGGAATCCACACTCCGAGAATAAGTTCCCGAGGAGGAAGAGACCTCAGAGCCTACACCCTCACATCTTACCAATACACCCTCTAGTAGTGCAGATACTTGTACATCAGTGGGCCCTCGCATGTTGTTAGAGAAGCTGGCACAAGATGAAACACACGTCACTTCAGAGAAAGAGGATTCAGGGGAGGAAGAGTCGGCTGTGGCTAGCTCCCCCTGGAGAATGGAGGAGAGGTGCAGTTCTGCTTAGCAGGATGAAGATGCAGAGCGTCAGGAGTGATGAAACAGGCAGCTCTACCTGGAGAAGCAGTAAGATGTATGTTCGCATATTGGAGTTACCTGAGGCACTGCGGAGTCGTGGGATGAGAATGCAGGAGTCCATTCATCTCATGTGGTCCACATTGTCTCTGCTTTGAGCACGAGCTCCTCGATTGAGAGAGTGACCAACTTCATGGAGGGCCATGTGTGGCATCACTCAGAGTAGATGCAGGAACAATGCACAAGATGGATGCCAGACTCCGCAGCATTGACCAGCCAGTGGCGCAAATGGCACAGAGAAGCATGGAGTGGATGCCAGCTGCGCCCCAACTGTTGGTGCCCTCCAGCGATCATAGACGCCATGAAAAGGCGAGAGATGGTGATGCGGGTTCCACGCCTCATGGCACTGTCATCCTCATCCACCCCCACGGCCCCTCCAACAGACAATGCACCTGTGAAGAAACCCCCTGTGACAGAGGATGCCCTCACAGCATTGCTGGTGCAGCACCCCCCAGTGCCTCCATAACAAGGACGACTGCCATGGGCATCTTGATTCCCGACAGGCACAAGTGAGCAGCTGGCCTCCAACTCATTCTCAGCCGCAGGGGGAGAATCTTGTAGGCTGTCAGCAGAGGCCACTGCGTCAGTGATGTCACTTTATGGATCACTTGTGTGTTTATGATGTAAATAATAGTTCACAATTAAGCAGTAAAGCACTGGGAGAGTTGTTGCTCTAAGACCGCCTTGTGTGTTTCCATTTCATGGTGAAACGCAGGAGAATGGGAAGTGAGGGTTGGCTGAGCAATGGAATGAGCTGATGAAGATTGTATTAGGTGCAGACTCTGGAGCCTTCCTGCCCCTCCTTCCTCACCCCTGCTGCTCAGGGGTCTGCTTCTGCTGTGGCAGATGCTGCTCCTCATCGGCAGTCGGGCCAAGCTCTGAGAAGTATGATCCCATTTCCTCTTATGCCCTTCTTTCATTGGCAATGGCCCCCACCCCCCGCATCTCCCCAAAAAAGCCGTTGTCAAGAGTGCAGAGATATGCAGGATTTTTGTTATCATTAAGCATAACTGCTTGTCTGTGAGTGAGGGCCATCTCCCAGCCTTCCTCCTTCAATGCTGCCTCTTGCCTCTGTCCCACTACTCCAGATCGCTCCCTGCTATGTCACCATCTCCTCCTCCCTGTCCTGTTTCTGACGACATGTTGACCCACTCCCCTTAGAACCAAAATCCAAGTCTGGCACTTAAACGAGCTGCCAGCAAGCTCGTTGATATGCTTAATTGGCCAATTACACAGAGCGGCGGGGTTGCCTCTTCCGGCTCCTGTTGGCACCATTTAGAATCTGACCGGAGGGGTGAGTTTAAGCGACCGCCCACCCCTGTTCCTGCCCTCTCTGACAAATTGAAATCTTGCCAATTGAGTGGGAGAATAGAAACAATAAAATAAGAATGGATAACTTTATTTTGATTGTGTTTAACGCTGAATGGAAAAATACTGAAATTTTACCGTTCTAAAGTACTTTATTGTCCTAGGAAGCTTGTGTTTGTGCAGCTTTCTCAGAGGTATAACCTATACTTTGCGTTATACTAAGAAGAGTGTTCTCGTGAAGTTTGTATCGTTTGGTTCCTGAGGAGGTTATAACATACCAACAGTAGGTGGCACATCACACCTAAAACTGTAAAATGCACTGAATAAAGTTGCTTATTTGATCTGTTATCATCTGAATAACACACTTAGCCACTTCTCTGTTCCACTCGGGACTTTACATAGCACTGAGATCTTGTTCTTTCAAGTACTCTTTGAATTTGGTTTATTTTGTTTCTTAATCTCATTTTTCTGATTTTTGTGATAATCATCTGGTTGGTTACAGATGTCAAAAAAGAAACTAGCAATACTGGTCTACACTCTGTGCTATCAATAATAGGTTAAAATGTAAACCAAAACATATGTTATAAAAAGAGAGAAGTGATTGAAAAGGAGGTGGCATAAACAAAGTGAGGCTGGCTTTCTCAAAGAGCCCATCAGTGCAGCTTAGAATCTAATTACCATGGATACAGCCTTTGCCATTCTTCAGTTGTCAGTATTTTGGGGCTGTGCCAGCTTTTTTGAAGCTGTCCATCAGCTTTTACCTTCAGTGATCATAGCTGAGCTTGAACTTGTCCTCAACCAGCATCCACACATATGTACTTGCAGAAATCACTCGATAGTGGAGATTCTGGCTGACTTTTCTGTTTCCTCATCCTGTGCTTTTAACTCATGACTGGCAGGTGGCAGTTAAAATGGAATTGCAGGCAGCAAGGATTCCCACCCCGAACCAATTATGAGGAAAGATTAGATAAACTAGGTTTGGTTTTTTTTCTGAAATGTAGAAGGTTAAGGGGTGAATTGATTGACGTTTTTAGGATTTTGAAAGGAACTGATAGGGTAGAGAGGAACTTTTTCCACTGGTGAGGGAGTCCAGGATGAGGGGACATAGCCTTAAAATCAGAGCCAGGGCATTCAAGAGAGAAGTCTGGAAACTCTTCTTTATCCAGAAGGAGGAAGAAGTGAAAGCAGCAGATGCTAGTGCAATTAATAACTTTAAATTGGAGATCCATAGATTTTTTTTTTTGGCTAGCCAAGGGTATAAAGGGATATGGAACCAAGGCAGGTAAATAGAATTAGATCACACCTCAGCTAGGTTCTCATTGAATGGCGTAACAGGCTTGGGGAACTGAATGGCCTACTCCTGTGCCTTTGTCTATGTTCCACTGTTCACTAAGTATGGAGGTAGGGCTTTGATAACATTATTGGGGCTGAATCTGACATTTTAACAAGGTCCAGGCAGGGCAGCAGTGCTGGTTCTCACCAGGCCAAACCTGCTGCAAACTGCAGCCACTCATAAGAGGTTACCCATGACCAGCACCACCACACCCTCCCCACCCCCCTCCCCCACCAACACCCCACCGCCCCAGAGGGAGATTCCCTTCCTGGAGTCCTTTAACGGACTTAGCTTGCGCTGGGCACAATTCCCGCAGCTAGGAATCCTACAGCGAGTAACTTACCTCCTGACTCCCCAAAGCCTGTCCACCATCTACAAAGCACAAGTCAGGAGTGTGATGGAATACTCTCCATTTGCCTGGATGGGTGCAGCTCCAGCAACACTCAAGAAGCTCGACACCATCCAGGACAAAGCAGCCCGCTTGATTGGCACCCCATCCACCACCTTCAACATTCGCTCCCTCCACCACTGTCACACAGTGGCAGCAGTGTGTACCATCTACAAGAAGCACTGCGGCAACACACCAAGGCTCCTTAGACAGCGCCTTCCAAACCCGCGACTTCTAGAAGAGGAAGAACCTAGAAGAACGAGGGCAGCAGAGGCATGGGAACATCACCACCTGCAAGTTCCCCTCCAAGCCACACACCATCCCGACTTGGAATCATATCCCTGTTCCTTCACTGTCACTGGGTCAAAATCCTGGAACTCCTACCCTAACAGCACTGTGGGTGTGCCTACCACACATGGACTGCAGTGGTTCAAGAAGGCAACTCACCACCACCTTCTCAAGGGCAATCAGGGATGGGCAATAAATGCTGTCCTAGCCAGCGACACCCACATCCCATGAACGAATTTTTTAAAAATCCCAGATGGTACCTCCTGCTCTCTCTGCCGCCCCACCCACAACTAATCTCGCCCAGAGTTAAATTCAAGGCCCAGATTCCACTTTGGCTGAGATCATTTAACTCACCACAGATGAGAGAGAAAACCTGGGCCATTTCTGGTCAGTATGACACATGCATAATGGTGTATTCAACCACTAAATCATATTATTCTTTATTTGTATCTAAAATACTTGAGGCAGACCTTTGGTTTCCTCCACTCTTTGTTAGTCAGTATTATTTTTGTATCTTTAAATTCCTTTGTATGTAATCTGTACAATCTAGAATCCATTGTATTTTCACATAGCATTGTGGCTTCTATACCGATAAGGTCATTCTAAGTAAATAAAACCCATACTGATAGTTGTGCATGTTATCTTTTTTGGACACTAATTGATTAGAAAGATAATCTGTTTTTCTTAGGTTCGAAAAATATTTGTTGCAAACATTTCTCCGTAGACCCATTTAATTTTTAGAGAGAAATATCACTGCAGCTGAACCTAGCTAGTAAAGTATAACTTTCTTCCATTCACACTCCATACAAAAAAACTAATTGACGAAAAAAACGTATCATGGAATCTGCCATCAAATTATACTGTGAATTCGAAGTGTCATAGAATCATGCAAATTTACAGCACAGAAAGAGGCCATTCGGTTCATAACAGAGACTCATAAAATCCTGTTTATCCTAATAACCTTTATGTTCACTGGAGAACTGGATTATGGAACTGGATAGGTATCCAGTACAGAGCACTTACATGAATTGATGGAAAACACCAACTTTAACATTATATGAAATTCTATGTCATTGACAAAGAAACAATCAAAGCTATTATAATCTGCTGTTAGCCACAAAACAACTAAAAAACAGTTTCTAACTTATCTGCAGGTTACTCAAGAAATCAGCTTGACGATGACAAAGGATGAACAAGGAACAGAGTTTCTGGCGGGGGCCAAATACAATAGTTTCAGACTTCCCAATTTTTAACTATAGGAAATGATGGCTTAGCCAAGACTAGGGACCTGCTTTCAACTCTGTAGGTGAGTTAAAATCTCACCCTAGATGTCAGGAAGTAATCTGACAATACAATTACCTCATAGTAAAGGAGCCTCTAGGCAACAGTGATCATAACATAGTAGAATTTCACATTCAGTTTGAGGGTGAGATGTGTGGGTCTAAGGCTAGTATTCTAAACTTAAATAAAGGCAATTACAAGGGTATGAAGACAGGGTTGGCCAAAGTGAACTAGGAAATTTTGTTAAAAGATAGGACAGTACAGAAACAGTGACAGGCATTTAAGGAGATATTTCATAACTGTTAGCAAAGATATATTCCAGTGAGAAAGAATGACTCTGGGAGAAGGATGCACCATCAGTGGCTAACTGAGGAAGTTAAAGATAGTATCAAATTCAAAGAAAAAGCATACAATTTCTGTGACGATTAGTGTTAGATCAGAAGATAGGACAGATTTTAAAAACCAGCAAAGAATGACAAAAAAAGGGAGAAATTGGAGTTTGAGAGAAATTTAGCTAGAAATATAAAAACAGACAATAAGTGTTTCTACAAGTTTTTAAAAAGGAAAAGAGTAACCCAAGTGATCGTTTGGTCCTCTAGAGAGTCAGTCTGGGGAATTATTAGTGGGTAATAGGGAAATGACGCAAGCATTGAACAGGTATTTTGTGTCAGTCTTCACTATAGAAGACACAGAAAACATCCCAAAGATACTTGAAACACAAGCAATAAAAGGGAGGGAAGAACTTAAAACAATCACAATCACCAGAGAAAAGGTACTGGGATAACTATTAGAGCTAAAGGATGACAAGTCCCCTGGACCTGATGGCCTGCATCCTACAGTCTTAAAAGAAGTGGCTGCAGAGATAGTGGATGCATTAGTTGTGATCTTCCAAAATTCCCTAGATTCTGGAAAGGTCCCAGCAGATTGGGAAATAGTGAATATAACACCTCTATTCAGGAAAGGAGGGAGGCAGAAAGCAGGGAACTATCGGCCAGTTGGCCTAACATCTATCATTAGGAAAATGCTAGAATCCATTATTAAGGCGGTTTTAGCAGGACATTTAGACAACCACAATGCGATCAGGCAGAGTCAACATGGTTTTATGAAAGGGAAATTATGTTTAACTAATTTATTAGAGTTCTTTGAGGAGGTAACAAGCAAATTGGATAAAGGGGAACCTGTAGATGTGGTGTACTTGGATTTCCAAAAGGCATTCGATAAAGTGCCACATCAAAGGTTACTACACAAAATAAGAGTTCATGTTGTAGGGGGGTAACATACTAACATAGATAGAGGATTGGTTAGCTAACAGGAAGCAGACAGTAGGGAGAAATGGGTCATTTTCAGGTTGGCAGGATGTGGCTAGTGCAGTGCCATAGGGATCAGTGCTGGGGTCTCAACAATTTACAATCTATATTCATGACTTGGATGAGGGACCAAATGTACAGTAGCTAAATTTGCAGATGACATAAAGATACGTAGGAAGGTAAGTTGTTGAGACCACATAAAGAGTCTACAAGGTGATATAGATAGGTTAAGTGAGTGGGCAAAAATTTGACAGATGGAGTATAATGTGGGAAAATGTGAACTTGTCCACTTTGGCAGGAAGAATAGAAAAGCTGAATATTATTTAAATGAAGAGAGATTACAGAACTCTGTGGTACAGAAGAATTTCGGTGTCCTGCAACATGAATCACAAAAAGTTAGTATGCAGGTGCAACAAGTAATAGGAAGGCAAATGGAATGCCATTTATTGCAAGGGGAATAGAATATAAAAGTAGAGAAGATTTGCTGCAGCTATACAGGGCCTTAGTGAGATGACATCTGGAGTACTGTGTATGGTTTTGTTCTCCTTATTTAAGAAAGGATAAAATTGCATAAGAAGCAGTTCAGAGAAGGTTCGCTCAACTGATTCCTGGGATGAAGGGGTTATCTTATTAGGAGAGGTTAAACAGGTTGGGCCTATACCCATTAGAGTTTAGAAGAATGAGAGGTGATCTTATTGAAACATGTAAGATCCTGAGGGGACTTGACAGGGTGGATGCTGGAAAGATGTTGCACTTATGGGCGAGACTAGAACTATGGGACACAGTTTAAAAATAAGGGGTCTCCCATTTAAGATGGAGATGAGAAATTTTTTCTCTGAGAGCATTGTTAGTCTGTGGAATACGCTTCCTCAGAGAGCAGTAGAGGCTGGGTCATTGAATATATTCTAGGCTGCTTTAGATAAATTCGTGATAGACAAAGGGAGTCAACTGTTATGGGGGGCAGAGAGGAAAGTGGAGTTGAGGATCAACTGAGGATTCAGATCAACCATCAAATGGTGGAGCAGGCTCGAGGGGCTGAATGACCTACTCCTGCTCCTAATTCATATGTTTGTAAACAGATGGTGTTGAATGAGATTGTGGAGAGGTACAGTAGCAGCTTACATGTGGAAGCTGACCCCTGTGACTGGGGGTAGGAGAATTTATCTGGTGGGAAAGATTTAGAGAGGGCAGGGTGAATTGAGATGAAAATTGAAATCACTGAAGGTGAAGAGTTGCTCATTGTGGAGTCTGGAGGAAGAAAGATTGGGGAGAAACTTGGAATGGGACTTGCATGTTGGGGTGGGGGTGGTAGAAAACCCAATGATTCACTACCATGGCATTCTCAAAGCACAAAAACATCTCCACTGAGTTTACTCAGAGTACAGTTATGGTGCCCCTTTTGCCTCAATGCAAAGTGCTTTCAACTGCATATCAAAGTGACAACATAGTGCCAGAGTCAGGTTACCACTTGACTTCAAAATTTACTAAAACTTGCATGCACTGCTTAGATTTAGAAACATGTGGGAACTTTATAAATCTATATTGCCTTTTAATGTACTGAGAATACAAGTTCTCTTGCTCTCAGAACATTAAATATTTCCTGGCATATAGCAGATCTTGTAAGTGATTCGCAGCATGCAATTTAACTTGGGTGCTGCTAGCTGTGCTTCACACCCTGCAGCTATTGGTCTCAGACCAGCCATAGAGTACAATTGCAGCCTCAGATGAAATTAATGAGTCTCACATTAAAATGACTGTAAAAGAAATGATCACATGAAGGTCATACCATTAACACTTTTCAGAAAGTTTTCCTCTAAGATGCATCATTTTGAATGGCTGTTCTTTTATTTATGTAACAGCTGTAATTGTTATCGCTAACAGAATCTTTCCCCTTCCTTAACAGGATGACAATTCATATCCCCCAGGGAAATATTGTACCATTTTTGCAAATACAAACTAAGATTTTCTTCACCCTCTATCACCTTTTAACAACCGGTGATATGCGTTATCCAACATATGTCTTTGGCCTCCTTGTCTCGAGAGACAATGGGTAAGCGCCTGGAGGTGGTCAGTGGTGTGTGGAGCAGCGCCTGGAGTGGCTATAAAGGCCAATTCTAGAGTGACAGACTCTTCCACAGGTGCTGCAGAAAAATTTGTTTGTCGGGGCTGTTACACAGTTGGCTCTCTCCTTGCACCTCTGTCTTTTTTCCTGCCAACTGCTAAGTCTCTTCGACTGTCCACACTTTAGCCCCACCTTTATGGCTGCCCGCCAACTCTGGCGAACGCTGGCAACTGACTCCCACGACTTGTGATCAATGTCACAGGACTTCAGGTCGCGTTTGCAGATGTCTTTAAAGCGGAGACACGGACGGCCAGTGGGTCTGATACTAGTGGTGAGCTCGCTGTACAATGTGTCTTTGGGGATCCTGCCATCTTCCATGTGGCTCACATGGCCAAGCCATCTCAAGCGCCGCTGACTCAGTAGTGTGTGTAAGCTGGGGATGTTGGCTGCCTCGAGGACCTCTGTGTTGGAGATACAGTCCTGCCACCTGATGCCAAGTATTCTCCGGAGGCAGCGAAGATGGAATGAATTGAGACGTCGCTCTTGGCTGACATATGTTGTCCAGGCCTCGCTGCCATAGAGCAAGGTACTGAGGACACAGGCTTGATACACTCGGACTTTTGTGTTCCGTGACAGTGCGCCATTTTCCCACACTCTCTTGGCCAGTCTGGACATGGCAGTAGAAGCCTTTCCCATGCGCTTGTTGATTTCTGCATCTAGAGACAGGTTACTGGTGATAGCTGAGCCTAGGTAGGTGAACTCTTGAACCACTTCCATAGCGTGGTCGCCAATATTGATGGATGGAGCATTTCTGACGTCCTGCCCCATGATGTTCGTTTTCTTGAGGCTGACGGTTAGGCCATATTCATTACAGGCAGCCGCAAACCTGTCGATGAGACTCTGCAGGCACTCTTCAGTGTGAGATGTTAAAGCAGCATCGTCAGCAAACAGGAGTTCCCTGATGAGGACTTTCCGTACTTTGGACTTCGCTCTTAGACGGGCAAGGTTGAACAACCTGCCCCCTGATCTCGTGTGGAGGAAAATTCCTTCTTCAGAGGACTTGAACGCATGTGAAAGCAGCAGGGAGAAGAAAATCCCAAAAAGTGTGGGTGCGAGAACACAGCCCTGTTTCACGCCACTCAGGATAGGAAAGGGCTCTGATGAGGAGTCACCATGTTGAATTGTGCCTTTCATATTGTCATGGAATGAGGTGATGATACTTAGTAGCTTTGGTGGACATCCAATCTTTTCTAGTAGTCTGAAGAGACCACGTCTGCTGACGAGGTCAAAGGCTTTGGTGAGATCAATGAAAGCAATGTAGAGGGGCATCTGTTGTTCACGGCATTTCTCCTGTATCTGCCGAAGGGAGAACAGCATGTTGACGGTCGATCTCTCTGCACAAAAGCCACACTGTGCCTCAGGGTAGACGCGCTCGGCCAGCTTCTGGAGCCTGTTTATAGCGACTCGAGCAAAGACTTTCCCCACTATGCTGAGCAGGGAGATTCCACGGTAGTTGTTGCAGTCACCACGGTCACCTTTGTTTTTATAGAGGGTGATGATATTGGCATCGCGCATGTCCTGAGGTACTGCTCCCTTGTCCCAGCACAGGCATAGCAGTTCTTGTAGTGCTGAGAGTATAGCAGGCTTGGCATTCTTGATGATTTCAGGGGTAATGCTGTCCTTCCCAGGGGCTTTTCCGCTGGCTAGAGAATCAATGGCATCACTGAGTTCCGATTTTGTTGGCTGTATGTCCAGCTCATCCATGACTGGTAGAGGCTGGGCTGCATTGAGGGCAGCCGGTGATATGAGTTATCCAACATATGTAATATTCAAATAAAAGCAAAATACTGCGGATGCTGGAAATCTGAAATAAAAACAAGAAATGCTGGAACCACTCAGCAGGTCTGGCAGCATCTGTGGAAAGAGAAGCAGAGTTAACGTTTCGGGTCAGTGACCGAAGAAGGGTCGGTACTTGTACCGAAGAAGGGTCACTGACCCGAAACGTTAACTCTGCTTCTCTTTCCACAGATGCTGCCAGACCTGCTGAGTGGTTCCAGCATTTCTTGTTTTTATATGTAATATTCATTTGTGGGATGTGGGCGTCGCTGGCTGGGCCAGCATTTATTGCCCAAACCGAATTGCTCTTGAACTGAGCGGCCATTTCAGAGGACATTTTAAGAGTCAACCGCCATGCTGTGGGTCTGGAGTCACGTAGGCCAGACTAGGTAAGGATTGCAGATTTCCTTCCTTAGTGAACCATTAGTCTATATTAATTGAATTCAAATTTCACCATCTGCTGTGGTGGGATTCGAACCCATGTCCCCCAGAGCATTAGCCTGGGCTCTGGATAACTAATCTAGTGACATTACCACTGCGCCACCACCTCCTATCTGACTACTTTCTGCCATAAGCCCATTGATTCCCATAGTTACCTTGACTATACTTTCTCCCATCCCGCTTCCTGTAAGGACTCTATTCCATTCTCTCCGTCTCCATTGCATCTGTGCTGACAATGCCACCTTCCATACCAATGCTTCTGACATGTCTTTGTTTTTCTTCAACTGAAATTCTCCTCCACTGTGGTTGACAGTGCTCTCTGCAGTGTCCGTTTCATTTCCCGCACTTATGTTCTCACCCCTTCCCCTCCCTCCCAGAACCACCATAGAGTTCTTCGTGTCCTTACTTTCCACCCCACCGGTCTCCATATTCAACAGATCATCCTCCATCATTTCTGCCACCTTCAGCATGTCACTACCGCCAAGCACGTCTTCCCCTCCCCTTTCAGCATTCTGATGGGACCATTCCCTACGCTACACCAGGTCCACTCCACAATCACCACCACACCCCCTCCCTTTCCCATGGCCCCTTCCCATCCAAGTGCAAGAGATGCAACACCAGCTATTTTATCTCCTCCCTTCCCACTGTCCAAGGCACCAAACAGTTCTTCCAGGTCACTTTTACTTGTACTTTTTTCAATTTAATATACTGTATCTGCTGTTCATGATGCACTCTCCTCTATCAAATGCAGATTGGGTGGCCACTTTGCAGAACTGGAAGCAGTTCACAAGCGTGACCCTGAGCTTCTGGTCACCTGACATTTTAATTCTCTGTGTCATTCCCACTCTAACCTCTGTGTCTTCGGCCTCCTACCCTGTTCCAGTGAAGCTCAACATAAACTCAAGGAACTTATGATTAGGCATTTTACAGCTTTCCAGACTCAGCAATAAGTTCAACAAGTTCAAATCATAACCTCTGCCCCCATTTTTTCAGAAGCAGCTGTTGGTAATGATTCTGCATTTTCCCATTTCCACCTTCTCTAAATCCATCTTTTGTTTCTTTGCATGTCCATTGGCATCTCTGTCTTTCACCATCCCTTTTGTCATTTAATCTCTCCTGCTTTCCAACATATCACAGATCTTCCCTTTTGTTCTTCCTCTCCCACCCCTTTCCCTGTCTCTGTACTTGCTTAAAACCTGTTACATCTCTAACTTCTTCCAATTCTGTCGAAAGGTCAGCAACCTAAAACATTAACCATGTTTCCTTCTCCAAAGAGCTGCATGAACAGCTGAGTATTTCCAGTATTTTCTGTTTTTATTTCAATGGGCCGGATTTTGCTGTGAAAATATTGGTGAGGCCAACAGCGCTCACCATTATCTATGTATAAATTGGACAGCAACTTCCAGCCACCACCTATGCTCAGTTAAATGCAGAAATCTGGAAGTTGTTGTCTGAGATGCAATACTTTTTCTTAAGGTTTTTGAAAAAGGTATCTTAACTCACGACTCAAATGGTGTGAAGTTTCTGTTCTTATCTCACAGATATGGATTAAACTTGCCAGAAAAAGTTAGTGCTTGTCAATTTCAGTGTAAATACCATTTTAACAATGTGGTAAGTCTTAATTACTACCAAACAACCTTTCTGGCACTGAACATTAACTTTTGCAAGTGTTGTGTCTCATTCTTCAGGTTTTAATTATTGTTAGAAATTTCTTCTTATTTGGCCTCCTTATCTCGAGAGACAATGGGTAAGCGCCTGGAGGAGGTCAGTGGTTTGTGGAGCAGCGCCTGGAGTGGCTATAAAGGCCAATATTAGAGTGACAGACTCTTCCACAGGTGCTGCAGAAGAAATTTGATTGTCGGGGCTGTTACACAGTTGGCTCTCCCCTTGCGCCTTTGTCTTTTTTCCTGCCAACTGCTAAGTCTCTTCGACTCGCCACACTTTAGCCCCGCCTTTATGGCTGTCCGCCAGCTCTGGCGAATGCTGGCGACTGACTCCCACGACTTGTGATCAATGTCACAGGATTTCATGTCGCGTTTGCAGACGTCTTTAAAGCGGAGCCATGGACGGCCGGTGGGTCTGATACCAGTGACGAGCTCGCTGTACAATGTGTCTTTGGGGATCCTGCCATCTTCCATGCGGCTCACATGGCCAAGCCATCTCAAGCGCCGCTGACTCAGTAGTGTGTATAAACTGGGGATGTTGGCTGCCTCGAGGACTTCTGTGTTGGAGATACGGTCCTGCCACCTGATGCCAAGTATTCTCCGGAGGCAGCGAAGATGGAATGAATTGAGACGTCGCTCTTGGCTGACATACGTTGTCCAGGCCTCGCTGCCATAGAGCAAGGTACTGAGGACACTGTTAGAAATTTAAAACCATGTTTTCAAATGTTTGCTTTCTGACTCTCTTATCTCTCTCTCTTAATTCATTTTTTCTTTCCCTCTCTTTATTAATTAACTTATATTTAAAGAGTGCCTTTCACAGATTCAGGACATCCCAAACTGCTTTACAGTCAATGAAATACTTTAGAAGTGTAGTCACTGTTGTAATGTAGGAAATACAGTGGCCAAGTTGCACACAGCCAGGTCCCACAAACAGCAATATGATATTGACCAGATAATTTTTTTAAGTGATTGAGGGATAAATATTGGCCCAGAACGTTGCAGAGAACTCCCCTGCTCTTCCTTGAAATATGCCATGGGATCTTTTCTATCCACCTGAGAGAGTAGACAGGGACTCAGTTTAACATCTCATTCAAAAGACACCACCTCCAATAGCGCAGCACTCCCTCAGTACTACACTGATTTGGTCAGCCTAGATTTTTGTGCTGAAGGGCAAAATTTTCACCACCAATTAAGGTAAGTAAAAGGCCAATTAAGATCAATTATCAATTATTATGTGGGCCCCACACAGCATCGGAAAAAGGCCAGCTGCCTGGAGGTGCCAAGAAATTCAGGTAACATTAGTAATGGGATGCTATGCTGTTGGTGTTGGCTTCTTCTTTTGAATTGAATGGCCACGTGCTTGTGGTTATCAGTAAATAAAGTTGCCCTGATCAGAGACTCAAGCAAACTGACTTAGGTCAAATTTAACAAACAGATGATTCAATCATTTACATAGATGCAGTTTGCTTCTTTAGAAATTGAATTGAAAGGTTTAATGAAACAAAGAGAGTTCTGACAATGCAGAGCATGCGCAGAACGATTGCAGACTCATCAGTGTGTGCAAATATGTGCCAGCTTGTCAGTATCAATGCACGCATGCATGATGTCACCACGCAATGATATCCTCACCCCTCAATAGCCGTCTCCATTCACCCGAACAGTACCCCACTCCCTCCCACCATCCTTGCTTCAATCGCCGCATCACCCCGCTTGACCATTTGCTCTCCACCATGCTGCCGTCCCTCAGCCACTCACTTCCCCTGTGCCCCCCCCCCCCCGGCCGCTTTCCCCCCCCACCCGCTCTCAGCTACTCGCTCCAACCCCACCGGGCACTCTCTCCCCTCAGCTGCTTGCTCCAGGCCTCCCCGCTTCTCCCCTTTCAGACACTCGCTCCCGCCCTTGCAGCTTTCTCCCCCCCCCCCCACTCATCCCACTGGCCGCTTCCCCCTTCAGTCGCCGCTTCCCCCCTCATCCACTCGCTCCAGGCCTCGCCAGGTGGCGAGAAGATGGGCGCAGGATGGAGTGGTGAAGAGAAGCGCGATGGCAGGAGGGAGCGGGGAACTGTTGCGGGGTGGGGGGGATGATGGAGGCGGCGATGGCATCCATTGAGGGGATTTTCGGGTTGAATCTGTTTTTGTGACAAAGTGAGCAGTGCCATCTTTATTACTGGCAGTTGCCTGAGACGTCGCAGACAGTGAGATTTCAGTGGATGAGGCTGCTTTGAGCATATGCTAATACTGTGCCACCTAGTGGTTGTGTTGTCGGCAAACAGTCTTAATGAAATTGAACATTTTTTCTGTATCAAGGGTTATTAATAAATTGGTCATATATCCTCAAGGTATCTTACCTCTTCATATCTTTGGCCTCCTTATCTCGAGAGGCAATGGGTAAGCGCCTGGAGGTGGTCAGTGGTGTGTGGAGCAGCGCCTGGAGTGGCTATAAAGGCCAATTCTAGAGTGACAGGCTCTTCCACAGGTGCTGCAGAAAAATTTGTTTGTCGGGGCTGTTACACAGTTGGCTCTCCCCTTGCGCCTCTGTCTTTTTTCCTGCCAACTGCTAAGTCTCTTCGACTCGCCACGCTTTAGCCCCGCCTTTATGGCTGCCCGCCAGGTATACTCTTGGTTAAAAAAATAATACTTCTCTTATGTTGTGTTCGGAGTTGGCTGTAAACTTAAGGGAAGTACTTTTGGCTCAGCTCTCTAGCTTAGTCAGACTGCTTAAGCATGAGTGAGAATATATATGCTAGTCCAGAAAGGGAACTACAACAGGAAATTATATTAGGAACAATGAACTGTGTTTTTAGAAGTTTGAAGTAGTATGCACTAAATCTCTCAAGCCCACTTATTTGGCAAAAAGAAAGGTATCTGGTCTACAGGTATTTTATTAACTTCCTACCATTTTTGTATAGATTACATAGATGACCATGTTTACACACTAAATTGCAAAGGGTGAAGGTTCAAAGAATTTGTCAGAAAAGGTCCAAAGACTGAAAAACAGCAATGATTCTAGTTCTCATTTGCTGAAAAGTTACACAAGCTACCAAGCAGATTGCTGAGGACAATCTATTTGCAATGTATTTGAATATCAGGAATTAACACAAGGCAACTAGCAGGAACTAGAATGACGATTAATAACACAGTGGCAGCAATTTTACTGGATGATAAGCACTGAGGGATCACAAGCCCTCTTCAAACCAAGTCATAAGTATAAGATGAGTAATTTCCAGAAACATCAAATGAAGCCACTTCAGTCCTAGTCACATACTTGAAACTATTTTTCTCTCAGTGGCTCCATTTGGTCCCCATGCATGAAAGGTTTAGTGAAGAGTCCACTCCAGATCAAATCGCCTCGATACTCAGCTACAAGACTTTCAAGCTATGCTTGCCAGGATAAAGAAAGCATTTTACCAGTAGTCACTATAAAAGTATAATTTCAAATTAAGCTTGCCCATGAGCAGCATTGGAAAATACGAAAGAAAAGTACTGCGGATGCTGGAAATCTTAAATATTTCCACTCTTAGCACTGGAGTCAGCATACAACACTTAGTAAAATCTGACACACCCCCAGTGTGTGCCTTGCTAGTTAAGTTTAGAGCTCGTCTTTGTGGATCCCAGATGAGCAGGGGTGCTCATTCGGGCTCCATAAAGGAAGTTTGGGCCTCTGCCATTCTAGGTTCTACCCATACACACAGCATCGCCTCCCTTCCCACACCCGTCAACCTGTGAAACCCCCCCCTGAATCCAGGCCCTCATGACTTACTTAACTGTAAGCCTGGCGGCCTCTTGGCCACTCAATCTTTGCAGGCTCGAAGCCAGTAGGTTGCCCCTGCAGCATTTACTGCAGCTCGTGGGTGGGCGGCATATGACTCCGCTGGTTTTTCACCTGTGAATGAAAATCCCCCCCCTACTGGATTAGGAATATATTAAGAAAATACAGAACCAACAGACCATTTTGTGCACTAGGCTTGAACGATACCTGTCTGTCCAGAATTTTCTCTGAATGATCATTTTTCATGTCTTAATGTTTGCTCCTAAGGGATTCTCCTTTCTGCATTTACATCATAGATACGTTTATCTCCAGTTTACCTTCTAAATATACCCATTTTGCTTCATTATGAAGAATTTCAGCATTACTTTTACACAGATTACAAGAATTAAAATAGTGGCACACTTATTAATATTTATTCCATATTTATAATAAAGATGGATACAGTAATCTATTATTAGAACATCTTAAAATATCCTAAATCTCTCACTATGCAAAATAATTTCTTGCCCATCAACGGAAACTAACGGCCTGCACTTTGAGGTAAATGTTAATGCAAGAAAGCTTGTCGCTGACCTCGAAGAAAGCTGCCTACCTGTTTTCCCCCTTCCTGATGGCAATTTAAATCTGGCATTAAGTCAAGGGGATATCTTGGTGTGCAGCAGCAGTGATAAACCAATTATTGTTTAAATGTAGAGTGCTGCAGTACAGAGGGATCTAGGAGTCCTTGTACATAAAACAAAAAAATTAGCATGCGGATACAAGTAGTAATTAGGAAGGCTGCGTTTGCTGACAACACTACCACTAGGTGGCGCTGCAGTGGCACATGCACAAATGTCGACGACTTCAAGCAGTTGCTAGGACTAAAGATGGCGCTGCTCAAATAATCACATGAAGGCAACCTAACCTAAACACATGGCAGCACACAATGGCTGGCAGGAGGGAGAGAGCGAGCAAGCGAGCAGACCAGGGACGGGGGGGACCGGAGCGGGCTGGCAGTGGGGGGGGGAGGGAGTGGAGTGGGCCGGAGACAGCGGGGGTGGGGGGAGAAGCAGAGCGGGCTGGGGTGGGGGGGGGGAGCGGAGTGCGCCGGGGATCGGTGGGGGTGGGGGGAACGGAGCAGGCCGGGGACGGGGGCGGGGGGGGGGGGGTGCGGAGCGGCCGAAAGAGCGGAGCGGCCGGAGAGAGCAGTGGGGGGGAGCGGAGCTTGACGCATGGGTGAATACCCGTTAGCGTTGCATTGCTATACGCGTAAAGTGCATGCGCAGAGGCCGACCAGGCGCGTTGCCCAAAGATACGCACCACATGATGACGTCATCGGCGCATGTGCTAACCAGTCCTGGCAAGTTGGAACGCAACGCACGCGCAGAGAGCAGGAGCCCGTCTGCGCATGTGCGCACCTTGGCGCAGCCTGATGACGTCAGTGGCCGGCTGCATTGTCAGGAATCACTTTGAATTAGGGAGGCAAATGGAATGTTGGCTTTTATTCCAAGGGGGATGGAATATAAAAGTAAGGAAGTCTTCCTACAGATGTACAGGGCATTGGTGAGACTGCACCTAAAGTTCTGCACACAGCTTTGGTCTCCATATTTGCCTCCTTTCATTGGAGGCAGTTCAGAGAAGGTCCGCTGGGTTGATTCTTGGGATGAAGGGGTTATCTTATGAGGAAAGGTTGAGCAGGTTGGGCCTATACTCATTGGAGTTTAGAAGAATGAGAGGTGATCTTATTGAAACATATACGATTCTGAGGGGACTTTACAGGGTAGGTACTGAGAGATTGTTTCCCCATGTGGGGGAATCTAGAACAAGGGGCATAGTTTAAGAATAAGAGTTGCTGGCACAGTGGCGCAGTGGTTAGCACCGCAGCCTCACAGCTCCAGCGACCCGGGTTCAATTCTGGGTACTGCCTGTGTGGAGTTTGCAAGTTCTCCCTGTGTCTGCGTGGGTTTCCTCCGGGTGCTCCGGTTTCCTCCCACATGCCAAAGACTTGCAGGTTGATAGGTTAATTGGCCTTTATAAATTGCCCCTAGTATAGGTAGGTGGTAGGGAAATATAGGGACAGGTGGGGATGTGGTAGGAATATGGGATTAGTGTAGGATTAGTATAAATGGGTGGTTGATGGTCGGCACAGACTCGGTGGGCCGAAGGGCCTGTTTCAGTGCTGTATCTCTAAACTAAACTAAACTAAGATGGAGATGAGGAGGAATTTCTTCTCTCAGAGGGTTGTGAATCTTTGGACTTCTCTTCCCCAGAAATCTGTGGAGGCTGAGTCATTGAGTATATTCAAGGCTGAGATAGACAGATTTTTGAACTGTCAGGAAGTCAAGGGTTATGGGGAACAGGCAGGAAAATGGAGTTGAGGCCAAGATCAGATCAGCCATGATTGTATTGAATGGTGGAGCAGCCTCAAGGGGCCATAGGGCCTACTCCTGCTCCTATTTCTTATGTTCTTATGTGATGTCAGAAAGCACGTAAGCAGCCAATCACATTGAAGTATTCACACACAGCAAACCAAGAAGCTAAAAGCACTGAATGTTCACTTTTAATTAAAATTTTCAGATAGCGAAATGATTATGACTGAATTAAGATAGAAGCTAAAACAAAGATAAACAGACTTTTCAAAAAAAGAAAAAGTTATTTAAAAAAAAATATATGGAATTTTTTTATCATTGTGGAGAAATATGTCATTCCATAAATATAAAATTGGTTTTCAGGGCCAGTAAGTGCTTGGCAGTAATTATGTATTTAGTATGCTGTTAAAAACTCAGTTACATCCCATTCAACAAGATGTTAGTTTTCCAAGGGTTTTTGTAGCAAGACTAACCAGTAGAAGTGGAAGTTTACATCAAATTATGATGGCAATGGAGATTGCAGTCTGTAGGAACCCCTACAGCACACCTTATAGAGGAGCGTAGACTCACTGACAGCAACTTCCAGATTTCCATGTTATTCTGCACATGTCCAGTCTCCCAAACGCACTGTCATTTTCAGTGGAGTAATGCCAGCAAACACTTGACAGTTTCTCTGTCATTACCACAGCAAAATCCGGACCAATAATTCTAGTTATAACATAACTAATTGTTGCCTAAGCACTATGCATTTTAAAAGCACCCATTCCAGCTGAGCTATAAAAAACAGTGGATCTCAAAATCACAATGCTTTTTGCAAAGAATGTAGTTTCTCTCGAGTCAAGCAGGAGAAATAGGAAGCTCAAGCTTAGGTAATGATACAAAGATAAAAGTTAACAGAATGCAATCAGTTTTGGAATTGCAACATGCTGATTCCTTTGTTCTACAAATCAATCAATAATGCTTAATCAGCTGTCCCCTGATATTCTGACTCTAATATAGAATCACCTTTTATCATGACGAACAAGGTTTAATTCGGAAAAGATATGAGAAACCAATTATTTAGATTTACATTTACATTTACAACTGCTCCTTGTGCTCTAGGTTATTATTTACCTGTCATTGGATTATTTTTATTTCTTTGCAAATTTTTTCTGTTACGTACATTCTGTAATGAAAACGTAACTCAGTAAGATTTTTGAAATAGTAAATCTGGAAGAAACGTGAGTACTGGGGCAAAGGTTGAAACTAGCCTTGCCATGTCCAGGACATGTGTATCAAAGGCAGCCTGGGTTCACGAGAGGATCAGGTCACAGGGTAACTTTTCAGGATATAAATCAGAGTACCAGCTTACTTACCACAACTTGTCAAGAAAAGTGCAAATATGCTAAACATCTCAAAAACGCATGGGTTTTATTCATAGTTGTGTTATTTTCCTATTACTTTACTCTCTTTTCATTCTACAGAAAGTTTTCGAGGACTCTGAATAAAAATCATTTTTTGAAGTAAGTTTGACCTCCAGCTTGGGTTATCTTTGTCAAAAAAGGGTAACATCTGCTGACATAAAATGCAATAAAAACCTGTTTGTTTACAGTTGGATTTCCTCTTCGACTTTGTAATTTAGTTAGAGTTAAACACCCTGGGATAGTCCTGTGGAATATAAAATGATCCTTTGTGCCTCTAATTATTTGACAGCAAGGGTCCTTTTCCCTGCCCTGCTCTGTCTCCACTTCTCTGCCTTTGTCAAAAATTAGCATAACCTCAGAACCTCTCAGTGTTTAGCCATGAAAGGCTCCCAGCAGCAATGCATTGATGGTGCATAATGGACACAAAATGGCTGGATTTCTGCATGAAATAAAACAGGTTATACAAAAGAGTCTCAATGGAAAGTGAAGTGAAAAACACCGATAGGCGTCTTACCTTTCTTAAAGTGGAAATGGGGTGAAGGTTATAAGATAGCTTTCAAAACCACCATGGCAAAAATCTTGAACTTTACTTCCATCTTATTCTGATGTTGCTTTTCTCTGTATCATTTTTTTCATGCGCTATTTATTATTGAAGGTCCCCCACTGAAATGCCTTGAAACCGCGTTAAGAACATTAGCATCCAGACTAAGATTCCTAAGTTCAAATCAGTGCCTTGACTGGCATTTACAAGTGAACATCTCCTAGAAACTAAAATATGTCAATCTGAGGTCATTCAAATACTAAACAGAAAATGTTGACAGCAAAGTGGTTAATCTGAGGGTTGATGGGGAGAGATGAAGGGAAAAAGTTAGGTGAGCGACAAAGGAGCAGTAATAGTTGTAACTGTGGCCTCCTCTCCCTACCTGATTTAAAATGTTAGTATGGATGCGAGGGATAAGCATGATGGAGGAAAATATGGCATAAATGGAAAAGAAAAAAATCTAAATGGCAACAAAGGATCTTGAGAATAAGCCAATCTAATGTAGAGAAAAAGTTGGAAGAACTGGGATAAGAAACAAAAATTGCCCGTAGTTGATCCTGGGGTAGAAAAATGAAGAAGATCAATGCACAGTGAACTTACACTGAACTTCAAACACTGATTTTCTGTTAAAATGAACATTTCCATGCATCAAATCACTTATCACATAATTAAACATCAACCAAACTGTATAATTTCTGGAGCAACAATGCCGGACTAAATAATTGCTTTATTTGTATGTTATAGATAATGAACCAATATCATGTCATAAAATGTGAAACTTAATAATGATCTTAGCATTTATAAGAATTTAAATATATAATTAATTAAATGTTGAAATGTACTTTAACAACATCTTGTAATTTTCTTTGTATTTTGACGTCTATTCTTACTAATTCAATATGGTAATGGGAGATTCACACATTTACATGATAGAGAAGTTACTATCATAATTCAAAAACATCTTTGCCATTGTATTCTGTTTTCCATTTTTCTGGATTTCTTTACCTTGCAGCTATTTACAAATCTTCCAATATTTACTTCTGTGAGGTTCATTGTGGTGGTACTGTTCTGTTTGCATGCAATGTGCCTTGGAATGCCTGTTTCCTATTCAGAGACATAGGGCACGAAATTCCGTTGTGTAACACCACTTTTGTGGGGTGCTCTGTACCACCAGCTGCTTGCCGAGCAATCTATGCAGCATCTGTGAGGAGAAGGTGCACGCAGGGGTGTGATGCCAGGATACCAAATTTGGACTATGCAGGTCCATGCAACATCTTCGTAGATCACTCTGCAAACAAGCATTCTGCTGGAGGATGGGCCCAACACTAGCATTATTTAAAGGGCCAGGCAGCTTGATTGCAGATAAGGTAATTTTAAAGAACTTTTTCAATCACATAATGTCTGGAAGTACTCCGGAGTGTCTTCGAAGTATTGAGAGTGTTGCTGCATCCTCTCGGTTTTGGCAGGGGAGTAGGTGTCCTGTCCACACAAAGGCTGAAACAACTATAGGAACAGCAGTGACAGTATCTCTGCAGGATGACAGGGAGATGAAGCAGAGGAGAGGGCAAGCTCTACACGATGCCCTCTGCCAACTTGGAGCTGGACTCCTCCATTCTTATTGACAGGAGGCTGCCTGACAGATCAGCCAATGCCCCCAACATATCGGTATACCCATCTGCGTTCCTGTATACCGCCCAATCAAGGTCCTCATCGGAGTTTTCGGCAACAGAACTTGTCTGTGATACCACCCTCCGATAAGCTGGCAAACAAACCGTCCTTTCCCCCTGGCCTGGCTGCAGCTCACTTGTGCCCGGCTAACTCACCACATGCTGATTCTATGTCTATACTAGCCTTCAAGGTACGTGTAGTGCCAATATCTGAGTTGGTGACTGCGAGCGTAAGGTTAAGCGATGGGGCCTCTTCATCAGTGCTGTGCTGTTGCTCTCTCTCTTCCTTCTTGGACTGCTGGAACTGGAATAGGCGGCTGTTCTTGGGTGCCTGAAAGCAGGAACTCAGAAAGGGGAGGGTTGGGATGAGGGAAGGGGACTGGGATAGGACACAAGAAGCCCATGGTCACACCATCAGTAGGTTTCTCATTATGACAGACAGCAGGATGAGGGTTGCTGGAAGTTGAGAAAGGGAATAAGGCAGGAACATACCATCATCCTCAATGTTCTCAGTGATGCCAGATACCATAGGCCCTGTCGCAGCCAGCCACATGATGCAGAGAACCATCTCCTCCATAGGGCTCAGGAGATGAGGGTGACCTTGTCCCCCACTGGTTATGCTCTGCTCCCTTCTATTGCGTGCCACCCTATCCTGCAAGAGAGAGAGCAAATGTCATTGATTGTGTTACACAATGGGTGATGTGCCTGCCATAGTAGGTTATGTGGAGGCAGCAAGAAGTGGGTGTGAGTCTGTCAGCATTGTGTGTGAAGTGGAGTATCTGAGTGTTAGCCTGAGTGCTGGGGAGCGCTGATGGGTGAGTGATGGGAGTGTGGTGCATTGAGCAGTATGAGAGATTGGTGGTGTGGTGAGTAGGAGATGTCATCTGAAGATGCATTCACTGACCTTGAACACCCATATGAGGTTATTAGACCTCTTATGACACTGTTGCAAGATCCTCAGGCCCAGATTTTGGGAGTTGACCTCCCTGGTGACCTACTCCTACTTCTTTCTTGCGGGTCTCCTGCCCCCCCCCCAACCCCCTCTCCCCGCGGAACCTTGGTATCTCTCCTCCTGCCCACCTCCACCACTATTGCCTCCAGTGCCACATCCATCACTTCGGAACCCTCTCTCTGTCCAGGTTGTTCACTTTGCCATCATTTAAATTGAAGCTGTATTTTTCATATGTATATATATATATATGATGGTAACTTTAGGTATTTGAAACTTGAAACTAGATTTTCTTCAATCAATCATTAAAAAGTAATATTTTCACAACTTTTTATTGTATAATATAGAAATCAATACATTGTCAGGACTCAAAACTTATAATGGCATTGGGCATCACAGATTTACAATGGTATTGGAAAGGCAAATTGAAAGAATATCCATGACCTACTATTTTGGTCACTGTATCTTCATTTATTTACATAATTAATAAATAGAAAAATATAATTGACAATCTTAGATGTGAAAGAAAATGCTGTATGTGTCTTGAACAGGTTAATTGGCGACCTCACCCAAAAAATTTGATACAGGATATAATGAAAAGTTGTGGGTAAAAAAGTATAGGTATAAAATGAGGGGACATCATTATAAGATAAAACATCAGAGATTTAGAGCAAAAATCAACAGAAATTTATTTTATGTGGAGGTTAATGAGGCTATGAAATGAAAAGTTGCTGATTAAAGTGGAAAACATGTCAACATTTACGAATAGGTTGGATAGATCATTGAAGGGAAGGAGGATAAGGGATATGGGAGTAGTGTAGACACATGTGGGATCAGGACTGCTGCTTAAGTGGAAGATAAACAGCAACGTAGACTATTAGGCCAAATTTCTATGTAATTCTGCGTATCTAAGAGAATGAATGAGTGGAAGAAAGGTGGGAAAGACAGAGGTAACATCATGGATGAAAGAAGAGGGACAATGAGGTGTCAAAAAGAGTGAGAGAAATTATGAAGAGAGAGGATTTACATAGAGTTTCATAATAAATAAGGTGGGCAAAAGGAGGAAAGCTGTAAGAAATTTTGCACATGGGAACCAGCACTTTGATGAAAGGGGTGAGTACAAAGCTACATTCTTTCAAAATTGGGCTTTACTTAATAGCGCCCTTGAGTTTCCCTTAAAGACTTTAGCATATCAACAACTTTTACTTCATTAAGCATTGCAGGACTATTGTGTAAGTGATGGGGAGTTGGGGGCAGCCAATAGCTTGCGTTGTACAGCTTAATTATCTACAGTGAATAGGCTCTGAGAGACTGCAGGAACCTCCATTCTTTCTCATTCTACTCAGAGAGAACCACAGCAGTGTAACCTTAGCCAAAGAACATAAACAAATAGCTGTTGTCATGGAAATAGTTCTCTTTAAAATTCTCTTTTTTGGTAGCTGTGTCTATGCACACTGAAAACACTTAATACCATAGAGATGGAGGGGGATGAGAAAGCATCCACAATCCGATAAACTTTGTACTGACAGTCACAGTTACGGAGCACCTGCAAACAGGGGAAGATCTTAAAGCTGTACTGTCCTTGGAGTGACCGAGGTGAACAGGAATAATGTCAAAGGACCAGCAGACAGATTAAATCTGATTTTAAAAATTACTGTATATACTTAGGGAGATAAAGTGGAATCTTGATCAAAAATAAAACTATCCCAAGTTATGGCATCTAAAAGCCCAAAGAGCAGGCTTTTTAAAAATTCGCTCTTGGGATGTCAGCATCGCTGGCAAGGCCAGCATTTATTGCCCATCCCTAATTGCTCTTGAGCAGGTTGTGGTGAGCTGCCTTCTTGAACCGCTGCAGTCCATTTGGTTTAGGTACACCAACAGTGTTGTTAGGGTGGGAGTTCCAGGATTTTGACCCAGCGACAGTGAAGGAACGGCGATATAGTTCCAAGTCAGGATGGTGTGTGGCTCGGAAGGGAACTTGCAGGTAGTCCCACACGTCTGCTGCCCTTGTCTTTCCAGGTGGTAGAGATCGCAGGTTTGGAAGGTGCTGTCGAAGGAGCCTTGATGAGTTGCTGCAGTGTATCTTGTAGATGGTACACACTGCTACCACTGTGCGTCAGTAGTGGAGGAAATAAATGTTTAAGGTGCTGGATGGGGTGCTGATCAAGCGGGCTGCTTTGTCTTGTATGGTGGCGAGCTCCTTGAGTGTTGTTGGAGCTGTACTCATCCAGGCAAGTGGAGAGTATTCCATCATACTCCTGACTTGTACCTTGTAGATGGTGGACAGGCTTTGGGGAGTCAGGAGGTGAGTTACTCACCACAGAATTCCCAGGCTCTGACCTGCTCTTGTAACCACAGTATTTATATGACTGGTCCAGTTAAATTTCTGTTTCAATGGTAACCCCCAGGATGTTGGTGGGGGATTCAACAATGGTATATCAAGGGGACATAGTTTGATTCTCTCTTGTTGGAGATGGTCATTGCCTGGCACATGTGTGATGTGATTTGGACAAGGGCAGAAGATGCATAGGAACACCACCACCTGCAAGTTCCCCTCCAAGCCACACACCATCCTGACTTGGGACTATATCGCCGCTCCTTCACTGTCGCTGGGTCAAAATCCCATCCTTCACTGTCGCTGGGTCAAAATCCCAGCACTGTTGGTGTACCTACACCCCAAGGACTGCAGTGGTTCAGGAAGGCAGCTCACCACCACCTTCTCAAGGGCAATTAGGGATGGGTGCTAAATGCTGGCATTGCCAGCGATGCCCACATCCCCCAAACGAATAAAAAAAAGACTGATGGGACAGTAATTGGTCGGATTGGATTTGTCCTGCTTTTTGTGGACAGGATATACATGGGCAATATCCCACATTGTCAGGCAGATGCCAGTATTGTAGCTGCACTGGAACAGCTTGGCTAAGGGCGCAGCTAGTTCTGGAGCACATGTCTTCAGTCCTACAGCCGGGGTGTTGTCAGGCCTCATAGCCTTTGTGTGTCCAGTGCCTTCACCATTTCTTAATATCACATGGTTTGAATTGAATTGTCTGAAGACTGGCATCTATAATGATGGCTGCTCAGGCAGAGGACGAGATTGGTCATCCACTTGGCACTCCTGGCTGAAGCTGGTTGCAAATGCTTCAGCCTTGTCCTTTGCACTGACACACTGGGTTCCCCCATCATTGAGGATGAGGATGTTTTGGAGACTGCTCCTCTGGTTAGTTGTTTAATTGTCCACCACCATTCACTACTGGATGTGGTAGCTGCAGAGCTTTGACCTGATCTGTTAGTTGTGAGATTGCTTAGCTCTATCACATGCTGCTTCTGCTGTTTAGCATGCATGTAGTCCTGTGTTGCAGCTTCATCAGGTTGGATGCTCATTTTTACATATGCCTCATGCTGTTCCTGGCATGCTCTCTTACACTTCCCATTGAACCAGGTTTTGTCCCCTATCTTGATGGCAATGGTAGAGTGAGGGATATGCTGGGCTATGAGGTTACAGATTTTGGTTAAATATAATTCTACTGCTTCTGATGACCCACAGCACTTCAGAATTTTGAACTGCTAGATCTGTTCTGAGCCTATCCCGTTGAGCATGATGGTAATGCCATACAACATGATGGAGGGTGTCCTCAGTATGAAGAAGGGACTTTGGGCAGTGGTCACTCCTACCAATACTGTCATCATTCAAATCGTAAAAATTGACAGCACGGAAAGAGGCCATTCGGCCCATCGTGTCCGACAAGTAGACAGCCAGCCTAATCCCACTTTCCAGCTCTTGTTTTGTAGCCTTGTAGGTTAAGGCACTTCAAGTGCATATCCAAGTACTTTTTAAATGTTATGAGAGTTTCTGCCTTTACCACCCTTTCAGGCAGTGAGTTCCAGATCCCCATCACCCTCTGGGTGAAAAGATTTCCACTCGTATCCCCTCTAAATCTCTTACCTCTTACCCTAAATCTATGGCCCCTGGTTATGGACCTCTCAAACAAGGGGAATAGGGCCTTCCGATCCACTCTATCTGGACCCTTCATAATTGTATACACTTCAATTAGGTCTCCACTCAGCCTCCTCTGTTCCAAAGAAAACCACCCTAACCTATCCAATCCTTCCTCATAACTAAAATTCTCCAGTCCAGGCAACATCGTTATAAATCTACTCTGTACCCACTCTGGTGCAATCACATCTTTCCTATAGTGTAGTGACCAGACTGCATGCAGTACTCCAACTGTGGCTTAACTAGTGTTTCATACAGTTCCAGCATAACAGCGATAGCAGTGAGAGTGCGAGCCAGGGGGCAGCTGGGAAGGTAAGTTTCAGTATAAAGTACTTACCTAGCGATTCGGCAGCTTCTTTTTGAACAGTGGTAGCAGTGAGAGTGCGAGCCAGGGGGCAGCTGGGAAGGTAAGTTTCAGTATAAAGTATTTACCTAGCGATTCGGCAGCTTCTTTTTGAACAGCGGTAGCAGTGAGAGTGCAAGCCAGGGGGCAGCTGGGAAGGTAAGTTTCAGTATGAAGTACTTACCTAGCGATTCGGCAGCTTCTTTTTGAACAGCGGTAGCAGTGAGAGTGCGAGCCAGGGGGCAGCTGGGAAGGTAAGTTTCAGTATAAAGTACTTACCTAGCGATTCAGCGGACGCGGATCGGGGACTGCTGGGTAAGTGAACATATATATTCGGGCAGTGGCTAAACCCGAAACACTACACCTGTAGTGCCTCCCACCCATCTTCCTCTAACCAAAAAAAAAGCACTCTTGTGTGGAGGGTTTGGTAAGGTAAGGTTTTCCTTTATTTTTACTTAATCTCTGTGTCAATTTAGAACAGAGGGGATGGAAGCTAGGGCAGTTGCATGCTCCTCTTGCAGGATGTGGGAGGTAAGGGTCACCACTTGTGTCCCTGCTGACTTCACCTGTGAGATGTGCACCCAATTCCAGCTCCTCACAGACCACGTTAGGGAACTGGAGCTGGATGAACTTCAGATCATTCAGGCGGCTGAGGGGGTGATAGAGAGCAGTTACAGGGAAGTAGTGACACCTAAGTTACAGGATAAAGGTAGCTGGGTGACCGTCAGGGGAGGGAAAGGGAACAGGCGCACAGTGCAGGGATCCCCTGTGGCCGTTCCCCTCAATAATAAGTATACCGTTTTGGATACGGTTGGGGGGGACGACCTACCAGGGGAAAGCCACAGCGGCCAGGTCTCTGGCACTGAGCCTGGCTCAGTGGCTCAGAAGGGAAGGGGGGAGAATAGGAGAGCGATAGTGATAGGAGAGTCAATGGTTAGAGGAACAGACAGGAGATTCTGTGGTCGCGAACGAGACTCCCGGATGGTATGTTGCCTCCCGGGTGCCAGGGTCAGGGATGTCTCGGATCGAGTCTACGGGATTCTTAAGGGGGAGGGGGAGCAGCCAGAAGTCGTGGTACACATCGGTACCAATGACATAGCTAGGAAAAGGGATGAGGACCTGAAAAGCGAATATAGGGAGTTAGGTTGGAAGCTAAAAGGCAGGACGAGCAGGATAGTAATCTCAGGATTGATACCGGTGCCACGTGCTAGTGAGGCTAGAAACAGAGAGCGAGTGCAGCTGAACACGTGGCTACAGAGCTGGTGTAGGAGGGAGGGCTTCAGATATGTGGATCATTGGGATACCTTCTGGGGAAGGTGGGACCTGTACAAGAAGGACGGGTTGCATCTGAACTGGAGGGGCACCAATATCCTGGGCGGGCGGTTTGCTAGCGCTCTTCGGGAGGGTTTAAACTAGTTTGGCAGGGGGATGGTAACCGGAACTACGGATCAGTGGATGGGGTAGCTGTTGAACAGGCAGATACAGAGTGCAGAGAGTCTGTGAGGAAGGTTAGACAGTTGACAGGGCAAAGTTGCAGCCAGTATGATGATTTGAAGGGTGTCTATTTTAATGCAAGAAGTGTCAGGAATAAGGGTGATGAACTTAGAGCATGGATTAGTACTTGGAGCTACGATGTTGTGGCCATTACGGAGACTTGGATATCACAGGGGCAGGAATGGATGTTGGATGTTCCGGGGTTTAGATGTTTCAAAAGGAATAGGGAGGGAGGTAAAAGAGGTGGGGGAGTGGCATTGCTAATCAGGGATAGTATCACAGCTGCAGAAAGGGAGGCCGTCGAGGACGGTTTGTCTACTGAGTCAGTATGGGTGGAAGTCAGAAACAGGAAAGGAGCAGTCACTTTATTGGGAGTTTTCTATAGACCCCCCAATAGCAACAGAGACATGGAAGAACAGATTGGGAGGCAGATTTTGGAAAGGTGCAGAAGTAACAGGGTTGTTGTCATGGGTGACTTCAACTTCCGTAATATTGATTGGAACCTCCTTAGTGCAAATAGTTTGGATGGAGCAGTTTTTGTCAGGTGTGTCCAGGAAGGTTTCCTGACTCAGTATGTAGATAGGCCGACTAGAGGGGAGGCTATGTTGGATTTGGTGCTTGGCAACGAACCAGGCCAGGTGGCAGATCTCTCGGTGGGAGAGCATTTCGGTGATAGTGATCACAACTCCCTGACCTTTACTATAGTCATGGAGAGGGACAGGAGCAGACGGGATGGGAAAATATTTAATTGGGGGAGGGGGAATTACAATGCTATTAGGCAGGAACTGGAGAGCATAAATTGGGAACAGATGTTCTCAGGGAAATGCACGACAGAAATGTGGAGGTTGTTTAGGGAGCACTTGCTGCGACTGCTGGATAGGTTTGTCCCGATGAGGCAAGAAAGGGATGGTAGGGTGAAGGAACCTTGGATGACAAGAGATGTGGAACAGCTAGTCAAGAGGAAGAAGGAAGCTTACTTAAGGTTGAGGAAGCAAGGATCAGACAGGGCTCTAGAGGGTTACAAGGTAGCCAGGAAGGAACTGAAGAATGGACTTAGGAGAGCTAGAAGGGGACATGAAAAAGTCTTGGCGGGTAGGATTAAGGAAAATCCCAAGGCGTTCTACACTTATGTGAGGAACAAGAGGATGGCCAGAGTGAGGGTAGGGGCAATCAGGGATAGTGGAGGGAACTTGTGCCTGAAGTCGGAGGAGGTAGGGGAGGTCCTAAATGAATACTTTGCTTCGGTATTCACTAGTGAGAGGGACCTGGTCGTTTGTGAGGACAGCGTGAAACAGGCTGATATGCTCGAACAGGTTGATGTTAAGAGGGAGGATGTGCTGGAAATTTTGAAAGACATGAGGACAGATAAGTCCCCGGGGCCAGACGGGATATACCCAAGGATATTACGGGAAGCGAGGGAAGAGATTGCCACGCCTTTGGCGATGATCTTTGCGTCCTCACTGTCCACTGGAGTAGTACCAGATGATTGGAGGGTGGCAAATGTTATTCCCTTGTTCAAGAAAGGGAATAGGGATAACCCTGGGAATTATAGACCAGTCAGTCTTACGTCGGTAGTGGGCAAATTATTGGAGAGGATTCTGAGAGACAGGACTTATGATTACCTGGAAAAGCATGGTTTGATTAGAGACAGTCAGCATGGCTTTGTGAGGGGCAGGTCATGCCTCACAAGCCTTATTGAATTCTTTGAAGATGTGACAAAACACGTTGATGAAGGAAGAGCAGTGGATGTGGTGTATATGGATTTTAGCAAGGCGTTTGATAAGGTTCCCCATGGTAGGCTCATTCAGAAAGTAAGGAGGCATGGGATACAGGGTAAGTTGTCTGTCTGGATACTGAATTGGCTGGCCCATAGAAGACAGAGGGTGGTAATAGATGGAAAGTATTCAGCCTGGAGCTCGGTGACCAGTGGTATTCCGCAGGGATCTGTTCTGGGACCTCTGCTCTTTGTGATTTTTATAAATGACTTGGATGAGGAAGTGGAAGGCTGGATTAGCAAGTTTGCCGATGACACGAAGGTTGCTGGAGTTGTGGATAGTGTGGAAGGCTGTTGTAGGTTGCAATGGAACATTGACAGGATGCAGAGCTGGGCTGAAAAGTGGCAGATGGAATTCAACCTGGAAAAGTGTGAAGTGATTTATTTTGGAAGGTCGAATTTGAATGCAGAATACAGGCATAAAGACAGGATTCTTGGTAGTGTGGAGGAACAGAGGGATCTTGGGGTCCATGTCCATAGATCGCTCAAAGTTGCCACCCAAGTTGATAGGGTTGTTAAGAAAGCGTATGGTGTGTTGGCTTTCATTAACAGGGGGATTGAGTTTAAGAGCCGTGAGGTTATGCTGCAGCTCTATCAAGCCCTGGTTAGACCACACTTGGAATATTGTGTTCAGTTCTGGTCGCCTCATTATAGGAAGGATGTGGAAGCTTTAGAGAGGGTGCAGAGGAGATTTACCAGGATGCTGCCTGGACTGGAGGGCATGTTTTACGAAGAAAGGTTGAGGGAGCTAGGGCTTTTCTCATTGGAGCAAAGAAGGATGAGAGGTGACTTGATAGAGGGGTACAAGATGATGAGAGGCATAGATAGAGTGGATAGCCAGAGACTTTTTCCCAGGGTGGAAAGGGCTATCACCAGGGGGCATAATTTTAAGGTGATTGGAGGAAGGTTTCGGGGAGATGTCAGAGGTAGGTTCTTTACACAGAGAGTGGTGGGTGCGTGGAATGCACTGCCAGCGGTGGTAGTAGAAGCAGATACATTAGGGGCATTTAAGCGACTCTTGGATAGGTACATGGATGATAGTAGTATGAAGGGTATGTAGGTAGTTTGATCCTAGAGTAGGTTAAAGGTTCGGCACAACATCGTGGGCCGAAGGGCCTGTACTGTGCTGTACTGTTCTATGTTCTATGTTCTATGTTCTGTGTTCTATAACCTCCCAGCCGATCTCTTCTATGCTTCGGCTAATAAAGGCAAAGTATCCCTTCTTGACCATCTTATCTACCTGAACACAAGAACTAGGAGCAGGAGTAGACCATATGGCCCATTGAACCTGCTCCCCCATTCAATACAATCATGGCTGGTCTTAGGCTTCAACTCCGCTTTCCGCCCGCTCGCCATATCCCTTGATTCCCTGACAGACCAAAAAACTGTCTATCCCAGCCTTAAATATATTTAACAATGGAGCATCCACAACCATCTGGGTAGAGAATTCCAAAGATTTATAACCCTTTGAGTGAAGCTGAGACTATGCCAGCATGTTTTAGATTCCCCGACCAGCAGAAATAATCTCTCTGTGTCTACCCTATCCAGCCCCTTCAGAATCTTGTATGTTTCAATGAGATTGCTTCTCATTCTTCTAAACGCCAGAGAATATAGGCCCAATTTACTCAGCCTCTCATCATAGGGCAACCCCCTCATCCCAGGGATCTATTTAGTGAACCTTCAGTGCACGTCCAGCCACCTTCAGGGATCTGTGGACATGCACTTCAAGGTCCCTCTGTTCCTCTACACTTCTCAGTATCCTACCATTTATTGTGCATTCCCCTGCCTTGTTAGCCTTCCCCAAATGAAATACATCACACTTGTCTGGATTGACCTCCATTTGCCACTGTTCAGCTCACCTGACTAATCTGTTGATATCTTCCTGAAGTCTATAGCTTTACTCTTCATTATCAACCACAGGGCCAATTTTTGTATCATCTGAAAACTTCTTAATTATAACTCCGCCCCCCACCCCCCACCCCTATATTCAAAGCCAAATCATTGATATATACCACAAAAAGCAAAGGACCTAGCAATGAGCCCTGTGGAACCCCACTGGAAACAGCCTTCCAAACACAAAAACACATATTGACCATTATCCTTTGCTTCCTGACTCTGAGCCAAATTTGGATCCAACTTGCCACTTTGCCTTGGATCCCATGGGCTTTTACTATTGTGACCAGTCTGCCATGTGGGACCTTATCAAAAGCCTTGCTAAATTTAAATATTTAAAGATACAATGAATGAAAAAAATTAAATACATTTATTTTGTCCCTCTCCCATCCCCCCAATAACCATAAAATTAATAACTTCTCTCCCACCACTCCCACCTCATCCACCTGACCTTCCCCCCCAGCCCCAACGTGCATAAACTTTAAACTCAAACCCTTCCCACTATCCCCTACACCAATGATGTTACTTTGACCCCATTCCCCCACCCCCGCACTGAGAAACTTACCTCCTCCTCCTTCCCCACAAGTGTTCTGCCTCGTTTCCTTAGACAGGGATCCGAAGGCAAAGGAGGGCCGGCCAGCAGCAGGAAGATCGCAGCGGGACGGAATGCCACGGTGTAAGTATGATTAATGCATTCATTTTAATTTATTTAAATATGCAAATGGGGGTGCCGTTACCAAGCAGCGGGGGGGGGGGGGTGGGGGGAGGGGCGCTATGAGGCCTTCCCGCCACCGGCAATATTGAGCCAGGCCCTCCCAGCATCAATGTGCATGGAGACCCTCTCCCTGAGGTATTTTCCGGTCCCCCCCGCCACAAAACCAGATGTTGGGGGGGGGGGGGGTCTGTAAAATCCAGCCCACTATGTTAATTTCATCTAATTTTTCACACTCCCTGATTGCAATGATTTTATTGTTTCTTTCTTTTGTGAAAACAGAGGCAAAGTATTCATCAAGAACCAGACCAAAGTCCTCCATCTGCACTCAGGTTACCATTATGGTCCCTAATAGGCCCTACTCTTTCTTGCTGTTTATGTATTTATAAAAAATCTTTGGGCTTTCTTTGATTTTACTTGCCAATATTTTTTCATTCCCTCTCTTTGATTTCCTAATTTCCTTTTTAATTTCACCCCTACACTTCTTATACTGCTCTAGGTTTTCTGCTGTATTGAGCCCTCTAAATTTGTCATAAGCTTCCCTTTTTTAGTTTATCCTCACCTTTCAGCCCTTTGACATCCAGGGAGCTCTGGATTTGTTAGTCCCACCCTTTTTCTTTAAGGGAACACACTTGCTCTGAACCCTCACTATCTCTTCCTTGAATGCCTCCCATTGATCTGGCACTAATTTACCTTCAAGTAGCTGTTTCCAGTCCACTTTATCTCAATCATATCTCAGCTTAGTGAAATTAGCTTTTCCCAAATTGAGAACTTTTATTTCTGCTCTATCTTTGTCCTTTCCCATAACTACCCTAAACCTAACTGAATTATGACTATTTCCACCAAAGTGCTCCTCAACTGATATCCCTTCCACCTGCCCAGCTTCGTTCCCTAAAACTAAGTCCAGTCCTTTCATCAGACCAACACCACCTCTCTCTTGTTGTACTTGCCACGTAATGGCTAAAACAAAGTTCTCCTGTATGCATTTTAAGAATTGTGCTCCCTCTGTGTCTTTCATACTAATTCTATCCCAGTTAATATTCAGGGTAGTTGAAATCCTCCATTATTACTGCCCTATTGTTTTTGCACTTCTCAGAGATTTGCCTACATATTTGCTCTGCTATCTCCCTCTGACTGTTTGGGGATCTATAGTAGACTCCCAGTTGTGATTGGCCCTTTTTTGTTCTTTTGAACCCATATGGCCTCATTTGATGAACCTGCTACCATATCCTCCCTCCTCACAGCTGTAATTGTTTCTTTAATCAATATTGCACCCCCCCCTCCTTTTTCTCCCCTTCTCTATATTGTCTGAAAACCCTTTAACTAGGAATGTTGAGCTGCCATTCCTGCCCTTCTTTCAGCCATGTCTCAGTAATGGCTATATCATACTCCCACCTCAATCTCAGCTCGTCTGCCTTATTTGCTAGACTTCTTGCATTAAAGTATATACCATTTAGCACTGCCAAACTCCCTTGTTGTCTATTTTCTAGCCTTTGTTTCCTCTGCCTTCCAAATACGCTTACTAATTTTCTGCCTTCCATTTCCAACGTTTCTTCTCTCCCTTCTGAATCTACTCTCCGGTTCCATCCCCCTGCCAAGTTAGTTTAAACCCACCTAAACAGCACTAGCAAAACCCCTTGTGAGCATATTGGTCCTGGCCCTGTTGAGATGCAACAACATTGTACAGTCCCCACCTCCCCCAGAAAAGTTCCCAATGCCTCAGGAATCTAAAGCCCTCCCTCCTGTACCATCTCTCCAGCCATGTATTCATCAGCCATAGCTTCCTATTTCTGTACTCACTAGCACATGGCACTAGGAGTAATCCAGACGTTACTACCTTTGAGGTCCTCCTTTTCAATCTCTCTCCTAGCTCCGCAAACTCTGCCATCAGGACCTCATCCCTCTTTCTGTCTATGTCATTGGTGCCGATATGGACCACGACCTCTGGCTGTTCACCCTCCCTCCTAAGAATGTCCTACAGCCACTCAGTGACATCCTTGACCTTGACATCAGGGAGGCAACATACCATTTTGAAATGCCATCTACAGCCTTGTCTGTTCCTCTCTGTATCGAATCCTCTAACACTATTGCTCTTCCACTCTTCTTCCTCCTGCCCTGTGTAGTTGAGCCACCCATGGTGCTGTGAACTTGGCTATGCCTGCACACCCCAGAGGAACCATCGCACTCACCAGTATTCAGAACCGAATACCAGTTGGAGAGCGAGATGCACTCATGGGATCCCTGCCCTGCCTGCTGGGTCCTTCTTGTCCTTCTGGCGGTCACTCATTCGCTTTTTTCCTGCACATTTTTAAGCTATGGGGGGAGTCTGGGACTTTGGCTGTAAAGTATGATTGGGTGAGTTTGACTATGTCAGGCTGTTCCTTGACCAGACTGTGTGACAGCTCTGCCAATTTTTGCACAAATGTTAACGAGGAGGACTTTGCAGGGTCGACTGGGCAGGGTGTGCCCATGTCATTTACGGTGCCTAAGTCAATGTTGGGTGGTCCATCCAGTTTTGTTTGTCTGCTGTTGTATTAGTTTTATAGTTTTATGAAATCATTTGATGTTTTGTAGTTCTCTACAGCACAACAGTAAATCTTAAAAAGACACTAAGGTCATGCAAAATCCCCTGATTGGACATACAGCAAATACAAGATGAAATGCCATTCAGTTCAATATTTAATGAACTGTGTTGACTGAGAATACACAAGAACTGAAAATGCAAGTGTGTTATACTTTGGGCTTTCTTCTTGTTGCATAAGTATTGTATCCAATGGGGCCTCCAAACTGTCCATTTAGACTGGTCACTGTGGGCTTCAGTGATTTATTGTTTGATCTCTGGTCTATAAACAACATTAAAATAGGTGATAACTATCCAATAGATATTTAACAAAGAATATATGATTCAAAACCAGGAAATAAACTTATTCATACAATCAGAATATAATGCTGAGTATGATCAAGGGAACAAGAATAACGATACTGCATAAAGACCTCAGGGGGGAAATTTTAATCTAACCAACCCATTGATAAACTGACATGATGAGGCACAGCGCTGGTTTTACACTCCACCCGATTTCACTCTCCATTGAAATCAATGAAAGTTAATGGTGCATGAAGTGGACATTCCATCTGAACCTGTGGGATTCTTGCCCGGCAGATTAGGTTAAAATTACTCCCCAATTACACTAAACAGAAAGCTGAGTTTAGTTTTTTTTTAACCCCATTTCAAAAAACTATCAGGATAGAATTTAGTATGCTTCAGTGAATGCTTGTATTTCTCAAAGTGTATATGACTTCAAATAACAATCTGATAGGTTGTTTCATTTGGTCATTAATGAGAAGATTTAAATTTAAGATAATCACAACAACAAAAAAAGGCAAGTAAGAGAAAAATGTCTTTAGATAGGCAAATTAGAATTGGAATTCTCTGCCAGAAACCATTGTTGAAAGAGTCTATAAATTCTTTTAAAGGGGAATTAGATGGTTGCCTTAATAGGGGCAATGGTAAAGGACATGAAGAGTGAGCAGGAGAGTGATTTTAGAGTAAGTGACTTATAGAGAAAAACACTGGTATGGAATTGATGGGTTGAATGAACTATTTTTATGCTGTAACATTCCTATGACTTCTTCCCTATTAATATGAGTGGCATTTCTTTTGTAATTTCCCAACAAAATAGACAATTGAATAATACACTGACAGATACTGTCAAAACACATGTGGGTTTGTCAGTTGGGTGTACTGGAGGGGTAACATGCTACAGTAGTTCACCCTAAACATTTATATGAGATCCGACGATCAACTCTCTGCATTCCTCGGGCATTCCTGTTCGGGCGCTGCTAGGCCAGCACTATGCAATTTCCAATTCCATTTGTCTAGAATTTAACCAAACAGTCATCTTTGTATTTGTACTGGAATCCTTACTACATGCAAACGATTGTGGAGAAATCTGGATTTTCAGAATTTAATTGAGCCAGCATGCTACAAACATTACACAGTCCACAACTAGACTGTTAAGCTTTCCATGTTTCTAGCAATTAAGTAGTTATTTAGCTGCATTGGAAGCGTCAAAGCATCATTAATATAGGCACTTTGTGATCGGCTCATTTTTAGTTGTTGCGCCAGTGAAATCCTGCTTAATGAAATTGCCCATTGTAAAATTGCACACATTCACCATTTTATTGTGAGATCATAAAAAGGGAGAATTATAGTCCAAAGATTATTTTCAGTATATCTCATTCTTCTCTCTTTTGCTCTTTGACTGTGACAGATTGCTTCAGAGAGTATCTTCTGCCAACAACCAAATTGCATTTCTTGGGGAAATGAAACAAACCTGAATGCATAAAAATGAGCAAAGATGATACTCTGAAATTATTTGGCTTCCTGTACTTGGTCATATTTGGTAGCGGTTCCCGAATCATGTCACTGTACCAAGAAGGTGCTGCAAGACTCCAAACCTGCCCCACACTCATTCCAAACTTCATGTTGCCCAGCAACTTGCTCCACCCCTTCTGTAACTCAGCAAATCTGTCCTGGTCACTATGACTTGTTCTGTGTGGTGGAATCTGCATGTCATGAAGCTTTGTGAGCCAGCATGTGGGATGGGTTCGCAAGTTCCCTATGACAATGTCATATACAATAGGACAATATGACATTGTGGATTCCTGCATGTCAGGCTTCTGGGATGAGAATTGAATTTTTACTCTATGGGCTGAATATTCCCAGCCACATGGACTTGAATTTGGAGGCAGGGGTAACAGGAAAATAGGGGGAAACTGCACCAGGATAGCTCCCCAACACGTTCCTGCCTCCAGGGGAATTGCTCAGAGGGAAGACCGAAACAAAATTGCCAGCCGGCTCCATGGAAGGAGCAGCCAATCAGGCCAATTGAGGCCTCACTTAGGGGCTATTTTCCAAAGGCAATGGCAGTTTCCCGCCGTTGGAGCAACCACTGCCCCACCAACCCGTGTAGAGCCTGCCTGCTCCTTGGAAGTGGCCTCTCACTGGGAGGTAGGCTGCATTAAATGGCTGCATGGTGGGCTCATAGGGGTCCAGGAGTGCACAGGCATTCTTCTGGAGGGTTTATCACTCCATGCCATGACGCCTCACAGTACTGTGCTCTCTTTAATTTCAGCTGAAAAAGGAGGCCTCTGTGTGCGCCTCCATTTTGGGAGGTGTCCCCCAGATCTCCTGGTGGGGCTGCTGGTCGGACGTCACGGTGGGCCTTCCAATTAGGCCCCCCACTTCCCTGGTCTGCCTGCCATCATTAGTTGGAAGGGGCTCCCGGAGGCAGCTTCTTAATTGGCTGCTTCCGGGAAGATTGCGAGTGATATCCTGCCACGTGCACTTCTGGGTTCCTGACCCGGAATTGAGGCAGATGTCGGGATTGCGACTCTCCTGGCAAAATTCAGCCCTATAATTCTGTATCTTGTGACCAGATAGGGTGGCATCATGGCTTGATGTGAAGCTGTCTATAGCATAGAATGGATGGCATGGGCCCGAAGAAGCTCTCTGTGAACCTCTCCCATGAGGCTCTGTGTGAGTCTTCCCAGTGGTCTGGAAGGAGATTGCATCTCTGTGAGCCTGCTCCCTGGGATGCTGCAACAATAGGAGCCCCAACAGGACACAGTGCTCAGTCTGACCCCAGGGTCACACTCCATGTCATCACCCAGGATAATGGCATTTGCAAATTGCTGGGATACTCATCCAAAGCCTGTCTGCAAGCAGATTGATGAGCTCTGGAGAAGTTTTTATTTGGGACTGGGCTGCAGAGAGGCTTTGTATCTCTAGCATACATCACATCAAAGACTGTGGATTGGAGCAGGTGTACACTAAGAGAATTCAGAACACTAACACTGCAGTCATTCAAGAGACAGGAGCCATGGGACTTGTGACAGAAAAGATTTTATAGTGGTTTTCAAATTTTGACGTGTCATTTAATTTGTGGACAGTATCCTCTCCTGAAATGGCTGTTACATTTTGTCATTAAAGATTCTGTTCGGAAAGGATAAAGGTTAATGGAGTAAAGGTAATTAACAATCTGAAGACTGCAGGAGGTCAAATCTGGTTCTAAAACATGGGGCTCAAGGTTTAAATTGTTTTCCTGTCTCCCCTGCCCCCTTCATCACCTAAATATCACCACATAAATAGAAAATAACTGGTAGAGTACAACAAAGGAGTGATGTTATGTTACATAAGCATTACGTCATGCCTCACTGCACAACTATCCAAGCAATGGGTTCAGATGATGTTGTGATAGTGTATTTGTTAGTATGTTAAATATAAACATTTAAATATATGTTTATGCTAATATGCATGTCATCACAGGAAGTGATGCAATATCATGTGATTCAGTTCTCTCACACATTCAGTTAGCACATGTAAGCTGAAGCCACAAGTCTCCATTAAAGCTCTGGGTTCAACCGCTATGCCTGCCCTTCAGCTGTGTTTGTATTAGTCTAGAAAGAGATAATGCAACAGATGATGTTGTAATCTGAGATATTCATTGTCATAGTTTATGTTCATCTGAATTCTTCCATCTGATTTCACCTTAAAAATCCCTGAAAGGTGTATTGTATTGCTTATAATATAGGTGTGAACTTCTCTTTTCGTACAGTTTCTCATCTTTACAATGTCCGTTCTCCATTGTGGTTGAAGAAAGTGCAGCATGAGTTTCTTGTACTGCTTCAAAGACTGTTTAATTCCAATGAATTTGAAGTTGGTATCCAACTGCACAATATCAGATATTCCATAAGAATCATTTTATGAACGGTTATCATTGCTTATCCCATTCCACAACTCAGTCAATTATTCTGTGGAAACCGCAATTGACTTTTATATATATCCTTTTACGTATGTATTTAATTTTTGCCCCTCATCATTTTAAAAATCTGCAAGTACACAGCAAGATGGTATGCAAGATGTACCAGTTAAAGGTAAATATCTGGGCCCTGAATTTCTGCAGGGTTCTCCTGATCTCCTGCTGTAATTTCAACAGGAGATTGATGGAACCCTGACAGAAAAGGCAGAAATAGCCAGTTTTAACAATTCATGACGTATACATCATCATAGGAAGTGATGTAAGCCAGCATGTGATATAGTAGTTGGAGCAGTGTTAGTTAACAGTCAACACGTGTATCCCAGAGCTCTCTTGTAAGTCTGTTATTTTGTCATTCAGAACCCTTATTCAACTTACCATTCAGCCTCAGAGTGTTTGGTACATTTAAGTTTTGAAATCAATACCACAATATGGTGGCAGTGGAACGCAACAGGGTAGTAGCGATGCAAAGGTGCTCAATGTGCTAGGAGCAATGTTTGATGTGGGACAGAGATCACCAGCATGACATTAAAGATGACAGTTTCTCCTGTAAAAGCCATAGAGCTTGGTACAACATGGCAGATCACTGGAGGAAGCGGCGGAACGACACAGGGTCAGATTCGAAGCCCATCCTTAAAAAATCTGTGCTCCGGGAAAGTGTGCATACATGAAGAGAATAGTTTGTTCAAAGGGTAGCCGGCAGGAAAGGCAGTAATCGGGCAGAATTGTGCTCGCAAAATGTAAAGAGACACAGTTCAAGTCAGGGCTGCGGTACGGCACCACCATTAAGCATCATGGTTTTCCCGCCAAAACAGTTTTGTGGGTGGAGTCTCCCTGATCACAGGCTGAAAGCTTGCACTGAGCTCAGTGTGTGGCAGAGGTCCAATGCTGCAGCCACAGCTCAGTGTGTGGCAGAGGTCCAATGCTGCAGCCACAGCTCAGTGTGTGGTAGAGGTCCAATGCTGCAGGCACAGCTCAGTGTGTGGCAGAGGTCCAATGCTGCAGGCACAGCAGACCTGTACTCTTTTTTCCTTCAAGGAAAGCTTTAAAAAAAAGAAAGCAATTAAAAGCGAGAGCTCTAGAAAACATTTCTTACGCAAGAAGTTTGGCATCATGTCCACAAAATACCCAGCGATGAAGGTTCAAGATCTCCTCCAAAGAGGAGGTAATTGAGACACTGGATGGGCTAAAAATTAGTAAAGAAGAGTATTAGAAAGGCACCCTATAAAGTTGATAAATCACTAGGACCAGATGAGATGCATCTGTGGATACTGAGAGAAGTAAGGGTGGAAATTGTGGAGGCACTGGCCATAATCTTCCAGTACTGCTTAGATACAGAGGTGGTGCCAGAGGACTGGAGAATTGCAAATGTTACACCCTTGTTCAAAAAAGGGTGTAAGGACAAGCCCAGTAACTACTGGCCATTCAGTTTAACCTGGGTGGTGGGAAGAAATAATCTGGGAAAAAATTAACAGTCGCTTGGACAAACGTGGATTAATTAATGAAAGTCAACATGGATTTGTTAAAGGCAAATCGTGTTTAATTAACTTGATTGAGTTTTTTGATCAGGTAATAGAGAAGGTTGGTAAGGGCAATACAGCTGATGTGGTATACACAGACTTTCAAAAGGTATTTGATAACAGACTTGTCAGCAAAGTTAAAGGTTATGGAATAAAAGGGACAGTGGCAGCATGGATACGAAGTTGGCTGAGTAACAGAAACTGAGTAGTGGTGAACGGTTGTTTTTCAGACTGGACGAAGGTGTACAGTGGAGTTTTCGCAGGGGTCGGTATTAGGACCATTGCTTTTCTTGATCTATATTAATGACCTAGAGTGGGTGTACAAGGCATAATTTCAAAATTTTTAAATGGCACAGAACTTGGAGGTATTGTGAACTCTGAGGAGTACAGTGATGGACTTCAAGAGGAAATAGACAGGTTGATGGAATGGACGGACAAGTGGCGGATGAAATTTAAGGCAGAGTAGTGTGAAGTTATACATTTTGGTAGGAAGAATGAGGAGAGGCAATATGAAATAAAATACAATTCTAAACAGGGTGCAGGAGCAGAGGGACATGGGGAGTATCATTGAAGGTGGCAGGAAGGGTTGAGAAAGTGGTTAATAAGGGCTACAAAATCCTGGGCTTTATAAATAGAGACATAGGGCTGGATTTTAACAGCCCGCTGCTGATTTCGGCATTGAGCTCAAAAAATGGTGGTCTGCCCATGCAGTCGCATGCCAAAGAGCCACCGCGATCTCAAGCACAGCGGCTCATTTAAGTAGCCGGGGTGGTCTGCACCCGCACCCCGCTCCCCCCCACCCCCAATCCCATGGAGGGAGCTGGCTGTCTGTCCCCGGCATTTTTAAAGATCCTTTACACATCCACCCTGTCAAGACCCCTCAGAATCTTGTGTTTCAATCAAGTTGCCTCTTACTCTTCTAAACTCCAGCAGATATAAGCCTGTCCAACCTTTCCTTGTAAGATAACCCACCCATTCCAGGTATTAGTCTAGCACTGATTGCTCCTGGAGGGCACAGAGTGTGAAGAAGAGAGTTTGGTAAGTAAGTGTATTTTAAGGGTTAATCTCTCTAAAGTCTAGTTTTTGTTTTGATTACATTTAGCAATTCATTTAAATTTCTTTTTAAGAGATAAGTTAGGCTTCTGACAGTTTTAGCAGGGATATACAAGCACAGAGTGTAGCTGTAGCTAGTTAATTAGGTAACTAACTGAAACTGGTTTCTGAGCTCTAGCAGAGCTGACACAGCATTGTTTTGAGAGTATAAATTCAGGGGACTCTCAGTGGTACTTGTCTGCACTGAGTGCTGCTGGAGGGCACAGAGTGTGAGGAAGGGAGTTTTGTAAGTGAGGGAGTTCAATAAGGAGGGGAACTATAAATTAAGAAAAATAAATAAATTTGACTGCAATCAGACGGAGCAGCGCGAATCAGCGAGACCAGCCAGACTATAAACAGCGTGAATCAGCGAGACCAGCGAGACTGTAACCAGTCAGAGCCTGCATTCAGAAAGAGAAAAAAGAGGTGTGACATCACAGGGAAGCAACTAGGTGATTGGCTGGTGAGTACTGCAGCTTCGGTGTCAGCCTGCTCCTACCCCACTGAACTTATTTCTTCCTATCTTGATTCTATCTTTTCTCCACTGGTCTCTTCCCACCTACATCCGTGACTCTTCTGATGCCCTACATCATTTTGACAATTTCCAGTTTCCTGGCCCCAGCTGCCTCCTCTTCACTATGGATGTCCAATCTCTCGACACCTCCATCCCCCACCAGGACAGTTTGAGGGCTCTCCGCTTCTTCTTTGAACAGAGGCCCAACCAGTCCCCATCCACCACCACCCTCCTCTGCCTGGCTGAACTTGTTCTCACAAGTTGAACAACTTCTCCTTCAACTCCACTCACTTCCTTCAAGTAAAAGGTGTTGCTACGGGTACGCGCATGGGTCCTAGTGATGCCTGTCTTTCTGTGGGATATGTCGAACATTCCTTGTTCCAGTCCATTCAGGCCCCCTCCTCCAACTCTTTTTCCAGTACACTGATGCCTGTATCTGTGCCGTTTCCTGCTCCCGCCCCGAACTGGAAAACGTTATCAACTTTGCTTCTAATTTCCACCCTTCTCTCACCTTTACATGGTCCATCTCCGACACATCCCTTCCCTTCCTCGACCTCTCTGTCTCCATCTCTGGGGATAGGCTGTCTACTAATATCCATTATAAGCCCACCGACTCCCACAGCTACCTTGATTACACTTCTTCACACCCTGTCTCCTGTAAGGACTCCCAGTTTCTTTGATGCTACCTTCCATGACAGCACTTCTGACATGGCTTCCTTTTTCCTGAATCGAGGATTCCCCCCACTGTGGTTGACAGAGTTCTCAACTGTGTCCGGCCCATTCCCCGCACCTCTACCCTCACCCCTTCCCCTCCCTCCCAGAACTGCGACAGGGTTCCCCTTTTCCTCACTTTCCACCCCACCAGCCTCCATATCCAAAGGATCATCCTCCGCCATTTCTGACACCTCCAGCGCGATGCCACTACCAAACGCATCTTCCCCTCCCTTCCCCTGTCAGCATTCTGAAGGGATCGTTCCCTCCGTGACAACCTGGTCCACTCCTCCATTACCCCCACCACCTCATCCCCTTCTCACGGCACCTTCCCCTGCAATCACAGGAGGTGTAATACCTGCCCATTTACCTCCTCTCTCCTCACTATCCCAGGCCCCAAACACTTCTTTCAGGTGAAGCAGTGATTTACTTGTACTTCTATCAATGTAGTATACTGTATTCGCTGCTCACAATGTGGTCTCCTCTACATTGGAGAGACCAAACGCAGATTGGGTGACTGCTTTGCGTAATACCTCTGCTCAGTCGAAAAATATGACTTCAGGCTTCCGGTTGCTTGCCATTTCAACACTCCCCCCTGCTCTCATGCTCACATCTCTGTCCTGGGATTGCTGCAGTGTTCCAGTGTACATCAACGCAAGCTCGAGGAACAGCATCTCACTTACCGATTAGGCACACTACAGCCTGTCGGACTGAACATTGAGTTCAATAATTTCAGAGCATGACGGGCCCCCCATTTTACTTTTATTTTTAGTTATTTTTTTCTTTTTTATATATATTTTTTTGTTTATTTTATTTTATTTCATCTTAGTTTGTTCAGTTTGCTTACCCACTGTTTTTTTCATGTATGTACTTGTGGCTGTTCAGTTTTCAGTCCGTTAACACCCTATCTGTACTAATGCTTTGTCTTTCAACACACCATTAACATATTGTTTGCCTTTGCTCCATGACCTTCTGGTCAGCTATTCTGTGACTTTGTCCTATCTACACCTTCTCCTTTGTTATCTCTTGCCCCACCCCCACTTTACTTGCTTATGACCTTTCACATTTCTAATATTTGCCAGTTCTGAAGAAGGGTCACTGACCTGAAACATTAACTCTGCTTCTCTCTCCACAGATGCTGCCAGACCTGCTGAGTATTTCCATCATTTCTTGTTTTTATTTCAGATTTCCAGCATCCACAGTATTTTGCTTCTATTACTGCAGCTTAGGGACTGTGTCTCAACTACTGGCAGACTAAAAATGAGAAAAAAATTAAGTATTATTAATAGGGAACAAGTGTGTAGCTGGTATGTATTATCTTTTATCTTTTTTTTGAGTAAGGTTTATTTTAACTAGTGAACTGCATTGATTAGTTGTAGGAGTTATCAGTACTAGTAAGGTTTTATTAATAGTTCTAAAGTGTTTTAGTATTGGTAACATTTCTTTTTTTAGCAGTAGAAGAGGGTCAACTAGTAAATAAAGGAATGACAGGGTTGTTTCAACCTTGAGAGTGCACCTCCTGTGCTATGTGGGAGATCCAGGATACTTCCTGTATCCTGGATAACCATTTGTGCAGGAAGTGTCGTCAATTGAAGCAGCTTGAACTCTGGGTTTTGGAACTTGAGTGGCAGCTGGTGTCACTGTGGTGCATTCATGAGGATGAGAGCTATGTGGATAGCACGTTTATAGATGTCATCATCCCACAGTTTAAGATTATGCAGGGAGAGAGTGAATGGGTGACCGCCAGGCAGTCAAAAAGAAACATGCAGGAGACCCCTGATTGCATCTCACTCTCCAACAGGTATTCAATTCTGAATACTGATGAGAGTGATGGTTCATCTGGGGAGTGCAGCCAGAGCCAAGTCCATGGCACCACCGGTGGCTCAGCCAAGGAAGACTGGAAGAGCCATAGTGATAGGTGATTCAATAGTCAGGGGAACAGACAGGTGTCTCTGTGGCTGCAGACGTGAATCCAGGATGGTGTGTTGCCTCCCTCGTGACAGGGTCAAGGATGTCACCGAGCGGCTGCAGAGCATCCTGAAGGAGCCGGGTGAACAGCCAGCAGTTGCGGTCCACATCGGAACCAACAACATCGGTAGAAAAAGGGATGTGGTCCTGCCGTCAGAATTTAGGAGCTAGCTTAGATATTAGCAAGCAGGACCTCAAAAGTAGTATTCTCCGGATTACTCACAGCGTCACACATAAGTGAGTGCAGGAATAGAAGGATAAGACAGATGAATGCGTGGCTGGAAAGTTGGTGCAGGAGGGAGGGCTTTAGATTTTTGGGACATTGGGACCTGCTCTGGGGGAGATGGGGCCTGTACAATCCAGACAGGTTGCACATGAACAGAACCAGGACTGAGTTTCTTGCAGGACATTTTGCTGGTGCCATTGGGGAGGGCTAAACTAGTTTGGCAAGGGGATGGGGACTGAGGGTAGACTCAGTTGGGACAAAATCAGAAATGAAAATGGAAAGGCAGAAAATTAATGGATGAGTCTGGAAGACAGAGGAAACAAAGGTAAGAAAATTTTTAAAAAGAGTTTGGCAGTGCTCAAGCATATCTACTTTAATGCAAGGAGTATAGCAAATAAAGCAGATGAGCTGACGGCACTGATACACACATGGCTGTATGATATCATAGCTATTACAGAAACATGGCTTAAGGAGGGACAGGAATGGCAGCTCAATGTTCCTGGTTACAGGGTTTTCAGACGCGATAGGGAGGGGGATAAGAATAGAGGGGGAGTGGAAATTCTGGTCAAAGATACAATTACAGCTGTGAGGAGGGATGATATGTTGGAAAGTTCATCAAATGAGGCCATATGGATTGAGCTAAGGAACAAAAAAGGGGCAATCACACCGCTGGGAGTGCACTATAGACCCCCAAATAATCAGAGGGAGATAGAAGAGCAGATATGTAGGCAAATCTCTGAGAAGTGCAAGAACAGTAGGGCAGTAATAGTAGGGGATTTTAACTACCCCAATATTAACTAGGATAGTTTTAGTATGAAAGGAAGTGAGGGAGCCGAATTCTTGATATGTATTCAGGAGAACTTTTTTTGACCAGTACGTAGCAAGTCCAACAAGAGAGGGTGCAGTTTTAGACTTAGTTTTAGGAAATGAAGATGGACAGGAGGAAGGAGTGGCAGTGGGAGAGCATTTTGGTGGTAGTGATCATCATTTAGTCAGTTTTAACATAATTATGGAAAAGGACAAGGATAGAACAGGAGTTAGAGTTCTCAATTGGGACAAGGCGAATTTTACTAAGCTGAGGAGTGATTTAGCGAAAGTGTACCTGGAAACAGCTACTTGAAGGTAAATCAGTGCCAGAGCAGTGGGAGGCATTCAAAGGGAAGATTCAAGAGGTTCCGAGTAAACATGTTTTATTTATTTTTATATTTAGAGATACAGCACTGAAACAGGCCCTTCGGCCCACCGAGTCTGTGCCGACCATCAACCACCCATTTATACTAATCCTACACTAATCCCATATTCCTACTACATCCCCATCTGTCCCTATATTTCCCTACCACCTACCTATACTAGGGTCAATTTATAATGGCCAATTTACCTATCAACCTGCAAGTCTTTTGGCTGTGGGAGGAAACCGGAGCACCCGGCGAAAACCCACACAGACACAGGGAGAACTTGCAAACTCCACACAGGCAGTACCCAGAATTGAACCCGGGTCGCTGGAGCTGTGAGGCTGCGGTGCTAACCACTGCGCCACTGGGCCGCCCATGTTATGCCGTAATTGTATAAATCATTGGTTAGGCCACAACTTGAGTAGCGTGTGCAGTTCTGTTCATCTTTGTTACAGAAAGGATGTAATTGCACTAGAGAGGGTACAGAGGAGATTTACAAGGATGTTGCCGGGACTGGAAAATGCAGCTATGCAGAAAGATTGGATAGGCTGGGGTTGTTCTCCTTGGAACAGAGAAGGCTGAGTGGAGATCTGATTGAAATGTACAAAATTTTGAGAGGTCTGGATAAAGTGGAGGTGCAGGGCCTATTTACCTTAGCTGAGAGGTCAGTGACTAGGGGGCATAGATTTAAAATGATTGGTAGAAAGATTAGAGGGGAGATGAGGAAAACCTTTTCACCCAGAGGGTGATGGGGCTCTGGAACTCACTGCCTGAAAGGGTAGTTGAGGCAGAAACACTCAACTCATTCAAAAGAAGTCTGGATTCTCCTTTCTCTGGACAATTACTCCTTCTCTGCTTTGGTCTTGTGTCCATTTCTTTTGCCCTTCTGACAACTTTGGTAGGTTCCTGGTACGGTATTTCCTGTTATAATTATGGGCTTGTTTCTTTTGCTAAGACTTTTCTCTGTCTTGAACTCTCTGATAATCCTGGATTTTTAGCCCTGGAGGTAATTTCTTGGGTAAAATTGGAAGTTGTGTCCTAGGTTTTCTTGCCATTAACAGTTCAGATAGTGCTAATCCGCATAACAATGGAGTTGTTCTGTAATTCAGAACTACTGCTTGGAATTCTTGATTTTTATTTAATAGTTCTGACTACTCACTTAGCTTCTCCATTAGATTGTGGATACCTAGGGGTAATTGTTATACCTACAAATCCACTGTTTTCTGCAAAGTGCGTGAAGTAATCGTTTGCAAATTGTGGTCCATTATCGGACATTATCTGATCAGATATACCATGTGTTGTGAAGAATTCTTGTAACACTCGAGCGAACGCTTCAGTTGTAGTTGTGTACATACGTTTAACTTTGATCCACCTTGAAAAGTAATCTACTACAATTAGATAGGATTTTCCATCGTAGATGAATAGATCCATCGTCAAATGTTCCCACGGTTGGGTTGGGAATTGGGTCAAGATAAGAGGTTCTCTCTGATCCTGTCTGTGAACTGCAAATAGGTGGCAATTTGAAATCATTTCTTCTATATCTTTCGATATTCCCGGCCACCACATGGACGCCTGAGCCCGTGCTCTACATTTTGTTATGCCCATATGACCCTGGTGTATTTTCTCCAAGATAGCTACCCGGAGTGTTTCTGGAATCACCAGTCTCTCGTCATATACCAGCAAATCATGCACTATGGTAAAGTGTCTTCTGTGTTCGAAGAAGATTTTCATCCTCTTACTCTTGGGACTCTGTTGTGGCCAGCCTTGCTTGCAATATTGGCAAACATAGATGCATTCTTCGTCTTGCATCTGCACCTGACAAATTTGTTGGACAGAAATAGGAAGTAGAAATTTGCTAATGTCTCTCTGCTTTTGCGTGTCTGCTATTATGCCACTACTGCTAACAATGTGTCCTAAAAAACAAATGGATGTTTTTGAAAACTTGCACTTCTCATTGAGTGTTAGGCCTTTGTCTTGCAGATGATTCAAAACCACTCTAACTCTTAGGTTATGTTCTTCAATGGACTCTCCATGAAGTAAGATGTCATCCATATGGCATATTACACCTTTAAGGCCCTGAATGTAGGGCTGGAATTTTACGCCTCCCCCCCCCCCCACAAAGAGCGGGCAGGTGGTGGGGGCGGGTTGTAAAATTGAGTGGCAGGCTCGGGAGGCCCTTCCCGACCTGCTCCCGCCTCCACCGCCACTTTATGCAGGGCGGCGGCAATGAAAAGCGGCCAGCCCGCCCAGGCCAATCAAGACCCTTAAGTGGCCACTTAAGGACCTCTGCCCACCGCCACAGGAATTTTACTGTTGACAGGTGGGCACCCGAGGCCCAAGAAAAGCCGCCCGACAAAAGCAGGCAGCTCTCTGACGGCCTGAGGGATCCCTCCTGATCCATCCATTTGTTTTTTAAGACACCCTGTGCCCAATGGAGGGCCACCCCCGCTGCACCAACCACCCCTAACACCCAACATGCACCCCCCCCCCCCCCCCCCCGTCCCCCCAATCGACTACCCTTGCCTCGTCGCAGCCCAACTAATCACCCCCGGTGAGGCAACAAAAACTTACCTTAGTTCTGGGGCTCCCCAATATCTTCCTCCTGAGGTTGGGCTGTAGTCCCAGCAGTGCCCACTGCTCTTGGTGGCGCTGCTGGGACTAAGAGCTGCCGACCCGCTGATTGGCCGGCAACTCTGTTAGGTGGGACTTCCTGCCTCAAGTGGGTGGAACTCCTGCCTCAGAACAATTAAAGGCCGGAGACCTGCAAAATATGGGTCGGATCCCCAGGCCAGGCAGAAGCGGGTTCGACACCAACTTTTCAGTCGGTGGACAGCTCCCATCCACCAAGGGTAAAATCCCGGCCTATGTAAATATATATTTGGACGAAAACTTGGGAGGAGATGTAGTATAGGGGTCCAAAAGGGTTATTCTTGATTGTAAAGAATACCTTCTACCATGATGATGTAAGAGATCACATGTGAAAGACTTGAAGATAGATGTAGCGTGGCTTTGGAGGAGTCACACATACTGGTGGGAAGCTGTACATAGTTATAATTTTATAAAGGTTAATGTTCTAATTGCACCAGACTAAAGAATCTCTCTAAGCTAGACGAGCGAAGGTGGCAGTGTACTAAAGAAACATACAACATTTATAAATCACATCAGTGCAACTAAGTACAATAACTAGGTTGTCCAAATAACTACTTGACAGAACTGATGTTCATTGCAATTGGCTGAATCCTTTAAAGAAATGCAATTTTTTAAAGACTTGAAATATTGTCATCTCTTACAGAAAACATTGCTTTTATCATAAAAGTAAAAAATAATTGTCTTTTATTCTGGCTGGTCATTCAAAACATGGGGAATATTCCCTTGTTGGACTTTGTATTGTGAAAATCAGTCATTAGATTGAACTACATAACCTCTAGTACAATCAAGGGGGGGGGGGGGGGAGGGGCAGAATGAAACTATTTCAAAACATAATTCTCCAGAACAAATTTTGAATCTTTTTATTCCATTTCAATTTATTTCTAATTTTTGGATTTTCTGCTTGTTGATTTTTAATCTATGTATTCACGATCCAGATAATCCCCAGCGAGTTTTAAAATAGGATCCAGGTACCAAAATAGAAAGTGAATATCAGCAATTGCAATGACAGCAGCATGAAACTTTAATGGTTTGACACTTGCATTTGGAGCTGATGTTGCCTAATGAAACTTTGAATGATGAGAGCTTTGCCCTACCCTTGCACACAAACTTAAACACACACACACAGACAGTATCTGATTCCATTCTAACAAGTGCACACATACTCTTCATTCATTCCATGCCTGTCAGACCAAGCTACAGTATTTTTATACACAAACACACACAATGGAAACTATTCAGCAAGTGTGAGTGGAAGGCGCAACCAAGCTCGTAAATAAATATATCCTAGCAAGTTTCACCAAGTTCTGGGTATTTATAACACTATATTCCTCTTGTCATGACTTGGGATCAGGTTTACCCATCTGAACATTACAATCAGATTTTCCAATCTGATGTTATGAGTTACATTTACCTCTTTCAACACAACAAAATATTACTAACCCTATTTTGAGAATTTCACAAAGTCTCACATTGCACATGACTGGCAACGTCATCTGCTTTTTATATTTCATGAATACAGCTTTTTGACCCCAAAATATTTCCTTGTAAAATGCAAGCAAAATTCTAAAGGTCATGGACCTAAAACGTTAACTCTGTTTCTCGCTCCGCAGATACTGCCAGACCTGCTGAATATTTCCAGCATTTTCTGTTATATTTCTAACATGAATGGTTATACTCTTTGTATTGGTAAATTACGCGACAAGGAGCAATCCAGCAATTCAGAGTAAAAATAATTAATTGGGAGAGAGACAATTTGAGTGAGGTGAGAACTGATCTGATGCAGGTAAATTGGAATCAAAGATTGTCAGGGAAAACTGTAATGGAACAATGGGCTGCCTTTAAAGAGGAGATGGTTTGAACATTGTTGAGGTACTTTCCCACAAGGGGGAAAGATAGGACAAACAAAGCCAGAGCTCCCTGGATGACAAAAGAGGTAGAGAGTAAGATGAAGCAGAGAAAGGGTGCGTGTGGCAAATGCCAGGTTGATAGTACAAGTGAGAATCAGGCTGAATATCAAAAGTATAGAGGAGAAGTGAAAAAAGAAATAAGAGAAGCAAAGAAAGAGTATGAGAAGAGACTGGCAGCTAACATAAAAGGGAATCCAAAAGTCTTCTATAGGCAAATAAATAGCAAAAAGGTTGTAAAACAAGGAGTGGTGCCAATTAGGGACCAAAAAGGGGATTTACGCATGGAGGCAGAGGGCACAGCTGAGGTACTAAATGAGTATTTTGCATCTATCTTTACCAAGGGAAAAGGTGCTGCCAAAGTCATAGTGAAAGAGGAGCTACTTGAGACACTGGCTAAAAATGGATAAAGAGGAGATACTAGAAAGGTTGACTGTACTTGAGGTTGATAAGTCACCAGGACCAGATGAGATGCATCCGAGGATACTGAGGGAAGTAAGGGTGGAAATTGTGGAGGTGCTGGCCAAATCTTTCAGTTCTCCTTTGATATCGGGGTAGTGCCAGAGGACTGGAGAATTGCAAATGTTACACCCTTGTTCAAACCCAGCAATTACAGGGTAGTAAGTTTAACCTGGGTGGTGGGAAAGCTTTTAGAAACAATAATCTGAGAAAAAATTAACTGCCACTTGGACAAATGTGGATTAATTAAAGAAAACCAGCATGGATTTGTTAAAGGAAAACCATGTTTAATTAACTTGATTGAGTTTTGTGATCAGGTAACTGAGGGAGTTGATGAGGGTAATATAGTTGATGCGGAGTAGGTGGACTTCCAAAAGGCGTTTGAAATGACACAGAACAGGCTTGTCAGTTAAGTTAAAGCTCATGGAGTAAAAGGGATAGTGGCAGCATAGATAGAAAATTGGCTGAGTAACAGGAAACAGAGCATAGTGGTGAACGGTTGTTTTTCGGACTCAACGATGCTATATCGTGTGGTTCCCCAGGGTTCAGTACTAGGACCACTGCTTTTCTTGATCTACATTATTAATCTAGACTTGGGTGTGCAGGGCATAATTTCAAAACTTGCAGATAACACAAAACTTGAAAGTATTGTGAACTGTGAAGAGGATAACGATAGACTTCATAAATAGAAGTATTGAATACAAAAGCAGGGAAGTTATGCTGAACCGATAAAAGGTCTGGTTAGGCCGCAACGAAAGTATTGCATCCAGTTTTGGTCACCACACTTTAGGAAGGATATGAGAGTCCTTGAGAGGGTGTGAAGGAGATTTACCAGAATGGTTACAGGGATGAGGGATTTTGGCTGCAAGATTAGGTTGGAGAAGCTGGGGTTTTTTTCTCCTTGGAACAAAGGAAATTGAGAGGAGATTTGATAGAGGTGTACAAGATTATGATAGGTTTGGATAAGGTAGGCAAAATAAAACTGTTTCTATTAGTTGATGGTACAAGGATTAGGAGACACAGATTTAAGGTTTTGGGCAAGAAATGCAGGGGAGGATGTGAGGAAAAACGTTTTTACGCAGCGAGTGGTAATGACCTGGAACTTGCTGCCTACGAGGGTGGTGAAAGCAGAGATGAGCAATGATTTCAAAAGGAAATTGGTTGGACACTTGTAGGAAATAAACTTGCAGGGCTACGGGAAACGAGAAGGGGAATGGGACTGACTGGATTGCTCTAAGGAGAGCAGCCATAGACTCAATGGGCTGAATGGCCTCCTTCTGTGCCATAAATGACTCTATGACATAGGCTGATGAAATGGCAGACAAGTGGCAGATGAAATTTAACGCAGAGAAGTATGAAGTGATACATTTTGGTAGGAAGAACAAGGACAGCCAATATAAAATGAAGGATACAGTGCTGAAAGGGGCGCAGGAGTAGAGGGACTTGGAGGCATATGTACACAAATTGTTGAAGGTGACTGAAGATGTTGAGAATGTGGATAATAAGGCATAGGGAATTCTGGGCTTTATAAATAGTGGCTTAGTTTGCAAAAACAAGGAAGTTATGGTGAACCTTTATAAAACACAGGTTTGGCCTCAGCTGGAGTGTCGTGTCCAATTTTGGGCACCACACTTTAGGAAAGATATGAAGGCTTTAGAGAGGGTGCAGAAAAGATTTATGAGAATGGTTCCAGGGATGAGACTTTAGTTCCCTGGATAGGTTGGAGAAACTGGGGCTGTTCTCTTCAGAGAAGAGAAGGTTCAGAGGAGAATTGATAGAGCTGTTCAAAATCATGAGAGGTCTGGACAGAGTAGAAAGGGAGAAACTGTTTCCCTTGGTGGAAGGGTCGAGAACTTCAGGACACTGATTTAAGGTTATGGCAAAAGAACCAAAAGTGACATGAGGAAAAACATTTTTAAGCAGCCTGTGGTTGGGACCTGGAATCCACTGTCTGAAAGTGTGGTGGAGGCAGATTCAATCATGGCTTTCAAAAGGGAATTTGATAATTATCTGAAGGGAAAGAGTTTGCAGGGTTACAGGGAAAGGGCAGGGGTGTGGGACCAGCTGAGTTGCTCTTGCAGTGAGCTGGCATGGAAAAGATGGGCTGAATGGCCTTCCTCTCTGCTGTACCCATTCTATGATTCTATGTCAGTTTGGCTAAGTGGTAGCATTCACCTCTGAGTCAGAAAGTTCACTCCAGGCTTAGTACACAAAGTGTGGTGCCCAAAATTGGACCGATACTACAGTTGAGGCTGAACCAGTGTTTTAAAAAGGTTCACCATACCTTCCTTGTTTTTGCAATTTATGCCGCTATTTATAAAGCCCAAATGCCCTATGCCAGTACTACACAGTAGTACTGAGTATGAGCTGCACTTTTCGAGGTGTCACCTTTTAATACATAATAAACTGAGGCCCCATCTAATTGTTCGCATGAATCTAGAAGATTCAATTGCATTATTCCAAGGAAAGTGGGGGAGTTCGCCCAGTGTCCTGGCCTACATTATTATTAAATATACAAGTCAGTTATTAGTACTGGCCAACATTTATCGTTCAACCTACAAGACGAAAGAAAAACAGATTTACTGTTTCAAATCAGATTAAAATTGACTCCAGCAGGCCAAATCAGCATCTGTGAAACGATAGATAATCATTTCACATTACAGTTTGTGCTGTAACCAGATTTTATCAATGAGTGTGTGTATAATACAGAAGTAACAAAGTTCTTAATGCATGATTCCTGATCAACCTTACTGAGCTGGAATTTGGTAAAACACTGGAACATAAGCAGTGTTCCTTTTAAACAATGAGTAGGTCATTTTGGTAGTTTTAAGCACATTCATATAGTGAAAAATTAATGAATGCAAGATGTGCCTTGTATTGATCCACATAGTTATGGAGGAATAAGGCCATTTTTGTTATTAAGTCAATAATTGGACGTGATTCTTGTGCAGTGATGCTTTAGTGCCTGTGGAATCGGATGGGCTGAAAGCTTGCTTCTGGGATTTAAATGTTCCAAATGATGTTGGAAAAAATAACATTGTAGAAATCCATTGTTGACATTCGGAAACAATTTACTGATAATTTAGCAGCAAAGGTTTATTTTAATCTAAAAAAGATAGATCTTTTAAATGAAGAAAATAAATAGATTTTATTGTTTTGTTACGATTAGGTGAGGAGTCGTCGAAAGGTTCCCCTCTTGTCCCTCTCTTTGTTTGATCGGAGCAGGGTTTATTTCTTTTAAACAAGACAAAAACCAATTCAGTGAGTGTTTACCCTTTTATGTGCTATGATCATAAAAGAACAAATCGGACACGTTTTCTTGAGTTTAAACAAGAAAGAGGTTAGTTTATTGTACTTAAAACCAAAACCCGATCTAAGTAAAATAATAAACTACACTCCAACTTTCACGCACACACACACAAATGAGAATCACACACACACAAATAGGTTACAGAGTGGAGAAGAATAGATTGGTCGGATTAAAGTTGTAAAAATAAAAAAGAAGGGTATACAGTCTGTGGAGTCTGGTAATTCTGTTGTCTTCTGGCTGAACTCAATGGTCCTGAAGTTTCTGGCTGGTAAATGTGGCCAATTGGTTCAGGGTGTTCTTGGAGACAGTGATGCAGATGGTTTTCTTCCTGGGGTCTCTGTCTGCAGCAATGATAGGCTTGGATGGTAGCAGCCAGCAGGCCAGGTTCGGACTTGCTAGGTTGCCTGGAGAGCGAGAGAGAGCGACCCCACTTGGGTCCTTCACTGGTCAGTCGCTGGTGCTTGTCTGTCTGTAGAAAGAAAGAACAGCTAGTTTCACACATATAAAGAATCTACCACATGATGGCCCAGTGGATTCTCTCTTTTGCAACTTAATTAGATCAGGTCTCAGAATTCCAACTTCTCTCAGGTCCCATTGTTTCAGCGATTACCCCTTGTGTGGTCCATCTCCACCAGTGTTAATGTTCCAAGATTGCCTTTTTTTTTAGAACATTACAGCGCAGTACAGGCCCTTTGGCCCTCGATGTTGCGCCGACCTGTGAAACCATCTGACCTACACTATTCCATTTTCATCCATATGTCTTAATGCCTTATTAATGAAGACAAGGCAGGTAGCCCATTCAAAATTCTCAGACCATTGTTCTGGTTGGAGATTTTACCAGACCTACGTCTCCACCTCGATACATTGGAATGTCGGATATTTAGATACAAATTGCGGAGGCCATTTTAGCTGCTAGCAGTGACCTTTTATCAGTTCTTTGTCTCCTGCTTTCTTTTTAAAGTTTAATTCAGGTTTCCAACTGATGGATTATAAACCAATCATTTGGCATAGCACGAGTTCATGACAGTTTATTGGAGCACTGTGAATATTCATAACTTGGCATGCCTAATATATTTTCTTCATTACTGATTGTACAGCGTTGTATATTGTGCCTGGTGTAATTGTGTTTTTTTTGTGTGGGCGTGAAGGTAATGTCAGTATATAGTGTTTTAGTTCATAATTTTGTCATTTACAACTGATAGCATGGTGATTAAAACATAATGGATAACAATACTTCGGATGCTTGTTTCTGCTGGTTGCCATAACTATGCTTTGTACTGCCCTGTCTTCTGATAGCGGCAGTGCACCAGTGGAATTTTGCTGTTGAGTCTTGTGGAAATAATTTCCATGAAGAGGGTTTGTTAGTGACTTTTGTAATGTAATTGTCACATTTGAAATCATTTTTAAGGAATTGTCTGCATTTGTAGATACCTATTTATGATTTGTATCATTTTTTTCCTTCTGTTGGGATATTTTTTATTTACTGTTAAATATATATCAGTATTATCAGCATTGGCCCTTCAAGGTTGCTCAATAGAAAGAAGCCTTCATTCACTTTGGGAGTGGGCTTTGGTTTCTGTATACTTTATGCATTACAATTGGTCATTTTCATTATCTGTTTGGCTACAAGATTTTTTGGTAGTACTTTTTTGACATTTCTGGGATTTATATTAGCTTTGTGCTATTGTCTACGATTCAATGGAATGTTGCAAAAATTATTTACTTTCAGTGTCAATGTGTAAAGTACATTTCATTTAATTTAGTATGGTTCTGTCACAGAACATCTGTGGGTCCTTTCATGTCAGCATGTTGCTTGGATATAAGCCAGAGACCATCAATAACAGGTCGTGAGAGTAAGAGCCAAGTTTTTTGTGTGGATAAAGTTGCCCAGTGATATCTTGTGACAATTCATCTGTAGCTTCATTTGGCATCTTTTTTATTTGGTTTAACTTTTTATTTAATATTCTTTCTCCAAATTCTTTGTAACTTATTACATTAGATGGATAGTCATTTTCTTTAGGTGTCGGTATGTATTGAATACTATTATACCTTGTTAGAAATTGGAATTACCTCCAAACTTTCACACATGTGGGAGGTAGGGATAAAATTATATCTGCTGTATAGGGAATTCACTCCCAGGCCAAGTTGACTCCACAATTCCAGTATCAATATAACCTCAAAACCACCTGCTACTTGCATCCTCAAACTCTGCTCCAGTTCAAACTGTGGTGAAAGTCCGGGGTCAGGTCTCGACAAATGAGGAGCAAACCCAGGACTGCCTTTGACTCACCAAGACTTGGCTTCACATTCAGAACCTACGTGGCCCCACTGCTACCCACACCACAGCCTAGTTGCTCCAATCCAGCCTCAGCCATCAGTAAAATACAAAAACCTCTCTTGGGTTCAGACTCAAACTCAGACCAGCATGTCCAGGTTTTAATCCAAGCCATTACTTGATGAAATGTCTTCCTCAACACAAACACCTGGTAGAGATAGATTGTCAGAATTAGGTTTCATTTTCCTGATGACAGTAACAGATGGACTGAAAGTGATTTCTTAAATGGAGTGAGTGTGACTCAGAGTACAAGCATCTACATTGTTCACTGATGGGTATTACATTATTGTATATGGTTAGGTGGCAGTTACATTTTTCTTATGGAATCTTAAAATTGCTGGACATGGTTTTGCCTTTGACTAATGTATGATGACTTCCATTTTTTCCCTGATTTGTAAAAGCTTTGGAAGCAAAGGCCCCAGATTTCTCAACGGTTCTGCCTGACTCCCAAAGGAGTTCTCAGTCAGCCTTGTAAGGTGCATAGACTTCACCACCGGTGCCCCGGAGGTGAAGCCAAGGACAGGGACTTGCTACACCGTGAGAAGATTGATGGCAGAGCTGTGATACGGGGCCATATTTGACTCCTTGAGATATTTGCAAATAGTCCCTTATAAAAAAAGTAGCATTACACTGATCCTATCACACTATTGTATGGCTGTAGCATATTCAACGTAAATGTTTATACTGTACTTTATTATTGATAACCAAACCAATACCTAACTGGCAGCCACTCAAACAATAAGGTTCTCAGCTGTGTTATCATTGTTATATGAATATTGGGAGAAGTCTGGGTGTTGCATAAAGATTAGCAGTTGGTTCTTTTATTTTCGTTTTAATTCCGTTCTATTTGAATGAATGTCTCCTCTCTCAGAGTTCCTGAGTGGACTTTGAATAGCACATAAATCAGGGGTTCTCAACCAGGGGTCCATAACTTCCCTAGGAGTCCACAAGAAGGTTTCAAGGGATTTGCCAATGTGTTGGCAAAAGTAAAGGGGCCTGTGGAATTTTTGTAACAGGGAGGAGGACCTCAGAAACAAAAAGCATGAGAACCCCTGGCATAAATAAATCTATTTTTGTTTTAGAAAAGAGTAATTTAAATCCTGAGCTTTTGCTGATTCCGTGCCTTTACACAATGTTAGAAAACATTCATAAGGGTGTGTGTCTCATTGTAACATGTAGGACAAATCCTTTCCTGGCCCAGTGCCACTGGATCGAGAATGCTAAGCAAACCACTTGCAATTTTCTAATAAGCCACGCATTGCACCGGTGAGGTGGAGCCTGGGAAACCTCCACTCCAATGAAATGTATGATTCCTAAAAAAAACTGCTTGAATGGTTTCAGACATTTTTTATTCATTTATTAATTACAAATTTAATATTAATTTACATGGAAACAAAAACCCAAGACATGTAATTTCCCTTTTGCTGTTCTGCACTAGAATTAGCCAATAGATACTATTCAGTTGCCATAGTGGAGAGGTAAAATGTTATTCGCTAGCTTGTATTCAATTGTTCCCTTCTACCACCCCACTGCACTCCCACCAGTGTATATCCTATATCACCACTACCAACACATCATGACACAATGTTGAGTATAGTAAAACCAGCAGATTGGAGCAAATACAATTTTAGAAGATAATGCAGAATTTATATATCGATTACATATTGCATGTAGCAAAGGCAGAGTGGTTTTAATTGGGGATTTTAACTTTCAAATAGATTTGGATAAGCAGACTAGCACGTCAGAAAAGCATTGAATTTCTTGATTGTGTTCAGGATAGTTTTCTGCAATAATATGTCCTAGAATCAACAAGGGGGCATGTCATGATTAACAGTACATGAACATTTATCAATAGCAATAATAATATGATCAAGTTTAAGCTATTTGAAAGCGATAAAGGCAAAACAACTGCTAAGATTCTGGCCGTGAAATTGGCCACTGGTGCTGACGCTATGGAAGCCCTAAAGCCAGAGAATGGCGTGGACAGTGTTTCTGGCCACTTCTGGCATGGCCCGGGTGGAGCTCCGTGCTGGGAAGGGTGCTAACGTGAGCATCCCATGCCTGTGCTGGAAGCTTTTGATGTGGGTAGATCGTGATATCAAAGGTTGCAGACTACCCAAGATTTAAAGTTCAAACATGTCTCCACGAGTGCTTTCAGAGACAGAGTTAGAGAAGAGTGAAGACCCGAAACAATGGAAACCTTTTGAACTTCTTGATGGAGACAGTGGGTTGAAATTTATACTTCGGCGGCGGGTGAAAACAAAAGCAGCCCGCACATCATGGAGCCGCCACAATATTAAGCGCAGCAGCTCATTTAAATAGCATGGGCGACCCACCCCCAGCTTCCCCCCCCCCCCCCGATCACATGGAAAAGAAACTTGCAAGAGATATCAAAAGCAACATAACAAAAAATTACACTTACATTAGGGGAAAGAGGGCAGTCAGGAGCAATGTGGAGCCCTTGAAAAACGATAACAGTGATATTGTCAATGAAAATAAGGAAATGGTGGACATGTTGACTAATTACTTCACATCAGTATTCACAGTAGAGGAAGTGGTCGGCATGCCAGACATCCCAAGGAAACTAATACTGAATCAGGGATGTAATGCACCAAAATTAACGTAAGCAAAATAACAGTAATTAAGAAAATAAAGAGTGACAAATCCCCAGGACCAGATGGTTTTCATCCCAGAGTTTTGATGGAAGTAGATGAGAATATTGCAGAAGCCCAACAATAATCTTCCAAAGTTCTCTTGATTTAGGAACCATTCCTTTAGATTGGAAAATTGCACATGTCATTCTACTATTTAAGAAAGGAGAGAGGGAGACCAATTAGCCTAACATCTGTTATTGGGAAATTACAAGAGTCTATAATGAAGGATAGAGTGACTGAACACCTTGAAAATTTTCAGCTGATTACAGAGAGCCAGTATGGATTTGTAAAGGGTAGGGCATGCCCGACGAATCTGATTGAATTTTTGAAGAGGTAACTAAAGTAGTGGATGGGGGCTGGAATGTCTATTGATGTTATTTTTTTGGACATCCAGAAGGCTTTTGATAAAGTCCTTCATAAGAAACTGTTAGCTAAAGTTGAACTCATAGAACTGAAGGCAAATTATTGACCTGGTTAGGAAATTGGGAGAGCAGCAGAAGACGGGGGTAGGGATATTGGACAGGTACTTTAATTGGCAGGATGTGACTAGTGGTGTTCTACAAGGATTGGTGTTGGGGCCTCAACTATTCATAGTATTTATTAATAACTTATTTGAAGAAATAGAAAGCTACATATCCACATTTGCTGATGACACAAAGATAGATGCCATTGTAAGAAGCATAGATAGAAGTATAAAATTACTAAGAGATATTGATAAAGTGAATGGGCAAACATTGTCAAATGGATTTCAATGTAGGCAAATGTGAGGTCATCAACTTTGGACTTAAAAAGAATAGAAGAGTACTTTCTAAATGGTGAAAAGCTAAAAATAGTGGAGGTCCAAAGACACTTGGAGGTCCATGTACACAGACCATTAAAATGCCATGAACAGCTACAGAAAATAGTCAAAAAGGCTAAGAGGATGCTGGCCTTTATATCTAGAGGACTAGACTACAAGGTGATAGAAGGCATGTTACATATACAAAGCCCTGGTTAGACCACAGCTGGAGTATTGTGAGCAGGTCTGGGCACACCTGAAGAAGGATATACTGGCCTTGGAGGAAGGGTAGCGTAGATTTACCAGAATAATACCTGGACTCCAAGGTTTAAATAATGAAGTCATATTACACAAACTAGGGTTGTATTCCCTGGAATTTAGAAGGTTAAGTGGTGGGTTGGTCAAAGTTTTCAAGATATTAAAGGGAACTGATCAAGTAGATAGAAAGAAACTATTGGAGAAACTACTTGCGCTGGATGGACAGTCTAGGTCTAGGGGGCAAATTAGAGCCACAGGTTTCAGGAGTGAAGTTAGAGGACACTTTTACATGCAAAGGGTGGTGTAAGTTTGGAACACTCTTCCACAAATGGCAATTGATGCTCGATCAATTGTTAAATTTAAATCTGAGATTGATAGATTTTTGTTAGGTATTAAAGAATATGAGGCAAAGATGGGTAAATGGAGTTAGATCAAAAATCAGCCAAGATCTTATTGATCTAAATGGCCTACTCCTATTCCATTATTCCTATCACAGATCTAGGGCTGGATTGTGATCTGGCCAGGGCCTAATGGTAAAAACTACCTCTAGACAAGATAATTTATCTCCTATTGGTTACTGCTGAAAGAGTAGAGTAGGCTAAAGGAGATCAGTGATTGGATTGACTGGCTCCATTTTCTGATTTAAAAAAAAATAAGCTGACAGGTCAACAAGTTTCCATTTATAAAACACCTTTATTGCAAGAAAATATCCAAAGCACTTCACTGGAGTATAATGAGAGAAAAACTGACATCAAGCCAAAGAAGGAGATATTAAGATAGGAATTTGGTCAGAGGTAGAGTTTAAGAACGAAAGAAGGATCAAAGAGGTGGAGAGGATTAGTGAAGGAACTCCAGGACTTAGGGCCTAGACAACTGAACACACGACCACCAGTGGTGGAGTGAAGGGAATTGTGATGCACAAGACCATACTTGGAGGAATGTAAAGTTCTTGGGAGGGCTGTTGGACCCGAGGAGGTTACAGAAAGAAGGATGGGTAAGACCATGGAGGGATTTGAAACAGGGGATTTGAATTTCAAAATTGAGTCTTTGGTGGACCTGGAGCCAATGTAGGTCAGTGAAGACAGGGGCGCTGGTGAACAGGACATGATATGGATTAAGATACAGAAGCAGTGTTTAGAATTAGCTCAGGTTTATGGAGAGTGGAAGATGGGAGGCTGGCCAGGAGAGCATTGAAATATTCAAGTTTAGATGTAATAAAATCATGGATAACAGTTTCAGCAGCAGATGAACTGCTCTGAGTAGAAAGCCAAGGTTGCAAACAATCGAGTTCAGCCTCAGACAGCGGTCAGGCAGGGAGGATGATAGAGTCAGTAGCGAGGGAATAGAATTTGTGGTAAGGCTGAAGACAGTGCCTTCAGTCTTCAAAATGATTAATTGGAGAAAATTGAGGCTCGTGAAGGACTGAATGTTTGATGGACATTCTGACATTGGAGGCAGGAAGGGTCGAGAGATGTGGTGGTGAGGTAGAGCTGAGTGTTTGAGTGTTTCTAGCATACATACGGAACCTGATATATCTTCAGATGATGTAGTTGAGGGGCAGCATGTAGATGAGCGAGGGGACCTGGGGCACTCCAGAAGTAATGGTGTGGATGCGAGAAAGAATCCATTACATGAGATTCTCTAGAATGGATAGTTAAGAGTAGAATCAGGCAAGGGCAGTCCCATTCAGTTGGCCAAGAGGAGAGGCACTGGAGGAAAATGATGTGGTCAACCATGCCAAAGGGTGTAAAGAGATCTAAAAGGATGAAGAGGTTTAATTCATCATGGTCACCATCACAGAGGATGTCATTTGTGACTGATTAAAGCTAGGTAGAAGCCTGAATCACTAACTTTACTGAGGGAGAAGCTTCAGCTTTTCAGGCACCAACTAGTTCCTGGTGTAATTCAATCAGTTCTCAGAGACCTGAACTAGTAAAGAAGCCAAATATCTTTCCACTGGCCTGTGCCAAATCATAAGCATCAAATGTATCATCAACCCCAGTGATATTAAGAAAGGGTCAATCTCCTGATGTTTCTGAACAGCCTTATTTATGAAGGCATCATTTTGATTGGAGTAAGCTCTTTAGGCTGTTAGTTGTATATATTCCCTCGGACTGTGGAGTGTTGAAATCTGCTGCTGTCCAACACAGGTGCTCTCCCTGGAATTCTGTTCATCCACACAATCTGTTTTTGGAGTATCGGAAACATGCGTGGTTCCACTCAAGGCTCCCAGTATTTTATTCATAGATATAGAATGCCTGGCTGCACTGGTTCTGGTATAATTAGCAACTGTGGAACTATTTTCAAACCTTTGACTCTAATAACTGCAGGGCTACATTTCTCTAGTTCCAAAAGTAGGTTATTTTTAGCAAGTAGTAAGCAGCTAGTAGGGGCTATTCATTAAATACAGACCTTAGAGTTGACTAAATACTGGCTGTGCCCCAGTATTTGCCACACAGTTGGCTACTACCCATTGCCAACCTGCATACACCAAGGCCAAGAGTCATTATTAATAGTATTTTTCCATAGTAAATTATGTGTGAACTGTTTGACGTACAGAAATTGATATCTATTTTTGTTTAAATGTCATGAAAATTTGTTATTGTTGCAAGAATACACAAGACATTGCTCTAACTGGAAAAGGTTTAGATTTGAATTTTAATTTGTTTCAAATTAACAACTATGAATATTAGATTGTTACAATCATAATCAACACAAAATGATTGAAAATACCTTGAAGCTATTGTTCCAAGTAAAATTATTATCGCATCATTTAAGAACATAAGAAAAAGTCAAAGATAAGAAGAGGCCATTCAGCCCATTAACAAAATCCATTCAGTATTCTAATTCATCCACCCTAGCAGCCAAACACATTTTGATATCTGTCTTTAACTCCACTAGCGTATCTGGTAGATTATTTAACAATCAATTTTTTGTAAGGTCTGTGTTACATTTAGTGTGAAAATAGATAAGTCCCCTGGGCCAGATGGGATTTATCCTAGGATTCTCTGGGAAGCCAGGGAGGAGATTGCAGAGCCTTTGTCCTTGATCTTTATGTCGTCATTGTCGACAGGAATAGTGCCGGAAGACTGGAGGATAGCAAATGTTGTCCCCTTGTTCAAGAAGGGGAGTAGAGACAGCCCTGGTAATTATAGACCTGTGAGCCTTACTTCGGTTGTGGGTAAAATGTTGGAAAAGGTTATAAGAGACAGGATTTATAATCATCTTGAAAAGAATAAGTTCATTAGCGATAGTCAGCACGGTTTTGTGAAGGGTAGGTTGTGCCTCACAAACCTTATTGAGTTTTTCGAGAAGGTGACCAAACAGGTGGATGAGGGTAAAGCAGTGGATGTGGTGTATATGGATTTCAGTAAGGCGTTTGATAAGGTTCCCCACGGTAGGCTATTGCAGAAAATACGGAAGTATGGGGTTGAAGGTGATTTAGAGCTTTGGATCAGAAATTGGCTAGCTGAAAGAAGACAGAGGGTGGTGGTTGATGGCAAATGTTCATCCTGGAGTTTAGTTACTAGTGGTGTACCGCAAGGATCTGTTTTGGGGCCACTGCTGTTTGTCATTTTTATAAATGACCTGGAAGAGGGTGTAGAAGGGTAGGTTAGTAAATTTGCGGATGACATTAAGGTCGGTGGAGTTGTGGATAGTGCCGAAGGATGTTGTAGGGTACAGAGGGACATAGATAGGCTGCAGAGCTGGGCTGAGAGATGGCAAATGGAGTTTAATGCGGAAAAGTGTGAGGTGATTCACTTTGGAAGGAGTAACAGGAATGCAGAGTACTGCGCTAATGGGAAGATTCTTGGTAGTGTAGATGAACAGAGAGATATTGGTGTCCAGGTACATAAATCCCTGAAAGTTGCTACTCAGGTTAATAGGGCTGTTAAGAAGGCATATGGTGTGTTAGCTTTTATTAGTAGGGGGATCGAGTTTCGGAGCCACGAGGTCATGCTGCAGCTGTACAAAACTCTGGTGAGACCGCACCTGGAGTATTTCGTGCAGTTCTGGTCACCGCATTATAGGAAGGATGTGGAAGCTATGGAAAGGGTGCAGAGGAGATTTACTAGGATGTTACCTGGTATGGAGGGAAGGTCTTACGAGGAAAGGCTGAGGGACTTGAGGTTGTTTTCGTTGGAGAGAAGGAGGAGGAGAGGTTACTTAATAGAGACATATAAGATAATCAGAGGGTTGGATAGGGTGGATAGTGAGAATCTTTTTCCTCGGATGGTGATGGCAAACACAAGGGGACATAGCTTTAAGTTGAGGGGTGATAGATATAGGACAGATGTCAGAGGTAGTTTCTTTACTCAGAGAGTAGTAGGGGCGTGGAACGCCCTGCCTGCAACAGTAGTAGACTCGCCAACTTTAAGGACATTTAAGTGGTCATTGGATAGACATATGGATGAAAATGGAATAGTGTAGGTCAGATGGTTTCACAGGTCGGCGCAACATCGAGGGCCGAAGGGCCTGTACTGCGCTGTAATGTTCTAATTCTAATTTATATCATGACTACTCATTGTGAATAAATTCTATACAAAAGAAAAACTGGAAAAACATATTCTTAAAATATTTTTTCTATGAATTACTCAACAATTAAAGAGTTTTATGGACCCACCATGTTGTGCCTCTCCTATATCGAACAATAACTTCTGGAATTAACTGTGCAGATGGTCATCAAGGAAAGCGAGTAAGTAGATGAAAAAAATGATGCTGGTGCAGCAGGGAACCTTTTCTGAAGGTGAGTTTAAAGCTTTTTGTCAGGACAGAGAACATAACATTGTATTTAGGGAGGTTTACAATGATACTGGGTGCAGACAAGTGGAGAAATATTCAATACTCCAGCATAAATCTATGAACTCTAATGTGTGAGTGGGAACTGGAGAATGGACTGGAGACTGAATTATAGAAGAGGTTACACTACATGAGTTTTGTCTTGGCTTAGATATATAAAGGTACTTTTGATAAATACAGTTTGGCTATATTCCATTCAATGTTCATCCATTGAAACCAACTCCATGGGTAACTCACTCTCAGCAAAATGCAGCAATAAGCTCCAATACAAAAGCAAAATACTGCAGATGCTGGAAATCTGAAAGAAAAACAGAAAATGCTGGAAATACTCAGCAGGCTGAATTTTCCTGACCCATTGGCAACAGGTGGGGAGGTGGGAGGCTGCTAAAATGTCAGGGGAAGGCGTCGGGAGCAGAGTCTAACATCTTCCCACTGCCATGCCATTTTGCCAGTGGCTGGAAAGTTGGCAGCACAAACTGCCCATCAGGTGGCTAATTGAGTTACTTAAGTGGGCAATTAAGGCCAATTTCCCACCTCCAAGGGCATTTTTCTCTTGTCGGGAGGGCCTGCCAACACATAGGGAGACTGCCCAGTGAAACCTGCTGGCTTCAAAGTGTGATCCAGGGGTGGCGGTGAGTGCTCCTTTATGGACACTCCATGGCCCATGAAGAGGCCCCTCCCTCCCCCCCATGGCAATGGCTGCCACGTTAATGGCACTGCCAATGCCCAACGACCTCCCCCCACCCGATCACTGAGGCTGCCTGCCTGGCCCTGGCTGCCCTCAACCACACTTATCCCTCTTCGAGCGCACCATACCTTTGAGATACCCTCCCCCTGGTATTCCAGCCGCATTAGTGGCCACCACTAGCGATAGAACTGCTGAGACTGCTGAACTGCCGGCCCTCTGACTGGGCCAGAAGGTCTTAGGGGTGGCCTGCTGTCCTCAATTGGATGGCAGTCCCGATGGTGGCCACTTAATTGGCCACCCCGGCAATATGCCACCTCGAGTCCCGCCACCGGTTGAAGTGGGGCCGGCACAAGGCAGCAGTAAGCTCAAATATAAAAGCAAAATATTGCAAATGCTGGAAATCGGAAATAAAAACAGAAAATGCTGGAAATGCTCAGCAGGCTCAATTTTCCCGACCCATTGGCGACAGGCTGGGAGGTGGGAGGCTTACCTGAAAATTTAAACATTTAGAGAGCGGAGATTCTCCAGTCCCCCTCTCTAAACATGTACATTTCTAGGTTGGAAGAGAGTTCAGTCAGCCACAAAATTCAGTTTAGCAGGTCAAGCACTCTACAGACTTTCCACAGATGCTGCCAGACCTGCTGAGTATTTCCAGCATTTTCTGTTTTTATTGCAGCAATAGGCTGAATGTTAACCTTGCAAACAGTATCCAGTATGATATCAGTCAATGATCTCTGACATCAGAATACAACACCAGCCCAGGATCATTATAACACTATTAAGGTAAGTTACCTACTCCATTTTATTCTTCAATTACTCTCACTAGATTTTAACTGCAGATGCATTTATACTGCCAGTTTAATGCAGATGCAAAGCAATTTCCACTTTGCACTAATACTAAACTGGTAGTATAAATCTGGTTTCAGGGTCTCCATTGAAACCAAGTTAGACTTTTTGGGAGGCAGGGGTAGTCCACAATGTTTTGCACCTCATGGACCATAAATATATTGGACACCGGTTGATAGGTAAATTGGCCATTGTAAATTGCCCCTAGTGTAGGTAGGTGGTAGGAGAATTGAGGGAATGTGGGGATGTGGTAGGGAATATGGGATTAATGTAGTATTAGTATAAATGGGTGGTTGTTGGTCGGCACAGACTTGGTGGGCCGAAGGGCCTGTTTCAGTGCTGTATCTCTCTATGACTCTTGAATATTTTGTGCACCTATCTAAAAATTTAAACATTTAGAGAGCAGAGATTCTCCAGTCCCCCTCTCTAAACATGTACATTTCTATGTTGGAAGATAGTTCTGCCCATGCATGTATCCAGACGTGTGCGAATAACTCTCCTGAACAGGACAATTAAAGTTCTAGGCAGGAGCGAAGCAATGTAAACAAGGTTCTGCCGGGCTGGAACCCGAACTGTAGATATCAATTGCACACCAGTAGCTGTAACGTTAATTACTGACTAAACTTTATAATTAATCTACTCAATAACAACTTGTATTTATATAACACCTTTAACATAATAAAACGTCCCAAGGTGCTTCACATGAGATGTAGGTGAGGTTTTATATGATTACTTTTCATTTGTGTTCACTGGAGAAGGACGATGTAAGTGTAGAGATCAGAGAGGGGGATTGTGATATACTTGAACAAATTAGCATTGAAAGGGAGGATGTATTAGCAGTTTTAATGACCTTAAAATTGGATAAATCCCCAGTCCCAGATGAGGTGTATCCCAGGCTGCTATGTGAGGCAAGGGAGGAGATTGCAGGGGCTCTGACACAAATTTTCAAATCCTCTCTGGCCACAGGAGAAGTGCCAGAGGACTGGAGGACAGCGAATGTGGTACCATTATTCAAGACGGGTGGTAGGGATAAACCAAGTAATTACAGGCCAGTAAGTCTAACATCAGTGGTAGGGAAACGAGTGGAAAAAATTCTGAGGGACAGGATTAATCTCCCCTTGGAGAGGCAGGGATTAATCAAGGATAGTCAGCATGGCTTGGTCAGGGGGAGATCATGTCTAACAAATTTGATTGAATTTTTTGAGAAGGTGACTAGGTGTGTAGATGAGGGTAAAGCAGTTGATATAGTCTACATGGACTTCAGTAAGGCTTTTGATAAGGTCCCACATGGGAGATTGGTCAAGAAGGTAAGAGCCCATGGGATCCAGGGCAATTTGGCAAATTCGATTCAAAATTGCCTCAGCGGCTGGAGCCAGAGGGTGATGGTCGAGGGTTGTTTATGCGATTGGAAGCCTGTGGTGTACCGCAGGGATCGGTACTGGGACCCTTGCTGTCTGTAGTGTACATTAATGATTTAGACGTGAGCGTAGGAGGTATGATCAGTAAGTTCACAGATGACACGAAAATTGGTGGTGTCGTAAATAGTGAGGAGGATAGCCTTAGATTAGAGGATAATTTAGATGGGCTGGTAAGATGGGCGGAGCAGTGGCAAATGGAATTTAATCCTGAGAAGTGAGTGATATGATGCATTTTGGGAGGACTAACATGGCAAGGGAATATACAATAGATGGCAGGATCCTAGGAAGTACAGAAGTCAGAGGGACCTTGGTGTACTTGTCCATAGATCACTGAAGGCAGTGGCACAGGTAGATAAGGTGGTTAGGAAGGCGTATGCGATACTTGCCTTTATTAGCCAAGGCATAGAAAATAAGAGCAGGGAGGTTATGATGGAGCTGTATAAAATGCAAGTTAGGCCACAGCTGGCGTACTGTGTACAGTTCTGGTTGCCACACTATAGGATGTGATTGCACTGGAGAGGGTGCAGTGAAGATTCACCAGGATGTTGCCTGGGCTGGAGCATTTCAACTATGAAGAGGGAATGGATAGGCTCGGGTTGTTTTCCTTAGAGCAGAGAAGGCGGAGGAGCCTGATTGATATACACAAAATAATGAGGGGCATTGATAGGGTAGATAGGAAGAAACGTTTTCTCCTAGCGCAGGTGTCAATAACCAGGGAGCATAGATTTAAAGGTAAAGGGCAGGAGGTTTAGAGGGGATTTGAGGAAAAATGTTTTCACCCAGAGGATGGTTGGAATCTGGAACACACTATCCGAAGGGGTGGTAGAAGCAGGAACCTTCACAGCATTTAAGTAATATTTAGATGAGCACTTGAAACACCATAGCATTCAAGGCTATGGGCCAAGTGCAGGAAAACGGGATTAGAATAGATAGGCTTGATGGCCAGTGGACACAGTGGGCCAAAGGGCCCGTTTCTGTGCTGTATAACTCTATGACTATCAGAAAACAAAATATGACAATCTAAATAAGGAGATATCAGGCCAGATGACAATAGCTTTTTCTTTTACTTGGTTCATAGGATGTAGGCGTCACTAGCTAGGCCGGTATTTATTGCCCATCCCTAATTGCCCTTATGTTGATGGTGAGCTGCCTTCATGAACCACTGCAGTCCTTGGTCAAAGAGGTAGGTATTAAGGGGTGTTTTAAAGGAGGAAAGTGAGGTAGAGAGGCGGAGGGATGTACCCAATGAATTTAATTTATTACATTACTCACTGCATTTAATTAACTTCCTCACTGAGTTTCACAATTACTATACTAACTTATTCCTTTATTACATGAAGCCAGCAACTGAATTATCAACACTCATGCATTCAATAATTATAACCAGCATTACATAATTACATTAGCAAATTTAAATAATCTAGATATTAACTATTATATAAAGCAGAGTTCCTCACTTCAATTTAACAATTAAGTATTTGTCTGAATTTACTTTCTAACTTTGTGTATCAGTGTAAACTGTAATATTTTATCCATGAGTAATGCCATTGCATATCAACTTTCCCATTTCTCTTGATTGCCTTTGATAGACTTTTGGACACAATCTCCATCTTGAATATACTCATTGACTGAGCATCCACAGCTCTCTGGGGAAGAGAATTCCAAAGATTCACGACCCTGTGAGTAAAGAAGTTTCTCCTAATCACAATCCAAAATGACTGACCCTTATCCTGAAAAGGATTCAATAACTCTAGTCAAGTAAAACCCAAGTCAGTGTTTCAGTGAGATGTGTTCCATTGATCCAGGTGCAACTCTGACATCAGCTACATCAATACCATAATTTCCACAGAATAGACATTGTACTGTACCTTAACCATTCATCCATCCAAAACAATGACATATAAAATGTAGGTTAGATCAGAGGTTCTCAACCTTTTTGCTTCTGACAGCAGCCCCCCACCCAGTGTTATAAAATTCCAGTGACCCCCTGTATTACAGCACAAGTAATTTTTCTATGTGAAAATTATTTATACAATTACAAAAAAATGAATATTGCTGGTCTTTATATATGTTATGCTTGGTAATTTAATGTCGCTATAATTTGGAGGTTCATTGGACCATACTTTGCACAAATTACACATTCCGGGTTGAGGTGTTTCTTCACTTCCAGTACAAATAAAAACCGAAATTCAAATAGCTGCCTTCATATTTCCTCAATTTTGCAGGGTTAATTGTAGTTTTATGTTTTTTTTAAACTCATACCTTTATCTTCTCTGTGTTCTTCAGCCCTTATGGTTGAACTTGACAAAGGAAGTTCTACATCATTGCTCTGTGGGTTTTGTTATTTTGAAGCTGATGACCAAATTAAAAATTTACCCATTTGTAGTATTTATTGTATGCATTTGAAATGATTTTTCCCATTTTAATTTCTCTTGCTGCCACTTAAATGATTATTACACCTTGCATTGAGAGAGATAGTTTTATGTAACCTGAGAATGTGTTAATTTCTGGGCTTTAAACATGTAAATAAACATGCACTGAATAGGGATGGGCATAAATGCCATCCTTGCCCACATCCAAGAAACAATATATTAAAATTATCTCAGCCCTCACCTGAATGGCGAGTAAAGCATGATACCCCAACCTCAAATGGGCAAACATGTCATCAGATACCCTAGGTGGATAGTTTGATAAGTCATATCATGAATTGGCACTACATTAATTCCCAGTTCTAGGGAGGTGCAGCACAATGAGATGCCTAGTCCAACCTCCTGCCTCATGGGTTATTGGAGCGACTGCCTGCAGATGACTAAATAGTGACCCCAGCACAGCCGGAGTCTGGATAGGGGAAGGCAGAGGCCGGATCCACATGGGGTTGGGGGAAAGGGAGAGAAAGCCTGAGGTTCATCTTGTCCAGTTAACTGTCAACATCACCCCTCTCCACATCCCAAAGGGGAACAGGGACATGCATAGAAATCATGACCTTGCTGTCTCTAGGTCAGTTACTAGGACTATCCCCACACACCGCTGTCTGGCTCCAGATGCATTCTTCAGCTTTGCACTCTGTTTTATAACAACTCCCCTTTTCAAACAATGCATTGCTGCTGCTGATAGCTTTCAGTCACTGTCCTAAACCACATGGGCACTGTGGGGCTATGCCAGTTTGAGTGTAGGTCCTGCCATGTTTCATATTACTTTTGCTTACACATTGTCATACCCCTTTAAACTTTCTCAGACCTCTAGGAGGCCATGGAACCCTGGTTGAGAACCACTAGATTAGATATTGATTACATTCATTCATAAAACTGACCAAGCCTTTGTCCTTGAGATGGCACTTGTATGTTTGAATATTTGTTTAAAATGAGTTGGTACAAGTTGTTGTATGCTAACATTTAGTAGCTCATGTAGCAGGATATACAAGATTTCAAGAAACATGTAGATTCAACAAAGGGCTATACTTTATATTTAAAAAGTTACAAATCTCAACATGAAACATTAAAAAGTAGAGGTAATGGTTATTATAAAAATATAGTACTGGCTTGTTATTTGTACCCGTCTATCAATAGTGGTCAAGTCCTGTGATTACTTCCCTTTTTGGGCTCTTCTGCTGTATCCCTAGATTTTACAGATAACTCGCTCATTGAATATTCAAAATTTAGTCGTTCAGCAGGACAAAGCCTAGATTTGGAAGTCAGGGTGATATGAATCTACACAGATTTTTACAAAGTGGCTGTATTATATAGGCATTAATAAATACCAATGCTCCTGCTCAGCCATAAAGCTATTTTAAATCAAATTTCTATGAATTCATTGATATAATACAAGAGTTTCAGTCTTTGCCCACTATATTTTATCTATGCAAATGTTTTATGCCCCAATTCCATTGTATTTCTTTTATCAGGCAATATTAAGTTGTTTGATGATTGACATCCATTCATTAGTAAAAGGAATAACTGGACAGAGAAATTGTGCAATATGAAGATTTTAATCAGAGCATAACATTGCTGACCAGTGGACAATGCACTTGAATAACTCCATTGTGAAACCTGAATTCATATGTCACAGATTATGCTGGTGTTATATCTCATTGTTGCTGGAGTTACTCTACTAATCGGTTAGATTAAAATTTCTTGAAAATATATGGTGCATTTCTTAAATCTTCATTTGCAGTGCCGATGAGGTGTACCAAAGCTCTATTAGAATATGTTCAGTGACCAAAGACTGAAGATATCTTATCCACAATGCTTTCACAATACCAGTGTTTGTTAATTTTCCTGCTATCAGCAGAGACACAAATACTGGTGTTAATCAACTTCGGCAACAGCTAGCAGTAAACAAGCTCTATTTAATTAAATTATTCTACAGATTTCACACAATTTCATTCTCAACTTTTAAAAAATGTTTTATCTTTTCACTCATTTAATTTCTGTCCTCTTGTCCTACTGACCTCACTTACCTTGAAGTAATATTTTCGGTTCTCTACTGTTTAATGTTTGAGATACCTCAATGTAGCCCTGTTTAGCCTTCTATTCTTTAGACAGTGAAGCGTAATCTTCTCTAGCCTTTTTTCATAGCTCATCCTGTTTATACAGGATCATTCTTGGTGGTTTTCTCTGCATCCTATCCAAAAGCTGTACAGTAGAACCTGTTTATTATGGTCACCCAAAAGACTGGCCCAATTGGTTACGACAAGGATCACAAAATGTGGCTACAACAGAAAGGAATCACATTAGAGGTGATCACAAAGTAGAGGTTATTATGTTACATCCCTTTGCAGTGTAGTGACCTAAACTTACACAGTAGGCCAAATGTAGTCTGATCAGTGTATAACATTTTTCTTATCTTAATGTACAATCTCCTGGCCATTCACCCAAATTTTGTTTTTAATTGCTTCTCTACATTATCTCAACATTGAGAGTACCAAGTCAAACCTCAGAAAGAATAAATCCCATGTTGAATATCAAGTTAAAATATTAATAGTTGAATGAAATTAATGGCAATGGCTATGGTGAAAAGCTATGCTTCGTTGAGATGCTGTTTGAATATGTTTGGTGGAAGGAAGTCCTAAGGAAAATGTTAAACTTTTAAAAATGTGAGCTTAGACAATTAGTCATAAATTGAAACTTCATAAAAATACTAATCCAAACAAGCAGCAGATATCCAGCCTTCCAAATCAGGAATGCGTGTTTAAATCCCCAAATAGATGGATGTCATCTTAATTAGGCAATTTATTAGGGGAACTTTGGGGGGTGTGCTGCTTTGGGAGTGAGGTACCAAGGACAACCTCCTGACACAACACGATGTACATCTTACCAACTGATTTGCCATCATTACAACTGCAAAATCCATGCCAAACTATCAGTATTTGCCATCATTACTGCGAAACTGACAACATTTCTGGCATCCGCACAAGTACAGTTAAATTTGAAAGTTCAGAAGTTGTCACTGATTCCCCGCTCCTCCACAGGGAGTGCTGTTGAGGTACTTGCAGATGGAAATCAATTAGAAATCACTGATTTGATGGGAACTATTTCTTTGTGCTATTAATTTCACTGTAAAAACCCTTAAAAATGTTATGCCTTGTTGAATCAGGTATAACTGGTTTTGTAATGGTGCACTAAGTCATAATTACTGTTGAACAATCTCTCTGGCCCTGAAAAGCTAATTTTATATTTGTGGAATATTCTCTATTCCATGATAGAAATTGCATAGATTTTTTTTTCAAATTGATATTTCAACTTCTACCTTAATCCCATGTGTATTCCACAATCTTTATTTCACTTTCTGTAAAATTATAAAAAGCAAACGATAAAACCTGCTTGTTACTGCTTGGTTTGTTATCTGCAAGAATTCTTCAATGTAATCAGCTGCTTAGCCTGCTTGATGACCAGTGTTGCTGGATATCAGAGATCCCCTACAGCTAGCACTAGAATGAAATCATCAGTAAAGGTGAAATCTACACTGCAGAGTTTGCTAGGTAGCTGTGGGCAACTTTCTTCAAGGTCAGTGGGGAACACTTACTTCACTGCTTACCACCAAATCCCAGCCAACATTAAGCACCAGTAGCAGTGATACAATGAAAATATCCGTAACCCAAATTGCCTTGAAATTCTACTTGGTAGATAAAACATTGTACTTAGGAGTATAATAAAGGCTTTCAGCATCAATATGGATAGTAATAGCTTGGAGTTTTTCATTAATAAAAGTCAGTGCAGATCAGTGCATCTCCTCTTCCATCTCCCACCCCTTACCAAAATCTGTTTCCACTGCATTATGCTCAGCAAGATGGACCAGTCTATGTTTGGGATCTCAAAAACAGGAATATAAGCAGTTCTGATGCACAAGTGACTGGTGTTAGATGGCAGGTGTGGATCTTGACTGAAGATAGGATCTTGCTCAGCCATGATGCTCATCATCACCCAACATCAAGGCTCACTCATGAATAATTGCCAATTGGGGAATGTAGCTGGGTACCTGGTTCCTGTAAAATTGTACATAACCAAGAAATAAATGATTTCAGGAGGAGAGCAGAAATTTGGAGAGAAGTGTTTTAAAAACACACAAATCTATTTTTCTTTGTTATTCTGGATTTTGCTCTTCTCTATCTGCTACATAATACACTGGGGGAAAAGTAGTGTGTTTTTATACTTACAAAAACATTTTGGGGTTGAATTACTCAGCCAGTGATCTCCTGCTGTGTCTCTGGCAGTAATCCATGGGAACAACCTGGATGCAAGCCAGGACCTTAATATGTGGCACAGCATATTTGGGGCGGCACAGTGGTTAGCACCGCAGCCTCACAGCTCCAGCGACCCGGGTTCAATTCTGGGTACTGCCAAAGACTTGCAGGTTGATAGGTAAATTGGCCATTATAAATTGCCCCTAGTATAGGTAGGTGGTAGGGAAATATAAGGACAGGTGGGGATATGGTAGGAATATGGAATTAGTATAGATAAATAGTATAATGTAGGATTAGTATAAATGGGTGGTTGATGGTCGGCACAGACTCGGTGGGCCGAAGGGCCTGTTTCAGTGCTGTATCTCTAAACTAAATATGCCTGTTCCCTTCCTTTACACTGAGTGTTTCCCCTTAGCTTTGTAAGGGGAGAAGCCTCTGTTCACCTCTTATAAACCCAGTAATGCAGAGAGAGCAGAGCCAGGGCAGAGACTCTATGCTGGGAATCCTGCTTCCCTCAGCTGAGTGAAAGCTGGCCTAAAGTTGGAGGCTGGTACATCCAGTGAGATAAGATACATCAGCCTCCAGAAGGGGCTTTAGTTAGGAGTTGGAATATCCCAGTCAAGGCAGTAGCCTGAGTCCCTAAAGGTTAGGCATATCTTTAATTGTCTTCCTGAGTTTTCTCTCCTTTTCTCAAAAGCCTGCTGAGTGATATGATCATATAAAACTGAAGACCAGAAATCTCTCTTTTCTTTTAGGTAAAGACATATTGACTTGTGGCATCGTGTCTGGACAACCTCTCCTTGGTTTTGTTGAAGCTATTTTTAAAACAAAAATCTTTGTATGTAGATCTTCAAGTGACTAAGGGTGAATTACGCCATAGATCACAATCTTGCAAGTGCAGTGTAGCATGAACAGTTTAGGCTAACACAAAAACACTGTATATTAAATCAGTAAAATTTTGAGAGCAAATAGAAGCAAAAGAAAGTTACTGTTAGCACAAGTATTGACAGCAATTTTGACAACCCCTTCATGCAAGTTAAAAAAAAAACTAAAACCTTACTGTCTACTAGTTTCCACCAAGATTTCACCCTGAGTAAACTTCTCCAGTTTATCTTTAACAAAGCAGTTGTTATTCAGCGGCACAATGATCGGAATTTGGTTGGTGGGAGGAAGGAATCACTTGTTCTCCTTCAAGCTGTATTCTTGGTCTTTGATGCAAGCTTCCTTCTTTGGAGGCAGCCATGAGAGGAAGCTCCCAAGTTTGAGGAGGCAATACTCTTTATCCTCCTGCTTGTACCACACATTCGCAGTAGCATTCCAGTTCGACTGGATCGTGTTCACCTTTCAGGTACATGCAAAGATCAAGTCTGCTTTCTCAGGTTTTGCAAAGCACTGCAAGTCTCCTTCATTGAAGAGTAGGGATCTTCATGTTCTAATTTTCACCCAATCAGTACATATATTTGTTCTACCATTTTAGTACTAGATGTTTCAGAGTTTACTTCTAGCATAGTTGACAATAGTTACTGTCATAACCATCATAGCCCAAATTGATACAACTTTACTGGTAAAAGATACCAACTGCAAGTCTCAATCAGCATAAAATTACTTGGAGATCTGATACGCCAATAAGTAGTTCATACCTATTTTCATTCCTAAAATAAACCACATAGTGGCCACACCTTCAGCTTGTTACAAAGTGGGAAGTCCTGTTGATCTTGTATTTCAAAATATATGTCAAGACATGGGGCAGCAGCCAGCCTCCTCATGTTTGGAAAGAAGAGACATTCTGGAGAAGGTCTTTGAGCAGCTCTTGCATTGGTATCTCTTCACATCTGAGTGTGTCTGCAGATGTGCTCGGAGGTTTGAGCGATCTGCAAAAGCCCTACTACAGTGAGGACAGGCAAAAGGCTTCTCCCCTGTGAAGAGTAAGAATACAGATACATCATTAGCTATGAAGGTACCACAACCATCCATAGCAAACAGGATGCACGATTTTTTATCTTAAAGAAGAATGGACAGGATTGTAGATTAACACATTATAAATGAGACACTAACTTTCCACTTCATCTATAAGTGACACTGATTTTCTCTCAGCTCCATATAACCACTCCAAAATAGGAGTGACAGAAAAGCAATTTGCACACAGATCTTTGCCAATTCCAATTCATAACCAGACACTAGGAATACAAGTGTGGCATTCTCAAATTTCTTCCTTCTTGTTAGGAGCTCCCTTTCCACAACTGAGTACCTCCCAACTTCAGATCTAAGGTCAGGAAACACTTGCACCCCCATTCTGTGATGCACTGTGTTAGTACACTAATGTTCTGCATCACAAGCCGAACGTTACAAATCATTAAAAAATCACTTGAACTGGAATAAAATCCAGAAAATAATTCATTAGTTTAACTGTTATATAGTTCATTTTAAACAATTTTCTCTTACATCATTTATAAATGTATCTATGTGCCATTTTGTGCATTTTGGGGTTTGCTTGCACAGGGGAAGAAACTTTGATTCAGTGCTTAATTGTAATCTTGAGAATTTATGTTGACCATCTAAATATCACTACTGATGGCACACTCCTCCATTTTTAGAGCTTAGGTAACTTCTGACTAAATAAATTCTTAGTGAAAATACAGTTCACCTATTCAGTTGTCCTTTAAAACATCATCTCACAAAGTTTGTGCTGTCCTGCTAGCAAGCAGTGCTTTTAATATCACTCTTGTGCATGCTTAAGAGGTGCTGTTTGTAGATGAAGCATTCAAATAATTTTATTCAGTTATTTAAGGAACTGCCAGATTCCTAGAGAAGACCCCAAATTAGGATGATTGAGCTTTTCCCTGGAAGTATTTATTTAAATATAGAAAGCAACATAGTGATCTGGGTGAAGTTCATAGCACACCAATTTTCAACAGAATTGCTATTGGATGACTTGCTGTACAACATGTTATACAATTTTAAAAAAGGTCTTTGCTCTCTGCTATCTCCCACACACAATGATTCACAACTGTATCAGTAAAATCCATGGGTGATATTTCTAGGAGGATGGGAAAGACAAAAAATAATTGTGTGGCTTGTTGCTTCAAGTTTATTCCTTTATCATTGTAGTATTTTGCAACATTGTGAGGTGCATCTTTTTGGATTTCTGTTTCTACCTCAGAGGCTGCATTGTTTAATCTTAACCTCGGGAAGGAAAAACAAAGGTCAATTCTCCTTCCTCTTTTGGAAAGCGCTAAGCCTGCACTCTGCATGATGCTCTTCTGATATCACATCCAAGATTGGGTACTCCGTTCACATTAATGCAAAATTCTTGTAGCACCAAGAGTTTAAAGATAGTAATGAACATTCATGAGGGAACTTTTGCTTTATGTCTGATGAGGGAAAAAAATAGACAAATGCTTTAGAATCAGCACAATTTTTCCCCCCTAGTGTACTGCCCACCAGTGCTGGTTACCTTCAGTCCCTTGCCAAAGTGGCACTTTTATGTCTACATGGTGAGTGTTGGTAGGCAATTCTACTATGGGATAGGGGGAAAAAAGGATGGCATCACAGCTGAACCCAATTCTGTTCTCATCCTCATTGATCACACATGAACTTTCCAGTAGTCGGACTTTCCAGAAGTAGGTACCTGGTTGTATCTCTCCCCTTTCCCCAACACTAGTTTTTTTTTAATTTGTACTTACCCGTATGTGTTCTGATGTGCCCCTGTAAAAGCCATGGTCTAGAGAAGGCTTTGCCGCAGATTTTGCAGACACAAGGCAGTGTGTGTGTTCTTATGTGCATCTTCAATGCACCCAGGCTGACATATTCCTTATCACAATACTTGCAGTTAAAGTACTTTCTAGTCTGTGATTCACAGTGAAGCTGTCTGTGTTTAGAGAGCCCAGATAAAGTGTTGTACGCCTTGTGACATTGAAAACATTCAAACTTCTCCAGGATTGCTTCAGCAGTGCTTTCAACCTCAAGGATTTTTTCTTCTGTGTTGCTGTCTCCTTTAAATGTGCCATTGTTTGTGGCTCTTCTTTTGGCGTTTTTGGAAAGGGACAGGTTAAGGTCATTCACTGTATCCCTTAGTGGGGTGCTGCTGCCTCTGACAGCCGTACATTCCTTAACGCTGATCTCCAGGCTTGGTTGGCTGCTGAATGGTGTTTCTGTTCCAATGTCAGTATTCGGGGGAGGGGGCAGACACACTCGGAGACTGATAGGAGCCCTGTCCCACAGTCTTGGCGGGTCACAAATGATGGGAGCGAGCACTTCGGGCTGTGGCATCAGTGGAAATGTCAAACCCTTATATAAATAGGGTGAAATGGCTGTTGCTGAAAAGAAAGAAAAATCTCAATCATGCGAGTTATTTTTAGTCTGATAGGACTTTGAGGAATCCTATTTACTGAAGGTTGTAAAGATTGGCTTCTACACTGCCTTGTTCATTTACATGTCTATAACTAACAATAAGAACAAGCAATATTCCATCTGCATAATACAATTAAATTCCAACTATATAAAAACAAACAAGTTGTTTAAATTTCAGAAAATTGAGACTTCACATCAGTGACTTCACTAGCCCCACAAATCAATATCCAGCAAGGGAGTATTTCTGTTAATTGTGTTAAAGTTACATTGTAAATTACTTTTGATGGAGACCTGTTTTTAATTTACTTAGGTTAATGCAAGTTCTTTTTTGCTGAGATTACACATATATACCCAGTTTGTAGTTAAGATTACACAGCCATCTGCTGAAAGGCATCTCTTATTTCAATAATCCAGCAAGGCACATTGTTAAAATGCAAACACAGCATAAAATGTTTTACATTACAGTAATTTGCATTTTGAATCAAAAAGAAACAACTTTGTGGAAAATAGATTATGTGTTTAATGTGTTGTTAAATGTGCATCTTAGATTACAGTGATTCACAAGTCATAGCGGAACACTAATAGAAAATTCAAAGAGGAAACGTTTTCCTATTGTGTAAGGTTAGTGACCACACAGGCCTCAAACCTGAGACTGGACAAGAGTGGATATTGTATACACAACACAGATTTGCATTCTAGAAATCTAGGGGATGGAGTTATTCTGGTAACATCCAAGTTTAGATTTAGATTTTAGATTTAGAGATACAGCACTGAAACAGGCCCTTCGGCCCACCAAGTCTGTGCCGACCATTAACCACCCATTTATACTAATCCTACACTAATCCCATATTCCTACCACATCCTCACCTGTCCCTATATTCCCCTATCACCCACCTATATTAGGGGCAATTTATAATGGCCAATTTACTTATCAACCTGCAAGTCTTTTTGGCTGTGGGAGAAAACCGGAGCAGCCAGCTGAGTATTTGGTAGGAAGAATGATAGAAATAAATTGAGAGCATCCATTCACAGAGAGAAAATGTCATACTTATATGATAGTGCACTCCTTGTAAAAGGTCTTTAGAAGAAAGTGATCACAATAGGCATGAGAACATTTGGGAGTGGAGAATAATGAATAAAGCCAAACAAAAAGTCTACTGATAATCATTTTCACTCCTTTGAAAAGAGTTTTTTTCTCTTTTAAACATTTTTTAAAAAAAAATCATTTCAAAAATGTCAAAATCCTGCAACTCCCTTCCGAACAGCACTACACAGTGTGTAGTGTACCTACACAGTTCAAGGCGGCAGCTCATCTTTACCTTCTCAAGGGCGATTAGGGATGGGCAATGAATGCTGCTGGCTTTGCCAGCGACGATCACGTCCCAAGAACGAATACATAAAAATTATAAATTTAAAATGATAAAAAGTGAAACATCGTTTTTAAAAGCAAAATTAGAGAATACAGAAGCAATTTATCATATGCCTCAAGTAAAAAGTTACATTTTTGAATTTGGTAAGAAATTGCGTTGTCATTAAAAGATTGAATTAAAAGCTACGATCCTGAACTTCACTTTCGCGAAAGAACAGATCTGTCAATTACAAGCCCAGATTATTTTCCTACATACTATCTGTGGCGGTATTAATAAAGAAATGAGCTGTGCAATATGCATTGTTATTCATATTTTTCCAACTGCAATTAAAGGTTATCTAAACATTAAAAAAATAGCCCTCGTTATGTCTCCCTGGTATAGGAAGTGACCCTGGACATTTAGCAAAATTTTACAGCAAATTTTTCATTTACAATAACTCCGTGTAAGGGATCAATGTACCTTTTGGTAGTTCCCCACAAATTAAAGCGGAAGTCTAGTGTGGCACACGAAACAAGCATTTAAAAATAAACTACACAGGGGATTTCTGAAGTTGTAGTTTTGTTGCGCTGAGCTGAGTTTTAATCAGCGGAGAGGACAACAAAATGCTTAGAGCCCAAACAAGCTCGTTGCCTATTTAAGACAATACAAGTCCTGAACTGGAGGAGCGAGCATGTGAATAAGAATGAGAAGCCTTGTGTGAGGCAATGCACCTGCTGGGTCTCTCTCTATTTTACAAGCCGCTCTTCTGCAAACTCTATTTGCTGAACAGTTCCACTGAACACAAAACCTTTCTTCAGTTTTAACCGGGAAAGAAAACGCCTACGGTCACGCCGTGCCGTTATATAAATATCAGGCATTGCAAATTGTTAACTTTAAAAATAAAGCCTTGCAAAGTAAATTAAAACAGTCCGTTTCAACAGAAGCCAAACAAGTAACTGCAATATAATAAATTACAAGTACGTTAAAAATAACTTCAAAAGCTTATTCGAACTATAAGTAACGGTTTTAAAACTTTATTACCATTCTGTATCTCCAGTTGGCTGTAGTTGGGTTTTTTGGTGCTGCAGTGTTTCTTAATCAGGAAAGAACGGGGCATGACTGCTGCTTTTCTTCTTCACACTGAGGGCATTCAGTCTCAATTCCTTTCAAATCTGAAATCCACTAGCTGAGATCTCCAGATGGGAGAAATAAAAGTGACATGGATAACCAGTGGAAGAACAAGTGGAATGGGAAACCCAAAGCCAGCCTATTCCTCACTTGTGGAAAATATCTGAGCGTCAGGTGCAAGGGGGGAGAGGGGGGGTCAGATCTTATTAACATAGACCTCCCGCCGAGCCAATTAGAGAAAGAGCCTGTCCTGGGGGGGAGGAGCTAGGCTCTGTCCATTATCCTTCCCATCAGAACAGGTGCATCCCAGAGCTGGAGACTGAGAGCGTGAACTCAGGACGTCTCCTTAAGCGAAATGACCCGGCAAAGGATTTCACATTGCACAAGCACAAAAATTAACATTACAAAACAGGTGAAAAAGATGGTCACAGTTTTGAAAGCCATTCTGTACTAATTTCCTATCAAAAATGCAGTTCAATTACTGGTAACAAATATATTTGCAATGCTACTGGGAAATATATTTTAGATTTTCTATTAATCATTTTTCTTTGCAGCGTTATGTCATCTTACAGACATCTAGGCAACTGTATTACTTTGAATGAAAATAGTTAAGCCAAACATAACTATAGTGAAATAAAGTATTAAGATCCCTTTCAAAATAATTGTTTTACAGTTGCAGCATAACATGGTATAACATTGTGTCGGACACCTTCATCTGAATTTTCCACTTCTTTATTCCTGATGCAACCCAATATTGGTGGAAAATCACAGGCTGTTTGTGCAGAATTTCCTCTTACATGCTCCCAGAGTGTATTAGAAGTGTTGAAGTGGAAAATCCTGAGCCTCATTACAATTTGGACTTCTCCCAATATCCTTTTTGTGCTCACAGCCAACAAGGCCATTTCCACAGGCAGGCACTTGTGTCCAACTAAACGAAGTTATACACCTCACACAAAGTGAATCTGTTAATATGGTAAAGGATTAACAATTACCCTTTTCAAAATTTGCATTGCCAGACAGAAAAACACAATAATGATTGACCATTTATAAACCACGTCAAATTTATTTGCATGGTGCAAATTTATATAGAAGCAAAATAACTCAAGTGAAGAGCAACATATAATTCTTAACTCACCACTACTTTAAATGATTTTCCAGAGCCATAATAACAGAAGCGTATCGAAATTCTGAAAGTGGCTGGAGAATTGGATGAATGCAACATGGAAGCTTAGCTCCTTGGAGTTCTGTCCCAGTGCTCCACCATGAAGCTAGTCGAACTACAGACATGGTGAAGGCCTGTAGATAAATCAGGTGCAGGTAGCTTCTGTTTCTTCAGATTAAAAGCAGGCTGCTCAGTGCAGTCAAATGCCCTTCAAAAAAACCTAAACTCCTTTCTCATGGCTGTATAATTAAAATTAATTATTTCTATCACCTGGGTGGATAGAAAATGAAAAACAGTTTGTCTTGTCATAGAGTGATAGCTGCACAGAAGGAAGCCATTCGGCTCAGCGAGTCCATACTGGCTCTCTTTAGAGCTATCCAATCAGTTCCATTCCCCTGCTCTATCCCCATCATCCAGGAAATCTATTACTTTTTGTATGCCATTAAATATCTCACAAACCAGAGAAAATGTTTGTGCTATTAATATGTGATGCTGTCTGGCAGATTTGTATATTTACTCTGGCCCAAAGCTCTCAAGACAAAGGACAAAATTAATCCTGACAAATACTAATATATTGGCCTACTTAAAATTCATTGGAAAAGATATAATGTAGAAATATTTTATAATGTGATGAAGATAGAGTTTGCACCTATCTCACAATTTGTGGAGTGATATATATTATATAGGAACTGTTTGTTATTGGGTTATATCATGTGAACAACTCTCCATCCCCCTCCTCCAAGCAACTCATGCAGATATTTACTGTTTTCCATGGAGTAAAATGGAAACTTAAGCATTTCCCTTGGAATGTTTCCCAAAGTTGGCCACAGCTTTATAAAATAAAAAAGTTGAAAATGGTTAATGAGCTCATTTATGATCTTATTAAACTCCAAAGCCTTATGGAAAAAAATCACCATAGAACTAAGCTATCAAATACAACCTTTAATCCCTCCACACCTTTGGCCCTCCCTATCTCTGTAACAGTTGAATAAGAACAAAACTGGTCAGACCACCTGGAAATGACAAAGTCACACCCTGTCCACTCGATTCTGAGGGACAGGATTAATCTCCACTTGGAGAGGGAGGGATTAATCAAGGATAGTCAGCATGGCTTTGTTAGGGGGAGATCATGTCTAACAAATTTGATTGAATTTTTCGAGGTGACTAGGTGTGAAGATGAGGGTAAAGCAGTTGATGTAGTCTACATGTAAGGCTTTTGATAAGGTCCCGCATGGGAGATTGATCAAGAAGGGATCCAGGGCAATTTGACAAAATTGGCTCAGTGACAGGAGGCAGAGGGTAATGGTCAAGGATTGTTTTTGCGATTGGAAGCCTGTGACCAGTGGGGTACCGCAAGGAACGGTGCTGGGACCCTTGCTGTTTGTAGTGTACATTAATGATTTAGACGTGAATATAGGAGGTATGATCAGTAAGTTCGCAGATGACACAAAAATTGGTGCTGTTCTAAATAGTGAGGAGGAAAGCCTTAGATTACAGGATGATGTAGATGGGCAGAGCACTGGCAAATTAAATTTAATCCTGAGAAGTGTGAGATGATGCATTTTGTGAGGTAACAAGGCAACGGAATAAACAGTGGATAGTAGGAGCCTAGGAAGTACAGAGGGTCAGAGGGACCTTGGTGTACTTGTCCATAGATCAATGAAGGCAGCAGCACAGGTAGATAAGGTGGTTAGGAAGGCATATGGGATATTTGCCTTTATTAGTCGAGGCATAGAATATAAGAGCAGGGAGGTTATGATGGAACTGTATAAAATGCAAGTTAGGCCACAGCTGGAGTACTGTGTACAGTTCTGGTTGCCACACTATAGGAAGAATGTGATTGCACTGGAGAGGGTGCAGAGGAGATTCACCAGGATGTTGCCTGGGCTGGAGCATTTCAGCTATGAAGAGAGACTGGATAGGCTAGGGTTATTTTCCTTAGAGCAGAGAAGGCTGAGGGGGGACCTGATTGAGGTATACAAAATTATGAGGGGCATTAATAGGTTAGATAGTAAGAAACTTTTTCCCTTAGCGGAGGTGTCAATAACCAGGGGGCATAGATTTAAGGTAAGGGGCAGGAGGTTTAGAGGAGATTTGAGGAAATGTTTTTTCACCCAAAGGGTGGTTGGAATCTGGAACACACTGCCTGAAGGGGTGGTAGAGGCAGGAACCCTCACAACATTTAAGAAGTATTTAGATAAGCACTTGAAACGCCATAGCATACAAGGCTACGGGTCAAATGCTGGAAAATGGGATTAGAATAGATAGGCTTGATGGCCGGTGCAGACACGATGGGCCAAAGGGCCTGTTTCTGTGCTGTGTAACTCTATGACTCTATGACCGTGCAAAGTCCTCCTCACTAACATATGGAGACTTGTGCCAAAATTAGGAGAGCTATCCCACAGACTAGTCAAGCAACAGGCTGACATACGGGAGACAGTGCTGTCGTGGCAATGTCACTGAACTAACAACCCAGAGGCCCAGGCCAATACCCTGGGGAAATGTGTTCAAATCGCACCAGGGCAACTGGTGGAAATTAAAATCAAATAACTAATAATTTTAATTTTAAAAATCTGGAATTGGAAGTTAGTTTCAGTAACAGTGCCATGAAACTATCAGTGATTGTCAAAAAAAAACACCCATCTGGTTCACTAATGTACTTTAGGGAAAGTAATCTGCCATCTTTACATGGTCTGGCTTACATGTGACTCCAGACCCATGGCAATGTGCCCCAAGCTAGCCACTCTGTTGTCAAGGGCAAATAAGGATGGGCAACAAATGCTGGCATTGCCAGCGACACCCACATCCCATGAAAGAATTTTTTTAAAAATCCATTCATGGGATGTGGGCAAGGCTGGCCAGGCCAGCATTTATTGCCCATCCCTAATTGCCCTTGAGAAGGTGGCGGTGAGATGTCTTCTTGAACTGCTGCAGTCCATGTGGGGTAAGTACACCCAAAGTGCCGTTAGGAAGGGAATTCCAGGATTTTGACCCAGCGACAGTGAAGGAACGGCGATATAGTTCCAAGTCAGGATGGTGTGTGACTTGGAGGGGAACTTGCAGGTGGTGGTGTTCCCATGCATTTGCTGCCCTTGTTGTCCTTCTAGTTGGTAGAGGTCACAGGTTTGGAAGGTACTGTCTAAGGAGCCTTGGTGCGTTGCTGCATTGCATCTTGTAGATGATACACACTGCTGCCACTGTGCGTCAGTGGTGGAGGGAGTGAATGTTTGTAGATGGGGTGCCAATCAAGTGGGCTGCTTTGTCCTGGATAGTGTCAAGCTTCTTGAGTGTCGTTGGAGCTGCACGCATCCAGGCAAGTGGAGAGTATTCCATCACACTCCTGACTTGTGCCTTGTAGATGGTGGACAGGCTTTGGGGAGGCAGGAGGCGAGTTACTCGCCGCAGGATTCCTAGCCTCTGACCTGCTCTTGCAGCCACAGTATTTATATGGCTACTCCAGTTCAGTTTCTAGTCAATGGTAACTCCTAGGATGTTGATAGTGGGGGATTCAGCGATGGTAATGCCATTGAATGTGAGATGGTTAGATTCCCTTTTGTTGGAGATGGTCATTGCCTGGCACTTGTGTAGCGCAAATATTAGCCCAAGCCTGGATATTGTCCAAGTCTTGCTGCATTTCTACACGGACTGCTTCAGTATCGGAGGAGTCACGAATGGTGCTGAACATTGTGCAATCATCAGCAAACATCCCCACTTCTGACCTTAGGATTGAAGGAAGGTCATTGATGAAGCAACTGAAGATAGTTGGCCTAGGACACTACCCTGAGGAGCTCCTGCAGTGATGTCCTGCAGCTCAGATGATTGACCTCCAACAACCACAACCATCTTCCTTTGCGCTAGGTATGACTCCAGCCAGCGGAGGGTTTTCCCCCTGATTCCCATTGACCTCAGTTTTGCTAGGGCTCCTTGATGCCATACTCGGTCAAATGCTGCCTTGATGTCAAGGGCAGTCACTATCACCTCACCTCTTGAGTTCAGCTCTTTTGTCCATGTTTGAATCAAGGTTGTAATGAGGTCAAGAGCTGAGTGGCCCTGGCAGAACCCAAACTGAGCGTCACTGAGTAGGTTATTGCTAAGCAAGTGCTGCTTGATGGCACTGTTGATGACACCTTCCATCACTTTACTGATGATTGATAGTTGACTGATGGGGTGGTAATTGGCCGGGTTGGACTTGTCCTGCTTTATGTGTACAGGACATACCTGTGCAATTTTCCACATTTCAGGGTAGATGCCAGTATTGTAGCTATACTGGAACAGCTTGGCTAGGCGTGCGGCTAGTTCTGGAGCACAGGTCTTCAGTATTATTGCCGGAATATTGTCAGGGCCCATAGCCTTTGCAGTATCCAGTGCCTTCAGTCGTTTCTTGATATCACGAGGAGTGAATCGAATTGGCTGAAGTCTGGCATCTGTGATGGACTTCAGGAGGAGGCCAAGATGGATCATCAACTTGGCACTTCTGGCTGAAGATTGTTGCGAGTGCTTCAGCCTTGTCTTCAGCTGCTGTGCTGGGCTCCCCCATCATTGAGGATGGGGGTATTTGTGGAGCCACCTCCTCCAGTTAGTTGTTTAATTGTCCACCACCATTCACGGCTGGATCTGGCATGACTGCAGAGCTGAGATCTGATCCATTGGTTATGGGATCGCTTAGCACTGTCTATCACATGCTGTGTACGCAGTTTGGCACGCAGATAGTCCTCTGTTGTAGCTTCACCAGGTTGACACCTCATTTTGAGGTATGTCTGGTGCTGCTCCTGGCCTTCCCTCCTGCACTCTTCATTGAACCAGGGTTGGTCTCCTGGCTTGATGGTAATGGTAGAGTGGGGGATATGCCAGGCCATGAGATTACAGATTGTGGTTGAGTACAATTCTGCTGCTACTGATGGCCCACAGCACCTCATGGATGCCCAGTTTTGCATTGCCAGATCTGTTCGCAACCTATCCCATTTAGCACGGTGGTAGTGCCACACAACACAAAGGAGGGTGTCCTCAATGTGAAGGTAGGACTTCGTCTCCACAACGACTGTGCGGTGGTCATTCCTACCAATACTGTCATGGACAGATGCATCTGCGGCAGGCAGATTGGTGAGGACAAGGTCAAGTATGTTTTCCCCTCTTGTTGGTTCCCTCACCACCTGCCGCATACCCAGTCTAGCAGATATGTCCTTTAGGAATAGAAAAAGTCATACTCACCGAATCATACCTTACAGCCAATGTCCCAAACTCCTCCATCACCATACCTGAGGTGGCATCATAGTGGTATACAGTTGGGAGGGAGTTACCCTGAGAGTTCTCAATGTTTAGTCTGGACCCCATGAGGTCTCATGGCACCAGGCCAAACATGGGCCAGGATTGCCACCTACCACCCTCCCTCAGCTGACTAATCAGTGCTCCTCCATGTTGAACATCACTTAGAAGAAGCACATAGGGTAGCAAGGGCACAAAATGTACTCTCAGTGAGGGATTTCACTGTTCATCGCCAACAGTGGCTTGGTAGCACCACGACTGACTGAGCCCTGAAGGACATATCTGCCAGTTTCGTGCTGGCGCAGGTAGTGAGAGAACCAAAAGAGGGAAAAGCTACTTGACTTCATCTTCACCAATCTACCTGTTCCAGATGCATCTGTCCATGACCGTATTGGTAGGAGTGACCACCGTATAGGCCTGGTGGAGACAAAGCCCCATCTTCACACCGAGAATAGCCTTCATTGTGTTGAGTAGCTCTACCATGTGCTAGTTGCAATAAATTTAGAACAGATCTCACAGCTCAAAACTGGGTAACCATGAGGAGCTGTGGGCCATCAGCAGCGGTAGAATTGTATTCAACCACAATCAGTAACCTCAAAATCTGGCATATAGCTCACTCTACCATTACTAGCAAGTCAGGGGATCAACACTGATTCAATTAGGACTGCAGGAGAGCATGTCAGGAGCAGCACCAGACATACCTAAAAATGAGGTGCCAACCTGGTGAAGCTACAACACAGGACTACATGCATGCTAAACAGTAGAAGCAGCATGCTATAGACAGAGCTAAGCGATCCCACAACCAACAGTTAAAATCAAAACTCTGCAGTCCTGCCACATCCAGTGGTAAATGGTGGTAAACAATTAAGCAACTAATTGGAGTAGGCTCCACAAACATCCCCATTCTCAATAATGGGGTCGCCCAGCACGTCAGTGCAAAAGACAAACTTGAAGCATTTGCAATCATCTTCAGCCAGAAGTGCTGAGTGGATGATCCTTCTCAGCCTCCTCCTGACGTCCTCACCATCATAGACGCCAGACTTCAGCCAATTCGATTCACTCCACATGATATCAAGAAATGGTTGAAGGCACTGGATACAGCAAAGGCTATGGGCCGTGACAACCTCCCAGCTGTAGTACAGAAGTCTTGTCCTCCAGAGCTAGCCGTGTCCCTAGCCAAGCTGTTCCAGTACAGCTACAGCACTGGCATCTACCTGACAAAGTAATAAATTGCCCAGCTATGTCGTGCACAAAAAGCAGAACTAATCCAATCTGGCCAATTACTGCCCCACCTGTCTATGCTCGATCATCAGCAAAGTGATGGAAGGTATCATGACAGTGCTATCAAGCGATACCTACTCAGAAATAACCTGCTCTCTGATGCTCAGTTTGAGTTCTGCCAAGGCCACTCCACTCCAGGCCTCCTTACAGCTTTGGTCCAAACATGAACAAAAGAACTGAATTTAAGACGTGAGGTGAGAGTGACTGCACATTTGACCTAGTGTGGCATCAAACAGCCCTAGCAAAATTAAAGTCAATAGGAATCAGAGGGAAAACTTTCCACTGGTTGAGTCATATCCAGCACAAAGGAAGATGGTTGTGGTTGTTGGAGGCCAATCATCTCAGCCCAGGACATCGCTGCAGGAGCTCCTCAGGGTAGTGTCCTAGGCCCAACCATCTTCAGCTGCTTCATCAATGAACTGCCCTCCAACACAGGGTCAGAACTGGGGATGTTCACTGATGATTACACAGTGTTCAGTACCATTCATAACTCCTCAGATACTGAAGCAGTTCGTGCCTGCATGAGCAAGACCTGGACAACATTCAGGATTGGGCTATTAAGTGGCAAGTAAAATTTGTGCCACACAATTATCAGGCAATGACCACATGCAACAAGAGAAAATCTTGCCATCTTCCCTTGGTGTTCAACGGCACTACCATCGCTGAATCCCCCACTATCAACATCCTGGGGGTTACGATTGTTGAGAAACTAACTGGACCAGCCATGTAAATACTGTGGCTACAAGAGCAGGTCAGAGGCTGGGAATTCTATAGCGAGTAATTCACCTCCTGATTCCCCAAAACCTGTTCATCATCCACAAGGCACAAGTCAAGAATGTGATGGAATAGTCTCCACTTGCCTGGATGAGTGCAGCTCCAACAACACTCAAGAAGCTCGAAACTATCCAGGACAAAGCAGCCTGCTTAATCAGCACCCAATCCACCACCTTCAACATTCACTCCCTAGTGCACAGTGGTAGCAGTGTGTACCATCTACAAGATTTAAGGTGATTGGTAGAAGAATTAGAGGGGACATGAGAAAAAACTTTTTCACCCAGAGGGTGATGGGTGTCTGGAATTCTCTGCCCAGATTGGTGGTGGTAGCAGAAACCTTCAACTCATTTAAAAGGTACCTGGACCTGCACCTGAAGTGCTGTAACCTGCAAGGCTGTGGACTGGATGCTGGAAGGTGGGATTGGAATGGGGGGCTAGTTTTTCAGCTAGCGCAGGCACGATGGGTTGAATGGCCTCTTGCCGTGATGTAACTTTTCTATGGTTCTAAGATGCACTGCAGAAACTCACCAAGCCTCCTTACAGCACCTTCCAAACATGCAGCCTATACCACCTAGAAGGACAAGGGCAGCAGACGCATGGGAACACCACCACCTGCAAGTTCCCCTCCAAGTCATACATCATCCTAACTTGGAACTATATCACCGTTTCTTCACTGTTGCTGGGTCAAAATCCTGGAAGTCCCTTCCTAACAGCACTGTGGATATACCTATACCACACGGACTGCAGTGATTCAAGAAGGCAGCTCACCACCACCTTCTCAAGGGCAATTAGGGATCGGCAACAAATACTGGCCTTGCCAGTGACGCTCACATCCCCTGAATGAATAAAAAAAATACTACTCCAGCCCAGCAACTCTCTGAGATATGTGTTCCTCCAATTCAGGACTGTTGAGCATCCCAGATTTTCATTGCTCCACCAATGGCAACCATACCTTCAACTGCCAAGGCCCTAAGCTCTGGAATTCCCTCGCTGAACCTCCCTGCCTCTCTCTTCTCCATTAAAATACTTCTTAAAACCTACCTATTTGACCAAGCTTTTACTCATTTGCCCTAATATCTCATGTGGCTCCGTGTCAGATTTTGTTTGATCATGCTTCTGTGAAGCACCTTGGGATATATTACTATGTTAAAGGTGGTATATAAATGCAAGTTGTTGATTATGTTGCATGACAGACTGTAGCCAAACCAGAGAGTTACAAGGTCTGATCCAGGAGCATTCCCCTGCAGCTGTTGACAATCGGTTTCACATCTCAGCTAGTTTGCTTGTTTGCTGGAGTATGAATCTGTGGGAGGAAGCAACATCATGAGGGGAAAGCTACTGACAGCTCATTCTTGTGCAAGCATACCTCCTAATGGACAATTCTAGTGCAACAGAATTCTATGACAGAAAATTCTAGTGACATCAAACAAAGGTTTGTCAAATCCTAAGAAATTGACAGCTAGAATGCAATGTTTTGACGTATGGGTCCTGATTTTAGGAAGGCAGCCAAATCGGGGTATGCTCATACATGGCTCGGCTGCACTACTCGCTGGCAGTGAGGCAGGCTGGCTTGGTATAATTTAGTAAGGCTGGTCCCTCTCCAATCAGATCACTACTGCTTGGTCAGGTGGATATATAAGATCCATGGTGCCTTTTTTTTGGAAGGGCAGTAAATTCCCCAGTCCTGGTCAATATTTTCAACTAATAACTCAAACAGATTAACTGGTCATTCATCTCCTTGCTGTTCATGGGAACTTAATGTGTGCAAATTGGCTGCTACATTTGCCTACGAAATAATGGCCTACGAAATAATGAAGTGGCTAGGGATGCCCTGAGGACATGCAAGGGCTATATAAATGCAAGTTCTTTCTTTGTAGATGCAGCTATGATTTTGTGATCAAGATCATATTGTGCCACTTCCATTGATAAATAAAATCTGCTACAATACTGCAGTATTACTCCAGCAGTAATTATTCATAATTACTTGGTAATTGTGAGGAATGATCCAACTGGATAATGCAATATTAGCTCCGTATCCTCCCAAAATGCACTTTGTACATTACATCACTGTTCTTTCACCTCCGAGTCTTGGGTTTGAATCTAACCCTTGTAGAATGGCTAACAGCATTGTTCTCATTCTCTCACCCATCACAGAAGTTAAGCTTCAATTAGGCTCTTCTCTGTTACCACATGCTAAAATGACAAATATTCTAAGAGATATAAAAAGCTTTCAGGGTATTCCAATGAATAATATCTGGCCCAATGGAAGTTGTAAATAAGCCTGTACTTAGTTCATTTTGTAGTTTTTTTTCAATTATTAATTTTCATGGAATTCTTGCAAATTTGTGTAGACTTCACAGGGATCCTCACTTACTGAATAACATAATCACTTTATTTTAGAAAACCGTGAATCTCTACATTTGGCATTTCTTCTAAAAATAATTACTTTAACAAGATAGCATGATTAAAATAAATTGTAAGGAACTCCAGCTTTAAGATTAGGAGAATCCATTATTGGAAGATGGCAGAGTGAAACATTTTTACTTAGTTAAGCTTTCTATGGCATCATTGCAATTTGAATAAAGATACTGACCAATAATTTGAAAGAAACCAGACCCCCAGATAAAAAAAATGATAATGAAAGTACATTCTCTTTTGAATTATTCAAATAGTTTTCCTCATCTTTGAACTACACAAAATACACTTAAAATGACACCACTCCTGTCTAATCCTGAATGGTCTCTGATTTACAAGATACGAGTGCAATGGTGGAGACTTGCACTCACATCCACATTCAACAAAAGGGATGCAATGTTAAAAGACTTTAGAGCCACATCTTTTGCTTAGAACTTGGAATCTATGCTTTATTAAATATATGACTATTTCTTAATATATTTAGCTCTAAAAGGTAAATTCAATGTCAGGATTTTTTCCTGTAATTAATTGTTTATCCAAAGCTTCTGAATAGAACAGCAAAGTCTTCTCTTCCTGCTTCCAAATTCAAAGTTGAATGACAATATTCCAGCAATACTACTGAAGACCTGTGCTACAGAACTTGCTGCGCACCTAGCCAAGCTGTTCCAGTACAGCTACAACACTGGCATCTACCCTGCAATGTGGAAAATTGCCCAGCTATGTCCTGTACACAAAAAGCAGGACAAGTCCGACCGGGACAATTACTGCCCCATCAGTCTACTCTCAATCATCAGTAAAGTTATAGAAAGTGTCATAAACAGTGGCATCAAGTGACACTTGCTTAGCAATAACCTGCTCAGCAATGCTCAGTTTGGGTTCAGCCAGGTCACTCCCTAACCTCATTACAGCCTTGGTTCAAACATGGACAAAAGAGCTGAACTCAAGAGGTGAGGTGAGAGTAACTGCCCTCGACACCAAGGCAGCATTTGACTGAGTATAGCATCAAGGAGCCCTAGCAAAACTGAAGTCAATGGGAATCAGGGGGAAATCTCTCCACTGGTTGGAGTCATACCTAACACAAAGGAAGATGGTTGTGGTTGTTGGAGGTCAATCTTCTGAACTCCAGGACATCACTGCAGGAGCTCCTCAGGGTAGTGTCCTAGACCCAACCATCTTCAGCTGCTTCATCAATGACCTTCCTTCAATCATAAGGTCAGAAGTGAGGATGTTCGCTGATGATTGCACAATGTTCAGCACCATTCATGACTCCTCCGATACTGAAGCAGTCCGTGTAGAAATGCAGCTAGACCTGGACAATATCCAGGCTTGGGATGATAAATGACAAGTAACATTCGCACCACACAAGTGCCAGGCAATGACCATCTCCAACAAAAGGGAATCTAACCATCTCACCTTGACATTCAATGGCATTACCATCGCTGAATCCCCCAGTATCAACATCCTAGGGGCTACCATTGACCAGAAACTGAACTGGAGTAGCCGTATAAATACTGTGGCTATAAGAGCAGGTCAGAGGTTAGGAATCCTGTGGCGAGTAACTCACTTCCTGACTCCCCAAAGCCTGTCCACCATCTACAAGGCACAAGTCAGGAGTGTGATGGAGTACTCTCCACTTGCCTGGATGGGTGCAGCTCCAACAACACTCACGAAGCTCGACACCATCCAAAGCAGCCCGCTTGATTGGCACACCATCCACAAACATTCACTCCATCCACCAGCAACGCACAGTGGCAGCAGTGTGTACCATGTACAAGATGCACTGCAGCAATGCACCAAGGCTCCTTAGACAGCACTTTCCAAACCCACGACCTCTACCAACTAGAAGGACAAGGGCAGCAGATGTGTGGGAACACCACCACCTGCAAGTTCCCCTCCAGTCACACACCATTCTGACTTGGAAATATATCACCGTTCCTTCGCTGTCGCTGGGTCAAAATCCTGGAACTCCCTTCCTAACAGTATTGTGGGTGTACCTACGTCAAATGGACTGCAGCGGTTCAAGAAGGCAGCTCACCACCACCTTCTCAAGGGCAATTAGGGATGGGCAATAAAAGCTGGCCTGGACAGTGATGCCACATCTCATGAATGGAATAAAAAAAAGTCCGCCAAGGATCCATCTTTGGCCCACTCCTATTTCTCATCTAAATGCTGTCATTGGCAACATCGCTCAAAAACAGGTTTCACGCACAGATGGATGACACCCAACTTTACCTTACCACCACCTCTCTTAACCGCTACATGTCTCAAAATTGTCAGACTGTTTGGGCTGGATTTTAAATCCCCTCCGACAGTGGGAACGTTGACGGGGGGCAATGCAAATAGGTGTGGCGGAGGTCTACCACTGACCCTGATGGCGACAGGACCCCCACTTAAATATGCAAACTAATTTACATACCTGATTTAATGAGGGTCCCGTCACCTCCTTAATTGCCACACCTATCTTCATTTGGGCGGCTGACAATGCCGTACCTTTGAATCACCGTTTGGGGAAATGTGGCGCAACACCTGTGGGGAGGAGAGGAGGAGGCTTTTTTTCTCTGTGCAGAAGTGGGGGAGTCGGGTTAAAACGCTGCAGATTGGTCAGGGAGTGTTGGGAAGAGGTGTTTCGGGAGGCGGAGAAGGTCAAATTTTAAATATCTGTATTCCAGGAGGGATAAGGGCAGGAATGTTGTGATTTGCCATTGGGGGTGGGAGAGTCTATTGTACGTTTATTTTATTTAGTTTTAGGAAACTTAGACTTAGTTGTCCCTTTTAAATTTTAAATGTGCATTGAGGGCTCTAAGCTCGTTAAAAATGCCACGTGCGCCTGCCCATTGATGCTGGGCGCCATTGCCTGCGGCGGCTCACCCGCCCCCTCCATGTCACTGTGGGGGGCAGGCACCGCAGCTATGCTAATGAGCTGCCACGTTTGTAATTGCGGCTGCTCCGCGATGCGGTGCCCGTGCAGGCGGGCCAAACTTTGTACGTGTGCCGCTGACTTCAGCGGTGGACCCTTATAATGCATCCCCTTGTCTGACATCCACTACTGGATGAGCAGAAATTTCCTCCAACTAAATATTGAGAAAACCAAAGCCATTGTCTTCAATCCCCACCACAAACTCTGTACCCTAGCCACTAACTCCATCCTCCCACTGGCAACTGTCCAAGGCTGAACCAGACTGTTCTCAATCTTGCTTTCCTATTTGACTAAGACGAGCTTCTGATATATCCATGCCATCACTAAGACTGCTACTTCCACTTCTGTAACAGTGCCCAGCTCTGCCTCAGTTCATCTGCTGCTGAAACTGCCATACATTCCTTTGTTACCTCTAGGCTTGACTATTCTTACACACTCCTGGCTGGCCTGCCATCTTGCACCCTCCATAAACTTAAGTTCATCCAAACTCTTGCCTGTATCTTAACTTGCACCAAGTCCTGCTCACCCATTAACCCCTGTGCTCAAAGACCTACATTGGCTTCTGGTTGAGCAATGTTTTGATTTTAAAATTATCATCCTTGTTTTCAAATCCCTCCATGGTATTGCCCCTCCCTATCTCTGTAACCTCCTCTGGCCCTACAATCCTCTCTATCTATGTAACCTCCTCCAGCCCGACAATCCTCCGAGATATCTGTGCTCCTCCAATTCTGGCCTGTTGCGCATCTTCAATTTTAATTCCCCTACCATTGGAAACCATGCCTTCAGATGCAAAGGCCCTAAGCTCCGGAACTACAGCCTCTCTTCTCCTCCTTTAAGATGCACCCTAAAACTTACTCCTTTTAGCCATCTGCGCTAATATCTCCTTTAGTGGCTCGGTGTCAAATTTTGTTTGATAACGCTCCTGTGAAGTGCCTTGGGACGTTTTACTATGTTAAATACGCTATATAAATGCAAGTTGTTGTTGTTAATGAATCATGGTCATTATTGAAGTACTCATAATATTTTTGGCTTAGTTGGTCCCCTTACTGGAAGATATAGGGCTGGATTTTATTCACACGCTGCGCTATGCAGCGGCGCGCTTTGAACTCGGTAGTCTTCCGACATGGAAGTGCTGCCACACTGCGCCCGCGATATTACATGCGGGGGCTAATTTAAATAGAGGGGGCAGAGCGGTCGCCCCCGATGACATAGAGGGGGCGGCTGCCGTGTCCCCGTCAACGCCGCCCAGCGCCAGTATGCAGGCGCAATTTTTAAAGGGCTTCAAACCTTTAGCAAAGATTTAAATTTTTAAAGTTGCATTATAATAAATTTTTATTAAATACTTAGATGACGGACGCCCTTCCCCAACCAACCCCCAATGATCTTTTCATTGCCCGATATGAACAAATCTCAGTTTATTGTCTACCCGAACTTTCCCCCCCAACCTTCTAACATTTGCCCTTCAACTCTATCCCATCATCCCCACAGCCAATAAAAAGTGTTTTCCTCGCTCCCCCACCCCCTCCTGCCCTGAAAATTTTATTCCTTCCCCCTCCCCACCAGGTTCTCGCCTTGGAACTCCATACTGAGTTCCAAAGGCGGGCGAGGTACTAAAATCGGTGTGGGACAGCTGCTGCCAGCAGGTAAGTGCATTTACATATAATTTAGGTTGATTTAAATATGTAGATGAAGGCCCCCCCGCCAAATGGCATCAAGGTCCGCCTGACACCAGTAATATGCGGCAGGCTCTTCTCGATGTGGGGGTTTGAGGCGGGCCTCTCCCCGCAGAATTTTACGGGACCCCAGCCACGACCCGCGGCGTTGAGGGGCTGGTAAAATGCAGCCCATAATACTTACTAATAAGTGGCAATGAACTCAGAATATCTGAATTTCTCAATTAGTGAAATATTTGCTTGACTATGTGGTCAAATGATCTTGGAATTAAGAAGAAATATGAAATAAAAAATAAAAAACCTCTGGCTGCTCAACAAGCAAAATTTTATTTACAAAATATCCAAATGTACACACTAACTTCACACAGCAACAAACAATTCCTAAAAAACTAGTTTGAAAATGTGCACTGTAGTACATTAAAAATATTAGAAAATTAGACAAGGTTTATATTATAGCGTAACTTTTCTATAGTCATTTTTTGCAGCTCGATGGAAGAATGTGGAACCTGTATCTCACGCCTCTGCGGTCGCAGGGTTGTAACTGAACTGGAATGATAAGTGAAGAAATGACACCAAAACTAGCTCAGTGGCCTTGCCTCAGTGAAATCAGACAACAGGCAACTTGATTATCATCATTGGCTAGTCCCTGATGACATTTTTACATGCTTATGTATTGTAACTTGGCTTACTTTAGATGCAAAAGCATTATAAATTTAAAACAAAGTATCAATAGAAGCCAATATAAAATTCAGAATTGCATGTCTAATTGCATGACCATAATAATGGGAAAAATCTTTTTACCTACATTACAATTCCTATGCAGATACAATATCATACAGTGTTCAAAATAAAGACTAGCAGCTAGCAAAGTTACTGGTAACTAATATTCTCTATTTTATTTTTGCTAGTGAGCTACAAGCATCAAAAGTAATGCTGCAAGGAAATTAAATAAGAATTTAAAAATGTTAAGTAAAATAATAAATTAAGAGATTTAGAGGAAAAATAACTTATTTTGTATGCCTTTATATTTGCAAAATTGCAAGTCACCAGAAAATTCTACTAGTGGTCCAAACAATTTCAAACACTGATTCCACACATTCATTAATTAAATCTCTTTCACACAGTAATATCATTTTTGCTACATCAAAATTACTTTTATAAAATAATGAACTGGAAGTTTTCTCTCTTTGTGCTCAGTAAGGTGGAGAATGTAACAGTGAAGGCGAATTTAATGGTTTTATTTTTATCCCAGTGGCAGTACAAACTAAAGTTACATTTTTTCTGCTGTAACTCTATTGCAAACCAAATCCAACTTTTCAATTGGAGAGTTTGGATATTAAATACTTAACTATGTAAATGGCATTTTTGGTTCCTGCTATCCAAGTGCATACTTCATGTTCATGTAGACTGCTGAATTTCCCCCATAATGGTAAGCACTACTTAACCTCTTCCTAAAATGTACTGCCCTAAAACATTGTAGAAAAATCTTTGAGGTTTATAGCAACTGGAATTTCCATTCCCTAAGCCTTCCATCCAAGCCTATCCAAAGCCGAGACTTTTGAGCTTAGTGACATTTATTTTTGTTTATTTATGTTCAGATAGATGCATTGAAAATGATAAATCTCAGTTAATCTGTAACTGACTACACCTGCCATAAGATGGAGGTTTGCTTCCATTCAGTCATTTGTATCTGAACCTTAGAGGTAAAGTGGAGTGAAGATGTATGAAACCATAGCAAATCGCACCCAATGGTTTTTGTGTTTTAGCTGCTCTTCCAGTTACTACCCTGTACAAATAGCTTGACCAGTGTGTTGCTTTAAAAAATATATTAATTCAGCACACAAGCTTCAATTGTTTTTTTGGTTCAGCCAGCTGCTAATGTGGAAGGATCCTGCCTTAATGATTTGTTTGACTGGTGTGTATCTAACTGGTCATTTGTGCTCCCTCTTGAACACATTAGAATTATATTATTTCAAGACAGTTAGGAGATACCCATAGATTCACCACCCAGCATGGATTACAAGGAATGGCTCAGGATGACATCACACATTTACAAAATGTAAAACACAAGTGGAAGAAAATAAAATAAAATGTTTTCAGAGCTCGAATTTAATTTTGAGAGATTCCATAACAGCCTGTTTTTTCTGATCGGTGGTAAACAGTTAGGATCTACTAATCCAGACAATGCATATCCAAGATCTGAAATTTCCAGCACCACTGTTTCAGCATGCAAAAATTAAACATAGGAATAGGAGTAAGCTATTCATCCCCTTGAGACTGTTCAGCCAATTAGATCATGGCTGATCTGTATCTTAACTCCCATTTACCCACCTCGGTTCTATATTCCTTAAAACACAATTAAAAAAAATAAAGCCACAATAAACCAACTGTCCACACCATAGATATTTTGTGCTGCGTTAGGAAGAGAGTCCCAGATGTGCCAACTCTCCCAGATTTTCCATGAGTCACACGGATTTAATGTTCATCTCACAACCACACTCTAACTTAACAGAAAAGCTTTCCTGCACTCAAGTGGCCAAAAACAGTTACTGCACCCGTGCAAGATTAGTACTTTAAAGGTTGTTTCCAGACAGAATGCCTGACTGCACATGAGAGAGTTGGGCTCCCAAGAATACTAGAGCATGCAGGTACAAGGCCGTCTACCAGCCACGTCTATGCATGCATTGCTTTGGAAAGGAATAGGATAGTTAGACTTGTACAGGCAGGCTGTGAAATGGGAAGAAATTGAGATGCTAAAAAAGAACGAGCAAAATATAACTGCAAACATACAAACCTAACAGCAAACCCTTATCCAGATATATCAAAAGTAAGCAAATGATAGACATTGAAGAACTAAGAAATAACAGTGGATAACATTCTAGGGAGATATTGGCTTGTGAAATTGAATGCAAGTATTGGGCAGTCACGCAAAACATCTCTTTGTGAAGTTTACTTTTACCAACGATGGCATCAGAACATAACATTAACAGTGACTCAGGTTCAAAATCATTCCCCAAAGCAGCAGAAAATCAGCGAGAAGCCTTCGAAATATGCAGGGCTTTCAAGTACAAGACCAAGTTTAATAAAGAATGGACGAAGACATAGCAGACATCTCCGCTGTGCCGGGAATCCCAGTGTTTGGTGCAATGCTTGTGCAGGCATTAAATATTGCCCATCAGGAAGCTGCAAATTCATGTCTAGTCACAGGCTAACATTGGCTAAAGCAGCTGCTATCCAACTAGATGCTCCTCTGATTAACTCCCTTGTTGATAATTCAAGGCTGTGATATACTCAAATCTTCTCAAACTATGTCAAACTGTTACAATAATTGTTTTGTTGCCTCCTCCTTTCTGAATTCTTTTGATCTAACATATAATCAGTAAATAGAGAATTTAAAAGAGCAAAACTGGAAGTTGCTAATGCTCCTTTTGCTCTAGCTGACCAACTGAGCCCATTTTTCAAAGAAATGTTTCCCGATTCTCAAATAGCAGCAGGATATGCATCAGAGAACTAAAAACCAGATGCATTATTAATGTACACTGACAAACCATTCCAGATCAAGATTAGTTGAGGAAATGAAAATGAAACCCTATGCACCTGCAATTGATGGGTCCAACGCTAGAGGATGAACCTATTAACTATGACTTTTCACTTTTGATGGACAGTCAATGGAGTCAACTCAGCTTTTGGATATGTGTATCACTAAAGGATCAACGACTGATGCTATATTCACCAGAACAGCATTTGCTGGGATAATACCTCTGTAAATCTTGACAACAAGAACTCAATCATAACGAGATTAATACAAAATAACCAGCAGTGTTCTTCATTGGCTGTTCATGTTGTATCATTCGCAAAATCGCAAACAAAGCTGGTGATACAGATACAAGCACAATGGGTTTTGACACTGAAGTTTTTTTTGTGTTCACATATACTACTGGTTCAAGAAGTCAACAAGAGTAAGCAGGGTTTGGAGAAATAATGTGCCATTTGTGACACAAAATATGCACAGATGGGTCAAGTATATATACATAGTCGGCTCACACTGGAAAATGGAGTACCAGAATATTGCAGAAATATGATGGTCTCCAAAGTTATTTCCTCAGTAACAATGATGGCAGTACAAGATTCAAATGCCTTGTCCAGCAGTTCGAGATGCAATAACTGATGTGCTATCAGGTTCATGTTCTATCAGGCAGCATTACCACAGTTTATCAATGTGAACAAGATCATGCAGCTGCAGAACCTATTAATCTCAGGTGCACATGATGTGTTGCCAAAGTTATTGAGGAAACTTTACTGCCAGTTCCTAGATGCCAAGATAGTGAAAAAGGTAGGAGCAGAGCCGGTCAACCATAAGCATGACATGGCCAAGGAATCAAAAAGAAACAGCATTATCTTAGAAGAAAAGTTGTTCTTTTGTGCTGAAAGAGAGGTGAGTGATTTAACCCCCAAGAATTCCATTGGGCTTTGCCCCATGACACTACTGCGGCCTGTGGATGGGTACCTGAACCCCAGAATGTTTTAGAGGAGCTATCTCACTGATTTCACTACTTGCACATTGACATCTCTGAGGACTGGAGAAGCCAGTGGGGTGGTGGGTGTCATTTTAACTTAACTCGCACAGCTGAAATGGGGAGGGTTGGGGTCGGACACCTGTTTTACACTCCTTCTGATTTTACACTACAATGACTTCATTGATTTACATCAGACTTTAATTTGACTTACTTGGAACAAAACAACACTCTTCAGATAAAACAGCAGCAATTTAGTCGAAATGATGCCTTGACAGTGTGTTGGAGCTAAAGGAGTGTTTACATTTGTGTTTGTATATTCACACAGTCGTAATTATCCAAATATATATGTATGCATGTGCACACATGAGCTTTCGAGCATAAATCCTAGTCTGGGCTCACTAATGCTAACGAGCCAGGACAGTATTCTTTGGTCTGTTGCTGGCAGCATTCATTTGCAGTCTGGTTCTTCAAACAAGGTTACTACATAACTCACATATCAAAAGCAAGTCAGCTAGGCCTCCTTCCGAATAGAATTAACACTGCATTAAACAACCTGCTAATAAGACAACAACTTTATTTCATATTTGGGTTCCTTTTGCAAACTTTATCCATCCCATCTTGCTGGTCTGTTCAAGATTACACAGCCTCAAGACACTTAGTTCTAGTGGTATAAAATCATGTACAACTTTAGTCTTTTCTGTAAAAAAAATGGTTGATTGCTTTAAAATAGGTTTATTTGATATTTTGAGCTAACACAGCATTATGAAAAATTCTCTTACTCTGACAAAATCTGTAATTTCCAGTATTTCAACGCAAGATATTTGGCTAGTCCCAACAGATAAGGTGAAAGTTATAAATCCTAATGAAACGCACAGGAATTACTGTAAAACTATGACAGTCCAGATACCTGTAGTCACTAAGGACTAGACATAGTGGACTTAAAAAAAAAAGTCACTAAATTCACCTGTTTTTAGGGTTCTACAGGTGACCTTACAAGTCCAAAATGGCGTCCCATGGTGCACGCGCACAGTTCTGGTGTAAGTCATGCTGGATGCCATTTTGGTGAGGGCTTTCAGCACACTGCAGTGAGTGTCTGCTGGAAGCGTGCAGAGTAGGCAGATCATGACGTCAACCAGCATGTAATGTTGATTTGATGGAACGCTGCCGTATTGGAGCTCAATGCTCCAGCTAACACTCTCTCTTAATCTCACACACCTGACCATGCATTCAGCAGCAGGTAGGACTGCACCCCACAACCAATGCTATTTAAAGAGGTCATCAACAACTTTCAAGTTAGTTGCTGATTCATTTCTACTGGCTGCTGCTACAATTGTAAAATGTTTCAAGTGTTCTTTAAAGTTGTTAAAGTCTACAGGGAGTGGTATATCACTCGCTGAAAGATTTTGTCCTGACTGATTCTGCGCAAACTTCTTGCTCCCAGACGTCCATACAGCAGCAGATATACCCCTTGGACTACAGCATGACAGGGAGAATGATACAGGCATCACAAGCTACTGGAATAGGGAGAAAGGTGGGGGTGGGGGGAGGAGGGAAGGGATCTGTGCAGGAGGTCATATCTGCCCAACATGCTCAGGGAGCAATTCTTCTACTTGAACCTCAGTGAGGAAGGGTGTGTCAGACATCCGTGCCTCACTAAGAATGTCTTCAGTGAAATCTGTTATGTGGTGCACCACAACAGCAATGTCCGAGCAGGACGAGCACAGCATTGCCAATGGCTGCGAAGGTGACCATGGCAATGAACTTCTATGTGTTGGGTTCATTCCAGGCTGGAACAGGGGATATTTGCAGCATCTCTCAACTTGCCATCCACTGTGACATAGGAGAGGTGACTCGGCTCTGAATTTCAAGACAGATGAATACATTTTGTTCTCTCTTGCCAGGGAGCAGGAGGCAGAATAAGCACACAGCTTGGCAGGGTTTGCAGGTTTTCCCATGGTGCTGGGTGCCATTGACTGCACACGTGTAAGCTTTGCAGACACCGCATGTCAATTCTGAGATGTACCACAACTGAAGGGATTACACACCTTCAACAATCAGCTGGTGTGTGCCCATATGCAGCGAGTCATGCCAATCAATCCCTAGTATCCTGACAGCAGTCATAATATCTTCATTCTGCAGCAGTCCATTATGCTATTTGTATTTGAGCCACCACAACAAACCAAGGGGTGGCTACTCCATTGAGGACATGGCTCAGGTCTTGTGTATAACCCATCCACACACATGCATACAACGAAAGCCACGCTGCCACACAAAACATCATAGAGCCCCAATCATAGGGCCAGCATCTCTATAGACTCTGCAGTCCCACTGGGTGCAGATCTGGGACTGTGAGGGTGCCTCAACATGGAGGTGCCCTTGGAGGCAAGTATTGAAAGTTAATATTATTAGGGCGAAGCCGTTAGGCCCCATGAAGTGGAGAGGAAATCCCTCCAGGTGCATCATTCGGGCCATGGGTGCGGCATTTCCTCTTAGGGCATGGAGCCTCTGGTTCCAATGCCCCCCCCACCCCCCCAATCTTGACACAGGGAGGCTGCCTCCATTGAGCTGGACGTCTCTGCCCAGCAGGTGCCATGATCCGTAGTAGTCTGCTGCACGGCGCGTGGTGAACGGAGCATGGTGCACAACCTCACCATCATGACAGCAACTGGCTGAGGAGGTGAGGAGAAGGAAGAGGAAGGGAGGAGGCAACCAACACAGTCTCTTTCTAGCCAGACTGTTTGTGAACGACTTGTCCGACTGCAATACCCTAATTCCCCATTCTCCAGCAGTTCCACTCATTCCCTTTGCTCTGTTTTTGACCATCAGAATGCCCGCTTGACCACAATGCAAAAATAAAAGCCAACACAAAATAAACATTCCAAATTTATAAATCAAACCATGGCACACTGCATACAAAACGTTAACTAATCACCCTTTTGCATTCCCTTAGTGCCCGTCTTCTGTGTGCTTTTGTCTGACCTAGCACTCATACACAGTGCTACCCCATTGGTTGCAGCATGGCTGGTGGGAGGCTGCTGATTTTAAGTAGAGACTGCAGATGGCCTTGCAGGGCGACCAAGCGCTCTGGCCCTAAAAGGTCTGGCTTCGGACTGCCCCATCTCAGCATGAGCGGTAGCAGTTTGGGCTGACTGGCTGACAGGCAACCGGCTAGGGCACTGGCGGAGTGGGCAGACGAATGCTGTCATCCTGAGCAAGGACAGCACGTTCGTGCTCTATGGAGCTACTGCTGCTCCCCCAATCTGTTGGAGGACAGATTGTAAGACTGCTGACACCCTGCAAGCCCCTTTGACTGCTGGTACCTGCAGCCTTGATGTAAGCATCTGAACTTGTATAGCAGAAAGCTGATCTTGCATGATAGAAGTCGGAGCCTCCAGTGCAGCACCCAGACTTTGGATGGCTTCTGCTTGTACTGCAATGGAAATTGCGACATTGGCCATCACATACTACATCATAGTTAGGTCTGCGGTGTGCTAACAGAGTTGGCCATCACTTCCATCCTGGAAAGGATGGGTGAAAAGCTCTGAACAAAGTCCTGTGCAAAGTTGGTTCCAAACTCCTCCATGCTCCTTGACAGTGACTGCAGGCTTTCTGGCAAGCCTGACAACGCACCAAGCATTTCATTGTGCATATCCATCAGTCTTCTTCTGTAAGCCTACCCCATTGAAGTGCACATCTGAGTCCTCTGCAGTAGAACTCTTGTGTGACTTTATCCTACAACGAGCAGGCATCTGCACTACCCTTGACCCTGCCCTGGCTGCAGGCCACTTGTGCCGAGTGTCTCACCATGTGCAGATCCTGCCTCTAAGCTATCCTCTAAATTATGCTGTGTCAGTATCAGAGCTGATGGCTGCAAGTGTGAAATCGAGTGATGGTGTTTCTTCCTCATCACTATCTTCCCTGCACTTCCACTTCTTGCTCTTCCACCACTAACTGGCCAAATTGCAGTTATTGGATATCTGAAAGGAGTAAGACACAAGGGTAGGACTGTGGTAAGCAGGGAGGGAAAGCAAGAGGTGCATGTTTACACTATCAGCAGCTTGTAAATCAGAAATGACCATGGGATAAGGGGTAAGTGGAATGGGAGGAGGATTAGGTATGAGGATATCATCATCTTCAATGGTTGCAGCCCCAGTGCTGGCCACGGCCTTAGCAATGACCACTCCAATGATGACAAGCACCACTCCTGCATGGGGGTGAGAACATACAGCCATCCCTATCCCCCACTAGTTAGGTCCTGCTGCTTTCAGTTATGCGCCACCTTGTCCTGCAAGAGAGAGGGAAGTGTATCAATGAGTGTAGTGCAATGTATCTGGGTGATATAGCTGTCATGGTTGACTAGCTGGAACTTTGTGCAAGCTGTGAGATGTGAATGTGAGGCTTGCAGCAGTGCGAAGTGTGTGAGGTTGAGGGGAAGCTATGAATGTTAAGTATGATAGTGATTATGGGTAGGTGAGTGATAGCAGTGTGGTGAATTGAACAATGTGTGAGGCAAGTGCTGCAATTGGTGAGATATGGCATTTGAAGATACTTGAGGTGTGAAGTGATCAAACATTTTGCAGCACTGCATCTAGGTCCTTGGTGCTTGGCTCCTGGCATTGACTGCCTTGGCTATCTGGTCCCACTGCTTTCACAAAGTTTGTCTAGAGGGCTTTCTGGATCCCGATGGATAGATTACATCTCTCCTCCTCTCCACCTCCTGAACAAAGGCCTCCTGTGCAGCATCAGAAAATATTGGAGCCCCCTCTCTGCCATGTCATGCCATTATTGAGTGTTCCCCCAAGGTCAAAATCACTTTTAGAACAACTTCCAAAAGCTGCTCCAGCCACAATGCACCTCTCCTTTAAGAAGTGCACGCTAGCTTAAGTATTGGGGGTTAGCTTTAACTCATGCTAGCCTCTCACAATTTTGAACCCCCTCAGCACTGGCTGCATGCTGCAATTAAATAATTCAGCAGGCAGCATGAAGTTTGCATGTGGCCTGCATCAGAAGCAACAGGCACAGGGTAATCCCGCATACATTTAACAGAAGTGTACAAGGCTTAGATAAGTTAGACAAGGAAAAACTTCCCATTCATAAATGGTACAAGGACTAGGGAACACAGATTGGAAGTTTTGGGCAAAAGATGCAGGGGTAATATGAGGAAGCACTTTTTTTTATGCAGCAGGTGGTAATGACCTGGAACTCATTGCCCACAAGGTGGTGGAAGTGGAGATGATCAATGACTTCAAGAGGAAGTTGGATGGCCACCTGAGAGAAATAGACTTGCAGGGCTACGGGGATCGTGCTGGGGAGTGGGGCTGACTGCATAGCTCCGTGGAGAAACGACATGGACCAATGGGCCAAATGGTCTCCTTCTGTGCAGTAAATGACTCTATAGCAATCCCCTTGTCCATTTTCAGGCCCTAAACAATTTTACCCCATATCTTTTCATTGACATGGGTAGCGCTAGTCTACTTGATCAAGATCCTCTGGTGTTGTGAGGTTCCCAGATGTGTTGAATGTCTCACCAATGTGTAAATACTGCATTTTTCAGCTATCTGTGTTGTACAATGCACTTGATATGCTCTGAAAAATTACAGAAGATCTATTTGCTAATCAGCCTACAATGCTATAATGTGCTGTCAAATAGAATGGTCCATGTAATCATGCATGCACCATTTGAGTGTAATTTCAAAGAGCCCAAGGGTTTTGCAGCACTGATTTTCTTGAGATTGGGAATATGTCTGTGAACAGGAGCAAGTATCCTTAAATTATCACTACAGGGCTACAACTGACCTCAGGGCCAAATAGTAAGTAGACCTGCACCACCCCTAGATTACATGAATGAAAAGACATATTGTTTATTAAGTGTATTTTTTTTATTTGTTCACGGGATGTGGGCATCACTAGCAAAGAGAGCATTTATTGCCCATCACTAATGTATGCAGAACTTAATGACTGTCAGTACTTGAACTGTCACATTTTACAGTCATTCCTGTGAAATTTATTAGAATTCATAACCTTCACCTTCTCTGTCAGGATGAGCCAAACAACTTCCACTGAAATACTGGAAATGACAGATTTCTACAGAGTAAGAGAATAAGTTGTAATGATGTGTTACCTCAAAGTATCAAATAAATCTTATAAAGAAATTAACTATTTTCTAGAGAAGAAAAGCTGAAGTTGTAGTACCTTGTATATCATACTCAAGACAATATAGATGAGAGTTAAGTAGTCCATTTCAGTCCCTTTATCTACCAGGATTTTCAATGGGATAAAATAAAATGCGCACGCACATACACACTGGCCCAGATTTTACAGCCGGCAGCGAAGTGACAGCACTCACCATTGACCTCAAAGGAAGCTGCCTGCAAAGACCTAGCAATCTATGCATCATGGATCTCATCTTTCCCAACATTACTTTGATTCTGGCATCAACTCGAAGAGATCTCTCGTGTCCAGAAACAGTGATGTCACCAAGCAGGCTAAGTAGTCAATCCCATTGAAGAATCCTCACAGACAGCAAACCAGGAAGTAAAACCCACTGATTATCCTTCACTTTTCAATCATTTTACCAACATTGAAATAAAGACTGGGACATACACATGGGATTAAGATGGAAACTGAAATATCAAACAAACTTTAAAAAAGTAATCATTATTTTTAATATCTATGGAATTTATCATAATGGAGAAATTTGAAATTCCATAAAGATACGATTAGATTTTTCAGGCCAGAGAGTTTGTTCAGCAATAGTTACGAATTTAGTACTCCGTTAAAAACTCAGTTACACTTCATTCAACAAGGTGCAACTTTATTAAGGGTTTTTACAGCGAGACCAATAGAGTTAAAATGGAAGTTCATGTCAATTCAACTGAATTCTAAAGATTTTTCTCTGCAGGGTCTTAACAGTGCACCCTGTGGAGCACTGTGGAATCACTGACAGTAACTTTTGGATTTCCATGTTTAACTGTGTATGTGGGGATACCAGAGTGGCTTTCAGTTTCACAGTTGTAATGGCAGCAAACATTGACAGTTTCATTGCCATTGCAACCACGAAATCCAGGCCAGTACATCACTTCTCGGTTTACAATGTAATTTCACTAAATTTGCCATCTGCTAACTGTTAAATTCGAGCTCTGATTTGCAACAAAATAAATGATACTTATCACTGATAAAAGGTTTCTTCACTCAATTCTGAAGTTTTCTATTCTTTCCTGTACCATTTTTAAAAATATACTTTCATTTCTTAGAATCCAAAAAACCCTAAAAATTAAAAACACAAACTGTAAACCAAACAACCATTTCACACAAGCTCCCCCACAAAAGTACAACAATTTATAATGTAGAAAAATGTAGGAACAAATTTATACCCAACGACAGGTACAGGCATGTACTAGTGATTTAAAAAAAAACTTGTTACTAAAGCGGTTACGTGACTGGCTGAGCTACAAGAACCCTATAGAATGCTGGGAAGTGAGCATGATGTGTGCCCAAGTGAGAGAAGTTAACGTATATAGAGGATTATAGCACCCTACTGAATACTAAGAAGTGGTCACTATCTTGCCCCAGATGAGAGAAGGTGGCCTGTGCAGAAGATGATAGTATCCTACAGAATGCTAAGAAATTGGCACTCTCTTTGCACAGGTGAGAAAAATGACCTGTGCAGGGAATGACAGCACCTTTATTGACTGCTGGGAAGAAGACACTATTTTTGCCCAGATGAGAGAAGGTGACTTGTGCAGAGGATGATAGTACCCTACAGAATGCTGAGAAATTGGCACTCTCTTTGCCCAGGTGAGAGAAGGTGACCTGTGCAAAAGATGCCTGCTTCGATCTCTGTGCAGGCAGTTGCTTCATTTCTCTGTGAGTGAAAGTGCTATTGCTGCATGTAACGCCGCATCTTCATCAATGTTGTAATCCTGCAACAAAAAAAATGAAGATTATTCCAGACCTGTAAGGTGCAGATTTATTCAATAATAAATAAATATTTCCTACTCATATTTGCATGCCCACAATAATTCTCAGCAGCCTTTATATGTTGGAAGTCGCTGCATGTAAAGGGTAGGGTACACAGAGATTGACTTTAGACAACTGAACTCTAGCACATATTATTTTATGCAAATGACTGTCATGTTCACAACTTCCAATGTTCAAATTAATTTATGGGAAACAAAAAATTGAATTACACCCATGTAAAAATATAATAAGTGCTCTTGTACGTCACAAGAACAAAATCAAAAAATAAACATTGTTTTCTTCATTTTCAAAAACATGAAAGTCCACAGAATAAATGGAATTCTGCACTGGTTGCAGAGTATTATTGAGTTTATTTTGCTCTTAAGAAAAGTCTCACTTGTGCATTGCTTGGGCTAATAATTCAGGTTAAACAAAAAGAAGTAAACTCAATAAAGTGCAGCTACCAGTGTAAAGTGTAAAATGTAAAGTACCAATGTATACAGTATAAAATGGTGCAATATCCTGAATTATAATGTAGTTCAAATGCTATATTATAAAATGTGTTTTGGAAGCCAATATTGGTCATGATTTATAGTATAATATACAAGCACTTGTAAAATGTTCGGGCACTGTGACATCAGCTATATATAGTAAAGATGGAGGAAGACTTCTGCTGTTCACAATTCACTGTATGGCAAAATTGTAAATGTGCAAAAACCAATTCTTTTTCCACTGTAAAGAAAACAGCAGAAATCTTCACAGTATGAAGATGCAATTAATCAGAATTTAGCTGCTCAGTATTATTTAGAATGGAATAAAGCTGGGTAGATTTTGTAGAACAGCACAATTAATCGATAATAATGTTCTCCAAGGCGATGCAGCATACTGCTGACACCTAGTGGTAGAAAATGAGTAACCAAAACCTAATGCGCTGGAAATACGCAGCAGGTGTGGCAGCAGATTCCCTGCAGTTTAGAAAAACGAGAGTTGATCTAATTGAAATGCAAAATTTTAAGGAGCTTGACAGGGTAGATGCTGAGAAGACATTTCCCCAGCTGGAGAGTCTAGAACATGGGGTCACAGTTTCAAAATAAGGGGCCAGCCATTTAGGACTGGAGAAATTTTTTCACTCAAAGAATTGTGAATCTTCATAATTGTCTATCTCAGAGAACTGTGGATGCTCAGGTGTTGAGTATTTGCAAGACAGGGATCAATAGATTTTTGGGTATTCAGGGAATTAAGGGATATGGGGATAGAGCGGGAAGGTAGAGTTGAAGTAAAAGATCAGCAGTGATCTTGTTGAATGGTGGAGCAGGCTTGAATGGCCAGCTTCTATTTCTTATGTTCATCTGTGGAGACAGAAACAGAGTTAACATTTCAAGTGAAGTTCTAAGTTCAAGGGCATCGACCTGAAACGTTAACTCTGTTTCTCTCTCCACAGCTGCTGCCTGACCTGCTGAGTATTTCCAGTACATTTGGTTTTTAGTTCAGATTTCTGGCATTTGCAGTGTTTTACTTTTGTATAGGTAGAAAGTGAGTACTGCACAAGTACAATACTGCACGTTCACAGCAGAAGCCAAAGAATCACCCTGCTAATTAGACATACAACGTGCACTTGAAAGTGCATGTGAGGAGAGAGGAGGGGGCAGTGGGGGAGCATTTCGGGAGCAGTGACCATAATTCCATAAGTTTTAAGGTACTTGTGGATAAGGATAAGAGTAGTCCTCGGGTGAAGGTGCTAAACTGGGGGAAGGCTAATTATAACAATATTAGGCAGGAACTGAAGAATTTAAATTGGGGGGCGGCTATTTGAGGGTAAGTCAACATCTGACATATGGGAGTCTTCCAAACGTCAGCTGATTAGAATCCAGGACCAGCATGTTCCTGTGAGGAAGAAAGACAAGTTTGGCAAGTTTCGGGAAGCTTGGATAACACGGGATATTGTGAGCCTAGTCAAAAAGAAAAAGGAAGCATTTGTAAGGGCTGGAAGGCTAGGAACAGATGAAGCACTTGAGGAATATAAAGACAGTAGGAAGGAACTTAAGCAAGGAGTTAGGAGGGCTAAAAGAGGTCATGAAAAGCCATTGGAAAACAGGATTAAGGAAAATCCCAAGGCTTTTTATACGTATATAAAGAGCAAGAGGGTAACCAGGGAAAGGGTTGGCCCACTCAAGGACAGAGATGGGAATCTATGTGTGGAGCCAGAAGAAATGGGTGAGGTACTAAATGAGTACTTTGCATCAGTATTCACCAAGGAGAAGGACTTGGTGGATGATGAGCCTAGGGAAGGGAGTGCAGATAGTCTCAGTCATCTCATTATCAAAAAGGAGAAGGTGTTGGGTGTCTTGCAAAGCATTAAGGTAGATAAGTCCCCAGGGCCTGATGAGATCTACCCTAGAATACCGAGGGAGGCAAGGGAAGAAATTGCAGGGGCCTTGACAGAAATCTTTGCATCCTCATTGGCTACAGGTGAGGTCGCAGAGGACTGGAGAATAGTCAATGTTGTTCCTTTGTTTAAGAAGGGTGGTAAGGATAATCCAGGAAATTATAGGCCGGTGAGCCTTACGTCAGTGGTAGGGAAACTATTAGAGAGGATTCTTCGGGACAGGATTTACTCCCATTTGGAAACAAACGAACTTATTAGCGAGAGACAGCATGGTTTTGTGAAGGGGAGGTCGTGTCTTACTAATTTGATTGAGTTTTTTGAGGAAGTGATGAAGATGATTGATGAGGGAAGGGCGGTGGATGTTGTCTATATGGACTTTAGTAAAGCCTTTGACAAGGTCCCGCATGGCAGACTGGTGCAAAAGGTGAAGTCACACGGAATCAGAGGTGAGCTGGCAAGATGGATACAGAACTGGCTCGGTCACAGAAGACAGAGGGTAACAGTAGATAGGTGTTTTTCTGAATGGAGGGATGTGACTAGTGGTGTTCCGCAGGGATCAGTGCTGGGACCTTTGCTGTTTGTAGTATATATAAATGATTTGGAGGAAAATGTAGCTGGTCTGATTAATAAGTTTGCGGACGACACAAAGGTTGGTGGAGTTGTGAATAATGATGAGGATTGTCAGAGGATACAGCAGGATATAGATCGGTTGGAGACTTGGGCGGAGAAATGGCAGATGGAGTTTAATCCGGACAAATGTGAGGGATTGCATTTTGGAAGGTCTAATGCAGGTGGGAGGTATACAGTAAATGGCAGAACCCTTAGGAGTATTGACAGGCAGAGAGATCTGGGCGTACAGGTCCACAGGTCACTGAAAGTGGCAACGCAGGTGGATAAGGTAGTCAAGAAGGCATACGGCATGATTGCCTTCATCGGTCGGGGCATAGAGTATAAAAATTGGCAAGTCATGTTGCAGTTGTACAGAACCTTAGTTATGCCACACTTAGAATATTGCGTGCAATTCTGGTCGCCACACTGCCAGAAGGACGTGGAGGCTTTGGAGAGGGTACAGAGGAGGTTTACCAGGATGTTGCCTGGTCTGGAGGGCATTAGCTATGAGGAGAGGTTGGAAAAACTCGGATTGTTTTCACTGGAACGACGGAGGTGGAGGGGCGACATGATAGAGGTTTACAAAGTTATGAGCGGCATGGACAGAGTGGATAGTCAGAAGCTTTTTCCCAGGGTGGAAGAGTCAGTTACTAGGGGACATAGGTTTAAGGTGCGAGGGGCAAAGTTTAGAGGGGATGTGCGAGGCAAGTTTTTTCACACAGAGGGTGGTGAGTGCCTGGATCTTGCTGCCAGGGGAGGTGGTGGAAGCAGATACGATAGCAACGTTTAAGAGACATCTTGACAAATATATGATTAGTAAGGGAATAGAGGGATATGGGCCCCGGAAGTGCAGAAGGTGTTAGTTTCGGCAGGCATCAAGATCGGCGCAGGCTTGGAGGGCTGAATAGCCTGTTCCTGTGCTGTACTGTTCTTTGTTCTTTGATGCAGAATGTCCCATCCTCCAACAGTGAGGAAGGTACTTTCAGTGTAGAATGTGTAACAAAGTTGTAAAGCTCTTTATAAAGAACAGGTTTACCATTTTTGTTACACATGCATTCAGAGGAATTGTGCCTCCTCCCCCAAGTGGTGGTTAGCAGTATAATTCACAAAAACTCTCAAAAAAGTTAACAAGATTGAAAATAGGAATCACAGATTTTTACAAGAACATTCCACTGTAGGTTCAAAGAGTTTAATACTTCCAAAGGCTAAAACCAGTCTAAAAAATATGGAAATATTGCAATTGTGGTTATGCTTTGGTTAAGTAATAAATAACTATACTATTTATGAAATGCTTAGACAATTCTCCTTATTCATGTACAGAAAGTCTATCAAGTATGACAGATATACAATAATGTCAAAGTTCATTACTAGCCTTTATTTCGCAGGCTACTCATGGAACTGATGCAATAAGCTGATAATCATTTAATTAAAAAAGTCAACAGACAGATAAATTTTGTTTGTATCACACTCCGCAGCTACATTCTAGTCGCTGATCTGAATCGTCATGAGCCATGTTTTTGGGCCTTTCTCCATTCCCCAGCTGGCCTATTTCCCACTTTTCCCATTTTATTGTCCTGGTTCTGGTCCAGCATGCCACTTCTTTAGCAGCAACTTAATTCAAAGCAAGCAGCTTTTGTTTAAAAGTTAGTCAAATCCATATCAGGGGCAAACTGTGAAATGTTAAGTTATTAAAAAAAATAGAAAATGCATAATCTACATACTTTTCTAGCCGCCTTCTAGCACCTGGACCAAATGGCCATTCTTCATGTGATTCTAGATAGTGAGTATTTTGAAGGTGCGAAGTGGGAAATCACAGCTAAATCCGATCCAGTCTTCCTCACCTGACACACACACACACACTTTCCAGAAGTCAATAGTTATCTATCAGGAGTGGGACAGCCAGCTTTTCCTATTCTAACTGCCATCTAGACACAGATCAAGTAACTGAGCAGAGGCTGAGCATCAAACCTGGGGGCATCCTGATCTATATGGTTCAATGAATTTATACATTGGACAGTACATTTAGAAACTGAGCAACTGCTGTACTCTAAATAATGTTTTTTCATGTTAAAGAAGTCATACTCACCACAAATGTATCATAGGAGAACTTGTGCCTGTGAAGCAAGTGCTGAAGGAAGTTGGCACTCTTGTAGCTTGGATCTCCCCATGGCATTGCCACACAAATTGGACATACCTATTCAAATAGGTGATCAAAATCAAGAAGCTACAAGATAAAAGTCCAATCGTTTTGCCAGTAACAGGCCATAAAAATGTACATTGTCTCCTCTCACCCTCCTCTCCAAAATTCTCTTTTTCAAAATTGGAGGTGAAGTTTTTGCAAACACAAATTTTGTTTAAATAAACTAACCATGTTAAAGTAACAATAGGAGATAGTTTACATTTTGGTTAATCTTTAATTATAATGTATGAGAAAATGTGTGGCATTTCTTCAGTGTTAATCCTTGACAAAGGGAGACAATTTTGTAGAAATATTTTTCAGATACTGTGGCGTCATCTAAAGCCAATTGATGAATATATAATGTTTTTTATATATAGGACAGCAACCATGTTAAGAGACTGTAGAAACTTGTTCCACAGAGCCATCTAGAGTTCAGTATTTGTAACCACATCGCTGACAGCAAAATTGAACGGAAATACTGAGACAGTAATTTGCAATAGTAAATGTTGACATAAAAGCATGATTAAAATTGTAACAACAGAGAGTAGGGCTTGTGAACATAAACTACATGCCCTGCACAAAAGTTTTAATCTATAGATATACCAGAAATCTTCAACTTTGAATTATCCTGGTTTGGATATTAAATGTGAAATTGAACACTTACCACTTTGTTGGGATCATTGCGATGATTTTCCATGCAGTGTTTGACTAATTCCTGTTGGTCAAGGTTTCGTGCCCCACAGTACGGACAGATGAATGTGGAACGGTTTGGAATATTACTGAAGGAGAACAAATTTGCTTTAGTAATTTGTAAATGTACCTTTACCAAAATAACCAGGTTTGCTCGGTCAAGAATAGTAATTGGCTCTGTCTTGTACCATGACATAAAGTTCCTCCTATATTCTATCACTTCAGGAAAGGAGGGTAAAATAAGGTGGAAAAAAAAGACTTCTAGGGGTGAATAGCTGGGTTATCTGTTTCAAGTATGTCTGAATCCACTGATCCCAAAACAAGCACAATTCAAACACCATGCAACATCCATCCTGCTGCAAAGGAATTGCTGTGTTAAATATAACTTTATGATTCCTAGCTGATCTCCTTTGGTATTGCTCATCAGTTGTCTGGGGGCTGGTGTGCAAATGCAATGTTTTGCATTATCTCAATCCTAGCTAGAAACCAGAGCAGGGAACAAGCGGGGGCTGGAGAGTGCAGCACAGTGGCAGAGGGCTTTGACTTGTATACGGAATTAAAAATTGCACTTTGAAAGAAGTAGGGGCTGACCTGTTTGGGCACCCAATGCACTGTGATGACAGCTGTTGTGAGGAAGTTTCCCCCCCGCCGGATCAAATTTTCAACCAGAAGGCTGCATATGGGAGAAAATAGTTTTGTTTAGTTTAGAGATACAGCACTGAAACAGGCCCTTCAGCCCACCGAGTCTGTGCCGACCATCAACCACCCATTTATACTATTCCTACACTAATCCCATATTCCTACCACATCCCCACCTGTCCCTATACTTCCCTACCACCTACACTAGGGGCAATTTATAATGGCCAATTTACCTACCAACCTGCAAGTCTTTTGGCTTGTGGGAGGAAACCGGAGCACCCGGAGAAAACCCACGCGGACACAGGGAGAACTTGCAAACTCCACACAGGCAGGACCCAGAATTGAACCCGGGTCGCTGGAGCTGTGAGGCTGCGGTGCTAACCACTGCGCCGTCCAATCAAAAAATAGGATGAATCTTTAAAACATCATAATTTCCTTTATGATTGATAGAAATACTTTGCTCTGGAAGGCCAGTCTAACTTCATTTTTCTAAGCCTTGCCATACCTATCCAGGTCTCTTGGAATGAGGTACAAGAGGCCACTTAAAGCTACACTCCAGGTGTTGTAGTTCATCAGTGTGGCATATATAGAGCAACACTGATGCATTATGCAGGTGTATAACTTATTTGAGATTTTTCACTTAGGGACTAGAAAATATGTTTCCTTGACAGATGTGTTGAGCTATTCCTGGAGACATTTCAATCATAGAAAAGGTAAGTTTTATATATTTTATGAACAAGATTTGTATTTATAATTTTAGTACTCGTCCTCTGGTTACTGCTAAACAAGATGGAAGCGGAAAGGATTTAAGCAAAAATATTTTGAATAGTTTCACCAGTTCCCTTTCTCCTTCTTGCCAGTTGCTTTATTGGTAGATCTTTGCTGATGGCTGTTTCTTGATTGGTAGCTTTCATTCCCATTTGCTCCTTGTTTATTGGCAGGTCGCTACATTGTTCAGTTGTGCTTGTTTGTTATTTTATGAATGACATTTGAATAATTTAACTCCAAGTATAACACATGGGTCACACCTGATGTGTGACAGATGCACACAAGATACATAATATAAGTAGTATTAGTACAAATTCTTTCCTGATGCCTGGTTCTGTACCCCATATCCTGCCTCTTCCCACCAACCCCTTGCTGTAACCCCTTACCTTTTCCAATCAGCTTTTCGCTTTGTGTATCCTCCCACCTCATCCCCTCCATTTTGTCCTTTTCCCTTTATCCTGCTTCCCCTCTAACTCTTCATGCTCAGACTTCCCCACCCCTTTATCCCCTGCATCCTCTTCTCTGCCTCACTCATCTGCTGCCACCCTCATCCCTTTACCTCCCTGATGCTACCACCAGCCTGATACCAAAGCACTAAGTTGAAGAGGGCAGGGACAAGCTATGCTAATGGGGTAGGGATGCAGCCAGATGCCCAAGGATAGGCATGGTAGACCAGAAGTTCCAGGATAGTGAAATGACCATTGCAAAGGGAAAGGTGAATAGACAGGCAATAAAAGGTCTGAAAACAGCAGGAGCAGAAAGCCAGCTAGCCAGAGGCCCAAGTGGTGTAGTGAAGCATGGAGAACAGTGTGGGCAATCATTTAACAGGTGCCAAGTCTGGTAGTGGGTTTAAGAGGGGTCCTGGCTGGCGTGATTCCCGAGGACACATGACAACATGGCCGGACAGGCCTGGAGTGGGAAATGGATGGAAGGTCTTGTGGCCTTAGTCCCAAGGAGGCAGGCACATGACAAAAAAACATTGTAAAAAAATTTTAAATTAAAACAAAACTTTAAAAGTTGCATAAAAACAAAGGTGCTTGGGGTTAAAAATAAATCCTATTTGCAGTATCGCCTAAAGGAACAGATCTGGGAGTCAAAGCATGGAGGAGCAGTATAGTTACCTGGTACTGGGAGAACTGAAAGGTAAATATAAATAACCTACATTTATTATTGTGTCATGCAGGCCCCCACCTTCCAAGAATAGGGCACAGATATTTCACCACATGGACATTAAATTTTAAAATTGTTGCTGGGAAGATAAGGTGGCCTATTACAAGGGGTTGTCAAGCCCCTGACTGGAAAGACATTTGTATAGTAACAGACAGAGCTTGGAAAGGACAAAGGGGCCACTCCCTGCTCCAATTTAATCCACAATGGACTTTTGATTACCAGACATTGAAGGTGGAGAGGCTAGCATTCCAGGTTAACTGCTAAGATAGCCGAATACACAAACAGACGTGGTCAGACCAGTTTGGTCACATGACTAACTGGCCTTTTTTTTTGTTTTGAATTTGAACTTGCCACAGAGAATTTGAACTCAGAAAGCTCTTTTCTCCTGGACTGAGAGCATCTCTCGCCTGTCTACTCCCATCTCTTTCTCATGGAACTGAAGACCCATGAACCCCAAGAGAGAGAAGTCTCCTACAGTGAACAAGTTTTAAGAATAACACTGGCCCCCAAGAAAAAGCAAGACTACCTACAAAAGGACTACAGTGAGCTTGAAGAACAGTAACAAGAAACTCTTCTGATATTGCCTCGAACCTCTCTACTTTATTTTTTCTTCTGGTCTTTTCTGTCTCTATTTGCATGTGTGTATTGCATATGCATGCTAGCGTGGGGCGCAGCGTGTATCCAAAGGTGTTAACCGAATTAGAGTTTAAGTTTTAATAAATTTCACTTTTCTTCTTTAAACCTAAGAAGGCCTGTTTGTGCTCGTTTCTTTGCCTTATAATTGGAAAACGGAGAACAAGGATCCACCAAAGGGAGAGCTCAAAACAGTGTGTTTAAAATTAAACCCTGTTACAATAAGTCCAGGTGACGGCTGAAAGAGACCCCTCTACACCTTTCTCACCTGATCGTAACAATTGGTTAAAAGTAATACTCAGGTGTGATGGAAATAGCAGAACATAAATGTCATGATACAGGAAGTGTGAAATGGGCAGGGCATGTGCACCACAGCCAAATTATATATATACACTTTAATACGCTACAGATATACTTATTAGTAGATCCATTTTAGCACTGCTCATGGGTATTATTAGGTCATGGAGGATACCTGCAATCCTTATTTACTAACCTAACCGTCCCTTAAAGATCATTGTTTAAGGTGTTTCTTTAGAAAACCAGGTAATTGTGGCTGCTGGTAAAATCATTAGGTAAATCTGAATTCAGTAATCTGCTTGTAAATTTCAGGGACCCGATGGGCCAAATGGCCTCTTTCTGTGCGGTAAATGACTCTAACAAAGAATTAATTGGCTGTCTTTATTAATTGCTTTATATCTGTAACAATGTGTAACATTTGAACACTAGACACATACACATATTTAGGCAGAGCTCCTGTGGCATTGCTCATGATAAATCAGAGGTTAAAGTTGTTGTTGGGGTGGAATGTGAAAAGAAGTTTGCAAGACATCTCCCAGAACTAGTAATATTGTTTTGAATGATTTTAATATATTTAAGCAGAACAGGTAAATAAAATATTTGATGTTCAGGACTTTCATTCAGAATTCTCTCCAAACATAAATAAGTTGTTCCCTGTTTATAGGAACAAGCACTGAGTTGTCTAAAAGGCAGTTACTGTAATGATGTGAAAATAATGCAAAATATATAAAGATTCCACTTGAAATTTGTCAGAGTTTAAAGTTTAATTTATCAGAAATGCTGTGAACACTATTAGAACACAGTAACTTAAATTGTATTTTTGGCAGAAGTTGAACAGTTCATATATGGAATTAATTTTCGCCACAGAGGCAGGAACCAGGAGCCAGCTCTGCTTTTGGGTCACAAACCAACCTCCGGTGGGTAACTGATTGAAGTTCAGATTTTCATGGGGGTGATCCTTTAATTGATATGGAGACAGGTTTCCTGTCAACTTAGGAAGGGGAATGGAGGTGGGTGGATAAAGTGTGAACTCATTTTGACATCACTGAGGCTGCTGTTTGTCCTGAGGGAGAGATCTGCAGTTTGTGCCATTGCCTTCCTCTGCACTAGAGGGAAGCAAGATATCTATGGGGAGCTGGAAGCCTGGCACCCGGGGCAGGGTGGACCCTCCCTTCATCGATGCTGACCTGGATCTAATGCTGGAGGCCGTGAGGGAGAGGAAGGAGGTCCTCTTCCCAGAGGGTGGCAAGAGGAGGACATGTCATCCTGCAGCAGAGGCAACCCTCTATGCAACATTATCTCCCTCCGCCTCCAATTCCTCCTCCTCTCTTACTTCCTGCTCCTTCCCCAATAAGCAGTCTTCTACCAGGGCCTCATTATCCTTAAGGTCCACACCCCACTGGAGGGCCATGCTATGGACAGCGCAGCAAACCACCACAATAACCATGACCCTTGCAGGAGGGTATTGGAGGGCACCACCTGACTGGTCCAGGCACCAGAATCACATCTTCAGATACCTCATGGCCTGCTCAATGGTTGTCCTACTGAGTAGGTAGTATTGGTTGTTTCACCTTTGTACCTCTGTCTGGGGCTCCCGTAGAGGAGTCAGTAGCCATCTCTTCATGGGATTTCCCTTGTCCCTGAGGATCATCCATGCATTTTTGGGGTTGGAGTGAAGATCTGAGGCAGCTTGGATTGGCGGAGGATGAAGGAGTGATGGCAGCAGTCAAGAAAGCGAGTGCACACATAGAGGAAGCTCTCATTGTGGTTACAGACCAGTTGGACGTTGAGGGAGTGGAAGCCCTTCCTGTTGATGGATCTCACTTGCCAGTCACTGAATACCTTGGTGGTCATGGGGGTGCAACTGATGATGCCCTGCACCTGGGGGAATCTAACTATGAAGATGAAACCCAATGCCTGTCATTAAATGAATGTGCTATTCATCTCTGGCAAAGTGGGCATCAGTGACCAGCAGGATGCAGTGGCGTGCAGCTGTTTTTGAGATCCACTAAGGTCTGCAGCTGCTTCTTGGAAGGAGCCAGAAGCTGAGCTTCAAGGCCACTGTGACCTTGAAGGCCACTGGCAGGATATGGCAACCAGTGCAGTGAGGTGCAAGGTCTTCGGTGACGAGGGCACAGATGTTTATGACCATCTGCCTGGAGAGGCACAGTCTTCTGCAGCACTCGGTCTCAGTCATCTCCGGGTAACTCCATCTTCAGCCATTGATCCAGTGTTGAGGATTTGGCCTCTGTTGCCTTTCTGCCCTTCTTTCCTCTCCGGTGTGCTCCTGATGGTCAGGGGTTCTGCTCTTCCTGCGAATGGAATTGCCCCTCATCACCATAGAGCCCAAAATTGGGCAGTCGTGCCCCCATTGCCAGCTGAAGCCTTCCTTCTGGGCAGGTGGCTGTCCAACTGTCCTTGGCACCCATACCCACTGCTCTTCTACCCCACAATGCCAGGGGGTGTCAACCCTGTTCAAAGTCTGGGTGCTGAGTGCCCACTCTCCCTGCCATCTGCCTGGTGCAACGGCACTCCCTTACCAACTGCCCATCCCTTTTGCTCTGCTGACCCTCTTATGGGGCAGAGGTGATGCCATGGGGCAGCCCCACTCTGTACCCCCACCTTCAGCTGGTCAGTTTCTGAAGGCATGGGTAACCTGTCCAGAAGTTCAGAAAATCAGAAGTTCAAATCCTTACAAGCTCTAAATGAGCTCCTAAACTGTCTTAATTAGCCTCAGCTGCAGGGGATGAACTCTGGATTTTGTAGCATGATTATGTTTTAAAAATTGTGATTTTTAATGTAGTTTAAGGTGGAGTCAAAGAAGCCAGGGGACCTCACATCAACTCTGCTTAAAGATAAGACAGGAATCTTGGTTATCAGAACAACAAAGAACCCAGATCAAAGACTTCTTTGAAAATCAGAGCCTGCAGAGGTATAACACCTGAAAAACAATAGGTTTTACCTTCCCAGACATTCAGATCATAAAAAAGGAGTTAGTGGTTCTGAAAATATAAATATGAATGGCAGTTGCTATCACTTGGAAACAATGAAAAGCCTGGGTCGCTCTGCTATGGCCAGACTTCTGGAATTTGCATATTGGAAAAGAGAATTGGCTATTGACTTTTGATTCCAGATCAATTCAACAGATTTTCAGAAGGCAGTCAAGACTGTAAGGAAGCCCGGAAGAACACCAGTGAGGAGAGACAGAGGAACATCTGCTCTTAGAAGACTGATACAGTGAAAGGCTGTGAAGACTTGAACCTGTTTTGAAAGTTGAGGTTTGCGGAGAAGTAAAAGACATGCACAGACATCCAGGTCGAAAGTGCACGGAAGAAGTGGGCAAAGAGGACACTGACTTCGAGACAGGTCTGGGAGATCCAACCCATTGTAACTGAGAGGAATTTGGGACTTTTAGCTACAAAGATTTTGCCAGCTGGGAGGACTGTGTAACATATAAGCGTGGTGTGAGGTTTTCAAGTGTTTTAATGTGAAGAAAATATCTTTTGATATAATTTGGGGTATTAGCTATTTTATTTTTTTTATTTTATTTTATTTAGAGATACAGCACTGAAACAGGCACTTCGGCCCACCGAGTCTGTGTCGACCATCAACCACCCATTTATACTAATCCTACACTAATTCCATATTCCTATCACATCCCCACCTGTCCCCGTATTCCCCTACCACCTACCTATACTAGTGGCAATTTATAATGGCCAATTTACCTATCAACCTGCAAGTCTTTTGGTGGTGGGAGGAAACCAGAGTACCCGGCGAAAATCCACACAGACACAGGGAGAACTTGCAAACTCCACACAGGCAGTACCCAGAATTGAACCCGGGTCGCTGGAGCTGTGAGGCTACGGTGCTAACCACTGCGCCACTGTGCCGCCTAGTACTATTTAGTTAACGGGGATTTTTAGTTTAGCTGTTATAATAAAAGTCTTAAAATGTGAAATCTTGTCATGTAATTCTTCAAATTGGTCTGAGCAGCTCATATCTTGTGCTTTAACGCTAACAGTCTCACTGAGGTCCTAACAAGGAAGAGTGGGATTCCTGTCCTGCCTTCCACTCACACTCACATTGCCAGAGCTGGGACTGGTGCCTTGAAATTGACAAGCTGCCCGTCGCCTGCATTTTTGCCCCCGCCCCCACCTCAGTTCCCATCTTTGGAGGACCCGAAAAATTTAACCCTAGATGTCTTATACAAATTTCAGTCAACTTTCATTGTCCATTGTTGAGTATTTTTGCTCAGTAATTACTTGCTGGAAAGGGCAAGAATTACAATGCAGATTATGGAATGCTCTATAAGCGGCCAGTCTAGATGTTATCATAAAAACTTCTAGATGTTGTATGTAAAGGTGCCTGCTGATAACTAGCCTGCTAAAGCTTGATTCTTCTCATGTAACAGTGGTGGGTCTGGGGACTTGCAGGAATTCCATACTTATAATTCTCACACGGGCAGGAGTCTCCAATGGAAAATACTGTTATAGGGCATGCCAATCTCTCATCTCTCCAGAATTGAGAGCTCCCAACACTCACTTTGCTGGTATCCAGATTTTCACCTTTATAAACTGAAACTTGTCCAAAACTTCTCCATCATCATCCAATCCTGCACTGCATTCTGTTCCTTTTCATCTGCGTTTTTAACCAAACTCCATTGGTTCTCCTTCACCCAACATATTGAATTCAAAATGCTTGTCCTCACCTACAAGTGCTTCCATTCTCTGGAACCTCCAACTGCCAATACATACACTCTGCTCTTCCTGCTAACTTGTTTTGAAATTCCCACATTCGCTGTTCCATTTTTGGCTGCACAGTCTTCAGCCCTGCACTCGAATGCTACCCCTACATTTCTTTAATTTGATATTATTTGGCCCTCCTCCTGAAGGCTCCTCAAAATTTATCACCAACTTTAAGGTTCTCCCATCACTACTAAGTGCCACATTGTCACGTCTGCTAGGTACTTTGGGACATTATATTATGCTAAAGATGCTATAAAAATGCTAATTATTTTTGTAGATGCTCAGTCTAATGGCAGACCTATGCTGGCAGCCAAAGGAATTTTCAAAAATGTTTTGGAATAATAATGATTGGTGCAGTTGTTAAGTATAAATTGACTAAAGTAAGAATTTAATTGCTCTTCAATTGCAGATCACAAAGCATGACTGGTAACATCTTGGTTCCTGTGTTCAAATGACTGCCTTTGTTTCTTTATACAAAGTGCAATACATAAATTTGAGTCTAACAGTATGATGGGGAAGAAATGTGCACAAGCCTTGCTGTTTTACATTACTGGATCTCCTGCAGCACTGTTACATAGTAATTTATATTCATTTTCAGGCAAGATGAAACCATCAGTCCATCTAGCTAATCCATTCAATTTCTCACAAGATTACCTTGATGGATTTTAAAATCTAATTATTGTGAATTCTACTTGCTAAGATGAACTTATCTAGTAACTTTTAGAACCCAACTGTAGTTTCTTCTTCCACCACACTTACTAGTAATCTGATTCACACATTTATCATCCATTTAATGAAAAATGCCCAAATTTCTTAATTTGTTCTTGTTCTTGAATTTCATACACAACAGAAAATTTTGCTTGATTCCACATTCTCCAAATCCTTCATAATCTTAAAATACATTTATCAAAGTTGGATGGTATACTGCTTTAGAAGAACAGGAATGTTACATCACACAATGTACACTATTATTCTGTAAGGTGCAACTAAAATAAGAGCTCAAAAGGTCATTCAGAATTTTATTGTTTGATCAGGAAAATGCTGGAATGTGGTCAATTTTATATTGCAGCTGAGAATAACAGCATTTTAAGATGGTTTTGTTTCTGTTAAAAGCTTGACATCTGATATGCGACCTCAGCATATGCAAGCCATACGTAGATAATTGAATAGATGTTTCTTGCCTTGTCAAGACAGTATTTGAGATTGCCTTCACAAATCCAGGAATGTATGCTTCATCATAAAGTTATAATGAACCAAACAGTTCTTTTACTGAAGGAGGGATTTCTTAAGTATTTTTATATGTACATTGCACTGTATGCAAGCACCTCTTGTGTCGTCATTTTTACGTCACTGTTATGACCTCAGTGAGACCTTTAACGTTAAAACACGAGATATAAACTCCCAGATCAATTTAAAGAATTATACAAGATTTCATGTTTTAAGACTTTTATTATAACAACTAAACTAAAATTAATTCCCATTAACTAAATAATACTTTCTAAGTAGCTGATACCCCAAATTACAGAGAAAGGTATTTTCTTCACATTAAAACACTTGAAAACCTTACACCACACTTATACGTTATACAGTCCTGCCAGCTGGTGAAATCTTTGCAGCTAGAAGTCCCAAACTCCTTCCAGTTGCAATGGGTTGGATCTCCCAGACCTTTCTCAAAGTCAGTGTCCTCTTTGCTCACTTCTTCTGAGCATTTTCGACCTGGAATTCCATGAACAAGGTGATCTTGGGTGATCCTGTTGGTCTTTTACTTCTCCGCAAACTTCAATTTTCAAAACAGGTTCAAGTCTTCACAAAGTCTTCACAGCCTTTCACTATATCAGTCTTCTAAGAGCAGATATTCCTCTGTCTCTCCTCTCTGAGGCTGCCACCACTAGTGTTCTTCCGGGCTTCCATACAGCCTTCCTGCCTTCTGAAAATCTGTTGAATTTATCTGGAATCGAAAAGTCAATAGCCAATTGTCTTTTCCAACATGCAAAGTCAACAAGTCTGGCCACAGCAGAGCAACCCAGGCTTTCCATTGTTTCCAGGTATTAGCAACTGCCATTCATATTTACATTTTCAGAACCACAGTCTCCTTGTTTACAATCTGAATGTCTGGGAGGGTGAAACCCATTATTCTTTAGGTGTTATACCTCTGCAGTCTCTGCTTTTCAAGAGGTCTTTGATCTGGGTTCTTTGTTGTTCTAGTAACCAAGATCCTTGTCTTGTCTTAAAGCAGAGCTGATGTGAGGTCACCTGGCTTCTGAATCCACCTAAAACTACATTAAAAATCACAGTTTTTAAAACATAATCATGCTACAAAGTCCAGCATTCGTAACAATCACCTGTGAAGATAAAGTTTCAGCTTTTAAAAATAGTTTTCTAAAAAGTGAATTGTGCAGGCGAGAATGGTTTATACATTTTAGTTGACGGCTTCCGCAAAAACACTAAAGTAATGCTGTGACTGAAAATGGGTGCTACTACTAGGTAAATGGGTTTCAGTAATCACTAATGGTTAAAACTGTACCATCTAAAGGGTGTTATGACAGTTTGTAAACTTTAATAATGGCTTATTTTCAGAAAATCCTTGCAGAAGTTGCAGTGTTACATCTAGTTGCATTGCAGGCTCCTTACCTGGGAATGGGCCGCGTGGTAGGAACAACTGGTACAAACTTTGGGCAGTTGTCCATCTGCTCCTGAACTTTATTGCAGGAGGAAATATGAGTCCGCATTTTCACCAGAGTCACCTAGCACAATAAATATATTAGATTGCATACATCTGACAGAAATTTTGACTAATTCCATATTTCTCCACACATTCAATAGTAATATGAAATGTACAACTCTTCTTAATTGAAATCTGAATCAAAATCAGGCAAAATATGTCCCTCCAATGAAAATTTGTCGCTTAATTCAAATTACTGGTGAATTTGAATTATCACTGCAAATGGGTCCTTGTCAATGAAATCTGCCGCTTAAATTGAAATTCAATCTCATGATGAATGCCAGGAGCCTTGATGTGGTATTCATCTCCACCTGAGGGCAAGTAGCCAAAGAACAGTTTGAGAACATGGGAGGGCAGAAGTACAAGATCCTTGTAAAAATAAATTAATTGTACAAAAATGAACATCTCTCCCACCACTTTCTCCACCTACCTGAAAGACAAAGAAAAAATTACTGCTGGTTACCAGAGGATGCATGCCTGACCTTTCTGAGCAGATGCAAGCAGCTAACCTTCTTGGGCTATCTGAACATAGCATACTGAGAAAGGCAAATTAATTTAACAAAAATTTGGAACTGACCTTGTTGGAAGTGTAATTATACTGTAACAAACTTCCAAAGGAATATATAATGAAAAGGTTTCAAGGAAGTGACAAAGACACAAGATTTTCAATATATAACACTATTATAGACAGATTAGATTATAGATAAGAAATTTACAAATAAAGTACAATGATGTGTTACAGGAGAGTATGATGAAATCACGTTCTAGACATTCTGTTTTTATCCTATCAAGTGTAGATTGTCTGGTACTTCCCATTGGCTTTGCAAGTATAAAAAGAACAGCTTTCTTGGAAGCAAAATGTAAGCAGTTTAATTTAGCAGGGTATAAAATCATCTGAAGAAATAAATATGAAAATTTTGTTCTCCATTATGTTTTGGAATCAACTGCAAGGAATTCTGATTGGACAAACAATTATTCCATTGCAGTGAGAAAGTCCTATTGATGTATAGAGGGAATGTGAACATCCCACAAATACTCAGATTGTAGCATTTCCCTGAAGGTAACAGGATGATAGTTCTAGATAAGATATAAGCTCCAAGCTTAGGTTACTATAAAATTATTAATGAAGCTACTGAAACACAAAAGGTAACTTTTGTCAGTAAATGTAATCACTATTAAAACAAGTATTTGTTCAACTTAGAAATTTAAGTTACTAAGAAATGGCAGACAAGAGATCCTAGAAGCTTTGGTAACTAATTGACTCGCCTTTTGTTTGTCTAAAAAATTAATTTAAGAGTGAATCGCAATGCCTTATTGTGGGCTTCATAAACCTGTTACAAACATAAGTTAGGAACTACCTCATCCCCTGTAAGATGACAATTAAAGTATTATACTCAACTGTTACCCATTTATGCACACACTTTCATTGTGCTTAAGGTGCATTGAACAATTTTCTTGAAGGTCAAGGTAGCAGTTAAGGTACAGCAAGCAGATACTGAGGTGTCCAGGCTGAGGTGCTCCTCTGCTGTTAGGGAGTTTCTCAGTGAAGTTAGCAGCAACTGAAGCAGAGGATAGCCCTGTTCTCCTAATAATCATCCACCCGTATTTCTCCTACTTTAAATAATACAAGCACCGTGAAATGTTGCACAAGAAAGGCATTATGTCTGCTTCCCGAATAACTGCAACTGACATGCATGATGATATTTCTGTGGTCAAATACCACTTGTAAATGAAGACTCTTCATGAAAGCCACGAGGTTGATTCAGGAACCATATGTGGCTCTTTGCCATCTGATGAAAGCTGTGCATCATGATCAGGTTGATGTCTCCCTTCCACAGGAAAAGCGATGAATGTGTTGCCCTTGTATATATAGCTGTCATTCCATGGTAGATGTGTGCACTACAGGATGCCTGATGAGGCAGGTATCTCATGGGTGGCATAGAAGATGTGGTAGCATGAAGGTTTCATGCGATGGTAACTTGCACTTCTAGAGAAAGAACCATCCCTGATCCAGATATTATGGATAGATCATTCATCAGCAGACAGCTCAATTCTAATGCAGACTGACTTATGAAGTGGAAGCAGTGAAAACAAGAATCTCCTGATGAGGCTCACAGGTGGTGACACCTAGCCCTATACTAAAATCTCCTTGCTTGACTATGCATTCCACCACCTACCCTATCTAACTCGCTGTAGCTGTTATCATCGAGTCATGCATTGGTCTTTCTCACTATTCTTCTGGTACCTTCTCCTTTCAGCATCTCACAATGGTCCACCCCTAAAGCCTCTCCATTAAAATCCTCTTTTGCTAGCACTCGCAGCCACCTCCTCAGCCCTATCCAAAGCTTTTCCTGAGATATCTTCCCTCAGTCTCTGCACTAAGTGACTCCTCATCCGGCACAGTGGCGCAGTGGTTAGCACCGCAGCCTCGCAGCTCCAGGGACCCGGGTTCGATTCCGGGTACTGCCTGTGTGGAGTTTGCAAGTTCTCCCTGTGTCTGCGTGGGTTTTTTCCGGGTGCTCCGGTTTCCTCCCACAAGCCAAAAGACTTGCAGGTTGATAGGTAAATTGGCCATTATAAATTATCACTAGTATAGGTAGGTGGTAGGGAAATATAGGAACAGGTGGGGATGTTTGGTAGGAATATGGGATTAGTGTAGGATTAGTATAAATGGGTGGTTGATGTTCGGCACAGACTCGGTGGGCCGAAGGGCCTGTTTCAGTGCTGTATCTCTAATCTAATCCTTCGGGATTTCAATCTTCATCACAACTCATCCTATCCTCACTCCTCTGATTTCATTGTCCTCCAAAAACATTTCTCTCCAAATAAACTCATATTCATGGCCACCCCTTCAACGTTTCCATCTCAGATGGTCTCCATATTCCCACTGTCTTGATCACACCCAAGGCCATCTCTGATACTTCTATTCTTCAACACCTACTTTCCCTAATCCCTTCCAACCCTACTTCCTTCTTTGTCCATCCTGAAAAATTGCTCCCCAAATCACTTAACGTTGCACTTTCAAACTCCTACTGCCTAGCCTACGGTCTTCCATATTTCTGTAGCTGATGATCTGCTTAATTGCTCCCTGTATCTACCTTTGATGCCCTTATCCCCCAAAAAACCTTTACTCTCTTCCATCCTGAACCCCATCTTCACTCCCTCAAGTCCAAGCAGTGCAGACTTGAGTATATTTGATGTACAAATGGTTTTGCCATCCAACACCATATCTGGCTGGACTACATGAAGGATTATTGTGCCTCACTCCCCTCTACCAAAACCACTTTATTCATATATAAGGAGAAAGAGGGTATCTAGAGAAAGGATTGGCCCACTAAAGGACAAAGGAGGAATGTTATGCTTGGACTCAGAGAAAATGGGTGAGATTCTAAACGAGTACTTTGCATCGGTATTCACCGAGGAGAGGGACATGACGGATGTTGAGGTTAGGAACAGATGTTTGATTACTCTAGGTCAAGTCGGCATAAGGAGGGAGGAAGTGTTGGGTATTCTAAAGGGCATTAAGGTGGACAAGTCCCCAGGTCCGGATGGGATCTATCCCAGGTTACTGAGGGAAGCGAGAGAGGAAATAGCTGGGGCCTTAACAGATATCTTTGCAGCATCCTTAAACACGGGTGAGGTCCCGGAGGACTGGAGAATTGCTAATGTTGTCCCCTTGTTTAAGAAGGGTAGCAGGGATAATCCAGGTAATTATAGACCGGTGAGCCTGACGTCAGTGGTAGGGAAGCTGCTGGAGAAGATACTGAGGGATAGGATCTATTCCCATTTGGAAGAAAATGGGCTCATCAGTGATAGGCAACATGGTTTTGTGCAGGGAAGGTCATGTCTTACCAACTTAATAGAATTCTTTGAGGAAGTGACAAAGTTGATTGATGACGGAAGGGCTGTCGATGTCATATACATGGACTTCAGTAAGGCGTTTGATAAGGTTCCCCATGGCAGGCTGATGGAGAAAGTGAAGGCGCTTGGGGTCCAAGGTGTACTAGCTAGATGGATAAAGAACTGGCTGGGCAACAGGAGACAGAGAGTAGCAGTAGAAGGGAGTTTCTCAAAATGGAGACGTGTGACCAGTGGTGTTCCACAGGGATCCGTGCTGGGACCACTGTTGTTTGTGATATACATTAATGATTTGGAGGAAAGTATAGGTGGACTGATTAGCAAATTTGCAGACGACACTAAGATTGGTGGAGTAGCAGATAGTGAAGGGGACTGTCAGAGAATACAGCAGAATATAGATAGATTGGAGAGTTGGGCAGAGAAATGGCAGATGGAGTTCAATCAGGGCAAATGCGAGGTGATGCATTTTGGAAGATCCAATTCAAGAGTGAACTATACAGTAAATGGAAAAGTCCTGGGGAAAATTGATGTCCAGAGAGATTTGGGTGTTCAGGTCCACTGTTCCCTGAAGGTGGCAACGCAGGTAAATAGAGTGGTCAAGAAGGCATACGGCATGCTTTCCTTCATCGGACGGGGCATTGAGTACAAGAGTTGGCAGGTCATGTTACAGTTGTATAGGACTTTGGTTCGGCCACATTTGGAATACTGCGTACAGTTCTGGTCGCCACATTATCAAAAGGATGTGGATGCTTTGGAGAGGGTGCAGAGGAGGTTCACCAGGATGTTGCCTGGTATGGAGGGCGCTAGCTATGAAGAGAGGTTGAGTAGATTAGGATTATTTTCATTAGAAAGACGGAGGTTGAGGGGGGACCTGATTGAGGTGTACAAAATCATGAGAGGTATAGACAGGGTGGATAGCAAGAAGCTTTTTCCCAGAGTGGGGGTTTCAATTACTAGAGGACACGAGTTCAAAGTGAAAGGGGAAAAGTTTAGGGGGGATATGCGTGGAAAGTTCTTTACGCAGAGGGTGGTGGGCACCTGGAACGCATTGCCAGTGGAGGTGGTAGATGCGGGCACGATGGAGTCTTTTAAGGTGTATCTGGACAGATACATGAATGGGCAGGAAGAAAAGAGATACAGAAGCTTAGAAAATAGGCGACATGTTTAGAGAGAGGATCTGGATCGGCGCAGGCTTGGAGGGCCGAAGGGCCTGTTCCTGTGCTGTAATTATCTTTGTTCACTCAATACACCAGGATCCTCCTGAAAGGCAAAGATAATCCCTGGTCTCTTTTCTCCACTGTCAAGCCTCTCCTTAAACATCTCTCCCCTGCCCCCTCCACCCTCACCTCCTATATATGCCATTAGTGTGGCTCCTCAAAATGCCAGTCCTAATATCGCACACCTAGCAATTTGGGGGCTTTGAATTTCTGGCCCATGCCTGCAGAGCAAGATTTAACCTAATGCTTCTGAGCTATAGGATTTCACAGCATGCAAGAGCTTGTAAGAAGCTAGAACCCTCAATTAAAAATTGAATTAGGCCTCTAATGAGGGATAAATACTCACCGTTAAAATCTTTGAAAAGCATAAGATTTAAACCATCACAAAGTCATGGAATAATATGCAACACCAGACTAGTATAGACATAATTTATTCCACTAATTGTACAGAGCAATAGAATGATCACGTTGCCTGTCCCCAACATTTTCTCCATCAAAATAAGTAATTTTTTTGTCACTGTTTTATACAGCCCCACATAACAAACTTATGAGCAAACTTATAGCTCATGGAATAAAAGGGACAGTAGCAACATGGATACAGAATTGGCTGAATGACAGGAAACAAAGAGTAGTGGTTAATGGAGGTTTTTCAGGCTGGAGGAAGGTTTGTAGTGGAGTTCCCCAGGGGTCAGTGTTGGGACCCTTGCTTTTCCTGATATATATTAATGACTTAGATCTTGGTGTACAGGGCACAATTTCAAAGTTTGCAATGAAACAAAACTTGGAAGCATTGTGAACAGTGAGGAGGAAAGTGCAGATCTCCAAAAGGACATAAACAAGTTGGTGGAATGGGCAAACAGGTGGCAGATGAAGTTCGAAGCAGAGAAATGTGAAGTGATTCATTTTGATCGGAAGAACATGGAGAGACAAAATAAAATAAAGGGGACAATTCTAAAGGGGGTGCAGGAGCAGAGGGACCTGGGTGCATGGGTGCATAAATCATTGAAGGTGGCAGGACAGATTGAGAGCGGTTAATAAATCATATAGTATACTGGGCTTTATTAATAGAGGCATAGAGTACAAGAGCAAGGAAGTTATGTTGAACTTATATAAGACACTAGTTCGGCCTCAGCTGGAGTATTAGGTCCAGTTCTGGGCGCCGCACTTTAGGAAAGACGTGAGGGCACTGGAGAGACTGCAGAAAAGATTCAGGAGAATGATACCAGGGATGAGGAACTTCAGTTATGAAGATAGACTGGAGAAGTTAGGACGGTTTTCCTTGAAGAAGAGAAGGCTGAGAGGAGATTTGATAGAGGTATTCAAATCATGAGAGGTCTGGACAGAGTAGATAGAGAGAAATTGTTCCCACGCATGAAAGGATCGAGAACGAGAAGGCACAGATTTAAAGTATTTGGTAAGAGAAGGAAAAGTGACATGAGGAAAAACTTTTTCACACAGAGAGTGGTTAAGGTTTGAAATGCACTGCCTAAGAGTGTGGTGAAGGCAGGTTCAATTGAAGCATTCAAAAGGGAATTAGACTGTTATATGAACAGGAAGAATGTGCAGGGTTACGGGGAGAAGGCGGGGGAATGGCACTGAGTGAATTGCTAATTCGGAGAGTCGGTGCAGACATGATGGGCCAAACGACCTCCTTCTGTACTGTAACAATTCTCTGATTCTCAACATATTGCTAAAGGCACCAGCAAAAATGAATTATTCCAATCCCATAAGTAGATTGGAGTGTCATCTACTACAGCACAGGATAATAAACTGTTATTGGATTGTAACCTACATTTTAACAAATACGGATAGCATTTATGGATATCATTTTAGTAATCAGATTTTAAAAAGAAACTTAATTCCAAAACATAATGCATTAAGTGGTTTGCTTTAGCATACCTTTTTATTGCATCCTCGACAGGGAGCCTTGTAAGAAGAAAGCTGTTTCTCCACGTTAGAGGCCTTTTCCACCTTTTTTGGGTCAAACGGCATACGGCAAAGTGGGCACAGAGGTGACACAACCTGGAGGCAGGGTTGTAAACATTCCCCACAGAACCTGAAAGAGAGTGGATTATTGTTAGCAAGCAGTTTGCAGGTACTCATTCTCTTGTTACAAGGAAGAATTAACCTTAAGTCAGAGAAAATCTAACAAAGGACTTAATTATCAAGCTAATAAATCATTAATGAACAAACTTCTCAATAAACCCTTTACATAATTTTTTTAAAATTCATTTATTGGATGTGGGCATTGTTGGCAAGGTCAGCATTCATTACCCATCCCTAATTGCCCTCAAGAAGGAAGTGGTGAATACAATCGAGTGGCATATTAGGTCTTTTCAGAGGGCAGTTAAGAGTCAACCACATTGGTGTGGGTCTGTATTCACATATTGGCCAGACCAGGAAGGCAGGGCAGATTTCCTTCCCTAAAGGACATTAGTGAATCAGATGGGTTTTTATGACAATTTGGTATTGTCATGGTCACCATGACTGATACTAGCTTTTATCTCAGATTTATTTAACTAATTGAAATTAAATTCCCCACTTGCCATGATTGGATTTCAACTCATGTCTCCAGATCATTAGTACGTTAGTATTGAACACCCCACTTTGAGATTGCGCATATTTAAGCACAAAATCTAGGCTAACACTCCAGTGGAGTACTGAGGGACTGCTGCACTGCCAGAGGTGCCATCTTTCAGATGTCAAATATTACTTTTCCTTCTTAAATCAGAATCAAATATAGTGCAATACAAAAGTCCATTTTTCACATATAGCGAGTTATCTCCTGTAGTATGTCCAACTAGATTCTACATCCAATAAATCATGTAACTCAAAAGTGCTCATCCTTGTTTACAATGTAAATACTAATGTAAAATAATATATTTATATACATAAACTACTTAATTATCTAAAATTATAGTTATAAAAGAACTCCCATCAATATAGCATCTTCCATGACCACAGAGCATCCCAATGTGCTTTACAGCCAACGAAAGACTTTTGAAGTGCAGTCATTGTTGTAATGTAGGAAATGCAGCAACCAATTTTCACACAGCAAGCTCCCACAAACAGCGATGAGATAATAACCAGATAATCTGTTTAGTGATCTAGGTTGAGGGATAAATATTGGCCAGAATACTGGGAAGAGCTCCTGGCTTTTCTTCAAAATAGTGCCCTGGGATCTTTTAAGTCCACTGGAGAGCTGACTGGGCCTTCGTTTATCTTAAAGATGGCACTGCTGACAGTGCACTGAACTGTCAGCCTAGCCTTTTGTACCCAAATGTCTGGAGTGCATCGTAAACCCAAAATCCTTTGGGTCAGAGATGAGAGTGCTGCCACTGAGTCAAGGTACACTATAAAAGTCTTTGCACATTTATTAGTTGTGGCTCAGTCATGAATAGATGCTCATGTTAAGGTAAATGTATTTCAACCTAATTACTTCACTTTCTGTTTCCTCACTGTGAGCATTCTAAGTCCTTTTGTTTTTAAGGGGGTGCGGAAAAGGGAAACAGGTAGGTCAGCTGCACATCAGGTGGTCAGTACACCAGTCACTAGGATTCACATCCATATCTGCAGACAGGTGGCCAGACCTTGATTTTCCATATAATTAATGTATGTGGAAGCTTCAATTCCCACAGGAAATCATTACAGCAGAATCAATAGCACTAGTACAATAAGTGATAGGTGAATGCCTGACTAAATGGATGCCTCCTCAGAAACATGCCAGAACGATCAACAGGAAGTGTACCCTATTCAGCATTAGCTGTCAAGATGCCACCAAGCACTGTTGCCCCTATCAGGCAATGACTGTGTTTACTGAGGTGATTCGAGAGCTATATGAAGAGTTGTACGATCTGTTGCAAGAATATCTTCAATTACTATTCAATACAAGCTGGCACACACAGAAAGAGCAATGATCAACTGCAGCCTGAAATTTAACTCCATTTGTTTGTCATGCACCAATGCTCACCTATGAGGGTACCATGGAGCAGCAGAGAGAGCCATCCTCCTTGCAACCACTCCATGCTGTATTAATCTCTATTTAAGCAGTCAACGAACAGAGAATTGGGTTAGGAGTGCTCCTCCACGCCTGAAGGCTTGCCATTGTACCTTGGATTAACTTTTAACTTTTGCCTGTTACCTCTTAGTTCTTCACCCTTCAACCCGGAGAAATGGCCAACCTGCTAATGGGCTGAGATGCTTTGAGTCTTTCCAAAGGCTTTCAGAGTAATTCTCCCTCTTTACAGAGAATAGCGCATGTTTTTGCACAAAGCTTCCCACAACGTATGGCTGAAATTGGCAAATCTATGGCATATCATACTTTTGGATCTTGCATTCTACAATGCCACAGGAGAGGAAGGTTTTAATTTCTCATATCCAATTCATCCTTACATAAAGGAAACGTGGTCATTGAAATACAGTGGGAAAAACCATATACAACTTGCTTTAATAAACATTATACTGTATGACACCATTTAGAGATGCAGAAAACTTATTGATAGCAATGCAGAAGCAAAATACTGCAGATGCTGGAAATCTGAAAAATAAAACAGAAAATGCAGGAAATACTCAGCAGGTCTGGCAGCATCTGTGGAGAGACAAACAGTGCTAACATTTTAGGTCAGTGACCTTTCATCAAAACTTCTGATGAAAGGCCATTGACCTGAAACATTAACTCTGTTCCTCTCTCCACAGATGCTGCCAGACCTACTGTGTATTTCCAGCATTTTCTGTTTTTATCTTGATACTAATACATGCCTTTAAAAAACAAACAAACTCGAAGTCTAATTCCATTCATCCAGTTGAGCCTGTGGTTAGAGTATTCATTGGCATGAGGTTAGAAACATACTGCTGACGTGAGGTTTCTCTGGGCTTTATACAACATTAGCTTATTGCATCCCAAACTTACAGGACTCAGTTGTACAAAAGCAAAAACGATTAGTCATTGAGGTCAATAACTGCAGTGTAGTAGTTTCTAGAACAATGTTTCTGAAACAACAGGGCAGAGAGTCACAGTTCTTTTCAGAAAACTACTAAAAAAATATAAAATAAATTCAATAGATCATCAAAAATAATATGCATTTATACAACCCCTTTAAAGTAGAAAAAAACATCTTAAGGCACTTGACATAGAGGAGAAAAAGAGCAAACTCCAAGCCTTTGTGGGAGGGTTAAAGAGGTGGCCAAAAGTTTGGCCAAAGTTATGGGTTTTGGAAAAATTTTTAAAAGCAAAAGATGCCAGGTTTGATTCCTGGTCTCCAATGAAACAGCCAAGCATCCTGTTCCTCACTGCTATTCAGTGTCCCCTGCTGAGGAAGCATTTATGGACATCAGGTTAGGATGGAACAAAGCTTGGCTCTGATGCTTTCCACAATCAAATAGTCTCTCAACACTCACCATTAAGGAGGAATACTACATATAAAAAGCAAGAAGGACACATTTACATAGTGACTCACAAGACCTCATGATGTACAAAGCACTTTATAGCCAACAAAGTACTTTTGAAATGCAGTCATGGCTGTGATGTGGAAACTGTGGCAGACAATTTGCACACAGCAAATTCTCTTAATCAACAATGCATCAATGACTAGGTAATCTGTTTTAATGACATCGGTTAAAGGATAAATAGGATACTGGAGAGAATTCCTGTGCTCTTCACTAAACAGTGCCATGGATCTTTTACAGCCACCTGAGGGCAGACATGGCTTTGGTTTAATGCCTTATCTGAAAGATGGCACCTCTGACGATCTAGTGCTCCCTCAGTACTGCATGGGAGTATTAGCCTAGATTTTGTGTTCAAGTCTCTGCTGTGGGACTTGAACCCACAACCTTCCAACTTAGAAGCGAGAGAGCTACCAACTGAGCCACGTTTGACACTTAAATATTTTGCTTAGAGCACATTATGAGGCTGGTATATCATTAACGGATTCTAAGCGATGTTATAGAACATAAGCATCAACCTTGAAAACCTTATCAAGCCAGATATTGCACTTTTTATTCTCTTTTTTTTTCCCCCTCACTATTTCCCCCTGTTCCTGTTCTTTTTCCTGGAGACATTGACTCCTTCTCAGAGCTGTATTCCATGGTTGATAGATACCCTCCAGTACCTTGCTGAATGAGACATTATTCATGCCTCAGCCTTGACAGCATATGTTAGCAAGCTTTTCAACTGCAGGGATCACAGAAAAATGCAATTCTGTCCTCACTTGGCACCCAAATACGTACTTCTTGCAGGAGCTTCTATAAAATAGATGTTAGCCAATTTTTCACGTAACCCAGGGCTGTTGAGGCCAACAGTAGAGCCTTATGTTACCCTGACTGAGTTGAACATGATCTGGGATACAGAAAAATAAAGAACCAAGAGTTAGGCATAAATAGGTCTAACATGTTTAATTAGGGAAACAAACTTTTCATGCAAAATTGACTTGGAATTGTCAGGAGTAGCCTGTATTTTATGATGATGATACAGTGGAGAGGTTGGAGGTTGGTGGTTGGGGGCGGGGTCGGGTGGAAGAGAAGGGCAAGTTATCAATGTTGGGAGCCCTGTTGTTTCTAATTTACATTAATGACTTGGTTGTAGAAGCTCAATGCAAACTGGCCAAATTCCCAGACAACTATAATTGGCAGCTGAGGGGGCACATCCGGAATAAGAGATAAAATATGTAAATTGTAAGAATACCTGCAGATTAAATTTAAAGCAGATCAATGTGACATACTGCAAATAGGATGAAAAGAATTAAAGTACTCTCTAAATGGTACTGAAATAGGTTGCACAGAGTAAGCAGACAACAGTGTTTCGAGGACTGAGTACTATGTTGGGAGTTTGTTGGAGAGGGCAAGAGATGCTGCTTACTGTTCCTTCATCTGAAAGCTAGGGACTCTTAAGTTGCTATTACTTTAGCTCAGTAATTTCATAATTAATTGACCAATTAAATAAATAAGATTAGACATGACAGGGATGGTGATGTGCCATGACTGCAACATGTGGGAATCTGTGGAATGCACTGCTGTCCCAGGCAACCATATCTGCGGTAAGCGTTTGCAGCTGGAGCAGCTTCAGCTTAGAGTTGCTGAGCTGGAGTTTGAGTTGCAGACATTGAGGAGCATCAGAAAGGGGGAGAGTTACCTGGACACTTTATTCCAGGAGGCAGTCACACTCCCTTAGGTTAAATAGAACTTCAGAGTTGGTCAATGGTCAGGGACAGGAGGATGTGACTCCGAGTCAGGCAGGTATGGGGATCCAGCATGTAGTGATGGAGGATCCTCAGCCCTTGACTTTGACCAACAGGTACAAGGTGCTTGCTACCTATGCGGATGAGAATAAGGACTATAGGGTGGATGAGCAAATTGACCAGGGCACCACGGTGCAGGATGCCATTCAAGTCAGGGGAGTGAAAAGGAATGTGGTAGAGTTAGGGGACAATATGGTCAGGGGGATAGATACTTTTCTCTGCAGCTGCAACTAGCAGCTATGAAGGTTGTGTTGCCTGCTTGGTGCTAAGGTTAAGGGCATTTCCTTGTGGCTGAAGACTAACTTGGAGTGGGAGTGGGAGGATCCAGTTGTCATGGTCCACGTAGGAACAAACGACATAGGTAGAACTGCGAATGATGTTCTGCTGAGAGAGTTTGAGGGGTTAAGGCCCAAATTAAAATGTAGAACATCAAAGGTAATCATCTCTGGATTGTTAGCAGAGCCACGCGCCAATTGGCATAGGGTAAAACAGATTAGAGAATTAAATACGTGGCTCAAAGAGTGGTGTGGGAAGAAGGGGTTTTGATTCATGGGGCACTGGCACCAGTAGTCAGCAAAGAGAAAGCTGTTCCACTTAAACAGGGCTAGGACCAGTGTCCTAGCAAATCATATAACTAGGGCTGTGGGTAGGACTTTAAACTAACTGGGGGAGAGGGTGAAAGGAGATTTAGGAATCCAAAGAGAAACGTTGAGCCAATAGAACAGTCTAGTAATATGGGTAAAGACAAGCAGAGTGAGACAGGAAGGGACATAGAGTTTGACGATAATTGTGTATCAGTGAGTAAGGTACATGCAGGGAACAGCAGTAAAAAAAATGAAATTAAAGGTTCTTTATTACAGAATTATCATGCATTCAGATAAGGTAGATGAACTAGTGACACAAATAGAAATAAATGGTTTAGATCTAATCGCCATTACAGAGACATGGTTACAAGGTGACCAAGGTTGGGAAATACTCCAGATTACACAATATTTTGAAAAGACAGGCAGAATGGCAAAGGAGGTTGGGTAACCCTGATAGTAAAGTATGACATAAGGACATTAGTGAGAAAGGACTTTGGCTCAAAGAATCATGAAGTAGAATCTGTATGGTGGAGATTAGGAATAGCATGAGTCAGAAAACGCTGGTGGGAGTAGTGTGCAGGTCCCCTAACAGTAAATATACTGTTGCACAGAGCATTAAACAAGAAATTATTGGAGCTTATTGTAACAAAGGCAATGTAATAATTGTGGGGGACTTTAACCTTCATATACACTGGACAAATCAAATTGGTAACTGTCGTCTGGAAGATGAGTTTGTGGAATGTTTTTGTGACAGTTTTCTGGAGCAAAATGTTGTGGAACCAACTAGGGATAAAGCTATTTTAGATCTAGCATTGTGTAACGAGGCAGAATTAGTTAGTAATCTCATAGTAAAAGATCTGCTGGAAAATAGTGATAATAATAGAATTGAATTCCATGTTATGAACATAGGAAATAGGAAGAGTAGGTCATTTGGCCCCTTCAACCTGCTATGGCATTCAATAAGATCATGTCTGATCTTCTACCTCAATGCCATCTTCCCACACTATCCCCATATTCCTTGATATCTTTAATATCTAGAAATCTTGTGATCTCTGTCTTCAACATACTCAATGACTGAGTCTCCACAGCCCTCTGGGATAGATTCACCACCCTCTGTGTGAAGAAGTTCCTCCTCATCTCAGTCTTAAATGGTCTACCTCTTATTTTTGAGACTGTGTCCGCTGGATCTGGATCCCCCAGCCAAGGGAAACATCTTTCCTGCATCAACCCTATCAAGCCCTGAAAGAATTTTGTATGCTTCAATGAGATCACCTCTCATTCTTCTAAACTCCAGAGTATACAGGCCCAGTCTCCTCAACCTCTCCTCATAGGACAATCCCCCATCCAAGGAATCAGTCTGGTGAACCTTCGTTGCACTCGCTGTATGGCATGTATATCCTTCCTTAGGTAAAGAGACCAAAATTGTACACAATACTCCAGGTGCAGTCTCACCAAGGTTCTATACAATTTCAGCAAGACTTCTTTACTGCTATACTCTAATCCTCTTGCAATAAAGAATAAGTTTGTTAAGTTTGAAAGCGACATACTCCAATCACAAACAAGAATCTTAAACTTAAACAAAGTCAATTACATAAGTATGAGGAGAGAGCTGGCTGAGGTTGATTGGGTAAGTAGACTAAAAGGTATAACAGTAAATGAACAGTGGGAAATATTTAAAGAAACAATTCAAAATGTTCAACAAAAATACATTCCATTGAAAAATAAAAACTCAGCAAGAAAGATCCATCTGTGGCTTACTCAGGAAGTTAAGGATATTAGATTAAAAAAGAGGCTGATAATGTTGCAAAGAATAGCAAGTCTGAGGATTGGAGTGTTTTAGAAACCAGCAAAGGGCCACCTAAAAGTTGGTAAAAAGGGAAAAAAACAGAATGAGAATAAACTAGCTAGGAATATTCGAACAGATTGCAACAACTTTTACAAGTATATAGAAAGGGAATAGCTAAACGTTGGTCCCTTAGAAGTGGAGACAGAAGAAATTATTATAGGGAATGAGGAAATGGCAGAGATATTGAACAAATATTTTGTGTCAGTCTTCACAATAGAAGACACAAGTTGCATACCAGAAATATAGGGTAACCTAGGGGTGAAAAAAAATGAGGAAATTAAAGGTAATTAATATCAGTAGAGAAAAAGTATTGGAGTATTTAGGGACTAAAATTGGATAAATCCCCAGGACCTGATGGTCTACATCCTGGGGTTCTAAAAGAGACAGCCGCAGAGATGGTAGATGAGCTGGCTATGATTTTCCAAAATTCCCTGGATTCTGGAACGGGTCCCAGGAGATTGGAAGTTAGCAAATGTAACACCACTATTCAAGAAAGGTGGGAGAAAGAAAACAGGGAACTACTGGCCAGTTAGCCTGACATCTGTCATTAGGGAAGTGCTGGAATCTATTATTAAGGAAGTCTGAACAATACACTTAGAAAATCATAGTATGATTGGGCAAAGTCAACATGGTTTTACGAAAGGGAAATCGCGTTGGACAAATTTATTAGAGTCTTTTGAGGATGTAACTAGTAGAGTAGATAAAGAGGAACCAGTAGGATGTTGTATATCTGGATTTCCAAAAAGCATTTGATAAGGTGCCACACAAAAGGTTAATAGGCAAGATAAGAGCTCATGGAAGTGGGGGGTAATATATTAGCATGGATAGAGGATTGGTTAATGAACAGGAAGCAAAACGTACGCATAAATGGGGCATTTTCAGGTTGGCAGGCAGTGACTAGTGGAGTGCCACAAGAATCAGTGCTAGGGTCTCAGCTATTTACAGTCTATATTAATGATTTAGACAAAGACACCGAGTAATATATCCGAGTTTGCTGATGATACAAAGGTAGGTGGAAATGCAAGCTGTGAGGAGGACACAGAGAGGCTGCAGAGAGATATAGAAGGATAAGTAAGTGGGTAACAAGGTGGCAGATGGAGTATAATATGGGGAAGTGTGAGGTTATTCACTTTGGTCATAAGAATAGAAGAGCAGAATTTTTTTTTTTTTTAAAAGGTGTAAAACTTGTAAATGTTGATGTTCAGAGAGACTTGGGTGTGCTCGTACAAGGAACATAGAAAGTTAGCATGCAGGTACAGTAAGCAAGTAGGAAGGCAAGTGGCATGTTCGCCTTTATTGCAAGGGAATTGGAGTACAAGAATAACAAAGTCTTGCTAAAATTGTGCAGGACTTTGGTGAGACCACATTGGGAATATTGTGTGCAGTTTTGGTCTCCATATTTAAGGAAGGATAGAAACCATAGAAAAATTACAGCACAGAAGGAGGCCATTCAGCCCATTGTGTCCATGCCGGCCAAAAAAGAAACTATCCGCCCAATTTAATCCCACCTTCCAGCACCTGGTCCATAGCCTTGCAGGTTACAGCACTTCAGGTGCAGGTCCAGGTACCTTTTAAAAGAATTGAGGGTTTCTTCCTCCACCACTGGTCCTGGCAGCGAATTCCAGACACCCACCACCCTCTGGGTGAAAAATATTTTCCTCATGTCTTCTCTAATCCTTCCACCAATCATCTTAAATCTGTGACCCCCTAGTACTTGACCTCTCCGCTAAGGGAAACAGGTCCTTCCTGTCTACTCTATCTAGGCCCCTCATAATTTTGTACACCTCAATTAATTCACCCCTCAGCCTCCTCTGTTCTAAGGAAAACAACCCTCGCCGATCCAATCTTTCCTCATAGTTGCAACTTTCGAGCCCTGGCAACATTCTTGTAAATCTCTTCTGTACTCTCTCCAGAACAATTATGTCCTTTCTTTAATGTGGTGACCAGAACAATCCTCCAACTGTGGCCTAACCATCGTTTTATGCAGTTCCAGCATTACATCCTTACTTTTGAATTCTATACTTCGGCCAATAAAGGAAAGCATTCCATATGCCTTCTTTACCACTCTATCTACCTGTCCTGACACCTTTAGGAACCTGTGGACATGCGCTCCAAGGTCTTGCAATTCTTCTACTACCCCTCTCTATATCCTCCCATTTATTGTATTCCCTCGCTTTATTTTCCCTTCCCAAATGCATTACCTCAAACTTTTCTGGATTGAATTTCATTTGCTACTTTTCCGCCCAGTCAACCAAATCATTGATATCTTTCTGGAGTCTACAGCTATTCTCTTCACTATCAAATACACGGCCAATTTTTGTGTCATCAGCAAATTTCCCAATCATGCCCCCCACAAGCAAGTCCAAATTATTAATATATACCACAAACAACAAGGGATCCAACACTGAGCCCTGTGAAACGTCACTGGAAACAGTTTTCCATTCACAAACACATCCATCGACCATTACCCTTTGTTTCTTTGTCCTGAGCTAATTCTGGATCCAACCTGCCACATTCCCCTGTATCCCATGGGCTTTCGTTTTACTGACCAATCTGCCATGTGGGACCTTGTCAAATGCCTTACTAAAGCCCATGTAGACCACATCCACTGCACTACCCTCATCAATCTTTCTTGTTACTTGCTCAAAAACTCAATTAAGTTAGTAAGACAAGACCTTCCTTGAACAAATCCATGCTGACTATCCCTGATTAATCCGCACCTTTCTAAGTGGCAGTTTATCCTGTCCCTCAGAATTGATTCTAACAATTTACCCACCACCGAGGTCAGACTATAATTATTTGGCCTATCCCTCGCACCCTTTTTAAACAATGGTACAATGTTTGCAGACCTCCAATTGTCTGGTACCTCTCCTGTATCTAGTGAGGATTTGAAGATGATTCTCAGTGCAGCCGCTATTTCCTCCCTGGCTTCCTTTAACAACCTGGATGCAATCCATCTGGCCCCGGCGATTTATCCACTTTCAAGGATGTCAGACCCTCTCTCATTATGCTTATCGTACTTAATATTTCATACTCCTCTTTAACTACAATGTCTACATCAACCCTCTCCTTTGTGAAGACAGAGACAAAAAAACTCATGAAGAACCCTGCCCACATCTTCTGCATCCATGCATAAGTTCCCTTGTACATCTCTGATAGGCCCCACCCTTTCCTTAGTTATTCACTTGTTCTTAATTTACTGATAAAACAGGATATATTAGCACAGGAGGCAGTACAGCGAAGGTTCAGTAGATTGGTCCCTGGGATGAGAAGGTTGTCCTATGATGTGAGGTTGAGTAAATTGGGCCTATATTCTCTGGACTTTAGAAGAATGAGAGGTGATCTCATTGAAAGTTACAAGATTCTTAAGGCGCTTGACAGGGTAGACACTGAGAGGTTGTTTCCGCTGGCTGGGAAATCTAGAATGCAGGGGCCCAATCTCAGAATAAAGGGATGATTATTTAGGACTGAGATAAGAAATTTCTTCACTCGAAGGGTTGTGAATCTTTAGAATATTCTACCCCAGCGGGTTGTGGATGCTCCATTCTTGAATATATTTAAGGCTGGGACAGACAGACCTTTGATCTCAGAGGGAATTAAGGGATATGGGGAGCAGGTGGGTAAGTGGAGTTGAAGCCCAAGATCAGCCATGATCATACTGAATGGCACAGCAGGCATGACGGGCTACTCCTGCTCCTGTTTCATATGTTTTTATATTCTTAAATAGTTAAAATTAAGTTGAAAAAGTTCTACAGTTTTTAGTCGACTTGAGATACAAGACTGCAGAGAAGTAATAAATAAAACAGATAGAAAACTGAATGATATAATGGAGGAAATCATGCCTAAACAGTATAGTGCTCTAGTCAGACCACAACGTAAACATTAGTTGGCTGGATGCTGCAATAAAATAATGGCGGTGAGGCCAACAGTGCTCACCATTATTGATGTATAAATCAGACAGCAACTTCCAGTAACCGCACATGTAGTTAAATGTGTAAATCCAGAAGCTGCTGTCCGAGATGCCTTACTTATCCGGAAGCTGAGCGATAATGGTATCTCACTGAGAGATTCGGCATTGAAATGTATGGAACAGCGAAGCTACTGTACTAACCTGATAGATACTAAACTCACCAGAAAAAGTTAGGGCGGGTCCATTCCAGTGTAAGTTCCCTTTTAAATGGCATGGTAAGCCTTAATTACTGTCAAAACTTCACTGGTACTGAAAATTAACTTAAAGATGGAATCTCATTTGTTTAGATTTTAATTATAGTTGGAGATTTGTCTCTTTTAATGCAATCTTCATTTCCCTCTTTTTATATCACATTCTGAACCTGATTCGACACTGAATTCAATATTCTAACTAACTTTTTACTTCAGACTCTGCGCTGCTTATTAACGATTCTTCAATCTGATTGATTAATCAGATACATATTCTATACACCTAGGTCCCAGATACTCTGTAGAGGGTGCTGCATTTCTTTGATTGTTGGCTGGCAGGAACCTCTAGTCCAAAAGCCCATAGAAAGTCTATGGGCAAGTGCATATGTAATGCCCGTCCTTCTGGTCATCATATCACACAGGAGACTGTTCCCTAGTGTCAGAAGACTGAATTGAGGAAGGACTGAAGAAACCTGAACTTTTCAGCCTTGAAGTGAGGCATCTACAGATTGCTATTTTAGGCCTATATAACATAGTAAACCATGCAGAGAAAACAAATCCAGAAAATGCTTTCAAATTAAACTGTGAGAGTAGGGCAAGCAAACACAAAATCAAATAAATAAAAACAGGGTTCCAACTCTGCTTGGATGTATTTCTGGAGGTTCGATTACGTGACACTCGATCGTGTGATACTCGATCAGGTGACGCTCTAGCACTGCAGTCTGCACATGTTATTGCAGTTAATCTATCATAGTTGGGTCCCCTGGAGGCAAATGTCATTGTTCACAATTTTTTTCTTAAACTGGTACTTAGGTAGTTATTTCTGGCGTTATGGTGAATGGCCAAGAAGACATTCCAGCAAGGAATGAACACAAGAACATAAGAAGAAATGAGAGCTGGAATAGGCATTAGAGCCTGCTCTGCCATTCAATAAGATCATGGCTGATCGTCTATCTCAACTCCATCTTCTCACAATATCCACCTATCCCTTTAGTCCCTTAGAACCCAAAAATCTATCGACCTCTGTCTTGAATATACTCAAAGATTAAGCATCCACGGCTCTCTGGGGTAGAGAATTCCAAAAGATTCACAACTCTTCAAGTGAAGAAATTTCTCCTCATCTCGGTCCTAAATGGCCAACCGCTTATTGAGGCTGTGACTCCATGTTCTAAATTCCCCAGTCATGGAAACATTTTCTCAGCAACTATCCTGTCAAGCCCCTTAAGAATTTTATATGTTCCAATTAGATCAATTACTCTCATTCCTCTAAAATAGAGAATATCGACCTACTCTACTCAATCTCCCCCCCAAATGAAAATCCCCTCATGTCAGGAACCAGCCTAGTGAACCTTCTTCACTGCACTCTGTCCAGGGCAAGTTTGTCCTTCCTTAGCCAAGGAGACCTAAAACTGCAGAGTATGCCAGGTGAGGCCTCACCAATGTCCTGTACAACTGTAGTAAGATTTCTTGACTCTTATACTCCAATTCCTTTTCAATAAAAGCTACCATAGCCTTCCTAATTGCAGGTTAACTTTCTGTGCTTCATGTACAAGGATACCCAGGTCCCTCTGAATGCACATATTTCACAGTCTCTCATCATACAAAAAATATTCTGAATTACTGATTGGCTGCAACTGAGGACAGGCAGCACCTTAAGCACCAGGAAGACAGCCAGGATGGTGTGGGGCAGGAATTACATATTTGAATCCTGGAACTCTGTTTGAATCTCCTCAATCGATTTCACCCCGCCACAGTACCAAAACAGCTCTTACAAAAGTCACAAATGACATCCAATACAATTGTAACAACGGTAAACTATCTCTCCTCGCTCTTCTCGATTAGTCTGCAGCCTTTGAAACAGTTGAGCACACCAGCCTTCTCCAACATCTTTCCACCGTCATACAGCTGAGTAGGTCTGCACTTGCCTGGTTCCATTCTTATCTACCCAGATGTGGCTAGAGATTTAGCTTCCGACTGCATATCCACGTCATCACTAAGACCGTCTACTACTTTCGTAACATCACTCAACTCCGCCCCTCCTCAGTTTATCTGTTGTTGAAACCCTCATCCATGCGTTTATTATCTCTAGACCTAACTATTCCAACACATTCCTGACTGGCCTCCCACATTCTACCTCAGTAAACTTGAGGCCATCCAAAACTCTGCTGCCCATGTCCTAACTAGCAACAAGTCCTGTCCACCCATCAATCCTGTGCTATCTGACCTACACTGGTTCCCGATTAAGCAACGCCACAATTTTAAAATTCTTATCCTTATTTTCAAATCTCTCCATTGCCTTGCCTCTCTCTCTCGCTGTAATCTAGTCTAACCCTTCGAGATATCTGCACTTGTCCAATTCTGGACTATTGACCATCCCCAATTTTAATCACTCCACCACTGGTGGCCATGTCTTCAGCAGCCAAGGCCCCAAGCTCTGGAATTCTATCCCTAAACCTTACCGCCTTTCTATCTCCTTTCCTCCTTTAAAACGATCCTTAAAATCTACCTCTATCTGCTCAAATATCTCTATCATAGAGAGTCATAGCGTCATTTACAGCACAGAAAGAGACCATTTGACCCATTGGGTCCATGCCAGCTCTCCACGGAGCTGTGCAATGAGTCCCACTCGCCAACTCATTTCCCGTAGCCCTACATTTCTCTCAGGTGGCCATCCAACTTCCTGTTGAAGTCATTGATTGTCTCTGCTTCCACCACCCTTGTGGGCAGTGAGTTCCAGGTCATTATCAACCGCTGCGTAAAAATGTGCTTCCTCATATTCCCCCTACATCTTTTGCCCAAAACTTTCGATTTTTCCTCTAGTCCTTGTACCATTTGTTAATGGTAACAGTTATTCCTTGTCTAACTTATCTAAGCCTGTCATAATCTGTACACTTCTATTAAATCTCCCCTCAATCTGCTTTGGTGTGAGAACAAACCCAGCTTTTCCAACCTAACCTTGTAACTGAAGTCCCCCATCCCTGGAACCATTCTGGTAAATCTCCTCTGCACCCTCTCAAGGACCTTCACATCCTTCCTGAAGTGTGGTGACCAGAACTGGACGCAATACTCCAGTTGGGGCCTAACCAGAGCTTTATGAAGGTTCAGCATAACTTCCCTACTTCAATGCATCTATTTATGAAGCCCAAGATCCCATATGCTTCACTAATCACTCTCTCAATATGTCCTGCCACCTTCAAAGATCTATGCACATGCATCCCCAGGTCCCTCTGTTCCTGCACACTCTTTAGAACTGTGCCATTAAATATATATTACCTCTCTCTATTCCTTCTGCCAAAATGCATCACCTCACACTTGTCAGTATTAAATTCCATCTACCACATTTCTGCCAATTCTGCTAACCTATCTATGTCCTGTTGCAAGTGGTTCATATCATTCTCACTGTTTACCACACCTCCAGGTTTGGTGTTGTCAGCAAATTTTGAGATTCTATTCTATATTCCAAGATCCAAGTCAGTTATATATAGCAAAAAAAAGCAGTGGTCCCAGCACGACCCTTGGGGAACACCAATGTCTACCATCCTCCAATCTGAAAAGGAACCATTTACAATGACTCGGTTTTCTGTCCTTAAGCCAATTTTTCATCCAATTGCACACAGACCCTTCTATTCCAAGAGCCACAATTTTGTTAACCAGCCTTTTCTGTGGTACCTTACCATGTGCTTTCTTAAAATCCATATAAACAACATCCACCACATTCCATCCATCAACCTTCTCTGTTACTTCATCAAAAAATTAAATTAGATTAGTCAAGCATGATCTGCCTTTTACAAATCCATGCTGGCTATCCTTAATTAACTTGAACCTCTCCAACTGTCTGTTGATATTTTCTCTTATTATTGTTTCTAAAACCTTACACACCACTGATGTTAAACTAACTGAACTGTAGTTGCTAGGACTGTCCTCACACCCTTTCTTGAAGAAGGATGTCACATTTGCCACTCTCCAATCCTCTGGCACCTCCCTGTATCCAGGGAAGATTGGAAGAGTATGGCAAGCCCTTCCGCTATCTCCATACCCACTTCCTTTCGCAACCTGGGATGCAAACCATCTGGACCAGATGACTTATCTAACCTAAGCACAGCCAGCCTTTTTAGTACCTCCCCCTTCTCAATTTTTACCCTATCCACTGCCTCTATTCTCTCTCTGCTTCTATTGATATTTTGTCAGCCACCATTTCCTTAGTGAACACTGATACAAAGTACCCATTAAGTATATTAGCCCTGCCCTGCACCTCTAAGCATATATTACCCTCTCTGTCCCTAACAGACCCCACTCCTCCTCTTATTATTTACTTACCATTTATGGGGAGACGGTGACGTAGTGGTAATGTGACTGAATTAGTAATCCAGAGGCCCAGGCTAATTCCCTGGGGACCTGGGTTCAAATCCCACCACGGCAGCTGGTGGAATTTAAATTCAATGAATTAATAAATTTAATTAATTTTAAAAATCTGGAATTGAAAGCTGGTCTCAGTAATGGTGCCATGAAACTACAATTGATTGTCATAAAGACCCACCTGGTTCACTACTGTCCTTTAGGGAAGGAAATCTGCCGACCTTATCTGGTCTGACCTACATGTGACTCCAGACCCACAGCAATGTGGTTGACTCAACTCTGTCCTCTGAAATGGCCTAGCAAGCCACTCAGTTCAAGGGCAATTAGGGATGGGCAACAAATACTGGCCTTGCCAGTGATGCCCACATCCCACGAAAGAAAAAAAAACATACCAGTCGAAGATCTTTGGGTTCCCTTTTATGTTGTTTGTGTGTCTTGGTACAAAATTTTGTTTAATAAAGCTCCTTAGAGCGTTTTACTACTTTAAAGGCGCTATATAAATCCAAGCTGTTGTTGAGAATCCAGGCCACAGAGATGTGCAGGCGTGAACCATGCATGCAAAAGTACATTCCTTTTGGATGGCTAGCAGCAGCTTCTGGGAGATCAATCGCCTATTCTGAGAGACTCCCGGGTAATCCAGGAAGGTTGGTAACTATGAATTATTACAATGACAAACTAAGATGAACCAAATTTATATCCATAATTCCTTAAAATGTTGAAACAAAACTTGATATTGCTCCCTAAGTTACAGATAATTGGAGTAAATAAAGATAAGGAAATTGCAAAAGGCAGGAGACCATTAGGTATTTATCCTCTGCCCGAGCTATATTCAGTGTATAAAGACACTTTTCCCTACCTTCAAGGCACTCCTGGCTCAGGTCCTTGCATCCTCTCTCGATTCTCTCTTTCTTCAAAATTCCAATTCCACCTACTCTTTGCAACAGTTCCTCCACCACCACTAACTCCAATCTGGCACTGGGACGACCAGCAGGAGCCAGGGAATGCATTGTTGATGGGCTGAAAGCAAAGACAGCCAGGATGGTGTGCATACATGAACAAGGAACTTTTCTCTTGGGTCATCAGTAACAATGCCCAGAAGACCAACTGCCAATTTCAGGAGGTTTAGCGACCCTAAATAAAAGTCAAACCCAGGGCTTATATCAGGAAGTTCCTCTTCACATAAAGAGCACTCAATCCATAGAACAGACTTTTCAGATTGGGTAGTGGAGGTGAAAATTCAAAGCATCTGTGGAACAGTTTGATGCAGTTGTATAGAGATTTGTGAATGGATCAGCTAAGTTGGACCAAATTGTCATTCTCATCTTATCATTTAATGTGATCAGTTAACTCAGTGCAGGCTAGAGATCAAGCTTTGAAATTCAATGGTCAGAATGGCAGCTATTCGCTGGATAAGCAAATTGAGTCACTCACAAAGCTTATTGTTCCTTATAATTTGCATTATTACAGTTTTAGTATATGATATGATAGCCATTACAGAGACACGGTTGCAAGGTGACTAAGGCTGGGAACTAAATATTCAAGGGTATGTGTCATTTCAGAAGGATAGGAAAAAAGGAAAAGGTGGTGGGATAACTCTGTTAATAAAGGATGAGATCAGTACAGTCGTGAAAAATCTTAGCTTGGAAGATCAAGATGTAGAATCAGTTTGGGTGGACATAAGAAATAGTAAGGGAAAGAAGTCACTGGTGTGAGTAGTTTATAGACCCCCCCCTAAAAGTAACTGCACTGTAGGAGAGTATAAATCAAGAAATAATGGGGGCTTGCAAGAAAGGTACTGCAATAATCGTGGACGATTTTAATCTTCATATCAATTGAATGAATCAAATTGGCAAAGGTACCTTGGAAGATGAGTTCATAGAGTGTATTTGGGACAGTTTCTTAGAACAATACGTTCTGGAACCAAACAGGGAGCAGGCTATTTTAGACCTGCTAATGTGTAATGAGACAGGATTAATAAATTACTTCTAGTAAAGGATCCTCTGGGCAAGAATGATCATAACATGATGAATTTCACATTCGGTTTGAGGGTGAGAAATTTGGGTCTCAAACTAGTGCCTTAAACTTAAATAAAGGCAATTACAAGGGGAAAATAGGTTAAAAGGCAAGATGGTAGCGAAGCAGTGGCAGACATTTAAGGAGAGGTTTCATAACTCTCAACAAAGATATATTCATTGAGAAACAAAGACTTTATGAGAACGATGCACCATCAGTGGCTAACTCAACAAGTTAAGAATGGTATCAAATTGAAAGAAAAGGTGTACAATGCTGCGAAGATTAGTGGTAGACCAAAAGATTGGGAACATTTTAGAAACTAAAGGATGGCTTAAAAAGAGGGAGAAATTTGAGTATGAGAGTAAACTGGCAAGAAATATTAAAAAAAACAAACAGTAAAAGCTTGTACAAGTACATAAGAAGGAAATGTATAGCCAAAGTAAACATTGGTCCCTTAGAGGATGAGACAGGGGAATTAATAATTGGAAACAAAGAAATAGCAGAGACTTTGAACAAGTATTTTGTATGCATCTTCACAGTAGAAGACATGTAAAGCATCCCAAGTATAGCAGAAAATCAAGGATCAAAAGGGAGGGAGGAACTTAAAACAACCACAATCACTAAAGAAGAAGTACTAAGAAAAATAATGGGACTAAAGCCTGACAAGTCCCCTGGACTTGATAGCCTGCATCTTAGTCTTAAAAGAAGTGGCTGCAGAGATAGTAGATGCATTGATTGTAATCTTCCAAATTCCCCAGATTCTGGAAAAGTCCCAGTGGATTGGAAAACCACAAATGTAACACCTCTATTCAAGAAAGGAGGGAGACAGAAAGCAGGAAACTATAGGCCAGTTAGTCTAACATCTGTCATTGGGAAATGCTAGAATCCATTATTAAGGAAGTAGTAGCAGGTCATTTAGAAAATCATAATACAATCAGGCAGAGCCAACATGGCATTACAAAAGGGAAATAGTGTTTGAAAAATTTATTAGAGTTCTTTGAGGATGTAACAAGCAGGGTGGATAAAAGGGAACCAGTAGATGTAGTGTATTTGAATTTCGAAAAGGCATTCAATAAGTTGCCACATAAAAGGTTACTACACAAAATAAGAACTCATGGGGTTGGGATAATATATTAGCACAGACAGAGGATTGGCTAACTACCAGGAAACAGAGTCGGGATAAATGGGGCATTTTCAAGTTGGCAAACTGTAACTGGTGGGGTGCCACAGTGATCAGTGCTGGGGCCTCAACTATTTACGATCTATATTAATGACTTGGAAGAAGGAACAAAGTGTACTGTAGCCAAATTTGCTGATGGTACAAAGATAGGTAGGAAGGCAAGTTGTGAGGAGGACACAAAGAGTCTGCAAAGGGATATAGATAGGTTACGGGAGTGGGCAAAATTTGTCAGATCGAGTATAATACGGAAAAATGTGAGGAAGTCCATTTTGGTGGGAAGAACTGAAAAGCAGATTATTTAAATGGAAAGACACGGCAGAATGCTGCAGGACAGAGGGATCTGGGTTTTATCGTACATGAATCACAAAAAGTTGGCATGCAGGTACAGCAAGTAATTAGGAAAGCAAATTGAATGTTGACATTTATTGTAAGGGGAATGGAGTATAAATGTAGGGCAGTCTTGCTACAACTGTACAGGGCATTGGTGAGACTGCATCTAGAGTACTGCGTACAGATTTGATCTCCTTACTTAAAGAGGGATATACTTGCATTGGAAGCAGTACAGAGAAGGTTAACTGAGCTGATTCCTGGGATGAAAGGGTTGTGTTATGAGAAAAGGTTGAGCAGGTTGGGCCTATACTCATTGGAGTTTAGAAGAACAAAAGGTTATCCTTATTGAAACGTATGATATTCTGAGGGGATGTTTCCCCTCGTGGGCAAATCTAGAACTAGGAAGCACAGTTTAAAAATAAGGGGTCTCCCATTTAAGACAGAGATGAGGAAGAATTTCTTCTCTCAAAGGGTTGTTAATCTTTGGAATTCTCTTCCCCAGAGAGCAGTGGTCATTGAATATATTCAAGGCTGAGTTAAACAAATTTTTGATCTACAAGGGAGTCAAGGGTTATGGGAGGCCAGCAGAAAAGTGGAGTTAAGGCCACTTTCAGATCAGCCATGATCTTATTGAATGGTGGAGCAGGCTTGAGGGGCCGAATGGCCTACTTCTACTCCTAATTATGATCATAGATGTCCTGTGGCATTACAGTGAGTTGGAGAATGTGATATGTGGTGAAAGAGAATAAAGTTAATGGATAATGATGTTTTTTGATTGGCATAGGTTATTTTGAGCTACAGATGCATTCAAGTTATGTTTAATAAATTTTGTAGACAGATACAACCAACTATTCGTTATGCCATGATTAGTAAATTCCATTATCACTGTATCATGCGACTACCAGGATAGTGGAAGGAAAACTAGATGGACCTTTGTCTTTCTACATCTAGCAATTCCAATGTCCTATGTCCTGTCGTTCAGTTTTGTTCACTATTAAACGGGATCACATGACAAGATACAGACTAGTACTTTTTCCAATGTTCTATCAAAATAATCACCACATTTGATCTATTATAAAGCAATGTATACTAGAATAAAATAAAAAACTTCCTAAACTGTGGCCCATTATTTTTTCCTCCACTTCCTTTAAGGCATTGTTCTGAATTAACTCAGGCTGGTATTTGATGACTAATGCACCCCCCCAAGGAAATCAAGAATAGGAACACTGAACAAGGCTCAAAATTAACACTGATTCCCTTGACAAGACCAGTACATTTACCAAAAGACTGGTGACAACTGAAAAAACTGATCTTAAGTACCAATGACCTTCATTGTGACCCCACACAGGAAGCTTACTGTGCAGACTTTTTACAAATAACCTTCATTGGTCATCTATGTGCAGAAATAATTTTTTAGTTTTTACTTGGCCAGCAGACCAGTGGGTTTCAAACCATAACCACTGCATCAAACAAACACCTATCCTGCTGGTGTGACAGATTGTGGTGTTATAACTTAGATTAATGAGAAATCAAAACAAGCCTGGTCAAAAAGTGTGCATGTAAGTGCGTGAGTTTGAGTGTGAGAGAGAGAGATAGAGAAAGATGAGGGGTTAATGAGAAAAGGGTATATAAAATAAAAATCGGATTGTACACAATAAAGAAAATTCTGCTCAGAATAATTTACTTTTTATATGTCAAGAATAAAAATGTTGAAGAAACTAATTTAAAACTAATACTGCTCACTGTTTAATTTAAAACGTTCCAAGTGGAGGTTACCTAATGTACAGAATTCAAAGTTTTGTTCCACCGAATAAAGAGCAGGTATTCATTATTCTGGATAATGCACATCAGCTTCACTAAAAATTCTGTTTGTCCTCACTCAGCACAGATCCACAGCAGCTGCAGTGGAGACCACAACCACAAAACCATAGATGGCTTAAGTAACAAGACTAAACAAAGTTCTTGTTTTTAAAAGCTGAAGGAAATAGCAATTCTAACCAAACTGCTTAATGCTGTTTATTTCACACTATTTATCACTATGTGAAGCCTTTACTTGCCCTTCCACGGTCTATTCTCCCTCATACATGTCTGTAAAATTGTTGGCTACCTCTAGACTTTGAGAGTGCAGCAAGGTCATATGAGTTTATATTGCATTATTAATTGGTTAACAAAGCATGTAAAGAAAGAATTAATGTCCTATAGCAATAAAAAATTAAAGGCTTTTTAATGTAATAATTTTTTTTAATTGCCTTCCTATAACTCGGTCTCTGCATGTCTCATTCTAACTCTTGCACTATTTCAGGCTCTCTTTCTGTATATGCCTCACATGTCTTCTCATATTGCTTCTCTATCTCTGGTTGTCTTCCTTCACCACCCCCATCCCCCCCCCCCCCCCCCACATTTTCTTCAGTGTATTTCCCACACACTCTATTATGTCTTCCACTTGATTTTCCCTCTGTCAGTTTCTCAAACTTAGCATTTGCTCTCACTCCCCGTAAAGCTCTAAAATGAGATTCAAGACAAACTGTGACAGGTGTAGAAATTATCTCATCTGCTTCTTACTACCAGTGGGAAAAGGGCGGGAGTGCGCTCAGGGAGGAAACATGGGGCTGAGCTTGTACCTCAAAGCTGCTGCTGTTGTACTGGATCCAAAGTCATCAGCAACACCTGGCATCTATATAGTGCACTTAACATAGGAAAATGACCCAAGGTACTTCACAGGAGCATAATCAGACAAAACTTGACACTGATAAGTGGATGGTCTCAATCTTAATGACAAAGATGTCCATGAGCTCCTCGCACTTGTTGGAGGTAAGAATGGAGGGGGCATGGGTTTTCCAGAGATGGTGGGTAGTGGAAAAAGCAGGGATTATCTTTATATTCCAGGATGAAACTGGGAGTAGTGAGCTTTTTGGCAGAGGAGAACAGGGTCTGATGGTGCTTGACATGGTCTAGCGAGATCTGGCAATGAATAACTAATCTAGTTGTGTGCCATATACATTCAAGTCTGCGTCCCTTAGAATTAAGGGAGTGAAGATGGGAACTGTACCAGAGGGTATGACCAGGGTGAAAGAGAGTAAAGGCTTTACTGGGGACAAGAGCATCAAAGGCGTGGAAGTGAATGAACATATTAACAGCTGAGGTATTGTGGTGAATAGAGGGCCAAAGGCTAAACAGCTGTGATTTGAAAGTGCCATTGCAGGTGACTTGGTCGAACAGAACAAGGACTTAAAAAGGAGAGATGTTAGGAGTGGAACAAGGCAATATGCTCAAAAGGAAGTGAAGGTGTCAGAGGAGTAGTGGGTGCGACCAAGGTAAGATTTGCTGACTTAAGCCACAGCACCATCACGGCAGTTTGAGCCAGCTTGGTGGTGGAAGATGTGAAATTTTCAGTAAAGGACAAGGTATCGCCACCATGATCAAAATTTCCATGAAGGCCAAAATGTTAATGCAATCTTCCACAATATGGATGGCTAGGGACTTACTTGCAACTGAACTGACATTCTGGAGGGAGATGCAGAAAGGGGTGGTAATTGTTGATCCTCAAGCAGAGCTCAAAGGATCAGTGGTGGGTGAGGTGAGCAGGGCAAGGAGGAGATTGACAAGATTAGTCCTCAGTGAGCACGCTGGGTGGGAAGGTCGGCAAGAGATGATGAGACAATTGGGGTTGCAGCGTGTCAGGAGGCAGTGACAAGTTCCTCTTCAGAGAATTACAAAGGAAACATAGAGGCAAACTGTGGGTTTATTCGAGAGGGAGTGAGGCTTGGGACAGTGACAGGAGAGTAGGAAGGTAGGAGAATAGAAGGTTGGTTGGGGTGGGGGGGGGGGGTGGGTGGGGGCAGGTGGGAAGGCAAAGTACTGAAGAGGGAAGAAATGAAAGGAGGCATAAATGTGTAACAGGAAGGAGATGGGATAGGAGCGCCCAAGAGGGTTACAGAGAACAGAAGTAATGGGCTTGGGGCTGGAGCGGCAGCTAAAATGCACATGCAAATTGACACAGAGGAAATTCAGGATATGTAGGCTTGGCAAAGATTAGGACAGATGCATCCTGGTTGTAAACAGAGGATAGTGAGGATATAAGAAGAATTTTAGCCTTGAACAGTACTGACATATGTGCCCCTGAGCTATTGTAACACATGGATGAAACAGAAACTGGAAGGAGTAGACTCAGCCTGAAAGAAACTAAACAAGCAGTGCTTGGGTCTGGATTTGGGCTAGCAGAGAGCGTGTACATGGAAAAGATGAGACCCATCCCCTGTATATCTGTTAATCACTTATCTGGGCATGTCAACAACTTCAACATTTTAATATATTCTCTCAAAAGAAAACCTGATTGCATTCTCTTAGTATTGATAAAACTAAATCAATTTGCTATAGTACCTGATAGCTGCCATTTAGTTGTTACAAAACAAATCAAAAGTGAACTTTAATGAAAGGTGACATTTTAATGTGATCTCAAATTTATTAATAAGGATTGAAAACCTGTCAAGCTCAGCTGAATTTTCCAGCTTGAAAGCCAAGAGTCATCAATAATGCCATGGTTAAGGCAGACAGCAGTACCTGAATGTAACTATCCACATTGCTTGGGACCTCTAGGGCTGGTCTTGGCAACAGGAAAACACTTGGAAAAACATCTGAAGGAGGGAGTAGAGCTGAAGAAAATAGGGCAGGTGTATGAAGGAGGTAGCAACAGTGCTGGATGCAGACTAGGAGGGGACAGTCACTGCTAAACTAAGTCCAAAGCTTCATAGCATTGGCATCATTATACCAGCATGCTATAAATGGAGTTGTAGATTTGTGCATCAATCCAAGTGCCCCTTTTTTGCCTAGGAACATATGATAGTCCACTGACCTCAGAATTCATAACATTTAAAGCAACAATGTCAAAAGTTTTCTGGTCATTCTGAGTCTAGGTGTGAAGGGTCATGGTAGTTTTATCTTGGATATTTTTATTGTTTTAATGTGATTGAAGAGATTTATTTTTGATGCAGTGAAATTGTTAAGAAAATTATAATTGCAGACAGCAGTTTTGTGACTGATTGATTGTCAAACAACAAAAATAACCAATCAGAAAGTAAAAGTAAATCAGAGACAAACAAAATCAATGGGGAAAAAGGAAATTAACCAAATGCTTGATGGTCAGGACACGTGCATTGACAAATGAAATTTTATTACAATTAAAATCAAATCAAATCATAACACATAGATGCAATGAACAGACACGTCACAATAACCATGTAATAATTAAATTTTGAGTGATAGCAGCTGCTTACAGAGAAATAACAAAAGTTTCTACAGGTTGATCATTATCTTCAACTCAATAAAGCAGGAGCCAGTTGACTCATGGCGTTAAGTACCATCACCACCACAATTCATAGCTTACATCTTCCAAGTGGCTCAGGTAAGAGTAACTAACCGAGAAATTGTTTTCATACATAAAATGTTATTAAAATGTAAAAGTTGATGTACAATGTGAGCAATCCACACATAAACCTGAACAGTATGCAGTCCTTTTGAATCAAGAACTCCACTAACGGGCACTTATCCATGCCGGCTTTTAAACAGGACAGTCTGTTGTAGAATACAACTAGATACTTATTCAAAGCAAATTCCATTTGCACGGAAGTGACAGTTTTTGATGGGGATTAAAATTTAACAATTGGGGAATACCTTATAAAACTGGGAAGAGAAAAATTGCATACTCTAATGAAATTACAATTTCCCTATAATGAAAAGGATTTTAATAACAACTTGCACTAATTTCTACTGTAACGTCATTTCCATTCAATCTATTAAAATGGCTAAGTGAATTTATCCAATATGTAACCGAGTCATAGAGTTATTTGATGTCTGTCAGGGCAGAAGTAGACATAAAACAACTGTCAAGCTACAACTGAACTCAGTGCCTCTGGATTAGGGACTAAAAATTGTTCAACATTCATAACTGCTATCCAGCACCCTGTGTCTATTTATTTATTTCGAGATACAGCACTGAAACAGGCCCTTCGGCCCACCGAGTCTGTGCCGACCAACAACCACCCATTTATACTAACCCTACAGTAATCCCATATTCCCTACCACCTACCTATACTAGGGGAAATTTACAATGGCCAATTTACCTATCACCTGCAAGTCTTTGGCTGTGGGAGAAAACCGGAGCACCCGGCGAAAACCCACGCGATCATAGGGAGAACTTGCAAACTCCACACAGGCAGTACCCAGAATTGAACCCAAGTCCCTGGAGCTGTGAGGCTGCGGTGCTAACCACTGCGTCACTGTGCTGCCCCCAAGGTCTGGTGACCTTAGAACAATACCTCAGTGAAGAGTTAATCCTTCTTGAGAAACAGAAAAGAAATGGCCAACTACGAGGATTTTTAAGTTAAAGGAAAATTGTGCACATGTGGATTTTACATGTATTTGACTTTTAAAAATTAAAAATAGGATCTTTCAAAAAACAGCCCAACCCTTTTAAATTTATTAACTCCTAAAAGACTGACACCAGGCTTGAACCTGATGAATGAACAGAGAATTGAAAATGTGTAACAAGTGGCCATCATTCTTAGTGTAATTAACTGATGTTCTGAAATAAAACGAATTTGCTCCAGTGCCAACAGGAGTTTCAATATTACGCTAGGGTTGCTGCCTTCACCATTGACTTGTGTAATATTAAAGCACTGTCAGCATTAAAGCAACACAGCAAGTGCTAGCAGAATGCCCGAACAGGTAATCATATTAGCTGGTAAACTGAAGTGAATATATCAACACATAATGACTATCCTGGCGACATCCCTCATGAAACCTTTACACTGAAATGCAAACAACAATTCTAAATTGATTCCATTTTCACCCAAATGCAGATCTGTTACTCAGCACTAGAAATCCAACTGTGGAATCAAGCTCAGTCATGCTCTCCAGGTCATCATGCAAGACTGGGAAACTGCCCCATTTGAAAGGAAGGAGGGCTGTAGGGGGTTACAGAGATAAGGAGGGGCAAGCCATGGAGGGATTTGAACATGAGGATAGGAATTTTAAATCTGAGGCGTTGTGGACTGGGTGCCAATGTAGTACTGCAAAAACAGGGTAAATGGTGAGCTGCATGTGATGTAGAATAATATACGGGCAGCAGATTTTTGTATGAGATGTACTTTAGAGGTGGAGAATAGGAGGCTAGCCAGAAGAGCATCATAACAGTTGAGTCTGAAAGGTGACAAAGGCATGGATGAGGGATTCACGGCAGATTAGCTGACACTGGCAGAGTCCAGTGCTGTAACAGATGGTCTCTATAATGGAGAGGATGTGGGTAGCTCAGCTCAGGGTCAAATAAGACTCAGAGACTGCGAACCATCCAGTTTAGCCTGAGGCAATAACTGGGGAGGAGAATGGAATCAGCCACAAAGACTGAAGGTGATGGTTTCAGTGTTCTAAATATTTAACTACAGGAAGTTGCAGCTCATCAAAAATTGGATATTAGACAAGCCAGTTGACTACACAGAGGCAATGGACAGATTGAGAAGTAGAGCTAAGTGTTGTTAGTGTATGAGTGTAAGGTGACCTCGTGACTGCTGATTATGTCGCCAAAGGGCAACATGGGAAGATGAAGGGGCCAAGGATACATCTTTTGGGGATTCCAGAGGTGGCAGGATGAGAAGTTATTGTTGGAGATGCACCGGTCAGGATAATTCCATTAAGTTGGGCAATGTGTCACAAGAGATTTTATTTTTCAAACTAAGAGGTCTGTGTGCCTTTAAGACTACGAAAAAGGTCTTTCTGTGAATAGTGACTACTAAGACTTGGTGTTTGAAGTGTGCAGGCGGTAAAACTTGCATTCAAGCAACAGGAAGATTTATGACTGCCTTGTGACTTGGTTGTTGAAATCTTTTAGTTTCAGTTTTGCAGAGTGAAACAGACCAGAGAGCTGGGAGCAGCTAGCAGTGAGCTGGCTGGGAGCTGTGATTTCCTGATAGACCAGAGAAAAGACCTACTCTCTTTGAAAAAGCTTTGCATCTCTTAGAAGGAAATACTACATTTAAGGTGGGGTTTTGACCTGCCTAAAGAGAGAGAAAAGACCCAGGGAAAAAGGGGTTGCTACACTCTGTGGAGGAACACCGCTTTCGAGAAAGGAAGCCTTGTGTTTTGGGTGTGGCGGATTGCTGTTGCTTCCAGTCTCAAGAATCCCTGCCTCAAGAGTGAGGCCTGTTGTCTTTTGTGTTTTTGGAAGATCCTGAAATCTCAAGGAGGTTTCTACTGTTAGACTGCTACTTTAAAATTTAAGGTTGCTACAACCTTTCGCTGAAAGATCTGTGTTACGCCTGCTGCAGACGAATTGCCTCGAATGCCTATCCATCACAGACTATTCATTAATTTCATGTGGAGAGACTTTGAGTGGCATCCGACTATTCAACTCTGGGACACCTCATTAATCCAGAAATATCCTACCAGACTGTGACAACTAATTATTTTATTATTTCTAAGAAACAGTCCTAATTTAAAACATCCTTTTAAAACCGGTTAACCATTGGTTTTTGAATGTATGTGTGTGCATGAAGGTTAGGAAGAATAAGAAATTATAAAATCTTTTCATACATATAGATTTATCACTATCGTTTAAAACTTGGTTTATTAATAAATAGTTAATTTTTGCTGTCGTTTAAAGAAACCTGGTTTGGTGTGCTTTATTCTGGGGGATAAATAAAGTATTTAATATGGCTATTTTTCAGTAGGTGGGAAACTTTACTAATATGCTGTGACCTGTGGAGTAGTGGGACTGAATTGACAGTGCATTACACCTGCCTTAGTCGTAATAAATGGAACAAAGGTGTGAGAGGAGAATGAGTTGAACTTGTCAAAGGCTGCAGAGAAGTCGAGGAAGGATAATGCACAATGGTCACAGTCACGAAAGATGTCCTTCGTGATTTATTTATTTAGAGATACAGCACTGAAGCAGGCCCTTCGGCCCACCGAATCTGTGCCGACCAACAACCACCCATTTATACTAACTCTACAGTAATCCCATATTCCCTACCACCTATCTACACTAGGGGCAATTTACAATGGCCAATTTACCTATCACCTGCAAGTCTTTGGCTGTGGGAGGAAACCAGAGCACCCGGCGAAAACCCACAGAGTCACAGGGAGAACTTGCAAGCTCCGCACAGGCAGTACCCAGAATTGAACCCGGGGCCCTGGAGCTGTGAGGCTGCGGTGCTATCCACTGCGCCGCCCAGGACTGATTAGGGACATTTTAGTACTGTAACGGTGATGGAAACCTAATTGGAGAGATTCAAACATGGAATTTCAGGAAAAATGGGCCAGATTTGGGAGGCAACAATACATTCAAGATCTTTGAAGAAGGAGGGAAGGTGAAATATGATGGTAATTTGCAAGGAAAGAAGGTTCAAGGATGGTTTATTGAGGAGATGGGTGATGCTGCTGTTTTGGAAATGAGGAGGACAGTAACTGAGAGGAATTTATTCACAATATCAGCCAGTTTAGGAGCCGGGAAGAGAGGTTAGGTGGTCAGCGGTTTAGTGGGAATGGGGTGAAGTGATCGGAAGGTGGATCCTATGGACAAGATGAGGTTGGAGGGGCGAAAAGGAGAGAAACTGTGGAACATGGGCACAAGTATAGGGCAGGGGTAAGCTGGGGGTAGGTTTGGCTTGGTGGATAAGGTGAAATGGGGGAAGCAGCAGAGACACCTAAACAGATGGTCTCAATCACAATGATTTTTATTTAGTTCGTGGGATGTGGCTGTCGCTGGCTAGGCCAGCATTTGTTGCCCATCCCTAATTGCCCTTGAGAAGGTGGTGGCGAACTGCCTTCTTGAACCGCTGCAGTCCTTGGGGTGTAGGTACACCAACAGTACTGTTAGGAAGGGAGCTCCAGGATTTTGACCCAGCGACAGTGAAGGAATGTCGAAATAGTTCCAAGTCAGGATGGTGTGTGGCTTGGAGGGGAACTTGCAGGTGGTGGTGTTCCCATGCATCTGCTGCCCTTGTCCTTCTAGGTGGTAGAGGTCGCGGGTTTGGAAGGTGCTGTCTAAGGATCCTTGGTGAGTTGCTGCAGTGCATCTTGTAGATGGTACAAACTGTTGCCACTGTGCATTGGTGGTGCAGGGAGTGAATGTTTAGGGTGTGCCAATCAAGTGGGCTGCTTTGTCCTGGATGGTGTCGAGCTTCTTGAGTATTGTTGGAGCTGCACTCATCCAGGCAAGTGGAGAGTATTCCATCACACTCTTGACTTGTGCATTGTAGATGGTGGACAAGCTTTGGGGAGTGAGTTACTCGCTACAGATTTCTCAGCCTCTGACCTGCTCTTGTAGTTACAGCATTTATGTGGCTGTTCCAGTTCAGTTTCTCGTTAATGGTGACCCCCAGGATGTTGATAGTGGGGGGATTCAGCGATGGTAATGCCCTTGAACGTCAAGGGAAGGTGGTTAGATTCTCTCTTGTTTGAGATGGTCAATGAGATGGTCATTGCCTGGCACTTAAGTGGCAAGTAACATTCGTGCCACACATCAGCCCAAGCCTGGATGTTGCTGCACATGGACATGGGCTGCTTCAGTATCTGAGGAGTCGCGTGGTGCTGAACATTGTGCAATCATCAGCGAAAATCCCCACTTCTGACCTTATGATGGAGGGAAGATCATTGATAAAGCAGCTGAAGATGGTTGGGCCTAGGACACTCCCCTGAGAAACTCCTGCCGTAATGTCCTGGGACTGAAATGACTGACCTCCAACAACCACAACCATCTTCCTTTGTGCGAGGTATGACTTCAACCAGCGGACAGTTTTTCCCAATTCCCATAGACTCCAGTTTTCCTAGCGCTCCTTGATGCCATACTCGGTCAAATGCTGCCTTGCTGTCAAGGGTAGTCACTCTCACCTTGCCTCTGGAGTTCAGCTCTTTTGTCCATGTTTGAATCAAGGCTGTAATGAGGTCAGGAGCTGAATGGTCCTGGAGGAACCCAAACTAAGCGTCACTAAGCAGGTTATTGCTGAGCAAATGCCTTTTGATAGCACTGTCGATGGCTCCTTCCATCACTTTGTTGTTGATTGGAAGCAGACTGATGGGGCGGTAACCAGCCGGATTGGATTTGTCCTGCTTTTTGTGCACAACACATACCTAGGTAATTTTCCACATTGCCAGGTAGATGCCAGTATTGTAGCTGCACTGGAGCAGCTTGGCTAGGGGCGCAGCTAGTTCTGGAGCACAAGTCTTCAGCACTATTGCTGGAATGTTGTCAGGGCCCATAGCCATTGCAGTATCCCGTGCCTTCAGCCGTTTCTTGATATCATATGGAGTGCATAAAAAAAGTTGATAGAGGCGAGTATGGAGGGGGATGGGAGAGGGGTTTAAGGAACTGATTGATTGTGAAGAAAAAATGCAGAGTCATTGTTGCTCTCCGGCAGAGAACAGAGCGGCTCGATAGCGCTTGATGTAATGCAATCAGATCTGGCTAAATGGATGGATGGCTAAACCAGTTGTACAGCAGATATGTTCAAGTCTGCACCACTTGGGCTTAAGGGAGTGAAGATTGCGGCCATACCAGGGAAAATCAGAATGGGCGAGTAAAGGTTTGTCACGTACGAGGGCATTAATGGCGGATATGAAGGAGTGATTAAGCAGATCAATGGCTGAAAAAGTACTGTGGCTTATTGGAGGGGTCAATAGCTCCGTATTTGGGATTTATGAAGTGCAATTGTAATGATGTCGCGGACAATAACTTCATTTTGACAGTTTCTAAACTCGTAGTTCTCTCCAGTTCATAGTTGATTTATTACTGGTACTTCCAATAATTCAACAAAAGTCATCCGCAGAGATTGCATCGTAGTTATCATTTATCTCAGTTACCGGTATAATGACTGTAGTGTACACATAACAACAGAATGGATAGCAGTTTTGTCATAGTTAATCATTACAGACTTCACTGAAAATGAAACATATTTGTTATGCACTGAAAATAAAACACATTTATGATATCTATGTCAATCGATTGAATATGTTCATATCAGAGCCATGGGACTGCTTTAAAATGATATTGATCTCAGTTAAATTTTTCTGCTTTAAAAGACGTTTCCATGATTCAGGTTATAGCTAACTTTGAAACACTGAATATCATATTAAATGTCTTATGATCACTAAAAAAAAATTTCAGCAACTTGAATAAAGTCATGCAGATAGAAGCTTCACAGATTAGGAGTTTAGCTTTGGATAACATTACAATAGATGTAAAAGAACATAACATAAGAAATAGGGGCAGGAACAGGCCAAATGGTCCCTCATGCTTGTTCTGGCATTCAATAAGCTCATGGCTGATCTTTGACCTCAACTCCACTTTCCTGCCCGATTCTCATGTCCCTTGTTTTCCTTCGAGTTCAAAAATTTATCCATCTCAGTCTTGACATACTCAACAACTGAGCATCCACTGTCTTCTGGGGTAGAGAATTCCAAAGATTCACAACACTCAAATGAAGAAATTTCTCATCTCCGTTTGAAATGGCTGTCCCTTAACCCTGAAACTATGCTTTCTAGTTCTAGATTCTCTAGCTTGGGGAAAAAAAGCCTCTTGGCATCTAACCTATCAAGCCCTCTCAGAATCTTAAATGCTTCAATGAGATCACCTCTCATTCTTCTAAACTCCAGAGTATTAGCACATTCTACTCAATCTCTCCTCATAGGAAAATCCTCTCATTCCAGGAATCAATATAGTGAACCTTCGTTGCCCCTCTAAGGCAAGTATATCCTTCCTTAGGTACAGAGACCAAAACTGTTCACAGTTCTCCAGGTGCAGTCTCACCAAAGCCCTGTACAATTACAGCAAGACTTCCTCACTCTTGTACTCCAACCCACTTGCAATAAAGGCTAACATACCATTTACTTTCCTAATTGCTTGCTGTACCTGAATGCTAATCTTCTATGTTTCATGTACAAATCCCTCTTAACATTTAAGTTTCTCACCATTTAAAATATATTTTTTCTATTTTTCCTTCCAAAATGCATAACCTCACATTTCCCCACATTATAGTCCATCTTCCTGCCTACTCACTTATCTATAACCCTTTGCAGCCTCTTTGTGCCCTCTTCACAGCTTACTGTCCCACCTAGCTTCGTATTGTTAGCAAACCTGGATACATTACAATCCATCGCATTATCTAAGTCATAAATATAGACTGTAAAAGCTGAGGTCCCAGCACTGATTTGAGTGGCATTGCATGAATAACAGCCTGCCAACCAGAAAATGACTCATTTATTCTTATTTGGGTTAAAAGGACAGAAAACAATCCTCTATCCATGCTGTTATATTACCTCCAACCCCATGAGCACTTATCTGGCGCAACAACCTTTTGTATGGCACCTTATCAAATGCCTTTTGAAAATCCAAATATACTCCATCCACTGGTTCACCTTTATCAACACTGCTAGTTACATCCTCAAAAAACTGTAATAGATTTGTTAAACATGATTTCCCTTTCATAAAACTTTTTAGCTCAATATGTAGAGGACCCAACAAGGGAGGGTGCAGTGCTGGACCTAATTCTGGGGAATGAAGCCGGACAGGTGGTTGATGTGTTGGTGGGGGTGCATTTTGGTGATAGCGACCATAACATGGTACAGTTGAAGCTTGTTATGGAGAAAGAAATAGACAAGTTGCAAAAGAAGGTTTTAGATTGGGGAGAGCAAATTTTAGTAAAATAAGGCAAGATCTGGCCAAGGTAGACTGGAAAGAGTTACTTGTTGGGAAATCTACAGAAGAGCAGTGGGGGGCATTCAAAAAGGAAATGGGGAGGGTACAGGCCCAACATGTTCCCTCTAGGGTAATAGGTAGGAGCAACAAGCCCAGAGAACCATCGATGACCAGAAACATTCAGGGTACGATGAGAAGGAAAAGAGAGGCTTTTAGCAAATACAAGGAGAGCAAATCAATGGAAGCATTAGTGGAGTACAGAAAGTGTAGGATGGAGCTTAAGAAAGCAATTAGGAGATCAAAGAGGGGATATGAGAAAGCACTGGCTGGTAAAAGTAGGGAAAATCCCAAGATATTCTATAAGTATATCAATGGGAAGAGGATAACCAGGGAAAGAGTAGGACCCATTAGGGACCAAGGGGGAAATTTGTGGGTGGAGCCAGAAGACATTGGTAGGGTGTTGAATGAATACTTCACATCTGTATTCACCCAAGAGAATGAGGATGTAGATATGGAATTTGGACAGAGAGACTGTGAGGTTCTTGAGCAAATTGTCATAGGGAGTGGCAAGGTATTGGAGGTTTTGGAAGGCTTAAAAGTGGACAAATCTCCAGGTCCGGACGATTTGTGTCCCAGGATTCTGTGGGAGGCGAGGGTGGAGATTGCAGGGGCTCTGACCCTAATTTTTAATTCCTCTCTGGCCACGGGGGAGGTGCCAGAGGACTGGAGAACAGCTAATGTGGTCCCACTATTTAAGAAAGTTTGTAGAGATAAGCCAGGGAACGACAGACCAGTGAGTCTCACGTCAGTGGTAGGGAAACTATTGGAGAAAATTCTGAAGGAGAGAATCTATCTCCACTTGGAGAGGCAAAATTTGATCAGGAATAGTCAACATGGCTTTATCAGAGGGAGGTCATGCCGAACAAATTTGATTGAGTTTTTTGAGCATGTGACCAGGTGTGTAGATAAGGGTAGTGCAGTTGATGTAGTTTACATGGATTTCAGCAAAGCCTTTGACAAGGTTCCACATGGGAGACTTATCAAGAAAGCAAATCCACATGGGATACAAGGTAACTTGATAAGGTGGATTCAAAATTGGCTTAGCTGTAGGAGACAGAGAGTGATGACAGACGGCTGTTTTAGTGACTGGAAGCCAGTGTCCAGTGGCGTACCACAGGGATCTGTGCTGGGTCCCCTACTGTTTGTCATTTATATAAATGACATAGATGACTATGTGGGGGGGTAGGATCAGTAAGTTCACGGATGACACAAAGATTGGCTGAGTGGTTAAGAGTGAGGTGGAGTGTTTTAGGTTACAGGAAGATATAGACGGGATGGTCAAATGGGCAGAAAAGTGGCAGATGGAATTTAACACTGAAAAGTGTGAGGTGATACACTTTGGAATGAGTAATGTGACACGGAAGTATTCAATGAATGGCCTGACACTGGGAAGTTCTGAGGAACAAAGGGACCTTGGCGTGTTTGTCCATAGATCTTTGAAGGCAGCAGGGCAGGTTAATAGGATGGTGAAAAAGGCATATGGAACACTTGCCTTTATCAATCGAGGCATAGATTACAAAAGCAGGGAGGTCATGTTGGAGTTGTACAGAACTTTGGTAAGGCCACAGCTGGAGTAGTGTGTGCAATTCTGGTCGCCACATTATAGGAAGGATGTGATTGCATTGGAGGGGGTGCAGAGGCAATTCACCAGGATGTTGCCTAGGATGGAACATTTAAGCTACGAAGAGAGGTTGGATAGGCTTGGGTTGTTTTCGCTGGAGCAGAGAAGACTGAGGGGTGACCTGATCGAGGTGTACAAGATTATGAGGGGCATAGACAGGGTGGATAGGGAGCAGCTGTTCCCCTTAGTTGAAGGGTCAGTTACAAGGGGTCACAAGTTTAAGGTGAGGGGCGGGAGGTTTAAGGGGGATTTGAGGAAGAACTTTTTTACCCAGAGGGTGGTGACGGTCTGGAATGCCCTGCCTGGGAGTGTGGTAGAGGCGGGTTGCCTCGCATCCTTTAAAAAGTACCTGGATGAGCACTTGGCACGTCATAACATTCAAGGCTATGGGCTAAGTGCTGGCAAATGGGATTAGGTAGACAGGTCAGGTGTCTTTAATGCATCGGTACAGACTCAATGGGCCGAAGGGCCTCTTCTGCACTGTATTATTCTGTGATTCTGTGAAAACCATGTTGACACTGCCTAATCATATTACGATTTTCTAAATGCCCACTTCCTTAATAATAAAATTCCAGCAATTTCCCGATGACTGATGTCAGGCTAACTGGCCTTTAGTTACCAGTTTTCTTTCTCCCTCCTTTCTTGAATAGTGGCATTCCATTTGCTACCTTGCAATCCACTGGGATTGTTCCAGAATCTAGTGAATTTTGGAAGATCATAACCACTGCAACCACTATCTTTGCAGCCACCTCTTTTATAACCCTACGATGTAGGCATCAGATCCAGAGGATTTGTCAGTTTTCAGTCCCATTAATTTCTCCAGTACTTTTTTTCTTTACTAATATTATTTACTTCAAGTTCATCACTCTTAGTAGACCTTTGGTTCACCAGTATTTCTGGTGTGTTTTTTGCGTCTTCCACTGTGAAGACGGACACAAAATATTTCTTTAACATGTTATTTCCTTATTTCCCAATATAATTTCTCCTGTCTCAGCCTCTAAGGGATCAATGTTTACTTTCACTACGCTCTTCCTTTTTACATACTTGTAGGAGTTCTTAAAATATGTTTTTATATTTCTTGCTAGTTTACTCTCATTCTGTTTTTTCACTTTATCAATTTTTTGATTATCCTTTGCTGGTTTCTAAGACTCTCCCAACTCTTGGGCTTACTACTCTTCTTGGCAATATTATTAGCCTCTTCTTTTCACCTCATACTGTCCTTAACCTGCTTAGTCAGGGATGAATCACCTTCCCAGTGGAGTTTTTATTTCTCAATGGAATGTATATTTATTGAGAATTATAAATATTTTTTTTTAAATGATTGCCATTGTTTATCTACCATCATACCTTTTCATCTAATTTCCTAATCTGCCTCAGTCAACTCACCCCAATACCTATGTAATTGGCTGTATTTAAGTTTAATACTCCAGTTACAGACTTCTGCAAGTCCTTCTCGAACTCAATGTGAAATTCTATCATATTATGAACACAGTTCCCTGGAGCATCTCCTACTATGAGATTACTAATTAACCCCGTCTCATTACACAAGACAAGATCTAAAATATCCCCGTCCCTGGTTGGTTCCCTCACATATTGCTCTAGGAAATTGTCTCAAATGCACTCCATGAACTTGTCGTTCAAACTACTTTTGTCACTTTGATTTTTCCAGTCTATACGAAGATTAAAACCCCCCCGATTATTGCATTGCCTTTGTTACAAGCTCCTCTTATTTCGTAATTAATACTCTGTCCAACAGTATAGCTACTGTTAGGGGGCCTATAAACTACCTCTACCAGTATTTTCTGTCATTGCTTCTTATCTCCACACATACTGATTCTACTTCCTGTTCTTCTGAACCAGGATCTTACCTCACTACTATCGTTACATCATCCTTTATCATCAGGACTCCCCATGCCCCACTACCTCCTTTTCCACTTAGTCTGTCTTTTCAAAATGTCAATATTTAGTTCCTACCTTGGTCACCATGCAACGACGTCTCTGTAATGGCTATTCAAGCAAACTCATTTATCTCCATTTGTGCCATTAATTTGTCTGTTTTATGACAAATGTTTCATGCAGTCAGATAAAGCACCATTAATTTTATCATTTTCCCCTGAATTGACCTTATTCACTGATATACTATTAGTGTTAAACTCTTTGTCCCTTTCTGTTATCGTTATCTAAATTCTTACATTGCTCCAGGGCCTTGGACATTTCTCTTTAGATGTATAAATTTCCTCCCACCTGAATCCTCCCTTCCTACGCTCCTTTTCAGTTTAAAGCCCTAGTTATTCGAGTCACCAATACACTGGCCCCAGCCTAGTTTAAGTAGAATCACAGAATAGATCCTTCTTTCCCTAATACTGGTACCAATGCCCCATGAATCAAAACCCCTGTCTCCCACTCCAGTCTTTGAGCCATGCATTCAACTTACTAATCTGTTTCACCCTATACCAATTTGCATGTGGCTCAAGTAGTAATCCAGAGATTATTACCTTTGAGGTTCTGCTTATTAATTTGGACCCTAGCTCCTCAAACTCCCTCAGCGGAACCACATTCCTTGCTCTACCTGTGTCGCTGGTTCCTACATGGACTATGACAACAGGATGCCCTCCCTCCCACTCCAAGTTCTTCTCCAGGGCAAAGAGATATCCTTAACCCTGGCACTGGATAGGCAACACAATCTTTAGGAGTCCCAGACACAGCTGCAGATAACAGTATCTATGCCCTGACTATACTGCCCTCTACCACTACGAACATGAATGGCCTCCTGTCTCACAGTGCCATGGTCAGTTTGCTCATCCAATCTGCAGATTTTGTCCTCATCCAGACTGACAGCAAGAAGCTCATACTTGCTGAATAAGGGAAAATTGCAAGGCTGCTACCAGATCTGTACGACTTCCTAATATAATGGATGTGATTGCCTCCTGGATCAAACATCCCCCACTCTACCCGCACTCCTACCCCCCCAAACCCCAATGTCCCATACATAGAAACATAGAAAATAGGAGGAGTAGGCCATTTGGCCCTTTGAGCCTGCTCCGCCATTCATTATGATTATGGCTGATCATCCAACTCAGTAGGCTGATCCGGCTTTCGCCTCATACCCTTTGATCCCTTTAGACCCAAGAGCTATATCTAACTCCTTTATGAAAACATACAATGTTTTGGCCTCAACTGCTTTCTGTGGTAGCAAATTCCACAGGCTCATCACTCTCTGGGTGAAGAAATTTCTCCTCATCTCAGTCCTGAAAAGTTTACCCTGTATCCTTAGAGTATGACCCCTGGTTCTGGACTCCCCACCATCGGGAACATCCTTCCTGCTTCTACCCTGTCAAGTCCTGTTAGAATTTTATAGGTTTCTATGAGATTCCCCCTCACTCTTCTGAACTCCAGCGAATATCATCCTAACTGACTCAATCTCTCCTCATACGTCAGTCCCGCCATCCCAGGAATCAGTCTGGTAAACCTTTGCTGCACTCCCTCTATAGCAAGAACATCCATCCTCAGATAAGGAGACCAAAACTGCACACAATATTCCAGGTGTGGCCTCACCAAGGCCCTGTATAATTGCACCTTGTATAATCCCTGCTCCTGTACTCGAATCCTCTCGCTATGAAGGTCAACATACCATTTGCCTTTTTTACCGCCTGTTGCACCTGCTTGCTTACCTTCAACGACTGGTGTATGAGAACACCCAGGTCTCATTGCATATTCCCCTCTCTCAGTTTATAGCCATTCAGATAATAATCTGCCTTCCTGTTTTTGCTACCAAAGTGGATAACCTCACATTTATCCACATTATACTGCATCTGCCATGCATTAGCCCACTCACTCAACTTGTCCAAATCACCCTGAAGCCTCTCTGCATCCTCCTCACAACTCGCCCTCCCACCCAATTTTGTGTCATCTGCAAATTTGGAGATATTACATTTAGTTCCCTCATCTAAATCATTAATGTATATTGTGAATAGCTGGGGTCCTAGCACCGATCCCTGCGGTACCCCACCAGTCACTGCCTGCCATTCTGAAAAAGACCCATTTATCCCTACTCTTTGTTTCCTGTCCGCCAACCAATTTTCTATCCATTGCAATACACTACGCCCAATCCCATGTGGTTTAATTTTACATGCTAATCTCTTATGTGGGACTTTGTCGAAAGCCTTTGAAAGTCCAAATAAACCACATCCACTGGCTCCCCCTCATCAACTCTACTAGTTACATCCTCGAAGAATTGTAGTAGATTTGTCAAGCATGATTTCCCTTTCGTAAATCCATGCTGAGTCTGCCCGATTCTACCACTGTTCTCGAAGTGCTCTGCTATAAAATCTTTGATAATGGACTCAAGCATTTTCCCCACTACCAACGTCAGGCTGACTGGTCTATAATTCCCTGCTTTCTCTCTACCTCCCTTTTTAAATAGTGGGGTTACATTAGCTACCCTCCAATCTGTAGGAACTGTTCCAGAGTCTATAGAATCTTGGAAGATGGCCACCAATGCATCCACTATTTCTAGGGCCACTTCCTTAAGTACTCTGGGATGCATACCATCAGGCCCTGGAGATTTATCGGCCTTCAATCCCATCAATTTCCCCAACACCATTTCTTTACTAATACTGATTTCTTTCAGTTCCTCTCTCTCACTAAGCCGTGTTCCCCAACATTTCTGGTATGATATTTGTGTCCTCCTTTATGAACAGAACCAAAGTATGCATTTAGTTGGTCAGCCATTTCTTTATTCCCCATAATAAATTCCCATGTTTCTGACTGTAAGGGACCTACAGTTGTCTTCACCAACCTTTTTCTCTTCACATACCTATAGAAACTTTTACAGTCAGTTTTTATGTTCCCCACAAGCTTGCTCTCGTACTCTATTTTCCCCTTCTTAATCAATCCCTTGGTCCTCCTTTGCTGAATTCTGAACTATTCTCAATCCTCAGGTCTGTTGTTTTTCCTGGCAAATTTATATGCCTCTTCCTTGGATCTAATGCTTTCTCTAATTTCCCTTGTAAGCCATGGTTTGGCTACTTATCCCGTTTTACTTTTGCGCCAGACAGGGATAAACAATTGTTGCAATTCATCCATGTGCTCTTTAAATGTTTGCATTGCCTATCCACCGTCAACCCTTTAAGTAACGTTTCCCAATCCGTCATGGTCAACCTGCGCCTCATACCTGCGTAGTTTCCTTTACTAAGATTCAGGACCCTTGTCTCAGAATCAACTACGTCACGCTCCATCTTGAAGAATTCTATCATATTATGGTCGCTCATTCCCAAGGGGTCTGGTACCACTAGATTGTCAATTATTCCTCTCTCATTACACAATACCCAGTCTAGGATGGCCTGTTCTCTAGTTGATTCCTCAACGTATTGGTCCAGAAAACCATCCCGCATACACTCCAAGAATTCCTCCTCTGCGGTATTGTGACTAATTTGATTTGCCCAATCTATATGCAGATTAAAAATCACCCATAATTTACAGATGTTCCTTTATTGCATGCATCTCTAATTTCCTGTTTAATGCCATTCCCAACATCACCACTACAGTTTGGGGGTCTATATACAACCCCCACTAACATTTCTTGCCCCTTAGTGTTTCTCAGCTCTACCCATACAGATTCCACATCGTCAGAGCTAATATCTTTCCTCACTATTGCGTTAATTTCCTCTTTAACCAGCAATGCAACTCCACCACCTTTTGCTTTTTGTCTGTCCTTCCGAAATACTGAATATCCCTGGATGTTCATTTCCCATCCCTGGTCACCTTGCAGCCATGTCTCCGTAATCCCATCTATATCATACCTGTTTACATCAATTTGCGCGATTAATTCATCCATTTTATTGCAAATGCTCCGCGCGTTAAGGCACAAAGCCTTAAGGCTTGTATTTTTAACATTACTTGGCCCCTTCCCATTATTTTTCACTGTGGCCCTGTTTGATTCTGGCCCTTGATTTCTCTGCCTATCACTTTTCTTATTCTCCTTACTGTCTTTTGTTCTTGTCTTTGATCCCCTCTCCTGACTCCTTGCAAAGGTTTCCATCCCCCTGCCATTTTAGCTTAAACCCTCCCCAACCACTCTAACAAATACTCCCCCGAGGACATCAGTCCCAGTCCTGCCCAGGTGTAACCTGTCCAGTTTGTACTGGTCCCACCTCCCCCAGAACCAGTCCCAATGCCCCAGGAATCTAAAACCCTCCCTCTCACATCATCTCTTCAGCGACATATTCATCCGATATATCCTGCTATTTCTACTCTGACTGGCACGTGGCACCGGTAGTAATCCTGAGATCACTACCTTTGAGGTCCTACTTTTCAACTTACTTCCTTGCTCCCTATATTCTGCTTTTAGGACCTCATCCTCTTTTTTACCTATGTCGTTTGTACCAATGTGTACCACGACCACTGGCTGTTCACCCTCCCCCTCCAGAATGTCCTGTAACCGCTGCGAGACATCCTTGACCCTAGCACCAGGGAGGCAACATACCATCGTGGAGTCTCTTTTGTGGCCACAGAAACGCCCATCTATTCCCCTCACAATTGAATCCCCTATAACTATTGCATTCCCACACATTTTGCTCCTCCCCTGTTCAGCAGAGCCAACCGTGGTGCAACGAATTGGGCTGTTGCTGTTTTCCCGTGAGAGGCCATTCCCCCCCAACAGTATCCAAAGCAGTATACCTGTTTTGCAGGGGAATAGCCACAGGAAATTCCTGAACTGCCTGCCTAGTCCTCCTGCTCTGCCTGGTGGTCACCCATTCCCCTCCTGCCTGTGGGGTCTGAGCCTGCGGTGTGACCACCTCTCTACACGTGCTATCCACGATACTCTCCGCCTCATGAACACTCCACAGTATCCCCAGCTGCTGCTCCTGCTCCGAAACCTGGGCTTCCAGGAGCTGCAGCTGGACACACTTCCTGCACACATGCTGGTCCCGGGCACTGGAAATGTTCCCGGCTTCCAACATGGAGCACGAGGAGCATACCACGGCTTTGAGCTCTCCTGCCATGACTTAACCCTTTAAATTAAATTAAACCTTCTGGAAGATCTTAATGTCCAATAATATCAGTTACTCTAGGGCCCTTCTTCCCTGGTCCTCGTTACTACAGAACTCCCTAAAAAAAAACACTACCTCCTATATTTGAAATAAACTTTTAAACTTTTCTTACCTGAGATACTTACCCAGCTATTTAGAGCTATTCCCTAACAGCAGTGACTCACCAACCAATCACATTAATCACCTTGCAGCTCTCCTGTGACGTCACTGTTGGCTTTTTTTCCAAAATTCCGGGGCGCTGGAAAAGGTCTGACTGCTCTCCGCTCCGCTCCCGGAAGGTAAGAGACTGGGCCTCGATCCTTGGGTTTGATTTATAGGCTCCACTCTTGGCGTTCTCCCCACAGGTCTGCTCCGCTCCGCTCCCGGAGGCAAGATACCTCAGACTTCACTCAACAACTCTAAGCGGAAGTTCCTTGAGATGCAGACACTTAGTGTAGATATGGTTGTCTTGGGATTGTAACACTCTCCCACAAACTTTCACATGTTGGAGTTGCAGCACACCACCTGCCTGCCATCCCTATATATCCTTGTTTAATTCATGTAATTAATTAAAGTTAAAGTATTTAATTAGCTTCTAGTCTTAGTTTAAGTTATAGGTAGATTAAATTTTTACCTGCAACACGAACCGCTACAAGTATTGGAAGCAAAAAGCAGCATCTCCCTCCATCTTTGCACTGAATTCCGACTCTCACCAAATTGCCAATTTCTACACATGATTCACGATGACCATTCTGTGTGACCACTCAGTTTTCTCATCTCCATTAAACCCATTCTTTAACATTACTCAAATGTATTCGTGTGTCAGCTTTGGCTTTGTGTCAGAGAGAGGGTCAAGGGTTCAAGTCCCCCTTCAGAGACTTGGTCATATAATCTAGTCTGACAATTCAGTGAATACTGAGGGAGTGCTGAACTGTCAGATGTGTCATCTTTTGGTTGAAATGGTGAACCAAGGCCCCATCTTCCCCCACAGATCCTAAAGCATGATTCGAAAAAGAGGAAGGTGGTTTTCCCAGTGTCCTGGTCAATATTTATCCCTCAGCTAACACTACCAGAACAGTATAATTGGTCAGTCATTTCACAGCTTTGAGGGACATTGTTGCATTCAACAATATTGACTGCCACGTCTCCCTACATTACATTACATTACATTACAACTACTTAATCAACTGGGATGTCCTGAGATCATGAATGGCATTGTTTAAATGCAAATTTTTCTGTAAGCACAGAAGTTGCTAATATAAGAAAATGTAAAACTGTGCAACGAGAGCACTCTTCTGAGGATGGGCCTAAGGCATGTTGTTGGAGCACAGCAGAAGGAACCTTTCTCTGCAGTAGACCTATCGCAGTTAATGCAGGCATTGCTTGCTTGAATTAGGAACATATCCCAATCCTCAGCACTAGCAACTTTGACCTTTGAGCACAACTATTAACTAAAATATACTAAATATAATATATTTAATTCAAGAACATGCTCCTGTATGACCCTTTGTTAGCTTAGGTATAAACTGAAATTCAGTAAGTACTACTTCGCAACATGTCGACTGCAGTAATCAGACTTGTAAGGCCATATCCAGAATCTATCATAATCAGAACTGTGGTTCTGGGAGAATGGGTTACAGGTATGTAAAAAATATAATTATTAGAGATTAATACACAAGCATGAGAGAATACCATATTAACCTGATGAACTGTTGGGAGCCCTGGACTTTATCCTCTGCAGTGCATTCCTACCATCCACACTTGTATCCTGCTTATTAATCCAATAATGCCGACACATCAGCAATCATTCATGGGGGAGCCTCTGTTGTTTTAGGCAATGTTAAACATGTGCACAATATTCAAATTTGATTACAATGCTTTGTAGAAAGATACCATTTTGTCCCAAATCTTATTTTAAGTTTACACAAAGACCTTGTTGCTTAAAAATGAGTCACATCAAGCAATAAATCATCCATTACTGTAAACTTGACAGGATTCTGCATCTGCAACCCTGAAATGACAGTATTTCAAATGGGCTGATAACAGATTCTGTTTCCATTTCTCAATAACATGTTCCTTAATTGCATTCATCTTGATGTATTCAGTAAACCAGTTTCTTGTATTTTCGCCAAAATACTTACAATTCTCCTCCCCGGTGCACTTGACATCCAATGAGCTTGTTAAGGAAGAGTTTGAAAAAAGGACCCACTTGACTTGTAACTGCACAAACATTAACATCCAATGTGTGTGCCCTCATTATTCAATATCAATAATGTAGTTGTGATAATTTAGTCTATATAATGCATTATTCGTGACAATCAGTGTAAACAAAATTGATAGGTAATCTGTATTCTTGAGTCTTACCAGTGAGGTTATATTTGTCGTACGCTGATCGAGACATTATGACCTCGCCAATTCTCAGATTTTTGAAGCTAATGACGATATAAACATTTTTCTCCCATGTTACAGCAGACACAGTGAAATTATTTAATAAACGACATTGCCATCATTTACTGGACAGATGAAAAAAATGATAATACTGTGAGTACTACAGTACTTTTACAAGTGCAAGCAGCTCTCTGAAATGGTCATGTGCAAGCACAGACAGCATAATACAACATCCATTTATACTGCACCTTTAATAGAGAAAAAAGCCCCAAAGCACTTCATAAAAATAGATTCCGAGCCAATGAAAATATTAAGAAGGGAAAAGAGGCATGTCGTTTGACCACGGATGCTGCCATCACAAGTTCAGCCCGATCCCATTCTCATGTGATATGTGTACACACTTCTGATAATGCAAAAACAAACAAACTTCCAATATGGATTATTAAATTAGATCTTTTTCCTACCTACCTCCAATAACTGATGCTAACTGTGGTACTTCCTTTGCCAGCCTGACTTAGATCAGCTAAGCCGTAGAAGCTGGGAACTTCCTAATTTGTACTGATCAATAATCTTTCTTTTGGGCCTCCTTATCTCGAGAGACAATGGATACGCGCCTGGAGGTGGTCAGTGGTTTGTGAAGCAGCGCCTGGAGTGGCTATAAAGGCCAATTCTGGAGTGACAGGCTCTTCCACAGGTGCTGCAGAGAAATTTGTTTGTTGGGGCTGTTGCACAGTTGGCTCTCCCCTTGCGCCTCTGTCTTTTTTCCTGCCAACTACTAAGTCTCTTCAACTCGCCACAATTTAGCCCTGCCTTTATGGCTGCCCGCCAGCTCTGGCGAATGCTGGCAACTGACTCCCACGACTTGTGATCAATGTCACACGATTTCATGTCGCGTTTGCAGACGTCTTTATAGCGGAGACATGGACGGCCGGTGGGTCTGATACCAGTGGCGAGCTCGCTGTACAATGTGTCTTTGGGGATCCTGCCATCTTCCATGCGGCTCACATGGCCAAGCCATCTCAAGCGCCGCTGACTCAGTAGTGTGTATAAGCTGGGGGTGTTGGCCGCTTCAAGGACTTCTGTGTTGGAGATATAGTCCTGCCACCTGATGCCAAGGATTCTCCGAAGGCAGTGAAGATGGAATGAATTGAGACGTCGCTCTTGGCTGGCATACGTTGTCCAGGCCTCGCTGCCGTAGAGCAAGGTACTGAGGACACAGGCCTGATACACTCGGACTTTTGTGTTCCGTGTCAGTGCGCCATTTTCCCACACTCTCTTGGCCAGTCTGGACATAGCAGTGGAAGCCTTACCCATGCGCTTGTTGATTTCTGCATCTAGAGACAGGTTACTGGTGATAGTTGAGCCTAGGTAGGTGAACTCTTGAACCACTTCCAGAGCGTGGTCGCCAATATTGATGGATGGAGCATTTCTGACATCCTGCCCCATGATGTTCGTTTTCTTGAGGCTGATGGTTAGGCCAAATTCATTGCAGGCAGGTGATCAATAATACACCATGAGTATCCACTGAGTTGTCATAATATAAAATAACAAGTGCATTTATATAATGCTTTTTACATTCAGATGTGTAATTTTACATGATTTAAAATAAGGTACATAAACATGCCAACCCAGAAATTCATACACATCAGTGGAATAAAGGTACAAAAGAAAACAGTCAAACCCATCTTTGACTAGGACAAAGGAGAAACAACTATATTTAATCATTCCCAACATGGAGATATTTCTGCTCCCATTCTCACCATCTTGTGTCATGCTTGGTTTCTCTGCATTAAGGCAACTGCAGTTAATAATCAGATAAAGGTAGAAGTCCTTTTTCTGACAGATTATTTTATCTACTTTTTGTCTAATTGGACAAGTGAAATGTGGGTGTATTAAAAATGATCTCACAATACATGTTGAAGCATTAACCCAAGAATACTATTGTTTAAAACACTAAAACACTGCAAATGTTGGAGTTCATGTAATTGGGCACAGAAATCCAATTTTAATGGGTTTCAGTTTAATATTGCAATAAAACTACAACTACAATTAATAAAGTCTCTTCTAGTAAGCTTCTATAAGATAATTAAGAAATTACATATGCATAATTACACCCTACAGAATTTTTCAAATTGACTTCCCGATTCTTAACTTGTTTGTCGCCTTGCAGGTGTGCACACTTGCAGCTTCTTACATTAGTTATATTGCACTTGAAGGCCATTCAGTCACAGGATCAACCAACACACATTGGTTTTGAAGTTTAATTTATTTCCATTTTTATTAAATAAAATTTTTTCTCCACATCCTTAATGGGCATTTTAATATACCGAAGGTAGATTAATAGTAGAAGTGTTAAAATTAATTATGTTTTTACATTCCTATCTTTAAGAAGTGAATATGAAAATACTGCATACTATATAGTTTACAGTACACTCTGCTTTCTGTTTCTCTGTTACAGGCACAGGGAATGAACAAATACATTTTTCACTCCACATATGCAGATACATAGAACTCCTTATTCAGTTCCATGTTCTTTAACTTCTGCATAATTTTCCAAAATAGACAAGTGGTGCCTGGAGTCGGAAAAAAATAACTGTTTAGAAGATTTTGACTATATATTTGTGTGTGAAATAATGTTTAAAAAATTCAGCTGAGAACACGCCACTTAATGTTCATTAGGTCTTCTAAGTTCTATAATGTCAAGAAGTAATTAATCAAAATGCTACTGAGGTGATGTGCAAGAATAATCCACTTTGACCTGTCCTGTGATCTTTCCTTCCATACTTTGCTCCCCTGTTATCTGTTAAGATCCCCCACTTTAGAGATACTGCCTGCCATTGTACACCCAGATTGATAAAATAAAGTAATAAAAACTTTTCCCTCTCTTCATTGTATTCTAATGTTCATTTGTGAATATGTGCATTTTCATGAACTGAGTAATGAAGGGTGGCACATGATGAAGTTGGAGGAAATTAACAAGTGTACATGCTTGAGGGGAGTGATTTAGTATCTGCAATGTGTGTTTGCGCATACTGGAAGCTATGTATATTAATACAGAGGACCCTGTTCTTTGCAGATTAAAAGAACATGTATACACATTGTGCCTGTTTCAGCTAACAAAATAAGGGCAATGCGTTGACCAGAGTCAAGCTGTCAGGTTTCAATTTCAAACAAAGCTTGGCAGTTAACTGTCAGTCACCGTAAACTGGTGCATTCTGCATGGCAACACCTCTACCAATCAGAGTTCGCTTGCCAATGATTTAGCACTCTCTTCTCATACAGTATAAAGTTGTTGTTTTCCCTTACATTGCTATTCATGTGGATTGTCCTGATGAGTGAAAGACGAAAAGCTTTGACAACATGTCTCTATTTTCAGCAATACTCAAGATTAAATATGTTGTGTATACTTACTGGTATGTTGGTATACCAACAGATTATAATGCCAGTACCCTGAGGTACAGTTGTGTTTAAAAACACACACTTTGGGACACAGAGATCTACAAGAATCTTCTCCATAACCAATCTTGACAGTCAAAACACCTGGAAATTTTTCACCCAAGAGAATGCACATTCTCTTCCCATGTGCATGAAAAAAAATCAACCCTTGAGAACCCAACCAAACTGCCCCACAAATGATTTGTGAATTCAACTTACCACCAGTATACAAAAAGTATCACAAGTTTAAGGCCATGTCAGTATCAAAGCCCTCAGCTATGCAGATAATTTCTTTAAAACTGCCTGGAGGCAAAATGGGGGATATATTTATTCAAATGGGTTTTAATAAACATTTCCCTTCGCTATAATATATAAAAGCAAAAATGAAAGCCCCCTCTTTTTCTCTGTCTGCACAAACAATAGAATAGAGGAAGGAATAAATGATTTGATAAAAGACATGAGCAAAGCAACATGAGCTATGCACTTTACTGAGACCAAAAATCAACATAACTTTCCATGACCTGCAGCACATTTTATTTATTTTATTTAGAGATACAGCACTGAAACAGGCCCTTCGGCCCACCGAGTCTGTGCCAACCATCAACCACCCATTTATACTAATCCTACATTAATCCCATATTCGCGGCGGCACAGTGGCGCAGTGGTTAGCACCGCAGCCTCACAGCTCCAGGGACCTGGGTTCGATTCCGGGTACTGCCTGTGTGGAGTTTGCAAGTTCTCCCTGTGTCTGCGTGGGTTTTCTCCGGGTGCTCCGGTTTCCTCCCACAAGCCAAAAGACTTGCAGGTTGATAGGTAAATTGGCCATTATAAATTGTCACTAGTATAGGTAGGTGGTAGGGAAATATAGGGACAGGTGGGGATGTTTGGTAGGAATATGGGATTAGTGTAGGATTAGTATAAATGGGTGGTTGATGTTCGGCACAGACTCGGTGGGCCGAAGGGCCTGTTTCAGTGCTGTATCTCTAATCTAATCTCCACAATTCCCCTACCACCTACCTATACTAGGGGCAATTTATGAAGGCCAATTTACCAATCAACCTGCAAGTCTTTGGCTGTGGCAGGAAACCGGAGCGTCCGGCGAAAACCCACCCGGTCACAGGGAGAACTTGCAAACTCCGCACAGGCAGTACCCAGAATTGAACCCAGGTTGCTGAAGCTGTGAGGCTGCAGTGCTAACCACGGTGCCGCCCATGTTTAACACGTTTCTGCATGTTTAACATTAATCATTAAGTTAGGAGATACTGCATCTGATGGTAAACAAGCCAGCAGAAAATGGAATGTAGAAGCTATCAAAACTTGATGATTCAACAAAAATAGTGATCATGTCCTGGTTTAATAATTTGCCCCTTTTGAGCAACCAAAACCCACTAACAATTTTTTTTTGGAAAAAAGAAAATCCCACTCTCTATCCTCAAGTGCCACAGCTCTGGTCGAATATTTGCTTTATCTCCCTACTACACATCATCACTGAAGGTTCGCCAGTAACTCTCTTTTGCTAAATTAATCCTCTGACTCCTGGAGTTCATCAGTAGGTCAATCTGTATATTTTTGTTTACGGGGGCGGGCGAGAAAACCTACAATAGCTGGCTGGGGCACTTCACATCCCATTTTAAGACTGTTTCTTCCGATTGAGGATGGCACAGAGCCGAGAGGGCACCAAGTCTGGTTAAATTGAGAAACTTGTTTTTTCTAATTCTGCTGAGCTTGCAGCATTAGCGAAAAACAGAAAACAGTATGCGCCGTATTAATTTATGGGGTTCACAGATCTGATTTTGTCTATAATTTGTCCCTTGCTAATCAATCACAAAGGTTTGTCGCAAGCTCCAACAAGCATTCTGTATTCTATTTACATCACCGTCTTTAACTGGAGGCAAGTTAAGTTTACATTGTAGCTTTGGAATTACGAGATGTTGTTTAGTGCATTTAATTGTGTCGAAGTTCATTGATCGGCAGAATATATTTGAGGACGGAGGAAACGGCAATGGAATTTTGAAAAATAAAGTACACTCATCTGCACGTACATGTTAGAAACACCACGCACTTCAAAATCTTTCCGACACATCGGGTTTTGATGTGGTCAGTCAAATTTGCGTTTGCAATTTTTTTTTGCGGGGGGGGGGGGGGGGGAGGGGAAGACATTTAAATTGAACAGAAGAAACTCAACATTTTCCGTACGAACATAGTTCCCCAAAACACGAGCAGCAACTACCCAATAGCTACTAATGACATCGCTGTGTTGACCCAACAAGCAGTGGAAAGTCTGACTGTGCATGGGACACGGCATCACGGCTCCCACCGTAAAGATGACGCCATCAAACGAGCTTTAAGAAGAACTTCATAACAACCTCTGCAAAGCGCGCTTTAAGCCACGACAAACAACCGCAAGTTCCTGTTCAGGGGGTTGGTGACCTTTCCCTTCCAGTCTCCTTGCTAGTTCCCTGGCACGGTGCTGCTAAACACAGCGTCCCCTGAACTTCCCCTCGGCCGCGCACAGCCATTGTCTGGGACTCTAATCCCAGGTCAACCACTCCATCTATCAATCAATCAGGGTTCTCTGTTCAACTCACGCATGTCCGCAGCTTGCTATGGACACCGGCTTGTGGTAGACCTCCAGACAAATAGGGCAGCTGTACGAATCCGCCAAGTTTTCCCCCGCTGCCGGCGCTTGTTTAGCTTGATTGCCGGAGACTAAACTCCGAAACATCGCCATGATCTACCCTTCACAACCTAAACATTCATCATCAAGCCGCGACGTACCGCGGAGCCCGCATCATCACATCGCGCCCCTACAAACGTGTGACGTCGGCGACACGCCGAACAGAGTCGGTTCCCACGGAAACGCCGCCATTTGCTTTCTCCAAATCGCCCAAGTGATGAAACAAAGGCGACCGGCAGCGCGATAGCAGTATGAGGGATCGTGCTGATGAATGCAAAATAAAAAATAAACACTGAAAGTGTTTGACTGAAAAATAACAGGATAATCGAAAATACAAGAGGAGAAGGAATAATATTCAACGGATTCTCCCGATCAATGGCAGTGTCAGTCGAGCGACGGCTGTGAGTCGGAGGAGGTGGCGCGTATCAGCTTGCGTCATTGGCACGCGCTGGCCGCTGCCGTTTGTCCGTGTGGAGCGGCGAAACCGGTTTGAAGTGAGAGCGAGACAGCAACTGGAGTGGGGCAATGTGTGAGGCGGCGGCGGAGGAGGAGGAGGATTATATGGAGCCGCTGTTGCATAGGGCGGCGGCCACCGCAAGGTTAGAGAGCGAGTGGGAAACTCATTTATTGTCACAGAAACGTTTTGTTGTCAGCCGAGGTGCCTTTACATATATGTGTGTGTGTGTGAGATTGGGGAGGTTTTGGGAACCTAGCCACCGCTGCAGCATAACAATCCTGGCTACGGACAACCGGTTAGATTACCTGTTCGAATCAAAACAATTGACCCCCTCCCATCTCAGTTTTTGCTAAAGAGGGTCGTTGCATGTTAAGGGAATTGACTGAGACGCTGAGCTACTTTTATTTGTATTTTTCCAGCAATAATTAACTCCAAAAACCACTGATTTTTGTCGAGACAATAGCAAAATCTGAAGGCAGTGAGAATAAGTTGACAGAAGGAATGCAAATAAAAATAACGGGTAGCTTCAAATTCAGCTTGGTATTGCAAACAAAAGCTTCTTGCTACTCAATTTCTAACAATTACTGTTGCCAGTAGAAGATGCCATTAAATCCAACTCAAAAGGCTCAAATTTATCACCGATGTTTGAGTAGTAACCAGAACTATGTCTTAATAATGTGACAGTTTCTAGTTCTTGATGCTGTTGAGTATGTCATTCATTCTCAGGAAAATACATCTAGTGAAAAGCTGCCTAGTAATGCAACACAAAAGGGTGGGGTTACATGCTCTCAGTACATTAAAAAAGCAAGTAAAGGATGAGAGCTTTATGGGAAATTAGGGCATCAATCATTGTGTCAATTGGAACTGTTGTCATAGGACAATTTATTCCCAACATGACCGAAATGCATCTCCAATAGTTTACATAATAGGTATCGATGAATAAGTTACTTTGATCTTTTTGATGAATATACAGAGGGATCTTTGCCTTATTTGATGTACACAAACCCTGACAATACAGCACTTCCTGAGTACTGCACTAGATTCTTCTTCTTCTTTGGCCTCCTTGTCTCGAGAGACAATGGGTAAGCGCCTGGAGGTGGTCAGTGGTTTGTGGAGCAGCACCTGGAGTGGCTATAAAGGCCAATATTAGAGTGACAGACTCTTCCACAGGTGCTGCAGAAGAAATTGTTTGTCGGGGCTGTTACACAGTTGGCTCTCCCCTTGCACTTCTGTCTTTTTTCCTGCCAACTGCTAACTCTCTTCGACTCGCCACACTTTAGCCCTGCCTTTATGGCTGCCCGCCAGCTCTGGCAATCGCTGGCAACTGACTCCCACGACTTGTGGTCAATGTCACAGGACTTCATGTCGCATTTGCAGACGTCTTTAAAGCGGAGACGTGGATGGCGGTGGGTCTGATACCAGTGGCGAGCTCGCTGTACAATGTGTCTTTGGGGATCCTGCCATCTTCCATGCGGCTCACATGGCCAAGCCATCTCAAGCGCCGCTGACTCAGTAGTGTGTATAAGCTGGGGATGTTGGCCGCCTCGAACACTTCTGTGTTGGAGATACGGTCCTGCCACCTGATGCCAAGGATTCTCCGGAGGCAGCGAAGATGGAATGAATTGAGATGTCACTCTTGGCTGACATACGTTGTCCAGGCCTCACTGCCGTAGAGCAAGGTACTGAGGACACAGGCTTGATCCACTCGGACTTTTGTGTTCCGTGTCAGTCCGCCATTTTCCCACACTCTCTTGGCCAGTCTGGACATAGCAGTGGAAGCCTTTCCCATGCGCTTGTTGATTTCTGCATCGAGACACAGGTTACTGGTGATAGTTGAGCCTAGGTAGGTGAACTCTTGAACCACTTCCAGAGCGTGGCCGCCGATATTGATGGATGGAGCATTTCTGACGTCCTGTCCCATGATGTTCGTTTTCTTGAGGCTGATGGTTAGGCCAAATTTGTTGCAGGCAGCCGCAATCCTGTCGATGAGTCTCTGCAGACACTCTTCAGTGTGAGATGTTAACGCAGCATCGTCAGCAAAGAGGACTTTCCGTACTTTGGTCTTCGCTCTTAGACGGGCAAGGTTGAACAACCTGCCCCCTGATCTTGTGTGGAGGAAAATTCCTTCTTCTGAAGACTTGAACGCATGTGAGAGCAGCAGGGAGAAGAAAATCCCAAACAGTGTGGGTGCGAGAACACAGCCCTGTTTCACGCCACTCAGGATAGGAAAGGGGTCTGATGAGGTGCCGCTATGCTGAATTGTGCCTTTCATATTGTCATGGAATGAGGCGATGATACTTAGTAGCTTTGGTGGACATCCGATCTTTGACAATCTGAATAATGCACTTTAATCCTTAGGCACATAGGAATAGGAGTAGCCATTCATCCCCTGGAGCTGTTCTGCCATTCAGTTCAATCATGACTGATCTGTACCTCTACTCCATTTATCCACCATTGTTTTATTCCTTCTCCTTGATACCCTGACCTAACAAAAATCTATCCATCTCTGTCTTGAAGATTTCAATTGATCCAGCATCCACAGCATTTAGTGGGAGTGAGTTCCAGATTTCCGCTAGCCTTTGTGTAGAAAAGTTCTAACTTAAAGATGAGTGGCCAAGCTATGCTAAAACCACCATTTGGTAATTATTCCAGAGACACATTGTATTTGAACTTGTTCATTGAGATGTAATTATTATTAAGGTTTCCTTTTCTATCAAATATGGGGTAACTTCCGTTCTAAAGTGTTCAATACATCAAGTCCCTTTCTTCAGTTACCAACTATTCTACCTGTATGCACTAACTACATATTGTGTTAACATTAATCATTTATCCAGATTTGAATTGGTTCAGAAGTTACATGGGAAATCTATAAATACTTAAGTTGCTTTTTTATTTTACAATATCTGTTCCTTTCTGCAGTGTTGCACAGAAATGTATGAAGTGCAAGGATGGTTCTGCAGTGTTGGTCATTCGAGTTGGAGACGCGTTTTGTAAGTAAGTATCAAACGATGCAATTACGAATTTCAAAACCTATAAGGAGATCTCTATTGTTGTCAATAAAAAGGAACGCAAGGACGGGAATAGTTAATTCAACTCCTGGAGCCTGCTAAAACATTTAGTTACATAATGGCTGATGTGTACCTTAAATCCAGATTCAATACATTCCAACTAGGGGTAAAGGGGTTTTGTCAAAAGCATGAATAGGGGTTAGAATGAAAATAAAATGTATAAACCTAAAAGTTAAGAAAGATGAGAGAAGGATACCAACCAGTTAGCCTAATACCTGTTGGGAAATTACTAGAATCTATAATTAAGAAAAGGGTGACTGAAGAGCTTGAAAATTTTCAGCTGATCAGAGAGAGCCGGCATGGATATTTGTAAAGTGTAGGTCATATTTGACGAATCAACGGCTGGGTATGACTAGTGGTGTCCTGCGAGGATTTGTGCTTGGGAGTCAACTATCAATTGTATTTATTTGCTAACGACTTAGATGATTGTATAGAAAGCTGCATATCCAAATTTGAATCACAAAAAGTCAGCATGTTGAGGCAAAGGGCAAATTGAATGTTTGCCTTGATTGCAAAGAGGATGGAGTATAAAACTAGGGAGCTCTTGCTACACTTATACAGGGCATTGGTGAGACCACACCAAGAATACAGTGTACAGTTTTGGTCACCTTATTTAAGGAGGGACATATTTGCATTGGAAGCAGTTCAGAGAACATTCGCTAGGCTGATTCCTGGGATGATGGGTTTGTCTTATTTGGAAAAGATGAGTAGCCTATACTCATTGGAGTTTAGAAGATTGAGAGGTGATCTTATTGAAACATATAAGATTCTGAGGGGACTTGAGAGGGTAAATGCTGAGAGAATGTTTCCCCTCGTGGAGGAATCTGGAACGAGGAGGCACAGTTTCAAATTGTGGGTTATTCCATTTAAGACAGATGAGAAGGAATTTCTTCTCTGAGGGTTGTTGGTGTTTGGAACTCTCTTCCCCAACGAGCAGTGGAGGCTAGGTTATTGAACATATTCAAGCTGAGTTCAATAGATTTTGATTGACAAGGGGGTAAAGGGTTATGGGGGGCAGGTAGGTAAGTGGAGTTAAGGCCACAATCAGATCAGCCATGATCTTATTAAATGGCGGAGCATGCTCGAGGAGGCAAGTGGTCTACTCTTTTTTTTAAATTCATTCATGGGATGTGGGCGTCACTGACTATGCCAGCATTTATTGCCCATCCCTAATTGCCCTTGAGAAGGTGGTGGTGAGCTGCCTTCTTAAACCGCTGCAGTCCATGTGAGGTAGGTGCACCCACAGTGCTATTAGGAAGGGAGTTCCAGGATTTTGACCCAGCGGCAGTGAAGGAACGGCGATATAGTTCCAAGTCAGGATGGTGTGTGACTTGGACAGGAACTTGCAGGTGGTGATGTTCGCATGCATCTGCCGCTCTTGTCCTTCTAGGTGGTAGAGGCCGCGCGTTTGGAAGATGCTGTCTAAGGAGCCTTGGTGCATTGCTGCGGTGTATTTTGTAGATGGTACACACTGCTGCCACTGTGCATCGGTGGTGGAGGGAGTGAATGTTTGTGGATGGTGTGCCAATCAAGCGGGCTGCTTTGTCCTGGATGGTGTTGTGCTTCTTGAGTGTTGTTGGAGCTGCACCCATCCAGGCAAGTGCCTTGTAGATGGTGGACAGGCTTTGGGGAGTCAGGAGATGAGTTATTCGCCACAGGATTCCTAGCCTCTGACTGGCTCTTGTAGCCACGGTATTTATATGGCTACTCCAGTTCAGTTTCTGGTCAATGGTAGCTCCGAGGATGTTGATAGTGGGGGATTCAGCGATGGTAATGCCATTGAATGTCAAGGGGAGATGGTTAGATTCTCTCTTGTTGGAGATGGTCATTGCCTGGCACTTGTGTGGCGCAAATGTTACTTGCCACTTATCAGCCCAAGCCTGGATATTGTCCAGGTCTTGCTGCATTTCTACACGGACTGCTGCCTTGATGACAAGGGCAGTCACTCACCTAACTTCTTGAGTTCAGCTCTTTTGTCCATGTTTGAACCAAGGCTGTAATGAGGTCAGGTGCTGAGTGGCCCTGGCGGAACCCAAACTGGGTATCTCTGAGCAGGTTATTGCTAAGCCAGTGCTGCTTGATGACACCTTCCATCACTTTGCTGATGATTGACAGTAGACTGATGGGGCGGTAATTGGCCGGGTTGGACTTGTCCTGCTTTTTGTGTACAGGACATACCTGGGCAATTTTCCACATTGCAAGGTAGATGCCAGTGTTGTAGCTATACTGGAACAGCTTGGCTAGTGCCGCGGCAAGTTCTGGAGCACAGGTGTTCAGTACTATTGCCGGAATATTGTCAGGACCCATAGCCTTTGCAGTATCCAGTGCCTTCAGTCGTTTCTTGATATCACGCGGAGTGAATCGTTTTGGCTGAAGTCTGGCATCTGTGATGCTGGGGACTTCAGGAGGGGGCCGAGATGGATCATCAACACGGCACTTCTGGCTGAAGATTGTTGCAAATGCTTCGACCTTATCTTTTGCACTGTGTGCTGGGCTTCCCCATCATTGAGGATGGGGATATTTGTGGAGCCACCTCCTCTAGTTAGTTGTTTAATTGTCCACCACCATTCACGGCTGGATGTGGCAGGACTGCAGAGCTTAGATCTGATCCGTTGGTTATGGGATCGCTTAGCTCTGTCTATTGCATGCTGCTTATGCAGTTTGGCATGCAAGTAGTCCTGTGTTGTAGCTTCACCAGGTTGACACCTCATTTTGAGGTATGCCTGGTGCTGCTCCTGGCATGCCCTCCTGCACTCTTCATTGAACCAGGGTTGGTCTCCTGGCTTGATGGTAATGGTAGAGTGGGGGATATGCTGGGCCATGAGGTTACAGATTGTGGTTGAGTACAATTCTGCTGCTGCCGATGGCCCACAGCGCCTCTTGGATGCCCAGTTTTGCATTGCTAGATCTGTTTGAAATCTATCCCATTTATCACGGTGATAGAGCCAAACAACACGATGGACAGTATCCTTAATGTGAAGGCGGGACTTCGTCTCCACAAGGACTGTGCGGTGTTCACTCCTACCAATACAGTCATGGACAAGAAGCATCTGCGGCAGGCAGATTGGTGAGGACAAGGTCAAGTATGTTTTTACCTCTTGTTGGTCTCCCACCACCTGCCGCAGACCCAGTCAGCAGCTGTGTCCTTTAGTACTCGGCCAGCTCGGTCACTGGTGGTGCTACCGAGCTACTCTTGGTGATGGACATTTGAAGTCCCCCACCCAGAGTACATTTTGTGCCCTTGCCACCCTCAGTGCTTCCTCCAAGTGGTGTTCAACATGGAGGAGTACTGACTCATCAGCTGAGGGAGGGCAGTAAGTGGTGATCAGTAGGAGGTTACCTTGCTCATGTTTGACCTGATACCATGAGACTTCATGGGGTCCGGATTCGACGTTGAAGACACCCAGGGCAATTCCCTCCCTACTGTAGACCACTGTCCAGCCACCTCTGCTGGACAGTGATTGCAGTGTCTGGGACATTGTCTGTAAGGTATGATTCCGTGAGTATAACTATGTCAGGCTGTTGCTTGACTCGTCTGTGGTACAGCTCTCCCAACTTTGGCACAAGACCCCAGATGTTAGTAAGGAGGACTTTGCAGGGTCGACAGGACTGGGTTTGCCGTTTTTGGTGCCCTAGGTCGATGCCAGGTGGTCCGTCCGGTTTCATTCCTTTTTATTGACTTTGTAGCGGTTAGGTACAACTGAATGGCTTGCTAGGTCATTTCAGAGGGCATGCACATTGCTGTGGGTCTGGAGTCACATGTAGGCCAGACCAGGTAAGGATAGCAGATTTCCTTCCCGAAAGGACATTAGCGAACCAGATGGGGTTTTACAACAATCGTCATTCATCATTAGACGAGCTTTTAATTCTAGATTTATTAATTAAATTCAAATCCCACCTTCTGCTGTGGTGGGATTCGAACCCATGTCACCAGGTCTCCGGGTTACTAGTCCAGTGATAATACCACTACACCACCGCCTCCTGCTGCTATTTCTTATGTTCTTATACTGATGACACATAAGATAGGCAGCATTGTATGCAGTGTAGATGGAAGTGTAAAGTTACAACAGGATAGTGATCTTTAAAAGTGAAATTACTGGTAGAAAAGGCCGTAAGAAAGACATATGGGAACTAGAACAATATAACGAGAAGCCAATTAGTGATCAAGCTATTTTACATCTAGTATTGTGTAATGAGCTAGGGTTATTTAGCCATCATATAGTACAGGATCCTCATGGGAAGAGTGATCATAATTATTATGAAAGTGCTTACTTTTAATATTTTTGAGGACTCATGTTTTAGCATTGTGGAAATGGAATCATTTGGAGGACTGTACTGATTCCATAGATGCTGGACCTTGTTTCTTTAAAAAAAGTCACTGGAAGGACTTGAGCTTTCAGTTTAAAAACAACCCTTACTGGATGTCACATGCCTTAAGATAAATAAACAACAACAGCCTTGGAGACTAGGGTGGATTGTTTACAGAGGAATAACATGTCAAGATTTATGGTGGTCAAGAGTTTGTTTCGTTTTGGATTGTTTTGACTCAGTTGGGGGGGGGGGGGGAGGTGTCAGCTTGCTAAGAGAGAAGACACCAGTTCATCCCGTCTCCACCTCTCTGAGAAACCCTGAGAATCCAGTGTGTGATATCTGAAATCCATGATGCTGCATTTCTGCTGGAAAACCTGCCAGACTAATCCTCAACGTCGTCTGAAGAGAACTGCCTCAGAAAGGTCCCAGTGACAGCCGTCTACGTTTATTTGGGATACCAGAATAAAGGGACAACTGATTTTCTATATCTTCTCCTTTTCCTTCTAGAATTAACAAGTATTTGGCCAAAATACTTTTTTGTAAAGAGATCTCTGCAGAGAAAACCTCTTTATTTTTTCTTTAACCAGTATGTGCATGTGTGTTGGTCTGAATTAAGGGAACTTTCATATTTCAATCTGTTAATGTTTTGCATCTTTACTGAATATGTCTTGTTTTATAATTTAATAATTTTGTTTTTTATTAAAGAAACCTGGTTGGTGAATTTTATTCTGAAATGAAAAGAGTATATAATTGTCCATATTGGTAACTGGGTAAACATTTAAATATATGTTGTGACCTGTGGAGAAGTGGAACTAGAGAAAGACAGCATACTCCTCCCACCTCGGTCGTAACATAATTGGGGGTTTGTCCGGTGTAAGATCTGCTAAGAAAGGGGTGTTTTATACTCCCTTCGAAGGTGGGAACAGATTTGGCAGCACAACAGTTTGTTGTGAATCAACTTTATTGAGATAAAGGTAAGGACAAGTTTGTTAAGTTTTCTGATAAACCATAGTCGCAAACTCAGGCAGTAATTAACAGTCTAACACAGATGCTACCTGTATTAGAGACTGGATGGCAAAGCGCATGACTAGTTTCTTTTGCAGTAGCGGTCTTCAAGTTTCCCTTGTCAGTCTCTCTCTGTCTCGTCTCTCGTCGTTGTTGTTGTTCTCTGCCATATAGTATCAAAGACAGGACTCCTTTTATCCTGGCAGCTTTCCAGTTAACCTTCCCTCCCTTCCAATCAGTGATTAGTCTTGTATTAAAGGATGCCTTTCTTAACCAACCAAGGATCGTTTTGTGATGGTTGCTAACCTTTTGGATTTGCGCAAGTAGTACCCATTTGTGTTGACTACTTTATCTCAACAATTTTACATTTCGAGGATGCCTTTCTCACTATGAGATAAATCTATGCAGAAGCTGTTTACACAGTCTATTCTCAAGGTTTTGGCTCCCTTTGGCTGCAAGTAAGCATTTTAAAACTTGACAATCTCCCAGAATCCCACGGCCGTGACATCTTGTCTATACTGTGCCCGATTTCCTACGTTTTTCCACTTTACCATACTACAAAGAAGGGTTCTAATAAAGCTGAATGTTAGTTTATGATAAGTTAGTTTTTTTTAGCTAGATTTTAACAATTAGTACGCTGGTTAGTAACTTTTAGTAACCTAATAATCTTACACTGGGATAACCCAAAGCTGACAATGTGCCATTGTAAGTGAGGTAATAATAAATGAAAAGGGGAAAAGGAAAACGCCAGGTTTCTTGTGCATTAGAGTAAAATTTACACTACCAGAATGGCTTTGTCAGTTGCTACGACCTTTCTGGGGAGGGAGGCATGATCCCTGAGTGATTTGAAAAACTTACCCATGACTAGGCCAAAAGAATTTGCAGAAAAGTTGGAGTTAGAGTTAAAACCAGGAGCTAAGAAAGCAGACATAATTGAGGTAGTAGTACAGCATTTGAAATTGGAAGAAGGAAAAGGCAATCCAGATGGTAGTTCAGTTGAATTAATTAGAATTCAGTTGCAGATGAAGCAGCTTGATCAAGACAATGAAATGAGAAAACTTGAACCACAGTTTCAAAAGGAAAGAGCAGAGAGGCAAGAGAGAGAAAGGAGCGAGAAAGGGAATTAAGAGTAAAACCAGCTGGAATTAAAACAAAAGGGTGGCCATGACTCGGGACCCAATGGAGACCTGCTTAAATTTGTGCAAGCCCTCCCAAAGTTTGAGGAAAGGGATGTCGTGGCATTTTTCATTTCTTTTGAAAGGTAGCTAGACAGATGAAGTGACTGAAGGAAAGCTGGTCACTGCTCGTGCAAAGCAGGTAGGAGCCGGAGTAGGCCATTCAGTCCATCAAGCCTGCTCCGCCATTCAATACAATCATGGCTGATCATCCACTTCAGTGCCTTTTTCCCACACTATCCTCATATCCCCTTATGTCACTGATGGGCTGAGCTCATGATGTTTATACTATGCTTTGAGAAGGTCTCTGCAGATTATGAGATGGCAAAAAAGGCTATTCTCGCTGTTTATGATTTAGTCCCTGAGGCTGACAGGCAGAAATTTCGGAATCTCCAGTAACAGCGTGGGCAGACTTATATAGAATTTGAGAGGGTAAAGCAAATTAATTTTGATCATTGGGGGTGTGGACACTAAAGGTAGAGACCACGTATGAAACCCTTAGGCAAATAATTCTTCTGGAAGATTTTAAGAATTAGCTCCCTCCCTTAGTAAGAACCCATGTAGAGAACCAGAAGGTTTCAACAGCCAGACAGGCAGTTGAGATTGCTGATGATTACGAGCTAGTTTACAAGCCCAAACCCTTTTCCATCACCCCCACAAACCCGAGAAAGATAGAAGTGGGAGGGTTAAAGGAAGGCAAGTAGCCAGGGACAAGAAGGGATAGCTGGGAACGTCCCGAGATCTCCTGCTCAGGCCAGAAAGGAAGGTGCTGAAAGTGGAAGTGAGGTTCACAAACCTAAGTGTTGCCATTACACCTTTGTGCAGAATAAACCCATGGGAACTACTGGGGTATACAAGGCTAATGCAGTGAAAGGGGCCCTGACTGAGAATGCAACAGAGCAAGCTATAGCTCTGACTGCAGCTGTATGGCCAAGAACGAAAAACGCTGAGTGTGGGGGATATGAATAAGATATGAGAGTTATAGGGAATTCTTGTCAAAAGGAAAAATAACTCCTTATCCCTCGAGAGGCAGGTAAACCTATAGTTATACTTAGGGATACAGGAGCAACCCAAACTCTTTTGCTAGGGAAAGGCATAACTTTTCCATCAGAGAGCACACTGAATGCCAAGGCTTTAATGGTATCGGCGGGATGTATATGCCCGCACCTTTATATCTGGTGCATCTGGAGTGGGAGCTGGAACGGTAATCGTAGGAGTTGCCCATAGTTTGTCTGTAGACGGAGTTGACCTGGCCGGAGCAAAGGTAGTAGCTTCTCCAGTAGTTGCGGAAAGACCAAGTGAAATCAGAGACCGAGCAGTTGCAGGGAAAGGTTCCAGGAATTTTTCCTTCATGTGTAGTGACCTGAGCAATGGCTAAACACTTCAATTGTCAGAGGTAAAATTGGCACCATGGTCAGATAGCCGAATATCTGAAACTTTCTTTGGGGATTTGGATGATCCAAAGGAAATATCTAATAAGTCTTCTCTGATCAAGGCCGATCCAGAGTTAAGTAAAGTCGCACAATTGGCTCCAACGGAAGCTGAAGCAAATGGTGTTCCAGAAGGCTACTATATTAAAAATGTGATTCTGATGAGAAAGTGGAGACCTGCCCACAGACCTACTCTTCATCTGTGTTCACTATGGAGAAGGACGATGTAGGTGTAGAGATCAGGGAGGGGGATTGTGATATACTCAAACAAATTAGCACTGAAAGGGAGCAGGTTTTAGCGGGCTTAAAAGTGGATAAATTCCCAGGCCCAGATGAGATGTATCCTGGGCTGTTATGTGTGAGGCAAGGGAGGAGAAAGCAGGGGCTCTGACATAAATTTTCAAATCCTGTTTGGCCACAGGAGAGGTGCCAGAGGACTGGAGGACAGCGAATGTGGTACCATTATTCAAGAAGGGTAGCAGGGATAAACCAGGTAATTACAGGCCGGTGAGTCTAACATCAGTGGTAGGGAAACTAGTGGAAAAAATTCTAAGGGACAGGATTAATCTCCACTTGGAGAACAGGGATTATTCAAGAATAGTCAGCATGGCTTTATCAGGGGGAGATCATGTCTAACAAACTTGATTGAATTTGTCAAGGAGGTGACTAGATGTGTAAATGAGGTAGTTGAGTAGTCTACATGGACTTCAGTAAGGCTTCTGATAATGTCCCGCAGGGGAGATTGGTTAAGAAGGTAAGAGCCCATGGGATCCAGGGCAAATTGGATTCAAAATTGGCTTAGTGGCAGGAGGCAGAAGGTGATGGTCGAGGGTTGGTTTTGCAATTGGAAGCCTGTAACCAGTGGTGTACCGCAGGGATCGGTGCTGGGACCCTTGCTGTTTGTAGTGTACATTAATGATTTAGACATGAATATAAGAGGTATGATCAGTAAGTTCGCAGATGACACGAAAATTGGTGGTGTCGTCAATAGTGAGGAGGAAAACCTTAGATTACAGGACGAAATAGATGGGCAGAGCAGTGGCAAATGGAATTTTAACCCTGAGAAGTGTGAGATGATGCATTTTGGGAGGACTAACAAGGCAAGGGAATATACAATGGATGGTAGGACTCTAGGAAGTACAGAGGGACCTTGGTGTACTTGTCCATAAATCACTGAAGGCAGCAGTTCAGGTAGATAAGGTAGTTAGGAAGGCATATGGGATACTTGCCTTTATTAGAATAGAATATAAGAGCAGGGAGGTTATGGAGCTGTATAAAACACTAGTTAGGCCACAGCTGGAGTACTGTGTACAGTTCTTGTCGCCACAGTATAGGAAGGATGTGATTGCACTGGAGAGGGTGCAGAGGAGATTCACCCGGATGTTGCCTGGGCTGGAGCATTTCAGCTCTGAAGAGAGACTGGATAGGCTAGGGTTGTTTTTCTTAGAGCAGAGAAGGCTGAGGGGAGACCTGATAGAGGTATACAAAATTATGAGGGACATGGATAGAGTAGATAGGAAGAAACATGCTTCCTTAGCAGAGGTGTCAATAACCAGGGGGCATAGATTTAAGGTAAGGGGCAATAGGTTTAGAGGGGATTTGAGGAAATATATTTTCACCCAGAGGGTGGTTGGAATCTGAAAGGGTGGTAGAGGCAGGAACCCTCACAACATTTAAGAAGTATTTAGATGAGCACTTGAAACGCCATAGTATAAAAGGCTACGGGCCAATTGCTGGAAAATGAGATTAGAATAGATAGGTGCCTGATGGCATGGACACGATGGGCCGAAGGGCCTCTTTCTGTGCTGTATGACTCTATGACCTGCGGACGAAGAATGGACAGTAGTTCACCACATAGTGGTACTGCCCAAGTATCGTTAGGAAATAATAAGGATAGCCCGTGAAATTCCAATGGCAGGACCTGTGGGGATCTGGAAGACCCAATCATGTATAAGTTGACATTTTTACTGGCCAGGTCTTTACCAGGACATGATGCATTTTTGTAAAACGTCCCAGTTTGTGGGAAAACTGCAACCTGCCATAAAACCGACACCTCTAATTCCCATAACAGTTTTTGGGGAGCCATTTCGTACAATTTTGTTGGTAGACTATGTAGAACCTTTACAAAAAAAAAAGCAGGACATCAGTATATACACACTATTGTGGATATGGCTCCTCAGTTCCCAGAGGCCATTCCCTTGAGGACAATTTCTGCTAAGGTAGTGGTAGAGACGTGAACTCAGTTCTTCACTCTATGGATTACCAATTGAGATTCGGTAAGATCAAGGTTCCAATTTTATGTCTAAAATTTTTCAGGAAGTTGAGTAATCTGGGTATAACACAGTTAAAGTCTTTAGCCTACCACCCACAGACAAAAGGAGCTTTAGAACAGTACCATCAGACCCTCAAAATGATAATCAGGGCATACTGTCATGAATATCCCCATGATTGGGATAAAGGGCTGGAATTTATTTTGTTTGCCACTAGCGATTCACCTAATGAGTCTACTGGCTTTAGTACTTTTGAGTTAATTTATGGACATGAGGTAAGAGTTCCTCTAAAACTAATCAAAGAAAAGTTTTTAGAACAGAGGGTTGAATCTTCCATGTTAGATTATGTATCCGTGTTCCTGGAGTGGCTCACGAGAGCCTGTAAAGTAGCTCAGTTGAAAGCATGGTTCAGTGGACCATATAGAGTAGTCAAAAGGATTGGTAAATTATTTGATTGACATCCCAGATCACCGAAAAAGAATTGGCTGTGTCACATCAATTTGTTGAAACAATATCACTGCCGGGAGGATGATAAGCAAGGCAGTATGTCAGGTATCAGGGACAGATGAATGACGAAAGGGATAATGAGGATGCGGCAGAAGGAGGCCTGTACAATTCTCAAATCGAACCTCCTACTATCCGGTTAGCTAATACTGATTTGTTAGGGAGATTAGACACTATGGTTTCATATTTAGATGCAGAACAACGAGAAGACCTAACAAGGCTACTCACAACATTTAAAGGAGTCTGTAGGGACAAGCCAGGATGTACAACCTTAGCCACACATAATGTGATGTCGGGGAATCCTCTCCGATAAAACAGCATCCTTATCGCTTAAGTCCAGAGAAACAGGCCCAGGTGGAAGCAGAAAACAAGAACATGTTGGAAAACCACCTAATTGAACCCAGTCAAAGCAACTGGAGTTCCCCAGTCATGTTAGAGCCTAAACCTGATGGTTCAACTAGATTTTGCACAGGCTACAGAAAAGTTAATGCAGTAACAAAGGTAGATTCCTATCCAATTCCTTGCTTGGAAAACTGTATTTACAGTTGGCAGTGCCATGTTTCTTACAAAAATAGATTTGTTAAAGGGATATTGGCAGGTTCCTTTAACACCCCAAGCTAAAGAAATATCAGCCTTTGTCACACTGGACGGTCTTTTCCAATGAAGAGTGATGCCATTTGAGCTAAAAATGCACCAGCAACTTTCCAGAGACTAATGAACCAAGTGGTAGCCAGTGTTCCTAACTGTGTGTGGTTTACCTTGATGTGCTGGTATATAGTGACAGTTGGAAGGACGACTTGGAACAAATAGAAGCTCTATTTAGAAAATTGCAGCCGGCTGATTTGGTGGTAAACCTTGCCAAAAATGAACTTCCAAAAGCGAGTAACCTACCTCGGGCATATAGTAAGGCAAGGACAAGTGTTGCCAAGAACAGCAAAGGCACAATCATTGATGGAGTTCCCTGTCCCTAAGACTAAACAGGAAATCATGAGGTTTTTAGGGATGTGTGGTTTCTACCTCCAGTTTGTACCAAGTTTTGGCACACTGTAGCTGCTCCACTGATGGATTTGCTACAAAAATAGAAAGTCAATATAGTGTGGTCAGGAGAATGCCAAGCATCCTTTGAGAGGCTAAAAGCCATTTTAATCAATGAACCAGTGTTGGCTGCCTCAAATTTCACTAAGCCCTTCAAGGTAGCAATTAATGCTAGTGACCTGGGGGTCACTAATACAAGAGGATGAAATGGGCATAGAAAGGCCAGTGGGATACTTTTCCAATAAGTTAAATCAACACCAAAAGAGATTCTCAACAGCGGAAAAGGAAACCCTAGGCTTACTGCTAGCATTAAGCATTTTGAAGTATATGTACACCACGACTATAGAGAGACACTGGTATATACTGATCATAACCCCCTAGCCTTTGTGGAAAAATTCAAAAAACAGAATGCCAGACTATTTTGATGGAGTTTACTATTGCAGCCCTATCACTGAAAGATTATTCTCATTGCAGGGAATAATATAATTGCTGATTTGTCTAGAATTTAATTTGGCTTTGAGTTCTGAGTACAAAGATGGTACAAAGCAGAACTGTGTTAGTTACAGGTAAAGAGTGAATGAGAATGTGTGTAAATGTGTTTTAATTTTTTTCCCATCGTCTTTTTTTTCTACTCTTTGTAATGAAACGTATTTTAAAATGGTGTTTCATTCCTCCAGGAGTGGATGTGTTATGAAAGTGCATCCTTTTTTAAATATCATGAGGATTTGTGTTTTAGAGTTGTGCAAATACATTAATTTGGAGGACTGAACTGATTCCATAGATGCTGGACCTTGTTTTTTTAAAGAAAAAAAGTCACTTGAGCTTTCAGTTTAAAAACAACCCTTACTGGATGTCACATGTCTTAAGCTAAATAAACAACAGGAGCCTTGGTGGCTGGGGGGGGAGTTGGTTACGGAGTAGTGACATGTCAAGGTTTATGGTGGTGAAGAGTTGGTTTCATTTTGGATTGTTTTGACTCAGTTGGGGGTCAGCCTGCTAAGAGAGAAGACACCAGTTCATCCTGTCTCCACCTCTCTGAGAAGCCCTGAGAATCCAGTGTGTGATAGCTGAAACCTCTGATACCGCATTTCTCCTGGAAAGCCTGCCAGACTAATCCTTGACGTTACCTGAAGAGAACTGCTCCAGAAAGATCCCAGTGACAGCCATCTTTGTGTATTTGAGATGCCAGAATAAAGGAACATCTGATATCATTTCCATATCTTCTCTTTTTCCTTCTAGAATCAACAAGTATTTGGCCAAAGTACTTTTTTGTCTTTTTTGTAAAGAAATCTCTGCAGAGAAAACCTCTCTTTTTTTTTTCTTTAACCAGTGTGTGTGTGTCTGTGTTGGGCTAATTTAAGGGAACTTGCATATTTCAATCTGTGTTCATGCTTTGCATCTTTACTGAATAAGTCTTATTTTATAATAAATTAATGTTGTTTGTTAAAGAAACCTGGTTGGTGAATTTTATTCTGCAATAAATAGAGTATATAATTGGCCATATCGGTAACTGGGTAAACATTTAAATATATGTTGTGACCCATGGAGAAGTGGAACCAGAGAAAGACAGTGCACTCCTCCCACATCTGTCGTAACGTAATATAGAATTTCATATAAGAGTGTGATGTCAAGTCTGAAACTAAGGTTTAAGTTTAAACAAAGTCAATTATGCAGGCGTGAGTTGGCTAAAGTAGATTGGGAAAGCAGACTAATAGATATGATGGTGGATAAACAATGGTAATATTAAAAGAAACAATTCATAATTCTCATTGAATATACATTCCCTTGAGGAACCAAAACTTCACTGCAATAGTAGTACAGCTTTCTAACTAAGAAGTTCAGGGTAGTGTTACGGTCAAATGAGGAGGGATTGAAGCGCTTTCCTCTTTTCCCTCTCCTTGTTTGACCACAACAGGTTTAATTCTTTCTTTAAAGTGGATGTACTGGCCAATTCAGTAGGTTTTTGATTACTTGCTATGATCATAACAAGAACCAATCGGACACGTTTTCTTGAGTGAACAGAGAAAGAGGTTAACTTTATTGTACCTAAACCGAACTATAAAAATAATAAACAATACGCAACTTTCACACTCACGCGGACACTAGAAGTTTACACACACACACAAATAGATTGCAGAGTGGGCACAGGTAGATTGGTTGAGTTAGAGTCCATAGGAGAAAAGGTATACAGTCTGTGGAGTTTGGTGATTCGGCTGGCTTCTAGCTGAGGCATTTAGTTTGAAGAGGTGGATGACTGGTTCGGTGAGTCTCTTGGAGATAGCAATGCGGATGATTTCCTCCAATGAGGTTTCTATTTATAGCTGGAGTACACAAAGTTGGTCAGTCAGCAGGCAGGATTTGAAAGCTTTCAAGCTGGAATGGAAAGAGAGTGAGAGAGGGATCCCCTCTTAGGATCTGCTTATGTCAGAATCCAGTTGCTTCTCTGCTGCAGAGAAAAGCACCAGCTTAAAAACCACAGGTGGGGAGGGGCTTGTCACATGATAGTCACTCAGTGATTCAAACACAGCAGTTAGTAGTATTTTTCTGCTTGCTGAAAAGAACAGGTCGTTCCTTTAAACTTCCTGGGTCTTGGTTCTTGCTGGGAAATGCAGACTTTTTGTCTCCCTCCTCACAAGCATTGGAGTGTAGGATACAATGTTGCAAACTAGGTGACCATCCTAAGCTTTTCTTTTTTTAAATGTGTGTGTTAAAAAAATAAATTCAGATCTCCAGTCAGTGGATTAAAGAAAATTATCATTCAACAAAGTCATTGTCATAACAATAGTATTAGATTAAAAGTAGTTTACAAGGTTGCCATGAAGAGCAAAGGTGTGCAAAGGAAACCCGATCCCAGTCTGAATGCCGGATCCGGAAGCCCAACGTGACTTGGCCCGAATCCGACAGATGTCGGATCCCATCGGGGTCAGGTTGGGTAGCAGGCCTTTACATTAGTACATGGGTAAAGGCCTGCTACCCGACCCAATCCCGACAACATGTGTCGGGTTCAGGCCGGGTCATGTCGTACTTCTAGGTCTGGCATTTGGGCTCGATCGGGTTTCCTTTGCACACCTTTAAGGAAGAGTAGTTAGCCTGAGGATTGGAAGGGTTATAAAAATCTGCAAAGGATGACCAAAAATTGATAAAGCTGGAGAAATTAGAAAATAAGTAAACTAGGAACAAATTTTAAAACAGATTTCAAGAGCTTTTACAAATAAGTAAAAAGGAAGAGATTATTAAAGTAAAGAAGGGAGAGAGAAAACTGGGAACTATAGGCCAGCTAGGCTGATGCCAATAGTAGGGAAAATGCTAGAATCAATTATTAAGGACGTGGTAGCAGGCCACATGGAAGATCACTATAATGAGGCAGAGTCAACATGATTTTATGAAAGGGAAATGATGTTTGCCAAATTTATTAAGAGTATTTAGAGGGTGTAACTAGCAGGGTACATAAGGGGGAACCAGGGATATAGTATAGTTGGGTGTTCAGAAGGCATCCAATAAGGTGCCACACAAGATAACAGCTTGTGGGATTGAGCATGGATTGAAGATTGGTTAACGGACAGAAAAGAGAGTAGACTCGTAGGATAAATGAGTTATTTCTGGGTTAGCAACCTGTAACTAATGGAGTGCTGCAAGGACCAATGCTTGGACTCTGCTATTTACAGTCTCTCAAAGACCCAAATGAGGGGTTTTGAGTATAACATATCCAAGTTTGTTATTGATACAATGCTGAAAGATCAAAAACAATGTAGGAAGAGAGTGGCAAAGGAATATCGACTGGTTAAGTGACTGGGAAAGATGGAGTATTATGTGGGGAGGTGTAAAATTATAACTTTGGTAGGAAGATTGGAAAATCAAGAATTTTTGTTTTTTAAAAGGTGAGAGACAAGTAGATGTTGATATCCAGAAGGATTTGGGAGTCCTTGGCTGGAATCTTTTGGACTTTTAAAAATCTCGAACATCGGGACCATTACCGGGTTCTGTTCCTGCTGGTATCCGAGGTCCGTCCCAGCGTGATCTTACGGGAGACAGCCAGTTAACAAGCTGCCTCCAGGAGCCTGGTCCAATTAGGGATGGCGGCCAGGTTCCATAGTTGGAAGGTGCGTTCAGCATAGCCTGTGGATATGGCCATCGGCCACCTTTGCAGTGAAGCCAGCAGGAGCAGTGCCACAGAGGTGCCTTCAGTAAGAGGGCCTTGCCCCTAGGAAAAGCATCTGGAGGCGGGAATACATTGGGGAGCTGACCCAACATGCTGCTTTCTAAATTGCCATGCTCCACCACCCCAAATTCCAAAACTGCCTCCACAAGGCTGGGATAATTCTGGCCCTTGTACGTGAATTATAAAGTTAACATGCAGAGACAGGAAGCAATTAGAAAGGCAACTGACATATTAGCTTTTATTGCAAGAGGGTTGGAGTTTAAAAGTAAGAAAGTCTTGGTGCAGTTATATAGGGCTTTGGTGAGACCATACGAGTACTGTGTATAGTTTTGGTTTCCTTATCTAAGGAAGAATATACTTGACTGAGAGAGGTTGCAACAAATGTTCCTGACATAGGAGGCTGTCCTATGAAAAGATAGAGTAGAACGGGCTTATGTTTGCTGGAAAGTAGAAGAATGAGAAGTGAGCTCATAAATCGATAACTTTTTTAGGGGGCTTGACTAGGTAGATGCAGAGAGACTATTTTACCCTTTGGGGAGTCTAGAACTAGGGATAATAATCTCAAGATAAGGGGTTGGCCATTTCGGATGAGATGAAGCGAAATCTCTTCATTCAGAGGGTTGTGAATGTTTGTCACTCTCTACCTCAGGGAGTTGTAGATGGTCAGTTGATGAGTATTTTCAAGAGTGAGATTGATAGATTTTTGGACACAAGGCAATCAGGGGATATGGGATAGGGCAGGAAAGTGGAGTTAATGTAAATGTTTGGCCACAATCTTATTGAATGGCAGAGCAGGCTTGAGGGGGCATGTACCGTACTCCTCTTCCTGTTTCTCATGTTCTTATGAATCTGGGTTTTTGACACTGAAGCATTGAATTTAAAAAAACGAAATTATACTGAGTTTGCACAGGGTGTTGGTTAGATCACAATTTGAGTACTGTGTACAGTTCTGGGTATTGCCTTATAGAAAGTATATTGGAACCAAGAAAAGGGTACAGTGAAGATTTACTAGAATGATACCAAGAGTTCTGAAAGGTTTGAAAGGCTTTCCTTGGGACAGAGAAAGTTAGGACTTTCAAATCTATAAAGGTTTTGAGAGGATAACTAATGAAAGTTTCCACTGGTAATCGATAAGGGTATTAACAGTGTATGTGTGAATAAGAGGTACTGTAGCATAGTGGTTATAATACTGGACTAGCAATCCAGAGGCCTGGATTAATGATCTAGAGATATTAGCTCAGATCCCACCATGGCAACTGGGGAATTTAATTCATTAAATAAAGTCTAGCATAAAAAGCTAGTATCAGTAATGGTGACCATGTAACTACTAGATTGTCATAAAAACCTATCTGGTTCACTGATGTCCTTTTAGGAAAGGAAATCTGCCATCATTATCTGGCCTATATAGGACTCCAGTAATGTGGTTAACTCTTAATTTCCCTCTGAAATGGCCTAGCCAGCTACTCAGTTGTATTCAAGAAGACAGCTCACCACCACTTTCTCAAGGGTAATAAATACTGGCCTTACCAGTGACACCTACATAATGTGAATGAATAGAAAAAACCTGGATTTTCCATCTTCATACTAATTTCATTTAAACTAATTGAGTCAGAATACTTCAGCATTCCACTATTAATGTTTATGTATCTTCTCACTCAGATCCTGCTTCAAAGAATACTTTGTACACAAATTCCGTGCCATGCTAGGGAAGACGCGCTTAATTTTTCCAGGAGAACAGGTGAGTAGTGCAAAGACGTGTATTTGCTTCACAGAATGGTTATAGCACAGGAGGCCATTCGACCCGTCATGTCTGTGCCAGTTGTCTGCAAGAGCAACTCGCCTAGTTCCACTCCCCCACTTTTTCCTCGTAGTCCTGAAAATTTATTCTCTTCGGGTAATTATCCAATTCTCTTTTGAAGGCAAGGTAATTTCCTGGCAAATTTGTTCCTTTACATCTTTGCCACTAGTTGGCCTATAGAATACACCTAGCAATGTTTCTTAGCTGTAACCCAATAGATTAGCAGATCAACACACTCTGTATGTGAAGGCACACAACCTCCTTTGTACATGCTCACTGTGGAATTGGTTAACTTGAGAGGAGTTGCGATATTTTTGTCTGTTCCCTTCCACTTGAGTGCTGTGCAGAATGTTGGTGAGATGAGCCTCTGTGTTTTGTGTGTTCATCCACTTTACTCTTTAACATAAAGCAAAACCATGAAGAGATTGAAATTTTGGGGTGACGCAGTGGTTAGCACCGCAGCCTCACAGCTCCAGGGACCCGGGTTCGATTCTGGGTACTGCCTGTGTGAAGTTTACAAGTTCTCCCTGTGACCACGTGGGTTTTCGCCGGGTGCTCCGGTTTCCTCCCACCACCAAAAGACTTGCAGGTGATAGGTAAATTGGCCATTGTAAATTGCCCCTAGTGTAGGTAGGGGGTAGGGAATATGGGATTACTGTAGGGTTAGTATAAATGGGTGGTTCTTGGTCGGCACAGACTCGGTGGGCCGAAGGGCCTGTTTCAGTGCTGTATCTCTAAAAGAAAAAAAGAAAAAAAAGATTCTGTCCTTGACCTCTCTAGGACATCCTCTCTCTCCAGCACTGTAATGTACTCAATCAATACTGCTACCCCTCCTCCTTTCTTTCCTTCCCTATCATTCCTCAAAACCCTTGTAGCCAGGAGTATTTACTACCCAGTCCTGCCATTTTTGAGCCAGGTGACTTATCGCCACAACATCATATTTCCATGCAGCTATCTGCACCTGCAGCTTGCTAACCTTATTTACCACACTCCCTGCCTTATTTACCACACTCCCTGCGCAGTGCATGTACATGCATAAGTTAGACCTTATTACATTCCCTGTTACTCTGACCCCACTAATAATACCTTACTATTTCCTACTCTAGTGCTATCTGTCTCTCTCAATTCTCTGTGCAGCTTGGTTTTCTTCTCCAATATAACCTCCTGGTTCCCAAAACCCTACCAAATTAGTTTACACTCCCCAGTAGCATTAGCAAATCAGCCCGCAAGGACATTAAAACGTATTTTTATATATGAAAATATCCTAGTTCTGGATTTAAAATAATGAACTTTTTAATATACTGTCTAGGTTGAGGAGTTGATAAGCTGTTAATTTGGGAGTAGTGGTTATTACAGTTGAACCTGATGCTTTGCAGCAGGAGTTACTGGGATTATAATAAAAACAGAAAATGCTGGAAATACTTAGCAGGTCTGGCAGCAACTGTGGCGAGAGAAACAGAGTTAATGTTTCAGTCTGTGACCTTTCAACAGAAGTGGAATAAGTTAGAAATTTAATAGGTTACTGGATTGTAATTGGAGCTTATTTTCTGTAGCAAAGGAGTGCTGAGGAAAATTGTAATATTCCCACTGTCACCCCTTGCTGAATTCACCTGGTTTGGATTAGACTGGGGATCGAACCTGGGACCTACTTAGTCCATGAAAGACTAAATAGCCAGTGAATTTCCTACTGGGGAGCTCTACTACTGAACTTTGATATTACCAATGCATTTTTGTTTCTTTTAGCAAAAAGCTGTCACAGAAGCAATGGGCGCAATGGTACCTTTCAGTGCTGTAAATGTCTATGGTTTTATGTCGAATTGCTTTTTAGGTTGACAAACTGGAGATAAGCTCACTTCTGAGAAGTAAGTAGCATCTGCCGATCCTGAAATTATTAACCTAAGGCTAAATTGCCTGAAAGTGCTCTGCATTTGCGGAGCTGCTAGTTGATAGAACTTTGTAGGGTTAACTAGAATATTCTGTGTTTCCCTCCTTCATTTTTTTACCTTTATTTTTGTACAGGTCTTACTGGCATTATCAGGTGGTCCCACATCTAGTGCAATGCTTTGTCAGGTTCAAGAGGTACTGTATTACAATTAATATCAAGCTTACCTTGCTTTCTCAACAGTGGTTCACATATGTGGTAAATGATTAGCAATCATTAATATCTCAAGTACTGCATCGTTTGGTAAGATGCGTGGATGTGAATACAATAGTTTAAGTGCCATTAATCAATTTGTAAACCCAACAAAAATAAACTAACATTTTACATTTTTTTGTCAATTTAGTAGTATTTGTTACTGTTCTAGAATCATAGAATGTTTACAGCACAGAAGGCCGCCATTTGGCACATCAAGTCCGTGCCAACTCTGTGCAAGAGCAATTTAGCTAGTCCCACTCCCCCACCTTATCCCCATAGCCCTGCAATTTTATTCCCTTCAAGTGCTTATCCAATTCCCTTTTGAAAGCCACGCTTGAATCTGCCTCCACCACCCTCTCAGGCAGTGCATTCCAGATTGTAACCACTCACAGTGTAAGATGCTTTTCCTCATGTCGCTTTTGGTTCTTTTACCAATCACCTTAAATCTGTATACTCTGGTTCTTGACCCTTCCTCCATTGGGAACAGTTTTTCCCTATCAACTCAGTCTAGTCCCCTCATGATTTTGAACACCTCTATCAGATTTCTACTCAACCTTCTTGTTTATAAGGCGAACAACCCCCAGCTTCTCCAATTTATCCACATAGCTGAAGACCCTCATCCCTGGAACCATTTTTGTAAATCTTTTCTGCACCCCCTCGAAAGTCTTCATATCTTTCCTAAAGTGTGGTGCCCAGCGTTGGACACAAGACTCCAGTTGAGGCCTAACCAATGTTTTATAAAGGTTCATCGTAACGTCCTTGCTCTTGTACTCTATGTCTATATTTATAAAGCCCAGGATCCCATATGCCTTTTTTAACCACTTTCTCAACCTGCCCTGGAGCCTTCTACATATACCCGCAGGTCTCTCTGTTCCTGCACCCCCTTTAGAGTTGTACCATTTAATTTATATTGCTTCTCCTTGTTCTTCTACCAAAATGTATCACATCACACTTGTCTGCATTAAGTCTCATCTGCCACTTGTACGCCCATTCCACCACCCTGTCTATGTCCTCTTGAAGTCTATCACTATCCTCACAGTTCACAATACTTCCAAGTTTTGTGTCATCTGCAAATTTTGAAATTGTGCCCTGTACACCCAAGTCTAAATCATTAATATATACCAAGAAAAGCAGTGGTCCTAGTCCCGAACCTTGGGTAACACCATTGTATACCTTTGTCCGGTCCGAAAAACAACTGTTCGCTGTTCTCTGTTTCCTGTTAATGCTGTTTAGATTGGGTTGTATATTAAAAGGCAGTATTTCAATTATTGTTAGTGATGCAGAAATTTGATGCCGGTCCAGTATGCTGGGTTTCGTTTAGACTGAAGTTAACCATTTGCTGTTCCTGTTCATAGTACATTATTACTTTGAAGTCTTGATAGAAGAAATATAAAATTACCATTAATGATACAATTTAAACAACAGAAATTGCTTTCAAGAAATTTATATTGTACTGTTAAGCAAATAGATTGACAGTAGCAAAGTATAGTAATTGTTGTTTCTCTTTTAGGGTTTGTGTAGAGAGGCTGCAAAGAAGTTGCGTTTTTCTCCTGGGATAGTCCATATAGATGGTACAGTATTGCATAATGTCCGACATTTTAAGTAAAAGGACTAACTAGGACTAAAGAGAAAATAACATCAGAGAGAAAGATACAATATTTCAGTCACATCATTAGAGCAGAAGGTAGATAGAGACAATTTTTGGAAGGAAAGATTGATGGAAAACATAGAGGGAAGCAGAGGAGAAAATGGATGATGGATATAATGGACTGAATGCAGTTGGCCTATGCAGAATGTGTAAGGGCAGCACAGGACAGACAGAGGTGGAGATCCATGGCAACCAACCTTCTGGGAAGAAGATGACACCAAAGAACGAACGTAGTAAAAGGACATGGGTAGCTTTAGTTTCTTTCATTTCCATGACTGTCAGTTGAAATTGATGCAATATATACTGCACTTCAAAAAAAAAATCATTAATTATTGATAACGGTTCTGGTACTATGGAGCATCTGATTTTGTAGGGATATGGAAGGGATATTGATAGATTGGATAATAAAACAAAAAGTGGGTGCTGGAAATACACGGTAGGTCTGGCAGCATCTGTGGAGAGAGAAAAGAGTTAATGTTTCAGGTCTGTGACCTTTCATCAGAACTGGCAAAGGTTAGAAATGTAATAGACTTTGAGCAAGTGAAGAGGGGAGTGGGGGGAAGAAGACAAAAGGGAAGGTCTGTGATAGGGCGGAGGGCAGGAGTGAGTAAATGAAAAAGATGTCGTGGAACTAAAGGCAAAGGGAGTAGTAATAGCCATGGTAGAAGATAAAACATTTGTCCAGAGAGAGTGTTAATAGCAGAATAATGAACAGTTCTGTCCGAAAGCAAAAACGTGAAAAAACAGTTTAAGACCGGAACGTGGTTTAAAAAAAAATCAAAATGGTGGTCACAGTCTGAAGTTGTTAAACTCAAAGTTGAGTCCAGAGGGTTGCAGAGTGCTTAACTGGAAGACGTGGTGCTGTTGCTTGAGCTTGCGTTGAACTTCACTGGAGCACTGCATCAGGCCGAGGACAGAAAAGTGGGCGTGAGAGCAGGGCGGTGAATTAAAATGGCAAGCAACCAGAAGCTCGGGGTCATGCTTCTGGACTTGGCAGAGATGTTCCGCAAAGCGGTCACCCAATCTGCGTTTGATCTCCCCAATGTAGAGGAGACTGCACTGTGAGCAGCAAATATAGTATACTAAATTGAAAGTAGTACAAGTAAACCGCTGCTTCACCTGGAAGGAGTATTTGGGGCCTGGGATGGTGTGGAGAGGAGGTAAAAGGGCAGGTGTTACACCTCCTGCGATTGCATGGGAAGGTGTCATAGGAAGGGGATGAGGTGTTGGGGATGATAGAGGAGTGGACCAGGGTGTCACGGAGGGAATGGCTCCTTTGGGAGCTGAAGGTGCCAGAAATGGTGGAGGATGATCCTTTGGATGTGGAGTCTCGTGGGGTGGCAAGTAAGGACAAGGGTAACCCTGTCGCAGTTCTGGGAGGGAGGGGATGGGGTGAGGGCAGAAATGCAGGAAATGGGTCGAACATGGTCGCGTGCCCTGTCAATTACAATGGGGGGAAATCCTCGATTGAGGAAAAAGGATGACATGTCAAAAGTACTGTTGTGCAAGGGCATATCATAACAGATGTGACAGAGACGGAGAAACTGGGTGAATGGAATGGAGTCCTTACATGCGGCAGGGTGTGAGGAAGTGTAGTTAAGATAGCTGTGGGAGTCGGTGGTCTTATAATGAATATTAGTGGACAGCCTATCCCCAGAAATGGAGACAGAGAAGTTGAGGAAAGGATGGGAAGTGTCAGAGATGAACCGGGTAAAAATTGGCAACAAAGTTGAAGTTTTCCAATTCAGGGCGAGAGCAGGAATAGGCACCGATGTAGTCATCAATGTACTGGAAAAAGAGTTGAGGGAGGGGCCTGAGTAGGACTTGAAAAAGGAATGTTGGACATACCCCACAAAAAGACAGGCATAACTAGGACCATACTTGACCTTGTCCTCACCAATCTGCCTGCCGCAGATGCTTCTGTCCATGACAGTATTGGTAGGAGTGACCACCGCACAGTCCTTGTGGAGACCAAGTCCCGCCTTCACATTGAGGATACCGTCCATCATGTTGTGTTGCACTATCACCATGCTAAATGAGATAGATTTCAACCTGATCTAGCAAAGCAAAACTGGCCATCCATGAGGCGCTGTGGGCCATCAGCAGCAGCAGAATTGTACTCATCCAAAATCTGTAACCTCATGGCCCGGCATATCCCCCACTCTACCATTACCATCAAGCCAGGAGACCAACCTTGGTTCAATGAAGAGTGCAGAAGGGCATGCCAGGAGCAGCACCAGGCATACCTCAAAATGAGGTGTCAACCTGGTGAAGCTACAACCCAGGACTACTTGCATGCCAAACTGCGTAAGCAGCATGCGATAGACAGAGCTAAGCGATCCCATAACCAACGGATCAGATCTAAGCTCTGCAGTCCTGCCACATCCAGCCGTGAATGGTGGACAATTAAACAACTAACTGGAGGAGGTGGCTCCACAAATATTCCCATCCTCAATGATGGGGGAGCCCAGCACATCAGTGCAAAAGATAAGGCTAAAGCATTTGCAACAATCTTCAGCCAGAAGTGTCGTGTTGATGATCCATCTCGGCCTCCTCCTGAAGTCCCCAGCATCACAGATGCCAGACTTCAACCAATTCAATTCACTCCGTGTGATATCAAGAAACGACTGAAGGCACTGGATACTGCAAAAGCTATGGGCCCTGACAATATTCCGGCAACAGTACTGAAGACCTGTGCTCCAGAACTTGCCGCGCCCCTAGCCAAGCTGTTCCAGTACAGCTACAACACTGGCATCTACCCTGTAATGTGGAAAATTGCCCAGGTATGTCCTGTGCACAAAAAACAGGACAAGTCCAACCCGGTCAATTACCGCTCCATCAGCCTACTCTCAATCATCAGTAAAGTGATGGACGGTGTCATCAACAGTGCCATCAAGCGACACATGCTTAGCAATAACCTGCTCAGTGACGGTCAGTTTGGGTTCCGCCAGGGCCACTCAGCTCCTGACCTCATCACAGCCTTGGTTCAAACATGAACAAAAGAACTGAACTCAAGAGGTGAGGTGAGAGTGACTGCCCTTGACATCAAGGCAGCATTTGACCGAGTATGGCATCAAGGAGCCCTAGCAAAACTGAGGTCAATTGGAATCATGGGGAAAAACCCTCCGCTGGCTGGAGTCATACCTAGCGCAAAGGAAGATGGTTGTGGTTGTTGGAGGTCAATCATCGGAGCTGCAGGACATCACTGCAGGAGTTCCTCAGGGTAGTGTCCGAGGCCCAACCATCTTCAGCTGCTTCACCAATGACCTTCCTTCAATCATAAGGTCAGAAATGGGGATGTTCGCGGATGATTGCACAATGTTCAGCACCATTCGTGACTCCTCAGATACTGAAGCAGTCCGTGTAGAAATGCAGCAAGACCTGGACAATATCCAGGCTTGGGCTGATAAGTGGCAAGTAACATTCGCGCCACACACGCCAGGCAATGACCATCTCCAACAAGAGAGAATCTAACCATCTCCCCTTGACATTCAACGGCATTACCATCGCTGAATCCCCCACTATCAACATCCTAGGGGCTACCATTGAACAGAAACTGAACTGGAGTAGCCATATAAATACCGTGGTGACAAGAGCAGGTCAGAGGCTAGGAATCCTGAGGCAAGTAACTCACCTCCTGACTCCCCAAAGCCTGTCCACCATCTACAAGGCACAAGTCAGGAGTGTGATGGAATACTCTCCACTTGCCTGGATGGGTGCAGCTCCAACAATATTCAAGAAGCTTGACACCATCCAGGACAAAGCAGCCCGCTTGATTGGCACCCCATCTACAAACATTCTCTCCCTCCATCACTGACGCACAGTAGCAGCAGTGTGTACCATCTACAAGATGCAATGCACCAAGGCACCTTAGACAGCACCTTCCAAACCCGCAACCTCTACCAACTAGAAGGACAAGGGCAGCAAATACATGGGAACACCACCACCTGCAAGTTCCCCTCCAAGTCACACACCATCCTGACTTGGAACTATATCGCCATTCCTTCACTGTTGCTGGGTCAAAATCCTGGAACTCCCTTACTAACAGCACTGTGGGTCTACCTACCCCAAATGGACTGCAGCGGTTCAAGAAGGCAGCTCATCACCACCTTCTCAAGGGCAATTAGGGATGGGCAATAAATGCTGGCATAGCCAGTGACGCCCACATCCCATGAATGAATTTATTAAAAAAAAGGACCCATGCGACTACCCATATCAACACCTTTAATTTGGAGGAAGTGAATAAGAGTTGAAGACGAAGTTCAACATGAGAACAAGTTCAGACAGGAGGACGAGGGTGGATGGAGACTGGTTGGGCCTCTATTCAAGAATGAAATGGAGATTCCTCAGACCCTCCTCATGGGGGATAGAGGTGTAGAGAGATTGGATGTCCATAGTGAAGAGGAGATGGTTAGGGCCAGGAAACTGGAGATTGTCGGTCTCTTGGATTTCGAATGCTGCTGATTGAAACCACAAACATTATTTTTACAATGCAGTTAATGTAATAAAACATTAAAGCACCACAGAATTTTATAAAAAATGTTTCTGAACAGTGGTGAGAAAAACATTGAGATTTTGATAAAAGACATGAACGAAGAGGTGAGCTTTAAGGGTTTTTGAAGGAATAGGGAAAGGTAGAAAGGCAATAGAGGGTTGGGGAAAAATTCTAGAGTATAGGTTTCAAATGGCTGAAGGCTGCGCTAATAATGGAGAGAGGGAAGAGGAATACAAAAACAAGACCAAAGTTAAAGAGCAGAGTAACGGAGCAGTGTGCTCATGGACATGCTTTTGAAATCAATGTTGTAGGATGACGAGCCATTGATGGTCAGTGAGTAATATTGGAGAAGGACAGACTAGGATGGGATGATAGACTTTCAGATGCACTGTAATTTGTGGCAGGTGGAACACAGCCAGTAAGGGAAGCATACAGACTGCAGCACAGAAATGGGCCGTTAGGCCCAGCTTGTCTATGCTGGCACTTATGCTCTCCATGAGCCTCCTCTCGCTTCAGCTAACCTTATCAGCGTATCTTTCTGTTTCTTTCTCCCTCATCTACTTATCTAACTTCCCCTTAAGTACCTCTATGCTATGTGCCACAACTACATCTTGTGGTAGCACATTCCACGGTCTTAACACTCTTTGGGTGAATTTCCTATTGGATGTATTAGTGACTATCTTATAGTTATGACCTCTAGTTTTGGACTCCCCCCACCCACCCACCCCACCCCCCAAAAAAAGTGGAAAATTTTTCTCTACATCTACATTCTCAAGCCCTTGCACAATCTTAAAGACTCCTATCAGAACCTTGTCTCTTCTGCTGAAAAGAGTCCCAGCCTGTTCAGCTTTTCCTGATAAGTATATCCTTTCAGTTCTGGTAACATCATTGTGAATCTTTTTTGCACCATCTCTAGTTCCTCTATATCCTTTTAGAGTAGAGCTATGCACAGTACTCTTAAGTGTGGTCTAACCATACTTCTACACAGGTTTAACATAACATCTGCCCTTTTCAATTCTGTCCTTCTAGAAATGAACCTCAGTGCTTGTTGCTACTTTGTGATTTGTGCATCTGTACCCATAGATCCCTTCACTCCTCTACCTCATTTAGATGCTTATTATCCAAGCAGTGTGTGCCTCCCTATTCATCCTGCCAAAATGTACATTCACATTTACCTATATTTAAATTCAATTGCCAATGACATGTCCAATCTGCAGGCTTATTAATGTATTGTATTTTGTTGCATTCTTCCTCACTATTTACTATACCACTACCCACATCCCTCAGCTCCCTCCACAAAATTTGGTGTCATCCGCAAATATTGAAATTGTATTTCTGATCCAGAGTCCAAATTGTTAATGTAAATTGAGAACAACAGTTGTCCCTGCATTGATCCCTGTGGAACATCACTTCCCACCTTTTGGCAGTCTGAGTAGCTACCCTTAATCTCTACACTCTGTTTTCTGTTTTGTCGCCAGCTTGATATTAATTCTGCTACTTGTCCCGAGATGTTCTGACCTTAGTAGTGAGTGTATTATCGAAGACCTTTTGAAAATCCAAATACATTTACTGCAATATGCTTGTCTACTCTTTTTGCTACTTCTTCAAAGAATTTAACAAGGTTGGTCAAGCATGACCTTTCCTTTCGATTTCCTTGCTGACTACTCTGTTATATGTTCTGTATCTCTTACATCTTTGAGTAACGATTCCATTATCTTTCCAACCATCGATATTGAACTAACTGGTCTGTAGTTCCCTGGACTTGTTTTAGCTCCCCTTTTAAATATAGGAGTAATGTTAGCTGTCTGTCAGTCTTCTGGCGCTATTTGCTTTTCTAATGAATTATATATATGTAATAGTGCCTCTACTAGCTCTTCCATAATCTTAATATGTGCAGGTGCAATCCATCCAGTGCAAGGGTTTTAGCCTTTCTAAGTTTGATTAGTTTATCAATTATCTCTTCCCTTTTAATATTGCATGATCTCATTATCTTTTTTGATCTTTTCAAATGTCTTGTCCACCTTGTTGGTTTCCCTGGTAAATCCAGAGGTAAAGCAGTTTTTCCATCATTATGTTATTATATGAGAGTTTATCTTGTGTATCCCTTGGTGGTCCTGTTCTATCCTATTCTTTTTTGTGTGTTTGTAGAATACTATTTTTTATATTCCTTGATAAATTTAACTTCCTTTTTGCTTTCCTTTTTTTTTTACTTCTTTCCTAACCTTTTTGTATTTCTTTTTGTCATCCTATCCTTTATTCTCTATTATGCATTGAGAAAAATTAAGTCGAACGAATTGAGGTAACGGCAGGCAATGTTGCAGAGGTGAAAATAGACGAGGAAAGCTACATTTGTGAATGTGTGTACATCAGCCCCTGCTGTCACATAGAAGGCAAATTGTTAATGTCTTTTCTTGTTTCACCTACAGAGGGAGCTGTGTGTGGAAGGAGTCTAGAAGAAAGACGGGCAACTTTATCACAGCTGGAAGGCATGTTCCAAGCTTCAGGATTCCCCTACCATATAGTCTATTTAGAGGAGGTAATTTTATTAAAATATCCTCAAAATTCTGACTGGGAGTTTTAGGAATGGAGCCAATAAGGTTTAATATCTTTATTTTAATCACAAGTGAAATTGATAGTTATTTAAAAGTTTTCGTTCTAACCTTGACTGCTTTTGTTCTGTAGGTGTTCAGGTTGCCTAATTCCATGTTGCAGAGTGTTTCCTCCAGTCCAGCAAGCCATCATGGTGAGAATTACAAAGAGGCAGTGGATGGTTTCCTACAAAAGCAGCGCGAGACGCAGATTCAGGCAGAGCAAAGACCTACAGTTATGGAGCAGTTGAATGTCACACATTCAGAAGAGCAGATTCAAACGAAACTTGCTCAACTCGATATCTGTGATCGTTTTAATAACGAGAATACTGGGAGCAGCTTCTCAGAAACTTCCACCAGTGGAAAATGGCCATTCATCTTGGCACAAACAGAGGCAATAAAGGAACTGTTTAGTTCAATAAAGACACTGACCGCTAAAGAGGAATTGCTGCAAACATTACGGTAAAAAGTAATCTCTGATGTTCCTTCATAGATCTTAATATTGTGCTTTTAAAATGAGATTATAACCTGCCCCAGTAATTCCCCCAATATGATGCATTTACTTGTACTGAACTTTCAGATTCTGGTATCCCATTTTATATACTTTACCTAGAATGGATTTTTGTAGTCAAAATCGCAGCAGAATTGTCCAGTGCTTTACCTGTTAGCAATAAAGTGTATCTCATTAAATCAATAAAAACAAGCATAGTCTCTATGCACTGGCATAATCTCATATTTTCATTTTGTACCTGATTATCATTGTCGTAGAAATTTACAGCACAGCAAGTGGCCATTTGGCCTGTTGTACCTGTGATAGCTCTTGAAAAGAGCTGTTGCGCTTAGTCCCATGCCCCTGCTTTTTGCCTGTAACCTTCAAAGTCATTCATTCTCAAATACCTGTCCAACTCCCTTTTTAAATTATTTATGGAATCAACTTCCACCACCTCTTCCGGTAGACTGTTCAAGATCCTGACAACTCTGTATGAAAAAAAATCTCCTCATCTTCCCTCTAGATCTTCCCTCTGGGTCACCTCTTAACCTTCTCTGTTCCCAGGAGAACTTTTCCAACCTATCCTTGTAATTGAATCGCTCATCCACCGGTAACATCCTGGTAAATCTTCTCTAGCCTTTCTAAGGCCTATTCTTCCTTCCTCTGATTCTGTCCTAAAACTGCTGACATTTGCATAGGGGTAGTTGCATGGTTGTAGATTCCCTTCTGGCGCATTGCTAAAGTGGCCAATCTTTTGTGAGCCTGGACATTGAGTATTAGTAAGCCTTACGTCCATGGGGATATTGCAGCTGAACTCAATCCATTCATAACTGAGCATTCATTCAAGTGCACTTTCAAATAGGATTGTTCAAACTGTGATAGGCAATTTTAAGATCCCACTTGCTGGTTCAAGCATCTTGTTGAACTATTCCTAGCAGCCAATCCAAATTAGAAGAGCTTGCATTTATAAAGTGCCTTTCACAGCATCAGGACATACTCGAAACGATCTAGAACCTATGAAATGCTTTTGTAAGTGTAGTCACTTTTTTGTAGTATAGGAAAATCGTAATGTCAAGCTTTAGTGATGTAGGTAGATGCCAACTGTTTCCTGCTGGTTTTACCTTTGTAAACATCCGGATAGCTAGGAAACCACAGTGCTACAGAGATGTGATGTTTACCTTGTTTACACTGACTGCAGTAGAAACCAAAGGCAACTATGACTGAAGCATTGTGAGCTTTATTCAAACTTTTTATTTTTATCTAGCTTTTGCATTAGAAAACTTGTGAAATTGGATCATTTTGACCAAGCTTTTGTATATGTGAATAGTTCATTTTTTCTGGTCTTTGTAGATTTTACATCTCTTAAACAAAAATACATTTCTCAACAGACATCATCTGCTCTTGTATACTGCAAGGATCAAAGGTTACACAAAAATAATGATGGGAGACAGCTGTACCCGACTGGCAGTAAAACTTCTGACTAATATTTCACTGGGACGTGGAGCCTCACTTGCTATTGATACTGTAAGGAGTAATGCAAACTACCTGTGTAAGATTAAAAAATAATTTGACAGTGATGGATCTGGGCTCTAATAATTGCAAAATACGTGTTAAACTATTATGAAAAGATAATTAAATTAATTAATTAACACACCATTTTATTTAAAAAGTACATTGAAAAACTTGTTGCATATTATGAAAGTGAGGCCATAACTGTTAACTAGGTTAGATTATGTTGTATGGAAGATTCTGAACAATGTGACAGATCCCATCATCTGAACTGTAAACTTGTATACAACAAACTACATTTGATGCCCCAAATAACCTAATATGTGACTTGAAGATAAAGTGTGTGGATTATTTTACATCCTGGCATGTCAATTAGATTATTTCTGTGTGCATTGCTGCTACTAGGTTGTTTTTTGTTCTATTGTAGCAACTATTAAAATGGTGGACAGAAGAAAAGCCTAATGAAAGAATAGATCTTTTTTGGAAAAAAGGATAACCACTCAAAGCCCTTATTAACCTGAGGTCATAAAAAAAATCATCATAAAATCTCTGGGTGACTAAATCATTAACTGGGAATATAAAACAGAATTTAGAGATTGCATTTCTTTTGGGAGATGCATTTCTGTAACTAAAAGTAACTACAGTAACTGGGTGCTGTAAGTTGTGCTGGGGTTGTGTATCTATAGAATACTTCATTTAGCACTATACAGAACTGATACATGGACATCGACTTTTTATTATAATGTAGGAAATAGTTTCCAAATATTATTTCTTTCTGAACACAGGGATTCTCAGATAATCGTTATGGAGATATAATGATTGTACGGCCGATGAGGGAATACTCGTCTAAAGAAATTGCTTTCTATAATAAACTTTTTGATGTTCCTAATATTTTCACCCCAGCAATAGATACAAAGGTAAGATGATTGATTGCACTTAATTGTTGCAGGTTGGTAGGTAAATTGGCCATTAGAAATTGCCCCTAGTATAGGTAGGTGGTAGGGAAATATAGGGACAGGTGGGGATGTGGTAGGAATATGGAATTAGCGTGGGATTAGTATAAATGGGTGGTTGATGGTCGGCACAGACTCGGTGGGCCGAAGGGCCTGTTTCAGTGCTGTATCTCTAAACTAAACTAAACTAAACATTCTGTCTGTTAGTTAGATCTGAGTATAATGTAGCAAAGCACATGTACGAAATGAGAGATGTGCGCTAATGTCTAATGACTTTCATTACCAGAAGGTAGTGTATTTTAGTATTTATTTGTGACACCCAGGAGAAAATATTCTGTATTTCAGTACAGTTTTGTCATGCAGTTTAAGACATTTCAAGTACAGTTAGGGATAGGAGAAGTAGGCTCATAGACGGCATAATTTTGAAATTAGCCTCTTATTTTTACTTCCTAACTACCCCACCTTCATATACTTGATCGTAACCCATTATTTCAAATAGATTACCACCTCTGTTAAAGTAGCAGAGGGATGTGGTTAGTGTTTATACAATACCTCAAACACAAACAGTAATTGCTAAGCTATTGTTGCTAGACCAGTGGGCAAAATTGCTTGTTACCTGGACTTTTTGTAGGACTTCTACTCAGAAAAAGAAGGCAACCAGCTATCATTGGATTAATGGAAACATATTTAAGTATTTAGAAATGCAACATGGATCTTACATCCTTTAATGTAGGTTTAATATTTGATAAATTTTGATATCTGAATCATTTAGAATCACAGCCCTACCAGTTCAGTAAGAAAAGAACAGAGTTTGAATGAAAGGTTACTTGTCTAACCATATAACAAAATCTACAATACTCTTTCTCAGACCAGTGATAAAGCTAGCATTCATCGACTGACTGAGAGTTTTGTGAACAAATTACAGACTGATTACCCATCCACTGTAAGCACTGTTTACAGGTAAGAATTGTGCTGCTTTCTGATTTGGATAAACGTATCTGTCTTAAGTAATAATGTCTTCCCAAACATTTTGAGAATGTGCAGTAAATTGTGCCAATGAAGAACAAAAGGAAATAGTGTGCTTTTCAACATGTTTCTGAACTATGAATGTTTTCCCACCCCAAGATTTTCTCTCCTTGTTACTCTTCCAAGGTTATGCACCCCCTTCATCAGAGTGAGTCAGGTAGCCTGCTTTTTTTTTTATTCGTTCATGGTATGCAAGTATCACTGACAAGGCCAGCATTTATTGCTCATCACTAATTGCCTTTGAAGGTGATGGTCAGTCATTTTCTTCAACTGCTGCAGTCCATGTGGTATAGTTACATCCACAGTGCTGTTGGGGAGGGAGTTCCAAGGTTTTGACCCAGCAGTGGAGAAGGAATGGCGATATAGTTCCAAGTCAGGATGGTGTGTGGCTTGGAGGGGAACTTGAAGGTGGTGGTGTTCCCATGTGCCTGCTGCCTTGTTCTTCTAGGTGGTATAGAACACAGGTTTGGAACGTGCTTTCGAAGGAGGCTGGGCGAGTTGCTGCAGTGCATCCTGTAGATGATGCACACCTCCGTCACTGTGCGTCAGCAGCGGAGGGAGTGAATGTTTAAAGTGGTGGATGGGGTGCCAGTCAAGTGGGTTGCTTTGTCATGGATGGTGTCAAGCTGCTTGAGTGTTGTTGGAGCCGCACTTATCCAAGCAAGTGGAGAGTATTCCGTCACACTCCTGATGTCCTTGTAGATAGTGGGCAGGCTTTGGGGAGTCAGGAGGTGAGTTACATGCCACAGAATGCACAGCTTTCTGCCTGCTGTTGTAGCCACAAATTTATACGGGTGGTTTGGTTAATTTTCTGAGGACGTTATTGGTGGGAGATTCAGCAACGGTAATGCCTTTGCATATCGAGCAGCGGTTAGATTCTCTCTTGATGGAGATGGTGATTGCCTGGCACCTATATGGCACGAATGTTACTTGCCACTTGTCAGCCACACCTGAATGTTGTCCAGGTCTTGCTGCATGCAGGCATGGACTGCTTCATTATCTGAGAAGTTACAAATGGAACTGAACATTGTACATTCATCAACGAATATCCCCACTCTGACCTTCTGATGGAGAAAGGGTAATTGATGAAGCAGGTGAAGATGGTTGGACACTATCCTAAGGAACTCCTGCAGTGTTGTCCTGGGGCTGGGATGATTGGCCTCCAACAGCCATATTCTTTTGTGCCAGGTATGATCCCAGCCAGTGGAGAGTTTTTCCCTTGATTGCCATTGACTACAATTGTATTAGGGCTCCTTGATGCCACATTTGGTCAAATGCCGCTTTGATGTCAAGGGCAGCCACCCTCCCCTCACCTCACCTCTGGAATTTAGCTCTTTTTGTCCAAGTTTGGATCAAGGTTTTAATGAGGTCTGGAGCCGAGTGGTCCTAACAGAACCCAAACTGAGCATTGGCGAGCAGGTTATTGATGAGTAAGTGCTGCTTGATAGCATTGTTGTTGAAACTTTCACTTTGCTGATGATTGAGTAGGCTGATGGAGTGGTAATTGGCTGGATTAGATCTGTCCTGCTTTTTGTGGACAGGACATAGTTGGGAATTTTCCATACTGTCAGGTAGATGTCAGTGTTGTAACTGTACTGGAACAGCTTAGCTAGAGGTTTGGCTAGTACTGGAGCTACCTGTGCTAATGTCAGCTGAAAGCCAGATGATGCAAAAGAGCAGTCCACTGGAGACTCCCCATTCAATATTTCTCCTCTTTTACGTGGATGACTTTAGCTGCCTTTCACTTCCATGTTTTGGTACCACGGTTGAAATCAGGAACACAGTGGAATAAAAGGGAGCTCGAATGTATTCTACCATATTGCTGAAATATGAATATCCCTTGCAGTTATTATACAGAGTGTCTGCTGTCAATGCAGCCAAGCGCTGACGTCATCACTTTGGTCTGAACGGAACACGTGCAGAACGCTTTCATCCTGCCAGTATGATGCTGCGCATGCGTAGCCTACATCACCTGAGAAGAGAGTGGGGAAAGGATGGGAGTGGGTTGCCAGGGCAGAGGGGATCTCTTCCCCGCCAGTATGCTCTTAAACTTGACACACAAAAGCGAATTCACTGTGTGATCTCCCACGATCGGCGCATTCACTTCCTCTCGCCCAGCTCCTTCCCCTGGCACTGTTCCCACCTCCACCACCCTTGATTCCACACCCTCCCAAGTGGCGATCATGGGAAGGAGCAGGGATGAGAAGCGACGATTGAAGCGACGGTCGTGGGAGGGAGCGGGGAAATGTCTGGGGGAGTATGGAGGCAGCAATGCGATCGCAGCCATTGAGGAAGTTTAAGTTCAATTCCCTTTGTGTGTGTCAAATTGAGCAGCGCCATCTTTATTACAGGCAGCTGCCTGAGACGTTGCAGGCAGTGATGTTTCAGTCAATGAGGCTGCATTTGCACATGTGCCAGTAATGCGCCACCTAGTGGTTGCATTGTCAGCAAATGCAGTCATTTTTATATTTCATTTTCAAATTAGTTTGAAATTATAGCTAATAAAGAAATATGAATGTATGGCATAATAGTTTGCCGTAATCTCAGTTACTTTTTTCTTGTAGGACCAGTGAGAAGCTAAATACAGCTTATTCTGACTTGAACTGTGGTGCCGAACATTTGGAGAAATGTCTCCTGTGTCTCTGTGCTATGGACACTAAAGTAGGTATGTCATAAATACTAAAGACTTCCTCTTTAGAAGCTGTCCATGGATACCATACTGACATTGTTAAATGTAACAATGATGAGGTATTTTTCAATGTTTCTATGTTCAATTCTTTTTTCCTTCATAATTGAATTCCTTAAAATATGAGCTGTTCCTAACTTGGAAAGAGGGTTAGATCTCTTATGGATAGACTTTTACTATTCCATTGGTAATTTTCCAACCAATAGAAAGTAGTTCACAATTAAGGTCACAGAATCTCAATTGATTGCTGGAATTCCTTGTGTATGTTAGAAAATATCACGTGTGAGGTATTGTAAATTCTATAATTGGGTTTTTAAAAATTGTTGAATTTGTTATTCTTTCAAGAGGAAGCCTCAGCATTTCATGCTACCCTAATATCAGAAAAACTGTCACTCAAGCAGTCTCCTGACCAGGTGCCTGTTAAAGAGGCTACTAAGCAATCCTGCTGTGGTGGAGCTGGAGAGGAAGAGAAAAGAAAATGCTGTGGTGCACACTCAGAACCGTGCTATTCAACAGGCAGGTAGGTGCTTACAAACAATGAAGTGCCTTTAGAAAGAAAGACTGCAGAGAATTCTGTATCTCCAATCTGATTCTCATCCTCATGCTAGCCAAGTGGACAAATCTGATCAATATGAAAACCTAAAGCATCCTTTCTTTCTTCCTATTTACATGAATTCTGTTTCTTCATGGGGATAAGGGCGAATGGGAATATGATGCATTCTAGTTGTTTACACAGATTTAAATACGTGCAAATCCTGAAGACAGGAATGAGATAAGGAACATTCATTATGGGATGAGCAGAAACTTCCTCCAATTAACATTGGAAAGACCGAAGCTATTGTCTTTATCCTCACCACAAAACTCCATTCCTTTTTCCACTCCATTCCATCCACCTCCCTGGCCACTGCCATAGGCTAAACTGGACTGTTTGCAATCTCAGTGTCTTATTTGAACTGAGCCTCTGACCCTATATCCTCTCCTTAACCAAGACCACCTCCACCTGCTTAAACCCATTTGTTGCTGAAACCCCAATCCATGTTTTTGCTACCTCCAACCTCAACCATTCCCAATGCTGTCCTGGCTGGTGTCTCATTCTAACACCCTCCATAAACTTGAACTCATCCAAAACTCTGCTACCTATCTCCTAACTTGCACCAAGTCCTGTTCAACCATGATCTCTGTACCTGCTAAAGAACAACAAAGAACAAAGAAAATTACAGCACAGGAACAGACCCTGCGGCACTCCAAGCCTGCGCCGATCCAGATCCTCTATCTAAACATGTCGCCTATTTTCTAAGGGTCTGTATCTCTTTGCTTCCTGCCCATTCATATATCTGTCTAGATACATCTTAAAAGACGCTATCGTGCCCGCGTCTACCACCTCCGCTGGCAACGCGTTCCAGGCACCCACCACCCTCTGCGTAAAGAACTTTCCACGCATATCCCCCCTAAACTTTTCCCCCCTCACTTTGAACTCGTGACCCCTAGTAATTGAATCCCCCACTCTGGGGAAAAAGCTTCTTGCTATCCACCCTGTCTATTTCCCTCATGATTTTGTACACCTCAATCAGGTCCCCCCTCAACTTCCGTCTTTCGAATGAAAATAATCCTAATCTACTCAACCTCTCTTCATAGCTAGCGCCCTCCATACCAGGCAACATCCTGGTGAACCTCCTCTGCACCCTCTCCAAAGCATCTACATCCTTTTGGTAATGTGGTGACCAGAACTGCACGCAGTATTCCAAATGTAGCCGAACCAAAGTCTTATACAACTGTAACATGACCTGCCAACCCTTGTACTCAATACCCCGTCCGATGAAGGAAAGCATGCCGTATGCCTTCTTGACCACTCTATTGACCTGCGTTGCCACCTTCAGGGAAACAATGGACCTGAACACCCAAATCTCTCTGTACATCAATTTTCCCCAGGACTTTTCCATTTGCTGTATAGTTCACTCTTGAATTGGATCTTCCAAAATGCACCTCGCATTTGCCCTGATTGAACTCCATCTGCCATTTCTCTGCCCAACTCTCCAATCTATCTATATTCTGCTATATTCTCTGACAGTCCCCTTCACTATCTGCTACTCCACCAATCTTAGTGTCGTCTGCAAACTTGCTAATCAGACCACCTATACTTTCCTCCAAATCATTTATGTATATCACAAACAACAGTGGTCCCAGCACGGATCCCTGTGGAACACCACTGGTCACACGTCTCCATTTTGAAAAACTCCCTTCCACTGCTACTCTCTGTCTCCTGTTGCCCAGCCAGTTCTTTATCCATCTAGCTAGTACACCCTGGACCCCATGCGACTTCACTTTCTCCATCAGCCTACCATGGGGAACCTTATCAAACGCCTTACTGAAGTCCATGTATATGACCTCTACAGCCCTTCCCTCATCAATCAACTTTGTCACTTCCTCAAAGAATTCTATTAAGTTGGTAAGACATAACCTTCCCTGCACAAAACCATGTTGCCTATCACTGATAAGCCCATTTTCTTCCAAATGGGAATAGATCCTATCCCTCAGTATCTTCTCCAGCAGCTTCCCTACCACTGACGTCAGGCTCACCGGTCTATAATTACCTGGATTTTCCCTGCTACCCTTCTTAAACAAGGGGACAACATTAGCAATTCTCCAGTCCTCCGGGACCTCACCAGTGTTTAAGGATGCTGCAAAGATATCTGTTAAGGCCCCAGCTATTTCCTCTCTCGCTTCCCTCAGTAACCTGGGATAGATCCCATCCGGACCTGGGGACTTGTCCACCTTAATGCCTTTTAGAATACCCAACACTTCCTCCCTCCTTATGCTGACTTGACCTAGAGTAATCAAACATCTGTCCCTAACCTCAACATCCGTCATGTCCCTCTCCTCTGTGAATATCGATGCAAAGTACTCGTTTAGAATCTCACCCATTTTCTCTGACTCCACGCATAACTTTCCTCCTTTGTCCTTGAGTGGGCCAATCCTTTCTCTAGTTACCCTCTTGCTCCTCATATATGAATAAAAGGCTTTGGGATTTTCCTTAACCCTGTTTGCTAAAGATAATTCATGACCCCTTTTAGCCCTCTTAATTCCTCGTTTCAGATTGGTCCTACATTCCCGATATTCTTTCAAAGCTTCGTCTTTCTTCAGGCTCCTAGACCTTATGTATGCTTCCTTTTTCCTCTTAGCTGGTCTCACAATTTCACCTGCCATTTCTATCCCTCATTTTCACAGAACATGTCTCTCCTGCACGCTAATCAACCTCTCTTTAAAAGCCTCCCACATATCAAATGTGGATTTACCTTCAAACAGCTGCTCCCAATCTACATTCCCCAGCTCCTGCCGAATTTTGGTATAGTTGGCCTTCCCCCAATTTAGCACTCTTCCTTTAGGACCATTCTCGTCTTTGTCCATGAGTATTCTAAAACTTATGGAATTGTGATCACTATTCCCAAAGTAGTCCCCTACTGAAACTTCAACCACCTGGCCGGGCTCATTCCCCAACACCAGGTCCAGTATGGCCCCTTCCCGAGTTGGACTATTTACATACTGCTCTAGAAAACCCTCCTGGATGCTCCTTACAAATTCTGCTCCATCTAGACCTCTAACACTAAGTGATTCCCAGTCAATGTTGGGAGGCCTGTAGTACAGCCCCAACATTGTTACCACACCCTTCCTATTTGAGTTCTGTCCATATTGCCTCACTGCTCGAGTCCTCCATAGTGCCCTCCTTCAGCACAGCTGTGATATCCTCTTTGACCAGTAATGCAACTCCTCCACCCCTTTTACCTCCCTCTCTATCTTGCCTGAAGCATCGATATCCTGGGATATTTAGTTGCCAATCATGCCCTTCCCTCAACCAAGTCTCAGTAATAGCAATAACATCATACTCCCAGGTACTAATCCAAGCCCTAAGTTCATCTGCCTTACCTACTACACTTCTTGCATTAAAACAAATGCACCTCAGACCACCAGTCCCTTTGCGTTCATCATCTGCTCCCTGCCTACTCTTTCCCTTAGTCACACTGACTTCATTATCTAGTTCCTTACAGGCTTTAGTTACTACCTCCTTACTGTCCACTGACCTCATTTGGTTCCCATCCCCCTGCCACATTAGTTTAAACCCTCCCCAACAGTGTTAGCAAAAGCACCCCCAAGGACATTGGTTCCAGTCCAGCCCAGGTGTAGACCGTCCAATTTGTAATAGTCCCACCTCCCCCAGAACCGGTCCCAATGTCCCAAAAATCTGAACCCCTCCCTCCTGCACCATCTCTCAAGCCACGCATTCATCCTGACTATTCTTTCATTTCTACTGTGACTATCACGTGGCACAGGTAGCAATCCTGAGATTACTACCTCTGAGGTCCTACTTTTTAATTTGGCTCCTAGCTCCCTAAATTCTGCTTGTAGGACCTCATCCCATTTCTTACCTATATCATTGGTGCCTATGTGCACAACAACAACTGGCTGTTCACCCTCCCCCTTCAGAATGTTCTGCAGCCGATCTGAGACATCCCTGACCCGTGCACCTGGGAGGCAACATACCATTCGGGAGTCTCGTTTTTGACCACAGAACCGCCTATCTACTCCCCTTACAATCGAATCCCCTATGACTATAGCCCTTCTACTCTTTTTCCCGCCCTTCCGAACAGCAGAGCCAGCCACGGTGCCATGAACCTGGCTGCTGCTGCCTTCCCCTGGTGAGCCATCTCCCTCAACAGTATCCAAAACGGTATACCTATTTTGGAGGGAGATGACCGCAGGGGACACCTGCGCTGCCTTCCTGCTCTTTCTCTGCCTTTTGGTCACCCATTCCCTTTCTCCCTCAGCAATCCTAATCTGCGGTGTGACCAATTCACTAAACGTGCTATCCACGACCTATATTGGTTCCTGTTCCGCCAATGCCTCGAATTTAAAACTATCATCCTTGTGTACAGTTCCCTCCATGGCCTCAACCATCATTATCTCTAACCTCCTCAACTCTACAACCCTTTAAGAATTTTACATATATCCGATTCTGGTCTCTTGCGCATCCCAGGCTTCTTTGCCCCACTGTTGGCTGCCCTGCCTTTACCTGCCTGGGGTCTAAGCTCTAAATTTGTCCAAGCTTTTTCCCACCTGTCCTAATATCTCCTTCTTTAGCTCGGTATCAATATTTTCTGATTTCTTTTCCACAAAGTTCCTTGGGACATTTTACTCTGTTAAAGGCACCAGATAAATGCAAGATATTCTTGCAAAACAGTGTACCCTCTGAATTACCATGAGCAGCCGTACAGGATATCCACAAATAATTGTAACTTGGTAAGGTTCTCTACCGAAGTAATTTAAACCATTAGCTTTGTAACAGAGTCCATGTACAAATGCCCATAAAATTCATGTTGTACTAAATTACTTTTTTTTAAAATGTAACTTATTTGGGAACTGATCTGATTTTGAGTTTTCCAACTATTTTTTGCACTTCCTCAAAATCTTCTCAATTATTACTAGAACCTATTGTTTTGTTGGTGATATTTATTTTCTTCCCTGGATCTTCCTTGGTCAAAATGGTGAGCAGGAAGTTTGCTACCATGACTCTGCAAATGCCACTCAGGTGCATGATATTGACCCTAAAGTGACCCTTGCTGTTACTGGCCTCCATTCCGCTTTTCCAAGCATAGACATGACTGAAATTGTGAATTCACTGAGGGAATCATAAACCTAATCTGCAATTTATCTGTTGTACCACAATCCACACACATGTAGTTTATAAATATGGATGAGCAATAACAAAAATTAAAGAACTGTGACGAATACATAAGCTGCTAAGTTACTTACCATTTAAATTTTATTTGTTGTTCTGTAGTAATAGAACCACAGATTTCCTCACACTACTATGCTACAGCTGTAGACTGACTGTCAAAGATATGGTAAGTCAGATTGTAAAATTGAAATTTTCTTCACATTTCTGCATTGTTTGCAAGCAATGTTTTCATCAAGTTGTTAAAATTAGTAAACTTAGACTCTAATTTGCATTTTTTTTTAAGTGATGCAGATACAATGAAATATAAAACTGCAGGAGTCTGAATTTAGATATTTTGTATCCAAGAAGGTGGTTTTCTTTTTCTGGGTTACGAAGCTGCATTGTAAAATTTGCTTTTTCTTTTTGGAAGCTACATATTCTACTGTCCTAATTAATTTATTATATCTACATATATAGCACACATCAATCATGCATTATGCATGCAAGGTATCTGCCACACTTTCACCTAATTGGCTTTTGGATGTGTATAACAAAGAAAAAAAATCACACATCAATGTTAAGTGATTGATGCTGATTGCCTACAATATTACCTAATTAGATAAGACCAGTATCATTGAGAGAGATGTGAAAACTACCACCATTTACTAACTGGCTTGGACCAGGAATTAGCCCGTTGAATTGCTTGAGGTTTTATTTATTGTTTTCAGCTGAAATCTTAAACAATGACTCTCCTAAGTATACATTTATAGAAACAAGCATGAAATTAATCTTTGGGGGGTGGTGGTGGGAATAGCATGTCACCACACCTGACCATAATGTCAGTTATTATATGTTAGAAATGCCAAGGACTGTGGCCAGGATTTTCCTGGAAGTTTGTTAGTCAGAACCTTATGCGGGTCTCGAGCCTGTGTGGGCGGGCAGCAGCTCCGCAGTGGCAATCTTCCAGGAGGCAGCCTCTTTATTTGCCATTGCTGGGCCTGCCATCCAATGAAGGACGGCGGGTTGGCTCTCCATGCTGCCAGCCCAATCGGGGCCAGCAGCTCTGCAGTGCCACCTAGGTCGCTGCTGCTGAGGGTGCAAGGAGAACAAGAGGGCATCTCCTTTTTGAGTGCCCACACAGGGGTGTCAAATTTTTCTCTCTGCCAGGGCCAACAAGGTAGGCCCCAGTGATCGGAAGGGTATCCATGCAGCGATGGCGTGGTAGTCGAGGGGTGGCCTTTGCAGCCAGAGCCCCCTCATTGGGCCATGGTGACACTGGCTCCGATGACCCCCCCCGGGAAGTGTCTAGGGACCCTTATGTGGCCCTTAATTATTTAAATTAACCCCGCCTCCAGTTGGTGGGCAACAGCTATGCTTCTGGTCCAGAGCTGGCAAAATGGCCCGACAAGGCTCTGCGCCTGGCATTTTACTGCCCCTCCCCCAACCGCCTGTCACCCGGGGGCCGGTAAATTCAGCCCTATGTTTCATCTATTCTGTTCCTGTCCTGGAAGCGCTTGATACCTTCACTCGGTGCCTGACCATATATATACTAAATAAAACTGCTTTGAATTTTGCTTTTATTCACTTAAATTTGCAGGTGTCACTGGATCTGCTACCGCAATATGTCCTGTCTGAAGCAGAACGCAGAAAGCGCAGGTGAATTTACATAATTTATTCATAAACCAATCTTGATAATTAATTAGGTTTCCACATTATTGAGTCTTACTGTAATAAATTTTTCCAGCTTGCGTGTGTGAATCAAAATTTAGCTAGTCTTCGTACAAGGTATATTTGTTGGTGTCATTATCTATCTGGCTCCTAACCAGTAGTCTAAAGTCTCATAACCTTTCTTATTCTAGTTGACATTCAATATATTTGCTTAATGCACATGGTTATAATTTCTAATGTGTGTTCTGGTTGATTGTTCAATAAGGTCTTGCATTCACAAAAGCTCTAAGAAAAGGGCTTGCACCTGATGCAACCCTTCAACAACATTGAATTTGTTCCTCTTGAAGCTGCAAAACTTCTGCCCCAGCACAAGCACAACTTTGAAAGGAAATTAGCTTTTTCCCACAAGAAGTGCAGCAGCAGAGTAGAAGTCAGTTCTCATAAATACGCCTTTGCTCCCTACGAACCAATATGTAATCTTGTATGTATATTATCTGGCAACGTAGCATCATCCACGGTCAAACAGAAACCCATGTTACTTTAAATTGCTCACTGGAAAAGGGAGAAGGCTCTCACCCTTCAAATTCTTCAGATAACAGAAAAAAATACAATTTTCAGGCACTATGACGAGCAATAATCTACAAATCAGATTTATTAAAAGTACAAATAGTGAAAGATCAGCACAGCAGGTTTCATTTGGTAACCCAAAATAATATGAGCTAACTCTCCCAATGACACGGAAGCCAGATTAGCAGCTGTAGTATAGAATTTCGACCTGAGGTGTCTACTGCCATGGATTTTGCGCACATACACTTCAGTGGAAGAACTGGAAAAAAACTGCTGCATATATTTCTCTGCCTGGCATAAGGTAGTCAGTCAACCCCCTACCTGCAGCGATGTTGTATGGGAGATCCCTTGCTGTGAGAACTGGGTTATTTTAGTTTATATCAGACATTTAGAATCAATCAACAGTTAAATATACAACAGGGGTTAATTTCTGTGAGGCTTCCAGCAGCTTATTCTTCTTCTTCACTGGAGGCGATCTGGGAGTTTTGTAACCTGCCTGCCTTCATGAATGAGAAATGGTGAATCAGTAATTTGAGCTAACAGAGTAAATAGTTGAATTTGGATTCAATGATTTGGAGCTCTCATACCACATATTATGCATTAAATTATATCAATTACCATTGCCATTAAATGTGATTTATTTTAGAGCCCAGGTGAGGGAACAGATCCAGGAGTTCCTGTTGGCCCCCGAGGAAGAAACAGATGCTACCAGCTCCTGACCAGTCTGCCTGAATTTAACTATAAAGATCAAGAAAACACCTTGCAGTTTTTCAGATTATACACACAGTTATGGATTTATCATGAATTATAACTCAGTTATTATGGCACAAGGTGAAGTTCACATAACCATACACCAATGGCTTCTTTGTTATTGTTCAATTGCTCATGATGTGAGTTCCCTGTGTATTATAACTGTCATTATGCTGACGGTTTAGGCCAATTTATAATCATGTTGTTTTGTACTCTTATTTACTTGGTGCTGCTCTTAAAAGTGGACTTAACTTTAAATGTCATGTCTGTAAATATCACTTTGTTGAAATATTACATTCAAAATTGCTCAAATTTGGTTTGCTATAAGACTTTCTGGTGCATTTCTTGGGAAAGATTAATAGTGTTTATACCAAGACATCGCATGAGATATTATATGGGTCAGACCGAGAGAACAGATTCCTTTACATTGTCCTAGCATGTGCGTTAATCCTAATCTCAGAATAGTGCTCCTTTACCAATGTGTGCCACATTTTACCAAGCTAAATTCTCAAGACTGTCAAATCTGGATATCAATTTGATCTTATCAAATACAACTGTTAAATTTGCTATTCTGTCTAAGCCAAAAGGGAAAGCAGATTCTGACGACACAATTTCAGAAACTGTATTTGGCCTCGATATTAATGGTGCTCTTGTACAATCAAAATTATCATTTTGCTTCAAATTTACAAACACAACATATATCTTTATAACCAAACATCCCTATACCACTTGTAAGCATTTCTACATGTATAATAGATTCCTAGCATTTGTACAAGAGTCTTGAAGACAAAGGCTGAATTTGCCAGTATCCCTTAAACATCACTGAAAATCTGACCCTGAGGGGCTGCATTTTTTTCTGCTATCTTGTCCTAAATTAGGTGGTATATAGGTAGAATAGGAGGGAGAATTGGCTGGTAAGGCTGATCATAGTGTATCTGCCTGCCCTCTGTTCTCCAGCCAGGAAAGCAGCTGCCCCCCTTCTTTCCACCACACGCCTTAGTCATAGAGTTATACAGCACAGAAACAGGCCCTTTGGCCCATCGTGTCTGTGCCGGCCAGCAAGAGCCATTTTCCAGCATTTGACCCGTAGCCTTGTATGCTATGGCGTTTCAAGTGCTTATCTAAATACTTCTTAAATGTTGTGAGGGTTCCTGCCTCTACCACCCCTTCATGTAGTGTGTTCCGGATTCCAACCACCCTCGGTGAAAACATTTTTCCTCAAATCCCCTCTAAACCTATTGCCCCTTACCTTAAATCTATGCTTTCTGGTTATTGATCCCTCCGCTAATGGAAAAAGTTTCTTCCTATCTATCCCCCTCATAATTTTGTATACCTCTCCAGTCTCTCCTTAGCCTTCTCTGCTCTAAGGAAAACAACCCTAGCCTATCAAGTCTCTCTTCATAGCTGAAATGCTCCAGCCCAGGCAACATCCTGGTGAATCTCCTCTGCACCCACTCCAGTGCAATCATGTCCATCCTATAGTGCGGTGACCAGAACTGTACACAGTACTCCAGCTGTGGCCTAACTAGCGTTTTATATATCATAACCTCCCTGCTCTTATATTCTATGCCTTGGCTAATAAAGGCAAGTATCCCATATGCCTTCCTAACCACCTTATATACCTGTGCTGCTGCCTTTAGTGATCTATGGACAAGTACACCAAGGTCCCTCTGACTCTCTGTACTTGCTAGGGTCCTACCATCCATTCATTGTACATTCCCTTGCCAGTCCTCCCAAAATGTATCACCTCACACTTCTCAGAATTAAATTCCATTTGCCACTGCTCCACCCAGCCCATTTATATCGTCCTGTAATCTAAGGCTTTCCTCCTCACTATTTACGACACCAATTTTCGTGTCATCTGCAAACATACTGATCATACCTCCTATATTCATGTCTAAATCATCAATGTACACTACAAACTGGGTCCTAGTGGTACACCACAGGTCACAGGCTTCCACTTGCAAAAACAACCCTCCACCATCACTTTCTGCCTCCTGCCATTAAGCCAATTTTGGATTCGGTGCTTTCTGCACTGGTGCCAGGACACTCCCCACAAATGCAGTAACCCTTAAGTAGAAGGCATGCTAATGCCACTGTTGGAGCGAGAGCCCAAAAAAAAAGCACCTTCTTCCATCTCTTGGGCTCTTAAGCCCCCTTTAAGTGACCTCTTCCTGTTGTCATGCAGACTCCCACCTGCTGAGAATGAGGTACATTAACATTAAACTTCAAATTGTTGCTGGGAAGAAAAGAGGGCCTATTACAAAGAATTGCCAGGCCCCTAACCGGAAAGATATTTTTGCATACTAACAGACAGTGTTGGAACAAAGGAACCCGTCCCTGCTCCCAATACAGAGAACGGACGTAGTCAGATCAGTTTCGTCACATGATTAACTGGCTGTTGCAGAGTTTTGAACTGAGTTGTTTTTTTTTTGGAGAAACACTGTTTGAAGACAGAAAGCTCTTGGATGCTGGATTGAGAACATCTCGCTCCTGTCTGCTCCCATCTCTTTCTCACCAGCTTTGGAATCCATTGAAGACACATGAACCCCAAGAGAGAAAAGTCTCCTACAGTGAACAAGGTTTAAGAAGAATACTGGTCCCCAACAAAAAGCAGGAATTACCTACAAGCAAGAACTAACTACAAAAGGACTCGACAGTGAGCTCGAAGCACAGTAACAAGAAAATCTTCAGATATTGCCTCAAACCGCTCCACTTTATTTTTCTTCTCTTTTCTGTCCCTATCTGCATGTGTGTATCATGTATGCATGCTAGCGTGGGCGCGTGTATCCGTTAACCGAATTAGAGTTTAAGTTTAATAAATTTCACTGTTCTTTAAACCTAAGAAAGCCTGTTTGTGCTCATTTCTTTGCCTTATAATTGGAAAGCGGTGAACAAGGATTCCCCAAGGGGGAGCTCAAAACATGGTGTGTTTAAAATTAAATCCTGTTACAGTAAGACTAGGTGAAGGCTGAAAGGCACCTCTAAACACCTTTCTCACTTGGTCATTTTTCAGTTTTGCATTGGTGGGAGGAGCCCCCCCACCCTGCATATTTAACCCTTATCCCAGGATAATGGGTTGGATCTGGGCAGCAAGCAGAATTCTTGCTCTGCCATAATACTGTCATTGGGAGGAGAATTCAATCCGAGATGCATTGCATAGAGTTTTCCTATAGGGATTTGTAAAATTTGTGCATGAATGCAAAAAAAAATCACTTTCATTTGAGGTGTTCATCAGGCCATTCAAAAGTATTGGAAAAGTTAAAATTGGCAAGTAAATCTCACTGACAATTACAGTAAACCTCCAGCTGTTTTCAGCATATAAAAACATTTTTAAAAAGCCTGTGAAGTTGTAAATAAAATACAAACATAATTGAGAATGGTCTTATTTTAGATATTGCAAAGTGCAGCATAGATTGAAATTAATGTCACATGAAAGATTGCAGATAATTCTTCAAACAAAAAGACATAAATCAATAATATTGACATTTTACTTATAAAGCTCATTTTCAAACCTACCGTCATTGATGATTATTAATTTGAGAAATGTTTACTTATCAGTATGCACATTGAATTAGCTGTTTTACTAGGTGTGCAGGAGTCTGATTTCATGAGCAAGAAAGAGAAGGTAAGTAAACCTAACACAAAAATCAGAACATTTGTTTTGTACAGATTGTATAGTTGGTCTTTTCCACAATAACTAATTTTAACTAGGAGTTATAGGTTCTTCTAATCCTGCAGTGGCCACATGCCTATAAACTAACTTTTAAAATAATTGATAATATAAATAAAATGATTAAGCAGACAAGCAATAAAAACAAGAAATGCTGGAAATACTCAGCAGGTCTGGCAGCATCTGTGGAGAGAGAGCAGCAGAGTTAACATTTCAGGTCAGCGACCCTTCTTCAGAACTGACAAATATTAGAAATGTAAAAGATGTTAAGTAAGTAAAGGGGGGAGGGGGTGTTGAACCAAGAGATAACAAAAGAGGTGTTGATAGGACAAGGTCACAGAGAATAGCTGACCAGAAAGTCATGGAACAAAGGCAAACTATATGTTAATGGTGTGCTGAAAGACAAAGCGTTAGTACAGAGAGGGTGTGACGAGACTGTAAAGCACAAAGATTTTTTAAAAAATAAACACTGGGTAGGGACAGTAGAAACAAACCTAAAATAAAATAACCAAATGAAGAAGAAAAAATAACTAAACATAAAAAGGTGGGGGGGGGCCCGTCATGCTCTGAAATTATTGAATTCAATGTTCAGTCCGGTAGCCTGTAGTGTGCCTAATCGGTAAATGAGATGCTGTTCCTCGAGCTTGTGTTGATGGTCGCTGAAACACTGCAGCAAGCCCAGGACAGAGATGTGAGCATGAGAGCAGAGGGTGTTGAAATGGCAAGCAACCGGAAGCTCGGGGTCATGCTTACGGACTGAGCAGAGGTGTTCCGCAAAGCAGTCACCCAATCTGCATTTGGTCTCCCCAATGTAGAGGAGACCACATTGTGAGCAGCGAATACAGTATACTAAATTGAAAGAAGTACAACTAAATCGCTGCTTCACCTGAAAGGAGTGTTTGGGGCCTGGGATAGTGAGGAGAGAAGAGGTAAATGGGCAGGTATTACACCTCCTGCGATTGCAGGGGAAGGTGCCATGGGAAGGGGACGAGGTGGTGGGGGTAATGGAGGAGTGGACAAGGGTGTCGCAGAGGGAACGATCCCTTTGGAATGCTGACGGGAAGGGAGGGGAAGATGCGTTTTGTAGTGGCATCATGCTGGATGTGGCAGAAGTGGCGAAAGATGATCCTTTGGAGCTGGAGGCTGGTGGGGTGGAAAGTGAGGACAAGGGGAACCCTGTCGCGGTTCTGGGAAGGAGGGGAAGGGGTGAGGGTAGAAATGCGGGAAATGGGCCAGACACGGTTGAGGGCCCTGTCAACCACTGGCGGGGTGGGGGGGGATGGGAATTCTGAGTTGAGGAAAAAGGAAGACATATCAGAAGCACTGTTGTGGCAGGTAGAGCAGATGTGTCGGAGACTGAGAAACTGGGAGAATGGAATTGAGTCCTTACAGGAGGCGGGGTGTGAAGAAGTGTAGTCGGGGTAGCTGTGGAAGTCGGTGGGCTTATAATGAATATTAGTAGACAGCCTATTCCCTGAGATGGAGATAGAGAAGTCGAGGAAGGGAGATGACAGAGATGGACCATGTGAAGGTGAGAGAAGGGTGGAAATTGGAAGCAAAGTTGATAAAGTTTTTTAGTTCCGAGTGGGAGCAGGAAATGGCACCGATACAGTCATCAATATACCGGAAAAAGAGTTGGGGGAGGGGGCCTGAGTAGGACTGGAACAAGAAATGTTTGACATATCCCACAAAAAGACAGGCATAACTAGGACCCATGCGGGTACCCACAGCAACCCCTTGAAGGAAGTGAATGGAGTTGAAGGAGAAGTTGTTCAATGTGAGAACAAGTTCAGCCAAGCAGAGGAGGTTGGTGGATGGGGACTGGTTGGGCCTCTTCAAGGAAGAAGAGAGCCCTCAAACCGTCCTGGTGGAGGATGGAGGTGTAGAGAGAACTTCCTTCAAGTCAAAGGGGTTGCCATAGGTACCGGCATGGGTCCTAGTTATGCCTGTCTTTTTGTGGGATATGTCGAACATTCCTTGATCCAGTCCTACTTGGGCACCCTCCACCAACTCTTTTTCCGGTACATTGATGACTGTATTGGTGCCGGTTCCTGCTCCCATCCTGAGCTGGAAAACTTTATCAACTTTGCTTCAAATTTCCACCCTTCTCACCTTCACATGGTCCATCTCTGACGCTTCCCTTCCCTTCCTCGACTTCTCTGTCTCCATGTCTGGGGATAGGCTGTCTACTAATATTCATTATAAGCTCACCGACTCCCACAGCTACCTCAATTACACTTCTTCACACCCTGCCTCCTGTAAGGACTCCATTCCATTCTCCCGGTATCTCCGTCTCCGACGCATCTGCTCTGAGGATGCAATCTTCCACGACACGCTTCTGATAGGTCTTCCTTTTTCCTCAACCAAGGACTCCCCACCCCCCCCACTGTGGTTGAGAGGGCCCTCAACCGTGTCTGGCCCATTTCCCGCACCTCTACCATCACCCCTCACCCTCCCTCCCTCCCAGAACCACGACAGTGTTCCTCTTGTTCACACTTTCTACCCCACCAGCGTCCACATCCAAAGGATCATCCTCCACCATTTCCGCCACATCCAGCGTGAGGCTACTACCAAACGTATCGTCCACTACCAAACGTATCGTCCCTTCCCCTCCTCTGTCAGCATTCCGAAGGGACTGTTCCCTCTGTGACACCCTGATTCATTCCTCTATTACCCCCTTGCCACAGCACCTTCCCATGCAGGAGGTGTAATACCTGCACTTTTACCTCCTCTCTCCTCACTATCCTAGGCCCCAAGTGAAGCTGCGATTTATTTGTACTTCTTTCAATTTAGTATACTGTACACTGCTCATAATGTGGTCTCCTCTACATTGGGGAGACCAAACGCAGATTTGGTGACCGCTTTGTGGAACACCTCCGCTCAGTCCAAAAGCATGACCCTGAGCTTCCGGTTGCTTGCCATTTCAACACACTCTCCTGCTCACATATCTGTCCTGGGCTTGCTGCAGTAACCCAGTAAACATCAACACACGCTCGAGGAACAGCATTTCCTTAACCAATTAGGCACGCTACTGGCTGCCGGACTGAACTTTGAGTTCAATCATTTCAGAGCATGACGGGGCCCCCCCTTTTTATTTTTAGTTATTTCTTTCTTTATGGTTTATTTTTATTTTTGTTACCATGTGCCTGCCCACTGTTTTTTTTTTTCGTGTGTGTGCTTTAGACCAGGGCTGTTCATTTTTCTGTCCATTAACACCCTCTCTGCACTAATGCTTTGTCTTTCACCACACCATTAACATACCATTTGCCTTTCCTCCATGACCTTCTGGTCAGTTATTCTCTGTGACCCTGTCCTTTACTTTTGTTATCTCTTGCCCCACCCTCACTTTATTTGCTTAAAACTTATTACATTTCTAACCTTTTCCAGTTCTGATGAAGGGTCACTGAGCTGGAACGTTAACTCTGCTTCTCTCGCCACCGATGCTCAGTATTTCCAGCATTTCTTGTTTTTATGCCAGATTTCCAGCAGCTACAGTATTTTGCTTTTAATTGAAAATTGATGTTGCATTGACTGTAGCAGCCTCTTAGGGGCAGCATTGAGTTATGAAACATACAAATTCTGCAATAAAATTTCACCACTATAAATAATGTCATTTAACAGAATGTGGATACATGTGTTTTAATCAGTTTTTAATATTGGCTTTCAGCATTTTTGATTGAATATCTTGAAAAACACGAGTATTTTAAAATTGTGTGCCTATTTACATGGTACTGACCATGTTTTGTTTCACTGGATTGAACAGATAAAAACCAAACTTACACATATCTATCAATTTTCTGATGCAAAGCAGGCAATAACCACTGCCCAAATCAGCAACCCATTTTACGCACTACCTGATTTTTGAATTCAATGGAAAAGAAAATCAGAGTGCAAACCTGCCTGCTGATGTGCTCCCACCATTTAGTCTTGTTGCGCATGACAAATTTATATCCCAGCATATCTTAGAAGACGGGGGTAACTTGACTTTCTTGGCATGTGTTCTGGTTTAGGGAAAAGTGCAAAATTTAACTACAACTATGATTTTACTGCCAACACTTTTTCTATAGATCCTCATGTGAATACTAGCTCTTTCCTGAAGATATCAAATGGAAAAATATTTACATTATCAACTAATATTTTCAATGTAACTAAATAAGATTCGAGTGTCACCATCTGTATTTTAAAAAAACCTTAATGGTGACAAGGAACTGAATCTATTAAAATACTTGTGATTGAATATTAAAGGTTGTTCTTAACAGGCGATCTTGCAGAGAGGAGATGTGATTAGCAAGAGTGCCAGATTATATATTATGACCGGGGCTGGAGAAATGCACCGTCTTTCTGTAGTTTCACTTCTCCACGGGTCACAACATATATTTAAATGTTCTACCCAGTTACCGCTACAGCCAATTATATACTTCATTTTAGTTTCAGAATAAAAATCCACCAACCAGGTTTCTTTTATAATAAATTAATGATGCAAAGCTTTAACCCAGTTTGAAATATCAAAGTATAAATATTTAACCCTTCTAAAATAACCCAACCCACATGCATACACACACCAATTAAAGAAAAAATAAAGAAGCTTCCTCTGCAGAGATCATCAACTTTACAAAAAAGACAAAATACTTTGGCCAAATACTTGTTACTTCTTGAAGAAAAAGGATAAGATATGGAATGTTCCAGAAGGCCCTTTGGTCTGGCATCCAGGTACATGTCGACAGCTGTCACTGGGATCTTTATGGAGCAGTTTTCAGGCGACGTCGAGGATTAGTCTGGCAGGCGTTTCTGGAGCATCACTGCATCAGGGGTTTCAGCTATCACACTGGATTCTCAGGGTTTCTCAAAGAGGTGGAACAGGATGAGTTGACTGCTTCTCACAGCAGGCTGCAATCCCAACTGACATTCAAACAGTCCATGCCCCAAGTCAGAAAGCCCAAAACTCATGACCACTATAAACCTGGATATGTGACTTCTCTGTAAACAACCCCAATAGCCAGCAAGGCTCTTTATGTTTATTTAGCCTTCATTGTCTCTTTCAGTAAGTGTTTTTTTAAAAAATCCAAAGTGTCCTTCCAATGACCCGTAAAAAAAAACACATCCATTGAATCTCTTCAGTCTTTCAAATGAACCAATTTTCACAATCTTTCAAAACTGAGTCCTCAAAAAATAATAATGGAAGCACCTTCATGACAATGTTCACACATTTAAGTGGTTTGCAATCTTACTCTTGTTAATTATAAATTACATTCCAATCGTTTGCATCTTCCTGTACTTTCTCTCCCATCTCCTCTCTGAGCTAATCGTGTCCATGAGATCCGCCTTTTGATCCTATTCCCACTAATCTGCTAATCACTTAGCTTCCCCTCCTGGTCCCCATGTTAGCTGATATTGTAAACTATTCTCTCTCTTCAAATGTTCTCCCTGTCTTCTTTAAATATTCTGTCATCACCCCTCTCCAAAGACGTGTTGTCGCCTTCCAAATCCGTTCCCATCTTTCCCAGAACTCCATGTTTGACTTCCTCCAATCAAGTTTTCGCCCCACCACAGTTCCAAAACAGCTCTTATCAAAGTCGCAAATGATATCCTATGTGACTGCGACAAAGGTAAACTTTCCCTCTTCGTCCTTCTCAACCTGTTTGCAGCCTTCGACACGGTTGACCACACCATCCTGCTCCAATGCCTCTTTTCCTGTTCCCACACAGTTACCTCTGTTGTTCCCCAAGGATCTATCCTTGGCCCCTTCCTATTTCTTATCTACATACTGCCCCTTGGCAACATCATCCGAAAGTACAGGGTTAGGTTTCACGTGTCTGCTGACGACACTCAGCTCTAACTTAGCACCACGTTTCTCGACTCTTCCACTGTTACTTATCCGACATCCAGTACTGGATGAACAGGAATTTCCTCCAATTAAACGCTGGGAAACCTGAAACCATTGTTTTTGGTCCCCGCTCCAAACTCCATTCCCTGGCTACAGACTCCATCTCTCTCCCTGGCAACAGTCTGAGGTTAAACCAGTCTGTCTGCAACCTTGGTGTCACATTTGACCCCGAGATGAGCTTCCGACCTCATATTCGTGCCATCACTATGACCGCCTATTTCCACTTCTGTAACATCGCCCAACTTCACCCGTCTTAGCTCATCTGTTGCTGAAATCCTCATTCACGCCTCCATTATTTCTAGACTTGACTATTCCAATGCACTCCTGGCTGGTCTCCAACTTGAGGTCATCCAAAATTCTGCAGCCCGTGTCTTAACTTGCACTGAAGTCCTGTTCTCTCTCTCACCCCCATGCTTGCTGACCTACATTGGCTCCAAGGCAAGTAATGTCGTGATTTTAAATTCTCATTCTTGTTTCCAAATCCCGCTATGGCCTCACCCCTCCCTATCTCTGTAATCTCCTCCAGCCCCACAATCCTCCTAGATATCTGCGCTCCTCTAATTCTGGTCTCTGTGCGTCCCGATTTTAATCACTCTGCCATTGGTGACCGTGCCTTCAGTCGCCTAGTCCTAAGCTCTGGAATACCCTCCCTACATCTCTCCGCTTCTCCATCTCACTTTCCTCCTTTAAAACACTCCTAAAAACCTATTGGTCATCCGACCTAATATCTCCTTTTGTGACTTGGTGGCATACTTTGTTTTGTAATGCCCCTGTGCAGCGTCTTGGGACATTTTATTATGTAAAAGGCGTTGTATAAATGTATGTTGTTGTTTCCTCAGTGTGCAACAGCTTTATTGCAGTTATCTGAATTTTTACAGGCTCCATCCTAACATTCACTAAATTGAAACAGATTGTCTTTGGGCTATGGATTACTGTTTGTATAGGACTAGAGTTATCTGACTTACTTTGCAATGCATTATGGTTTGGGGAAAATGTGCAAAATACTTTAAATAAAACTTCATCAGAATTTCATTAAACTGCAAATATTTTTCTATAATTCCTGTTGCAAATATTAGTTTCTTTCCTGCTAAATATAATTTAGCTAATGTCAGAGGAACAGAATTATGTGATTCTTCTGTTTTATAATACTCCGTGTTTAACAATGTACAGACAGCAGTGCAACTGTTTGGGCACTCAGTTATCTTTCGCTATAAAATACAATTGAAATCAATAAAAGCAATGATCAACTACAGCACATATAAGAGTTATTTTCTTTGCTGTAGGCAGAAACAGCCAGCTTGGAGAACTTCATTGACATGTTGGTTAGTGAAACAAACCTGCATCAAGACACTTTTTCAATTTTTGTCGGTTAGTTTTAAAGTTGTAAAGTTTATAGCTGCAGATATGCACGCAAGTCACTGAGTACATAATTGTGCATTGAATTTATAAAACAAACAAAATATTTTGCAAAACTGTTCACAAGTTGGCAAAGCCTCTTGCAAAAAAATTAAAAGGACACATTTTAAGACTGTTTCACCCTATGAAAGTCATATCTTCAGTCAGAAATTCAACAGATTAACTGAAGCATTCTAAGCGACCATGTCCATATTCTATCCATGCAACTTCAGTTGGAGTAGGATTTGTAGTTTCAACACCTTGAGCACATCAATTTAAAACATGGGAATTCATATTTTAAAAGACTAATAGTAATACATTGGCTTGGTAGTTATCGAAGTGTATTTAATTATGTGAAAAAGTGCAGTATTACTAGTGAACTCTTTAGTGCTTATCCAAGTCAACATATTAGTGTGAAATGCTAGCTAATGATGAAAAATCAGGCTTAAATGTGCTGCAGACACTGTATATAATAGATACTGTTTTTGTAGCCTGTATTTAAAAGCTTAAGAAAATTCAAGCAGAATATCATCACATATGCAGGGAGTTTTCTTAGTTATTTTTCACCCTATTATGCCTCATTTACTAAAACACTTGTCCCAATTTGAAAACAGCAAAATTGATGTGTGATGCTCTGAGATGGGTTTACATAAAATTTTACAGCTTTGTAAGAATGTGACAGGATTTTATATAGATGTGGTTAGTACACTAGTAAAATAATTGTTCATCTGTCCAAATAATGAAACACATTGAAATTATATTATTTTGGTTTATGTTCCTAATAATTGAATTTAAATTCCTATTGCTGCACGTGGTAATTTCCTGCACTGTCAAAATAAACTAATTTCAAGTTTACATGGCTGCAGCCTGCTTTTAAGGAAATTTGAAGCAATTTACACATACCTTCAAATGAAAACAGAAAAATGCTGCAAAACTCTTAGCAGGCCAGTTAGTACCTGTTGAGAGAAAATACAAATTGATGTTTTAGATGTGGGCTCTTCATCAGAAAGGTTGGGCTGGATTGCTGGAGGCAATGGGAAGGGAGACCAATGTCTTCCTGCCGCCATGGGACATCCTCAGCGGCAGGGGAATATCAGCAACGCAGCCGCCTGCCGACTCGAGGCGAGTGGCCAATTAAGGGATATTTCCTGCCCCCGCCGGCATTTTAGCAGCATCGGGAGGGGCCGCCATGTAAACCCTGGCAGCCTCCCGTGGGTGGGGAAAGAGGGGGTGTGGGTCATCCTTTATGGTTGCTCCATGGCCTACAAAGGGGTCCAGCGGCAATGCCCACCCCACAACCCACCCTACCGCCCCTAGCTGCGGTGCCATTGATGGAGGGTGCACTCTCCCGATCGCTGGGACCTGCCTGCCAAAATTTTTACCTTTCAGTGGAACGAAAATGGAAAAGTTTGCTTTTGAGGAGAGAAATAAAATTGTACAGTTACAAAATAAAACGCAGTGGTGAGAGCTTTCTTTTTTTCATAAGTTACTCAAAATAGCTCTGTGCGAACAGCTCTCAGTTTCACCATTCAGCTTTACATAAAGCGGCAAAAATTACAATTTAGTGTGTAATTTACAATTGTAATTGTTTACATTAATACAATTTATAGCTTCAGCTGTGACTTAGTTAAGGTAGGACCTAGTTTGTAAAAATAAATTTTACCTGACCTTCGAGGGCACCTCAATATGAAGGTGGCCTCCTGTTCCTGCAACCTCAGCAGTGGCCACCTTTCAGTGGCGTTGCCAGGCTGCCGACCCTCTGAATTGGCTGCAGCCAATACAATGTCGCCCAGGGTCTCGCCACCCACTCACATCAATTTTGCTGACTGTATTGAAATTGGGGCAAGCATTTTAGTAAATGAGGCATAATAGGGTGAAAAAGAGCTAAGAAACCTCACTGCATACATCACTCCCAGCAGCAGGACTACCTACCTTTTGGGAAAAATTCTGGTCGTTATTTCTAATTTTGGGCAAAATACATTAACTGATGGAAAGTATGCAATCAGGTGTACACAGGAAAATCAAGAAAAAAACTGGAAGACATAGAGTGCAGGAAAAGTCTGATATGGGAGCACCATATCTATTCTTTATCAAAATGAATAATTACAGATTCAAAATACATCTTGCTCTGGTAGTAAATTGACCAACAGTAGGGAAAAGAACATACATCAACATAGTTGGATGATCCTCATTGGAGTTCAGTTTCAATGTCATTTAAGAAAAATATTGATTTGCTCTTTTCCCCCCTCTGTTCCATTGTAATTTTTTTTTAAATTTGACAATAGCAAATTAAAGCAGCCTCATCAGTAACATGTCCATTTGCATATTTAAAAGTATAAACAATTGCATTATGATACCAGGGTGTAGATTTTTAACTTGCAACCTGGGTGTAAAAACTGGCATGTGGATTTGTCACCTCTTATACAAACCACTCAATTTCTATTTCCACTTAAATCAATGAGAATGTCCAAGCAAATCTATGTTCAAAAATCTGAACTTCCAGGGCATCTCACTGCTTAGCAACATTGGCAAACTTGTTTATTCAAGTCCTAGGACTCAGGTTCCAGACCTGATACAAATTTATTGATTCAGAAAGGAAAGCATTGAATGGATCTTTGGGTTCAAGAGCAGGTCTTAAACTTTCATACATAAATGCTACCCTTGTGCGGGACAGATGTGAAACAATGTCATATTTTTCACATATTTACAGAAAAGATGTTATGTCAGGGCCTGTTTATACTACAACTGAATCTGTAGACTTAACACATCATTCTTCACCTGTGCCATCCCATCACTTCAACCTAGTATTGATTCACAAGTAGTGCAAGACCCGTTCATGATCTTTGTGTAATTATAGTTAAAAGCCTGTACACTAAAAGAATAGAATGTCTGTAACAACCTTGTTATCATGGCATATTTGTACTGGATGCAGTAGGTGCAAAATAGAATCGGATATATTTTACAATATCCAAGCAGCAAAGAGGTTTCAGAACAGGAAAAATTATGTATTTAAAAAAATTCTGGGTTTTATTCAGAACCATTATTAACCAGGTTACCAAGGGGAGCAATAAACCATGAGCAATTAGGCTATAGGTGTAGTATATGCAGGGATAAATATTACTACTGCAAACATTGTAGGCAGACTCTTGTATCGACTACATTTTAGACTGGACCATATTCCCTTCGTAGCATTTACACATTTGGGTTTATAAATGAAGGTCTTAAGTGTCTTTTCAATTTCAAACCATTTCTTGGAGCCAAAGAGGAGGAAGCCTTATGGAGGAGAGTTAAAACTCAATTACTGGCCTGCAAATCTCTGCTCACAAAATAATTATGAACAAAATTTTAAGATTTAATTAGAGCCTTCAAAAAGGATTGCTTAATAGTTTGCTTTCCCAATGATTTAAAATTTTGCCTGAACAGTACAACTTTACAGAATTTTTGATAATTTTATGTGTGCTGTTTTAGTACAAGATATCCCACTTCTGTATTATTTGAAATGTACGAGATACAAGAAAGAGAGAACTTTCCAAATCAGACTAGAAGTGCCTTGTTTTTAAAGCTGTTATCCCAACCAGTCACAAACATATAATGCATTGGTCTAATGCAGAAAAATACAAGGAATTTATAACATTATCTAACAGCTTTCAACTCATGTACCAGACTGCTTGCTATTAAATCTTTTCCCAGCCTAGGAATCATGTTTTATTAACATAATGAGGAAAACATTTACAATCATTGCCATTCAAAGGACATCCTTAATTTAGAAAAAAAAGTGGCAATCTATACAATTCCCATTCACCCTTACCAATATTTTTTGTACATTAAAATAAAATCAGATTAGTGCACTTGGATATCCTATATTTATAATCAACCGCAACATGATCTTCAGCAGAAAGTAGTTGATTGGCCGGTTGCACAAAAGCCCCATTGATAAGTGCAGTGAAAGTTAATCTCATAAAAAATAGTAATTTTCCATTTACTACAGTCAGATTACCTCGAGGGACAACGGCTGCTTACAGTCAGAGGATCCTTCGGGAAGAGGACATGCATTTCCTTTAAAACATACATGAGGAAGGCAATGAGAAACCACCTCATGTACATTTTCCCTAGTCATATTGCTCATTTCTCATAGAAGTTAAAAAATGGGAGGCTCTTTAGAGCAATTGAAGAGGAAAATGTAGTATTGTGAGGCATGGAGAAATGAGCAGAGGACCTGCTTTTGGGCAGATCACCACTACCTGCAGTCAGATTACTCTGAGAATCAGAGGCACTCAGAAAATGATATTGGGTTGTAAATTCATCAACCATGAAACTGAGTAAAATAAACAAAATATACAAGAAAATAGTGATTTGATACTCCCTCTGATGTTGCAGTGTTTACATCGCTAATGTTGTAATATTATTGAATCAATCCAGCTTCCTGCTCTCAGTGTGCCAAAATCTCTGTGATCCTTTAACATCTTATTATAAAGGTTTTCATGAGAGTTCCCATTGGATTCTGTATCTATCTTTGCACTCAATGATGTTTCTGAATAAATGGTCTCCTGGCAACCACTCATTTCCCAAAAATAGTCCTAAAATAGTTAACATCTTTTTAAAAATATAAAAGTATCAATAATGCTTTTAGGTTTCTACTTCTTTGTTCGTTCATTACAGAACATGAACAGCTTTGCATTTTGTTGAATAGAAAGCAGAAGAGTATTGTCAATCTTCCTCGAGTTTCCACAAGTCCAATACCTGTAGACAATAGGTTTAGTTTTCCTTGTTTTGTGAGTAAATAGTTTGTACTGTAGCTCCGACTCAAACTAAAATGATTAGTCAAAATGAGTATTCAGAAAAAAAATAACATTGTTTTTCTTGGTAGAAGCAGATAGTGGAAACAAAAGATAGACCAGTTTCTCCTCGATTCAACATGTAGTCTTCAGCAATACGACATTGCCATAAATTCATTTCAGGTTTTTAAGTCAACCTCATCGAGTAGTGTTTGTGTTCCAAGACATTAAGTCCATTTTATTAAGACCAATGAAGGCAAGTAGCTCCCACATGAACAATTAAAGAGGAGGTAAAGTAGGCAAAAAGATTTTTGACAATCTGAGGTAACTCTTCCAATAATCAGAATGTGCACATTCAACTTGGCTCAGCCAAGAGGAGAAGTCAGAAACAGACAGACAGAAAGACAGAGACAGAATGAGAAAGACAAAGAAGAGACAGGAAGAAAGAAATAAAGAGATAAGGAGAAAAGAAGAAACAGGCATCTGTTAATCCTTCTCTCTAGTCCATTTAATCATTGTTTCAGGTGACCGGTATAAGAAGATCAGTTTGGCATAGAGCTCTTCCTCCACCTCCAACTCTCCATTCTCTCTCACAAGGAAGATATCATGGCACAGTTTCAAGATACGATCCACACAAGGCAGCTCTTCGAACATGATGGAATATGAGATTTCACTGAAGAAACCTCGCACAAACTTTCCAACAACCAGCACAATTGAGACGTAAAGACCCATTATTCTGAAAAATAAGAAAATCCAAAGTAAGAAAAGGCCATTTAGCTTGTCAATCCTGCTCCATCCAGAGGCCATGTATGATGGATTCTCCTCCATCCCACACCTGTCGATACCTTACTTTAGGAAACACTGATTTTCTTCCCTAATGTTCCCTGAAAACATTAAGGCAACTTTGTTAATATTTCTATAACCCTCAATCCTGCTTTACAACAAATATTGATCCAGTCCTTTTAGGTTGGAAGATTGTGGGTTTGAGCCACACTCCAAAGGTGAGCACATTATCTAGGTTGATGTTTCAAAGTAGTTAGTACTCAGGGATTGCTGTAAGGCACTTTCCTACATTACAATAGTGACTACATTTCAAAAGTACTTAATTGGCTGTGAAGCGCTTTGGGATGTCCTGTGGTGAAATTGCTATGGGTTGGATTTTGTAGTCAGTGGCGAAGCAACAGTGCTCGCCACTGACCTAGAAGAAAGCTTCCCACAAGATCTAGTGATCTCTGTGGCACAGTTTTCCACTTTCCAGATGCCAGTTTAAATCTGGCACCAAGCCAATGGGATCACCAGGCATCCAGCAGCACTGATAGCAGCCAGTCACATTGAAGTATTCTTCCAGACAGCAAACCAGGAAAGTAAAAGCCACTGAATCCCTTCACTTCTAATTTCTAAGTTTTACAGATAGCGAAATAAATAATTGGGACCTACACATGGGATCAAGATATAAGCTAAAATATCATAAACAAACCATCATCACAGATGCTAGACTTCAGCCAATGAGATTCACTCCATATGATATCAAGAAACAGCTGAGTGCACTGGATACAGCAAAGGCTGTGAGATCTGACAACATCCAGACTGTAGTGCTGAAAACTTGTGCTCCAGAACCAGCCACGCCCCTTGCCAAGCTATACCAGTATAACTACCTGACATGGAAAAATGCTCTGGTAAGCCCTGTCCACAAATAGCAGATGAATCCAATCTGGTCAATTACTGCCCCATCAGTCTATTCTCAATAATCAGCAAAGTGATGAAAGGTGTCGTTGACAGTGCTATCAAGCGGCATTTACACACGAATAAACTGCTCAACACAGCTCAATTTGGAATCCGTCAGGTCCACTCAGCTCCAGAACTCATTCCTTGGTCCAAACATGGACAGAAGAGTGGAATTGATGAGGTGAGGTGAGAGTGACTGCCTTTGATATCAAAGCAGCATTTAATCAAGTAGGGCATCAAGGAGCCCTAGTAAAATGGAAGTAAATGGGAATCAAGGGGAAAACTCTGCACTGGCTGGAACCATACCTAGGACAAAAGAAGATGGTTGTGACTGTTGGAAGCCAATCATCTCAGCCACAGGATATTGCTGCAGGAGTTCCTCAGGGTAGTGTCCTGAGCCCAACCATCTTCACCTGCCTCATCAATAGGGTAGGCAGTGACGTAGTGGCATTATCACTGTACAAGTAACCCAGAGACCCAGGGTATTTCTCTGGGGACATGGGTTCGAATCCCACCACAGCAGAAGGTGGAATTTGAATTTAATTAATAAATCTGGAATTAAAAGCTAGTCTAATGATGGCCATTGTCGATTGTTGTAAAAGCTCATCTGGTTCACTAATGTCCTTTAGGGAAGGAAATCTGCTGTCCTTACCTGGTCTAGCCTAAATGTGACTCCAGACCCATAGCAATGTGGTTAACTCTTACATGCCGTCTGAAATGACCTAGCAAGCCACTCAGTTGTACCTAATCGCTACGAAGTCAATAAAAAGGAATGAAACCGGACGGACCACCCGGCATCGACCTAGGCACCGGAAACAACAACGGCAAACCCACCCCTGTCGACCCTGCAAAGTCCTCCTTACTAACATCTGGGGGCTTGTGCCAAAGTTGGGAGAACTGTCCCACAGACTAGTCAAGCATCAGCCTGACATTGTCATACTCACGGAATCATACCTTACAGACAATGTCCCAGACACTGCCATCACCATCCCCTTGTATGTCCTGTCCCACCGGCAGGTCAGACCCAGCAGAGGTGGTGGCACAGTGGTATACAGTAGGGAGGGAGTTGCCCTGGGAGTCCTCAACATCGACTCCGGACCCCATGAAGTCTCATGGTATCAGGTCAAACATCGGCAAGGTAACCTCCTACTGATTACCACCTACCGCCCTCCCTCAGCTGATGACTCAGTACTCCTCTATGTTGAACACCACTTACAGGAAGCACTGAGGGTGGCAAGGGCACAAAATGTACTCTGGGTGGGGGACTTCAATGTCCATCGCCAAGAGTGGCTCGGTAGCACCACTACTGACCGAGCTGGCCGAGTCCTAAAGGACATAAATGCTAGACTGGGTCTGCGGCAGTTGGTGAGGGAACCAACACGAGGGAAAAACATACTTGACCTCGTCCTCACCAATCTGCCTGCCGCAGATGCTTCTGTCCATGACTGTATTGGTAGGAGTGACCACTGCACAGTCCTTGTGGAGACGGAGTCCCGCCTTCACATTGAGGATACTGTCCATCGTGTTGTGTGGCACTATCACCATGCTAAATGGGATAGATTTCAAACAGATCTAGCAATGCAAAACTGGGCATCCATGAGGCGCTGTGGGCCATCAGCAGCAGCAGAATTGTACTCAAGCACAATCTGTAACCTCATGGCCCAGCATATCCACCACTCTACCATTACCATCAAGCCAGGAGACTAACCCTGGTTCAATGAGTAGTGCAGGAGGGCATGGCAGGAGCAGCACCAGGCATACCTCAAAATCAGGTGTCAACCTGGTGAAGCTACAACACAGGACTATCTGCGTGCCAAACAGCATAAGCAGCATGCGACAGACAGAGCTAAGCGATCCCATAACCAACGGATCAGATCTAAGCTCTGCAGTCCTGCCACATCCAGCCGTGAATGGTGGTGGACAATTAAACAACTAACTAGAGGAGGTGGCTCCACAAATATCCCCAACCTCAATGATTGGGGAGCCAAGTACATCAGTGCGAACGATAAGGCTGATGCATTTGCAACAATCTTCAGCCAGAAGTGCCGAGTTGATGATCCATCTCGGCCTCCTCCTGAAGTCCCCAGCATCACAGATGCCAGACTTCAGCCAATTCGATTCACTCTGCGTGATATCAAGAAATGACTGAAGGCACTGGATACTGCAAAAGCTATGGACCCTGACAATATTCCGGCAATAGTACTGAAGCCCTGTGCTCCAGAACTGGCCGCGCCCCTAGCCAAGCTGTTCCAGTACAGCTACAACACTGGCATCTACCCTGCAATGTGGAAAATTGCCCAGGTATGTCCTGTACACAAAAAACAGGACAAGTCCAACCTGGCCAATTACCGCCACATCAGCCTACTCTCAATCATCAGTAAAGTGATGGAAGGTGTCATCAACAGTGCCATCAAGCAGCACTTGCTTAGCAATAACCTGCTCAGTGACGATCAGTTTGGGTTCCGCCAGGGCCACTGAGCTCCTGACCTCATTACAGCCTTAATTCAAACATGGACAAAAGAGCTGAACTCAAGAGGTGAGGTGAAAGTGACTGCCCTTGACATCAAGGCAGCATTTGACCGAGTATGGCATCCAGGAGCCATAGGAAAACTGAGGTCAATGGGAATCAGGGGGAAAATCCTCCGCTGGTTGGAGTCATACCTAGCGCAAAGGAAGATGGTTGTGGTTGTTGGAGGTCAATCATCTGAGCTCCAGGACATCACTGCAGGAGTTCCTCAGGGTAGTGTCCTAGACCCAACCATCTTCAGCTGCTTCATCAATGACCTTCCTTCAATCATCAGGCCAGAAGTGGGGATGTTCGCTGATGGTTGCACAATGTTCAGCACCATTCGTGACTCCTCAGATACTGAAGCAGTCAGTGTAGAAATGCAGCAAGACCCGGACAATATCCAGGCTTGGGCTGATAAGTGGCAAGTAACATTCGCGCCACACAAGTGCCAGGCAATGACCATCTCCAACAAGAGAGAATCTAACCATCTCCCCTTGACATTCAACGGCATTACCATCGCTGAATCCCCCACTATCAACATCCTAGGGGCTACCTTTGACCAGAAACTGAACTGGAGTAGCCATATAAATACCGTGGCTACAAGAGCAGGTCAGTGGCGCAGTGGTTAGCACCGCAGCCTCACAACTCCAGGGACCCGGGTTCGATTCTGTGCGGAGTTTGCAAGTTCTCCCTGTGACCACGTGGGTTTTCGCCAGGTGCTCCGGTTTCCTCCCACAGCCAAAGACTTGCAGGTGATAGGTAAATTTACCCTAGTGTAGGTAGGTGGTAGGGAATATGGGATTGCTGTAGGGTTAGTATAAATGGGTGGTTGTTGGTCGGCACAGACTCGGTGGGCCGAAGAGCCTGTTTCAGTGCTGTATCTCTAAAATAAATAAACAATCCTGAGGCGAGTAACTCACCTCCTGACTCCCCAAAGCCTGTCCACCATCTACAAGGCACAAGTCAGGAGTGTGATGAAATACTCTCCACTTGCCTGGATGGGTGCAGCTCCAACAACACTCAAGAAGTTCGACACCATCCAGGACTAAGCAGCCCGCTTGATTGTTTGTAGATGGGGTGCCATTCACTCCCTCCACCACCGACGCACTGTAGCTGCAGTGTGTATCATCTACAAGTTGCATTGCAGCAACTCGCCAAAGTTTCTTCATCAGCACCTTCCAAACCAGCGAGCTATACCACTTAAATGAACGGGCAGCAGGCACATGGGAATGCCACCAGCTGTAAGTTCCCCTCCAAGTCACACACTATCCTGACTTGGAAATAGATATATTTTTTATTCTTACATGGGATCTGGGCATCGCTGGCAAGGCCAGCTGCCCTTGACAACTGAGTGGCTTGCGAGGCCATTTATGAGGGCAGTTAAGAGTCAACCACATTGCTGTGGGTCTGGAGCCACATGTAGGCCAGACCAGGTAAGGACGGCAGATTTCCTTCCTCAAAGGATATCAGTGAACCTTTTACAATAATCGATGTTAAATTCGAGGCACTATTACTGAAACTAGCTTTCAATTCCTGATTTTATTATTAATAATTAACTTAAGAAGTTCAATTGAACTTATGAATTAATTGTATTCAAATTTCCACCAGCTGCTGTGGTGGGATTTGAACCCGTGCCCCCAGGGCATTGGCCTGGGCCTCTGGATTACTAGTTCAGTGACATTACCACTATGCTACCATCTCCCTCCCCCATCACTGTTCCTTCATTGTCATTGGGTCAAAATCCTTGAATTCCCTATCAGAATTATGGGAGTGTCTTTGCCACACGAACTACAGTGGTTCAAGAAGGCGGTTCACCACCACCTTCTCAAGGGTATTTAGGGATGGGCAATAAATGCTGGCCACAGCCATGAACCAACAAAAAATTGTACAAAACTTCAAAAAATTTATAAAATGTGGAATTTCCCATCATAATGGAGACATTTGACAGTCAATAAATATAAAATTACTCTTTCAGGACCAATGAGGCTATGAACTTGGTATGCCTTTAAAAACCCAGTTACACCCCTTTCAAAAAAGGTGTAATGTTTTTTTTGAGGCTTGTCTTTGATGCAAGATTAAGAGTGTAAGAGTAGAAGTTCTTGTCAGTTCAATGATTTCTAATTGATTACAGTCTGGGGGGGGGGGGGGGGGTGGGATGCAACAGTGCACCCTTTGGGCAACATTCCTTCTAATTCTTTTCAGAGTGCACGGGTTAATTATTTAAGTGTGCAGCCCTTTAAATTTTTGTGCGGTCGCTCATGAGTGGTAATTTAGAGGCCGATCTGTGGGCAGCCTACAGAGATTCTTGGGTTTCTGTGCAGCCATGCGAACATTGCCTGTGGGGAAATGTAGAATCACTGATAGCACCTTCTGGATTTCCGCATTTAACTGTGTATGTGTGGATTCCAGAGGTTCCTGTCAGTTTTGGAGAAGTATTGATGGAGAACGCTGACATTACGACCATTACAATCACAAAATCTGGGCCAATATAAATGCAAGGGGTTCTTTTTTTCTTCTTTTCTTTCTCTGAAATAAGAAATAAGGACTTGATACTTTTGAATATGAAACTGAAGTCACTGAAATTCACTCAAGTTACTTTTTGATTAATTTTGAAAAAAGGGACTCAGAAACCCTGAGAGGCAATAATAGGCTTTAAGTTGGTGCATTAATAGATTTCATTCCACACAGGCTCACATTGCAGCATTCAGGAAATTGCTGGGCACAGAGTGATAGTTGCAGGAAGCATATCAATTGCAAGATGAGCTTTTTGAGAGTTGTTGAAGCCTTTAGTTTTAAAACCTTAATGAAGGTACTCAAAGACATGGTAGTGGCTCTGTTCAGTAGGCAGTTACAATTGCATTGGGATCCTAATGACATTATATGACCCCGATTTACATGTATTTATGAGGCTGTCAGCTGAATCAGGCAGATGCCCGAACCACCCACGAAAACAGTGGCATTAAATGACCATTAAGTGAGTAAAGAGTGACAAGTTCATGGCTTGGATTTTAACTCCTGTTTCTGCTCAATTGATTAAAGACATTTTGAAATATATCTAAATTATGTCTTAATATTTAATTATTTCCAGTTCTAGCTACTGCATCATTAATATACAGAATATTTTACCAAAGCTTTATTATGTAAAGAAAACAATTGTTACAGTTACATTTCTGCAAGAAACATACCCATGTCCAGCGAGGAAGCCCAGGCTTGGTGGGCTGACCTTGTCATTAAAGATGACCATCTGCAGTTCATTACACTCATTTTGTTTACATTCTTTGGTTTTGGTCTGTATCACCCACCATTCCAAGATACTGTCCGAATCATTTGCATCCTTACCAACGTGCCTTTGTAGTTCCATTGTAACATTCAGGTAACTATTTTCATGCTCTGTCAATGGCGAAAAGTTTTTAATGCAGCCGTTTAGAAGAAATAAATGTTATTAAATTTTGCTGAACAATTTTGATTTACATCCTCAATATGTTTGCTTAAATGGACAAAATCCCAAACAGAATACTTTTATGGCAAAGTTCATCACTGCTGTAACGGTGACTATTTTGTGGGTTAGTGTGCAGTAATCAAGTCCAGTAATGACTCTGGCGCACAACCACACACACAACTCGCATACAATGGAAGCCACACTGAATGTGACAGAGCAGACCGTTGGTGTGCTGAAATGACATTTCCACTCTCTGGACACTCTGGGGGAGCTCTGCAATGCTTGGCAGAGCTTGTGTCAAGATTCGTGGTGGTCTGCTGCATACTACACAATCTCACCATGATGTACCCAAGGCTGTTAAAAAGAAGCAAGAGAGGAAATAGCAGAAGGTCTGACCATCATTTTCCAGTCCTCACTAGATACAGGTGTGGTGCCGGAGGATTAGAGAACTGCTAATGGTGTACCTCTGTTTAAAAAGGGAGTAAAAGATAGACTGAATAATTACAGGCCAGTCAGTCTAACCTCAGTAGTGGGCAAATTATTGGAATCTATTCTGAGAGAAAGGATAAATTGTCACTTAGAAAGGCACAGGTTAATCAAGGATGGTCACGGATTTGTTAAGGGAAGATCTTGTTTGACCAACTTGATTGAATTTTTTGAAGAAGTAACAAGGAAGATAGATGAGGGTAGTGCAGTTGATGTGGTCTACATGGATTTTAGCAAGGCTTTTGACAAGGTCCCACATGGCAGACTGGTTAAAAAAATAAAATCCCAGGGGATCCAGGGAAATGCAGCAAGGCGGATTCAAAATTGGCTCAGTGGCAGGAAACAAAGGGCAATTGTTGACAGCTGTTTTAGTGACTGGAGGGCTGTTTCCAGTGACATTCCGCAGGGCTCAGTACTGGGTCCCCTGCTTTTTGTGGTATATATTAACGATTTGGACGTAAATGTAGGGGGCATGGTCAAGAGGTTTGCAGATGACATAAAGATTGGCCGTGTGGTAGATAGCGAGGACAGCTGTAGACTGCAGGAAGATATTGATGGTCTGGTCAGATGGGCAGAAAAGCGGCAAGTGTAATTCAACCCAGAGAAATGTGAGGTGATGCATTTGGGGAGGTCAAACAAGGCAAAGGAATACACGATTAATGGAAAAATACTGGGAAGTGTAGAGAAAGTGAGGGACCTTGGAGTGAATGTCCACAGATCCCTGAAGGACAGGTCGACAAGGTGCTTAAGAAGGCATATGGAATCCTTTCCTTTATTAGCTGTCGTATAGAATATAAGAGCAGGGAGGTTATGCTGGAACTGTATAACTCATTGGTTAGGCCACAACTTGAGTTGTGTGTGCAGTTCTGGTCACCTCATTACAGAAAGGATGTAATTGCACTAGAGAGGGTACAGAGGAGATTTACGAGAATGTTGTCAGGGCTGGAAAAATGCAGCTATGAGGAAAGATTGGATAGGCTGGGGTTGTTCGCCTTGGAACAGAGAAGGCTGAGGGGAGATCTGATTGAAATGTACAAAATTTTGAGTAGCCTGATAGAGTGAAGGTGAAGAGTCTATTAACCCTAGCAGAGAGGTCAGTGACAAGGGCGCATAGATTTAAAGTGATTGGTAGAAATATTAAAGGGGAGAGGAGGAAAAACATTTTCACCCAGAGGATGGTGATGATCTGGAACTCATTGCCTGAAAGGGTAGTTGAGGCAGAGACCCTCAACTCATTCAAAAGGAGTCTGCATATGCACCTCAAGTGCCGTAATCTGCAGGGCTACAGACCAAATGCTGGAAGGTGGGATTAGAATAGGTGGATCGTTCTTCGGCTGGCGCAGACAGGATGGGCCAAGTGGCCTCTTTCTGTGCCTTAAACTTTCTATGATTCTGAGGGGACAGCTCTTACCACCAGCTATATGGGGAGCAGCAGGAGCATGAAGTGGAGAAAAAGGAAGAAAGGACACAACCTATGCAGTTCCTTTCTGACCAAGCTTTGCATGAAGGGCGGCACAGTGGTGCAGTGGTTAGCACCGCAGCCTCACAGCTCCAGGGACCCGGGTTCGATTCCGGGTACTGCCTGTGTGGAGTTTGCAAGTTCTCCCTGTGTCTGCGTGGGTTTTCTCCGGGTGCTCCGGTTTCCTCCCACAAGCCAAAAGACTTGCAGGTTGATAGGTAAATTGGCCATTATAAATTGTCACTAGTATAGGTAGGTGGTAGGGAAATATAGGGACAGGTGGGGAAGTTTGGTAGGAATATGGGATTAGTGTAGGATTAGTATAAATGGGTGGTTGATGTTCGGCACAGACTCGGTGGGCCGAAGGGCCTGTTTCAGTGCTGTATCTCTAACTCATTTGATTGCAATACCTGTAATCACAACCCCAATTTCCTATTTACCAACAGTCCCACACCTTCCTTTTCCTCTGTCATTGACCATCACTGCATCTGCTTGGCCACAATGCAAAAATGAAAGCCACCACAAAATAAACATTCCAAACCAAATTTATAAAAGAAATCATGCCATCTTGCATACAAAAGTCAATAATCACCCTTGTACATTCCCTTAATGCCTGTCTTGCTTTTGCCTATCCTAGTGCCCCTATGCAGTTCTACCCTAGTGGCGGCAGCATGGTTGGTGGAAGGCTGCTGACTTTCAGTGGAGGATGCTGCAGATGGATTTGGAGAATAATTCTGAGCAGCTCTGGGCCTAGAAGGCCCAGCTTTGGACTGCACCATCTCAGCATGGGTGGCAACAGTCCGGGCTGGCTGGCGAACAGGCAAGAGCAAGAGCACTGGTGGAGTAACAGGGATGGGAGGACGAATGCTGTCATCATGAAAGATGACAGCGTGTTTGTTCTCCATGGAGCCACTCCCCCAGAGGACAAACTGCTGGGCTGTTATGACACCCTGCACGTTCCTTTGCACATTAATCCGCTGCCATGATTGCAGCAGTCCGAACTTGCATGGCACTAGTCTGAGCTTCCACTACAGTACTTAAACACTGGGTGGCTGATGCTTTTACTGCAATGAAAGCTGCAACATTGGCCATCAGGTGGTGCATCGTGGCTGCATCAATAAGTGTGTGAAGAGTTAGAAAGGTGGAATGGATGGGCTCCAAGCTCTGTGTATAGTCCAATGCCAAGTTTGTTTTATTCGTTCATGGGATGTGGGTGTTGCTGGCTAGGCCAGCATTTATTGCCCATCCCTAATTGCCCTCGAGAAGGTGGTGGTGAGCTGCCTTCTTGAACCGCTGCAGTCCACGTGGGGTAGGTACACCAACAGTGCTGTGAGGAAGGGAGTTCCAGGATTTTGACCCAGCGACAGTGAAGGAACGGTGATATAGTTCCAAATCAGGACAGTGTGTGGCTTGGAGGGGAACTTGCAGGCGGTGGTGTTCCCATATATCTTTTGCCCTTGTTCTTCTAGGTGTTAGAGGTCGCGGGTTTTGAAGGTGCTGTCCAAGGAACCTTGGTGCATTGCTGCAGTGCATCTTGCAGATGGTACACACTGCTGCCACTGTGCGTCGGTGGTGGAGGGAGTGAATGTTTGTGGATGGGGTGCCAATCAAGCGGGCTGCTTTGTCTTGGATGGTGTCAAGCTTCTTGAATGTTGTTGGAGCTGCATCAATCCAGGCAAGTAGAGAACATTCCATCAAACTCCTGACTTGTGCTTGTAGATGGTGGACAGGATTTGGGCTGTTAGGAGGTGAGTTACTTGCCTTAGGATTCCTAGCCTCTGACCTGCTCATGTAGCCAAGATATTTATATGGCTACTCCAGTTCAGTTTCTGGTCAATGGTAGCCCCCAGAATGTTTACAGTGGGGGATTCAGTGATCGTAATACCATTGAATGTCAAGGGGAGATGGTTAGATTCTCTCTTGTTGGAGATGGTCATTGCCTGGCACTTGTGTGGCACTAATGGTACTTGCCACTTATCAGCCCAAGCCTGAATATTGTCCAGGTCTCGCTGCATTTCTAGACGGACTGCTTCAATATCTGAGGAGGTAGGGAACAATGTGCAATCATAAGCGAACATCCCCACTTCTGACCTTATGATTGAAGGAAGATCATTGATGAAGCAGCTGAAGATGGTTGGGCCTAGGACACTACCCTGACGAACTCCTGCAGTGATGTCCTGGAGCTCAGATGATTGACCTCCAACAACCACAACCATCTTCCTTTGCGCTAGGTATGACTCCAACTAGCGGAGAGTTTTCCCCGATTCCCATTGACTCGTTTTGCCAGGACTCCTTGATGCCATACTCGGTCAAACGCTGCCTTGATGTCAAGGGCAGTCACTCTCACCTCACCTCTTGAGTTCAGCTCTTTTGTCCATGTTTGAACCAAGGCTGTAATGAGGTCAGGAGCTGAGTGACCCTAGTGGAACCCAAACTGAGCGTCACCGAGCAAGTGATGCTTGATAGCACTGTTGATGACACCTTCCATCACTTTACTGATGATTGAGAGCAGACTGATGGGGCAGTAATTGGCCAGTTGGACTTGTCCTGCCTTTTGCGTACAGGACATACCTAGGCAATTTTCCACATTGCCGGGTAGATGCCAGTGTTGTAGCTGTGCTGGAACAGCTTGGCTACGGGTGCAGTGAGGTCCTGAACACAAGTCTTCAGTACTATTGCCAGAATGTTGTCAGGGCCCATAGCAGTATCCAGTGTCTTTAGTCGTTTCTTGATATCACGTGGAGTGAATCGAATTGGCTGGAGACTGGCATCTGTGATGCTGGGGACTTCAGGAGGAGGCTGAGATGGATCATTAACTCGGCACTTCTGGCTGAAGATTGGTGCAAATGCTTCAGCCTTATCTTTTGCACTGATGTGCTAGGCTCCCTCATCATTGAGGATGGGGATATTTGTGGAACCAGCTCCTCCAGTTAGCTGTTTAATTGTCCACCACCATTCACAACTGGATGTGGCAGGACTGCAAAGCTTAGATGTGATCCGTTGGTTATGGGATCGCTTAGCTCTATCGCATGCTGCTTACACTGTTTGGCATGCAAGTAGTCCTGGATTGTCGCTTCACCAGGCTCACATCTCATTTTGAGGTATGCCTGGTGCTGCTCCTGCCATGCCCTCCTGCACTCTTCATTGAACCAGGGTTTTCCCCCAGCTTGATGGTAATGGTGGAGTGGGGGATATGCCGGGTCATGAGATTATAGATTGTGATTGAGTACAATTCTGCTGCTGCTGTTGGCCCACAGCATCTCATGGATGCCCAGTTTTGTATTGCTAGATCTGTTCGAAATCTATCCCATTTAGCACGGTGGTCGTGCCACACAACACGATGGACAGTATCCTCAATGTGAAGACGGAACTTTGTCTCCACAAGGACTGTGTGGTGGTCACTCTTGCCAATAGTGTCATGGACAGGTGCATCTGTGGCAGGCAGATTGGTGAGGACAAGGTCAAGTATATTGTTCCCTCACCAGCTGCCACAGACCCAGTCTCCGTTGGTACCCGTCTCCTCCATGTTCCTTGACATTGACCACAGGCTTTCTGGCAAGCCTGTCAATGCACCAAGCATTTTGTTGTACATACCCATCAGCCTTCTTCTGCAGGTTGCCCCATCGAAGTGCTCATCTGAGCTGTAGGCAGCGGAACTCGTGTGGAACCTCGTCCTTCGGCAAGCTGGCACCTATGCTCTCCTTGCCCCTTTCCTTGGCTGCAGGTCACTCGTTCACAATGTCTCACCATATGCAGATTCTACCTCTATACTATCCTCTAAATTATGCAGAGTGTCAGTATCTGAGCTGGTGGCTGAGAGTGTGAAATTGAGTGATGTTGCATCTTCATTATCACTGTCTTCCTGCTCTTCCTCCACTGCCTGATCAGAATGAGTATCTGAAAGGGGAAAGGCACAAGGGTAAAACTCTGCTGCAGGGAGAGAGGGGAAGTAATAGATGCATGTTTCTACCATGTACAGCTTGTAAGTCAGAAGAGATTATAGGATGAGGGGCAAGTGGGATGTGAGGAGGAGGACTAGGTATGAGGATACTTTGATTGTCAATGGTTTCAGCCTGCCACTGACCCATGGCTTCAACAATAGACATCTTAATAATGCCCAACAATGTCTCCTCCATGCAGGTCAGGACATGCAAGTGCATCTGTCCCTCACTGGTTAGCTCCTGCTGCCTCCAACTGAACGCCACCATGTCCTGCCAGAGAGAGAGAAAAGTGTGTCAGTGAGCGTTATGCAAACTGTTGGGTGATGTGGCCGTCATGGTTGAATAGTTGGCAGTGTGTGCAAACTATGTGTCAGAGCCCTGCAGCAGTGCTAAATGTGTGAGGGTGTGGTGAAGTATATGGATGTCAACTATGAGCCCTAATTGATAGAAATTGTTTCTGGATGAGTTATGGGGCTGTGGTGAACAGACCATTGTCTGAGGGTAGTGGTAGTCTATGTCATTTAAAAATGCATTCACTGACCTTGACCACCCATATGAGGTCATTCAACTTCTTGCGACACCGCATCCAAGTCCTCAGGGCTTGATGCTCGACATTGACCTCAATGGTTATCTGTTCCACTGCCTTCTAAGCATGTGCCTGGAAGGCCTCCTGGCCTCGTTTGGATACAGGACACCTGCCCTCCTTCCCACCTTTTGCAGCAAGGCATCGAGTGTAGCAATCAAAACCCTTGGAGCCCTCTCTCTCCCATGTTGTGCTATTATTCAATGTTACACAGGTCAGATTCACTCCCTGCATGACTGTCAGTACCTGCTCCAGCCACAACATACCACCCCTTTAAGAGGTGTAGATTAGCTTTAATTGGTGCTAGCCACTCATGATATTGAGCCCCTGCTCAATCACAATGGAGTTAGCACTGGCTGGACGCTGAAATCATTAACGTGAGCAGGCAGCATGAAGTTGTCATAGTCATAGAGTTATACAGCACAAAAACAGGTCCTTCAGCCCATTGTGTCCATGCCGGCCATCAAACACCTATCTATTCTAATTCCATTTTCCAGTACTTGGGGCCCAGAGCCTTGTATGCTATGGCTTTTCAAGTGCTCATCTAAATACTTCTTAAATGTTGTGAGGGTTCCTGCTTCTACCACCCCTTCAGGCAGTGTGTTCCAGATTCCAACCATCCACTGGGTGAAAAGATTTTCCTCAAAACCCTTCTAAACCTCCTGCCCCTTACCTTAAATCTATGTCCCCTGGTTATTGACACTTCTGCTAAGGGAAAAAGTTTCTTCCTATCTATGCCCCTCATGATTTTGTATACCTCAATCAGGTCCCTCCTCAGCCTTCTCTGCTCTAAGGAAAACAACCCTAGCCCATCCAATCTCTCTTCATAGCTGAAATGCTCCAGCCCAGGCAACATCCTGGTGAATCTCCTCTACACCCTCTCCAGTGCAATCACATCCTTCCTATAGTGTGGTGTCCAGAACTGTACACAGTACTCCAGCTGTGGCCTAACTAGCGTTTTATACAGCTCCATCATAACTTCCCTGCTCTTATATTTTATGCCTCAGCTAATAAAGGCAAGTATCCAACATGCCTTCCTAAACACCTTATTGACCTGTGCTGCCGCCTTCAGTGATCTATGGACAAGTACACCAAGGTCCCTCTGACCCTCTGTACTTCCTCGGGTCCTCCACCCATTGTATATTCCCTTACCTTGTTAGTCCTCCCAAAATGCATCACTTCATATGCTGCCCGTTTTGCAACAAACAGATGTGGGTTAATCGCGCATCACGATCCCCGTCCCTGTTCTTGGTGCTATTAAACTTAAGATACACATCTCAGATATCTGCAAGGTATACTGTGCTCACTCAGGGACAAAATTTATGCCTCTCATATTTTGATATTCAGAACTTGGACAGAGTAAATGAAACTGCCTAGCAACAGGGTAAAAAAGGAATAAAAAGTCATGGATGGAATTAGTGTGTTCAACTTTTCATTCAATAGGGGAAACAACTTTCCACAGGATTTTGTTTAATCTTTAAAGGAATCTAAACTATGGAAAATTAAATAAAGCAATTGTAGAAGATCAGACCAGATTATGTAGATTACATTATAGCAAAGAGAAGCTGAGGTTTTCTGATGAAATATCTATTACTGAAAGATGGATTTCCTCATAAAATCCTTTGCTAAGTGTTGTCAGTAAACATTTTAATTTATCATTTTAAAAATAGGTAAGCTTTCCTGTTAGGTAATTAAGTCATTTTACCTGGATACATCTGTTCGACAGGTTTAGCATCTGGCCCATTCGGAGCTCTTATGTATTTTGGCAACATGTGTGAAATCAATCTGCAAATTAAAGTTATACAGAAACATCAAATCAACACATTCTGTTTGTGCTCTAGGGCCAATTCTGCAACCCAGCGTCTTTAGTGGGGAGTAGCACAGATAGTGGGCATATTGCAGGAAATCCTGGGTGTGCACACTGTGATTTCCTATCCACCACAACTAATGAATAAATGTCACATGATGTGCATCCACAATGCGCTCCCTCTGAGCATGCCTGACAAATGGTAATGCACAACCATAAGACAACAACTTTTATTTCCAACAGTTTTTTTATTGCCAAAATCACTATTGTATGTTAAGGTTAAGTGTCTAGTCTAGTAGTAATTTTAGCAACTAAAGATGTTTAGCCATGCCCCTTTGACTCTTGTTAGTATAGATTCCAACCTCCACCTCCAATCCAACATTTTAGAACAGAGATGAGGAGAATTTTTTTCTCTCAGAGGGTTGTGCGACTTTGGAACTCTCTGCCTCAGAAGGTGGTGGAGGCAGGGTCATTGAATATTTTTAAGGCGGAGGGAGATAGATTCTTGTTAGGTAAGGGAATCAAAGGTTATCTGGGGTAGATGGGAGTGTGGAATTCGAGACATAAACAGGTCAACCATGATCTTATGGTGGAGCAGGCTCGAGGGGCTGAATGGCCGACTTCTGCTTCTAATTCATATGTCTTCTAATCTGCCATGAGTTTTGACAGGACTTCTGTAGTTACTAGTTCCCTTACTAATAGAGTTCACATGTTGTCCATGCATCATATAGGACTCAGAGTCAGTGATATTATTAAAGAGATCAAAATACTGGTACACAAAGGGCACTCAGTTTATTTTTATTTGTAGCATTTCAGAGTATTGAGTAATTTATTATTTTGAAGACTTTGGCACCATTGTTCCACAAAAATAAAAGTATAACTACTTTTCATGCACCTGCTTCCAAAGGTACAAACAAAATAGAAATGGTGCTTTGATCTATAGAACCCTACTCTATACTACTACAGTAGTTTGTATTAGTGATATCATTACTCAGAGCATCAGTACTCTGAGTTCCATTCATGCACTTGGGCATTATCATTTTTATTTATTTTATTTAGAGATACAGCACTGAAACAGGCCCTTCGGCCCACCGAGTCTGTGCCGACCCATTAATACTAATCCTACATTAACCCTATATTTTCTACCACATCCCCACCATTCTCCTACCACCTACCTACACTAGGGGCAATTTACAATGGCCAATTTACCCATCAACCTGCAAGTCTTTGGCTGTGGGAGGAAACCAGAGCACCCAGTGGAAACCCACGCAGACACAGGGAGAACTTGCAAACTCCGCACAGGCAGTACCCAGAACTGAACCCGGGTCGCTGGAGCTGTGAGGCTGCGGTGCTAACCACTGCGCCACTGTGCCGCCCCCACTTTTATCAATATTTTCAACTATATTCTAGCTATCACTTTGACTGATAACTGGTTGAAGTATTTCATTCAAAAGAATTCTGATAATCCTATTTAGGATGCATTCAATGTTTTTCAGATTATTCATGTACCACTTAAGTTACAAATGACCAGCTTCACTTGCAAAGCTGGGAGAACTTGTTGAGTAATTTCTAACAGCCATATTAGGCCACACATGTACAAACCCCAGTAATGCTTAGAAAATGCATGAGGCCTGTTCCTTCATGAATTTAGGGATGTTCTCCAAAGGACCCTTCTGTAAGCAGGTGAAAATCCAATATTTCTTACACACAGACACGCACTAAAACCAGTTCAAGTATGAGGTAACAGCAGCATTATTGGTACTCAGATCGGTAAAATAAACAAAAGCATACACAGGCTCCTTCCGAGTTCCCAGAAGAAGATCTGCCAACTGTTTCCGTACAGGGTTATTTGGTTCCAGGTCAATGGTGTGCTTCTCTGATGTGTGTTCATGTACTCCACCTAGATTCAGATCCCTGCAGACAAAAAGAGGTTAAATATTGTTCTCATTGAATTATGAAAAACACTGGAGAGATCACAGGAACCTGTCCATTCATTTAACACGGTATTATTAACATCAACCTCTAGTCTGATTTGAACAACTTCCAAAATGTCTCAAAAAAACATACATTTTAACTTGTTTTATATATGGTCTGGCTAGCAGTGTAGACTAGGTAATGTTTGAGACACAAGATGTGAACTTTTTCCTTCAATGAAAATGAGACAATCCTGTTTTCCTCCATAATAAATCATTCTCTCTAACAAAACGGTATTTCAGAAAGCATGTTTCAAAGCTACATATCACTGCATTTTTGTTCCGTTTGTTAATTGTGGGTACACTGATAAATGTTCCAGCAATATTGATTTAGAATCTGTGATGTTTCTTTTCTATTACAGTGACCTTGCCACTTCCAGGTACCTGTTATCGATGGGTAGTTACCGTGTTTGGTTAATCAAAGACCAAGCTTTGGCCAACGATCTCAAGAACTACCCAAATAAACTTTGTTGTCTAAATTTACAGTATTAACATTCCACATAACTGTTCAGCCTTCCTCATCACCCTATAATCCTAACCTACCTTACTCCTCTTCTCCCTCTCTACCTTTTTGTCCTCTTCTGGCCTACAACATTTCAGTCCTCCCTTGGCCCTAGTCAAACTGCCAACCTCCACACCTCCCCCTCTAAACCTGCTTGACCTAAAGCAAGTGCATTGTATTAACTCAAAATCAACTAGCATTGTAGATATACTATCTGCTTTGGTTTATCAAAATTTAGAATCAAAATGTGTTTATCGTTATATTTAATTTCTCTGTTCCTCTGAGATTTCATTTTCTGTATCAAGTTAAATGTTCAATTAAAATGTAAAAAGTTAATTCAATATAATGCATGTTTACTATGAAAGTTATATTTTCTGGCTTAACATTTCCTCTTTGCAACTTTACACAAAGTAAAATCATAAATATATTCTTTCCAAGTTTTATGTGTTTACAGCTCAAAGCACACAGAGAAAATATTCCCCTTTTATTTTAAAAGTATACAATTTTGTTCCAACGATCTGGTAACTGTTGATATTGAAAGGTGTTTGTACCGTTGAAAAGTCCACATAAGGCGAAGTGTCATCACAGATTTATGGGTGTTTAGTTCAGTAATCATTGCCTGGCGACTAGGTGGACTGACACTCCACAGTGATCCTGAGCTTCCCTCGATATGTGCAGTCATGACATCCTCATAACTGTAGAGTGTAATAAACTGCATAGCAGCCTTTAAGAGAGGAGAGAAACCAATTTAGATGTCAAGAAATGTGCAGGTGCAGATTATAAAAGGGCCAAAAAGGGTCAATCTCATTGAATAAATTATGAGTCAAGGATCTTGAACATACATGCAAAATTAGAAAATTAGCAATAGCTGATTAACAGCTTCAAAAAGGCTAACACAGACTGACTGGGATAAACAGCCTGTTTCATTTCATAATTTCTATGGACAATAACTGACATGTCAGAACAGTCCTGAATATTGCCCTCTGATAAAGCAGTGGGGCGAGGGCTTGTCATAATTTAAACTGCACACATACACAACGTTCTTTCTTTGGTTTAACAAAGGTTGCAAAAAAATAACTGAGTATGTTCCTGATTTCTTGCAGAGAAATTGCAAGATTGTTAAAATAGATAATGGAATTGTTTCTGTAAGTGTCACAATGAGACTCTTCTCCTACCCAGTTCACAGAGACACAGTTCTGCTCCCCCTAATTCACGTTGCACTCCTCTCCCCTTCTCCTCCCTCCTATTCTTCCCTCACCAGGTTCATACACACATTCTTCCCTTCTCTGTGATTCCAGTTCATGCTGGCATGTTTCCTCCCCGATTCTCCCTGTGTGAATTGATGGGGGATGGGGTGAACAATGACAGCATGAATTGAAGGGGAAGAAGTGACCATGTGAGCAGAGTGGGTGGGAGCCGTAGGAAGGGGAGAAGAATACCAACCTGAACAGGAGATAGAACTCCGCCTCAGTGGACTAAGTGGATGTGGAAAGAGGACTGTCACTGTCTCACTGTGACAATCATAGAATCAATTTTACTATCTGTTTTAGCAACAGAAATTACCAATATGTAGTCACAATAGCCTGCAATTTCTCTGCAAGAAATTAGGGCAATTCCCACTATTTTACAACAATCTTTCACCACCAACACTCCCTGCTCCTAGTATAGCTCCGGGGAACCAAACTGTGCTGCACGAGATGGCTGGGAATTACTGTTGTCAATATTGTGTCTAGAAATCGGGAATACCCATCCACAGTATGTAGAACAATCCAATCTCTGGCATAATAGCAGCATCATGTAGGAGCCAGGAGCAGCGCTAATTTTTCTCCAACAAGAAGCAGATATAGAATCTAAAGTCTTGACTGTCCAAGTAAAATACAAGCAATTGGAATAGATAGCTTAACTTGAATCTTGGACCATTAATTAAGTATCCCACAAATTGAGGCATCTTTACATTTTGGACCAAGGAACATAGAGACAGGAATAGGCCATTCAATTCCTCGAGCCTGTTCCGACATTCAATGAGATCATGGCTGATCTGTATCATAATTCCATCCACCTGCCTTGGCTCCATATCGGTTTACACCCTTGTCTTGCAAAAATCTATGCATCTTAGATTTGAAATTATTAATTGAACTGGCATCTACTGCCTTTTGTGGGAGAGAGTTCTACACTTTTACCACCCTTTACATGAATATCCTGGCTCTGATTTTAAGGTTATGTCCCCTTGTTCTGGATTCTCCAACCAAGCAAAACAGTTTCTCTTGAGCTACCCTATCAATTCCTTTCAAAATTCAAAAAACCTCAATCAAATCACCCTTACCTGTCTAGATTCTGTGGAATTCAATCTGGTTCACGCACCGACTCAAAATTAAAATTTGCACACTGAAAAAATTAAAAGCTTTTTTTCATACAATTTTTCCTCTCCTACTTACAGGATGTTTCAGACTTCTCTGATGGTAAATTGTTGATAACTGGCTCTAAATAAGATGCTAAAACTGACGATATATCCAATGACTCATTTGGAGAGAAATGTCTGACCCCCCCCCCCCATTCAAACAATCTAAGGTTCTACAGGGTTCTATTTTAAATAGGCGAGGATACATTCAAGCATCTGTCCTTAAAAGAGCAAAGAACATCAAAAGGTGCTACTTAGTGAGAGGACTAACCAGCCCAGGCCAGCCCAACAGCCCACAATCAAGTAAGCAATCCAATTTTATTTTCTAATTTGTTTTATTACTTGCGCTTGTTTTTGATTTGCTGGTGACTGTTGGAAGGGAAATTGGGCTTACTGAATGTTACTTTCCTGAAGTTAGCACTCTATGTATCGCCTCAAAGAACTGATATTTCCTTCGTACCATTGTATTTATAACACTACAGAATTTTTTAAAAACTTACTGGATTGCGTTCAAACGTTGAACAGAGGTCATCATAATCCTTTTGGGTGAATGGCTTTAGAGAATGTTGTTGCGCACTCATTGTAAACAGTGGCTGCAAGCATAAGGTTAAAAACATTTTTCATAGTCTTTGACTTTAATTACATTTATTTATTTTTTATTTAGAGATACAGCACTGAAACAGGCCCTTTGGCCCATCGAGTCTGTGCCGACCAACAACCACCCATTTATACTAACCCTACAGTAATCCCATATTCCCTACCACCTACCTACACTAGGGGCAATTTAAAGCAGCCAATTTACCTATCACCTGCAAGTCTTTGGCGGTGGGAGGAAACCGGAGCACCCAGTGAAAACCCACGTGGTCACAGGGAGAACTTGCAAACTCCGCACAGGCAGTACCCAGAATCGAACCCGGGTCCCTGGAGCTGTGAGGCTGCAGTGCTAACCACTGCGCCGCCCTACTGCGCCACTGTGCCGCCCTAACCAAACAAATACAAATTAAATTAAGATCATGCATCATTACAGTATTAATGATTATAATCTACACAATCTGAGGCAAACATTTATTCGAAACAATATGGATTGAATCGCTCAGTGACAGAGAGATGCTTGTAATAACGCTTACCTCTTTGGTCAACAGTATTAGTGCACAATTTTTCTCCATTGTGGATTTTAACAGGAAATGCTCTAGGCCCTGTACTTATACCTTTTGGAGTGCCCCGTCCATTCCCTGGCTCAACCTTTTAATGTCACTAACGGACTCACAAAATGACTTGCGGTCCTTACTGGGAGTTCATTTGTTGGGGTGGGCGAAAGAGGGGGAAGGAAAGAGAGAAGAAAAATCTGGTGCTGATGCAGCTTTCAAGAGTCATGGCAGCCATTCTGTGCCCAAAAGAATGTGCATGAAGTGTAAGGCTAGGGGTTTTTCAGGGCCCTGTATATTACTTGCCTAAAATATCCACAAGAGACTGTTAGATTCTTCACACCCTTTTCCTTCCCCTGCAAGTGTTTCTTTACTCACAACATTTCAGGAAGCAGTAAAAGATTCATATATGTAATTGCTCAATTCTTGTACCTGTTAACACCTTATTAAGGAATGCTTTCTCACACTTGGGTTGTATTTCATATGATTGGAAGCAAAGAGCCTCCCCTCCTTACATTTTTTCATAAAAGGAGAAAGGTGGCCAATAATCAACATAAAGGAACTGCCACCTCAGCTCCTAAAGGGAGGGAGAACTGATAAGTAGGAAGTAAATGGTGGTCAATAAATTCAGTAGGAGATCTCACAGATTTTTTTCATATGGAATGATTTGGGACTCGGTGGAATACCCACAAGAAAGAGTAGCAAAATGTTTTCCAATTGGGAGTTGTGGAGGAAAGTTACAACTCAGTAAGCAAATAATGTGTTTCTGATGGTGGTGCTGGAGGGGTGTGGTCAGGGGTGAGAAGGGCCCATGAGGGAAGAACTGATGCTGCAGCTGTCTCTCATGATATGTGTCCATAAATGTCTAGCAGGTTGCTAAGAGTTCTTTTTTGTGACCTTTTTCTGAAGCCTCCCTTAGCCTCCTGCTCACCTCCTTCACTTTCCTCTTATTCGTCCAATGCTTCAATGCGTAATCCTTATTGAAAGGCAAAATTGTGCAGCGTGGCAATGGTGATGATGGAGATACTGGTACTGTAGTTCTTCCCAAGAAAGCCCCTGAATCAGGTCTTGAGACTCCTTACGGTCTGTCCCATCACAATATAGACAGCAATATGAGCCTCATTATATCCGCACTGAGCAGAGATATTAGGGAAGTGAACCAACATTTTGAGCCAGTGCTATAGAAGGTAACACTGTTCTCCATCAGCCAAAAAAATACTCAGTACTGGCAGCGATGCCTACACTATTAGCAAGCTGGAATGTGAAAAGGCCTCAAAACAGCACCAAGCATGATTCTTCAGCAAAGTTTTAGCAAGTATATGCTACCTGCATTGTGATTGAACAGGCCGTAAGGTCTTGGGGAAAACCTCAGAACCTTTGTGTCCATCATCAACATCAACGAAAATAATAAAAGAAAACTATCTACGTGAATAGATGGGTAACCAACATGAAAATAGCAATTCATTTGTATACCTTTGGCAATGCATTCAATATATTCTGGAACTGACTTTTCTAATATGCTGAAACCAGATATGGAGGGTTTTCACAGCTTTTAGTTGTAAATAATTACCTGATAGCCACCAAGTTTAACTGTTACTGTCACATCTACTGGGTGATTCACCACGCCGACTACTGATCTGACCAATGACATGAAAAGAAGGGGAAACCAGATGATGCAGATGAGAAAAAGGATGATGAGGCCTCCCATTCCATACTTCACAATTTTCTTTTTCTTCTGACCCTTAGGCTGTGGATACCTCTACAAAAGTACAACCAGAACTGACTGTTAGGAATAACTCTCAGGGTTTTAAAAACTAATGTGCAGTAGTAAAATACTACAGCAGAATCCATTCCCATTTAGAACTGGTATTTTAAGCATCTCATGCAGCAGAAATAATGGCCCCAAATTTGCTGCCAAAATAATGGTGAGGCTAATAGCGCTACCGTTATTTATGCACAAATGCCACAGCAATTTCAGGTGAGGCCAGGTGTGTGATCAAACGAAGAAATCAAAAGTTGTTATTTATTTATTAATACAGCACTGAAACAGGCCCTTCGGCCCACCGAGTCTGTGCCGACCAACAACCACCCATTTATACTAACCCTACAGTAATCCCATATTCCCTACCACCTACCTATACTAGGGGCAATTTACAATGGCCAATTTACCTATCAACCTGCAAGTCTTTGGCTGTGGGAGGAAACCGGAGCACCCAGCGAAAACCCACGTGGTCATAGGGAGAACTTGCAAACTCCGCACCGGCAATACCCAGAATCGAACCTGGGTCCCTGGAGCTGTGAGGCTGCGGTGCTAACCACTGCGCCATTGTGCCGCCCCAATTAGTTTTGTGAAAACAGCATCTCACTGCCTGGTTCCCTGTTCAAATGCACTGAACGGTATGATGTTCCTGTACTGTCACTGCAGTTACAAAGTACACTCACCACAGAAAGTAGAGTCAAATCATTTCAACAATTTGTATGTATACAGCGCCTTTATTCTAGCATAAAGTCCCACGGTGCTTCACAGGAGAGCTATCAAACAATATTTTCATGTTGAAATACCCTTGGAACGATATAATAAGTATTAAATACTGAGTACTAATTATTACATATGAAGTCTCATTTCTTAAGGCTTTAACTTTTTTTTAAAACTTTTTCTTGGTCCCTTTTTCCTCTCTCTCTCATTCCAATCATTTCCCTCTCTATATTTCTCTTTCTGTACCTGATTTGATATCAAATCATGCACTCTAATTTACACGTCCTTGTCAGTCTTCACACTGCTTTTTTCAGAATTCTTTAATTAGTTAAGGAAACACACAGTTGCTTCACATCTCTCATTTCCAGCAACTTGCAGGGCAAAATATCAGCGACATTAAATGGGCAAGGGCAAATTTAACTAACAGTGGGTGCCATTCGTTGGCCTGTCACAACTACTATTGGACCAATATAGATGAACCTACATTGGTGCAAATACATAATTAAAGATAGTAATTACTCCAGGGCAGGCAGTTAACCATAAAATTGCGAACTTCCAACACGGGACAAGATTAAGTCAAGCTCAAGTCATCCATTAATGTTTGCATTCAGCTATCTCCTACAGGATGTATTTCATCAGTCATGGTTACCAGTCTCATTAATAACTTAAGGAAAGTTAATGATGCAAATTGGCCATTTAGCCAACTAAAGCTCCTCTTTCTTGTACATTACAGCATCCAACCGTGTTTAGAATAAACCAAATGACTTTACCTCTATTATCCTTCCTGGTGAATTATTGCAAACATTTATTACTGCAAGTACATGCTTATTTACGTTTACTTTTCATTTAATTTACATTTATATCCTCTAGTCCTACTTTCTTGTCTTACTTTGAAGTAATATTCTGAATGTACTTGATCTATATGTATTTAATATACTTCGATGATGGAAAAGAGAGGGAGGGAATACTAACAAGTGAAGGTGAGATACACAGTCGTAACTTTGGGAGGTGGAGGAAAATAATTATTCCATGGTATTAAATCAGAATTTTCCTGCCAAATAACATGATAATTCATTATAAGTTATTATTATTTAAAGGGCTAATAAATTAAGAACTGGCCAACCTGATTACAGCCATGAATGGTGCATTTTATATCTCTCTATGGTTCAAATTCATGATACATTTTAACTTTACATTTTAAAATCTGAGAAATTTTTGCTAATAAAAGCACCATCAACTTCTGCTTTACCAATAAACATCTTCAAAATTCAGATTTTTGTTCACAGTAGGTTATTATTAATTCAGTTATTACCAAAAGTTTGGACAAGATTTGGCATATAGTTGCAACATATTTCAAAAATGCACTGAAACCAATGGTAACACCTTGACTGTTGCCTGCCTACTTTCAGCTAATGCAGTATAAACCAGGGGTCAAAATCTAGGGCTCTGCTCCTGACCTACTCACTGGATAAACTTTATAAAATATTATCATACGAGGTATAAATTATTGTATGGTGAATATATTTGGTAATCGGATGCCATGAGAAATTATCTTGCTAAAAGTATTAAACTTGTTTGCCATATGTAGGAGGCCAACACATTGCACCATGAAGCAGTTTGACACAAATCCTTCAATGAACTTGACATTGACTGGGCCATTACTGCAGGGGAGGGAGAGAGCACAGGCAGGAATGGAAATGTTAGCAGTAGTGCTACCCTGGGCTGTTCACATGCATATCTTAGGGCAGGTTACTGAGCGCCACTGCTAAAGAAAAACATTTGCCATTTGCTGCAAAGTGAAAGGAGGACTTGTATTTATACCATGCATTTCATGACCATTGAACACCCCAAAGCGCCTTACAATGGAGTACATCTTTTTGAAATGAAGCACATTTTTTGAAGTGTAGTCACTGTTGTAATGTAGGAAATGTGGCAGCCAATTTGATGTTGATTGAGGGATAAATATTGGCCAGGACACAGGGAGTAACTCCCCTGCTCTTCTTCGAAATAGTGCTCTGGGATCTTTTACATCCACCTGAAAGAGCAGACAGGGCCTTGGTTTAACGTCTCATCCAAAAGACAGCACCTCTGACAGTGGAGCACTCACTCAGTACAGCACTGGAGCATCAGCCTAGATTGTTGTGCTCGTGTCCTGGAGTGGGATTTGAACCCTTGACCTTTTGACTCAGAGGTGAGAGCGCTACCAACTGAGCCACAGCTGACACTGGTATGTGGGAGCAGGTGGCCTGAAAGGGAGAAAGAATTTACACTTTTAAAAAAAAACATTTTGCTCATTTCAAGGCTCTGCAGAGCTAAGCAGAAGATTTCTTGCTGCAATTAAATAGTATTTTACTTCATTACAACTGAATTAACAGATACCAGACAAAGCTGTTTATCATCAGAGCAAATACCTTTTCTGTCTCACGGCTGCACTTGATGATAAATATGTTGGCATAGATGTCTTCAACACACATCCAGCTTGAGAGGGAAAGTGTGGTGTCTGTACAAACCCAGTCCATCACAGCACGAAGCTCCACCAAAAACGGTACAAGGCGGAAACTATAAAATAAGGCATGTTTAAAACTTGGGTTATCCTGAAAGATAAGATAGGCTGAACAAGCTCATGAATTAACATTACAGCTGTTTGTTAAAATACCACTATGACATAAGGACTCAGCTCATTGGCTTGTCCTTCAATGGTTTTTCTAGCTGACCTGTAAAGTTTGAAAAAGGTAAGAGTTAATCGAAGTAAAATAAAAAGTGTACATTAATTTACAGGTTACAAAACTAGTTTTCCTTACTTACCCTTGAAAGAGAAAAAGGTTCAGATGATTGTATTTCTTTGTGAGGAAATTACCAAGGATGCGAGTTGGGTAGCCACAGCGGATCTGGTACGCAGACAAAGCAAAGTAGATGCATTTCACAAAATACCAGAGCTGTGCCACTGTATTCTGGTTAAACATTCTGTTTTAAAAAAACACAGATACATGCAACAAACATGAAGACTGGTGCCTGATTACTGCACTAAACAATTAACTGAACTAGTCATTAAGCTACAGATATTTACCGCATGGTACTACAGCTTTTCTCTGTAATGCATCAGCAACACAGACTGTGTGGAATTTAACTACTTTAAGGAAATAATTTATCAATAATTTGGTACCACTAAAGTACAATATAACCATCATGCCCACTTATTCCTCTCCATCTCCCATATTTTCAAATTACTGTCTCTTAGCTACAAATGCTACTGTCTCGAGTGAGCTATAACCCCTCTCAATCATCTTATTCTTTCATAAAAACAGTTCTGTTTACTCATACATAGAAAAGACTTAAATGATGTAAGACGGTACAAATCCCAAGTCCCCTTCACAATTCAGCTTGAACCACCAATGTAGTGCTTGATTAGCTTAGAGTCTACTGCACAGGAGGAGGCCTATTGGCCCATTGAGTCCATGCCAGGTCTCTGTAGAGCAATGCAATCAGTCCCGTTCTCCTGCTATCTCACCATAGTCCTGCAGGCTTATTTCACTGAAGTGCCCATCCAACTTCCTTTTGAAATAATTGATTGCTTCCCCTTCCACCACCCTCGTAGGGAGAGTTCCAGGTCGTTACCACTCGCTACTTAAAAATGGTCTTCCTCACCCCCCCCCCCGCATCTCTTGCCCAAAACCTTAAATCTGTGTCTCCCAGTCCTTGTACCATCAGCTAATGGGAACAGTTTTTCTTTGTCTACCTTATCTAAGCCGCTCATAATCTTGTACACCTCTACCAAATCACCCATTAATCTCCTTTGCTCCTAGGAAAACAACCCCAAATTCTCCAACCTAACCTTTTAGCTAAATCCCCTCATCCCTGGAATCATTCTGGTAAATCTCCTCTGCACCCTCTCAAGGACCTTCACATCCTTCCTAAAGTGTGGTAACCAGAATTGGACACAATACTCTAAATGTGGCCTAACCAGAGCTTTATAAAGATTCAGCATAACTTCCCTGCTTTTGTACTCAATAGCCCAGAATCCTGCATGCTTTGCTAACTACTCTCAATATGTCCTGCCACCTTCAAAGATCGGTGCACATGCATCCCCAGGTCTCTCTGTCCTTGCACACTCTTTAGAACTGTGCCATTAAGTATATATTGCCTTTCCCTAGCCCTTCTGCCAAAATGCATCATCTCACACTAGTCTGTGTTAAATTCCATCTGCCACTTGTCTGCCCATTCTGCTAGCCTATCTATGTTCTGTTGCAGTCAATTGGTATCGTCCTCACTGTTTGCCACATCTCCAAGTTTGGTATCAACAGCAAATATTGACATTTTACTCTGCATTCCAATATGCAAGTCATTTATAGATATGAAAAAAGCAGTGGGCCTAGCACTGACCCTTGGGGAACACCATTGTCTACCATCCTCCAGTCTGAGAAACAACCACTTACCATGGCTCGCTGTTTTCTGAGCTTAAGCCAATTTTTTTTAATCAAACTGACACTGACCCTCTTGTTCCATGAGCCTCAATATTGTTAACCAGCCTTTTATGTGGTACTTTGTCAAACGCTTTCTTAAAATCCATATAGACAACATCCATTGTATTTCCTTCACCAACCTTCTCTTGTTCAAACACAATTTGCCTTTTACAAATCCATGTTGGCTCTCCTTAATTAACTTAAACTCTCCAACTCCCTGTTAATTTGTTTTGCTGATTATTGTTTCTAAAATCTTACCCACTGTTGATGTTAAACTGACCGACTTGTAGTTACTAGGAATGTCCTTACAACCTTTCTTGAACAAGGGTGTCTCATTTGCCGCTTTCCAAGCCTCTGACACCTCCCACGTATCTATGGAAGATTGAAAGATTATGGAAAGCCCTTCTGCTATCTCCACCCCACTTCCCTTAGCAACCTGGGATGCAAGTCATCTGGACCAGGTGACTTATCCACTCTAAGCATAGCCAGCCTTTCCAGTAGCTTATATCCCATCAAGGCCAAATAAGGAGTCAACTATTTCCAGTGTATTTCTGTCTCTCAAGCTTGGTTGAACCTTTTGAGGGCTTTACTAAGTTGGTGATGTCAGATGCCCAATCGTTATCATGTATCTTGATTTTCAAAAAGCCTTCGACAAGATGCCACACAGAAAGGCTATTAAATAAGGATAAATCCTATGGGACTGGCAGGCAGACTTTGGGTTGCATTCTCAGGCAGAAGCTGGTTACGAATGAAAGCGGTTCTGTATGGGGACCGATCACTAGTGGAATCCTTGAGAAATCAGTGTTAGGCGCGTTTACCATTTTTATCAATGATCTGGATGAAGTCACCAGAGGAACTGTCCACAAGTTCACACATGAGACAAAGGTATATTGGGGACTAAGGACCTTAGGTGAGAAAAACAGATTGCAGCAGCTCTAGATCTGATGGGGGAAATGAGGCCATAACTGGCAGATGCCTTTTAATATACATAAAAGTAATGAAATGCACTTGAGGAGCAAATACAAGCATGTGTGCACCATGTAGGGTTGCATGCTTAAAGGTGCTGAGCAGGAAAAAGACCTGGGAATTATGGTGCATTAATCATTAAAGGGTCATGAACAGTGCGGCCAGGCTACTAGAGTGTTTGGACTGTTAAATCCAAAACAAAAAAATTATGCTGTTTTATACAAGGCCTTGTTTTAGACATATCTAGAATACATTGGCACTTTTTGGTCCTCTCACATGGTGGGTATCCAGAGCCCAGGAAAGGATTCAGAAGAGGGCCTTTGTAGCTTTTTACTTTACAAGAGTGTGGACTTAAAGGAGATTGGACTGAAGTGGTTAAAATAATAAAAAGCTTTGATTTGGTTCAAGTATATAGTCCATTTGAGCTAGGTAGGGCTAGGGGTGCCAAGGGAACATAAGTTGAAGCTACGTAAATATTGAGCTAGATTAGGTGCTCACAGGTACTTGTTTTTTTATTTGCAGAAAGTTGACAACCCCCAGAACAAGTTTGTTGCACCTGCACATGCAGTAAATATGGATTTGTTGGAAACATTCAAAAGGGATCTGGACGAGTTTCTAAGAATGGGCAAGATGTCTACATATGAGTGGAGATGTGATTCCTGGGGCTGGATTTTAAGAGCCCACCGCCGCTCCTGGTGATGGGCGAAAATAATGGCTGCCCGCATGCCACAGAGCCATTACGATCTCCCATGCAGCGGCTCATTTAAATAGCACAACTCCCCCCCAATCACATGGAGGGGGCAAGCTGTCTGACACCGGCAATGACGTCAGCTGCCTGTGCACAGGTACTGGTGCCATTTTTAAAGGGCAGCCAACCCTGCCAGTCAATTTAAATTTTTAAAGAAGTATTCCCCCCCACCCTTTATGTTGCAAATAAAATTGTAATGCCCCTTTCCCACCCCACAGTAACAATTACATTAAGTATTTGCCCTACCCCCCCTCCAAAACACTTTCCTTCGAAATGTGACCTTCCCCCCCATCCCCAAGACTGTACAAAGTTTAAAGTCACCCCTTCCCACCATCCCTCACACTCATGACAATTATTTGACCCCGTTCCGCCCCCCCCAAACACTAAAAATCTCAACTCCACCTGCCTCCCCAACCCCCCATCAGAGTCATTCCTCCTTTTCCCAGACAGGGAAGTGAAAGCACAGGAGTGCCAGTCGCCGCACAGAGGATCGTGGTGGGCCTGGAAGATTCAAAGTGAGTTTATTTAAATTTATTGACTTACACATTTGGATGCAGGTCCCATCGTCCAGTGACGGGGGCGGGGGCCGCCACAGAGCCTCGCCACCTCCGGGAGAATTGGGCCCGGCCCTCCCAGTGTCAGGCTCCTTGGCGGGCCTCTGCCGGAACCATCTTCTGTCCCCCAGCACCCTCACCACGGAGCCCGACGTTGGGAGCTCGGCAAAATCCAGTCCTCAGTCTGGGCGGGGAAGGAATTTCTCAGAGTTTTTCCCTAAACAACCCCAAGCCTTTTCTCTTCTTTTTTTGTCTCTCCTAGGAAATTGTATGGCTTCGTGGGTATGGAAGGGGATAACGGTGTGCAGACATTACACTATGCCCATATGGACAGGCTGACTGGGCTTTAATATATATGTACTTTATACCAAGTGCACAGGTCAAAGGAACCTTCATTCTACATTGTGCTAATAGCTATTTAGGTATAATTCTGAAAGATGACCAATTAAAAGATGAAGAAGTCAGTGAACCAGTGATAGAGTAGTATCAGAATGTTCTCTGTACCATCAATGGCGACAATCGAATGTCAAAATAATATAAGAACTGAAACTTTCACCTCTGGGCTTATGAGATTATTCCAAACAATTATGTGAGTCTGACCTCGGTGGTGGGTAAATTACTAGAATCAATTCTGAGGGAGAGGATAAACTGCCACTTAGAAAGACACGGATTAATCAGGGATAGTCAGAATGGATTTGTTAAGGGTAGGCCACGTCTTACTAACTTGATTGAGTTTTTTGAGGAAGTAACAAGGAGGATTAATGAGGGTAGTGCAGTGGATGTGGTCTACATGGGCTTTAGTAAGGCATTTGACAAGATCCCGCATGGCAGACTGGTCAGGAAAATGAAAGCCCATGGGATACAGGGGAAGGTGGCAGGTTGGATCCAAAATTGGCTCAGTGACAGGAAAAAGGGTAATAGTCGACGGATGTTTTTGCGAATGGAAAGCAGTTTCCAGTGGCATTCCAGTGATCAGTGTTGTGTCCCTTGCTGTTTGTGGTATATATTAATGATTTGGACTTTAATGTGGAAGGCATGATTGGGAAATTTGCTGATGACACAAAAAATGGCCGTGTAGTTGATAGTGAAGAGGATAGCCGTACACTCCAGAATGATGTCAATGTTTTGGTTGAGTGGGCAGAAAAATGGCAAATGGAATTCAATCCAGAAAAGTGTGAGGTAATGCATTTGGGGAGGGCAAATAAAGCGAGGGAATGCACAATAAACGGGAGGATATTGAGAGGAGTAGAGGAAGTGAGAGACCTTGAAGTGCATGTCCACAGGTCCCTGAAGATGGCAGAACAGGTAGATATAGTGGTGAAGAAGGCATATGGAATGCTTTCCTTTATTGGCCGAGGTATAGAATACAAAAGCAGGGATGTAATGCTGGAACTGTATAAAACGCTAGTTAGGCTGCAGCTGGAGTATTGCGTACAGTTCTGGTCACCACATTACAGGAATGACATAATTGCTCTGGAGAGAGTACAGAGGTGATTTACAAGAATGTTGCCAGGGCTCAAACGTTGCACCTATGAGGAAAAATTGGATAGGCTAGGGTTGTTTTCCTTAGAACAGAGGAGGCTGAGGGGTGACTTAATTGAGGTGTACAAAATTATGAGGGGCCTAGATAGAGTAGACAGGAAGGCCATGTTTCCACTAGCGAAGAGGTCAATTACCAGGGGGCACAGATTTAAGGTGATTGGTAGAAGGATTAGAGGGGACACGAGGAAAGACTTTTTCACCCAGAGGGTGGTGGGTGTCTGGAATTCACTGCCAGGAACGGTGGTGAAAGTAGAAACCCTCAACTCATTTAAAAGGTACCTGGACATGCATCTGAAGTGCTGTAACTGGCAAGGCTATGGACCAGGTGCTGGAAGGTGGGATTAAATTGCTTTTCAGATGGCACAGACATGATGGGCTAAATGGCCTCCTTCTGTACCGTAATTTTTCTACGGTTGTGTGTGTCTGTCTGTTGCTGGCACAGTATCTATATCAGCATGGTAGGAATTTGAATTAACATTGTTAGCACTCATACACATAAAAAAAACTTGTTCTTAATTTTTCTTGTTTTATTTCCCTACCCACACCCTCGCTCCCCCCCACAACTTCCTTTCAGTCCCTACTAAATATCCTATTTGCTTACCGCTCTGTGACTGCAGGTAATATGAAGAACATCCAGAAATGTATTCCAAAGACAAGAATTATCTGGAAAATGAGCTTTCCCAGTACAGTTTTATGCAGATACAGTGCACGGTCTATCACCATAGTGGAGAACTGAATCAGCACCATCACCAAGAAAGCCTCAGGAACCTGATCATCAGACAGTGTTGATGCAATATCAGCAGTTGCTGAATGTTTCTGTTTGGGAAAGAAAGAGACTTCAGGGTATATAAAAATCAGAATCTGGCTGTTCAAGACACTGTTTACTCATTGTGATACCAAACCAAGAATGAAAGCAGACAGATCAAACAATCAATGACCCATCAATGTATTCCAAGATGTAATTTCCAGCCTCTCTATTTGACGATCACATGCTGGTGAACTGCTATAATATCTAGGGGGGCAAAACCTGAGCCTCAAGTTTAAAACTTTTTGATATAGCTATCCCTGGTTTCCACTACCTTTCAGCTAGAAGCTGCCAGTAGGAAACAAAAGCAAGTTGATATTTTAAATAAAAGCAAAATACTGCAGATGCTGGAAAGTTGAAATAAAAACAAGAAATGCTGGAAATACTCAGCAGGTCTGGCAGCATCTGTGGAGAGAGAAGCAGAGTTAACATTTCAGGCTAGTGACCCTTCTTCAGAACTGACAAATATTAGAAATATAAATGGTTTTAAGCAAGTAAAGCGGGGGTCGGGCAAGAGATAACAAAAGAGAAGGCATTGATAGGACAGAGGGTCACAGAGAATAACTGACCAGAAGGTCATGGAACAAAGGCAAATGGTATGTTAATGGTGTGCTGAAAGACAAAGTGTTAGTACAGAGAGGGTGTGAATTGACTGTAAAGCACAAAGCACTCTAAGCACAAACATTGAAATTTTTTTTAAAAACACCAACAGTGGGTAGGCACAGTAGAAACAAACTAACCAAACTAAAAAAAACCTAAAATAAAATAAAGAAAAAAGAACTAAACATAAAAAGGAGGGGGGGGGGGGGGCTGCCATCATGCTCTGAAATTATTGAATTCAATGTTCAGTCCGGCAGGCTGTAGCATGCCTAATCGGTAAATGGAGATATTTTGAAAGTGTGTCTTGAATGAAAACTAGTTTATCTTTTAAAAAAAAGGAAATTATAGAAATTGCAAACAGTAATAAATTTCCATCAAAAAATTATTTTCTTGGTAACAGAGATTATAATCAAAATGAAACTCTCTTTTGTATCATATTATGGTTCAGTGAATTTGAATAGAGACTGGCTGTGCCATATAGATCCTAGGTTCAACGCCCAGCTTGTGCTGAGTCAGCTGACCTCAGTGGGGATTCAGGAGACCCCCATGGATTCCCTTCCAACAGAGCATGTTTCAAGTGCAGTTCTGGATATTGTTAAATTAGGCTTAGCTATGATGCTCCTAATTGTCAAATTGCTCAATGACACTCACTATGGAGCCTCACTCACGAAAAATGACCACTTGGATGGGAGTCAATAGGAGAAAATTAGAAAAAAAACTATTAGATTGCACGTTAACAATTAAAAGGTCAGATACTTACTCCAAATGCCCAGAATCCAAAGATGATAATCACAAAGTCTATTACATCCGCTAGAAACATGAGAGCATAGACATCAGTTGCTGCACGGTATTCTGTATGGAGAATGTCATAGAAATACTTGTGCAAAGGCCTGTAAATGCTCTGAACCCTGATAACACATTAAAACGGAGCCTTAAGTTACAACAATAAAAAGGTAACAAAACAATTTTTAACATTTTTTTTTTAAAAGTAGAAGCCATTCCATTACATCATTCATAATCAATGCAAGAAAACAGAACCAGTTGAGTTCTATTGTAACTGTGAGGGATCCATTAGAGTCATAGAATCCAAGAGTTATACAGCACAGAAACAGGCCCTTCGGCCCATCGTGTCTGTGTCGGCCATTAAGCACCTATCTATTCTCATCCCATTTTCCAGCACTTGGCCCACAGCCTTGTATGCTATGGCATTTCAAGTGCTCATCTAAAATATTGTTGTGAGGGTTCCTGCCTCTACCTCCCATTCAGGCAGTGTGTTCCAGTTTCCAACCACCCTCTGGGTGAAATTATTTTTCCTCAAATCCCCTCTAAACCTCCTGCCCCTTACCTTAAATTTATGCCCCCTGGGTTATTGACCCCTCTGCTAAGGGAAAAAGTTTCTTCTTATCTATTCTATCAATGCCCCTCATAATTTTGTATACCTCAATCGGGTCTCCCCTCAGCCTTCTCTGCTCTAAGGAAAACAACCCGAGGCTATCCAGTCTCTCTTCATAGCTGAAATGCTCCAGCCCAGGCAACATCCTGGTGAATTTCCTCTGCACCCTCTCCAGTGTAATCACATTCTTCCTATAGTGTGGTGTCCAGAACTGTACACAGTACTCCAGCTGTGGCCTAACTAGTGTTTTATACAGCTCCATCATAACCTCCCTGCTCTTATATTCTATGCCTCAGCTAATAAAGGCAAGGATCCCATACGCTTTCCTAACCACCTTATCTACCTGTGCTGCTGCCGTCACCAAGAACAGTGTAGTTAGCTGGTACTTTGCCATTTTACTCAAGTTACTGCTTTTGTCAGTTTTCAAATAGGTCATTAGATGGAGAGCTAGACTGCTTTCGATCATTGGGAGGAAATGTCTGCCAAAACCACCACTCACTCCCAGAATACTCCCAACAACTAGCCACTGAACACAGTCTTAAAGCAGGGCGTATCACTTTCCCAACTCAAGGCAGCTACAGAAAGATGATATGCTCCCATGAGGAACACAGCAATGAGAAAGTAAAACTAAAGATAATTTTAGGATTGATTTCCTGTTTTATAAGTTTAAAAAGTATTTTTTTATCAAAATGATGCATTTGCTTACTAAGGTTTCAATTCTATTCATTTCAATTATTTCCTTCCTTTCACAAATTGAAATACCATCGCTCGCTGACAAGAGTTTTGCAAGGACAACTTGGACTCCAATGTTCTTTTTCCAATTATGGAGCAAATTTTTCTTCTCAACAAATTGCAAAAATCAGTTACATAATTGTCTATCTTAAATGTTTTACTTCAATTTAAATCATCATGAGGAGCCTTTGACTGCATTCTAAATGAGAACATCTCAGTTTCATCATCACTGCTTGCTGACTCGTGGGGTGGAATTTTCTGAACTTAGCTCCTAACCAAATGACGGGACCATTTGCCGGTTGAGAACCTGAATGGTGAAAGAGCTGGCTTTGCCGAGGCTCTTTAACTGAGCCACATGGGGAGGGTGGGTGGAATGGTGTGCTGGATCTGTCAAAGAAAGATATCTAATTAAAGGGACCACAATATGGTTAGAATGCCTCACAAGCACTTGCATTTTTTGAGGCTGCAATAACTGCAAGGATGGGAAGACAGCCTCCCGAGGTCTCTCACTCTTACCTGGAGGTCTTGCTGAGGAAGCTGAGAGGCTGCAGTGAGGTGAGCTTCCCAAGGATTGGAGGAAGAGGACAGGGCCTCCAACCAAGCAAAAGTGGATATTATTGGCCAAGGAAGTCAGCAGCTGGAGTGTGCTCCCTGCAACTTGCAGACAGTGCACTGAGAGGATCCAGGATCTCAGAAGGACATGACAGGTGAATAGCATAACACTTGTGGGTGTCAAGCCACACACTCTGACTTTCCCACCATTCTCCTGTACAGCACTCCTTAGGACAACACACCTTGCAGCTCCACCCATTCCTCTCTCTCTGCAGGCACCTCACATCTCCATCTGAACAACCAACACTCACACTCACCCTCAGTCTGTTGCTCTCTCGCACTCACGCCTCACAGTCACCCTCCACAAATGCTGTCCTTCCCTCCACTCCACACAAGCCATTACAAACACTCACACCTCACTGATTTGTCTCCTTGGTGAGAGGCAGAGACCTGGGAGTTGGGGTGATGAAAGCACTCTCTGAGATGTGCTCTGAGCAGCAGCCTTTCACCTGGAGTTCTTCAGTTTCACTGATCAAAGCCTTCCCAACATGTTAGTTTCACTGAAGAAGCTCTTCCCGCTGTATACTCGCCTCAGTCACCCTGGCGAGTTGCTGACAGATCTGGTTGTTAAATCCAGAATCGAGAGTTAAAACAGTATTTAACGAGGTATTTGATTATTTTAATTACTTACCCGAGAGCTTCATGGGGTTAACCGCTTGCCTTCAATCCCACCCCCCGGTGAAAGCCAGAAGAGGGCGGGATGATGTCAGGATCCCGACCTGACATCACTTTTAGGGGATTTAACTCCCTACCTGCACTCAAACCCGCTTCCCGTTGCCTGGGAAAATTCCACCCATACACTGCGACCATACAATGACTGGGGATATATGCACAGAGCTGGATTAAGAATTCTGGGGGCCCCGGGCACAGAGAACATTTGGGGCTCAGCCACACCCACTGCACCCTCCCCCCTCCTGATCCATTAAAGCACAAGTGTGTAATAAAATGCATATAGAATGTTTACACACTGCATTAATAATATTGGTCTTATTCAGTTTTTCTGCATTATATGATTTACTGGGTGCCCCATCTTTGCACAGGGCCCCTGGACATGGGCTCCACAGGCTCCTGCATTAGTCCACCCCTTTATATATACATAAGCACGGGTTGTTGGAGCGATGGCTAAACTAGCCATTGCAGAACAACAGTTCATCCAGCAACAATTTCTACTGCATCTGTTCATCTACCTTTGTTTCACACTCAAACCTAATTTAAACCAAGTCTTAAAATAGTGCAGGTCCCCTTAATCGCATTTAAATGAGAAAACACACTGATGGTTTAATTGCAGGATTCATTTAAAATTAATTTCGTGTTTTGCACCCTTAATTTGAATCATGTTTTTAAAAACTTCCTTTGTCACAAAAACGCAAGTACTGCGGGTACTTTACCTCTTAAAGAGAAAACTCTTTACTTTCATCCCAAATTCATTCAGTTTCTTGCTCGCCTTTTCCTTCCTGCTGCGTTTCTTTTTGGGCTTCTGAGAGGAATTTTCCTTCTCTAAAAGAATCATATTTTTCAATAAACCATTTGATCTTATACCACAATTCACAAAGATCTTCAATTAACTCATACACCTAAATTGCAATTTCATGATACAGAGTGATGAATTCTTTTTCATTAAAGAAGGTTTATTTTCATTCCTGGGATAATTTATGACATTTCTTTATGTAGCCAGCACGTGCAAAGCCTGAACAAATTGATACTGGCCTGACATACTGTGTAGTGTAAAACAAAACAAAAATATTTCCTGTCCCACAACCTCCTGAATAATCATTAAAAACTGCTTATAAGTACCTGCTGTGTCCATTGCTCCTGTAGGCAGTAATATATGTATTTTTAATGTTAAATGGTATCATAAAGAAATACTTGTACTTATGCAGCACCATTCATGACCTCAGGACGTCCAAAGTGTTTTATAGCCACTGAAACACTTTAAGCGTGACTACAATAGCTGTCATTTTGTAGTTCACGCTTATCACATTATGATTGTGCAACCTTACCATTACTTACCTGCAAATCTCTCAGAAAACATTCTGAAAATGACTTTTTCCCCTCAGTAACTGAAGTTTCTCAAGTCCAAAATAAGGGTTTAAATAAAATTTAGAAATTACATATTCCACAATATGATTACACTTATCCATTGAGTTGTCCTTATACATGAAGCACAGAAAGTTAACATGAAGGTACAGCAAGCAATTCAGGAGATAAATGGTATGTAAAATTTTGTTAAAAAGGGATTCTAGTATAGGAGTAAAGAGGTCTACAGGACATTAGTGAAGCCACACCAGGAATACTGTGTGCAGTTTTGATCTCCAGATCTAAGGAAGGACATACCTGCCCTAGAGGGAGTGCAATTGAAGTTCACTAGACTGCTTTCTGGGATGAGGGGATTGTCCGATGAGATGAGCTTATATTGTAGGCCTATATTCCTTGGAGATTAGAAGGTGGTAATCTAATTGAAACATATAAAACTCTTAAGGGGTTTGACAGCGTAGATGCTGAGAAAATGCTGCCCCTGGCTGAGGAATCTAGAACACTGGGTCACAGTCTCAGAATAAGGGGTCAGCAATTTAGGAATGAGATGAGGAGAAATTACTTCCGTCAAAGTTTGTGAATCATTCAATTCTCCACCCCAGAGAGCTGTGGATGCTCAGTCATTGAGCATATTCAAGACAGAGGTCGATAGATTTTTGAGTACTAAGGGATACAGGAATATTCAGAGAAGGTAGAGTTGAGGTAGAAAATCAGCCATGATCCTGGTGAATGGCAGAGAAGACGCAAAGGGCCAAGTGGCCGACTCCTGCTCCTATTTCTTATGTTCTTTAGTGGTCTTTGTGTCTGTTAATACCTTCATTTCACAACAAGGCCTGAATTTCTCCCAAAAGCCTGGACTTGGACTGTAATTAGAATGTACACATTTTCCTCTAGCTGAGAAAGAGAAAGACAGGCAGACAGAGACTGAAACAGAGATACACATCCTGGAACAAAACACAGATCAATGATCTTGGCCTATTTGAAATGTTTGGCTAAATTTTCTCAGCCCCATGGTGGCGGGCTTGGAGGCGGGAGAGGGCCGGGTAAATAGTGGGGGACAGTTCCCCAATGCATTTCTGCCACTGGGGAGCTTTTCCAGAGGCAGGCTAAGACTCTGATCAGTTGCTCACTGCACAGAGGCAGGCACCCAATTGAGATGATTAAGGCTCCAATTTGGGCTAAATTTGTGTGCATGCGGCATTTTGCTGCCTGACGAGCGGCCCCTCCCTCATGTGGAGGCTGCCCCCCTGCAGCAGGCCAGAGGACCATTGGCAGGAAAGGCCCCACCTGCTGCCCAAACAATGCTTTCGGAGGGAGTTTCTTCTCAGCACTGAGTGGCCTAACAGCTTTACCCTTTATAAGTTTTACTTCTAATACACACATCTGAGGGCACCTCCATGTTGAGGTACCCTCGTGGTTCCCGACCTGCCACAGCAGCGCCCACCTCTCCTGGTGGTGCTGCCGAGGCTACAAAGTTTCCGGTTCTCTGATTGGGCCTGCAGCATCGAAAGCCCACCTGCCCTCCTTAATAAGACAGCGAGCGCTGAGTCTGCCTCTGGGAAGATTGCACCGAAGGGCGCACTGCCAGCAAGTGCGGGCTCAGGACCCCCATTTGGACCTGATATTGGGGGGTCAATGCTCCAGTTTACAATTTGCTACAACTGAAAGAGTGAAGGCAATGGCCCTTTAAAGGAACAGCAGTGCCATCTACTGATTAGCTGCTGGAATGTTTGGACAAAACCAACTCCCTCTGCTGGTTATAAATACAATGATTGCACATGCCGGAAAAACACTAGCAATATGAATATTTGTTCTTTCGATACAGCTTAGCACCATCGTCTGCCACAAATATTATTCCAATTTTCCCTTAAAACAGCTTTGTGGGAACTTGCTGTATGCAAATTGGTTGTTCTGACTACATTTCAAAAGTACTTAGACTTTCGAATAACCTAAGGACATGAAAGGCTCTGTATAAATGCAAGCTTTTTCTTTCCTTATTTCTGCCGTTAAATGGTGTCTTCATGTGCTTGCTAGTCTCTAGTTTTGTCCTACATATTTTTTTAATTAAATTTTTTTTAAATTATTTTATTATTTTATATGTCGTTTCTCTTCCTTGCAGCAGCCCTTCCTCCCAGCTGGAACTAGATGGCTCTTACTCTGGTCTTGTTCAGTTATGCTCTAAAGTTCTTAAAAATGGCCCAACGTAAAATGTCTGTGTCAAACCCTAGCCTGGGGATCCGACCCACATCTTACGTGTCCCCGGTCTATAATTGTTCCGAGGCAGGACTTCCACCCGCTTGAGGGAGGAGGTCCCACCTCAGTGAGCGGCCGGCCAATCAGCGGGCCGGCAGTTCTTAGTCCCAGCAGTGCCACCGGGAATCGTGGCAGCGAGGCAAGGGTAGTCGTTTGGGGAGAGGGGGGGGGTGGAGCGTCTTGGGTCCCGGGAATGGGTCGGGAAGTGGGGGCGGCCCTCAAATCGGGCACCCTGTGCTCGACTGCCATGACACCCCCCGCCCCCCCACCCAGCGCGCGGAAAGGCTGGCAGCTATCGCTGGGTGGCCTTTCACATCCCCAGCACGCCCGCTTGCCACGGCTAAAATACCCGTGGCAGGCAAATGCCCTTAAGTGACCACTTAAGGGTCTCAATTGGCCTGGGGCAGGCCGTTTCTCTCCACCTCCCCCCACTCGACTGCTGTAAAGTTGGCCGGAGGTGGGGGCGGAGCGGGAAGGCCTTCCGCTCAATACTACGCTGCCCCCAATCCACCATCCAACCTGCTGGGGTGGCGTAAAATTCAGCCCATAGAGTCTACAGCACAGAAACAGGTCATTTGGCCCAACTTGTCTATACTAATGCTCCACACAAGTCTCCAGCATATCCTGTACTTTTCTACATGTGCTTATCTAGCCTCCCCGTAAAAGCATCTACACCATTCACCTCAACTATTCCTTATGGTAGCAAGTTCCACATTCTTACCACTCTTTGGGTAAAGAAGATTCTCCTGCTGTTTCCCACTGCTTGACCACTCCAACTCTGCCTGTTAATTAGTTTTTACATCGTGTCTTGGGCAACCTCTTTCGCTCTTTCCCACCATCTACCACTTCCCTTTCCTGCAATCTCAAGCCTTCAGCTTCTATATTGAAGCCTATTTTCATTCAATTGCCAAGTTTCCTGTTTGAAACAGTGGTACTGAATGTTTATTTTCTCCTGCTCCCTTACAGCCTGTGTTTTTTCTGCAATGCATTGAAGCCGGCTCTGGTTTGATGAAAATGTTTATTTCCCCTGGGTTCTGCTGAAAGCAATACCACTCATTTTTCTCCTATTCCCATACTGTTTGTTTCTTTCCTCCTACTGGTTTCAATGGGAGAACTTCTTTCACTTTATTTTTCAAATTATTACCCCAGCCTCTGCTTTTAATGAACTTTATTTTTGAAAGCCTTTTTTTTTATTCATTCATGGGATGTGGGAGTTGCTGGCTAGGCCAACATTTATTGCCCATCCCTAATTGCCCTTGAGAAGGTAGTGGTGAGCCTCCCAATATGACTCTTCCTCAACCTACCTATTCTCCTGCTTCCGGTATCTGCCTTTTCATTCTTATTTTCCCACCAATTTAATTTTGAAAACACAGCCCTTCATCATCATGCTGAAGCACAGAATGGCTATAGCACAAGAAGGAGGCCATTCGCCCCATCCTGTCCATGCTAGCTCTCTCTAAGAGTTACTCATCCAGTCCCACTCACTTGCCATTTCCCCATAGCCCTGCAAATTCTCTTCTTAGATAATTATCCAAAACAGGCCTGAGACAAGACCCAGAGAGAAGTAGTTCTCAGACAGATGATGAACAGGCATTCCACATTGTGAACCTAACACATCATGTCAATGAAGTCCAACAACTGGAAGCTTTGGCCACTATCAATATCATGTGCTGGCAAACATATTCTCAAGGTCAAAATTGACACAGGTGCTAATACATATATCCTACCAGTTCGAATCCTCAAAGATATGTATCGGAGTCGTTGGAGATCAATGATAACTGCTAAGTTATCTGCATACAACAGATCACCCATCCCTTGCAGTGGGACATTAACAATGCAATGCAAATATGGCAAGTCGGCATGGAAACCACAAATGTTCTACTTAGTAGACACGAATGGACCAGCACTGGCAGAACTACCTCAACATCAGAACTAACCATGAGAGCATTGCCAAGGGGAAATCTCCAAGGACAGGAACCCACTCTAGCCAGCATCAAACGGTGCAGTCTGGAAACCCAGCAACAGCACTACTATGCCGCGCCTTCTCTAGAGAACCATCAGCACCATTTACACAACATAAAAAGCTTCTCATTACAATCCAATTCTCGTTTGAAAGCCACAATTGAATCTGCCTCCACCATGCTCTCAGGCAGTGCATTCCTGATCCTAACTACTCGCTGCATAAAAATTTTTCCTCATGTCACCATTGCTTCTTTTGCCAATCACCTTAAATTGGTGTTCTCTGTTTCACGACCCTTCCAGCAATGGGAATAGTTTTTCCTACCCTGTCCAGACCCTTCATGATTTTGAGCATTCTATCAAATCTCCTCTCAACCTTCTCTGCTCCAAAGAAAACAGCCCCAACTTCTCCAATCTATCAATGTAACTGAAGTCTCTAATCCCCGGAACCATTCTAGCAAATCTTTTCTTTGCTCCCTCCAATGCCTTCATATCATTCCTAGTGTGGTGCCCAGAATTGGGCACAATACTCCAGTTGAGGCCGAACCAGTGTTTTATAAGGATTCACCAGAACTTCCTTGCTTTTGCACTGAATGCCTCTATTTATAAAGCCACATTATACTTCTCTTTCTTCACCTTCAACTCAAACCAAAATTGGATCTCCTGCTTCCCTGCTTCTACTTCAGTCAGGCTATGATTCCATTGTCATCTGCCACCTCCAAAGCCTCCAGGCACCCAAAACCACTCACTGCTGACTGTCACTTCCTGTTCCTACTACCATTCTGTTCAAATCATTTAATTAATAAATTTAAGGTTAATGTCACTTTATATGTATGGACTCATTGTGAGCAGTGTGATTTATTTTATTTTATTTTATATAGAGATACTACACTGAAACAGGCCCTTTGGCCCACCGAGTCTGTGCTGACCAACAAACACCCATTTATACTAATCCTACATTAATCCCATATATTTTATATATTATTTTAGAACTATCGCTGTTTTATATTAGTTTATAAAATATTGTGAATCTTAGCACTCGTAGCATTAGATATAGTGTTTAATTGCAAAGGAGAATGGAATCATAGACAAAAGCATGTCACATGTTAATAACTCAGGGATCAATTTTTAAAGGGCCACAATTATCATAGAAAATATTTCTTGGTTGCTGACAAATAAGATCAATTGGGGAAATATGCATCATTGCTCATTTGTAAATGGCATCAATGTGACAAATGACATGCTTTTAATCTCTCCTAAACAAATGAAAGTATACTTTTTTTTTATATAGAGAGTATGCCTTTAATTAGACTTAAAAAACACTCTCAAAATGCAATGGGCTGAATTTTAGGCTTCCCCCTCCCCCCCACCCCGCCAACCCTGCCACAGATCCCAATGTCGAGGGCTCCTTAAAATCCAGCCCAATGTCTTCCAGTCCAGCACTCAGACCCAGAACAGTGTGCCAGCCAAAGACAAAAGACATGCAACCGCAAGAGTATTGTAATCTCCAAATTATCAATTTTCGTTGTGGAATTTTTGAAACAATATGAGATGTGGTTATTGTTTGAAAATGCTCAGGTACTGAAGAGTTACTAACATTCATGGAACTGCATCCAACAAGAATACATGCTTTCAGGACAGAAGGTAAAGAAATAGAGTCATAGAGTCGTACAGCATAGAAACAGGCCCTTCAGCCCACCGCGTCCATGCCGACCATAATGCCTATCCAAACTAATCCCACCTGCCTGCATTAATTCCATATCCCTCTATGCCTTGCTCATTCATGTACCTGTCCAAATGCCTCTTAAATGTTACTACTGTTCCTGCCTCCACCACCTCCTCAGGCAGATCATTCCAGATACCCACTATTCTTTGTGTGAAAAATTTACCCCTTTGATCCCCTTTAAACCTCCTCCCTTTCACCTTAAATCTATGCCCTCTAGTTTTAGTCACCCCTACCATGGGAAACAGACTCTGGCTATCTACCCTATCTATGCCTCTCATAATTTTATATACCTCTACCATGTCCCCTCTCAGCCTCCTTCGCTCCAGGGAAAACAGACCCAGCCTATCCAATCTCTCTTTATAACTCAAGCCCTCCAAACCAGGCAACATCCTTGTGAATCTTTTCTGCACCCTCTCTAGCTTAATCACATCTTTCCTGTAGTGCGGCGACCAGAACTGCACACAGAATTCCAAATGCGGCCTAACCAACGTTATGTACAATTGTAACATGACGTCCCAACTCTTGTACTCAATGCCTCGGCCGATGAAGGCAAGCATGCCATATGCCTTCTTCACCACCCTGTCTACCTGTGTTGCCACTTTCAGGGAACTATGTACTTGCACCCCAAGGTGTCTCTGCTCAACAACACTCCCCAGGGCCCTGCCATTCACTGTATATGTCCTGCCCTGGTTTAACTTCCCAAAATGCATCACTTTGCACTTGTCTGCGTTAAATTCCATTTGCCAATCCCTTACCCACTTTCCCAGTTTATCTATATCCTGTTGTAACTTTAGACAACCTTCTTCATTGTCCACTATACCACCAATTTTGGTGTCATCTGCAAACTTACTAATCATGCCCCCTACATTCACATCCAAGTCATTAATATATATGACAAACAACAGAGGGCCCAGCACCGATCCATGCAGCACACCACTAGTCACTGGCCTCCAATCTGAAAAACAACCCTCCACTACCACCCTCTGCCTCCTATCACCAAGCCAATTTTGTATCCAATTTGCTAGCTCACCCTGGATTCCGTGTGTTTGAACCTTCTGGACCAGCCTACCATGTGGGACCTTGTCAAAGGCCTTGCTAAAGTCCATGTAGACAACGTAAAGTCCATGTAGACAACAAATAGACCAAATTTAGCCAAAAGTTTAAAAAGAAGCTAATGAAAGCCTAGATACACAAAGGCCAAAGGAGTTCACAGAACAAATATGTTATATTATTGTATGGAAGTTCACTCTTTTGACATGGGGATTAAACTGTTTAATAAAAACATCTGAATTAACTCTGATGGGCTGACGTCTACTAGCCCTCCAACCTCAGGGGTCGTGGCAGGAAGACACCTGGAAAATTCTTCCAGGAGAGGCCCGCCACGACCCCCGAAGCCGAGAAGGCCCCGTCGCATTTTACCAGCAGTGGCGAGGCCTCAGTGTGGCCCTCTGCCGCCGAACGGCGGGGCCTTCATTTTAATATTTAAATTAATTTAAACACATGCAAATTAACTTACCTTGTCCCGACGGCCATTCTACACCAATATTCCCATGCCATCGGAACTCCGTGATCGTCGCTGGGCATAGTGGGAAAGGGCCTCCAGCTTTTATTTAATTTTTTAAAGACAATGTGAAATACCGTTCATTTAAAAATTCAAATTTCTTCTAAGGGCTTGAAGCCCTTTAAAAACGGAACCAGCGCCTGCGCAGTAGTGCTGATCGCCATTGCCGGGGAGGGAGAAGCTGCCCCCGATGACATAGAGGGGGTGGTTGTTTTGCCCCCTCCATTTAAATGAGCCCCCGCGCGGGTGGACTGCTGACTTCAAAGCGTGCTGTCGCGATTTGCGGTGCACTAGTAACATTCAGGCTGATGTGTGTACCAGATGTGTGTTTCAGTGGTTGCAAACCTCACTAAACACTGGATTAAAATTTGTATTACATAGGGTTGTATTTTACCTTAGGCGGACGGGAATTCGCCACCGACATAAAAGTCCCGCATTTTAAGGGTCCCCAGCCTTTAATTGTCCCGAGGTGGGACTCCCACCCGCTTGAGGGAGGAGGTCCCACCTCATTGAGCTTAGTCCCAGCAGCTCCACCAGGAGTGGTGGCCACTGCTGGGACTGCAGCCCAGCCGACCAGATGGAGCCAGGAGACAAGGTAAGTTGGGCTTGCCTCACCAGGGAGACCAGTCCTTCCCTGGTGAGGCTGGAGTGGTCTTTGGGGGGAGGGGCGTCGTGGGTCCCGGGGGTAGGTTGGAAGGTGGGGGTGGCCCTCAATCGGGTACCCTGTGCCCAACTGCCATGCCCCCCCCCCCCCGCCCGGCGCACAGAAAGGCCGGCAGCTATCGCTAGGTAGACCTCCCGGAGATACCCGCTCAATTTTATGCCACCCCCAAGCCTCCATCCGACCCGCTGGGGCGGCGTAAAATTCAGCCCGTATTGTTATTATGTCTGGCAGTATTGTTTCTAATAACCTCTAACCTTTGATTTGTTTTCTCCTCCTGAAATGGAATCTGGTCTTTTTTACTTCCTGCGTTGGTTGTAAGTCAGAAACTTGGTCATCTGCAGCTGCATCCAGGTCTGCATCTTGTGATTTTCGCATGGCCTCCTTTTCTTTTACACGTTCCTTTTTCTTTTGATTCTCCTGATCATCCCACAGTCCATACCGCTGGAAATTGTAGAATAGTGGAGAATTACAGCATTTACAAGTGGTGGGCAAATCAATGCTTTCCTCATGCTACTATTTATTCATAAACAAATCAAGTAAAACAATCCACAATCATTTTTTGAATTCATCTCAATGAAATGCTGTAAATATTTTAGTGATTTGCCTAAACATTGGTTTGAGCCACCAACCCGTGGGCATAGGGAACAATCCCTGCATTGGAACACAAAGGCACACCTGATATTAAGCCTCAGCCTCATATACATGAGACTGGTGAGGTGCAGAAATATGCTGGTCATTCCCAGGTGAAGAGTACTTCTTCTCTATCTGTTCATGGCGTGTGGGCATCACTGACAAAGCCAGCATTTATTGCCCATCCCAATTACCCTAGAGAAGGTGGGTGAGCTGCCTTCTTGAACTGCTGCAGTCTGTGTGGCATAGGTACACCCACAGTGCTGTTAGGTAGGGCATGTTAATTTTGAGCACCAGTATCGTCAGTCAGCAGCGGCCTTCATACAAGTCCTGGAAGAACTGGGGGCTGTCTGGAGGGTCAGGTGGGAAGAGCGATCAGGAGGGAGTGGTTGATCGGGTTAGGGATCAGGTGGCGAGTGGGACAGCCACAATGCAAATTTGGGAAGAGACCATGAAGTCCGGATTTTACTTTTGCCAGTTTCAGGCACAAGAGACATCTGAACAACTTAAGCCTCATCGAGAGGTCTGTGGGGAACCCCTGCCCACTCCACACACACCAAATACTCCTAAGTTAAAATTGGGGTTTCAGTGTCCATTCTATGAGAACTCCCAATTTTGCAAAATTTGGACTCAGTGACACCCACAAAAAATACTATTTCTGTTTATTGCAAATAGTCTCTATTCAATGGGTTTCTGGTAGGAAAAAGAAACTTTTTTGCTCTGTTGATGATTTAATTCTCACTTGCCACCATAAACAAGAGATCAATAGACTAGATCAGCATATTTTAAAAGCACATTTATGTACAGTATTGCTATGTTTCAAATCACTGCACAAATACCTATTTTATCAATAATATTGAAAGTTGATATGTCCCACCTTTAGCAGTGACTGATGGAACAGGAGTGCCAGTAGCTGAATCAGATCATATTTAACATAACCATCTGTCTTCTCCAATCCAAGAATACGTGGTGGGAAGAATGGCTTGTCTTCATTAAGCGAAGCGACATAGTAGCTGTTCCAAGGGAAGAATCCAAACTGGAATAAGTATTTAACAACCACCATCACCTGCAAAGTCAAATGAAGGCAGGTCACATTTGAACAAAGGTACTTACACTTGCATGACAAACTTTTGAATACTGAATATAATGTAGGAAAAGAATAAAGTATCACAGGGGTTATAACGACTAGTGCCTACAGTGATCTTCATGGTAAGTGTTTTATTCAATGACAAACAGGTGAAGCAAACCAGAGTGCAATAAGCTCAGAGATTTGAAATGCAACTCAAACACAAATAGCACTTTACAGACAATTAAGTAGCTTTATAATTATGGTCACTGTTGTAATTGTAGGGAATCATAACAGCCAATTTGCATACAGCAAGCACCCAAAAACAACAATGTGATAAATGAACACATTATCTGATTTTCTTAGTTGGCTGAGGGATACATATTGCCAAGAACACAAGATGAACCCCCCTACTCTTCAAGTTGTGTCATTGGATCTTTTATGTCCACCTGTGAGGATAGATGGAGCCTTGCTTTAAAGTCTCATCTTAAAGATGGCATTTCCTCTGCACTGTACTGCAGTGTCAACCTAGATTATGTGCTCAGGTTTCTGGAGTGAGACTTGAATTTAAGACTTCCCAACTCAGATGCGAGAGTGCTTGCTACCAGTGAGGCACCGAGTATCTGAATTACAGTGCGATAATGGATGTTTTTATCAAAATACAGTCCCATTTTGCATAACGCCATACTTCATATATATGCATATTATTTATCTGAATAGAAAAACTGCTAAAATCATTGTGACTTTTAAGCAGAAAATTACAATAATGTTTTAATTACACTTTTGTGCACATAAAACTTCATAATATATAAATTTGTAGTGTGAAGAACATGCAAAACTCGTATAGCTCACCTCAGTGTAGATGATTGCTGTCATCCAAAATCGTTTGCTGGGTCTGGGAATGGAAAGCATTGCCCAGAGGAATATAAGGATAGGCAGGAAGAGTGTGATTACAGAGGCAGAGATCATATTGTTCAAGATAATGATGAAGTAGCAAGTCAACTCTGAATAAGCAGCAATGACATTATATACAGCAAACACCAGCTTCAAAAATCGGTTCTGGGATTGGTAAAACTTCTTCGATTCCTCCAATTCTTCTATGGAAAAATGGCTTAAAAAGGTAAAAACAAAGATATTAATGTTAATATTTTACACCTGATGAGTAATGTTTTGCCTACTTTTAAAGAATTTTTATCACATATAAAATTCATGCACCATACACCCTCCTCTAACTAAACGGGCATGCAATGACCTGCTTCTAGTCCTGCCATAATTTTCTGTTAGTATCACACAATTTTGAGTGCCATATCTGGATGTACTATATCAATTATTACACATATAGAAATAGAAACAGAACTATTCCATTTTGAGTTTATGAGTTAAAAATTGTTAATGTGAGCATTTCTTTTCTATTGCATTGTTCTGTACGTTTATTTTAACAAGACAATTCATGATATATGGCTGAGAAAAAAAAACACAAAACTAATTTTCAATGAATTCCTATGATCAGAACAAAAATGACATCAAGAAATGATATCAAACATTGCCCCGAAAGAAAAGAGAAGTGTTTAATTAACTTCCAATTTGTAATTAACTTAAGGGTGGGCATCTTTCATTGCGAGTTTTCTGTTAAGATAGGGCAAAATATACAAATAATTTGGATCTTGATAAAGCTGTAGTACTGCAAGGGAAATTTGTTAATCTCTTCAAGTCAGGGTAGTAGTCCAAGCTGAAGTAGGACATCTGACAACTTATTGAATTTGGCTCAGTTTTGACCAGGCATACATATGGTCTGAATAAAACCATAATTTTTAAAATTGGCTCCTATTTAATTCTATACCTGCATGCAAGCAGCTCACTGGCTGTTCTGGTGCGGGTAATGGGCTGAACAGCTATCGACTCTGAGACGGAGACAAACTCGGCTGACTCCAGTGAATCCACAGCCAAAGTCTGTTCCTCGATGTTTGATTTTGTACCACAATCAGGAACCGGTTCCAGGAGTTCCCCCTCATCGCGGATCATCAGGAATTCTTCTTGTCCTTCAGATCTGCTGAATAGCAAAAAAGTCATGAAATGGGACTGCAAAAACCTTCCTTACACTTCATTGTAGGGTTGATTTCTGATCTTCCTCATTGGCCCGAACCGTCTTCTTTTCACCACTGACATTCAATCCCTCTACACCTGCATCCCCCACCAGGGCAGTCTTCCTGAATGAAGGCCCAACCAGTCCCCATCCACCGTTCTTCTCCTGTGCCTGGCTATACTTGTTCTCACATTGAACAACTTCTACCCTGATTCCACTCACTTCCACCAAACAAAAAGTGTTGCTATGGGAACTCATATGATACTGGCTATGCCTGCACTTTCGTGTGATACATGGAACGTTTCTTGTTCCAGCCAAAAGCAAAATACTGCGGATGATGGAAATCTGAGATAAAAAAAAGAAAATGCTGCAAATGGTCAGCAGGTCTTGCAGCATCCGTGGAGAGAGAATGAGAGTTAATGATCCACCTTTGTATCCTGGCAATGAGCAGCCTAAGCAGCATATTTAAAGAGACCATTGCTGGCCAATCCAAACATGGCCCCAGAACTTTTTCAACATTCACAGGGACAGAGGTTTCTCTTTGCTCCATAAAATTTCCACAGGCCACTGCCGGCTCAGGGTCACTCCGTCCTCTTCATGCTGCTGTGCACCCCCCACCTCCCCTTTTAGCCACTGACTAAAATTTTCAAATCTCTTTTCTTAACCCAATTTAAAAACTTACAGGACAGATACTATGAAGAGAATTTTAAACGCTATCCCAACCGGCAGCAGTTAAAATGCACCATGCAACTGACCCCCTCTGATGCTGCTACTTTTTGCGGGTCTCAATATTAGCAAGCTAGCAGGATTCCTTCTGGAAGACAGTGGGGCAATGTTTCCCCTAATTTCCCTTTGTAGTGCACAGCCCCTTTGTTGCACTGCAAGGTCCCTTTAAGATTGCCGTGCAGCTGCACATGTATGCATTTTAAAGGGACCACTTGCTGTCATGGCCTGTTTCTCTCTTGCGCAGCAAAATCTGGACTGCTGCGTAGCCACCCAACATAGAGGGAACACTTCAGTGGGGTCCTGCTTTAAACATGCAGATCGGGTCCAATGATGTCATCGGGGACCGTCGGTAATCCTGTGCGAGGGATCCCTCATGCCATACCCACAAGGCCACACCTGTTGGGAACAGGAACATGAGCCTGAAGAGATCCAAAAAGGTGGGATTCTTTTTTGTTCCTTGTGAACCAGGAGGAACAGGAAACCCCCAAACACTTAAATTAGAGCCGGGGCTGTTCACTGGGTCCGCGGTGGAGACCTTCTGACATCCAACATCCCACTCCCACCTACAGCTCACATAACTCTCCCCACTGGGGTTTGGGCAGGAGACTGGCTCTGATTATGTAGATGAGGCTAGGGAGTTCAAATCTCCCAGGCTTCACGTTCTGGAGGGTGGAAGAGCTTTCTGTCTGTTTCAGTCCCCGCAGCTGCATTAATCTCAAACATTGTTAAAATCACCCCGTCCATTATTTTAGTAGAAATCTATATCACAGAATCCAAATTTCATATCTATGAATATGTATTTATGCACCTGCCTTGATGTATTGGCGAGCTGTGGACCATCCCCATCTGTTAATTCTTCAGGCTCCACATTCCGCAACAATGTTTGATTACTGTCCTCTAATGTCTCATAAAGACCATCCAGAGGTCCTTGTACTTCCTCACCCTGAAAAGGTGATGGAAATTGATGGTAAAAATAAGTACTGTGTATTAAGAAAGTTAGAAAACTTTTTTTTTTAATTCATTCATGGGATGTGGGCGTCGCTGGCTAGGCCAGCATTTATTGCCCATCCCTAATTGCCCGTGAGAAGGTGGTGGTGAGCTGCCTTCTTGAACCGCTGCAGTCCATGTGGGGTAGGTACACACACGTTGCTGTTAGGAAGGGAGTTCCAGGATTTTGCCCCAGCGACAGTGAAGGAATGGCGATATAGTTCCAAATCAGATGGTGTGTGGCTTGGAGGGGAACTTGCAGGTGGTGGTGTTCCCATGCATTTGCTGCCCTTGTCCTTCTAGTTGGTAGAGGTCGCGGGTTTGGAAGGTGCTGTCTAAGGAGCCTTGGTGTGTTGCTGCAGTGCATCTTGTAGATGGTACACACTGCTGCCACTGTGCGTCGGTGGTGGAGGGAGTGAATGTTTGTAGATGGGGTGTCAATCAAGCGGACTGCTTTGTCCTGGATGGTGTCGAGCTTCTCGAGTGTTGTTAGAGCTGCACCCATCCAGGCAAGTGGAGAGTATTCCATCACACTCCTGACTTGTGCCTTGTAGATGGTGGACAGGCTTTGGGGAGTCAGGAGGTGAGTTACTTGCCGCAGGATTCCTAGCCTCTGACCTGCTCTTGTAGCCATGGTATATATATGGCTACTCCAGTTCAGTTTCTGGCAAGCAACATCAAATACATATAATTTATTAAATACATATAATTCATATAAAATGGTATAAGGAGAACATTCTTGTTCAAGTCTAAAAAACAATCCAACATTTATCAAAGTATTAAATAAAAACTGTTTCTTAGTTTAGTTTTAGTTTAGAGATACAGCACCGAAACAGGCCCTTCGGCCCACCGAGTCTGTGCCGACCATCAACCACCCATATATACTAATCCTACACTAATCCCATATTCCTACTACATCCCCACCTGTCCCTATATTTCCCTACCACCTACCTATACTAGGAGCAATTTATAATGGCCAATTTACCTATCAACCTGCAAGTCTTTTGGCTTGTGGGAGGAAACCGGAGCACCCGGAGAAAACCCACGCAGACACAGGGAGAACTTGCAAACTCCACACAGGCAGGACCCAGAATTGAACCCGGGTCGCTGGAGCTGTGAGGCTGCGGTGCTAACCACTGCGCCACTCTGCCGCCTTTGTTTATTTATTCAGTTAAATGCCCATTTTAAGAGTGGCACAGATTAGGGAACAGGGAGAGGACTTGAAGATGATCATTTGGTTGCACTATGTTGAGGGGATATACTTTGAACAAATATATTTGTAATTGCCTGGCTTTAAGAAAATGATTTTATAAATACTTCTCCTGTGAAGAATAATGATACCTCTTCAGGTCGATTCAGTTACTTACTCGTGCAAGTTTCTGGGTCAACAGGTGGCGTTCTACCCCTAAAACAGTAGATGTATCAAGGTACTGCCTAGCAAGTGTGTTCAGCCATTGTGTCAATCCATCCACCATGGCTAAGAAAAGGACCCAGAGAAATCTTAGGATATCCATTATACGCTGAACAACATTGCGCTTAGCTGAAAGACAAAGATGTAGGCTATCATTAGAATCAGTGAGCCATACCGGAAATCAGAATGATCAAGAGAAGGCAGCCATTCAGCCCATCATGCCTGTGCTGGTTCTTCAGTAGACCTATCCAATTAGTCCCACTGCACTGCTCCTTCCCCATAGCCCTGCAAATCTTTTCCCTTCAAGTGTTTATTAAACCCCCTTTGAAAGTTACTATTGAATCTGCTTCCACCACCATACCAGCCCCAGCATTCCAGATTACAACAACACGCTGCATAAAAAATTGTTTCCTCATATCATCTTGGTTCTTTTGCCAGTTACCTCAAATCAGAGTCCCCTGGTTACCAATCCTTTTGCTACTGAAAACAGTTTCTCCTTGTTTACTCTCGCAAAATGGTTCTTGATTTCGAACACTTCCATAAAATCTCCTCTTAATCTTCTCTCATCCAGGGAGGACAACCCCGTGTCTTTGGATAACTGAAATCCCTCATATCTCTGGCACCATTCTAGTAAATCTCTTCTGCACCCTCTCCAAGGCCTTGACATCTTCCTAAGGTGTGGTGCCCAGAATTAAATATAAAACTCCAGCTGAGGCCTAATTAGAGTTTATAAGGGTTTAGCATATCTTCCTTGCTATTGTACTCTATTCCTCTATTAATAAAGCAAAGGATCCCATATGCTTTCTTTTAACAGCCTATGTATTGGCAATATATAAAATTATGTTTTATGTAGCCTGTAGACAAATCTTACCCAGGGCATTAAATTCTGATGTCATTTCTTGGTTGGGAGGAAGCTAACACAAGACAAAAAAAAAATTGCTGTGTAACAACACAAGAAACAGGAGCAGAAGTAGACCATACAGCCCATTGAGCCTGCTCCGCTATTCAATACAATCAAGGCTGATCTTGGGCTTCAATTCCACTTTTCTGCCCGCTCCCCATATCTCTCGATTCCCTGCGAGACCAAAAATCTATCTATCCCAGCCTTAAATGTATTCAATGATGGAGCATCCACAACCCTCTGGGGTAGAGAATTCCAAATATTCACAACCCTTTGAGTGAAGTAATTTCTCCTCATCTCAGTCCTGAATGATTGATCCCTAATCCTCAGACTGTGCCCCTGCTTTCTAGATTCTCTGACCAGTGGAAACAATCTCTCAGCTTCAGAAATAATATTTGATAATACAAAATTGCCAAAACATGCTATCAGACAAAAAAGGACAACACTGATAATAGTATTCATTTTTGATTAATTATCTCCCCCTAACCAGAATACAACTGCTTCCTGGATATCAAAGGGTTATTCATGAATCACAGTACTCTGTGCAATAAATATACAGAAATATTACTTACCAAAAACCCATCTGGATTAATCAGATACATAAGGCAGTGCTTCTCAAATGTTGGGGTTTTGAAATCAAGCAATTGGTCTTTTAGATGAAGACACCATTTGGATTTTTTTTATTGATCCCTGGGCCAGGACCAGGTTACTTTGATGGCTCTCATGTATACAAGGCAAGAATTACTGTAAAACTATTCTAGCATAATACTACATGCTAAAAATACAATTGTGAAAACTGTTTTAAAAGGATCGTATTTCAAAACTTTGTGTCAAAAGGAATATTTTGTATGTTTATACAGGTGAGATACTTATCATCTAAAAGTAAAGCAGAGGAAAATGTGATTGAGATGATTTGTCTATAACTAGACAGATGCACAGAAATATACCTGTTCAGACTTTCACAGTTGCTGGTTAAATGGAAGTTTATTCGTTAATACCAAAAAACCTTGTCCATTCTTTAAAATTAATTATTTTTACACAATAATTTGCATGATTCTCCTTGGAATAAGCTCAGATTACATTTATCAACCTGCTCCAAAACTATAGAGGAAGTTATTACATAGGACTGCTAATTGCACCAGAACTAATGGTCGTTAGACCACAGATTGAACACAGCTGGATCAATAAAGTGAATAAACTTAAAATATTTGCCAGAAAGCACCGACATTCTCCAAAATATTCCAATTAAAAATGGCTGAGTAAAGTTCTGCAACAACAAAATATAAATACAGAAGAATTTACTCATTTTAAGTGAATGTTACTTGATTACATGTGACCTCGTGAGCAAAGTTCTTGTAACAGGCATTCTTTTCTGTTTATTCTTGTGTTCTTTCAATGTGATCGTTTTCACACGTGGCTTTGAGAAGTTTACAATCAGTGACGAATGATATTTCATTACCTGATACCTTTCTCAGATGATCGTTAAGTTGGTTGGTTATATTTGCACATGTTTGTGAAACCAGAAAGTACAAGCAAGCATGTGATTCTCATCTGACCATTTCTAGTGCACATCCCACACACCATGAATGAAAGATAGATATAGGTCTTAATTTTGCAAAGATTCTTACTTCAATGAGCATTAGGGATCGGAAGTAATTGGCGCTAATTGATGAGATTTTCAGCAGTGACAGAGCTGTCTGTTTTAGAGCTATGCCACTTGGTTTATTTACTCAAAGAAGTTGCTTTTGCCACCTTTCCTATTTACAGTAGTGAGTTTGTGAAAGGTAGGGTATGCCTATAAACCTAATAGTGTTCCTTCACAGAGTCTCCAAAGTAGTGGATAGAGTAGGATTAATGAATATTATATATGCAGATTTTCAGAAGCCACCTGGCGAGGTTCTACATCAGAGGTTACTAGATAACACTGGAGGCAATCTTGTGGCACAGGTAGAAAACTACTTGGCAGGTGGTGTAGCAGAATGTTGGGATAAAAGGAGCATTGTCAGATTGGTGAAGCGTGTAGAAAATTGTAAAAGGGCATGGGTAGATTATTAAGTGAATGGTAGAACAATAGTAGATGCAGGTTAATGAAGTATAAGGTAGCACACTTTTGATGCGCAAGTGGCAAATGTGATTGCAATCTAAATGGGGAAGCATGAGGGTCAGAGTGATTTAGGAGTCTAGCTACCTAAGCCATGAAGAGCTGGCTTGCTGGTGCAAAAAGTGATCAAGGAGGCTAATAGGATGTGAGGCTTCATTACTAGGAAACAATTTCAAAGCAGATCTGTGCAATACCATATTAAATCACATCCTTTACACCTTGGAGAGAGAGAGAGAGAGACAGAGACAGAGACAGAGAGAGAGAGAGAGAGAGAGAGAGAGAGAGAGAGAGAGAGAGAGAGAGAGAGAGAGAGAGAGAGACAGAGAGAGAGAGAGAGAGAGAGAGAGACAGAGAGAGAGAGAGAGAGAGAGAGAGAGAGAGAGAGAGAGAGAGAGAGAGAGAGAGAGAGAGAGAGAGAGAGCGAGAGCGAGAGCGAGAGCGAGTGAGCCCATATGTGAAAACAGCAAACAACCAGAAACGTTTGTGGAGTTTCTGCTTACCTGGTGTTATTTCTTCTTCTTTTTCCTCTTCATCATCCATAAAAGAGATTTCTTGTAGAGGTGCTTCTGTTCCTTCTATTACTCCTAGAAAGCGCAAGCAAACACTTAATTTATGTACTCTTTTCCGATACGCCTATAAAGGTTACTGAACGTCAACCAACAGTTACAGAGTATAGTAACAGAAACCATTAACCTTCCTTATCTCAATTTAGTGATACTTTGTTAGTTTGTATTCTAGCATTGAAAGTAAAAATCAGATGATGGATTCAAGTTACAATTTTCAATTTGCAGTTTCCACAAAGCACCAATTTTCGTCATAATGGAAGGTTTCTCTGCCCTCACCTTGCCGACACCTGGGCGTACATGTGCATAAATCATTGAAGGTGGCAGGAAAGGTTGAGCATGCATTTATATAATCATAGAAAGTTTACGCCACAGAAAGAGGCCATTTGGCCCATTGCGTCTGTGCTGGCCAAACAACAATCTGCCAAACCTAATCCCACCTTCCAGCATTTGGTCTGTAGCCCTGCAGATTATGGCACTTGAGGTGCATATACAGACTTCCTTTGAATAAGTTGAGGGTTTCTGCCTCAACTACCCTTTCAGGCAGTGAGTTCCTGACTCCCACCACACTCTGGGTGAAAAGGTTTTCCTCATCTCCCTGCTAATTTTTCTACCAATCACTTTCAATCTATGCCCCCTAGTCACTGACCTCTCTGCTAAGGTAAATAGGCCCTTCACCTCCACTCTATCCAGGCCCCTCAAAATTTTGTACATTTCAATCAGATCTCCCCTCAGCCTTCTGTATTCCAAGGAGAACAATCCCAGCCTATCCAATCTTTCCTCATAGCTGCATTTTTCCAGTCCCAGCAACATCCTCGTAAACCTCCTCTGTACCCTCTCCAATGCAATTACATCCTTTCTGTAATGAGGTGACCAGAACTACACACAGTGCTCAAGTTGTGGCCGAACCAATGATTTATACAGTTCCGGTATAACCTCCATGCTCTTATATTCTATACCTCAGCTAATAAAGGAAAGGATTCCATATGCCTTCTTAACCACCTTATCAACCTGCCCTGCTACCTTCAGGGATCTATGGACATTCACTCCAAGGTCCCTCACTTCCTCTACACTTCCCAGTATTTTCCCATCAATCATGTATTCCCTTGCCTTGTTTGACCTCCCCAAATGCATCATCTCAAACTTCTCAAGGTTGAATTCCATTTGCCGCTTTTCTGCCCATCTGACCAGACCATCAATATGGCAGCCTACAGGTATCCTCCTCGCTTTCTATTACACGGCCAATCTTTGTGTCATCTGCAAACTTCTTGATCATGCCCCGACATTTACGTCCAAATCGTTAATATATACCACAAAAAGCAGGGGACCCTGTACTGAGCCCGGCAGAACGCCACTGGAAACAGCCCTCCAGTCGCAAAAACACCTGTCAACAATTACTCTTCGTTTCCTGCCACTGAGCCAATTTTGTACCCACCTTGCTGCATTTCCCTGGATCCCATGGGATCTTTTTTTTTTTAACCAGTCTGCCAATGTGGGACCTTGTCAAAAGCCTAGTTAAAATCCAGGTAGACCACATCAACTGCACTACCCTCATCTATCTTCCTTGTTACTTCTTCAAATAATTCGATCAAGTTGGTCAGACAAGATCTTCCTTTAACTAATCCATGCTGACTGCCCTTGATTAATCCTTGCCTTTCTAAGTGACAGTTTATCTTGTCTCTCAGAATTGATTCCAATAATTTGCCCACGACTGACTGGCCTGTAATTATTCGGTCTAGCCCCCACTCCCTTTTTAAACAGAAGTACAACGTTAGCAGTCCTCCAATCCTCCAGCACCACACCTGTATCTAGTGAGGACTGGAAAATGATGGTCAGACCCTCTCTATTTCCTCTCTTGCTACTTTGAACAGCCTGGGGTACATTTCATCCGGCCCTGGTGATTTGTCAATTTTCAAGGATGCTAATCCCATTAATACTTCCTCTCTCCCTATGTTTATCACATCCAATATAAATACAGGTGTACAGTTTAATGCCCATAGCTTAATTGAGAGTTTTTCTGGGGTTTCATATAACACCATCAACTGAATAAACAGATCCCCTCAATAAACTTAAAAACAAGAAGGGCACATTCCATTATTAAGCAGAAATTGTGGTACTTTTAATGTATGTGCTATTACAAAAAGATGGCAAAATTCTCAGATTAACATCCACAGGCCTTGGTGTAAGTACCGAGATCCGCCAGCCTGGAACTATTCTGCTACGCCAGAGTTTGCGGGGTTGGGGTAGATTCTTTCGTTTGAATGGTCCTGGCAGATACCCGTGCTACTATGGGCATTTCTCAGCTGCCTGTTACATCAAGGGAGGCTGGAGAAATGACGCTGGCCAGCTGTCTGTTCCCAATCCAGGGTCACCTGCCTTCAAAGTCCATTTGCCACATTTACCAGGGCACAGGTGAAAGCACAAAGTTGGCAGCCAATTTTTGATAACCCAGGAAAAGATATCAGCTGGGAGACAGGTACACTTTTGTTCACCTACTGTATCGGCGACCCAGTGGATCCTAGGCTGGGACCAAAAAAACTCCAAGCCCATGAGCCCCTGCCCTGACAATGCCCCATCTGGCTTGTATGAGGTTTTTTTTGGGTGGACTGAGGTTTTATCCCAAATAAGACCCTGCAAAAACTGGCAATGAAGGCTGGAACCCAGCAGATGCAGGACCCAGTATATCCAGGTCCGACCTTCCATACTTCCACATGGTGGGAAAGTGTTGGAAAGCATGCAGTATTTTGAGACCCAGCTATTTTTTGCAGGGCAGACATTTAATGTTCCCACATTTAAATTAAAGTGAACTTGTTGATCCTTGAAAAATGCCACAAAGTAATTTTTTGATAGTGAGTTTTTGTTATAGTGTTGCTGTTCTATTACTGATTGTTTCTCCTTTTGTTTACATTCATATGTATACAATAGAGGCCTGCTTTAGGTCGGGAAAAAGAACCCGACCCAAACCACCACAGACCCGAGCCCGACCCGGCCAGAGTCCCTCCAATTTTGCCCCGAGTCCAACCCAACCCCATCACTACCTGACCCGACCCGAGCCCGACCCGACCATCCCTTTACTTACCTTCCCGACACCAAAGCTGCAGGAAGCATCCAGGACAAAGCAGCCCGCTTGATTGGCACCCCATCTACAAACATTCACTCCCTCCACCACTGACACACAGTGGCAGCAGTGTGTACCATCTACAAGATGCACTGCAGCAATACACCAAGGCTCCTTGGACAGCACCTTCCAAACCCACGACCTCTACCAACTAGAAGGACAAGGGCAGCACATACATGGGAACACTACCACCTGCAAGTTCCCCTCCAAGTCACACACCATCCTGACTTGGAACTATATCGCCGTTCCTTCACTGTCGCTGGGTCAAAATCCTGGAACTCCCTTCCTAACAGCACTGTGGGTGTACCTACCCCACATGGACTGCAGCGGTTCAAGAAGGCAGCTCACCACCACCTTCTCAAGGGCAATTAGGGATGGGCAATAAATGCTGGCCTGGCCAGCGACGCCCACATCCCATGAATGAATTTTTTAAAAAGCTGCAGCACATGTGCGATGACATCATAGTGACTCGCTCACTGCGCAGACTCAGTTTCGTCCTGGACTCCCAGCTCAGTTAAGTTTTTTATTTTTAATACTTACCAGTAGAGCACTTACCGTGTATGTCCAGCCCGACCTGACTCGGCCCGAGCCCGAAAGCCGGCCCTGGAAGATGGGCCTGACCCAACCCGAACCCGACACATGTCATCTGGTCCCGTCGGGTTCGAGTCAGGTAGCAGGACTCTAGTATACAATCTTACAAATATAATTCCACTCTAGGCCTGATATAGTACATCAGCCCAGAAAGTGTTCTGCACAGCGCCTGTTTTTTGGGATCGACTCGGATGACTAAGCTCCCAATATGCCGAGCCAGAAGCATGCATACTTTTCCAGACAGAAGTGCATCACCTGACAAATTGGACAAGGGCAAAAATGTTTGCCCTTAATCATGCCTGAAGCAGATGTTTGGCCCGTTGCATCTTTAAATAAGGGTCCTAATGTCTGTTTGAGGACCCCAGTTCAAGATTCATCTGCCCTGAGGAAGCGCCAGCAGCATTCAGGGAACCAGACCTAGAGTTGGTCTGTGAGACCTAGCCAAGAAGCCAAGGACCTTAATTTAACGTGAAGCAGGAAGGAGCAATTGTGCTCCTCCTGGCCCCAAGTGAAAGAAACCAAACCATGGCTGCTCACCATCACCTCCCCAATTCCCACATAGTAGCCACTACTCCCAACCACAACCTTCCTTGCTCCCAGAACTGATTCCCAATTTCATGGCCCCCCAATCCCAGCCCCGAGTTCCTTCCCCCCCACCCACCACCACCCCCAGCTGATCCCAGACGCCTCCCACAAACCCTCACATACTGAAGGGTTGCAGCTCTTTCAGTGGTCTGACTGTTCATTACATTTCATCGGCAGACTCCAAGGCCGTGCAGCTTCCATTACAACAAAGCCCAAGGGCCAATATCTGGGAGTCTCAGACCTTACTGTTCTGACGCACAGAATGAAGCCTGGAAACCACCACCCCTCTCCCCGCCAACCAAAAGATGAGCAGGTCTGAATTTCTAGAGTAATTTTAAAATAACAATTTGTATGAAGGAACTGATATTGTTTAGTTTACTGCTGGTACAAACAGGACCCTGAATGCTCAGATTGTATTAACTAGAAACATGGAACTCTCACCTGCTTTCTGTAGTCGCTTACGTATCTCAGCATCTTGCTTAAATTTCTGAAGTTGCCTTTTATGTTCACGTCTTTGCTTCATGGCCAATTTTGCATTTGTTACCCAGGCTTGGTATGCTAACTAAACAAACCACAGAAGAACAGTGTTATCATTAACTAGTTATTGCTTACTCCATACTACAGATCCAATAACAGCTTGCATTTATATAGCACCTTTCATGTAGGAAACTTCCTACAGTGCTTCACAAAGCAGGAGGAAAAAATAGATAAAAGAACTAAGGGAGTAACCAAGCTGAGATGACAGATTTAACTGAGAAGATCAAAATCATGTTTCAAAAGGTGGGTTTTTACAAAGGGAAGAGGTGCAGAATCTCAGGGGGAGTTCGTGAGAGTGGGGTCCTGGTGGCTGATGGCTCTGGTACCAATTGTGAGGGGAGGAGAAGGGAGAAAGCACAGAAAAGGATGTAGTAGTTGAGGTGATTGCAGAAATAGGGTGTGCTGAGGCCATAAAGTATTTGTAGATGGGAATGAGGATTGTAAATTTAGTGTGTTGAAGCACAGAGTAGATTTGTAAGGATACTGATCATGGCAAGCGAGGTTTGTGCAAAACAGAAGGATGACTGAGTTTTGAACAAGTTGAAGTTTATGGAGTATGGAGAATGGGAAGCCAGGAAAGGGATTCAGGCTGTTTTTAAAGAAAAAAAAAACAGCTTTCTCAACTTGTCTGTCACCTTCAGAGATTTGTCTACACACTCCCTCAGGTCTCTCTGTTCCTGCACCCCCTTTAAAATTGTACCATTTAATTCATATTGCCTCTCCTCATTCTTCCTACCAAAATGTATCACTTCACACTTCTCTGCATTAAATTTCATCTGCCATGTGTCTGCGCATTTCACCAATCCATGTTTTCCTCAAGTCTGTTACAATCCTCCTCTTTGTTACCTACATTTTCAAGTTTGCAACATCCTTAAACACGGGTGAGGTCCTGGAGGACTGGAGAATTGCTAATGTTGTCCCCTTGTTTAAGAAAGGTAGCAGGGAAAATCCAGGTAATTATAGACCGGTGAGCCTGACGTCAGTGGTAGGGAAGCTGCTGGAGAAGATACTGAGGGATAGGATCTATTCCCATTTGGAAGAAAATGGGCTTATCAGTGATAGGCAACATGGTTTTGTGCAGGGAAGGGCATGTCTTACCAACTTAATAGAATTCTTTGAGGAAGTGACAAAGTTGATTGATGAGGGAAGGGCTGTAGATGTCATATACATGGACTTCAGTAAGGCGTTTGATAAGGTTCCCCATGGTAGGCTGATGGAGAAAGTGAAGTCGCATGGGGTCCAGGGTGTACTAGCTAGATGGATAAAGAACTGGCTGGGCAACAGGAGACAGAGAGTAGCAGTGGAAGGGAGTTTCTCAAAATGGAGACGTGTAACCAGTGGTGTTCCACAGGGATCCGTGCTGGGACCACTGTTGTTTGTGATATACATAAATGATTTGGAGGAAAGTATAGGTGGTCTGATTAGCAAGTTTGCAGACGACACTAAGATTGGTGGAGTAGCAGATAGTGAAGGGGACTGTCAGAGAATACAGCAGAATATAGATAGATTGGAGAGTTGGGCAGAGAAATAGCAGATGGAGTTCAATCAGGGCAAATGCGAGGTGATGCATTTTGGAAGATCCAATTCAAGAGTGAACTATACAGTAAATGGAAAAGTCCTGGGGAAAATTGATGTACAGAGAGATTTGGGTGTTCAGGTCCATTGTTCCCTGAAGGTGGCAACGCAGGTCAATAGAGTGGTCAAGAAGGCACACGGCATGCTTTCCTTCATCAGACGGGGTATTGAGTACAAGGGTTGGCAGGTCATGTTACAGTTGTATAAGACTTTGGTTCGGCCACATTTGGAATACTGCATGCAGTTCTGGTCGCCACATTACCAAAAGGATGTAGATGCTTTGGAGAGGGTGCAGAGGAGGTTCACCAGGATGTTGCCTGGTATGGAGGGCGCCAGCTATGAAGAGAGGTTGAGTAGATTAGGATTATTTTCATTAGAAAGACGGAGGTTGAGGGGGGACCTGATTGAGGTGTACAAAATCATGAGGGGTATAGACAGGGTGGATAGCAAGAAGCTTTTTCCCAGAGTGGGGGATTCAATTATTAGGGGTCACGAGTTCAAAGTGAGAGGGGAAATGCTTAGGGGGATATGCGTGGAAAGTTCTTTACACAGAGGGTGGTGGGTGCCTGGAACGCGTTGCCAGCGAAGGTGGTAGACGCGGGCACGATAGCGTCTTTTAAGATGTATCTAGACAGATACATGAATGGGCAGGAAGCAAAGAGATACAGACCCTTAGAAAATAGGCGACATGTTTAGATAGAGGATCTGGATCGGCGCAGGCTTGGAGGGCCGAAGGGCCTGTTCCTGTGCTGTAATTTTCTTTGTTCTTTGTTCTTTTTATGTTATCTGCAAACATTGAAATTATGCCCTATATATCCAAACTCAGGTTATTAATAGATACCTAAAAGAGCAGCGGTCCTAATACGGAACCCTGAGGAACCAGAGCGTATACCTCCCTCCAGTCCAATAAACAACTGCTCATGATTACTCTCTGCTTTCTGTCCTTTAGCCAATGTTGTATCCAGCCTACCACTGTCCCTTTAATCCCATGGGTTTTAATTTTGCTAACAAGTCTATTATGGTGGTACTTTGTAAAACACCTTTAAAAAGTCCATGAACTGCACTTCCCTGATTAACCCTCTCCATTACTCTAAAGAAATCAAGTTAGTCAAACACAATTTGCCATTAACAAATCTGTGCTGATTTTCATTTATTAGCCCATACTTTTACATAGTTGTGGTCTTGGGTGGGGATTTTAACTTTCATACAGATTGGAATAAGCAGACTAGCACATGTCTGAAAGGTAGCAAATTTCTTAAGTGTGTTCAGGATAGTTTTCTGCAACAATATGTCCTAGAACCAACAGAGGGGCAGACCATATTAGATTTAGTAATGAAACAGAGATAGTTAAAAGCCTAACGGTGTGTGAACATTTATCTAATAGCAATCATAATATGATCGAGCTCAACACAGAGTTGGAAAGGGAAAAATGCAAAACAGCTACTAAGATTCAAAATTTAGGTAACACTGACTTCGATGCAATGAGATAGAGATGACCCACAGTAAATTGGGTAAATCTGTTAATAAGCAAAATGACGGAAGATAAGTGGGAGATGTTCAAAAAGAATTTGTGATCCAGAACCAGTTTATACTTCTAAAGGGCAAGCGTTCTGCTTGCCAATATAGACAGCCATAGATGATTAAAGAGGTAGAACAAAAAACTAAAAGAAAAAGCAGACAAAATGCAAAAGCTAGCAGAGATCCTGGCAACTGGAAGAGATACGAAGAACAATTCAAGGTGACAAACAGATAGTAAGAGCTACAAAAAGGGAATAAGAAAAGCTTGTAACGAATATAGAAATCAACACAAAAAAGCTTTTCAATTCTATTAGGAAAAAGAGGGTGGTCAAGAACAATTTGAGCCTTTTGAAAACTGTCAATGAAAATAAGGAAATGGCAGGCATGTTGACTAATTATGTTACATCAGTATTTACAGTAGAGGAAGAGTAGAGGAAGCATGCCAGACATCCCATGAAAACTAATATTGTATCAGGGCAGGTAGATATCCATGCAGGCAAAGACAATAAAAATTGTACCAACAGACCTAATCAGCCTTTGGTTTTAATATACACAGCAGCTGTACTATGCCAAACAGCACAGTTCACAACATAGGCAGAAGGTTAGCAATTAGTAGCAGACACATGCTAGTTTATGATCAAAATTGCCACTCTTTTTGTACAATAGAAATACAAAGTCTGGCTAAATGGCTTACTCCTGTGTGTTTATGTCAACTAATTTTGTCCTGGATTATTTTCTCTATAAATTTCCCTACCACAAAAGTAAGACTGGCTGGCTTGTAATTGCCAGGTTTATCCCTCTCCTTTTTTAAACAGCGGTATAACATTTGCAATCCTCCAGTCCTCTGGTACCACCTCCATATCCAGGAGGATTGAAAATTGTGGCCAGAGCTTTCACAATATCCACTCTTACTTCCCTCAGAAATCTACGATGCATCTCATCCGGACAGATGATTTTTCTTCTTTGAGGACTACTAACCTCTTTATTTATTTTTATCCTATCCAATATCACTATTACCTCCGCCTTTACTGCTACATTGGAGCATCGTCTTCTCTAGTGAAGAGAAAAGCCAAGTACTCGTTTAGTACCGCAGTCATCCTCTCTGCCTCCACAAGATCATCTCCTCTTTGGTCTGTAATCAGCCCCACTCTTCCATTGACTACCCTTTTACTATTGTGTTTATAAAAAGACTTCAGGGTTCCATTTTTAGTAAGCTGCTAGTCTATTCTCATACTTTCTTTCCTTTTCCCTTCTCATTCCGTTTTTTTAGATCTCTTCAGCACTTTCTATATTCAGCTTGATTCTCTACTGTATTAGGAATCTTACAATTCTCATAAGCCTCCTTTTAATCTCCATTTCTTTAGTCATCTAGGCAGCTGTATCTTTGGGATGTCCTTCATTTTCCCCCCTCATGAAAATGTGTCTAGTCTGCACCTGAACCTCCTTTTTGGAAGGCCTTACTTTGTTTAATGACCATTTTGTCTTTCGCGTTTTGATTCCTATCTTTAACCCTCTTCCACTGACGAATGCGCCACTTGCAACACTTCATTCCCCAGAACTGGATCCAGCACTGCCTCATTCCTCACTGATCAAGAAAGTTCTCTTGTACACATTTTAGGAATTCCTCCTCCTCTTTGCCCTTTACACTATTAATATCCTAATCTTTATTAAAATAATTAACGACCCCATTATCTCTACTTTGTAGTTCTTGCATCTTGCTGTAATTGACCTGCAAATTTGCTCTTCTATCTCCTTCCCACTATTTGGTGGCCTACAGTGTACACCCAGTAGTGTAATAGCTCCTCTATACTTCACTGCTTGGCTAAATTTCTATCCTTTGTCATAAAACTCTTACTTACGCGATTGATTTTTTTTTAAGTACTAAAAGAATTTGAAAAAATTTTTTTTTTTAAGAAAACCGAAAGGTTGAAGTCTCAGCGTCATCTACAGCACAGAAGGAGGCCTGTCAGCCCGTCGAGTCCATGCCAGCTCTCAAATAGAGCAATTCAATCAGTCCCATTCCCCCGCTCTATCTTGGTAGCTCTGCAAGTTTAGCTCCCTCAAGTGCCCATCCAATTTCCTTTTGAAATCATCCATAGTGTCTGCTTCCACCATTCTTATAGGCAGCGAGTTCCAGGTCATTACTACTCGCTGCAGAAAGAAGTTCTTCCTCACATTTCTCCTCCATCTCTTGCCTAAAACCTTAAGTTGGTGTCTCCCAGTCCTTGTACCATCAGATAATGGGAACAGCTTTTCTTTGTCTATCTTATCTAAACCTGTCATAGTTTTCCACACCTCTAACAAATCCCCCCCTTTGCTGCAAGGAGAACAACCCCAGCTTCTCCAACCTAACCTTGCAGCTAAAATCCCTCATCCCTGGAACCATTCTGGTAAATCACTTATGCATCCTCTCGAGGATCCTCATATCCTTTCTAAAGTGTAGTGACCAGAACTGGACACAATACTCTAGTTGTGGCTGAACCAGAGCTTTATAAAAGGTTCAGTATAACAAGCTTGCTTTTGTATTCAATACCTCTATTTATGAAGCCAATGATCCCATATGCTTTGCTAACCACTCTCTCAATATGTCATGCCACCTTCAAAGATGAACCCTGAGATCCCTCTTTCCCCGCACATTCTTGGAACAGGATTTCAATTACGGTGTCGGACCCCGATGTGTTCATTTCCGGGTTCCAACCTCGCACTGCGTCGGCAACATGCACATGTTTGCTATTTTAATGGGAAATTAACTTAATTAGCCAAGAGTTGCATTCGTCATCCAATTAGCAGCAGCAGGCGCAGGAAGGAGAATGGGACACAGGAAGTAGCAGGCCTGATTTAAAGGGCAATCTGAGCCATAGCTGCAGTTGCCTTTCACCTCAATCATGGAAGGAGGAGCTGAGCAGAGGACACTGGGTAGGGAGGGGCCCCCCCATGCCAGGACAGCCCCCTGTTTTTCTGATGCCTCACTTGAGGTGCTGCTGGAAGCGGTGACAACATGGAGATAAATCCTTTTCCTTGCCAGAGGCATGAGAAAGCCTGCAAGGCAGACCAAGAAGGCATGGCTGGAGGAGTGGTCAGGAGGAACTGGGTGCAGTGCAGGAAATATTTCAATTACCTGCTTAGGTCTGGTAAGGTGAGTCCAAAGATAGACCCAGAAGGCAAGCTTCCTGTTCAGCAGTCACCAGAATGCAAAAGAGGGGGGCATCCTGAGGGTGCACAGAGGTCTCCTGACCATGGGAGAGATGTGTGTTCAGCAGCCGTGATGACCCTAAACATAGTTTATAACCCTAGTGCTGTTGGACAATAGGCTACAATGAAGACTGCATCATCATATGCAAATGAAAAGTTGCAAGTTGTGAGGGAGAGAGGGATCGTCCTCACGGCATCTTTCTTCATCTCGCAGGCCAAGGGCCCGCCAGATTAATTCTCGACGCCACCTGAAAAGAACTGCTCCAGAAAAGATCCCAGTGACCCATCCACGTGCACTCGGATGCCAGACTGCATGCCATTTTTGGGACACAACATATATCATCCTTTTTCTTCAAGAATTAACAAGTATTTGGCCAAAGTATTCTTTTTTTGTCTTGTTTTTGTAAAAGAACTCTGCAAAGAGAATTTCTTTTTTTTCTTCTCTTTAACCAGTGTGTGTGTGTTGGGTATTTAAAAAAAAAAGAACTTTCATATTTCAATCTGTGTGTTAATGCTTTGCTTCATTACTGGATAAGTCATTTTTATAATAAACTGAGAATTTTGTTGTTTATTAAAGAAACATGGTTGGTGTATTATACTCTGGGATGAAGAGTAGAGTTTATGAATGACTGTATCGGTAACTGGGTAAACATTCAAATATATGTTGTGACCTGTGGAGAAGTGGAACTAGAGTGTACTCCTCCCTCCTTGGTAGTAACAAAGCTGCAACTGACCCTCCTATTCCATAAGCTTCAATTTTGTTAACCAGTCTTTTATGTGGTACTTTGTCAAACAATTTAAGATCCATATAGACAACATCCATTGCTTTCCCTTCATCAACTTTCTCTGTTACAGTATCAAAAAATTTAATTGGATTAGCCAAGCGCGATCTGCTTTTTACAAATCAGTGCTGGCTATCCTTAATTAATTCAAACCTCTCCAAGTGCCTGTTGATAATTGTTTCCCCTGATTATTGTTTTTAAAACCTTACCCACCACTGATGTTAAACTGCCCAGCCTGTAGTTACTAGCAATATCCTTCACCCTTTCTTGAATAAAGGTGTCACATTTGCCACTCTCCAATCCACTGGCACCTCCTATTATCCAGGGAAGATTGGAAAATTATGGCAAGCCCTTCACTATCTCCAACCCCACTTGCTTTAGCAACCTGGAATGCAAGCATCAAAATGTTTCAATTTCCAAATTAGCTCTCAACAACTCACTGTCCAGTGCATCACTGAGATGTAGAACTGAAGAGTCCCAGGTTCAATTTTCAGTCTGTGCTAATTTAACTCAAATCTGCTACAATTGGCCGTAACACCCTGGGATAGAGAAAACATTAGCCAGGGTTCCCACTCTTAATTACTATCCAATAACTCCTTTGGATAACATAGGATTGGGCTTAACTGTGATTGATGTTGCTGTTGATTGTGGTTGTGGCTGAGTACCTGGCTTCAATAACTTTCTGGTATTCACTGCATGGATTCAGACATAAAGAAATGAAAAAAACTTCCCTCAAGTTGACCAAGTCTTTGCTCTCAGGTGGTCACCAATGTTCTTGAATCACGCTATTACCGGGTGCGGAGAGTGACTCGGGTTGACCGTCCAAAATTTTCCTTCACTCTGAAGCAGCGCCTTGCTACCCCTTAGCAACTCCTCAAAAAAATCAACTTGATCAGAAAATTGTCACTGGACTTGGTTTTACCAAGCCCACGATGTTGGGCTCCATGGCGATGGGGGGGGGGGGGGGGGGGGGGGGCTGGAAAATTGTTCCAGTCGAGGCCCGCCATGGTGGCCGACGGCAGGAGGGCTTGGCCCGATCCTCTCGACGGCAGTGAGGCTCCGTGGCGGCTCCCCACTCCTGGGTGATGGGACCTGGATTTAAATATTTAAATTAATGGGATGAATAAATTTAAATTAACTTACTTTGAATATTCTGGGCCCGCAGCCAGCACTCCCACACCGTCAATTCCCTGTCTGGGGAAAGCAGGCGTGACACTGGTGGAGAGTGGAGAGGAGCTAAGATTTTTACTGCGGCGGTGGGGGAGTGGTGGGAAGCGGGTTCAAATAAGCATCATCAGTGTAGGGGATGATGGGAAGAGGTGAACTTTCAACTTTGTGCAAAGTGGGGGGTGGGGAGGTCAGAATTCAAAGGTAAGTGTTTTGGTGAAGTGGGGTGGGCGGGGAGAGAGGGAGGGCAAATACTGTAATTTTTATTGGGGGTTAGAAAGGGGTGTTACAATTTTATTTTGTAAAGTTTGGGGGGGGGGGGGGGGGGGGTGCACTTTGAAAATTCAAATTTGCCAGCAGGGCTGGCTGTCATTTAGAAATGGTGCCAGCTCTTGCGTACAGGCAGCTGGACGCCATTACCGGTGACGGACAACCCGCCCCCTCCACCTGATTGGTGGGGGCAGGCCGCCCCAGCTCTTTAAATGAACCACCACGTGGGCGATTGCGGCGGCTCTTCAGCGTGCAGCCCGCCATTTTTTGAGCTTGCCGCTGGGAGTGACGGCGGGCTCTTAAAATCCAGCCCATTGTGGGTGTTAACCTGAGTCCTACCATTCTGTGGCACAATCTATTAGTGCACCAAAACCCTGTGTAATATTCTTTAAAGATGATTTCCTGTTCTGTTGTTTTACAGTACCTGGAATGCACTCTGTTTCGGAGGTTGCTGTTCCTCCTGCACACATTCTTCATCTTCCTCACTGTCCGACTCAAACAAGTAATATTCTCCTGACTGAAGAACTGCACAGATAAATGTGAGAGAAAGGCACACCGTTAGTTTCCAAGTCATAACTCAAGTATTAAAAATGCAGCAAACACAGCACGTCGAAATAAGTTATTGAAGAAACCACAACTAAAATGACAATGACAATAAATCAGTTATTTCATAAAATAATGTGTGTTATAACTTTGGTCTCAACACTGTTAACATTGATATATCAATTATAGAATATCCTCTTTTTCATCATGTTCCTATTAAATATTGGGGCACATTTCATGCACAGTTGCAAATATCCTTGCAAAAAGCTCAGTATCTAAGCAATCAATACCATGAAAGCCACTCAATGCAGCAGTTGCTAACTGGATAATTTAGAAAGGCATTTCATATCAGTAAAGACTAAATTACACACAGGAGGTAGTGTAAGACGACAGGGGTCATTGTTCTGATCGTTCTAACCAAAGGTCATCGACCTGAAATGTTGGGCTGGATTTTCAAGGGCCCGTGGAGGCAGGTCTGCAGGCAGGGGGTGGCCGAAAATAGGAAGGAAATCCCCATGTCCCCACCTCCACCAAATTCAGCAGGAGGCGGGGTGACGGCAGAACTGGTCACCTGCTCGGCTGTGGAGGGTTGCCTATTAAGCCCCTTTAATGCTTAATTAAGGGCACTCTCCTGTCTGGATTTTCTAGCAGGTTTATGGTTACCAGTCGAGCCAGGAAGCCACCCGCAAAACAGTGGTGGTCTCCCAGTAACAGAGCAGGTAGTCTTGGGAGCCAGAGGCTTCATTCAATGGGGAAGGTGCCTGTTACTGTGGGGGGGGGGCTTTTTCCCACCTGGCCCTTCTGGGAAGGGAGGTGTGGCCTTCCTACTTCAGCAATTCCTGCCTCTGACAGTGTGGCTGCTGATTTTTCAGTGCTGGAGGGCTTCCTATTGGCTCTCCAGCTTCAGAAACCCACCCACTGTCCTTAATTGGATGGGGCTCTTAGAGCCAGTTTCTTATTTGGCCACCTCCTCAAAAATCTCTTCCAGGGTCCCGTCGCCAGCATTTCTGGATTGCCGACCAGAATTTAGCCCAGGAATCAGGACCCGGGAATGAAGATTCAGCCTGTTAACCGTTGCTCTCCCCACAAATGCTGCCAGATCTGCTGAGTATTTTCCCCATTTTCAGTTTATATTTCAGATCTCCAGCATCTGCAGAAATTTGCTTTTGTAGTTATGAATTACTATGATGTAACATGTATTAAAACTACATTTTATGCTTGCGGACAGGTTAACTCTGGCTGTAGATTCATTCTGATTAGAAGACTGGACAGGTGCATGACATTGTACAAAAAATTCTAAAAAATGAATCATCACTGCACACGCCAAAATGCACATGCACAATGACGCTTTGAGTTCAAGAGGAAAACTGACGAACTACTATGTGTGGAAAGAGTACCAGCCAATACAAGTAAGGTCATGGTTCTGAACGATCTAAATACAATAAGGGCATAAGGCAGTCTAGGTAACTGGTGAAGGATGTTAGAAATATTGAATTAGAAGAGTTCAATCTGCAGCCAGTTTAAAAGAAAGAGATAAAGCAGCATCAAGTTTTAAAACAAAAAAATATATAAAGCTATGACTACAGAAGGGGAGCAATTGTTTACTGGAAAAGGAAACGGAGTGGTTCAGGATGGCTTACAGGAGTAAAATATGTTTAGTCACACATACTGATGTTAGTTTTAAAAAAAACTAACATTCTTGTCTTAATCAAAGGTTATTGTGGTGTTTTTTCCATGTCACACAGATGGTCGTCTGACTGTTACCACTGATGCTGTGGTTTCATGCAGGTCAGATTTGCTACATAATTATTCATGATTATTGATCCATCTGTTCACATCAGTGAGCTCCATAATATGAGACCAGAATGGGGAGTAAGAGCATCAAGAAAAGTTAAACAGAACAGGGGAGAATGAGATGGAGATCATCAGAAAATGCAAGACTGCAAGAAGAGAACATGCAGAAACAAAAGAAGAGAAAAGGAACTACTTCGCCATCAATTGGTCCATGTGCTTAGGTCAAATGCAGTAGAATAGCAAAAAATTTGAATGATATAGGACGAGTAAACCACTGAGCATAAACCACGTGAGGTACGAATGAAAAATACAGTTGAAAAGTTTATACAATGTCAAGAGCTCCAGTGACCAAAATTCAAGCAATTATGTTGCCATGTGTTCATCAAATGTGCCCACAATATATCCCTGGTTTAAAAGGAACACAAAAGTTGAAGATTATAGGCAAAGGACAAACCAAATGTGTTATATCAAAAATGACACAAAGCTGTGACGCTCATTAAATACCTTGGGCATGGTTTACCCAGGGATTCCACCATTTCTTTTTCTCCTGGGACTTCTCTTCCGCTGCACCTTGCTCTGTCATACAGGAGACAAGCATGTTGTTTCCACATCAGGGATCTCCATAAAATTGCAGCTTTCAGTATCAGTTACATCGGTAGATTTGCTGTGGCATTTCCACCACAGCAAAATTACAAAAAGCAGGACAAGAATAAGCAAATTTATTGGTAGCTTCCACAGGCTCTGAAAGATGCTGTTAAAGTAGCGTAAATCCCAATTTAAGGTATTGTTTCAAGTAGTTGACAGAAGCTTTGCATAAAGCATTTAATGCTGTCAATGCACTTTGTCAATTTTAGTTGCAGCTATCAAGGATCTACGCCTTAGCAGGTAGATATCCGTGCATGCGAAGACAACCAAAATTGTACAAACAGATCTAATCAGTACTACATCATCAGCATTTGGTTTTAATATATTCAGCAGCTGTACTATGCCACACAATATAGCTCACAACATATAGGCAGAAGGTTAGCAATTGGTGGCTAACACATGCTAATTTATGATCAAAATTGCCACTCTTTTCACGCAACAGAATTACAAAGCATGACACAAAGCAACACATCATCCTCCTCCTTCAGCAGTGAGGGATGCTTCCAGTGCTGTCAACATTGGGTGAATGTTAGGACTGACGTTTAGGAATTAAATGTTCATTGTTGTAAGTGACATAAATATCAGAATAGTTCCCTTACAATTGTTACTCTTAATGACTGTTACTTGGCTGATTCTCTACGTCTCTTACCTCTCCCCATTTTTTCTAAATCACAATGCTTTGTCGACATGTTGCTACCACACATCCATGAAAGCAGGGCACCAATCTGCAACAAGCCTTTTACCTACGCTGTTCTGAATGGGTTGCTCTCCACATTTTCTCCAAGGAAGTGTTTCATTTCACTCCCTTCATCCATCGGACAGCTCAACTAAAGATTCAAAATGCATCTTGGGGGAAGAACATTTAAGTTGGAGCTATTGGTTGGGATTTTCCATTCCTGTGCTCCCCATCCTGCGATATCTGAATGGAGAATCCTGGGAATTGTCTCTCAAGCATCAGAGTGAGAGAGTATACACTTGAAATGGTGTGTAGAGTTCTGGTCTCCATACTATAAAAAAAGGATACTGAAGCATTGTAGAAAGTGTAATTTCCATTTTAACAAGGAATTACGAGAATTGAGAGCATGCAATGATCAGGAAAAGTGGAGCAGGTTGGGGCTTTTTCCTTTGAGGAAAAGGCGGCAACGAGGAAACCTGATAGAGGTCGGAAATTATGGATTTTAAAGGGTGGATGTGGCAAAACTGTTTCCACTTGTGGGAAAGTCCAAAACAAAAGGGCATCAATACAAGATAGCCACTAATAAAATGAATTTTGGAGGAATTTCTTTACAGAGGGTGGAACTTGCTGTCACATGGAATTGTTGAAGCAGATAACATTGACAAATTTAAGGAGGCTTATGCATGTGTTGGGGCAAAGGGGATAGAGGGATTTGAAATCTGGATGGGAAGACATAATTAGAATGGGAGGAGGCTCATGTGGAATAGAAACATTGGCATAGACCAGTTTGACTGAATGGTTTGTTTCTGTAATTTTGTAAGGTTTTATGTAATTAATTCTGTGCAAGTACATCAGCGCAGACAAGAAATTATTTTACAGTGCCCAGCATGATTACAACCAGGGATTCTATTAATTTTACAGTTGACACAAATATGGACATAAATTTTCAGTTCAATTTGATGTATTTAGATGTAGATTATGAAGCTGGTATGCAGAAAAGAGAATCCCTATTCTCATTGTTCAGTTTCACATATTCATTGTTCAGAATCGTACATTAAAAATGGCCACTTCAGTGAGATACCAGACAGCTGCTGGCGTCTATGCAACCACTGCCTTCAAGAGAGAAAAGGATAAAAAGGGAAGAAAATTGGGGATAGGAAAAACTGTTCATTGTTTGCTCTCATTTGTACGTCTATGTCTCTGGCACTTATATCCTCTGCAAACAAGGGCAGAGTGGCAGAGGTAGAAAATAAATAAAAGTGTATAAAAATGCAAGGGGAACTAAATAAAACCATTAAGGACCAGAAAAGGTACGGAAGAAAAGTAGAAGTTGAGATTGCATAGCATCATGGAGTGATGGCATACAAAATCAATTCCACTTACTTTCAATTTCATTGCTAGAATGGAGAAGACAGCCAGGGATAGTTGCTCTCCCATTTGTCTCCGAGGAGCCAATACTATCAGAAGAACAAGTTACCCACCCTCTCAACCACAGCTAAAGAATTATTCATTTGAAAGAAAATATACAATCTGTGTTTCCTTTAGTTCAGGAAATTATTAACAGAGTGTCTGAATTTGTAAACAATGAGTAAAAACCCTAAAATTAAAATGGGTCACACTCTAGAAAATTTTTTATAATAAAGAACACAAAATTCAGGTGAAAAATGCATTTAGTACTTATCCACTCCCCTTTTAAATGCTGTTACAGTCTCTGCATTGATGGCCACTTGTAAAGCATTCCATGCTCTAATGAAATAAAACTTCTAACTTCTCCCTTCATCCTTCTAGTGGTCAGTCTAAGTTTATGTCCCCTGCACCACCAGCATTAATGACTATATTAATAAATATTAATATAATTATGTTAAATCAAATTAAAAGGCACAGTTCAAGCATGTCAGATTACTCAAAGGTACAAACAAAGCAGCACAGAAGCCACAGATATGAAGAGGAACTTGTAAAAAGTGAAACTATAGTATAATAATACCACTGTAGAAAAAAAGAAATGGAGAGGTGAACAGATCAGGTTTAACAAACTAACAGCAGATTTTTACCTGTTAATATGTCCAGAAAGTAAGGAAACATCACAACAATGGTGTGCATTTTAGATTATTTTTGGAAAGATAATAATTTAGGCATTGAAACTGAAGGATATCCTTACAAAATATCTTACTTAAATCTCAACTGCCTTACAGGACCCTTCAGTAAAGTATGGGTATTCATTAACATTATGTTGCATCCCATGACCTGATTACTAACTTGCTTAAGTACCATTCTCAACAACATCTGGTATTTACCTTGTACATTAATGATAAAACAAACAAGGTGCTTTACAAATAGACAAATAGAAAATGGTACCATGCCAGAAATGGAGAGATACGGAGGGGCAATACAAAACTTAGCATCTTTAAAAGCTCAGCTCTGGGCCATTGAGACAAAATCTTGCTAGAATTGGCTATTTTGTTTTAAACTTGAATAATCTTTTTTGTTCTTTACCAATGTTACAAACAGCCAACATCAGTTAAGTACATTGAGGAGGATTAAATCATCTGACAGTATAAATCTAGAATATACTTCATAATACAGCACGCAAATCCTCCACCTTGCATGGGGAAAAAATTCAGTTAATCTGAAAACCATTCTTAGATAATCGCTAGAAAGAGATGTCAATGACTATGGGAGCAGTTGAACTGCTGGGTTACCGGGATAGTATTAATTCAGAGATCTGGGGAGCAGAGAGAGAAGACAACACTGGCTAACACCATTTGGATACATAACTCACATGCCACACTTCTTTTCATCCTAGGTTGTCAGTCAATAAGTTGGCTCAGTAAATGAACCATGTGGTGTAGCACTTGGCCAAATGGAACAGGAAGGTTCCAGATTTAGTTACTATTTTTTGTTTAATCAAGTTATTTCAGCCAGGGGTACACTGAGGTCTCTGCAATTCAGCTCAGCTTGCCGAAGAAAAATGAACTTTTAGTCAGGCTTCCTGTTCTTGGTAGTCATCCACTGACTCCCTCCTCCCCACTTTGCTGGAAGGATACTGTAAAAGATACTGCTAGTGATCACCATTGCTTTAAGCATTTTTATGTACTGTAAAGAGATTGCTGAAAACTGACACCCTGTGGCACAAAAGTTAAGGGCACCATTCTACTGTGCCATGGATTTTTGAGGCATGAGTGCACATCAGTGATCCTTCACATTCTGAGTTCCTAACATTTCCAAGCTCCTATTATGCAACTTTTATCAGAAGGGTAGAGCAGTTCTAGCAACTGTTCACTTACCTACCTTCTATATCTCAGGTAATGCATGACATCGGGTAGACGAGAGAACTCAGGAAAAATAGAGGGAGTGTTTCCTCCTATGTTATGAACGCTGGACTTTGTGGCATGATTATTTTTAAAAATTGTGAATTTTAATGTAGTGTAAAAATGGAGTCAGAGGAGACTTGTGAGGCTTGATTTTAAGAACATCGTGATCCGTGGCGGGATGTGGGGGCCTGAAGATGGCTCCGGATGAGGCCCGACACGGACATTGGCGCCGGCAGGGCCTGGCCCGATCCTCCCAGCGGCGGCCAGGCTCCGTGATGGTTCCCCCCAACTGCTGCTGGGCGACGGGACTACCATTAACATATTCAAATCAATAAAATGAATACATTTAAATAAACTTACCTGAGATCTTGAGGGCCCGCCTCGATCTGCGGCAAGGCGGTCAGCGTTCCCGTGCCTTTAGATCCACATAACGGGGAAATGAGACGTGACACTGGTGGAGAGGGGGGAGGAGTTAAGTTTATCAGTGTGTGTGTGGGGGGGGGCCGCGAATGGGGTCGAATATGTGTAATGGGTGTAGAGGATGGTGGGAAGGGTTGAACCTTAAACGTTGTGCAGTTGGGGGGGGGGGGGGGGGGGGAGAGGAGGTGGTCAGGTGTAAAAGGTAAGTGTTGGGGGGGGCAGTGATGGGCAAATACTTATCGTAATTGTTATTGGGGGGGTGGGAAAAGGGCATAAGAAATGTATTTATTTACTTTTGGGGGGCTTTTTAAAAATATTTAAATATGCCGGCAGGGCTGGCTACCCTTTAAAAATGGCGCTAGTGCCTGCGCACAGGCAGCTAACACCATTGCCGACGACGGACAGCCCACTCCTTCCACGTGATTTGGGGGGGGGGGGGGGGGGGGGGGGGGGTGTGGGAGCCGCCTCGGCTATTTAAATGAAATTGCTTAAGATTGCAGCGACTCTTTGGCGTGCGGCCTGCACGGGCAGGACGCCACTTTTTGAGCTCACTGCCGAGATCGGCGACGGGCTCATAAAATCCAGCCCATCAACCCTGCTTAAAGAGAAGGTATGAATCTTAGTTACCAGGACAGCAAGGAATGCAAATCAAAGACCCTTTTGAAAAGCAGAATGAAAGATGATAACACCTGACAGACAATGGGTTTTGTCTTCCCAGACTCTCAGATCGTAAACAAGGAGACAGTGGTTCCAAAAATGCAAATGCGAGTTGCAATTACTAACACCTGGGAACAAAGGAAGGCCTGGGTGGTTCTGCTGTGGCCAGACTTGTGGGCTCTGCATATTGAAAAAGCAAATGGCTATTGGCTTTTGATTCTGGATAAATTCTATAGACTTTGGGAAATCTGGAGACTGGAAGGAAGACCGGAAGACAAAGGCCAGTGGTGGAAGCCTCAGAAGACAGAAAGGGGGATCACCTGCTCTCAGAACACTGATACAATGAAAGGCTATGAAGACTTGAACCTGATTTGAAAGTTGATGTTTGTGGAAAAGGATAAAAGACTAACAGGATCACCAGAGATTGCCTTATTCACAGAAGTCCAGGTCGAAAGTACTTGGAAAAAGTGAGTAATGGGGACATTGACTTTGCGAAGGTCTGGGAGATCCAATCCATTGCAACTGAGAGGAGTTTAGGACTTTTAGCTGTGTAACGTATAATTTGTGTAATGTCATTTGGAGTATCAGCTCCTTACAAAGTACTATTTAGTTAACGGTAATTTTGAGAAGTCGTAAATGTGAAATCTTGTTGTGTAATCCTATAAATTGGTCTGGGGAGTTCATATCTCGTTTTTTAATTTTAACGGTCTCACTGAGGTCATAACACTTATTAAAAAAACTGATGAAAGATATTTTAAATATTTTAAAATGCCCTGATGTTTAAAGCCTAAGTTGTATGTAAAATATTAACGACTTAAGTCTTATTCATTCTTATATTAATCTAAATACTCTATTTTATAATTACATGACATCCATTAGAATGGCAGTTGGTTCAACAGAATTCTGTTACCTGATCATTTTTAAGGTTTTTGACAGGCCTCCATTGCTAATGAAACAGCCGAGAACCCACAAAGTTCCTTTTGTAGCTCGTTCTGTCAGGCAGTGTCCAATTAGATTGCCCACCTCATGAAGTGGATTGAATTTTGGAGAGGACGAAAGCAAGCTTTTGACCTGAGAGATGCAGCATACATCAGTTTCACATGACTACTATCTAAATCATTGCCTGGAAATTTGATAAGCCAGTCTTTTGCTGATTCACAAATTTCAAAGAGACATAATGCAATTTGTGGAGAGCAGTATGATGGAAATTGCTGTTTGCACCCGGCATCAGTACTAATGCTGCAAAATTTGCAGAATGATACAAATGTCAATGTGAGAGTAGAACTTACATTACTGATTGGATCAGTATCAGCATCAGACTACAATATATCTATATTCACTTTTGTTTTGATTTGTTCGCAGGATGTGAGCAAGACTGGCAAAGCCATATTTTTATTCCCGATTCCAAGTTGCCTTGAGAAGGTTGTGGTGGGCCTTCTCCTAGAACTGCTGCAGGCCTAGCACTCATCTAGCTTCCCCAGTGTTGTTGTGTAGGGAATTCCAGGATTTGGAGCAGTAATGAAGGAGGAATGGCTAAATATATCTAAGTCACATTGATATGTGGTTTGTATCATTCCTGCACTGTTCAATATCAGCAGTTACATTTTTGTGCAATAGAGGGTATTAATGACAAAATTTAGAGTTGTAACTACTCACAGTACACATAAAACATTGTCCTGTTGGAAATTACTACTGAGAAGTTGCATTAATTGTCTTGGTCAATTCAAGAAAGAGTTACATACAGTTCTTAGGGCGAATGGGATCAAGGGAACGGGAGAAAGCGGGAACAGGTTACTAAATTTGGATGATCAGCCATGATCGGATTAAATGGTGGAGCAGGCTCGAAGGGCCTACTCCTGCTCCTATTTTTCTATGTTTCTAAGAGATTTTGGAATGATTATGAAAGCAACCAAAATGAATTCCTCACAATATCAAATACAGCATCAGTCAATGCTACCATCTGCTAATATTCACATTGGTAAAATAATATTTGTGCACTTCAATAGTCTGTTAAAAGTACAAGAGAATAAACAAAGATGTCAATTGATCTCACCACAGAAGCATTCAACTAGCCAGCTGCTTTTTTCCTTCAGCAAGATGTAAAAATTCAACAAAAGTGTTCACATTCCATGGGTTTCTTCCTTCAATATTACATTACAGACATGAGATAATCATGATTACCAAATGTCATTATCACAAGTTACAAAACCTTTGAGAGTTCATGCATGTGGCGCATGTTAAATGCAAAAAAGCCTGACTAAATGCACAATAAAGATCTAGCAACTTACATTGAGCTAACATGGGTTATCGGTTGCCATCATTAGAAACATTATCATATTCGCCTACTCCAATCACCATCAACACATTCGGCAAATAGAGCCTTCATCCTCAGCCAAGGGACACTGGACTAAAGTATTGAAAGTTGTCTCCAATGCACTCAAAGTACAATGGAAGGACAGATACCAGTAGTGCATTTGTACCCTGCACCTAACCATATCAGAATAGGATAAAAAGATATTTGTACCTATATCTGTAAATATTTATGATACAGGAGAGCATTAAGTCTTCTCCTATGTATTATTTAATGACTACACCTTATATCATACCTTTGTCTCCTGCATCCTTTTCACTGGGATCTTTGGGATTCTTTCCACCTCTATACTTTTCCTGTTTTGCCCGGATCCTCTCCATCCTGCCAGACAGAAATGTCTACATCAACTTTGAAACAGTCAGGTGAAATGTAATGTCAGTTGTTAAAATGTGTATAATTACAGAAGACTTCAAACATATTAAACATCCAAATTCTGTTCTGGGTGACAATGAGGATGTGGAGAATACCATTTTGCTTAAAACTTTAGCCAAACTGCAAGTAATCTCTTGTTGGACTGCCAGATTTTGTGCTGGGCAACAAATGCCTGTGCTTTTAAGAGCTGAGTTGGCACTTTTTATGCAGCTCTTACAATTTGCCCATTTAAAACCAAAGAATTTTTCTGAAACAGTTCTGCTGACATCTTTGAACAGAAAACTGCTATGGGAATTGCTAGTCGTATTAAGTTTACCACCTTGACTCTGCCCTTAGCCAGGTTGAGGCCTCAGCCCTCTGATCTACAAGGAAGTCAAGGGTTACGCGGGGCAGGCAGGAAAGTGGCGTTAAGGCCACAATCAGATCCGCCATGATCTTATTTAATGGTGCAGCAGGCTCAAGGGGCAAATGGCCTACTCATGTTCCTATTTCTTATGTTCTGTTATGTTCTTTTGTACAGGACAGCAAATACACTGTTGCCACTCTGGATCATATGGATATTTCTCTAGCACTGGGTTCCAACCAGAATGGTAAAACCACAAAGCTGCCTTCATGACTTCTCTGCCTGGACAACTGCCCTGGAGTATAAATGAGCTGATTTAGCAGTAGTGGGCACCAACCCAATTATCAACGGATCTTACTTGATTCCTTGGGTTGTCACAACGTGCATGTTAGATACTCTGCAGGCTCATGAGAAAGAGGTTAGATTTAATTCTGCAAGGAATGTGTAGGATAGGATCTGTCTTTATAAGAGATCAAAGAGAGAAACAAGACTCAGGAGAACTTCACTTACATTGTTTTCTTTGATTTACTTAAGTTTTTCAACTTAGTGCATCATGAGCCCCTCAAAGTAGCAGCAAGTTATGAGACTACATGGACAGATCTAAGATTTTATCCATGGTGTGCAATTCAGGTCCAAGGTCCTTGTAGCAGTAGACAACTCACTGAACCGATTTCTTTCAAAAGAGGAGCGAGGCAAAGTTGTCTACTACTATCCATCTTATTTTCCATCTTCATCAATAATGAAGGCAGGCAGCTGCTTCTGACACTCTTCATCTCCAATGGAACCCAAGCATATTATGGTGAGTTGTGCTGCTAAACTTACCACTCATTAGGGACTCCTAGTACATGTCACCCACCTTGTGAGAGCTCACACCTGCACTTGTTAGTTGTCAGCAACCTAACAGTCAAATGGTGACTTTCTGTATCGGGGTTAAACAGCCATTATAGACTTGATAATCTGGCTCGAGCCCAGCAGGTCCACAGTATTCCAAGGTACTGCTGATGTTGGACAATGCAGCTTGAGTCAACAATGAAACCTGGAAAGATAGACCTGTCACTGAGGGCAGGCAAAGCCCTAACGGGTGATCTTACCTGGAATACCAGTGGAAAGCTTACCAATGATTTGCCCTGTTTAGATGCACAGGTTTTGCCAGACTAAACCCAAGCAATAAAGCAATATCTTTTTGAGCACCAGGGGATTTCTAAGCCTCGGCTCTGCCAACCAGCATCTAGACCCTTTGGATTTGAGTGAGTAGGACATGTCCCCATGGGGCAAGAACACCATTTTCTACTGGCCTAACAGAAATCTTATAGGTGAATGTCAATGTTTCAGCAGATTTAATTGGAGATTCCCAAACATAGTAATGGTTTTCCATGCACGTCAGACATTAAGTTGACCAAAAAAAAACACTCAGTTATGGAATTGTTTCTAGAGAAAACGGTTCTATAATATATTTTTAAAAAAGCATTAGTGTCTACAGTTTTAGACCTCTCAATGATTCCACAGATGATGGCCCTTCATCCATTTAACCGACTTACTGTCTTTTCAACTGTGCTATGGACTTCTTTTCAGCTTCATGGTGGAAATTCATGTTTTTGATGATGCTTGCATTGAACAGCTCAAAGCCCCTGTGGGTAAACAAAAGCACTCATTCTAATGACTATTAACACCTTAATATTCTTGTTGGACAAAGGAAAGCCTTAAAGTCATACAGTGAATGTATAGCCAAAGTCTGCAATAAATATTCTGGAAATTGCAATAATCCCCTATATAAAAATATTTGATCACAATTCCAGTCAAAAGAAAAAGACAGACTTGCATTTATATAGTGCCTTTTACAACCACAGGGCAAGCCAAAGTATTTTACAGTCAATTAAGTACTTTTTGAAGTGAAATCACTGATGTAATGTAGGAAACTCAGCAGCCAATTGGCACACAGTAAGCTCCCACAAACAGCAATGTGATAATGACCAGATAATCTGTTCTTGTGATGTTGATTGAAGGATAAATATTGGCCAGGGTACCGGGGATAACTCCCCTGCTCTTCTTCGAGCGGCACAGTGGTGCAGTGGTTACCACCGCAGCCTCACAGCTCCAGCGACCCGGGTTCAATTCTGGGTACTGCCTGTGTGGAGTTTGCAAGTTCTCCCTGCGTCTGCGTGGGTTTACTCTGGGTGCTCCGGTTTCCTCCCACACGCCAAAAGACTTGCAGGTTGATAGGTAAGTTGGCCATTACAAATTGCCCCTAGTATAGGTAGGTGGTAGGGAAAATATAGGGACAGGTGGGGATGTGGTAGGAATATGGAATTAGTGTAGGATTAGTATAAATGGGTGGTTGATGGTCGGCACAGACTCGGTGGGCCGAAGGGCCTGTTTCAGTGCTGTATCTCTAACTAACTAACTAACTAACTAGTGTCATGGGATCTTTTATGTCCACCTTAGAAAGCAGACAGGGCCTTGGTTTAATGTCCCATCCAAAAGACAGCACCACTGACAGTGCAGCAGTCCCTCAGTACTGCACTGGGGTGTCAACCTAGATTTTGTGCTCAAATTCTGCAGTGGGACAATATGTGAATCAAAGCAGCAAAGATACAAATTACGATAATGTGTCCTTAAACTTGGCTGCTAATTTATAGTCACCCCATCACCAGTCATTGAAGGGTCACCTTTGATTGTCAACTATACCCAGCAATTTGCTGAACACACAAGTATGTACAGAAATGTCTGGACATATTAGGCAGTGAATGTTGTATGGGGCATTACTAAACTCCATTGATAATATGTACATGTTTTGGCCTAAAACTCAGAAATTCTTACTGCAGGGTTGAAAACTGAGCAACATCCTACTGTTGCTCAGCACTGTCACAGCCTGTGCTAGCAATCTGGTTGAAATCAATGTTTTCATTTGCTTTAATATCTCAAAACAACAGTGCTACAGTTATTCGCAACTGAACAACATGGGTTCTGTTACGTTCTTTGAAATTATAAGAAAGCAACCACGTTACTGAATAGATGCTATACTCATTCTTCTTACAAACACTCAATAAAGTAATAGTATCTCATGCTGAAAAATTAAGAATGCATTAACTCTGTCTGCAAGCACTGTTGTGCACCTGCTTGCATAAGAATAGGAGGCAGGTCACTGGGAATGACAAACTAAACTAGACTGTTCCAGCTTTTACCAACAACCAGAAAAGCACATGATAACTTAACAGAACAACACTTTTTAATCTCAAACGGTTTAGGTGAGAAATGCAAGAAAACTGTAGTCACGTGGTTCGTGGACATTCTGGTACAATTCAAATTGCTTGTGACTATTCGAATTGCAGTTACAAATGATGGCCCTAGGGAGGATTTGATTCCCTGCCTTTGGTTGAGGAATTAAGATATGCACTTGTCCGTCCCCATTTTTTCTTTTATGTGGTTTCCTACTCCCCTGAATTTCTCTCTTTGGTTCCTGATTCTTGGCTCTTGCTGGGCTTTAATTCCACAGGCATCAGCTTTTCCCAGTACCTTACTTAAATACCTACTGATCATATGTGACATTTGATAATGAGACCGGGATTATTCTGGTGGTTTCATATTTTTTTTTACCGGTCCTTCAAGAAGATAAATCAGGATTAGAAAGAAGGAAGGGATAAAAGGTTGCTATAAAGCCTTGCTCTAGGAGAATCCAGGGTCATTACCACTGCTTCCTGGGGATTACCTCCACCTACCCCAGGAAGCAGCAATAGTTAGGGCAGACAGGCAAGAAATTCACCAGGGACCTAGGCCCCACCATCGTTTTCATACTATTGGAAAGGAACAGCCAGCAGCCGACTCGGTAGGAACGGAGGAAGGGAAATCCTGGTTGGATTGGTGAGACTCTCAAATTTTCCATTATTCTCTACCACAAATTTCAGGTGGGATTGCAAAGAAAAATTCTGGTTCGACTGGCTTCAGGATATTTCCAACATGGCAGTTCTAGTGGTGAGGGAGAAGGGAAAATTATAGCTGAGCCTCACCCTGTTCTTTCCCATTATCTACACTCATTTTGCAGCAGGATCAGGAAACTTGACTGATTTTCTTTCCCTCTCTAGCCTAGAAACACTGAACCCAATTTCCTCTCCAGGTCCTGTAGCTTCATCAAAGTTTACAATAGGAACCAAATCAGGAAATACTTCCTCTCATCCAGCATCTTATCATGACATTAAAACTTTTTAAAATGCTTTACACAATAAATTACTTTTCTTTGGAGTACTTACTGATATTACAGAGGGACATCCTACTGTACCTGGATGCTTGTAGTTTGGAGGCTCTCATATCAGCTGTTATGTGTATGAAATAGTAACTGAGAAAGACTCGGCGCTGAAGTAAAAGGAAAAAGAAGCAGATGCTATCCCAGATTATGCCAGCTTCACCAACAGGCAAAATACATTCCTGATCCTTTAAATCATTTTCTGAAAAAGAATTCATGAGGATACAATGAAGTTAGCTTTGAAAATCACCAAAACAATGAGAATTTGGTGTATAATTGAAAATATATTTGAACATTATATTCAAAGCAATATCCCGACTAACAAATAACTTACTTAGCTTGATGATTAACCTTATTTCCTCATGCCACTTGCCTCTAGATTTCTTGTTATTTAAGGAAGGACAATAATCTGGAATATGAACTTCTCCCCGACTGCAAACATAGCTGCTCTACAACCGGCAGTAAGACTGTTCCTATTGGCTTTAACTTCTCCTTTGAGCTTGCTTGGACCAAGCAAAGATTGCCTACTGAACTCAAACAACATGTAATCTAACATTCCTTTTCATTGCATCTACCAGCAGAAATCTAAAAGAAACAAAAGTGTATTCTAGACTCAGCAAGGTCTGATTTCATCTTGGATGGTAGCACAAAATGAGCGATGGCAAAATCAGCAACTTGATTTACTTTCTATCCAATTGCCTTTTCCATTAGAGAAGAAAATCGAGCGAAGTGGAACAGGAACAGCCAATCACTATCACTAATTTTTTTACTAAGGCAAATTTACACCCCACTGTATTGTTCAATCTACAAGCCAACTGATAATATAATGTATACAAGAAACAAGCTCTTACCATCATAGTACCCTTTGATAGTACAGTGCAAACTGAATAATTGAATCATCCAGCAGAAATTACTTTGGAGCTGCTTCAAGAAAACACAAGCCACGAGCTGAAGAGAAAAGAAACGCTATTCAATTAATTTTAAAAGTACAATACCTCACTTTGGTATAACACTTATTTATAACTTCCTCAGGAACTGCACCTCCATGACAATCATTACAGCCATCCTTTTCTATGGCTCTCAGACATCATTAGTGAGAGGGCTCTCTAATTTAATTAAAAACCACTTGGTTAAAAAAACTATACCCATGATACAATTTTTTAAAGCATCAATAGATCCTTATTTGTAATCACACACTTGTTCACTGAAAACCAATCCTGCAATTATCTACCAACACATCTTAATACAATCGGTCACTTCACGTCTAATGTTAACAGGTGAAATGGAATGACATTGTCTTAACTTTGGTTTCAAAACATTCATATACTTGTCCAGAACTGTACACAAATATCTAGCTCAATGCACATGCTTATACATTGGCAAAACGATTATGGCAGTATCATTCATGAAAGTAAAAACTTTTCAAAGTGCTGGGTCTGTTTTTGGAAATTAAAGATGGGGCAAAAAATGAAGGTTAAGGTCAAGGGTTGAGTTTTCTCAATTAATTTTGTCTATCATCAATTCCATGCTGAAGTAGACGTGCAGATATGCAATTGCTAGTTAAGCCTTTAAAATGTTGAAGAAAAAAATTCTTTGATAAGTCAAATTGTTACATTTAAAAATAGTAATGGTTTCAGCTTAAACTGGGAGGCAGAGCTCAAAAGCGCTGTCAGCTTATCTAGCAATGGTATCATCCATCAAATGGAGTAGGCATTCTCAATCTAGTATGATTGGATTGCTGAATGGCAATTAAAATTTGGGAAAGTTCCTTTTGTCTGTAAAGGTCTCCGGCCAACCTAATATATTCACCTTCACCACTTGGATGGTAATTTTACAGCCCAGATCATCCACCCGTTTTAGAACTCGACCAATAATAAAAAAAGATTGCAGTGGTTAGCACCGCAACCTCACAGCTCCAGCGACCCGGGTTCAATCCTGGGTACTGCCTGTGTGGAGTTTGCAAGTTCTCCCTGTGTCTGCGTGGGTTTCCTCCGGGTGCTCCGGTTTCCTCCCACATGCCAAAAGACTTGCAGGTTGATAGGTAAATTGGCCATTAGCAATTGCCCCTAGTCTTGGTAGGTGGTAGGGAAGTACAGGGACACGTGGGGATGTGGCAGGGATATGGAATTAGTGTAGGATTAGTATAAATGGGTGGTTGATGGTCGGCACAGACTCGGTGGGCCAAAGGGCCTGTTTCAGTGCTGTATCTCTAAACTAAACTAAAATGTAAAATAAAATCAGAAAATGTTGGAAACACCAAGTACATGAGGCAGCAAGTTGTGAAAGTTAAAGGCCCGGAGTTTGTGGTCAGTGGCAAAGCCTCAAAGTAAGTCTCACCGAGATATCTAGTGATCACTCTGGTGAGAACTATACCTTTCGCATAGTTCAGTGGTATACTGGTTACAGCGTCCTTTACTGGGGAATTCCCAGTGTGGAGCAGCAGTGATGTCATCAAGGTGTCCAAGCAGCCAAACACAAAAAAATTTTCACAAACACCCAACCAGGAAAGGAAAATCATTAAAATAAAATCAATTTTCACTTTTTTTTTTACATAGAATAAATTAAAGATTTGGATAGACACCTGGGGTGAAGGTAAAAGCTGAAATATACTGAAGAACATTTTTAAAAATTCTTTAAAAAATCAGTTTAAAAATCTACTAAGTAAACAAATGGAGCTTTGAGCAACATTTCACGAATATAAAAATATTTTTTCAGGGGCAGGTCGGTGTTCATCAAAATTTATTAATCATATAATTAAAAACACAGTTACACCTGATTGAAGATGTAACTTTTTATGGAGTTTCTAATAGTGACATGGGAGCAGAAAAGTTAAAGTACTCACTGATTTCAGTGAATGCCAGCTCTGTGGGCAGTCACAGTACAATGGAAGGACAGATACCAGCCTGTGTCGGAACCTTGAGTGACACACCACAACTTCACAATTTCCCTGCTAATCTGTACACGCGTGACCTCATGAAGTTGCAGTCAGTTTCAGAAGGGTTAATGATGGTGAACGCTGATAGTTCACCATCAACTCCATCAAGCCCCCTCCCTCCCCAACAAAATCTGAGCCAATGTTTCAGGTCCTTCTTCAGAATCAATGGGATGAAAATCAGGCAAATCTATAATGTCCTGTTATTTAATTAATCTACTCAGCCAGATTACTGCTCTGGCGGTGAAGGTGAAAATTACCCTCTTTGTATCAAACAGCTGCATTGTAAGACAATTTAAGGCTATATAATGATGCATATATTGATGTGCTGTGCCACTGAATTACAGAACACTGGTTCCTATTAAACTGTGGAAAAAGAGAGACTATTATGTTAAAAGGTTTTGTAGAAGCTCTGATAATGTACATGTAGAGCCTTACTGCACAAAAAGTCCCATAATTAACAAACTTTGGTACAATAACATGTTTATAATTTGGACAGATGGATATAATTCCCACAATTAAAAGTTGCTTTAAACATAGTTCATTAATAATCAGTTAATAATCTTAGTTTTTGAATTAGATTTATTGCAATCTCTCCACTGTGAGGCCACATGAGGAAGGACCATAAGGCAAAACATATTGTTCAGGATTGGTGCATAATCAGAACAGCTTACATTAAAGTCTAAGAGTAGACATGTCAATGCTACACGAGTTTAAATTTATAATCCCTCACAATGGAGACCCATTCTGGAGCTTTATTTATGAACCTCCTATTGCCGAATTACAAAGCAGCATTTTCAGAGGCCCTGATGTAGTTTGATAGACGCATAGAAATTTACAGCACTGAAGGAGGCCATTTGACACATCGTGTCCGCGCCGACTGACCTGTAGCTATCCAGCCTAATCTTACTTTCCAGCTCTTGGTCTACAGCCTTGTAGGTTAAGGCATATCAAGTGCATATCCAAGTACTTTTTAAATATTATGAGGGTTTCTGCCTCTACCACTCTTTCAGGCAGTGAGTTCCAGATCCCCGCTACCCTCTGGATGAAAAATTTTCCCTCACATCCCCTCTAAACCCTAAATCTATGCCCTCTCAATCAAGGGGAATAAGGCCTTCCTATCCACACTATCTAGACCCCTCATAATTTTACACACTTCAATTAGGTCTCCCCTTAGCCTCCTCTGTTCCATAGAAAACAACTCCAGCCTATCCAATTTTTCGCGCAACTAAAATTCTCCAGTCCAGGCAACACCCTCGTAAATCTCCTCTGTACCCTCTGTAGTGCAATTAGATCTTTCCTATAGAGTGGTGACTAGAACTGCACGCAGTACTCCAGCTGTGGCCTAACTAGTGTTTTATATAGTTCCAGCGTAACCTCCCAGCTGTTATATTCTATTTCTTGGCGAATAAAGGCAAGTACCCCATATGCATTCTTGACCACCATATCTACCTGTCCAGCCAACTTCAGGGATCACTGGACATGCATTCGAAGGTCCCTCAGTTCCTCTACACTTCTCAGTATCCTACCATTTATTGTGTATCCTTTGCTTTGTTAGCTTTCTCCAAATGCGTTACCTCACACTTCCCCAGATTGAACTCCATTTTCCATTGTTCCAGAGAGTTGACTAGTCCATTGATATCTTCCTGCAGTCTACAGCTTTCATTAACCACACGGTCAATTTTTGTACTGTCTGCAAACCTCTTAATCATACCCCTTACATTCAAGTCCAAACCATTGATGTATACCACAAAAGGCAAGGGACCTAGTAATGAGCCCTACTGAACCCACTAGAAACAGCTTTCCAGTCATAAAAACACCCATCGACCATTACCCTTTACTTCCTACCTCTGAGCCAATTTTGGATCCAACTGACCACTTTGCTTTGGATCCCATGGGCCTTTACTTTCGTGACCAGTCTGTCATGTGGAGCCTTATCAAAAGGCTTGCTAAAATCCATATAGACTGCATCAAATGCACTACCCTCATCAACCCTCCTTGTTAGCTCCTCAGAAAATTCAATATTAGTCAGACATGACTTCCCCTTTACAAATCTGTGCTGACTGCCTTTGATTAATCTGTCTCCTTCTAAATGAAGATTTATCCTGTCCCTCAGAAATTTTTTGAATAATTTCCCCACCTCTGAGGTTGGCAGACTGGCCTGTAATTACTCGGTCTATGTCTTTCTCCCTTTTTAAACAATGGTACAATGTTAGCTACCCTCCAGTTCTCTGGCACAGCACCTGTAGCCAGAAAGGAATGGAAAATAATGATTAGAGCCTCCACTATTTCTTCTGGTTTCCCTTAACAGCTGAGGATACATTTCGTCCGGGCCTGGGGATCTGTCCACTTTCAAAGATGTTAAACACCTTAATAATTCCTCTCTCACTATCTGAATTCCATCTAACATTTCACACTCCTCCTCCATGATTACAATGTCCATATTGTCTCTCTCTTTTGTGAAAACAGATGCCAGGTCTTCATGAAAAACCATACCAATGTCTTCCGCCTCCTCCTTATGGTCCCTAATAAGCTCTAGTCTTTCTTTAGTTATCCTCTTGCTTTTTATGTATTTGTAAAATCTTCGAGTTTTCCTTGATTTTATTTGCCAATACTTTTCATGTGCTCTCTTTGCTTTCCTAATTTCCTTTTTAATTTCACCCCTACACTTTTTATACTTCTCTAGGTTCTGCAGTATTGAGCTCTCCTTTAAGCCTCTTGACATCCAGGGGGCTCTGAATTTGTTGGTCCCAACCTTTTTCTTTAGGGAACATACATGCTCTGAAGCCTCACTATCTCTTCTTTAAATGCCTCCCACTGATCTGCCACTGATTTAACTTCAAGTAGCTGTTTCCAGTCCACTTTAGCTAAATAACATCTCAGTTTAGTGAAATTAGTTTTTCCCCAATTCAAAAATGTTATTCTTGGTCTATCTTTGCTCTTTTCCATAACTAAATCTAATTGAATTATGATCATTTCCACCAAAGTGCTCCCCAACTGATATCCCTTCCACCTGCCCAGCTTTATTCCCTAAAACTAAGTCCAGAACCACCCCCCTCTCTTGTTGGGATTGCTATATATGGGCTAAAAAAAGTTCTCCTGGACACATTTTAAGAATTCTCTGCCCTCAGTGCCTTTCACAATAATTCTATCCCAGTTAATATTAGGGTAATTGAAATCTATTTTGGGCCCATTGTTTTTGCACTTTTCAGAGATTTGCCTACAAACTTTTCTCATTTACAAATGGCTCATGGGGCAGGAAGAAGGAAAATAAGAAATATCCTTAGGTACCACTATTTGTTTCCATGTCAAAATTGAAATTCGAACTTTTTTTTTTTTGAAGTCTAAGCTTCTGGACCAAAATGGTCAACAGTGATCGGTCAACATTGAGAAACCCACCAACAAAAAAAGCCATTAATACTGCTAATCGTGTACTGCTCTTTATTAATGGGAATTTTTGTTTTCTACATATTCTTGATATTTTAAGAATGGAAAGACTTACTGAGAGCATATTCTTTGCAACAATAACTGTGACATTGTATATAATTAGACAATCCCAAAAGTTCAGCCGACTTGTTGCTGGCTTCAGTAAGAGTCTTCTGCCAAACAGAAGTAAGTAGAACGAGGCAAGCAGGTAGCCAAGACCAAATACACTTATTCGAGTGGAGCCAGTGGCAAAAATAACTGCTGTTACGAGCCAGAAGAGGTAGTGGAAGACTGCAACTTTAATCATGTCAAGATAGCATCTGCAGAACAGAAAGAATTTCATATTAGCTAGTCTCCCACATTATACAAATACTTATTGTACTGTCCTAAGAACAAACAATATTAATGTTGTCACAAAAACATGCTAGGTCGAATGATGATTTTAAAAAATCTACCGGCTGGAAGCCTAAATATTAAACTGGTGGAGATGAAGTTTGCAAACCTTGCAAGCTTCGAACTCTGCCTGTTGACCGTGAGCACCAAGGCAGATTCCCTGCTGCAAACTGTAGTGTTCAGTGGTTTAATTGATCTTCGTTTGATTGTGTTAGTCTGTTCACTGATTGATGCTTACTGTGCTTAATTACTTAAGCCTGAGAGCTACTGAGAGTAGAGAAGTTTCCGGAAAGAACAGAGAAACACCCCCTTGAAGGAAATCAGCCACATTGCTCCCTCCCAGAGAACCACCAAATCAGCATTCACATCTGCAAACTGAAAGCCTAAGGACCATCAAAGCAAAATCGTGCAACCACCGAATTCAGCCTGAAGCCAGAGACTGTATACTCCTTTTATTTCTCTGGACTCTAATTTGACCAATCTATCCTTCCCCACTCTGTAGCCTGTGTGTGTGTGTGTGTGTGTGTGTGTGTGTGTGTGTGTGTGTGTGTGTGTGAGAGAGAGAGAGAGAGAGAGAGAGAGAGAGAATGAGAGAGAGAGAGTGTGTGTGTGTGTGTGTGAGAGTGAGGGGGAGAAAGTTGGAGCGTATTTTATTATATTACTTGGATCGATTTAAATACAATAAAGCTAGCCTCTTTCTTTGTTAAACTCAAGAAAACCTGTCCAATTGTTTTATGATTACGGTGTGTAAACAGTTAAAAACTCACGGAATTGGCAAGTATATCCACTTTAAAAAGAAATAAACCTGTTGTGGTCAAATAAGGAAGGAAAAGAGGGGAGCCCTTCAGCCTCCTCACCTGATCGTAACAATGTTTGAAGTTTTTTTTTTAAACAATCTAGAGGGGAAATATTTTGACATTATTACTGCAAACTGGCAATAGATGATAAGTTTGCTTTATAAGGCTGTTCCTGATCATCATTTTGTAACCCCTCAAAAGACCAAAAATTCTTCGAAAAACATACGGTTATGGTGTGTTTAACTCACCTACAGTATATATAGTTTGGCACTGGATTCAGATCCTTGCCAGCCATGGGATCAGGATCATCTGTATTTTCTCCACCTAAAGTACTAACCTCCTCCTTTTTTTCATCAATAAATACCTGCCACTGGTGGGATACACACATCAGTAATAGAAAGTCATCTGTAATAGAAAGGAACCAACAGTCTCAATATTGCCTAACATATAGAAATAAACCATGTTTATTAGTTACATAATTTAAACAACAAAAGATAATATTTTACTGAAATAAAGGTCTTGCTTCTAGCATGTTCTGACACACTTTAAAGTACTTTTTTAAAAAAGCAACCAATTCATTCTGTTACGACCGAGGCAGGAGCAATGCACTGTCAATTCAGTCCCATCACTCCAGAGGTCGCAGCATATTCTTAAAGTTTTTCCACTCAACCGGAAAACAACCAAATTAAACACTCTAGTAACACCCAGAATAAAACAGACCAAACCAGGTATCTTCAGACAACAAATTAACTATTTATTAAAAAAAACTAAATCTTAAACAGTATTAAGATAAACCTATGTCTAAAGACCTTATAACTTCCCCCATTCACACACACACACACACTCAAAAATCATGGTTAACCGGTTTCTTTTTTTTTTTAAAAAGGGCGTTTTAAAAATTAGCTGTTTCTTAAGAATAAATAAATCTAAGTCTTTGTGGGTTAAGTTTCTAATGGGTAAGGTATTCTAATGTGAAAATAATCAAGTACTACTCGAAGTCTCCATGTGGATTTGATGAAATACTCTGTTCTTGATAAGCATTCAAAACACTTCGGCTGTGGCAGGCACCAAACAGTTCTTTTAACGATGAGCACAGCAAGAGGACAACTTGAATTTTAAACCCGACAGTCTCTCAGTTGAAACTTTAATTTGAATTCCAGCAAACAGTCAAGAGAGATTCAATCTTGAAGCAAACACCTCCTGGCTTGGAAGTAAAGAAAAGCAGTTTGGCTACCTTCAGCGATATAAATGGTCTCTTCAAAAAAATGGCTTTTGTTTTTCCTTAGGCAATTAACTCAGCCTGTAGCTCCTTGTAGAATCTCTGCTGAGAGAGAATAGACAGCTCTTTCCTTCTGCCCACTTTCTGGTCAGTCTCTCAAAACAAACTGGTTCAGACCAGTTTTTGCCAGTTTTACACAGTCAGATCGAAACATTATACCATATGACCTCTTTCTCCTGCTGTGGCCTAGGGTAACGTGCAGCTGGCACACTGTGGGCTGAATTTCACCAGCTCCTCAACACTGCGGGTCATGGCGCAGGGGCCGATAAAAGGTTGTGGGGAGAGACCCGCCTCGACCCGTGACGTCAGGAAGGGCCTGCTGCATATTACCGGCGGCGGCGGGACCTCAGTGTGGTCCCCCACACCACACAGCGGCGGCACCAAATTAGCATACGGTAAGGAGCACTTACGTATGCTGATTATGCAGCCTACTGCCTCTCAACTGACACGTGCAGATTTTTCGCTGAACGGGTGGCTGTCACATGCTGTCCCGTTCACGATCTGAAAAGTCAGCGGATCTTCAGCGGCAGACATTGTCTTCAACGAAGGTAAGTTGTATTATTCAGGGGTCCCACTCTGCATTACAGAAGGGAGGAGGGAGGATGATATTCAGGGTTCTAACTGCATTCTGAAAGGGAGCGGGGGGTGCAATACACAGGGGTCTAACTCTGCATTCTGGAAGGGAGGGGGTCTGGGAAAACTGGAGGGAAAGCTCTGCTGGCATGAAGGGAGGTACTGTGTACCATCCCTCCGTTAACAGTGTACGCTCTGTGTTTGAAAGGAAGCAATGGTACACTAGGCACCATGTGTGGGGGGTGGGTGCCAGAAAGGGCAGGAACATTAAGGTTTTATGGATGGTGGAGGCAATCAATTCAGCTGGTAGGATCTTGATGTGGTCATGTTGTGCCACTGAGTGTTGGCCACGATGGGCAATGCCATGGCACACCACATAGTTGATCCAGGAAAGCAGCTGATGTACCCGTCAACACCAATCCATGTCCTGTTAGGAACCTTCGAAGACATGCAGGGTTCAACTTTATCACATGGAAATAGATATGGCTCACCCTACATTGTGTGATCCTCTGCTCGTGAGGATCTGTATGTGCCAGAGACAATACCAACAGGCAGGTGCGATCCACGTAGAGCCTCCCAGTCATGAGCAGCTGCCACCAAGGGGAGCTCGCCATTACGTTTGCCGTGCATCTACAGGCCCCACATGACATGCCATCGGATGTCAGAGGAGATTGCACATATAGAGAGGGTGGTGACACGTCTCTGTGCCCTGCTCAAGGATGACCTGCAGCCCATGGGCTCCGGTGGACATCCCATGCCTTTGTTCCTCATAGTGGCAGTGGTTCTCAAGCCTGATGCCTCTGCAGCCATTTAGGGGCCCACCGGAGACCTTTGTGAGGTCACACAGTCAGCAGTGCACCGCTGCATCAGGGAGGTCACCAATGTCCTGCACTGGAGGGCCAGTGAGTATGTCCGCTTCAGGATGGACTCTCAATGACAGGCCAGAGGTTGCCACTGGTTCTGGCACCGTTGCCAGAGAATCATAGGTTGTAATGTCCAGTGACTGCACTCATGTGGCCATCAGGCCTCCCGCCAGGCTACCACCTGCAGACGTCACCATTAAAGGAGCCTTCTCAATCTAGGTGAAGCTGGTATGTGATCACCGCAGATGCTTGCAGCGAATTTGTGACCGCTTCTCAGGCAGCTGCCATGACACCGGGGTCTTGCGCCAGTCCTGGCTGCCACCGCTGTTCACTGAACTGGCTCAGATAGAGGGGTGGCTTCTTGGAGATAAGGGCTATCCTTTGCAGACATGGCTCCGGACACCAGTGAGAGACTCCACCACTGCTGCAGAGGAGAGCTACAACGCCAGCCACTGAGCTACATGAGCCACCATTGAGCAGGAGATCAACATGCTGAAAGAGCGCCTCCAATGCCTGTTTGGATAGGGTGATGCCCTGTACTACGGGCCGAAAAGGCCAGCTCCTTTCTTTGCTGCTCTGCACAACTACAGACCCAATAGGGGCTAGGCCTAGCATGATGAGGAGAGACGTCAACAGGATTCCTCCTCGGACGCGGAGGACCTGCAATATGAAAGATCTAAGGGAGGGTAGATGGCACCCAGGCTCTGCAAGCAGGGCTAGCAGTGAGCTAAGGATGTACTCAAGTGGCTTATCAGACAAAGGCTGTCTGCTCCATAGGAACTGACATGAGCTCTGCAAGCCACACATCACCCTTGCTCACCTGCTGTACACCAGTCCACATCTGCAGCATCCCTGTGTAAACCATTAGAGGCAGCAGCTGACTAGGGCCATGTCCATGTCACTGCATCCGTGGAGACGCTCATGTGTAATGGTGGCATGGCAATGATGTTATTGCATACGTTGGCTCTCCTGAAAGGCCAACGGTGCAAAGGGATGTGACATTGGCGCTACAGGTTGGCACATATCATTCGTACAGAGAAAAGGACACACAAGTTGGTGAGGAACATTTAGTGAAAGACGTATTTACATTGCTGTGACACCCGTGCATTCCCATTTGTGTCACTGTGTTCTCTGTAAACCTCTGTAATACCTTTTATGGTCTATTTAAGTCTCACATCCTGGAATGTGCAAACTTATGATTATTCACCCAGGTGCAGCACGCCTACAAGAAGGAATGTTACACTTGAGTGGGAGAATAAGGATCGCAACTTCACAGGACACTGGGACACAGCAGGCTAAGTATGTGGCAGCAAAGCGGAACGTGCTGGGGTCACTCAGCAGTTCAGACAGCATCTGTGGAGAGAGAAGCAGAGTTAACTTTCAGGTCTGTGAACCTGGACAAGTTACTCTGCTTCTCTCTCCACAGATGCTGCCTGATCTGCTGGATTTCTGCAGCACTTTCTGCTTTGCTGCCAGATTGACAGCAGCCCCACTCTTCAGCAGTCAGGTAAATGTTCTTTGACAGCTGTCAGGAAGCAGGTGCTGGGGCGCTTAAAATATGGCCCCAGCACCTGCTGCACAACTGTCAAAGGGTTCCTCACTGTGCCGAATGTCCCACCTCTCCCCACGTAATATTGGGGGGAGGCTTGGTGCAGTAATGCTAATGAGCCCCGGCATGTAATATCGCGGGGGCTCTGCAGCGGCCGCTAAATGCGGGCACCGCGCTGAGTTGAAAGGGCACTACCCATGCAGCGCGGTGCCCGAATAAAATTCAGCTCCGTGCCACAGAAATCCAGAAGCTTCTCTCATTCTCTGGCTTAAAGGTGCCCTGTTTTTAACACAGAGTCTTAAAGGCACACTGTTTTAATCTGGTTAAATAAATACGGTTCCGTGACAATGCTGCTTTCTCTTGCCTTGCCACCGTATGTTTACAGACACCTGCCAATCAAACATTCTCACCTGAGATAGATGTTCATGGGTTCAAGATCCACTCGAGAACTTGAACACATCTAGGCTGATGCACAAATTACAGTGCTGAGGAAATGCTACACTATTGAAACTATTAACCTGAGGCCTCCTCTCTCCTTTCAGATAGATGTTAAAAGATCCTTCAACACTATTGCAAAGCATGGGACAGCCTCCCATGTCCTAGCCAATGTTCCTTCTTCAATCTACAGCAGCAAGAATGAATAACTAGTCATTGGTTTCATTGTTATTTGTGGAATTTTTCTGTGCACAAAATGGCTGCTATGTTCGGCTCCACAATAGCAGTGATTGTTCTTTGTACTTCAAAGAAATTCATAAGACAAAGAAAAGTACAGCACAGGAACAGGCCATTCGGTCCTCCAAGGCTGCGCCGATCTTGATGCCTGCCTAAACTAAAACCTTCTGCACTTCCGGGGACCGTATCCCTCTATTTCCATCCTATTCATGTATTTGTCAAGATGCCTCTTAAACGTCGCTATCGTATCTGCTTCCACCACCTCCCCCGGCAGCAAGTTCCAGGCACTCACCACCCTCTGTGTAAAGAACTTGCCTCGCACATCCCCTCTAAACTTTGCCCCTCGCACCTTAAACCTATGTCCCCTAGTAACTGACTCTTCCACCCTGGGAAAAAGCTTCTGACTATCCACTCTGTTCATGCCGCTCATAACTTTGTAAATCTCTATCATGTCGCCCCTCCACCTCCGTCGTTCCAGTGAAAACAATCCGAGTTTATCCAACCTCTCCTCATAGCTAATGCCCTCCAGACCAGACAACATCCTGGTAAACCTCTTCTGTACCCTCTCCAAAGCCTCCACGTCCTTCTGGTAGTGTGGCAACCAGAATTGCACGCAATATTCTAAGTGTGGCCTAACTAAAGTTCTGTACAGCTGCAGCATGACTTGCCAATTTTCATACACTATGCCCCGACCGACGAAGGCAAGCATGCCATATGCCGTATTCACTGTGGCATTTTCGTGAGAGATATAATTAAACTCTATATAAATAGAAGTTTTATTTTTCTTTCAATCTATTAACTTCCTTCCCCAATAGCTAACCTGCAACCGATATGCCTGTTTACAATTAAAACTTTGTGACATAACAGGTACAGGCCACATTACCCACAGCTGCAGAATAATACATAGTCATAATACTTCAGTTATTATACAGGAACATACTAGGAAGGCTGGCAGTGCTTAAAGTGAATGTCACCTAGTCTGGATGGGATGCAACCGAGGTTGCTGAGGGAAGTAAGGTTAGAAATTGCAGAGGTGCTGACCACAATCTACCTATCATTCTTAGAGATACAGGTGTGATGCCAAAGGACTGGAGGATTGTAAATGTTACACTTTTGTTCAAAATAGGGAAGGAAAAACCTGACAATTACAGGCCAGTCAGTTTAACATCAGTGGTATGGAATCTTTTAGAAATAATAATCGTAAAGAGAGCTAACAGTCACTTAGACAAGCATAAATTAATAAAGGAGAGCCTGCACAGATTTGTTAAGGGAAAATTGTGTTTGACTAATCTGATTGTTTTGATGAGGTAACAGATGTTAATTGTATATTAATTGGGTGTTTCATTGTATTCAGGTGGTGGGCTTTAATTGGGGATTCAACTGTGCTCATTTGGGCGGCACAGTAGCACAGTGGTTAGCACTGCAGCCTCACAGCTCCAGCGACCCGGGTTCAGTTCTGGGTACTGCCTGTGCAGAGTTTGCAAGTTCTCCCTGTGACTGCATGGGTTTCCGCCGGGTACTCCAGTTTCCTCCCACAGCTAAAGACTTGCAGGTTGATAGGTAAATTGGCTATTGTAAATTGCCCCTAGTGTAGGTAGGTGGTAGGAGAATGTGGGGATGTGGTAGGGAATATGGGATTAATGTAGGATTAGTATAAGTGGGTGGTTGTTGGTCAGCACAGACTCGGTGGGCCGAAGGGCCTGTTTCAGTGCTGTATCTCTAAATAAAATAAAAATAAATATTTTATATATACATACACACACATATATATGAGCAGACTGAAACTGTGTTTGGTGGATTAGAGGTATAAGATATGTAATGTGCATCTCTGTAAATAAAAGCTTATAAAGACTAAGCTCCAGTTATATTCTTTACTGCCTGGCTATCTGAGTTATAATAACAGAGAGGGTGGATGAGGGCAGAATAGTTGATATTGTGTATTTGGGCTTTCAATAGGTGTTTGATAAAGTACCAGTTTAGCAAAATTGAAGCCATGGGATTAATGGGCAGAAGCAGCATGGGGACAAGATTGCTTAATGGATAGAAAATGGAGTTGTGGCGAATGGTTGTTTCTTGAGCTGGAGGGAGGTAGACAGCGGATACTATGAATACTGCTGTTTTTGATATATAGTCATGATTTGGACTTGGGGGTACAGGGTACAGTTTTGAAATTTGCAGGTGACGCTAAACTTTGGTATGTATTGAGGAAAATAGTCATAGACTTCAAGAGGATATGGTGGAATGGGCAGACACCTGGCATATGAAAATCAACACAAAGAAGTGTGAAGCGATACATTTTCCTAGAAAGAATAAGGAAGGACAATACAAGCTAAACGGTACAATTTTAAAGGGGGTGCTACAAGAGAAAAACCTGGGGGCATTTGCGCACAAATCATGGAAGGTGGTAGGACAGGTTAACAAAGCAGTTAATAAAGCATATGGGATCCTAGGATTTATAAATAGAGGCATAGAGTACAAAAGCTAAGCATTTATGCTAAACCTATATAAACCACTAGTTCAGCCCCAGCTGGAGTATTGTATCCAGTTCTGGGCACCACACTTTAGGAAGGATGTAAAGACTTTTCCAAGGATACAGAAGAAGTTTATTAAAATGGTTTCAGGGATGAGGAATTATAGTTATGTGGGTAGACTAGAGAAGCTGGGGTAGTTCTCCTTAAAGCAGAGGAGACTAAAAAGGAGATTTGATAATGGTGTTTAAAATCATGAAGGGTTTAGATGGAGTAAATAAAGAAGTTTCCAATAGCTGAAGGGTCAATAACTAAACAGCACAGATTTAAGGTTGCAAAAGAACCACAGGCAACATGAGGAAAAACTTTTTTATGCAGCTGGTGGTTAGGATTTGGAAGGCACTGCCTGATATGACAATAGATACAGATTCAATAGAAACCTTCAAAAGGGGATTGGATGCATACATGAAGGAGAAACAATTGCAGAGATATAGGGAAAGAGCAGGTTGGTAAGATGACTTGGATTGATCTTCGAAAGAGCTGATGCAGACTCATGGGCCAAATGGCCTGTGCTGTACTATTCAATGATTCTACTGTGAGATCAGATCTTAATAAATATTGAATCAATCATTTATATACTGAATAACATGACAGCGTTTCATGAAAGTAGTTAGCCTCAAGGGGAGACCTACATATTTCCAAGAAATGTTGGGAGACATGGACAGGAAAGGGTTAAAATGTATTTTAAATAACAGCAAAGTTTGAACATAAAATTTCTTGCATTTGCCTGCTCTACTAGACTGCTAAAGCAGGGCTCCCTGGACAAGATAAACACATGCATGCTTATCATATCCTAGATTCTTTAAGAAACCATACATGGTGCAGTATGGTACTGTGTGAAACTGAAATGAAATTGATCTGGTAACCTTGAATAAGGAAAGACAAAGAAGCATGAGAAAGTGAAGGGAAATAGCATTATGCGATGAAGTCATCTTCACCCATGTCAACCAATATTATAACTTCACTTTACCCATTGATAATATATATCTTGGTGGTTTATAGAGGTAATTACATGCAATATAAGGACATTTAGATTAGTGATTTGCAGTCATCAGCTATGTAAACCAACGATTTGTAATGGGAATTTGCTTCCATCCCTTGCACATCAGTGTTCTATAGTTTACCTTGCAGAATGTAGCCACCTCCTAGGATACTGAAGCTGGCTCTCAATAGCAGTCCATGTTCATACATTTTGTAGCTTTAGTGGAAACTCAGGCAGCTGTCATGCATAGACAGGTGAATATTTGGTTTGGACAGATTGGTGGAACAAGTGGATAGTAGCTTTCAAGGAAGCATGCAGATTCCGCACTCTGCATATCATGGAAATGATGAGCTTGATGGAAGCAGTAGTGGCATAGCAGAAGTAGCACATGGTGTCATGTTTGTTCCCTTGCCATCACCTTAAGCAATATCAAGCATGGTGCCAGAAAGCCAGCTAGGCCAGAGTGGACCGACAGAAGCTGAAGTGCAGCAGTCTGCAGCCAGACCCTCGCAGCTCAAGGAGCAGCTGGCCACAGCCATCCCAAGGGTTCTCACATTAGCAACAGCACCAGCTCTGCTGAAACCACTGGCAAGGCACCTCGGAAGGATAGGAGCATGAATAGACCGTTAGTAAAGCATGATGATTTGAGCACTTGCTTCAATCTTCTGTTGGTAAATAAATCCATCACGTTTTTTACATTTGGGAGCATGATATAAGGCCACTTGTCAATGCAGCTAGTTCGTCTGCATTGCCAGAATGTCACTGAGATATTGATTGGCTGAATGGTTTGACTGTACGTTTATGCAGAATGGTGAAGGGGATAATAAAGACTGTTAAGTCAGAAGGACTTTCATCAGAGTCCCAATTAGATCATGGGTCTCCAATTTGAATATGATCTGAGCCAATGGCATGTGAAGTTCATGATTTGAGGAATTCACGATAGGAATGGGATGATAAGTGGAGTTAATTGCTCGCTGCCCCATTCTTGTCATGTTAAAATGGGGGGCAAAGACTCATAGGCTGGAAACTTTGTTTTTCTATTCTGTGCATCAACATGCTGCACCCTCCGCCATTTTAGTTTTTATTACTGATCACAAAGTCTTCAACTGAATATAGTCAGCAAACAATATTAATGGACTGCTGTTTTTGATGGCACAAACACAAGTAGTAATGGATTCAAAAAACCGTGAAAATATTTTCCATTTAAGAACAAATTACAGTGCAAGCGTTTATTAACATTGACTAAAATGTTTGTATTACAAGTTAAACTATTGTCACCCGTTTCAGCAGTGTCTAAGTGCATAATAATGTCTGAGTACGTTATTGCATACATGAGGTCATTTCTGAAATCTGAGAGGCTGTTGCCTTACGATCCCAAAACTCCAGCTCATTTTTGGTTAACTACATATCATTGGACAGATACTTAATTTCAAAACAGGGAAAAGAAACCTTTGCAAAATGTGAAGAAAAGTTTCCTCATTTATACTTTTAAGAACTGAAGGTTTGTTTTAGTCTCTGGGAAATGTTTGCCCAGTGAACACACACAGCTGCAAGGGAACACCAATTCTACAAATGTCTCATCGGCTCAACATTTTCACATCTGACAGATCCCAGACCTTGCTCATTAACAGCAACTATATGGTTTAGCGAGCGAGAATGCTCCGGGAATATAAACAATTAAACAGTCATACGTTAAAGAAAAGGAAGAGATAAATATAAAAATGTTGGCTGCTAAACCACCATGGTCACACACAAATTCTAGCAGCTGGCTCAGGAACAGTACTTGTAGAGGGTTGGAAATCAATCACCTGCCTCCTCACTTGGGCAAAGGTATGTGGGACAGAGTGCAGGAATCAGGGGAAACCCAAGGAGCTGAGAAAAATACATTTAAAATGGAGTTCCCCCACAACCCAAAATATTAAAAAGGCTTGTTGGCCAATCTAATTATTCACTGAGCTCCTTAAACATCTTAACTTTGAATTTATGGTGTAAATGGTAAGTTGTTTATATACTCTCAAACATTTCAGCTTCTGAACCATCTAGCTGCTTTTAAGAGGGAGATCTGGATTCTATCAAATCTAAAAATATTGTACAAGACCCAAGGGAGTACTGAATTGCTCAAAGATCTAAAGTTTAGTATCAAGAGAAGATCTAGAAGATGAAGATATGGCATAATGAATTGATACTGAGAAAATATTGCATTTCATTTCTACCTGCAGCCAATTATTACCATTTGGGCTTTCACTCAACTTTTTTCTTGTGCACAACCATAAGCAGACTGAGTATGCTGTGAACCAAGATCTATGTTGTGTGCCCAGGATTAAAGAATTTAGATTGAATAAAGGTGTTCAGATTTAACAGTACAGAAAATTATCAGGGGGTTTTCATAGTTTCTTTACATTTGCTCTGTTTCCACAAGAAGGGCCAGACTTTAATATAATTGGCAAAATAACCAGAGTGGAGATGAGGAGAAATTATTTTACACAGCAAATTATGATGATCCGGAATGCACTGCCTGAAAGGGTGGTGGAAACAGATACTTTCAACTTGTGATAGTGGACAAGATATATATTTTTAAAAGGGAAGAATTGAAGGACTATGTGGAAAGAACAAGGGAATGGAACTAATTAGATATCTCTTTCAAAAAGCTGGCACAGGCACAATGGGCTGAATGGCCTCCTTTGCTGTATCATTCTATGAATTGACTACTGGAGAGTCAGATTATTTACAAATTTAATATGTAGAAGCTGTAAAACACAGCAGGATACTGATGTCACATAACTTGAAAGCAATATGAAGATATAATCAGCCTACAAGGGATTAATGCTGGAAGTACATCGGAGAGAGAACGGATATGTTCATTTTTCTACCTCTAGGCTTTCTTCAGAACTGAGGTTCTGACTGCTAGATAGCTTGCCCTTATGTTAATCAACAATTGAAAATAGAGCTATACCTTATATTAAAACATTTTTTAGCACTTGGGGTGGGGTGGGGGAGGGTGCTGGGGAGAACAGAATTAATTCCTGCGATTGAAAATTTTAGAATTAAACATTGGCAGATACTTACAGAAAAGATGTGTGGAATTGGGTAGCGTCATAAAGTCAGGCAGATAGAGCCATTTAATTAGGTTGGAGTGAATGGTGATGGGTGATGCCCATCTCCATGGGTAATCTGTGGAGGAGCAAAGTAAAAATTCTGTTTATTTCAATAAGAGTAATTTAACTCCCAAGATCTGCCAAGTGTATAACTTAAGATTCTCAAAGTCATTGGCTTTAATTTTAGTACCATTGCCACTAGACACGGTCCCGATGTGATCCCAGCCCTCACCATTGAAATTTGTTTCAGAACAGGCAAGAGAGCCCATCCATCCCTGGCAGGCAGGGGCTTACTATACATTACTGGTGTCAAGATATTATTTTTACTCACAGGTTCAGGAGGACCACACAGGACCAATTCAGACATCACTACCATAGGGTGGTCTCAAGAGGTCAGGGTTAAGTTTTTTAAAAATACTTTTATGTGTAATCTTTGCAGGCTAGGAGGAGCAGGACTGCTCTCCTGGGCCTCACTAGGGATCCTTGGGTCTTCCAAATCTTTGTCTTGTCTCTTGTATCTTTACCCAAACCAGGGATAATCAGGGAAGGCTAAGAACACGCATCAGCCTCTTGCTTATATAGCACAAACAACAAGCAACACAGTGTAAGACCATTTTTCCCCTCTGCACTAAAAAAGCACACAAATCTAAAATTAATTCTGAGACAACACCCATTTAAAGTGCCTTATGGCGAAGAAGTGCTCAATACCTAAACACAGAGCTGGTGGAATTCCCACACAGAGCAGGTACTGGTACAACAAGAAAAGGGACTGGAAGAGGCAATACTTAGGCCAGAGTTTAGCAATTGCCTGTCTTTTACGTCTCGTCACAATAATAACCAACCAGCAGCTATGAATTATCACAAGAAAGTTCATCCGCTGACCAATCACGTTGACTGTCATTAGGAGGCAAACCTACAAAAAAGGGACACAGATAATAAAACAACTGAGACCAAGGAGGGAGAGCACAACAAACCGATATTCTGCAATGAAAAGATATCCAGGGCAAGAGTACACAAGCTTTTTTGTCTTTGTGGGCAAGATTAGGTACATGTAATGGAGATCGAGAGGCCCCATACGATGTTTAAATCCATGTTTCCATTAATTTACATATATCTCAATTTGCATATATTTGCAGATTTTGATGAGTTCACTTTCTGCAACATTCATAAGCCTATTAGACCGTTGACATCTAACACTAATATTGCCTCTGGTAAGACTGAACCCTCCCTTTAGATTTAGAGGTTTACATTTTGTCATGTTGTGGTGTAATACAGTGCTGAGCATGGTGCTCATCAAAAGTGACAGTCTAAGTAAAATATCAAATAGTGAATTACTTAATACTGGAGGGCAATTTTTATTGAAGAAAACTGAAATGAATAACATTAAAAAGTCTTTCCTTAAGCAAAAACCTAGTGCTGTATTTATGTCATGGTCGTAATTGCACAACCCCCTTTTATTTATCTCACCTTATATGTGCAGTTATTTATGCAACTGTAGACCAAAGGAGCAGAAATGTATTTATCTGCCTACAATAGGTGAACAGCACACTATTTATTTGTTGACTCGATCTGTAGCATTTCACCTACCTCTAATCCAAACTTGTAAAAGCAGAAATTGACGAAATATTTTGCACAACTGATGACACCTTCATCCAGGTGCTGCCGAGTGATTTCTTGAAAGATGGTACCAGTGCTAGGTGGAGACTGTTGGTTATACTTGCGGAAATGTTCTTGATGTCGGTACACAGTTACCTCAAATACCAGTAATATTAGCAGAAGAAGATGATCCTGGATTAAATGGATAGATTAAAGGTGTATGAGTTACTTTAAGAAGCTCAGTGTGCCTCTGAGCGGTAAGGAAATCACAATGATAAAAATCTTGAATGTTCAAAGGCTACTTTGTTTTCTCCATTTACAAAACTGCTAGTCACATCATTACAAAGCTACCACGCAGCTTGCTGTTGACTCTGGTGCATCCTAGCCCCAAGAATTTTCAGCTGTTTCATCAATCACCTACCCTCCATTAGGTCTGAAATGTGGCTGTTCACCAATGATTGGGTAGTGTTCAGCTCCATTTGCAACACCTCAGAAAATGAAGCAGTTCATGCCCGCGTGCATCAAGACCTGGACAACATCCAGGCTTCGGCTGATAAGTAGTAAGTAACATTTCTGCCACACAAATGCCAAGCAATGAACATCTACACAACAGAGAGCCTAACCATCTCTGCTTGGTACTCAATTAAATTACCATCACCAAGGCCACCAACATCACCATCTTAAGGGTCACCATTGACCAGAAACCCAACTGAACTAGCCACATAAATTCTATGGCTACTGGAGCAGGTCAGAGGCTGGCTATTCTGCAGTGAGTGGCCTAGCTCCTGCTTGTTCAAAGCCTCCCGATTTACAAGATACAAGTTAGAATACACTCCACTTACCTGAATGGGAGTAGGTGCAGCAAAATTCAAGAAGACCGACACCACCCAGGTCAAAGCAACACCTCATCCACTAACCTATACATCAACCCTTTCCACCACCACTGCACTGTACCTGAGGTGTGCATTACCTACAGGATGCACTACAGCAACTTGCCAAGGCTTTTTCAGCTGCAAACCTGATCTCCACCACAGAGAAGGACAAGAGTTGCAGGTGCTTGGAAACACTATCAACTCAAAGTTCCCCACCGAGCCACACACCATCGTGATTTGGATATATTTCGCTGTTCCTTCAACATCGCTGGGTCAAAATTCTGGATCATCAGGATTGTGGGATCACCTTCAGCATACAGGCTGTCGCAGCTTAAGACGACCCACTATCACCTTCTCAGGGCAATTAGGAAAGGACAACAAATGCAGGCCTTGCCCGGAATGTCCACATACCGAGAATTAATTCAAGATAATAGAAATGAAATTCCAGCAGGCTTTACAATGGGCAACCAATGTACTATTGTCAAAAGTTAGTTACCCTGTATATGTTACATGGGTTTAATATGGACACGATCAGTATAAAAAAAACTGTGGTGGCATTCAGCCCTAAATGGTTCAAATCTTTGATGACTCACTTGGATGTATGCAAGAATAAGAACTTCTTTTCTGAATCCAAACCAATTGGCTGGATCCACGGGTTCTCTGTACAGTGTAGAACGCATCATCTCATCTGGTTTGAGATTAGTCTCATTTGGAGAGTGCTGCAAAGAAAAATATTTAAACATATCAATCTATAAGTACCATGTACAAAATAAACATAAAACACATTTTGAACTTGTAGTTTTATAACAACTTTCATGTAACAAAACATCTCAACAACCTTTAGGAGAAGCAAGCAAGGAGAGGGGGAATTAGTGAAGCTGCTAAAAGCATGGACGAAGAGGTAGATTTTGAGGAGGCCTTTGGAGATGTGAAGAAATGCAGCAAGGCAGAGGGCCAGTGTCAGATAACTCCATCCAGACAGTATCTATGCCTGTAATTGGAAGATGCAAAACTATGAAGCCATTATTTCATTTCAAGCAACATCCTGCTTGATCTAAAATGTGCCACAAATACATTTTCAACCAGCCTCATTCAAGTCAATGGTCAGCTCACTTTCAGTCAACTATGCTAGCTTAAATTCTTTAGTTGAGAATGTAGTTATAGACTAACATAGCTGTTCCAGTTTCTTATGTGTACTTACAAAGATGCAAACTATAGCTTATGCATTGCTGACTGTGACTCAGATGAGTGTTACCATCAATACAGATCAAATGTATAAAAAGGTATTTCCTACCGTTGTGCAGTTGCTGGAATACTCTGCTGGATTTACAATTTTCAGTTGATACAGCATTTTACAGACAATGATGATGCAAGCCCACAAAGTAGAAATGCAGGAAGCCATTGGACGGAACTTAGTGTACGGCAAAGCAAATGCCCAGAGGACAATAAAGAGAAAGTTCATGACGGATGGCTGGAAAACAAATTCAGAAAAATAAGGGAAATACAGATTTTTTTCTGAGATTATGGAACTGTATGCTTGCTGAAGAAACAAATGTTAATAAGCTGTTGAACTAACATGTCTATTTATCAGTGGCACAACAGCGAAGATACTTCAAAACCCTTTGCTTATGTAACAAAAACCCCACATGCCCAATGGAAATATTAATTTCATTGTGTGGAACGGTGCCTGAGACTTTTACTGGACATTGTTACAAATAACTTTTAAAACAGAACAGCTAGCAGTCAAGGTGGCCACACCTAATTTGCATATGAAAAACCCAAAGGAATAGGCTGGAGACAGATGAAATTACTCAGCCTAGCCAGAACAATGGGGGTGCTCTCTGATTCACTTATCTGAGATAACCTTGTCAATGTGGTTGTCAAAAGCTATCGACACCCAATGACTTTGGAAGGGACGTACGGCGGATCATATCAAACAGCATGCCCATTGCAAACAATGGAAGGGATAAGGTACAGGCCGTACCCAACCAGCCCGTGCTTGCAAAACTCAAAACACAGTGTGCAACATTAGATGTGTTTCCGCGATTGGACAACATTTGCTAAATAATCCACAGTGTGCTAAGAATTATGCTGACAACCAATTTAAGATTGCCAGTAGGGCTCGCAGTGTGGTGCATTTGTGCGTACCTGAAGCTACATATATTAATACACAGGGCCCTTTTCTTTGGAGACAGAAATAACATGTACACACATTGTGCCTGTTTCAGCTGAACAAAATAAGTGACAGCCATTCGCTGGTTCATTCCTCAGGGCAATGCCTTGGCCAATCAGAGTCAAGCTGCCTGGTTTAAATTTCAAACAAAGCTTAGCAGTTAACGGTCAGTCACTGTAAACTGCTGCATTCTCCATGGCAATGCCTCTACCAATCAGAGTTCACTTGCCAACCAATCAGCACTCTCTTCTCATGCAGTATAAGTTGTTGTTTCCCCTTACATTGGTTATTCTTGCATATTGTCCTGATGAGTGCAAGATGAAAAACTTCGACAACATGTCTTTATTTTCAGCAATTCTCAAGTTCTGTACTACTAAATGACTATTAAATCACTGTTAAAAGAGATATACACCTGTTGCAGTCAAGCCAGAGAAGGGCGAAGGAGGAGCCTGAGACCCCCTCCTCACCTGGTCATAACACTTAGAATAGACGCAAAGTTTAATGTGGTCAAATTTAAAGTGGGTATGTCATATTTATCATCATTTTTCAGTGCTGCCACACTGATCAGATGCTTGAAGTATTTTGAAGCACAATACTTGACTTTCACCTAATATATAATTATAAAACTTGAGAATTTTGGAATTACCTGCAACAGCAAGATACAAGAGAAGGTTTACTGCTTAGTAACTTAAATCACAACCTTATGAAATCTTTAGAGTAGATAGCATTACTCAGGGGTTCATACCTCTTTCACTGCCACCCACACACTGAACAGAGCCACTAGTTTCATCACATGCAATTCAAGGAGCCTCCAAATAATAACTTGGATGCAACTGAGGATCTTGGAGAATTTCAAAAAAAGCACAAGGAGACGGTCAACCACCAAGTCCCACTTACTGCAAGGAACTGCAATAAAAATAAAAATTAGAGTGTGACTGGCAGGCTTTCTAGTTTTGAAAAATGTAAATAAAACACAAGCAATCTTAACAGATTCATCATGATGTAATGTCTGAAAAAAACAATCTTCTCAATTCATAATGTTGCACATTAAAAAAGGAACAGAAGTCATTAATACTAAATCTTGCAGCCTATAACATTTAACTTCAAAAGAATCATATCCATACTAATTTGTACAATAAAATAATAATGTAAAATTGTACAAATATGAGCCTACATATTCACAGAGGAAAAAGAATGGTGGAAAATAAAACACACATTAGGGAATAATGATTCAAAGATAAATTATTTAATACATATTTTAGTTTGGACATATAAATAGCTAAGTAAAAAGGTTTAGCATCTATGCAGTAAATAGAATAACTTCATGACAGATCAGATTTAAACTAATTCAAATGAGTACATGGTGCTCATCCTCAAATCTGGGGAAAAATGATTTTAACCTGTGGAAAAAGGAATCAACATTTGTAGCCACAAGTCTTTTTTTAATGAGGTTCGTGGTTTGGACTGCATCGCCTTCCTGGACCAAAACAGATCAAAAGCCTCAAACTGCATGCAAGCCAACTGTTGGTTGGTGTGAAAGGATCATTTCTTTTGAGCTGAGTTTACTTTAACATAAGAAAATACAAAGTTGGAAATACTTACAATTTATGAGGAACGATTGGATTTACAAGAACAGTTACGGTTTGGTAAAACTGGCAAGACCACCAAGGTTATATTGTACAATATGCACACAGCGCTGATAGGAGTTTTAAGAGTTAACTAATTAAAAACCTCAAAGAATGCCCCCAAAAAACTGAAAATGTAACCTCCGTAACCTCAGTCTCTTTCCACTGCTACCAGTAGATAAAATTTCACATTTACTGAACCAGGATGAAAAAAATAGGACAGCATCCATCATTCCCTCAGGAGGTGTTGTTTTCCCTTTCCTCCCAAGAAAATCAAACAAACATACACTGAACGTTCAAAAGCAAAAAATACATAACCAGTTATTAATACTGTGAAATGCATTCATGCTTCTCTGATGAATTCTGAAGTTGTGTTGTTGCCTATTTGTACCTTGCCTCAGTTGGTACCAAGTACCATAGGAGTATCAGCTCACAATATAAGAGGGCAATACAGTTTAGTAATGATGGAGTGTTGTCCTTAAGCTGAGGTCTTGTCTGTCTGTTCTGATGGTTCAGGTACACATTAATGAGTTCAACATTATTTAAACAAAAGCAGATAATTCTCCCAGTGTCCTTTAGTTAATACTGTCGAAAGCACCAGGTTAACTGGTTATTAACTGGTTATTAACCTCATTGCTGCTTCTGAGACATTGCTGTTCATAACCTAACTGATATGCTGCTGGGCTACTTAACTATGTGGATCCTTTACTCAGTCAGCCTATGTGACTACATTCACCATTTAATTGGCTGTATGTGAAGCACTCAAGACAATTTCTCAGAGGCATGATAAGACATAATACATGACTTAAAGTCTTTTTTTTTCTCTTAAAAGTTAAACGTTCCTCTTTTAATAACCCTACAAATCTATCTTCTTCAATCACTTATTTGCTCATTCCATCACAGAAGACTGAATGAGGTTACCAAACATGAAAAGAAATTCAAAAGGAGAACCGTCCATGTGAAAATACATAAAACATACTTTCTCCTTCAGATCTGCTGTCCTCTGGTGCAGGTTGATCATTTTCCTCACACTCTGGGTCATCAGCTGCCCCATTTGGAAGGGCTGCAGTGACAGGTGTTCTGTTATTGCAAAAACACAGTAAGAATGCAAATCATGTAGAAATATAATAAAACTGATTGTTCAGTCAGCTAAGTTAAATAGTTCTTTAACTCCATCTGAAAACTTATTAGACAGGCAAAATCAACCTTTAAATAGTCCTTTTTTGAAAAAACCATCCCACATGTGCGAACAGGTGACCTTAACAGTGTCATTGAAGAGCAACACAGTAGACAACATTCGTGTTTTTAATAGCATCAATCTTAGTGCAGCATATATCAAATAAATGCAGCAAATATCAAGAGGGAAGCAGCAAATCTAACTTCACTGATTGTTAAATCCAGCCCTACGGTCAATGACAGATCATCACTTCGGAGAGGTATCATAACTTCATTGCACGATATTTAATTTAATAACAATCATTAAGACTATTCTATGCAATTGTCCCACTGAGTCTTACAATCATTTCCTTCTGTTACTGAGGAAGAAACAGCAGATTTTTTTTTTTGCCCTGGTGCTCAGAGAGAACAAAGTCTAGGCTCTCCTAATGGCTCAATAGGTTCATACAACGAGAAGCTGTGCCATAAAAACCAGAAAAGTCCTGGATTTGTTCCCTAGTTTGTAACAAATTCACTGATCTCAAGCTAGGCTGTGACAATTGGCCTCAATGATCTGGGTTAGGCAGAGGAAAAATCATAAGAACATAAGAAATAGGAGCAGGAGTAGGCCATTCGGTCCCTCAAGCCTGTCCCACCATTCAATAAAATCATGGTTGGTCTGCTCTAGACCTCAACTCCTCTTTTGTGCCAGCTCCTCCTAGCCCTCAACTCCCCGATATTTCAAAAATCTATCTATCTATCTCCTCTTTAAATACTTTCAGTGATCTAGCCTCCACAGCTCTGAGGTAGAGAATTCCAGACATTCACTACCCTCTGAGAGAAGAAATTCCTTCACATCTCAGTTTTAAAGGAGTGTCCCCTTATTCTGTAACTATGCCCCCTAGTTCGAGATTCCCCCACTTCTCAACATCTACCCTGTCAAGCCCCCTCAGAATCTTGCACGCTTCAATAAAATCAACCTTCTTTCTTCTTAATTCCAATGAATAAAGACCTAACCTGTTTAGCCGTTCTTAATAAGTCAACCCCTTCATCCCAGGAATCAGCCTAGTGAATCCCTTTTGGAACTGCCTTCAATGCCAGTGTATCCTTTCTTAAATACGGGGACCAAAACTGTACACTGTACTCCAGGTGTGGCCTCACCAACACCCTGTACAGTTGTAACAAGACTTCCCCATTTTTAAACTCCAACCCCCTAGCAATAAAGGCCAAAATTCCATTTGCCTTCTTAATTACTTGCTGCTCCTGCATGCTAACTTTTTGTGTTTCATGCACAAGAACACTCAGATCCCTCTGTGCTGCACTTTTTTGGAGTCTCTCTCCATTTAAATAATAGTCTACCTTTTGATTCTTCCTACCAAAGTGCATGACCTCACGCTTTCCTACATTAAACTCCATCTGCAAAGTTTTTGCCCACTCACTCAACCTATCTATATCTCCTTGCAGATTCCTTATGTCCTCATCACAACATGCCCTCCCACCTATTTTTGTATCAGCAGCAAATTTGGATTTATTACACTCTGTTCCTCCTCCAAGTCATTAATATAGATAGTAAATAATTGAGGCCCTAGGACTGATCCTTGTGGCACTCCACTAGTTATGTCTTTCCAACCTGAAAAAGATCCATTAATCCCGACTCTCTGTCTTCTGAGAGTTAATCAATCCTCAATCCATGCTAATACATTACCCTCAATACCGTGAGCTCCTATCTTGTGCAATAATCTTTTATGTGGCACCTTATCGAATGCCTTCTAGAAATCTAAATACACTACATCTACTGGTTCCCTTTTATCAACCCTGCTTCTTATATCCTCAAAGAACTCTAGCAAATTTGTCAAACACGATTTCCCTTTCACAAAACCATGTTGACTGTTTGATTGCGATTAAACTTTTCTAAATGTTCTGCTATTTCTTCCAAATCAGACAGGATTCTTGCTTATAAACGCTATTCAGCAACCTCTGATGAAAATACTCAACAGTATTGATTGGGGGAGGATAGAAAAGGACTTGACAGTAATGTTCACCACAGCTGAATAGCCAAACATAAATGCTTGAAGGCGGCCAGTGCCCATGCAACTGCTCCATAGCAAGAAGTACCATCAAGAATGAAGGGAAAATTGGTACCAAGAAAAAAAAATTCTGGTGCACCAGAAACAGTTTATTCCTCCCAAAATTGTTTTTCTAATTTTCTACCTGCTCACACTCTTCCAAAAGCAATGACTGACACAATGATATTGTTCATAAGGACCAGAGAGAGGCCTCTCAGTGTCTCACACCTAGAAGGCCATCCTTCATGTGCACATCTGGATAAACAATGTTACTGGACCACTCACCACAAGCGTCAGCATTGTCACAACTGATCATTCTCCGCCGCAGTGGCAGTCGAAGTGTTATTATTAGCCTCTGTGTCATTGAAAATACTCAATAATCTGAAAAAAACTAACCCTTTGTTCTATGATGTACAAAAAGGTATCCTGTATCAGCAGAAGCAACAAATTAAAATAAATAAAATCCAACCTCTAGTTTTATAACAGTAGAGATTGATGAGACGGGCAATGATAAGAGACAATCTTGCAGGTTGTTGTCATTATTTTATCTGATTACTACAATAGCAGAGAATACCAATGCACCCCTGAGCTACTAACACTTAGATAGTATATCCCGCTGCGGAGTTGGTTTTGAGAGACATACAAAAAACATATTACAATGAAGGAGTTTTATGCAATTCATCTATTGGTGAGAGACACATATTAGAGATTATAGTGCATGCCAGTATTACAGTATCTGTTTTAGTAAGGGTTGCCATTTATAAGCTATCCAGACAGAACAGGAATCCTTTGTTAGTTCACAAGGCACCAAATGGTCAGCTTCTATTGGCTTCTGGAATTGGCCACTGAAAACTAGGATTCTGTGGAAGGATTTGTGATGCAACAATAACATTTTCACCAAATGGCTGCATTTCTATCCAAATTTACCCAAGCCAGACAGCCAATTCTGAACATAGGAACAGGAGTAGGCCATTCAGCCCATCAAGCCTGCCCCGCCATTCAGTATGATCATGGCTGATCATCCACTTCAATGCCTTTTTCCCCACACTATCCCCATATCCCCTTATGTCATTTGTATTTAGAAATCTGTCAATCTCTGGTTTAAACATACTCAATGACAGAGCTTCCACAGCCCTCTTGGGTAGAGAATTCCAAAGATTCATAATGTTCTGAGTAAAGAAATTTCTCCTCATCTCTGTCCTAAGTGGTTTCCCCCATATTTTGAAATTGTGTCAGCTGCATCTATCCTATCTATCCCTTTAAGTATTTTGTAGGTTTCAATGAGATCACCTCTCATTCTTCGAAACTCTAGAGAATACAGGCCCAGTTTCCCCTATCTCTCTTCATAGGACAGTCCCATCATCCCAGGAGCAAGCCTGGTGAACCTTCGTTGCACTCCCTCAATGGCAATAATATCCTTCCTAAGGTAAGAGGACCAAAACTGCACATAGTACTCCAAGCATGGTCTAACCTAGGTTCTATACAATTGAAGTCTAGCTGGTGCCAACGACGTCGTTGGCACCAGCTAGACCTCATTGTCACAAGGCGAGCCGCCTTAAACAGTGTTCAAATCACACGCAGCTTCCACAGTGCGGACTGCGACACCGACCACTCCCTGGTGTGCAGCAAGGTTAGACTCAGACCAAAGAAGTTGCATCATTCCAAGCAGAAGGGCCACCCGCGCATCAACACGAGCAGAATTTCTCACCCACAGCTGTTACAAAAATTTCTAAATTCACTTGTAACAGCCCTTCAAAACACTCCCACAGGGGATGCTGAGACCAAGTGGGCCCACATCAGAGACGCCATCTATGAGTCAGCTTTGACCACCTACGGCAAAAGTGCGAAGAGAAATGCAGACTGGTTTCAATCTCATAATGAAGAGCTGGAACCTGTCATAGCCGCTAAGCGCATTGCACTTTTGAACTACAAGAAAGCCCCCAGCGATTTAACATCCGCAGCACTTAAAGCAGCCAGAAGTACTGCACAAAGAACAGCTAGGCGTTGCGCAAACGACTACTGGCAACACCGATGCAGTCATATTCAGCTGGCCTCAGACACCGGAAACATCAGAGGAATGTATGATGGCATGAAGAGAGCTCTTGGGCCAACCATCAAGAAGATCACCCCCCTCAAATCTAAATCGGGGGACATAATCACTGACCAACGCAAACAGATGGACCGCTGGGTTGAGCACTACCTAGAACTGTACTCCAGGGAGAATGCTGTCACTGAGACTGCCCTCAATGCAGCCCAGCCTCTACCAGCCATGGATGAGCTGGACATACAGCCAACCAAATCGGAACTCAGTGATGCCATTGATTCCCTAGCCAGCGGAAAAGCCCCTGGGAAGGACAGCATTACCCCTGAAATAATCAAGAGTGCCAAGCCTGCTATACTCTCAGCACTACATGAACTGCTATGCCTGTGCTGGGACGAGGGAGCAGTACCCCAGGACATGCGCGATGCCAACATCATCACCCTCTATAAAAACAAAGGTGACCGCGGTGACTGCAACAACTACCGTGGAATCTCCCTGCTCAGCATAGTGGGGAAAGTCTTTGCTCGAGTCGCTCTGAACAGGCTCCAGAAGCTGGCCGAGCGCGCCTACCCTGAGGCACAGTGTGGCTTTCGTGCAGAGAGATCGACTATTGACATGCTGTTCTCCCTTCGTCAGATACAGGAGAAATGCCGTGAACAACAGATGCCCCTCTACATTGCTTTCATTGATCTCACCAAAGCCTTTGACCTCGTCAGCAGACGTGGTCTCTTCAGACTACTAGAAAAGATCGGATGTCCACCAAAGCTACTAAGTATCATCACCTCATTCCATGACAATATGAAAGGCACAATTCAACATGGTGGCTCCTCATCAGAGCCCTTTCCTATCCTGAGTGGTGTGAAACAGGGCTGTGTTCTCGCACCCACACTTTTTGGGATTTTCTTCTCCCTGCTGCTTTCACATGCGTTCAAATCCTCTGAAGAAGGAATTTTCCTCCACACAAGATCAGGGGGCAGGTTGTTCAACCTTGCCCGTCTAAGAGCGAAGTCCAAAGTACGGAAAGTCCTCATCAGAGAACTCCTCTTTGCTGACGATGCTGCTTTAACATCTCACACTGAAGAATGCCTGCAGAGTCTCATCGACAGGTTTGCGTCTGCCTGCAATGAATTTGGCCTAACCATCAGCCTCAAGAAAACGAACATCATGGGGCAGGATGTCAGAAATGCTCCATCCATCAATATTGGCAACCACGCTCTGGAAGTGGTTCAAGAGTTCATCTACCTAGGCTCAACTATCACCAGTAACCTGTCTCTAGATGCAGAAATCAACAAGCGCATGGGTAAGGCTTCCACTGCTATGTTCAGACTGGCCAAGAGAGTGTGGGAAAATGGCGCACTGACACGGAACACAAAAGTCCGAGTGTATCAGGCCTGTGTCCTCAGTACCTTGCTCTACGGCAGCGAGGCCTGGACAACGTATGCCAGCCAAGAGCGACGTCTCAATTCATTCCATCTTCGCTGCCTTCGGAGAATACTTGGCATCAGGTGGCAGGACTATATCTCCAACACAGAAGTCCTTGAAGCGGCCAACATCCCCAGCTTATACACACTACTGAGTCAGCGGCGCTTGAGATGGCTTGGCCATGTGAGCCGCATGGAAGATGGCAGGATCCCCAAAGACACATTGTACAGCGAGCTCGCCACTGGTATCAGACCCACCGGCCGTCCATGTCTCCGTTATAAAGACGTCTGCAAACGCGACATGAAATCGTGTGACATTGATCACAAGTCGTGGGAGTCAGTTGCCAGCATTCGCCAGAGCTGGCGGGCAGCCATAAAGACAGGGCTAAATTGTGGCGAGTCGAAGAGACTTAGTAGTTGGCAGGAAAAAAGACAGAGGCGCAAGGGGAGAGCCAACTGTGCAACAGCCCCAACAAACAAATTTCTCTGCAGCACCTGTGGAAGAGCCTGTCACTCCAGAATTGGCCTTTATAGCCACTCCAGGCGCTGCTTCACAAACCACTGACCACCTCCAGGCGCGTATCCATTGTCTCTCGAGATAAGGAGGCCCAAAAGAATACAATTGAAGCAAGACTTCACTACACCTGTACTCAAATCCTCTTTAGGGCGGCACAGTGGCGCAGTGGTTAGCACCGCAGCCTCACAGCTCCAGGGACCCGGGTTCAATTCTGGGTACTGCCTGTGTGGAGTTTGCAAGTTCTCCCTGTGTCTGCGTGGGTTTTCTCCGGGTGCTCCGGTTTCCTCCCACATGCCAAAGACTTGCAGGTTGATAGGTAAATTGGCCATTATAAATTGCCCCTAGTATAGGTAGGTGGTAGGGAAATATAGGGACAGATGGGGATGTGATAGGAATATGGGATTAGTGTAGGATTAGCATAAATGGGTGGTTGATGGTCGGCACAGACTCGGTGGGCCGAAAGGGCCTGTTTCAGTGCTGAATCTCAAAAAAAAAAAAGGCCAACATACCATTAGCCTTCCTAATTTCTTGCTCCATCTGCATGTTAGCTTTCAGTGACTTATTGACAAGGACACCCAGGTCCCTTTGTACATCTACACTTTCTAATCTCTTACCATTTAAGAAATACTCTACACATCTATTTCTCCTACCAAAGTGGATAACCTCTCATTTTTCCACGTTATATTCCATTTGCCACACTCTTGCCCACTCACTAAGTCTGTCCAAATCCCCTTGAAGCCACTTTGCATCTTCCTCACAACACACATTCCCACCTAGTTTTGTGTCATCCGCGAACTTGGAAATACTACATTTGGTCCCCACATCCAAATCATTGATATATTGATGCCAATATCATCACCCTCTATAAAAACAAAGGTGACCGCGGTGACTGCAACAACTACCGTGGAATCTCCCTGCTCAGCATAGTGGGGAAAGTCTTTGCTCGAGTCGCTCTGAACAGGCTCCAGAAGCTGGCCGAGCGCGTCTACCCTGAGGCACAGTGTGGCTTTCGTGCAGAGAGATCGACTATTGACATGCTGTTCTCCCTTCGTCAGATACAGGAGAAATGCCGTGAACAACAGATGCCCCTCTACATTGCTTTCATTGATCTCACCAAAGCCTTTGACCTCGTCAGCAGACGTGGTCTCTTCAGACTACTAGAAAAGATCGGATGTCCACCAAAGCTACTAAGTATCATCACCTCATTCCATGACAATATGAAAGGCACAATTCAACATGGTGGCTCCTCATCAGAGCCCTTTCCTATCCTGAGTGGTGTGAAACAGGGCTGTGTTCTCGCACCCACACTTTTTGGGATTTTCTTCTCCCTGCTGCTTTCACATGCGTTCAAATCCTCTGAAGAAGGAATTTTCCTCCACACAAGATCAGGGGGCAGGTTGTTCAACCTTGCCCGTCTAAGAGCGAAGTCCAAAGTACGGAAAGTCCTCATCAGAGAACTCCTCTTTGCTGACGATGCTGCTTTAACATCTCACACTGAAGAATGCCTGCAGAGTCTCATCGACAGGTTTGCGTCTGCCTGCAATGAATTTGGCCTAACCATCAGCCTCAAGAAAACGAACATCATGGGGCAGGATGTCAGAAATGCTCCATCCATCAATATTGGCGACCACGCTCTGGAAGTGGTTCAAGAGTTCACCTACCTAGGCTCAACTATCACCAGTAACCTGTCTCTAGATGCAGAAATCAACAAGCGCATGGGTAAGGCTTCCACTGCTATGTCCAGACTGGCCAAGAGAGTGTGGGAAAATGGCGCACTGACACGGAACACAAAAGTCCGAGTGTATCAGGCCTGTGTCCTCAGTACCTTGCTCTACGGCAGCGAGGCCTGGACAACGTATGCCAGCCAAGAGCGACGTCTCAATTCATTCCATCTTCGCTGCCTTCGGAGAATACTTGGCATCAGGTGGCAGGACTATATCTCCAACACAGAAGTCCTTGAAGCGGCCAACACCCCCAGCTTATACACACTACTGAGTCAGCGGCGCTTGAGATGGCTTGGCCATGTGAGCCGCATGGAAGATGGCAGGATCCCCAAAGACACATTGTACAGCGAGCTCGCCACTGGTATCAGACCCACCGGCCGTCCATGTCTCCGTTATAAAGACGTCTGCAAACGCGACATGAAATCGTGTGACATTGATCACAAGTCGTGGGAGTCAGTTGCCAGCATTCGCCAGAGCTGGCGGGCAGCCATAAAGACAGGGCTAAATTGTGGCGAGTCGAAGAGACTTAGTAGTTGGCGGGAAAAAAGACAGAGGCGCAAGGGGAGAGCCAACTGTGCAACAGCCCCAACAAACAAATTTCTCTGCAGCACCTGTGGAAGAGCCTGTCACTCCAGAATTGGCCTTTATAGCCACTCCAGGCGCTGCTTCACAAACCACTGACCACCTCCAGGCGCGTATCCATTGTCTCTCGAGATAAGGAGGCCCAAAAGAAGAAAGAAAAAGAAGATATTATGAACAGCTGGGGCCCAAGCACTGATCCCTGTGGTACCCCACCAGTTGCAGCCTGCCAATGCGAGAATGGCCTGTTTATTCCTACTCTCTGCTTTCTGCCTGTTAACCAATCCTTAATCCATGCCAGTATATTACCTCTTCTCCCATGTGCTTTAATTTTGCTAACCAAACTCCTGTGGGGGACTTTATCAAAAGCTTTCTGAAAATCCAAGTATACCACGTCTACCAACTCCCTTTTATCAATTCTGTTTGTAACATCCTCAAAATACTCCAACAGGTTCGTCAAACATGATTTCCCATTCATAAATCCATGTTGACTATGCCCAGTCAGATTATTATCCAAGTATCCATTTATCATACCCTTTAGAATTGATTCTAGGATAGAATAGAAATTCAATACATCATGGATAAATGTTAGTAGAGGCTGACAGTGGTGCAGCCATATTGTGGTGAAATGTTAGTGTCTACGGCTCCTCTGTCTGTGTCACTAATCTCAGCCATACTGCAACGAAAAGTTGCCAAGTTGAAACTTGGGAGGGGAAAGAGAAGAATCACAGTTTTGAGCATCAACTCTCAGAATTTGTGTAATCCAGTGAAAGCTGAAAAAAGATGAAAGGAAAAGAACAACCTGAAAAAGCAAAGGATTATGCACCCGCATTACTGATACACGAATACTTTCTCTGCCAGCTTAAGTATAAGTTAAAACAGAATACTCATGCAAAAAAAAGAACATGCCAAAACTGATATGTAAATAAGATAGTAACACCTACTCCTCAGAGCGCTCTGCTAAACTTTCTTTTAGCCTGTTAATGGAAAGAAAGCAAACATATTACTAAGTGAAACAATGATAAAGTCTCCTGGCTGTACCTAAAAAGAAACTAAAAAAAGCAAATTTGAATACATTTGCAAAAGGGACTTAATTTAAGCCCGAGTAGACTGAGTTGCCCAAGTGATCAGGAGTTAGCAAAGTAATGCTTTGTTGAAGGTACAATCATGTGGAACAACTGTAAACTCACTTGTCCAGCAGACTGCAGTTAAAATCACCAAAGTTAATTATGTACACTGGAACGGTCAGGTTCTGATTTCACCATGCCTCATTTAAATTCTGCTGTCCAACTTCCCATTCAGAATGGTGGAAATGACAGGAAACCACACGGCCCAGAGGCCGCCTTCTTTCAGGAGGTCTGTGGTGGGATCAGCTGCTGGGTAGTGTTGTGGAACTTCAACAGGCGGTCAAGCACGTGTTGTTCCATATTATGTTTTAGCTCCAACACCTTCAAATTTGTAAAGTCCACAACACCAGTGTCGATACCACAACAGGACCAAAGGTGCATCACTTTTAAAAACTTAAAATGTACAATTATTTTTAAAGTGACAATTGCGATTAATTTTCTAGTTGTGAGCTTTTTCTGATGTTAGATGTCAGTAAGTGACAGGGGTTTATCATTGCTGCTGGCAGTTCTTCTAGATTTGGAACTGCTATACTCCCCAGGCCTGGTATGAGCTACCATATACAAAAGAAATGAATATGCTTTTGAAAACATACACTCTTTGGGTTATAAATTTAATTTGGAATTACTGAAGGGAAAAAGAGGTAGCAGTCCAACACTAACATGATTGATCCAAATAAAAGTCTAACATTTGTCACCTACATTTATAGTATGCTTCTATTGCTAAGATGCTGCTCTCAAGCATGCAGCTACGGAAGAAGCTTAATTCCACTTTTCCAAGTAATAATGTTTGTTGGTCCCAGACTGCGCCATAAAATGAAATGTGAATGTGTTCTGCAATGTAAAGGAACCTGTGGTATTGACCCACCATCCCTAGTGTAATAAACATTACATCTGTTCTGAATATGGGAATCCTGGGAGTCAAAATCAACACAACATAATTTCAATGCACTCCTTGATTACATTGCCTGCACACATCCTTAGTTTACAACATATATGCAGAGAAAGCCGGGGAAAGATTCCACTGTCATCTTAAACTCTTTTTAATGCAGGTACAACTGCCTGCCTCCCTAAAGCAAACTGTGCAAACCTAACTACATAATAACTTTCAGGAGATTTGCAAGTACTGTTCTTCAGTATATCATTGTAGGAACAGCTGCAAAGCTACAGGACAAATAAAAAGAAATTAAAAATTTGTTAACATTGGGTCTAGATATCTCACATTAAAATAAGTGTTCCAATTAGAAAATTTAAATTTATTAAGAAGTTATTAAGTCCAGCATTCATAACATGATCATGTTTTAAAAATTGTGATTTTTAAAAGTTTAAGATGGAGTCTGAGACATCAGGTGACCTCATATCCACTCTGCTTAAGGACAAGACAGAAATCTTCATTACCAGGACCACAGAGAATACAGACCAAAGACTTTTTTGAAAAAAGCAGAGACTGCAGGGGGAATACCTGAAAAACAATGGGTTTCACCCTCCCAGACATTCAGGTCGTAAACAAGGAGTGAGTGATTCTGGGGATGTAAATGTGCATGGCAACTGGCTAATACCTGGAAACAGTGGAAGGCCCAGGTGGTTCTGTGAAACCAGACCTCTGGACTTTGCATCTTGGAAAATGACAATGAGCTATTGACTTTTGATTCCAGATAAATTTAACAGTTTTTCTGAAGGCAGACAGGCTGTAAGGAAGGAAACCAGCAGTGGCAGCCTCACTGCAGGCTGTAAGAAAGGCAGGAAAATAGCAGTGGCAGCCTCGAGAGAGAGAGAGACACGGTGTGGGGGAAGGGTGGAAACACCTGTTCTTGGACATCTGTGAAAGGCTGTGAAGACTTGAACCTGTTTTGAAAGTTGAAGTTTGCAGAGAAGTAAAAGCCCAACAGGATCACCAGGAATCGCTTTATACATGGACGTCCAGATTGAAAGTGCTCAGAGAAGTGAGCGAAGAGGGCATTGATTTTGAAAAGCTCTGGGAGATCCAACTCATTGCATCTGGGAGGAGTTTGGAACTTTTAACCGCAAAGATTTCACCATCAAAGAGGACTGTGTAATGTATAAGCGTGATGTGAGGTTTTCAAATATTTTACTTTCTTTGTGATTTGGGCTATCAACTACATACAAGGTGCTATTTAGTTAATAGGGATTTATTTTAGTTTAGTTGTGATGATAAAAGTCTTAAAATGAGAACACTTGTGTAGTCCTTTAAATTGGCCGGGGGTTCATTTCTCCTATTTTAATGTTCACAGTCTCACTGAGATTGTAACACCACTGAACAACACCATATCGGAGAACGTCAATTATATTCAAAAGGTCAGGATACCAGTGGGAGTTGGAGCTCAATTTTGCATAACTAACAAAAACACAATAATACTTTAAATTGATTTTCATACTCCACAGTCCGGATTGTAGCTCGGGGCAGGAATTGGGGTGCGGAGGCCAAAGTAGATGATGATCAATACGGCCTCCTAGTGCGCAAGGCATGGGAGGTTTTAACTCATGGGCCTCATTACCATTTCCAGACACTTTTGACTCCCTCCATAAGTCAGCATGCTGCTGCTGAATACTGAAGGAAATAATAACCAGACAAGGTAAGTCAGGCAGTATAGGGTGGGGGGCTGCTATTATAGTCCAGGCTGATTGTGGCCAGGAGAAGAGGGAGAAGCTGGGCCAGAAGAAGCCTTTCAAAAATGTAAAAAACACTACTTTTCTGGCCATCTTTCGGCTACCAGTATTGTTTTTCAAAAACAAATAACTTTTAAGGTTGGAAAATCTTGGGGATTAATCACACCCCCTATGCTGTGAACTGAATAACCAGACAGTAAAAGACTGAGTTCAAAGGAAATAAAAACCAACAGTTTCTATAACGGGTGGCTAATCATCAAATGTATTTTTACACCCAGGTGGCAAGTTGAAAATTGAGACCACTGTCTAAGTATGGGGATTCTCCATTAATCACCAATTTCAATTAATTGCCAGAGAATTCTCTCCGTTATGATGATAACTGAAGTTAGCCCATACATGACAGTCTACACTGGGAGAAAAATAAACCTGGACTTAGACTTCCCTTCCACCTGAAGCCAACAGGGCAAAATCTAGTCCTAGATATTCTGAATGATCAGCTTCTGTTGATTTTGTTGATCATTTCATGTACAAACTTTATTGGAATAGCTTATTGCGATATTAAATCATCTACATTAAATACATTTGGACTATTAAATTTGTAGCTATCTTGATGCATAGAAGCCTTACCGATGCAATGGCCCTTTTCCCTTTGTAGGAACATGCTCCAGATCAGTGATCTGCATGAAGCGACGGTGGAAGTAGTGCAGTTGTAAAATACAGGCCAGCAGGAAAAAGGCAGGGATCAGAATGCTGGAGAAGAGCTCACTGACACTGAACTGCTCCAATCCCATGTCAGCTAATCTGTATTACCAAAAGAACAACATTTAACTATGTTAAGTATATTGATAAGAACCTCAATAATAAGTTTTGTTTTGGTCATCTTGGTGCTTGACATGAATGGAAACCCTTTGTCCATTACACTCTTCCCACAGGAACTTACCCCACATAGCTTGGATGCAGTTGGCAGATTCGAGGCTCTGAGTTCCAAGTGGGAGCTACTGTTGATCAATCACCTAAAATCATGGAACTACCCAGCCTAGATCACAGGAATACCTCTCAATGCTCATTCAGCCAAGGTGTTAGGGCATTGACTTCGAAGGTTTTCTGGTGCTGACAAGATTAGCCAATATCTCAACAAATAATAAAACCCAAGTTGGCTGATCAATCATCAACAGCTCCTTGGAGAACGGTGGCTCTGCCTTTAGTTATAAAATTACAGAGGCTGCCACAGAGGGTTGACTCAGTTCCACTCTTACACCATTCTGCATTGCCACGATCTTGCCCAGAAAGAAACCCCACTTACTACTCTGTGTCCCCTCCAAGGAAAATAGTCACTATTTAGCCATGCCTGATGAAGAATCATTTTATTAAATAAGTCCTCCTGACAAAACACATGGAATGTATCACAAACAACTTTTTGAAGAAAACCTTAAAAGCTTAAGGGCTAAATTTCGCCTCTGTGTGCATGCACACAATTATTACACCATGCAAAAAACCGGGTTGACAAATATTTCAACATTTCTGACATGGTTACTTTGACCTAGTGTATGATGAAGCCGAGACAAGTAAAACAAACACACTTGTCAGAATTAAAAATACACGTACTGTTCATCTGTTAATCCTGTAAAATTTTTCCAGTAATGTGGGAATTCATCAAATTGAAAAGTGTAAACTGAAATGAGGACCAGCATAGTGTATGCAACAACCAACCACCAGAATACCTTCAGCAGGGTACGCCATAGAAAGTAACAGACCTAGTAAAATGAACAAGAATAAGACATCAGCAAAGGCAGCACAAATTCAACACTCCTATTACACAGTGTATTTGGAACAAGGTATTGTTACAAATTAACAGATTGTAGAGTGATCCCATTTACACTACCGTCACATGGGCTAACTCCAGTCAGAGTCAAGCATACCAAGTTGCTTCACAATCTTTGTGTCACGATACACAAGTATGTCAGGTTATATATGCATTTCATAGCAATGTACTTTCCTAACTGTCTCCCTTTCTCTATTAAAGGTAGCGAATACTATTGGATTAAGAATTTTACTATTGACCAGTGTTTGACCCTTGTATTCTCACCTGGTAAAATGAGAGGCACAGGAGGAATAGGAACATATAAACAATTTTATATACAACAATTCTTCCAGTAAAACTGACAATGAAGAACATTCCTCCACAAATATAAATCCAATACTTGGCATAGAAACTCATTACTAGCTCTCCAAGTGCTTTCAAAACTTCATTCTTCTCTCGACCTGCAACATAAGCAAAAGCAAACAATGAAATGTGAACATTGCAAAACTCAATGATCAAACAACAAATGTTCTGCACATCAGATTTCAACTGAAAGCCGTTGAGAGCATAAGAAATAGGAATAGGCCATTCAGCCCATGCGCCTGCTCCTCCATTCAATGGCTGATCTTCTACACCTTCCTGCATTATCCCCATATCACTTGATTCCCATAGTATCCAAACATCGCTGTCAATCCCTGACTTGAATATACTCAATGACTGCACATCTACTGTTGAGGTAGATAATTCTAAAAGTTCACAAACCTAATTTAAATTTCCTTTGGGTTGGGATGGAATATTGTCAATGCTAACCCTTATGACTGAATTTTTCTCCTGATTTACCACTTACTAAGGGAGAGAAGATCTTGTTGGAACGTTGCAAATCACTTCCCACAGAGGCATTCAGAAGCCAGTACAAGGCCCTGTGAAAGAGCCACTATGGACTGTTATTGGGTTGGTGATTTCATGGTCCCACAATCAAGCTGTCTCCTCCTGTGAGAGAGACAGACTACAAAATACATTTTCTTAAGAATTAAAGCTAAAATAAAAAGCACAGTGCTATAACAGCACAATGATGCAGTGGTTAGCACTGCAGCCTCACAGCTCCAGCGACCCGGGTTCAATTCTGGGTACTGCCTGTGTGGAGTTTGCAAGTTCTCCCCGTGACTGCGTGGGTTTCCTCCGGGTGCTCCGGTTTCCTCCCACAGCCAAAGACTTGCAGGTTGATAGGTAAATTGGCCATTATAAATTGCCCCTAGTATAGGTAGGGGAATTGAGGGAAGGTGGGGATGTGGTAGGAATATGGGATTAATGTAGGATTAGTATAAATGGGTGGTTGATGGTCGGCACAGACTCGGTGGGCCAAAGGGCCTGTTTCAGTGCTGTATCTCTAAATAAAATAAATAACAGAGGGTGTTGTTGTACGAACACTAACTAATGTTACAGTCATGGTCTGCAGGCTTGGTCTCTCACCTCTGAATTTCTGAGTTTGGCCACAGTCTTTTGAGAAAGTCACATTCTCATCACAATGAAGAAGGAAAGGCAGAAACATGCCCTTGTAATAATGTTGCATGGTTTAGATAAAAAACACAAGGAGCAAAAAGGCCTCTGTTTATGCCAAGAGTTGAGCCCAAAGATAATTTTGTTTAGAAACAAGTTTTTAAAAAGAAGTGCTCTTCAAAAGACAAGAATAAATACCTCTTCAAAAGAGTTCTGACTAGAAAGTATCTGGCAATCAAGTACACAGAACACACAGCATAGAAACAGGCCATTCAGCCCAGCTAAACTGTGCTGGTATTTATACTGCACATGAGTCTCCTCCCATTCCAGCTGCCTCCTCTCAGCCTTTCAGTATATTTTTCTATTCTCTTAACTGTCATGTACTTGTCCAGTTTCTTTCTGAAAACAACTAAGCTATTTGCTGCAACCACTTCTCGTGAAATGAGTTTCACATTCTAAATACTCACTGAGTAAAGAAATTTCTAATTTCCCCATTTGAATTATTAATAGCTATCTTGTATTTATGGCCCCTAGTTTTGGACTCTCACAAGTGGAATCATTCTCACCACATGTATGCTGTCCAACCCATTCATGATTTTAAAGACATCTATCAGGTCCCCTATAAGTCCTTACTTTTCTATAGAAAAAAAAGCACCAAGCTGTTCAATCTTTCCCATTAGTGATAATCTCTTGGTTCTGATACCATCCTTGAAGATTTTTTTTGCTTTTTTGTCAGTGCTTCTTTTAATGATATGTAGGACTAGAACAGTGCACAGTACTCTAGTTACAGGCTGACCAGGGTTCTATACAAGGTTAACATAACTTCACTACTTTTGAATTCTATATCCCGAGAAATAAATCCCATTACTTTGTTAGCATTTTAATTGCTTTGTTGACCTCAAATGCTGCTTTTAATGATTTGTTCACCTGTAGAAGGGAACGAAACAGAAACATTTAAAAATCATTAGTCCATTTGTTTTGTCAGTTAGGGTCAGAAAACAAAACAGATTTAGACGTCACTGCAGTAGTGCACAACTCTCCAGCACACTACAGTAAAGTCTGGGGTTGTTGCAAATAGGAACTGGGCCCTTGATTTTTTTGGACACACATTAAAGCACATTAGCCTATAACATTTCATCACCGAATCAAAATGTCCATTGAACCCACAAATTGGAAGCAGCTAAACTGCAAGCAATCAGTTTTGAACCTGCATGACTGTCTTACAGTATCAAGCCATGGACCTTCTGAATCTTGTTCCAGATTTTGTACCATGTACAGTAGCTTCTCCCCAGTGTTGCAAAATTTAGGTCATGTAGTTGCTTTTAATTACAATACCTTGCCAGCAGCCAGTTTTTGTCTGAAGCCTTTGCTGAGGCAAAACAAATGGACTAATGATTTTAAAATATTTGTGTGTTGTTACCTTCTACAGGTTGTCCTTATTGTAGCCACGCACTGTTTCTTAAACAGGAAGAAAGGGAGACAGTTACCAATTTGGACAGCAAAGGACCTTATTTGGTAAATAAGTAAAATTAGTCTCATTCGGCCATAAATAGTAATTTTCTCACTCGGATTCTAGAGTTGCAGAAAATCTATCGGAGTCTCTTAGACCAATTGAAATAATTAGTAGACATTAATCAGTCATAAACTTATGGAGCTATATTACATGGCTTCTGCTGCTGGAAGCTAAATGATTATTTACACAACTTATTGGCATCCTCTAGTATTTGATATGGAGTACTGCATCAGAACCTGAAACTTCTGACTGTCAGATTCTGAAACCATGTGTCACATGTAAATTTAAATTTCCTTTCCAAACTCTGCCACACTCACCAGTTGATCGTAATACTCGAGATAGTAGCTTTGCTAATATGGAAAGATTAATTTACCAAAATGATTTACATAGGAATTATGAACACATAGCTACGTATAAAGGCTTTAGTTGCTAATATGTCCATCACTTACCTGCCTCAGGCACAGTTACTTCTTTCAGTGGGACATCTTTCTGTTTCATGCATTTCTCTTTTACAAATTGGCGCAATAAGAGCCAAAAAGTCAGCGTATAAAGCAACTGGTGATAAAAAAGATGGAAAAAAGCCAGATTTCACAGCTGTAATAGTAGGAAATGATCATTATTTGAATAGGTAGAAGCAAATTAAAATATTTTTCTGCAAGCTAATAAAAGATCACCTGCTTATAAATCAGTAGATTTTTATTTTCTGATTATGCCCAAATTCCTACCCATTTGGTAGTCAAATTATGAAAATATTGCAATTTCTAATTCAAAATGAAAAGTTCAACAAGATCACTTAATAGATTTTAAGTGTAAGATATTCAAAATCTCACAAAAAAGCAATATAAAGCCCATGGGCAGCAAATAGAATTTGTTTACCTGGGAAATATGTGTATCGTGGTGTGTGGTACTAAACCATGCAAGCAGACAGCATCCAGGTTGATTCCTGGTCTGTGCTGAGGTGCTATCACCTGCAGCATAACTGGATTCAGAAGGAAAGAGAAAGAAAATACCCAGTGTCCCTGCTTCCAATCACTATCTGGTGACTATTGTTGCAAAACATTGGGAGGGGGAAAGATTGGGCTTGGTTGTCTGTAGCAAAATAGCTCAATAATCACTGCCCAGGTCAGTTAACACGATAAACTTTGGTGACATTCTAGAGGCCTTCTGACACTTGTGGAATTATAGTGCAGTGTGCGTAACCACCTGCAGGTGATTGAGGGAAGGGTGTGAAGGACATATTCGACTAAATCCAAATCTTTTCTTCACATTATTGCATTTTCCATCAACAGCCAGCATGATTGAGATCACTTAATGTAGAGAAAACATCTCGAGGCTCTTCTCAGAGGTGCAAGGATAAAATGGACACCAAGCCAAAAAAACAAAATATGCAGAGGGTGACCAAAAGCTTGGTTAAAGAGGTGAGTTTGAAAGAAGGTTCTAAAGGAGGAGAGGAAGGTGAAGAGCAGACGGGTTTAGGAAGGGATTTGCAGAGCATGAGGCCTAGGTTTTTTTTTATTCAGTCATGGGATGTGGGCATTGCCAGCATTTATTGCCCATCCCAAATTGCCCTTGATAAGGTGGTGGAGAGCTGCCTTCTTGAACCGCTGCAGTCCATTTGGGGTAGGTACACCCACAGTGCTGTTAGGAAGGGAGTTCCAGGATTTTGACCCAGCGACAGTGAAGGAACGGCAATATAGTTCCAAGTCAGGATGGTGTGTGACATGGAAGGGAACTTGCAGGTGGTGATGTTCCCATGCATTTGCTGCCCAACCTTCTAGTTGGTAGAGGTCGCGGGTTTGGAAGGTGCTGTCTAAGGAGCCTTGGTGCATTGCTGCAGTGCATCTTGTAGATGGTACACACTGCTGCCCACTGTGTGTCGGTGGTGGAGGGAGTGAATGTTTGTAGATGGGGTGCCAATCAAGCGGGCTGCTTTGTCCTGGATGGTGTCGAGCTTCTTGAGTGTTGTTGGAGCTGCACCCATCCAGGCAAGTGGAGAGTATTCTATCACACTCCTGACTTGTGCCTTGCAGATGGTGGACAGGCTTTGGGGAGTCAGGAGGTGAATTACTCGCCACAGGATTCCAAGCCTCTGACCTGCTCTTGTAGCCACAGTATTTATATGGCTTCTCCAGTTCAGTTTCTGTTCAATGGTAGCCCCTAGGATGTTGATAGTGGGGGATTCAGCGATGGTAATGCCGTTGAATGTCAAGGGGAGATGGTTAGATTCTCTCTTGTTGGAGATGGTCATTGCCTGGCACTTGTGTGGTGCGAATGTTACTTGCCACTTATCAGCCCAAGTCTGGATATAGTCCAGGTCTTGCTGCATTTCTACACAGACTGCTTCAGTATCTGAGGAGTCACGAACGGTGCTGAACATTGTGCGATCATCAGTGAACATCCCCACTTCTGGCCTTATGATTGATGGAAGGTCATTGATGAAGCAGCTGAAGATGGTTGGGCCTAGGACACTACCCTGAGGAACTCCTGCAGTGATGTCCTGGAGCTCAGATGATTGACCGCCAACAACCACAACCATCTTCCTTTGTGCTAGGTATGACTCCAACCAGCGGAGGTTTTTCCCCCGATTCCCATTGGCTTGAGGTTTGCTCGGGCTCCTTGATGCCATACTCGGTCAAATGCTGCCTTGATGTCAAGGGCAGTCACTCTCACCTCACCTCTTGAGTTCAGCTATTTTGTCCATGTTTGAACCAAAGCTGTAATGAGATCAGGAGCTGAGTGGCCCTGGAGGAACCCAAACTGAGCATCACTGAGCAGGTTATTGCTAAGCAAGTGCCACTTGATGACACTGTTGATGACACCTTCCATCAATTTACTGATGATTGAGAGTAGGCTGATGGGGCGGTAATTGGCCGGGTTGGACTTATCCTGCTTTTTGTGTACAGGACATGCCTGGGCAATTTTCCACATTGCAGTGTAGATGCCAGTGTTGTAGCTGTACTGGAACAGCTTGGCTAGGGGCGTGGCAAGTTCTGGAGCACAGGTCTTCAGTACTATTGCCGGAATATTGTCAGGGCCCATAGCTTTTGCGGTATCCAGTGCCTTCAGTCGTTTCTTGATATCAGGCGGAATGAATCGAATTGGCCGAAGTCTGGCACCTGTGATGCTGGGGACTTCAGGAGAAGGCTGAGATGGATCATCAACTCGGCACTTCTGGCTGAAGATTGTTGCAAATGCTTCAGCCTCATCTTTCACACTGATGCGCTGGGCTCCCCCATCATTGAGGATGGGGATATTTGTGGACCCACCTCCTCCAGTTAGTTGTTTAATTGTCCACCACCATTCATGGCTGGATGTGGCAGGACTGCAGAGCTTAGATCTGATCCATTGTTTATGGGATCGCTGAGCTCTGTCTATCTCATGCTGCTTACGCAGTTTGGCATGCAGTTAGTCCTGAGTTGTAGCTTCACCAGGTTTACACGTCATTTTGAGGTATGCCTGGTGCTGCTCCTGGCATGCCCTCCTGCACTCTTCATTGAACCATGGTTGGTCTCCTGGCTTGATGGTAATGGTAGAGTGGGGGATATGCCGGGCCATGAGGTTACAGATTGTGGATGAGTACAATTCTGCTACTGCTGATGGCCCACAGCACCTCATGGATGCCCAGTTTTGCATTGCTAGATCGGTTCGAAATCTATCCCATTTAGCACAATGGTAGTGCCACACGATGGAGGGTATCTTCAATGTGAAGGCGGGTCTTCGTCTCCAGGAGGACTGTGCGGTGGTCATTCCTACCAATACTGTCATGGACAGATGCATCTGCCGCAGGCAGATTGGTGAGGACGAGGTCAAATATGTTTTCCCCTCTTGTTGGTTCCCTCACCACCTGCCGCATACCCAGTCTAGCAGATACGTCCTTTAGGACTCTGCCAGCTCGGTCAGTAGTGGTGCTACCGAGCCACTCTTGGTGATGGACATTGAAGTCTCCCACCCGGAGTACATTCTGTGCCCTCGCCACCCTCAGTGCTTCCTCCAAGTGCTGTTCAACATGGAGGAGTACTGACTCATCAGCTGAGGGAGGGCGGTAGGTGGTAATCAGCAGGAGGCTTCCTTGTCCATATTTGATCTGATGCCATGAGACTTCATGCGGTCCAGAGTCGATGTTGACGACTCCCAGGGCAACTCCCTCCCTACTGCATACCACTGTGCTGCCACCTCTGCTGGGTCTGTCCTGCCGGTGGCTGAAAGCACAGCCATCAATGGTGGGCAGAAGGAACAGGAGGATGCTCAGAGTCAGAAGAATGAAGAACTCTGGGGGAAGGGGCTCTTGGGACAGAAGAGAATATGGAGATAGAGAAGGTTGAAGTCATGAGGGATGAGAATTTAAATATGAGGCATTGGAAGGCCAGAAGCAGGTCAGAAGGGACAACATTGATAAATGAGTAGGGCTTGGCGCAGGGAGCAATTGAGGCAGCAAAGTTTTGATGAGCTGAACTTTACAAGGAATTAGTTTGAAAGGCTGACCAGGAGAGCATTGCAATAGTCAGGTCTAGAGGTGACAAAGCAGGGATGAAGGTTTCAATAGCAGTTGAACTGAGGCAGGTTTGGAGGCAGGAAATGCTACAGAAGTAGCATTGTGTTGGAGAGGATATGGGATGGTAAGCTCAGCTTAGGGGTGCATTGGGCTGGTTCAGCCTAAGACAATGGATAGTGAGGAGGTTAGAATCGATGGCAAAGGTATAGAGTTTGTAGCAGGGGTTAAAGTCAATTGCTTTGGTCTAACCAATGGTTAGCTGGAGGAAATTGCAGCACATCATAGACTGGATGTGGGACAATGGTCTCAGAACACAGAAGCAATGGAGGGGTTGACAGAAGTGGCGGCAGTTGTAGTTGGGTTTTGTTAACATAGCTGTGGAAACTGGACCCAAGTCTGCAGATGATGTCGTCAAGGAGCAGCATATTAATGAGGAGGAGGTTGAGGAGGGCAAAGATAGATCCATAGAGGACGCCAAAGGCCATGTTATTTATGACTTTGACTCTTGGAGGGGGCAAGGTGAAAGGGTGACTATGAGTATGGGTAAGAGAGTTTATTTGGATAGGAGAGTTATGTGGAGAAAGAGGTTAGAGGAGAAGAGGAGGACAGAGAGGGCAAGGACAGCTGAAACAAGCCAAGGATGTGTGGTCACTCAGTGGAGAGGCGAAGGGAGGAAAGGAGGAAGACACCTGTAAGAAATTCAGGGTGAGATTTGGCAGGATGTTGGGGTGGGGAGGTGAGGTGGTGGTGTGCAGTAAACAACAAAGATTTTAAAGGAGGGGTAAGAGAGGTGGAATAAGGTCAGGTCCTCAAAAGGAGAAGAAAATGCCACAAAGGAACAGGAGGAAAGACTAAAATGTGACTTGGTAATAAGGGTCACATGTCACCAGGGCAGTTGGTGGAGAGTATATCCTGGCTGAGAAGCTTTGGTAAGAGGCTAATTCCGCTACCAATGAGCTAGATATCATCTACTATAAGGTGCCAAGAGCCTGGCTGACAGATGAATAAACATGTTGGAGGGAAATGCGGAAAGGGTCAGTGGTTGATCTACAGGCAGAGTTCAAGGTGGGGGTGGTGGGGCAGTCAAGGAAGTTGGAGAAATTAGATCCCAGCAGGGGTCCTGGATGGGAAGAATGACAAGAGAGGAGGATGGGGCAGTTGGAGATGCTGCTTGTAAAGACGCAGCAACAGGTGCCTTGATGTGCCCTTCATAGAATGCTAAGACAGACACAGGGGAGAACTGTGCTTATTCAAGGCGGATTCAAGTCTAGATTGAGAAGTACTACTTCCACATGTACATAAACATCATGTTAATTTAAAAAACACATTCCAATTTAAGGAATTATTTGAAACATTACCACTACACCCAGGCGTAGACAGTGATTCTCCATGCGGACCAAACCAAGCTGTGTCAGAACCATAAACCCGATTTTGGTAGGCAATTCCTGTGTCAGGTCCATTCCCCAGACATACTGCAGGCTGCACAGCATGATCCCATACAGCAGAATGAATGGAGAGCACAGCATGGCAAGGTGCCGCCGACTGCGCACGATCCAGATAAGGCAGGCCCAAATCAGAAGCACAAAAGTTAACCAGCTGTGGAATGTAATACTCCAAACCTGGAAAGGGAAGATGTTAAAAGTTACAGAAAAATGACTCAAATAACATAATGCAATAATGAATCATAATTCACAAACACTTTCAAAATAGGCTCATAAAAGAATTTGCCCAATTTATACATACATTAGATTTTAGATTTAGAGATACAGCACTGAAACAGGCCCTTCGGCCCACCGAGTCTGTGCCGACCATTAACCACCCATTTATACTAATCCTACACTAATCCCATATTCCTATCACATCCTCCTCCTAAAAATAAATCACTGTCACAGCAGATTCATCGGCCTAGAAATTCAATTGCACCCAAAAACAGGTACGTAGAGGACCTTTACCTTGAATTACTTCTGCAGCTAGGACTAACTACGTAATTCATTAGCAGCATGCCTGTTTCAGAGACTCGATATCAGACATTGTTGATGCCGCTTAAAGGCAGCCTACATCTCTAAAAGGAGACGTGCTTAATGGCTGCAGACAACAGGGAGACAGAAATGTACACAAATGGCTGCTGCGACGGCTACAAGAGGGCACTAAGGTTTTCTGATGCTACCTTGGAGCCCCTGGTGCAGGCACTGGACAGGAGGAGGATGATCCTCAGCCCCCTAGGGAGCAGAAAGCCCTTCAGGCAACACGTCTGCCGCCAATGGGAAGACATTGCAGAAGAGAACAACACCAGGACCTTAGCTGACAGGACATGGCTACAACGCTGAAAGCAGTTCGATGACCTTACCAGAGTTGACAAGATAACAATACTGCTGTCTTACTTTCTGCTTACTTCTCTAAACAGCCTCAAGACTCACAATCCTCCCCTGCCCTGCAAACCTTCACCCTCTTAGAATGCACAACACTTCACTCCACCTCCTCAGACTAGCACCCTCACTTCTCCACACCTCACATCTGACAAACTGTATAGCAACTATTCTACCATTACAGGCACATTTCCTAAATAGCTCACCAGGATGTCATGAACATAGTCCCCTCTTTCTTGCAGGATAAGGTCATCCACACTGACAACACTGTCTATGGAGGAGGCTGAGCCCACCCACATGCCATCTCCCCCCTCAAAGTAAGTATGCTGACCATTATGGGCAGGGGCATTGTCATGGCCATGATGATTGGTAATGCTGGAGGAGATGTTGTGCGGGGTTTCTTCATACCTTTCCTCATTTTCCCTTATTACGTCTATCTCACCCAAGACATTCTACATGTTAAACTGCAGATGATTTAATCAGCCACTTCTCTATGTTTTGCCTTGATGCTAAAAGCTAGCCTGCGCCTCTTTTATTTCAGGTGCTGAAGGCATGGACCTACCTCTGCCTTTTGAGGAAAGAAAGGTCAGCCTTCCTAATGATGCAGTGTCATTTGACCTAACCCCCACCAGCACAAGCTCAGATACAAGTGCCACATGCAGTTTAGAGCAAAGGCTAGAGAAGGAATCTTTATGTAGTGAATTACCAGGTACAAGCGTGCTGGAGCTAGGGCAAGGGATACGATGCCAAAGGTGCCAGCACACCAGAAGGCAAGATAGCATACTAGCTCTGCCACAGACGATTCAGATGCTGATTTTGAGAGCCCAGCCTACCAAAGAAGGCTGATGTGCATATACCAAGAAATACTAGGTGCACTGGGCAGCCTGACAGCAAGCTTGTGCACAATGGCACATGGAGGACTCCAGGTCCAACTTGTGTCAAGGCTTCGCGTAAAGCATGGAAGCATTTTTTCCAACATGGACCTAGTGGGTCAGCTCCATCTACATAAGCGTGATGGAGGCTCTACCAATTTTCACTGCAGATCACACTGCTACCATGGAAGCTCAGACAGCTGCCATCTTAGCCCTGGAGGCCAGTGTTGTAAGGGGCTTCCAGAGGGGGACCTCACTCCTGTATTGTGTCCTTTTGCAAAGCCACAGGACTGTTGATGCATAGTCCCAGGAAAGTGGGCTCAGTTCCATGGAAGAGGCACCTGTTTTCCCCTTTGAGGATGGCAACATGCTTGCTCCCCCACCATCCACTCCACCAGTGCCCTTGTTAGTGCGAGATACTGCAGTCTGCAGCTGGGCCCTCAAGCCTGAGAACAAATCAAGATCACCCGCCACAGCCACATGGTCAGCATCCTTCCATCTATGAAAGATGATGGATACACAGCTAACAATCCATTTTGGTGGGGTGTCTTCTCTTGGTGCACCTTTGCTGATGGCTGTGAAGGCCAATCCTTGATAGATTTTTAAAAATACTATAGAACCAAAACTCAGCAAAAAACAGAAATAATTAACATTTCTATCTGTGCAATTAAATTAAGCAGAAAATTACAACATTAATGCCTCCATTTCAAAAAACAAAAAATATCCTTTGTAATTTCACTCGCGAATTATGATGTTGTTAAATGGTGAAATTGATGCTTACATCAATGGATAATTAATCAAATAGTACAACTGGTGCATTTGCATTAATATATAATACAGAATCACAGAAAAGGTTTTCTGCTAGGTCAATTTGATAACACAGGATTTTGATAATTATAAAGTCAGAAACAGCTAATCAGAGCATGCTGAAATACAGTAATGCACTCAACCACTTAAATAGTCAACAGGTGCAGTGGGCTGGTGAATGGGAAACTGCAGGTAACTAAGCAGAGCAGCAAATTTGTACATCCTGTTTCACTAAATGGACAAAATTCGAAAGACTGATTTATACATCAAGAATCATTTGAAATCCAATGGTTCCTTTTCTCCTGTGTGTGTAATTAATCTCTGAATTTAGAAATCAGAAACAAAGTTAAACTGCAATTCTAGTTTTGAAAACCGCTGTGGAGGTACAAATATACAGTGTATCCAAAATGTTATTAAAATTAATGTCAGTTTTGCCATTCTTCCTACTTGTATTGATTTAAACAACTGACCTGTAAAACTTTCCATTTCCAATGAAATTGGAATGCACAGCTGAGCAATGAATCTGTGATTTCAACAGCTTTCTTTTCAGCTGTTTAAAGGGCTTTTGGGCAAAGCCCTGCTTAGCTGATTAAAATGATATTCCTGACAAGCAGTTAACTGTTTATAAGCCATAATGAGAGCTGGTGAGGTGGGTGCTTAACCTCTAGTGGCGACTACTTATCTAGGTAGTAGGGATCAGGGGAGGGATGAAATGCAAGGGCAATTAGGGATGGGCAATAAATGCTGGCCTGGCTAGTGACGCCCACACCCCATGAATGAATTTTTAAAAAGTACTTGAGAGGCAAGGGTTGATAAGTGGCATACCAAAGTGAGGGGAAGAGGAGGAGGAGAGTAGAGTGGAACCTGATACTACTAGATTATTTTACCTTCAAGCATTGTATACTTTATCAACACATTGGCAGAACAGCAATATTATAATTGAAGTAGCAGAAAGAATCATGCTGTGCTTACCATCATGACGATAAGTGCACAGATATAGCTCTGTTGCATGATCAAATGTCCCAGGTCATGAAACGGTGATCGAGACTTTCTAGCTTTAGATGTGGTAGTATGATTTACTGCAACAGAACAAGAAAAGCAACTAGGTGAGATTTTTTGTTGTCTTAACTACAATTTAATTAAGAATGAAGGATACATCTGTAGACCATACAACAGGGCAGTTCAGATGAAAATGAATTTTAAACCTACAGTCGGTCCTCATTTCTAGAAGGTACAATGCTTGTAGCTCATTGTTGCCAATCAATACTGATTTTAACGGACTGGTAAGTCAATCTTATATGTCTTTTATTTGTTACCAAAAAGAGGGCATTTATACAAATCTTTCTCACTAGCTTTGAGTAAGTATAATGCAATACCATCAAGTGAACAGGCTGCAGCCTTCCCAAAAATGCCTATGATTTTCCAGGAATCACTTACCATTCCAATCAACTGATCACATAGAAAAACAAGCATACCAAAGACTATTGCACCAACTCTAGCAAATAAATTCAAGTTTAACTATATTGAATTATATAAATAAAACACCAAAAACACAAAGGTAGAACATTCAAATAATCAACTAATAATCATGACAAATTAGTGTGATTGTATGTGACAGTAAAAGTTTAGCAAAAGCAACTGTACGCTACAGTGGCTATTTTTCATTATGAACGCATTTCAGTGGTGGTATTTATATGGCGGAAAAGTATCACTGGAAAAATCATTACTGTCTGGATAATATTTATTTTGGAATTCCTTCCAATTTTTTGGAATGTGTCATAAATATTCATTTTATAAGACTCAACTGTTCATTTCATCAAGCACAATGGTGTCTGCGCTACATAAGGGAAGGATTCCCATCATAACTCTGGTGGTACCCACTGGAAAAAGGCAGAGAACCAGTTATGCTGGGTGACTGCCAATCTCAAGATTTATATCTTGGCAGTAATATGACCCATTACCACCAGGATAGTATGTAAATAGCTTTAATACCTGCAGGATTGAGTACAACTCTCACTAAAGTTAATGCCTAGAAGTTCTTCTGCTGTCCAGCTGATTTTGTGGCACTAATTACAGGGGTGGCAGCAGGAAATGGGGCAGAGATCCATTATTCCAGATTTCCACCCACTTTTTAAATTGCCCATCTCATTTTTGAAATGGTACATGCAAATAAACAGTACTGAAGTGGTGATACTGTACGTCCCATTTTCCATCGTTTTTGCTTCATTTATGACTCACCATAATCATGTCAGTATAAAACTGATATCTAGGCAATATCTCAACAGCAAAAACAAATTTACAGAGACTGGATTCTATATCTCAAGTTACTGTTAAAACTTACCGCTGTGTTTTCTTTTAAAAAAACTGTTGTTAATTACTTTGCAATCTGCCTTCTACACATTTGCTGAGGGCATGCCACTTCTTTCCCATGCCCGCTTCAGAAAGGGCACAATTAATTTCCCATTGGAGACTCCCTATCTATCTTTGCTTCTTTGAAGAAGGCATGGAGGAGCATTGACACCAGGCTAGTGGAGGCAAATACCACCCACCTGCCAGTACCCTCATGAGTTGATTTAACTCAATTTTGATTTGAGTGGCAGTGCATTGAGGCTTTGCTTTCTGAAACAAATCACAGATTTAAGACACATGCTTTGAGCAGGTCTGCAGTCTACCTTCACCACATGCACTGCCTTGCCCAACATCTCTAACTGCAATGCCATGGACCAATTCCAAGCTGCCACTGGGACCATCTACAATATTAAACAAACAGATGTACACAGTGCAGCTACCAAACTACAGATGTATTTCTCTCTAAATCTATCACATCCCCAAATAATTGAAGGCCCAAAGAGACAGTTTTCTTCACTTTGGCATTCCAGACCTGTATGGCAACAGTTTAGGTTTTTTTCATTTATTTATTCATGGGATGTGGGCATCGCTGGCAAGGCCACCATTTATCAATCCTTAATTGCTCTTGGCAGTGAGCCATCTTCTTGAACTGCAGTTATCTATGTGATGAAGGTACATCCATAGTGCTGTTAGCGAGAGTGTTCCGAGATTTTGGACAGGCGATGATGGAGTAGTGATATATATAAGTCAGGATGCCATGTGACTTGGAGAGGAACTTGGAGGTGGTGGCGTTCCCATGCGCCTGCTACCCTTCTCCTTCTAGGGGGTAGAGGTTGCCAGGTTTGGGAGATGCTGTCGAAGAAGTCTTGACGAGATGCGGTAGTGCATCTTGTAGTTGGTAGACATTGCAGCCACTTAGCACCAGTGTTGGGTGGAGTGAATGTTTACAATGGTGGATGAGGTGTTGAAGTATCCATGGAGGTAGCATAGATTTCCCTCAGAGCTTCTGCCAAGGGAGCCTGAAACTCTATTTTTGGTCTAATTAGCCATAATAAAGCAATCCCGTACGAATAAATCCATATCTTGCATGAAAACCTGATGAATCCTTTTGAAACAGTTACTTTCATTCATTAGCGATATGAACCACAACAGCAAAAAAAACTAAATAATGAATTTCTGTTCAAAATGCAGGTCTAACCGCTGTATGTTGTTTATGCTGAGACCTAGAACTCTGGTCTTGGTTTACACTAGCCACCATCTGGTTCATGAAACCACCATTTGTACTGTGGGCAAGTTCATAGTCCAGGAGATGAAAAGAAATGTGTCTGCCAAGGCTAGGCTGCTTGTGTTCTCCCACAACTGGCTTGCGCACTTCTTGCTGTGCTTCCAAACAGAAGCCTATTACTTCTGCTCCCAGCACCCTATATTTCAGGTAGAAATATAGAAGAGAGCATAAAATGTTTGTTCATGCATTCTCACACTGGTGTGCATGCATATGTTGCATCAATCATATGTGCATGTGTTCAATCTATTTTGTTGCTTGCTGTTCCACAGTGACTGGGCATCTGAAGTACCAAGTCTACTAATACACCTAGACCTATGTCAACTGCACCCTTAGTTATTTTCACCCCATTAATGGAATGCATACATCACCTAATTTCCTCCCCAAGTGAAGTACTGCATACTTATATCTACAATAAACTCCTTAAAAAGTGCAACATTCACTGAAATATATGACAAGCTGGGGGGGAAAAAAAAGCATAGCACCTATGGCTGTTGCTAAACGTTTTGTTTTGAATGTGCTTATTGTCCACAATAGTCATGTCAGCATCACGAGTGTTTTATATCAAATCCTAACTTACTAGATTCAACTGCATCAGGTTGGGCTGCTCCACTAATTGTATGTACTGTGTAATTGTCTCCTTCATCATGTTCACCATTGGCAGGTTGCAGCATTGGCTAGAAAACACCAAAAACAGTGTAGGTTAGTCACCAACGAAGTATGTAAGCATCCCGGAGTATGCACACACCATAGCACTAACTGGCAAGATGTATACCAGTGACCATGTTTCCCACATACTGAGCTCCAGACCTCAGCCATGGAATCAGAGGAGTGCCAAGCACAGATATGGCACATTTCCCACAGTGAGCGAGAAATAAAATTACAAAAATCAGAGATAAAAACAGAAAATGCTCTGCAGGTGAGGCAGCATCTGTGGAGAGAGAAACAGAGTTAACATTTCAGGTTGATGACCTTTCATAGCATCTGCAGCATTTTGATTTTTTACAAAAATCAGAGGATGCTCACAGGTACCTTCAAGTAACTAACTGCAAAGTGGCACTAGTAGAGGTCTGGAAGCAAGGCCCAACATCTTGACAGGGAAAATCGTGTATGGCACAAAGAGTTAAAGCAGAGTTATTTAAAAATACAACTCAATATAAAAGAAAACTGCTGATGGCTCTCACCCTTTTGGCCACATTAAATATTTCTACTTTTTGTTAAATATACAAGCATCAGGCTTTCATAAGCTATGACCATTTCTATACAGGTTAAGAAATTCGTTATTGCAGCAACTGCTGAATCTTGTATTTGGCCAAAGCTTCAAAAATTTCAGCTTTCTCCTCGTTTTATAGAAATGGATTTATTGTGTCTCCTCAGATTACAATAATTGAGCATCTCAATTGAGAAAAATAAACAGTCCAAAAACTGATCAAACATGCCATAAAATTTCAATTATTGACCTTTCACATACTTGTGGCGGCTATCCACTTCTGAAGGTAGCCACTGGGTGGCGCCCTAAAGGATCTAATCTGTTTCTGATTCCTATTGGTCGTTTTACTGAATATCTGCTTAGTATTACTTACTTTAGCTTCATCTTCTGATTCATCCTGTTTCGTTGACCAAGGCTCCAGATTTGTCAGTTCAACTTCTTCCCCATTTTTCTGTGCTCCATCCTTCTGAAAAGATACAGATGCTCAGACCAACCTGCTCACACAAATTGATAATCATCATAATATTTATTAAATGTATTACTGAGTATAGGTTATCAGCTGGATGTGAAAGGGAGGGTTAATACATAGAAAATGTATTCATACAATGAAGTCTATATATGGCTGATTTTAATCGGCTGGTACAGTGTGGGCAAGTGGTTAAGATGCCATGGAGGGGGGGAGGGGGGGTGTGGGCAGTTGCATTGCAACGACGAGCTACTGCCACACAACATTTTTACTTGTGTGAATTCAGGCACAGAAAGGACGACTACCACCAAGGAGTGGGGGCTAATTCAAATGGCAGCGCCACGCCCCGACAATGGAGTTGGTTGTTTTCATTTCCAAAAAGGCATCGACTAACATTTCCTGTCCTTCCACTTTTCTGCTGACATGGAAAATTCACTCAAGGTAGCATATGAACTGTATTTGAACTTCCAACTTGGCACACAAGATTAGCTTGACATGATCGTGTACAGGTGTAACCTGGAATTCTGAGACTGTTCACCATTTATAATGTTCTACAGAGAGTAATAAAATAAAGATATATTCATCAACATATATAACTCAAATTACTGCTGAGCAAATTTTCTATCTTTGCCACTCCCCACTGAACAAGTGCTCAGCCCCAGTTTCTCCTCAAATGGGTTTCCTTTGCCTTTCCCTAAATCCCCTCCATCCCGAAACAAGACTGCCCTCCAGACAATATTGGGAAGAAGTGTTATCAAAAGTTTATGGTAGATGATTGCTGGAAGACAGCGAGTAAAACAACTTTAAATTAGTACGAGCACACTGTAGCCTCTAACAGATCTGTGGAATCAAATTTAAAGCAGTTTTGAAACAAAAAAAATCAATTCGAACTCTATTTGACCCTAGATTCAAATGAAAGAGAGAAATAATGGAATATAAGAATACAGTGGGAGGAACAGAGCAGCAGCTGTGACACTGCCAATTTATGTAGCCATACACCAATGACGTCATGGATACTTCGCAATCCTTGTCTGACATTCCTTCACCCTTTCTTTCTCCTTCCAATAAGAATGCATGTCCCAGCATCAAAAGATAAGCAAAAAAGGCTCTTTTTATTTTGATGCATGATCAGGTTGCTGATCCTAATGACCTTTTCTTGTTCCTATAATCTCTTCTCGTGAATCTTGTAAGAATAATATTGTTTATTGGTTATGGCGAGAGGGATGGACACGGGGGTGAAATGGAGAATTAATTGGTTACTTTGGTTACTCTCCCAGTCCTGTCGCTGCCGTGTGTTCTACAAAAGATCCTCTACCATTTCTGCATGCATGAGTCATCACAAGGATATAGCTGATTGGATGGACAATGCCCACAAACAATTACATTTGCTTCTTGAGGGTGTGGTATGCAGTACAAAGATACCATTAAAAAAAAATGTTGCATCAAGACCATACAACCCAGTCATGTGGGAGAAAAAATGAATAAGGAAAGTTTGAAGCATTCCAACATCATTAGTCACTAGAAATAAAGCGTTATGGACCCGATACATTCCAGCACAGGAGGCAGAAATATTGAAGTCAATGAGTGCTGCTTCCAGAGGAACAGAGAACTACCTCAGAAGATGGTTTTCTCAGGCTTCTCTGAGCACAGTAGTGCCGGAGAGGAAATAAAAATATAAAATAAAAATTTGCTTGCAGGTATGCAGATGACTGTCGCCTGATCTCTGACCTGCACAAAGCTTCCTCAGTAATATGGAAGGTTTTACAACCAAAATTGAAAACGGAGACGGGGATCAAGCCCAAGACGCTGCTACAAGCAATAAAGCATTTCATCTACCAAAAATAACTTTACACTGGTGTGGATGCTACTGATCTGAGGCTGCACAACTGGTGTAAAATAGATGTGTCAAAATCCATTTCAAGAATGTTGGCCCCATCAATGTCATCCAACTTTGCTAATGAGTCTGCATAATTTAGTATACCCACAGAATTGAAATTAACTGTAACCGCCCCTACCCACCCCACCCACTAACTTTGCACTGACAGGTCAAACATGGCACCTTCCTGTTCTGTATTGTTGTCAGGGAATTGTTGGCTTTGTGAAACACCAATCACACCCATTCATACAAGAAAAAAGTGAGAAGTTGGACTTCAAAACCTCATGAAACAGTATTTTGACCTAATTTATTTTATAGTACTGCTACCAAAGTTGGGGCTGTTTTCAGCAAACCAGCAAAGAGTAAATAACATTCACATTCAGCTACTGTTGTTCATAGCCAATGCGTGATGCTAGTACGCTAATCGATGTGCACTTACTGTCTGTCCAGATGTTTTTTTCTTTAGCTTCAGGAGTGATGCTATAGTATAATAAAGTAGCAGTAGGATTGCAGGATTTGCATAGGCAGGCCATGCGTGATTCACATTGAGGACAATCTCATGTGGACTGCTGCAGTTTGAATGGATAATATCCTTTAGGCCAAACAATCTGAAAACAGAAGGATTTAAATGATAACATAACTGATTTGATGCTATAAATTGAACAGCCAATCTAGAGGTATAGTACACTGCAAAAAAGCTATTTATTTATAAAATCTTAAAAGGTATTTCATCCTCATAACAATAACTTTTATTTGTATAGCACCTCTAAGATAATAAAATGTCCCAAGGCACTTAAAAGGAGTATTATAAAACCAAATTTGACACCAATTCATATAAAAAGATATTACGGTAGTTACCAAAAGCTTTGACAAAGAGATACATTTTAAGGAGTATCATCAAGAAGGAAAGAGAGGCAGAGAGTTTTAGGGAGGGAATTTCAGAGCTTGGAGCCTTGGCAACTGAAGGCTTGGACACCAATGGTGGAGCAATTAAAATCAGGGATGCTCAAGAGGCCAGAATTAGAGGACTGCAGATATTTCAGAAGGTTGTGGGACTGCAGAAGATTACAGAGATCGGGGTGGGGGAGTCAGGGGGCAGATGAGGCCTTGGAGGGATTTGAAAACAAGGGTGAGAATTTTAAAATCGAGGTGTTGCTTAACTGGTAGCCAACGTAGGTCAGCGAGCACAGGGGTGATTATCAAATGGGATCTAGTGTGAGTTAAGACCTGGGCAGCAGAGTTTTGGATGACTTCAAGTTTATGGTTGGTAGAACATGGAAGTGCCAGGAGCACATTAAAATAGTCAAGTCTGGAGATAACATGGATGAGGGTTTCAGCAACAGATGAGCTGAGGCAGGGGCGGAGGTGAGCGATATTACAGAGGTAGAAGTAGCTGGCCTTAGTGATGGTGCAGATATGCAGTTGGAAGCTCATCTCAGGGTCAAATATGACACCAAAGTCTGGTTTAGCCTCAGACAGTTGCTTTGGAGAGAGATGGACTTGATGGTTTGGGAACGGATTTTGTGGAGGGGACAGAATACAATGGTCTTGGTCTGCAGTAACTTTGTCCTTCAGTGTGTGTTAAATACCAGAAACTGAGAGAATGGGTAACAGAAACTTAGACTTGTTGAAATACTCTGCCACTCCAAATAACAGCGCATTTCATTTGAATGATATACGTCAAAAGAGGCAAATATACACAGATTCTTGCCACAATGTTAAAAAATACCAGAATAAGCCATTTTATTCAGATCACAATACATACATTTTAAAACTCTTTCACTGAGTACTGGGAGGTGCAATAAACTGGGCGGGGTTTGGATTGAATCCAAACCAATGGGATTAAACTCTGCTAGCTTTGAGAGTTCACATGAAATGAGTTTGGATAACCCTGGTCCAGTCTAAAACCCACAGATCAAAACTGGCCCTAGATAAGCAACAGCTATTTACCAAATGAAGCCTGCAAGCTTGTTTAATCCTTTCTTCATTGCACACTGATGTGGAAATCTGACTTTGACTTGAGCTTTTAAAATGACACAGGCTTGGAGAATTGAAGAAGACCACTGTCCAATGGTGGATTTTGACCAGAGAACAGCAATTTATTTTTTGCACCAATTAGCAATTGGCCTCTACCACTTGTCCAAGACTAAGAGGTCAAGTTTTCAAGCTTCAAGAGTGGGAAAGGGAGAATTAGTGCAGATTGGAATGGTGGTTGGGGGGTGGGGGTGGGGGGGGGGGGGTGGAATTAGGTAAAGAGGAGGATGGGAGGAAATAGAAGTGGTGAGGATGGGGAAGTAAAAATAGGGAAAGGATCAGCAAAGGAAAGAAGGGGAAAGTGAAAAAGTATCAGCTTCAATCTTATTATGGGGGCCTTATATTTTTCTAACTGGCTCTTATTTCTTGTTTGAAAGCTGGAGTGATCTTTCATTTTTCATGTATAATCATATGCAGCCAACTCACTAATTTTGACACACATACTTGGCCCCCCAGCTCCCTATCTTATAGTATTCCTTTTACCAGGACCCAATTTGGCAGTCTCCACTCTCTCTAAACCTGTATCCTTCCAATCTCTGACAAACCATTAATCAATCCAATTTCTTTTCATTCTTCAAATGTATTTTCCACACTAGGTGGCAATCTATTCCATAAATAGACAATGGTCACGTTTAGCCAAGCTTAGCACATAATTATGTCCTGTGCTCCTTCTATCTTGCATCAGTAGAAGGGATCCTCTCAATGTAGCAATTTCCCTTCATTATTGTTAAAACTAGGATCATATCTCCCCCAAATTTCTTTCAAGGATAAAAGATTCAACTTCCTTAGCAGAATTGCTTGACTTTAATATTTGAAATGTATAATTGACATAAAAGATGCACAGCAAAAAGTAGAAAACTGTGCACATGATAGAATTGAACAGTAAAATTTAAAAACTCTATGGAAAAAATGAAGCAATTTTGTGGATGATGTATCATGGCATTGCCTCTATTCTTTTCTCACAACACATATGGAGTTAAATGCCAAACACACACACGGAAAATGGCCTGGCTTGTTTTGATACATAATTATAGCCAAAACAAAAAATATAGCCAGGTGCCTGAGAAACCAAGCCATTCAATTCAAATACAGACTGTTGGGGGAATGGGGGGGGGGGGGGGGCGGTGAGGGGTAGCTGGCGTTGTTTGTATATGTGATTGATAGCTCTTTTTGAAGTTAAGAAACACATATTTAGATTTCCTATTTCCTGATCATTTAAAAAAATTATATACCTTTCAGTTTGTCTGATATAGGTCTGTTTGAAACCACCAGGAAATACTCAATGGACACTCAGCAAAAAAAAAGACATGTGTGGATTAATACATCAGGACTCTATACTCGGTCCAGTTTACATAGCAGTTAGCACAGCCAACACAATGGCTTATCTGAGAGGACAGATAATTAGGAACATAGGTTGTTGCATGATCCAATGATAATGAAGTTGTTGACTAATCATGGCAATCAATCTGCATCAATTTATCTACAACAGTCCTTGGTATGAGATGAGGAAATCTCGAAGAGGTGGCAGGCATTGAGAACCATCGGTCCAAAGATACCATTTATTCCCAAGCAGGCTACACTCATATACATCATAGTTAACCAGTATCTACTGTAAATTTGTTATTTCTCGTGATTATTTAGCCATTTACTGTTTAATAACTGATTTTGGCAGTTTTTAGCCTAAGTCATGGTCTAGTAAAGAGCTCATTCTGCTGCTTTCTAAAATCAAGCAAGTTGTTAAGGCGGAAAATGATATAACCTGTAAGCTGAAGTACAGTGAAGTGGGTTCCCATTTAAACCCAAGCTCATGACAAATTATCTAAACATTGTTTGGGTAATGGTACACTCCAGGTCACAGGGAGTGAGGGCGCTCCTTAATAAAGCATGTTATGAATTGGATGTGGATCTATAAGGCTTTGCAGTACTGTATGCAACTGGAAATTTTTCAAAGCAAGCCTGTGTCAACTGTTTCAATTTTCAAGTCACTGTTCAGCACATCATAAAAGGAAGAAAGTATAAACTTGCAGAAAAATAAGCTGCATTGTACAAGACAAGAATAGCCATTTTACAGTGATTATATTATTTCCTGATAACTAACTGTAGATCATCATTCAATAACTTGCAATGGACACCCCGCAATATTTAATTGTATAGCATAGATTATGCATCAGTAGTGGAGAATGTACAAGCTATGACTATTTGCATATCAGGAACAGCCAACAGACAATAGTGAAGCTAAAATGGAATAAGCCTAGCTTATAATATATATATATATATATATATATAAAATAAATATATATAAAGCAATAATGGGCACAAGGAAATGAAATTAAGACTATAATCTCTATCATTGAATACATAACAATTATAAATTGTTTAAGATTCACTCATGATCGAAGATATGACCAATTGTTTTGATATTTACTGCCTTATAATTTTTGCTGTTTATCAATTTTTCTGTATGAATTTGTTCTGAAGCAAGGATTTTATGAATCTGGAATCTAAATATATTCACAGGGAACGAACTGTAATTTTCAGAGTGGATCGCAAGATGACACCATTGAAAAGAATACATTACCGCTTGAAAGCTGGAGAAATTACATTTGAATTGTTCCCTACAATCCATTTCAAACTTAGATACATAGCAAATATGCACAATGATTTTAGCAATACTGTCCAACTCAAAATGTTCACTAGCAGATAAAAGTGAATCACAAAGAAAATGTGCCCTGGTCCCAGATGACAGCCAGGCAGACCACACACCCCATGAACATCATTAAATCATGACCGATCTAATCTTCATAGGATCATGCAACTTACAGCACAGTAAGACCATTCTGTCCATGTTTTAATGCTCTTGTAAAAAGCATGCAACAGAACAGCAGGAACCAGAAATTGTGCAGCCAGGCATGAAAACAAGCCGAAACAATTTTCCTCCCCACATGTCCAAAAATTATGGTAATTGAGAGGTCTGGGGGAAAAAGTGACCTCTGCATCAGTGATGAAAATGCATTCCCACTGAGAGACTCAATCAGGAAATTAATGTCAGAATGTGTGTGTAAACAAAGTTTCTAGAAGGCTCTGCAGGAACTCTGGTGTAGAAGTAATAAAATGCTGTATAGTTCTTGTAAACAAGAAGGTTTTAAAGCTAAGAGATTCCTTGACTACTCATATGATAGTATCTATAATGCACTGGATGAAGCTATTCCTTCAACAAAATGATGGCAGCAACAAACTAATATTTACAAGTGTTGAAGTAGTAAAAATGGCACTTCATACCAAAAGGCAAGAGACAAAAGAATGCCTCAAGGTGCTGTGTGATGATACAAAGTATGACTAACTTTGAAGAGTTATGAAAAACTGACTTTGCCTTTTCAAAAATGAACCTTTATTTTATAAAGTGAACAATGGTTAAAATGGCTGCCAAAGGAAAAGGGACTGCCCTTTGTGGATTTAAACTACCTGACAAAGACAAAGGACTAATCTTCAAAGCTAAGAGGTGTCAATTTCACCCATCCTAAAACATTCCAGAATTGAATGTTTCTTCTTCTGAAACAAAGAAGGTGTGAAGTAGCCACGTCCTGGGCCATTGTGCGATCACCATGGGGAAGAGATGAGAACTTCTCCTACCAGGTGGTGAAAAGTAATACAGTGTCAAAAAAAAACCCTATATGCTAAATGGAACATATTAATTTCATCAGTTGGAAACTTAACTCAGACTTTTAATGGAAAAAACCCTACAAGTAACTTTTAAAAAACTAGCAGCCAAGATGGCCACATCTGAAATACCAGGAGATTGGACTGGAGACAAAAAGTCTAACAAGAAGCCCAGCCAGGACAATGGCTTGCTCTAAGTGATTGAATTACCTAGAATCTCTTCATTAGCATAGTCGTCAAGGCCATCCCGACCATTGACTTCTTAAGAGACAACCTCCTCCAAGTGTGTATGGACATCCTAGGGCAAGTAGAACCTTGAAATTCATCAGACGATTCCAGAAAAGCCTCATTAGAAACAAAGGGGATTGAGAAAAACCATGTGACTGCCTGTTCATCTCTGAAGAAACAAGTTTTGTTATACAGACAAGCTGACAGGCAGTAACTGAGTGTACAGAAGGCTGCTGCTCCCCTGTCTCTCTCTCTCCCCAGAAAACATCAAGTGAAAACCGCCTGCGACTGGGGGATCCTCCAAGCCTATAGAGCGCTACAGCCAGCAGCCAGGGGAAGAGAGCCAACTACAGATTCTGCCTTCAGGAAAACCTGGAGCACAGCAAGCCGGCCAATGTACACTTTACCAACCAAGAACTTCAAGAATACAGCTTCAGCCGAGGACTACAGAATCATCCACTTTACAGACTGTATTTAAGTTCCATTTATTCTGGACTTTAATCCAACCACCAAATCTATTTTCCCTCCTGTAATCTAATTGTGTGTGTGAGATTCTCGTGTGAATGTGTGCATGAATGTGGAGCGTCTTTTTAAATCAGGTTAGAGTGTTAAGTATAATAAACTTACCTCTTTAGAACATAGAACATAACAGCGCAGTACAGGCCCTTCAGCCCTCGATGTTGCGCCGACCTGTGAAACCATCTGACCTACATTATTCCATTTTCATCCATATGTCTATCCAATGACCACTTAAATGCCCTTAAAGTTGGCGAGTCTACTACTGTTGCAGGCAGGGCGTTCCACGCCCCTACTACTCTCTGAGTAAAGAAACTACCTCTAACAACTGTCCTATATCTATCACCCCTCAACTTAAAGCTATGTCCCCTCGTGTTTGCCATCACCATCCGAGGAAAAAGGCTCTCACTATCCACCCTGTCCAACCCTTTGATTATCTTATATGTCTCTATTAAGTCACCTCTTCTCCTCCTTCTCTCTAACGAAAACAACCTCAAGTCCCTCAGCCTTTCCTCGTAAGACCTTCCCTCCATACCAGGCAACATCCTAGTAAATCTCCTCTGCACCTTTTCCAAAGCTTCCACATCCTTCCTATAATGCGGTGACCAGAACTGCACGCAATACTCCAGGTGCGGCCGCACCAGAGTTCTGTACAGCTGCAGCATGACCTCGTGGCTCCTAAACTCGATCCCCCTACTAATAAAAGCTAACACACCATATGCCTTCTTAACAGCTTAACGGCACAGTGGCGCAGTGGTTAGCACCGCAGCCTCACAGCTCCAGGGACCCGGGTTCGATTCCGGGTACTGCCTGTGTGGAGTTTGCAAGTTCTCCCTGTGTCTGCGTGGGTTTTCTCCGGGTGCTCCGGTTTCCTCCCACAAGCCAAAAGGCTTGCAGGTTGATAGGTTAATTGGCCATTATATAAATTGTCACTAGTATAGGTAGGTGGTAGGGAAATATAGGGACAGGTGGGGATGTTTGGTGGGAATATGGGATTAGTGTAGGATTAGTCTAAATGGGTGGTTGATGTTCGGCACAGACTCGGTGGGCCAAAGGGCCTGTTTCAGTGCTGTATCTCTAATCAAAAACCTGGGTGGCAACTTTCAGGGATTTATGTACCTGGACACCAAGATCTCTCTGCTCATCTACACTACCAAGAATCTTCCCATTAGCCCAGTATTCTGCAATCCTGTTACTCCTTCCGAAGTGAATCACCTCACACTTTTCCGCATTAAACTCCATTTGCCATCTCTCAGCCCAGCTCTGCAGCCTATCTATGTCCCTCTGTAACCTACAACATCCTTCGGCACTATCCACAACTCCACCGACCTTCGTGTCATCCACAAATTTACTAACCCACCCTTCTACACCCTCATCCAGGTCATTTATAAAAATGACAAACAGCAGTGGCCCCAAAACAGATCCTTGTGGTACACCACTAGAAACTATACTCCAGGATGAACATTTACCATCAACCACCACCCTCTGTCTTCTTTCAGCTAGCCAATTTCTGATCCAAAGCACTAATTCACCTTCAATCCCATACTTCTGTATTTTCTGCAATAGCCTACCGTGGGGAACTTTATCAAACGCCTTACTGAAATCCATATAGACCACATCCACGGCTTTACCCTCATCCACCTGTTTGGTCACCTTGTCAAAAAACTCAATAAGGCTTGTGAGGCACGACCTACCCTTCACAAAACCGTGCTGACTATCTCTAATGCTCTAATGAACTTATTCTTTTCAAGATGATTATAAATCCTGTCTCTTATAACCTTTTCCAACATTTTACCCACAACCGAAGTAAGGCTCACAGGTCTATAATTACCAGGGCTGTCTCTACTCCCCTTCTTGAACAAGGGGACAACATTTGCTATCCTCCAGTCTTCCGGCACTATTCCTGTCGACAATGACAACATAAAGATCAAGGACAAAGGCTCTGCAATCTCCTCCCTAGCTTCCCAGAGAATCCTCAGATAAATCCCATCTGGCCCAGGGGACTTATCTATTTTCACACTTTCCAAAATTGATAACACCTCCTCCTTGTGAACCTCAATCCCATCTAGCCTAGTAGTCTGTATCTCAGTATTCTCCTCGACAACATTTTCTTTCTCCACTGTAAATACTGACGAAAAATATTCATTTAACACTTCCCCTATCTCCTCCGATTCCACACACAACTTCCCACTACTATCCTTGATTGGCCCTAACCTATCTCTAGTCATTCTTTTATTCCTGATATACCTATAGAAAGCCTTAGGGTTTTCTTTGATCCTATCCGCCAATGACTTCTCGTGTCCTCTCCTTGCTCTTCTTATCTCTCCCTTTAGATCCTTCCTGGCTAGCTTGTAACTCTCAAGCGCCCTAACTGAGCCTTCACGTCTCATCCGAACATAAGCCTTCTTCTTCCTCTTGACAAGTGCTTCAACTTCTTTAGTAAACCACGGCTCCCTCGCTCGACAATTTCCTCCCTGCCTGACAGGTACATACTTATCAAGGACACGCAGTAGCTGCTCCTTGAATAAGCTCCACATTTCGATTGTGTTCATCCCCTGCAGTTTCCTTCCCCATCCTATGCATCCTAAATCTTGCCTAATCGCATCATAATTTCCTTTCCCCCAGCTATAATTCTTGCCCTGCTGTATATGCCTGTCCCTGCCCATCGCTAAGGTAAACCTAACCGAATTGTGATCACTATCGCCAAAGTGCTCACCCACATCTAAATCGAACACCTGGCCGGGTTCATTACCCAGTACCAAATCCAATGTGGCATCGCCCCTGGTTGGCCTGTCTACATACTGTGTCAGAAAACCCTCCTGCACACACTGGACAAAAACAGACCCATCTAAAGTACTCGAACTATAGTATTTCCAGTCAATATTTGGAAAGTTAAAGTCCCCCATAACCACTACCCTGTTACTCTCGCTCCTGTCAAGAATCATCTTTGCTATCCTTTCCTCTACATCTCTGGAACTATTTGGAGGTCTATAGAAAACCTCTAACAGGGTGACCTCTCCTCTCCTGTTTCTAACCTCGGCCCAGACTACCTCAGTAGACGAGTCCTCAAACGTCCTTTCTGCCGCTGTAATACTTTCCTTGTTTAAACTCAAGAAAACCTGTCCAATTGGTTCTTCCGCAATCACAATAAAGGAAAAATGTAACACGCTCACGGTGGTATTAAACCAATGTTTAAAAGGAATAAACCCTGTTGCAGTCAAATAAGAGGAAGGGGCAAGAGGGGAGCCTGAGACCCCCTCTTCACCTGGCCGTAACAACAGCATTATCTTAAAAAGAGAGCCTAAAGAGAGACAGAGACAGAGAGACAGAGAGAGAGAGAGACAGAGAGAGAGAGACAGAGAGAGAGAGACAGAGAGAGAGAAGCAACCTCGAGCAGCTTGATTTCCAGCAAGCCAGAAGACACGTGCCTGCTACAGAATCCTACATCTATATTCGACAGCAGTGAACCAGAAGTGTCCCACTGTCTTCAACCGAATTTTTAATCAAAGGAGAAATCTACAATCATCTCAGGCCTGCACCCGTCGAGAAATTGATTTCAAGATAATTCAACAGGTTTATCGTGACCTCCCCCCCTCCACAGCTAAAAATCATTTTCTTTTCTTTCCTCTCCATCTGTCTTGTGTCTGTGCGCATGTGTGCGTGAATGCATGAGTGGATGCAGTTGTGACAATTTCAGGATAAGGCTTGCTGATCAATAAACAATTGATTTTCTGTATTTCTAAAACCTACCAGAAAACCTGTCGCTATCTGTTTTTGAAAAATAAAACACCAAGGGGTCAAACCCCAATAACAAAGCACTTGCTGCGGTCAGGTGGGGAGATGAACAGTGAGAACCACCCACATCGAGCCCATGTGGCCGTAACAACACTATCTGATATTGTGATACCCAATAGACTCAACTCCTATGTGGCAAAAGAAAAAGAAAAACCAAACTATGTAACATTCAGAAATCTAATGTAACTACTGACAGGAGCTAGTGAATCAGCATTTGTGGAAAAATGGTCAGCATGCTGTCTTTCCACATGTAATTGGTAAAACACTCTCTCGGCAGTCCTACGAGGCATTTTGCAGCCAAAAAGACAAAACAGGTGCTTTGCTCCTATGATCTGTTCATAGCACTCTATAACCAGGCCCCAGAGGTGCATAGGAGCAGCCAAGAATGACTCACTCTTCACTTATGTCTCTCGCTGTATGGAAACACTTCGCCTCAACTCGATGCCAACTGCCCAGCTGAAATTAAAGATTTCCATCTGAGGAAATGTGGATGCAAAAAGCAGGTACTACTCTTTCACAGAAATGTATTAAATTACACAGATTAGAAGAACACAAGCTTAATTTCTGTTGTATGCTTTTAACTAATCTCTTAGCTGGCCAGCATTTGAAATGCTACAATTGGGCTCAATGCTTCTGCATGAAGCAGTGTGGAGAATAAAAGTCACAGGCTTCGATTTATTTATTTTTTTACAGCCTGCGGGACAGGGCCTCATTTAAATAAAACTTCCTGAGATCCCACCCGACATCCAGCCTGATTCACTACCTGCATCGTGCATGCCTATACCCCTGGGCTACCTGAGATTCCAAGCCACCTGACATTTCACTGGCCTGGAGTGGGATGTCCGTTTAGGACATGCAGCTCCCCAGCGACATGGAAATGAGGTCTGGGGTCTCTAAATGGCTCAGGCCTCCTGCTGGCATGAATGGATGGCTCTTCCACCTACTGCCTGCCTGTTCTCTACCAGCAGTTAAAATCTCCCCCTGTGCCTTTTTATACCTATTTCTTTCTCAATTACAAGTCTCGCCATTTCTCCCATTCTCAGAATCCTCTTCTACTGTTTTTCTTTCTCCTTCAAAATTCCCCTTGGCCATCTCTTGTCCTGGTCTTTTCCTCTTTTTGCTTCATCGTTCCTACATCTCTTTTCCCCTCTCCATCCATGTCCATTCCCTTTCTCTCGTTCTAAATGCTGATCTCCCTCAGCCTTCTTTTCTATCTGTTTCACAGGACTCTCCATCCCCTACCTTTTCCAGCTCTTTTGTTCTGTGTCTCACTCTTTCCCCCAACAGTTTTTTATGTTAACCCAAAACACAGCAGCCTTTTACCAAATATTTTCTTTGACCCTAGCCTGCCAACTACATGAAACCCAGGTTGATGGCCACCCACCATCTGACAGGTATGATCTGTAACTGACCATACTCCTGTCATTTTCAGAAAGTGACTGGTGTTTGGAAACACAAATAGGACAAGGTTTACAATCAGTGAAGAACAAGTCAGACTCAGCTGTGGCACCCCATGAATGAATAGCCTGCCAATACTCACTGCTGGTACCCTATATCAGCATGGAGTCAATGGACTGGATTCTGCAGTCAGTAGCAAAGCAATGGTGCTCACCGTTAACCTCGAAGAAAGCTGCCCACAAAGATCTAGCAATCTCTGGAGTGTGGTTTTCCCTTTTCCTGATGGCAGTTTAAATCTGATGCCAAGACAAGGGGCTATCTGGGAGGGCAGCAGCAGTGATGTCAGCATGCAGGTAAGGGGCCAATCACATTAAAGTATGTACATATAGCAAACCAGGAAGCTAAAAGCATTTAATACCCTTCTCTTCTAATTTAAATTTTCAGATAGCAAAATAAATGATTAGATTAAGAGCGAAACTAAAATTTAAAAACATTTTTACAATGTGGATTTTTATTGAGAAATTTGACATTCCACAAATATACAATTAGCCTCTCAGGCCAATGAGGGTGTTTAACAATAATTATGAAGTTAGTACACCATTAAAAACCCAGTTACACCTCATTCAACAAGGTGGAACTTTTTCAAGGGTTTTTTATAACAAGACTAACAATGTAATAACAGAAGTGTTTGTCAATTCCTAGATTTCTCATTGATTGCAGTTAGCTGCACATTATCTGGAGAAGCGTAGAATCACTAACTGCAACTTCTGGTTTTCCATGTTATTCTGCACATGTGCACACTCCAGAAGTTGATGGCAATTTCAATGGCGTAATGATTATGAATGCTAATAGTTTCACCACAATTACTACTGCAAAATCCAGGCCGTGGCTTTCTGGAGAGGAGGGAAAGAGAGAAGGACTGAAATGTTGTACGCTTCAGTAGTAAAATGCTCAAGGCATCAAATTTCTGTTACTGAGCATAAGCTTAATTCACAGACACTTCACATTCCAGTGGCAGCTTAAAATTTTTATTTACTCAGCATGTAATTTGGTTAATGAGTTTTCAGTCAGTTCACTATGTATACAGACAGCATTCCATCTGTACAAGAACTAATTGGAAAATCTGGCACAGCAATAAACACTGCCGGTCATTTATGCTATTGCTGATACTAACACTGGTGAAAAGATCAAGGATAGAATTGTTCAAGGATAGACAATAATATTTTAGCCATGCAGGTGTGCAAATAGTTCAATTCTATATACCTGCTGAAATTTAAAATATATTGAAATATACCTTTTTTGGGAAATACTTCCTAATTAATTCATCCTTCAACTACAATTGATCTCAGAAAAATATCTTACAAATTAGAATTTAAGAATGGATGAAACAGTAACAATTCAAAGCCACTTCACTTTGTTAATTTAGAATGCATGACTTTTTGACAGAATCATCCAGGATGGGATGGAGATCTTCATGGCCTATTAATAAGCATCTCACCCGTTACCTAATGTATTCAGTTCCAGGTTATTTCACCCGCCTACTTTACCCCTTTTGGTGCCCCAGGGATGTTATTCATCATCCTACTTTCTTCTTCAGCCATTCGAGTAGGTTGGTCTTTGCTGCAAACATCTCCATGACTGTCATCACTACTCCTTATTTATCGATTCAGCACCTGTGTTTCAATTAGCTGTGGCTAGTCATGACAACATTTTCATACTGCATTCGCATACTTAAACTGAGGAACTATCACTACTGTACACATTGCTATTTGTGAAATCGTCTCTGTGCTCTAATTTTTTTAAAAAACATTTTCTATCATTTTTCAAGAGGTTACCAAAGCTTAACTTTGATACAGCAAACCAGACCTAAAGCTGACTTTACTATCATGTGCTCTTTAGTTCTCTGTGTAATCCATGATCATATCCATGGAGTCAAGCAATTGGTGGTAGAGGGACCAAAAGTTGAGACAGAAGGTGGCTTGCTGATGTTTTTGACTCATTGCTCATCAAAGCAAATTGAAAATGACTGGGCATGGACACTTCTGCCTGCCTCCCCACCCCATAACGTAATGTCACTTTGGAGTTATGTCTGGGATCCTTCTGGTCTGTGCCCACAGACAACAAAAATGGCTGCTGTTCTAGGCTGCATGGGGGCCCCCACTCAATTTCAAACAGCAATTGGTTTCAGAGTCATCAATTATTGCTGGATTCTGTGGCATATTATCATGGCGGCGAAACATTGAAAATTTAATGCACCTCATTACTTTCAGGCTGACTGCCTTGTTAGTTGCCCTCCAAGTGCCAGGATTCCTTATAGTCTGCTGAGTGTATGCCCCTTTTCGTCCCCATCTAGTGTGGTTACTAGCTCCCATTATGGCATTGGCCTGTCCCAAGGTTAGGGAAATAGTTATAAGGAGGTTGATCTGTCAGATGGTAGTTCCCCAATGCTACCGTTGGAATTTCTTTCCTTAAGTCTCTGCTGCTACTCTGACTATCTTCCTCCCAATTAATTCTCAGTGAATTAAAATCTCCTATGACAATTTTTTTAAATTCATTCATGGGATGTGGGCGTCGCTGGCCAGGCCAGCATTTATTGGCCATCTCAAATTGCCCTGGAGAAGGTGGTGGTGAGCTGCCTCTTGAACCGCTGCAGTCCATGTCGGGTAGGTACACCCACAGTGCTGTTAGGAAGGGAGTTCCAGGATTTTGACCCAGCGACAATGAAGGAACGGCGATGTAGTTCCAAGTCAGGATGGTGTGTGACTTGGAGGGGAACTTGCAAGTGGTGGTGTTTCCATGCATTTGCTGCCCTTGTTCTTCTAGGTGGTAGAGGTCATGGGTTTGGCAGGTGCTGTCTAAGGAGCCTTGATGCGTCGCTGCAGTGCATCATGTAGATGGGACACACTGCTGCCACTGTGCATCAGAGGTGGAGGGAGTGAATGTTTGTGGATGGGGTGCCAATCAAGCGGGCTGCTTTGTCCTGGATGGTGTTGAGCTTCTTGAGTGTTGTGAGCTGCACTCATCCAGTCAAGTGGAGAGTATTCCATCACACTCCTGAACTTGTGCCTTGTTGATGGTGGACAGGCTTTGGGGAGTCAGGAGGCGAATTACTCGCCGCAGGATTCCGAGCTTCTGACCTGCCCTTGTAGCCACAGTATTTACATGGCTACTCCAGTTCAGTTTCTGGTCAATGGTAACCCCCAAAATGTTGAGCGTGTGGGATTCAACGATGGTAATGCCATTGAATGTCAATGGGAGATGGTTAGATTCTCTCTTGTTGGAGATGGTCATTGCCTGACACTTGTGTGGCACAAATGTTACTTGCCATTTATCAGCCCAAGCCTGGATATTGTCCAGGTCTTGCTGCATTTCTAAACGGACTGCTTCATTATCTGAGGAGTCGCGAACAGTGCTGAACATTGTGCAATCATCTGCGAACATCCCCACTTCTGACCTTATGATTGAAGGAAGGTCATTGATGAAGCAGCTGAAGATGGTTGGGCCTATGATATTCTTTTGGGCCTCCTTATCTCGAGAGACAATGGATACGCGCCTGGAGGTGGTCAGTGGTTTGTGAAGTAGCGCCTGGAGTGGCTATAAAGGCCAATTCTGGAGTGACAGGCTCTTCCACAGGTGCTGCAGAGAAATTTGTTTGTCGGGGCTGTTGCACAGAGCCTATGATACTACCCGGAGGAACTCCTGCAGTGATGTCTTGGAGCGGAGATGATTGGCCTCCAACGACCACAATCATCTTCCTTTGTGCGGAGAGTTTCCCCCGATTCCTATTGATTCCAATTTTGCTACGTCTGCTTGATGCCATACTCAGTCTAATGCTGCCTTGGTATCATTCAAAGATATATCCCTAATCTATACCCACAGTTTGGCACCTGTAGGGTCATTCTGACTAGGTAATGTAACAGATACTCAGAATTAGCTTCCCTTATGCTACAATCAGGTAAGGAGGGGTCAAAAGGCTCCCCTCTTTTCCCTGTCCTTGTTTGACCACAACAGGTTTATTCCTTTTTGAAGTGGAGATACTCGTCAATTCAGTGAGTGCTTAATTGTTTACACAACGCGATCATAAAAAGAACAAGTTGGACAGGGTTTCTTGAGTTTAGTAAAGAAAGAGGTTACCTTTATTGTACTTAAAGGGATGCAAGTAAAATAATAAAATACACTCTGACTTTCACACACAAAGTTCACACACACGCATAAATAGGTTACAGAGTGGGGAAGATTAGATTGGTCAAATTAGAGTCCAAAGAAAATAAAAGTCTGGTGATTCGGCGATCATGCGAGTTTCCTCTGGTGGTCTGATTTGAAGATGTGGACAGCCGATTGGGTTTGTCTCCGGGAGACAGTAGTGTGGCTGATTTCCGTCAAGGAGCCTCTGTCAGCAGCAGGGGTATGCTTGGGTGATCGCAGTCAGCAGTCAGGGTTTGAAGCTGGCAAGATGGATTTGAGAGAGTGAGAGTGAGAGAGAGAGAGAGACAGACAGAGAGAGTGGATCCTCTCTCTTCAGTGTCCAGCCGCTTGTCTCTCTACTGCAGAGAAAATAGAAGCTTAAGCACATGAAGGGTGGCCTATCACATGACCATCACCCAGTGATTCAAGCATGATGGTTAATGGTTTGTATTCCCTCTTGCAACTTAATTAGTCCATATCTAGGAATTCCCTGCTTACAGCTAGGGTCCCATTGTTCAAGTGATTGGGTTTGAGTGGTTCGTCTCTACCAGTTGAACATTCAGGTAACGGCCTTGGCGCCATGCTAATGGTCACAGGATAGGTGCTTCACTCAGATTCCTCAGGTCGTTGCCCTTAATGGGTTTGTGCAGACATGGTGTCTCCATCTCAATGCACTGGAATGTGGAAAGTCCAGTGATGCAAATTGGCGTGGCCATTTTTAGCTGCCAACAATAAGTCACCTTTGAGCTGTTTTAAAAAAAAATTCAGTTCAGGTTTCCAGCTGGTGGATTAAAAATCATCACTTGACATAGCATGTTTTCATGATACTTACGATCTGTTTCCTCAATCCATTACACCACATACCTTATCTGCACTAAATTTAGGTTTATTTCCTGTCGCTTCATATCTTGTTTTGCATGAAAAAAAACAACAGCTATACTGGCCTGTTCTATCCTCTCTATCCTTTGCTATCAATTCAAGAATCATTTTCACTTTCACTGCTTGGGTCGTAAACCGGCGGAGTGGATCGCTCACCCATTATAGAACTCACCCAATTTTCATTTCCATTGGAAACTCAACAACTACCCCCTCCCCACCCCCACCCCTGTCAACACCATGCCATGCCATGCTGCATGGTGGTCTGATGAAATACTATTATGTAGAGGAAAAGTTGCCCACATCAGGAGACTTTGTATGACCACAGAGTGGCCCATGGGCAGTTTGGCTGCAATATTTCAGTGATGCAGGGATCACAGAAGTGGGAGATTATTTGTCCCTGCCATCCCAATTTTAAGTAGCACATGGCATCGACACCAAGATTAAAGAAAAAGTGATCGGATGACAGAGTGCAGAGCTGGCCTTAATGATCCATCACAGGCAGCTGTAAAAGTCACTGATCAGGTTGCCTGAGGTCTAGGGTTTCTCACACTTAAAAGAGCACAGCAGACTAAGATGATTTTTACGACAGAGGGCTTAATGGTCAGTCTTCAAGCATGGTGCAGCAATGGCATATAACTTTAAATAATGTTCTGTAGCAGTTCATTGAGCTGTTAGGCTTATGAAAGTTACAATTAAGCTCCTAGTTAGCATGACATTGAGCTACACTAGTGTAAAGTGGGTGTTAATTATGGAACAATCAAACTCAATGTCACGCAGTAAATACTGAAAAGTGAAGAGAAATGGAAAATCTCAAAGCAGCCTCTGCTGAATCCCACATGGTTTCATCCTGCAACACAAAAAGCAAAATATGACGAATAATGCTGGAAACCTGAAATAACAACAAAAAAATGCTGGAAACACTCAGCAGGTTAGCCATGCATATCAATGACCCTTCATCAACGAAGGGTCATAGACATGAAACGGTAACCCTAGCTTCCTCTCTTCACAGCTGCTGCCTGACCTACTGAGTGTCTCCAGCATTTTCTGTTTTTGTTCGTCCTGTAAAATTGTCCCAAAAATAAAAACAAGCAAATGCACAGCTGGCAGGTCAGGGTGGTTCTGTGGGCTTCCCCCCACCTATTTTTTTAAAAAACCATATTAACCATTTACATGTTGTTTCTTTTCCCTCTTTTAATGTCTTTTCATTGCCTCAGTACAATGATCTTTTCTTGTAAGCAGTCTGAATGTCATTCACAAACCACTAGAGTATCTGTTTTTCCCTTCCGAATCTTTTTTCCTTCTGAAAGATCTTACACCAAAAACATGAACCAGTTTTTTCTCTTCACAGATGATGACTGCTCTGATGTATATGTGCAGAATTTTTGTTTTTATTTCAAATTTCCAGCTTTTGCAGATTCTCTTTATTTACATTGTTTACCTTTATGTAAATAGCATTTTTGTTTAGATTACATTTTACAGATTGAATTTTACATAAGATATGATTGGCTTCTGTTGCAAATGGCCAAACTGTAATAATTTAAAAGTCTGGATGCACTGTATTTCAAACAACAAACATGCAAGAAAACATATGTCAATTATTGCTGATATATAAATGAATTGTTTGAGAAACACTGTATTCACTTAACCCTTACAACAGAGCAATAATATTGTTGTTACTGAGATCACTACAGAATTACTGTTATAATTCTGCTGATGCTAGTGAACATAATATTGGCTGTACTTAAGACCAAAGCAAATTATTCAGTGCAGAGGAATTGGCTGACATGGTGAATAAGAACACTTCACCCAAAGACATATCCAGCCGACAATCATGGAGCAATGATATAGTGTCAAGAGTGGCTGACCCCTCATAACTCCATACAATGCGGAGTTCAAAATATTAACCACACTACCATGCGGAAATACTGCACTGACACCAGATCCTGCTCATACAAGAAGGAAATGGGTGGAGAATATCACTGGGGGGCTATCACAGTTTCTAGAGATTGATTCAAATCGGTGTTTGCAGAGTGGGTCACTAGACCACACCTCAGAATTTGGCAAATCTGATAATCCTGTTATGCTGAATAAGAGTTATTCATTTTGTTCATAAAATTCAATTTTAAACTGCTAAATCATAAATTTCAAGAAACTAGCTGTGAGGAAATTTTATAAAGTTGCTTAAAATGGAACACAAGTTTAATAACGTTTATTCATAGACATAAATGACTAATCGAAAATGCCAGAGTCAGTGTCAGTTGTGGCTTAGTTGGTAACACTCTCGCCTCTGAATCACAGGGTTCTGGGTTGAAATCCCACTCCAGGGCTCGAGCACAAAAATCAAGGCTGACAGTCCAGTGCAGTACTGAGGGAGTGTTGCACTGTCAGAAGTATCGTCTTTTGGATGAAACATAAAACTGAGGCACCATCTGCTTGCTCAGGCAGATGTAAAAGCTCCCATGGCACTATTTCAAAGAAGAGCAGGGGAGTTATCCCTGGTGGCCTGGCCAATATTTAACCCTCAGTCAGCATTAAAAAAAACAGATTATCTAGTCATTATCACATTGCTGTTTGTGGGAGTTTGCTGTGTGCAAAATTGGCTGCCGTGTTTCCTGCATTACAACAGTGACTACACTTCAAAAATACTTTATTGGCTGGAAAGCACTTTGAGAAGTCTGGTGGCAGTGAAAGGCGCTATATAAATGCAAGTCTTTCTTTTCTTTTTAAATTGAACATACTGTTCCTTCAATAAATTTAAATAATCTAATTTTGTATTTTTTTCTCATTAAGATGCTTTTGCGATATAAAAGAGAGCAGAAGCAGCTAGGCTGTGATCATGATCTCTTTTGCTGATTCTATTATTTCAGAAAAAGAAAAGAAACATTCAAGGAGAGTTATGTACACAATAGAAATTAAAACACTTCCAAATGTAATGAACATTTCATATTCTCCTTTCCTGAAAGTGTTGACTTATGGTTGGGTGCAGTTCCTCCCGCAACTAATTTCTTGTTCCACAGGTGTAAGCATGCACATTGAGTGTTGGCAGGCTATTTAGCTACAGGGAGCCATCAGAGCTAAGCCCAATTCTATCCTCACCTCAACTCATACAAAGACACTGACGGCAGCCCACTTTCCCTTTCCTTGTCTGGGGCACCAAGAACCACTGTCCAATTCCTGTCACCTGCCACATAAACAAGTAGATTTTAACTACCAGTCAGCCTACTGGCGATGCATGTCAGCCAGCCACCTTTCATTCAGAAAGTGAGGAGGTATGGGATACAGGGGAAATTGGCTGTCTGGATACAGAATTGGCTGGCCCATAGAAGACAGAGGGTGGTAGCAGATGGAAAGTATTCAGCACGGAGCTCGGTGACCAGTGGTGTTCCGCAGGGATCTGTTCTGGGACCTCTGCTCTTTGTGATTTTTATAAATGACTTGGATGAGGAAGTGGAAGGCTGGGTTAGCAAGTTTGCCGATGACACGAAGGTTGCTGGAGTTGTGGATGGTGTGGAAGGCTGTTGTAGGTTGCAACGGGACATTGACAGGATGCAGAGCTGGGCTGAGAAGTGGCAGATGGAGTTCAACCTGGAAAAGTGTGAAGTGATTCATTTTGGAAGGTCCAATTTGAATGCGGAATACAGGCTTAAAGACAGGATTCTTGGTAGTGTGGAGGAACAGAGGGATCTTGGGGTCCATGTCCATAGATCGCTCAAAGTTGCCACCCAAGTTGATAGGGTTGTTAAGAAGGCGTATGGTGTGTTGGCTTTCATTAACAGGGGGATTGAGTTTAAGAGCCGCGAGGTTATGCTGCAGCTCTATCAAGCCCTGGTTCGACCACACTTGGAATATTGTGTTCAGTTCTGGTCGCCTCATTATAGGAAGGATGTGGAAGCTTTAGAGAGGGTGCAGAGGAGATTTACTAGGATGCTGCCTGGACTGGAGGGCATGTCTTACGAAGAAAGATTGAGGGAGCTAGGGCTTTTCTCATTGGAGCGAAGAAGGATGAGAGGTGACTTGATAGAGGGGTACAAGATGACGAGAGGCATAGATAGAGTGGATAGCCAGAGACTTTTTCCCAGGGTGGAAAGGGCTATCACCAGGGGGCATAATTTTAAGGTGATTGGAGGAAGGTTTCGGGGAGATGTCAGAGGTAGGTTCTTTACACAGAGAGTGGTGGGTGCATGGAATGCGTTGCCAGCGGTGGTGATAGAAGCAGATACATTAGGGACATTTAAGCGACTCTTGGATAGGTACATGGATGATCGTAGAATGAAGGGTAGGTAGTTAGTTTGATCTTAGAGTAGGTTAAAGGTTCGGCACAACATCGTGGGCCGAAGGGCCTGTACTGTGCTGTACTGTTCTATGTTCTATGTTCTAATCCTGCCTGGTCCATTGTGGGGGCATGGCTTCATTACCGTGCCACCAGCAAGCTGTGGGTGCCAAACGCTGAGGCTCAGGGTTGGTGCAACATCGAGTGGGCCAGAGGCCATCCTGGCCAGCAGGAAGGTATATCCAGGGGGGGAATGGGATGCAATTGCGATGGGGTTAGGAGACAGTGAGGAGCCGAAGCCTGCAGCAGCCTGCTCCCCTTGGCATGCAAAAATTAATTTTAACACTTACACTTTCAGCTTCTCCTGCTGTACCACCATATTTTATTGAGCAAATTATCTGCATTGCACAGTAAGCCCTTAAAATTGCATTGGAGTCCTACGTACTTCATACGATCCTGATTTGCAAAAATAATGAGGCTTAGGCACCTCGACTACCCAGCGGAAGGTGCTAAGGAAAAGGATGGCAGAGTAGGAAAGGGGTGGTAAGTCCACCACCTCAATTTCAACTCCGTTACCACCCCCTTTTTGCCAGGCACGTAAGTTAGAATTGCCACCGAGGAATCAAACCTGGGACTTTTACCAACTGAGGACTCTGAAAAGGAAATACTTTAGAATTAGCTATCATTGTTTTATTGTCCAGTATAAAAGTGCATGCAAAAAGACTAGAGTTTTATTTCATCGTGATAGTACAGCAATTTGGATTTCAATCTGGCATTTTCTAGAAGCTGGACATTAAATATTTATTTCAACAAATCTTATGTAACCCTAAGCATATTTTTATGGATATAGTTGCATGATGACGAAGAGTCACAAGGCAACTACTAACTGGTAAGGCTATTAAACCCATCTTAGCTCATCCATCAAGAACTTACAGTTCCCTGTCACAGCATTCAACGTTCTCTTAATTGATCCTAAAGCTTTTGCTCCAACTCCCTCATCTGGAATTCCATTCTGAGTGTTGGTAATTGTACAGAAAACAACTTCCTGAAATCAGTCTTAAATTTATCTTTTATGAGTTGAACTTGTGCCCTCTTAACCAACTACCATGGTTTAGCTTTTGTACTGGTCTAAATTTACCTTTTCTATACTGCGTGTTATCATATATATCTCTCTGTGAGGTTCCCTCTTGGTCAAATATTTTTAAGGCTTAAGAATCCAAACTTCTTCAGTCAATACTGGAATTAGGGAATAGAAAGTCAATCAAATCATGTGTATAAAGCAAGATTTGTCTTCTTCCTAGCAGTTATGGAATGTAATAAAATCAACAACTCCTTTTAAAACTGAAGCATTTATGTAAAAAGTTATGATGTGTTCTGTCCAGGTTGTGTCCAGATGTTAAACCATCTTCTTTCATCGCATCCAAAATCAAGGCAACATTAAAATCAAAAATCCAGATTATACAGAAGCTAGTTCTGAACATTATTACATAGAATTACATGGAATATCCAGCACAGAAACAGACCATTCAGCCCAACCATACAAGCATTTATACTCCACTTCAGCCTCCTCCCATTGTTCCCCACCCAACTCTACCAGCATAATCCTCTATTTTCTTGTCCATCATATTCTTATCTAGCCTCCCTTTAAATGCATCTACACTATTTGCTTCAACCACTCCTTGTGGTAGCGATAATCCACTTTCTGGATAAAGAAGTCTCTTCTGAATTCCCGGTTTGATTTCTTGGCAACTATTTTATATTGACAGTCTCTATTTTTGCTCTTCCACACAAGTGGAAACACGTTCTCCATGTCAACTAAATCAAAACCGTTCATAATTTTAAAAGACCACTATTTGGTTACTCCCATAGCCTTCCCTTTTCAAGGGAAAAGAGACAGCCTATTCAGCCTTCTCTGGTAGGTATAATATCACATTTCTGGTATCATACTTGTAAACCTTATTTGAATCCTGTCCAATGCCTTTATATCCTTTTCATAATATGGTGACCAGAATTGCACACAGGACTCGAAGTGTGGTCCAACCAACATTCAATACAAGGTTAGCAGTACTTCTCTACTTTTCAATTCTATCCCTCTAGAAATAAATCCGAACTACTTGGTTTACTTTGTTTTTTTATGGCCTTGTGAACCTGTGTCACTACTTTGAGTGATTTGTGTATTTGTACTCCCAGATCCCTTTGCTCCTGTACCTCATTTAGATTCTTATTTTCCAAATAATAAGTGGCCTCCTTATTTTTCTTACCAAAATGTAATACCTCACGTTTATCTGTGTTGAAATTCATTTTCCAGTTCTATGTCCATTCTGCAAGTTTGTTAATGTCTTCTTGTATTGTGTTGCCGTCCTCTTCAGTATCAGCTATAATCCCAATTTAGGATCATCTGCAATTTTGGAAATTGTGCTTTTGACTAGTGGCACTCAGCTCTACCTTGCCATCACCCCTTTTAACCCCTCTACAGCGTTCATGCTCTCACAATTTCCAAAAACTTGCAAAACCAATGCCATCATTTTTGGTCATCACAAACTCCGTAAGTTTTCCACCAATTTCATTCTCCTCTCCGGCTTTTGTCTCACGTTGAACATGACTTCGCAATCTCAAAATAAATGAAAGCCCAACTGTGGAATGTTGCCAGTACTAGGAACAACCTGCGAGGTTGAAGACATAGCCTAAATAAAATTACTATTTCCTTTATGCAACAGGGGAAATCCCTGTTGCAAAATACTTCCAGCATGGATTTGCTTCATTTGCCTAGTACAATAAACCCTGGTACCAGGAGTGTCCCAAATCTGCATCAAACACAAGACATCAAAAACGATATCATCACTGTGGTGTTAAGGTGTTTATTTTTGTAAATCACCCACCCATGTAAATAGCTCTCAAACATATTTGGATTAATTTTGTCCACATGGTGCATGTAATGAACTTATACATACACTTTTCAGTAAAATACATTTTCCTACCTGGACCAAAGTCCATCAGGGGGGAATATCTCCTGGATAAATGCTGTCTGGTAGATATATAGGCAGATAACATGGCCTGCAGTGTAAAATGCCACCATAACACAGATTGTATTAAATCCAACATGGCTCATTGGAAAATGACAGGCCCACCATGTGCTAATTCCAATGAAAAGCAGATAATAAACACCAGAGAAGGCAGATGGAACTGTAATTCCTGCAAGAATAAAACAATACTGTGTCATAATTACACGTAACACATTAACCAATATAAATATGCAGCAATACATTTGTTGTTCTGTTTAGTTTAGTTTAGAGATATAGCACTGAAACAGGCCCTTTGGCCCACCGAGTCTGTGCCGACCATCAACCACCCATTTATACTAATCCTACACTAATCCCACATTCCTACCATATCCCCACCTGTCTCTATGTTTCCCTACCTATACTAGGGGCAATTTTTAATGGCCAATTAACCTATCAACCTGCAAGTCTTTGGCATGTGGGAGGAAACCAGAGCACCCGGAGGAAACCCACGCAGACACAGGGAGAACTTGCAAACTCCACACAGGCAGTACCCAGGATTGAACCCGGGTCGCTGGAGCTGTGAGGCTGCGGTGCTAACCACTGCGCCACTGTGCCGCCCCGGCCTTCAATATATTTCGCAAGTTTTATTGTCTTGTCTCCACCGAGTAGCTAATAACCTCGACACCACTTTCCTTTGGCTGATGGAGCAAACAGCAGTTTAAAACACCTGCACAATCTCTCTGAAGATCAGTGCAGTTTACAGGACTGGCGAACAGGTATTAATTTACTTTCGTGGTGAAATGCACAGCATTTGAACCATTGGACCAAAATTGATAAAGGTGATCATCCACAATCCAGCAATGTGGTTGACTCTTACATGCCCTCTGAAATGTCCTCGCAAGCCACTCAGTTGTATCAAACTGCTACAAAATCAATAAGGAATGAAACCGGACGGACCACCCGGCAACAACCTAGGCACCGGTAAAGACAATGGCAAACCCAGCCCTGTCAACCCTGCGAAGTCCTCCTTACTAACATCTGGGGCCTTGTGCCAAAGTTGGGAGAGCTGTCCCACAGACGAGTCAAGCAACAGCCTGACAGTCATACTCACCGAATCATTACTTACAGACAATGTCCCAGACACCGCCATCACCATCCCCAGGTATGTCCTGTCCCACCGGCAGGACAGACCCAGCAGAGGTGGTGGCACAGTGGTATACAGTCAGGAGGGAATTGCCCTGGGAGTCCTCAACATCGACTCCAGATCCCATGAAGTCTCATGGCACCAGGTCAAACACGGACAAGGAAACCTCCTGCTGATTACCACCTACTGCCCTCCCTCAGCTGATGAGTCAGTACTCCTCCATGATGAACTGCACTTGGAGGAAGCAGTGAGGGTGGCAAGGGCGCAAAATGTACTCTGGATGGGGGATTTCAATGTTCATCACCAAGAGTCGGTCGGCTCTAAAAGCCATACCTGCAAGACTGGGTATGTGGCAAGTGGTGAGGGAAACAACAAGAGGGAAAAACTTACTTGACCTCGCCCTTACCAATCTGCCTGCCACAGATGTATCTGTCCATGATAGTATTGGTAGGAGTGACCACCGCACATTCCTTGTGGAGAAAATGTCCCATCTTCACATAGAGGATACCCTCCATCATGTTGTGTGGCACTTCTTTGGCCTCCTTGTATCGAGAGACAATGGGTAAGCGCCTAGAGGTGGTCAGTGGTTTGTGTAGCAGCACCTGGAGTGACTATAAAGGCCAATTCCAGAGTGACAGACGCTTCCACTGGTGCTGCAGATAAAACTGGTTGTCGGGGCTGTTCCACAGTTGGCTCTCTCCTTGCGCTTCTGTCTTTTTTCCTGCCAACTCCTAAGTCTCTTCGACTCGCCACTCTTTAGCCCCACCTTTATGGCTGTCTGCCAGCTCTGGCGATCACTGGCAACTGACTCCCACGACTTGTGGTCAATGTCACAGGACCTCATGTCGCGTTTGCAGACGTCTTTAAAGCTGAGACATGGACGGCCGGTGGGTCTGATACCAGTGACAAGCTCATTGTACAATGCGTCCTTGGGAACTTGCCATCTTCCATGCGGCTCACATGGCCAAGCAATCTCAAGCGCCGCTGGCTCAGTAGGGTGTATATGCTGGGGATGTTGGCCGCCTCGAGGACTTTGGCGTTGGAGATACGGTCCTGCCACCTGATGCCAAGGATTCTCCGGAGGCAGCGAAGATGGAATGAGTTGAGACGTTGCTCTTGGCTGACATACGTTGTCCAGGCCTCGCTGCCGTAGAGCAAGGTACTGAGGACACAGGCTTGAAACACTCTGACTTTTGTGTTCCGTGTCAGTGCGCCATTTTTCCACACCCTCTTGGCCAGTCTGGACATAGCAGCATACGCCTTTCCTATGCGCTTGTTGATTTCTGCGTCCAGAGACAGGTTACTGGTGATAGTTGAGCCTAGGTAGGTGAACTCTTGAACCACTTCCAAAGCGTGGTCGCCGATATTGATGGATGGTGCATTTCTGACATCCTGTCCCATGATGTTCGTTTTCTTGAGGCTGATGGTTAGGCCAAATTCATTGCAGTCAGCCGCAAACCTATTGATGAGACTCTGCAGACACTCTTCTGTGTGGGATGTTAATGCAGCATCGTCAGCAAAGAGGAGTTCCCTGATAAGGACTTGCCGTACTTTGGTCTTCACTCTAAGACGGGCAAGGTTGAACAACCTGCCATCTGATCTTGTGTGGAGGAAAATTCTTTCTTATGAAGACTTGAATGCATGTGAGAGCAGCAGTGAGAAGAAGATCCCAAACAGGGTAGGTGCCAGAACACAGCCCTGTTCCACGCCACTCAGGATAGAAAAGGGGTCTGATGAGGCACCGCTATGCTGAATCATGCCTTTCATATTGTCATGGAATGAGGTGATGATACTTAGTAGCTTTGGTGGACATCTGATCTTTGCTAGTAGTCTGAAGAGACCACGTCTGCTGAATGGGATAGATTTCGAACAGATCTAGCAATGCAAAATTGGGCATCCATGAAGTGCAGTGGGGCATCAGCAGCAGCAGAATTGTCCTCGACCACAATTTGTAACCTCATGGCCCGGTATATCCCCCACTCTACCACTACCATCTAGCCGGGGGACCAACCCTGGTTCAATGAAGAGCACAGGAGGGCATGCCAGGAGCAGCACCAGGCATTCCTCAAAATGAGCTACAACCCAGGACTACTTGCATGCCAAACAGTGTGAGCAGCATGTGATAGACAGAGCTTAGTGATCCCATAACCAACGGATCACATCTAAGCTCTGCTGTCCTGCCACATCCAATCGTGAATGGTGGTGGGCAATTAAACAACTAACTGTAGGCAGTGGTTCCACAAATATCCCCATCCTCAATGATGGGGGAGCCCAGCACATCAGCGCAAAAGATAAGGCTGAAACATTTGCAACAATCCTCAGCCAGAAGTGCCGAGTTGATCCATCTCGGTCTCCTCCTGAAGTCCCCAGTATCACAGATGACAGTCTTCAGCAAATTCAATTCACTCCACATGATATCAAGAAATGACTGAAGGCACTGAATACCGCAAAGGCTATGGGCTCCAACAACATTCCAGCAATAGTACTGAAGACCTGTGCTCCAGAACTTTCTGTGCCCCTAGCAAAGCTGTTCCAGTACAGCTACAACACAGGCAACTACCCGGCAATGTGGAACTTTCCCCAGGTGTGCCCCGTACACAAAAAGCAGGACAAGTCCAACCCGGCCAATTACCACCCCATCAGTCTACTCTCAATCAAAGTTTTGGAAGGTGTCATCGACAGTGCTATCAAGTGGCACTTGCTTAGCAATAACCTGCTCACTGATTCTCCGTTTGGGTTCCGCCAGGGCCACACAGCTCCTGACCTTATTACAGCCTTGGTTCAAACATGGACAAAAGAGCTGAACTCCAGAGGTGAGATGAGAGTGACTGCCCTTGACATCAAGGCAGCATTTGACCAAGTATGGCATCTAGAAGCCCCGGCAAAATGGGAGTCAATGGGAATCGGAGGCAATCTCTCCGCTGGTTGGAGTCATACCTAGCACAAAAGAAGATGGTTGTGGTTGTTGGAGGTCAATCACCTCAGTTCCAGGACATTACTACAGGTGTTCCTCAGGGTGGTGTCTGAAGCCCAACCATCTTCAGCTGCTTCATTAATTACCTTCCCCCCCCCCATCATAAGGTCAGAAGTGGGGATGCTCAGCACCATTCGCAACTCCTCCGATACTGAAGCAGTCCATGTAGAAATGCAGCAAGACCTGGACAATATCAAGGCTTGGACTGATAAGTGGCAAGTAACATTTGCGCCACACAAGTGCCAGACAATGACCATCTCCAAAAAGAGAGAATCTAACCATCTCCCATTAACATTCAATGGCATTACGATCACTGAATCCCCCACGATCAACATCCTGAGGGTTACCATTGACCAGAAACTGAACTGCATTAGCCATATAAATACCGTGGCTACAAGAGCAGGTCAGAGGCTAGGAGTGCTGCGCCAAGTAACTTACCTCCTGACTCCCCAAAGCCTGTCTACCATATACAAGTCACAAGTCAAGAGTGTGATGGAATACTCTCCACTTGCCGGGATGGATGCAGCTCAACAACACTCAAGAAGCTCGACACCATCCAGGACAAAGCAGCCCGCTTGATTGGCACCCCATCCACAAACGTTCAATCCCTCCACCACCGATGCACAGTGGCAGCAGTGTGCACCATCTACAAGATGCACTACAGCAACGCACCACGACTCCACCTACCAACTAGAAGGACAAGGGCAGCAGATGCATGGGAACACCAACACTTGCAAGTTCCCCTCCAAGCCACACACCATCCTGACTTGGAACTATATCGCCGTTCCTTCACTGTCGCTGGGTCAAAATCCTGGAACTCCCTTCCTAACAGCACTGTGGGTGTACCAATCCCACATGGACTGCAGCGGTTCAAGAAGGCAGCTCACCACCACCTTCTCAAGGGCAATTTGGGATGGACAAAAATGCTGGCCTAGCCAGCAATGCCCACATTCAATAAACAAATAAAAAAAAAGATTGACACGCTATAACTGATTCTGCAAACCTTTTCAGTTTGAAAGTGTGCTGAGATATATCTTGGCAAACTCTTTTTTTGTTATAATTCATTCATGAGATGCGGGTGTGGCTGACAAGGCCAGCATTTATTACCATCCCTAACTACCCTTGAGAAGCTGAACCGCTGCAGTCCGTGTGGTATAGGTACACCCACAGTGTTGTTGGGGAGGGAGTTCCAGGATTTTGATCCAGTGACAGTTAAGGTACAGCAATATATTTCCAAGTCAGGATGGTATGTGATTTGAGCAGAACTTGCAGGTGTTGGTGTTTCCAAGCCCTTGTTCTTCTAAGCAGTAGAAGACATGGGTTTGGAAGGTGCTGTCAAAGAAGCCTTAACAAGCTGCAGTGCAGCTTACAGATGTTATGCACTACGGTCACAATGGTTCAGGGACTGAATGTTTAAGGTGGTGGATGAGGTACTGATCAAGTGGGCTGCTTTGTCCTGGATGATGTCAGTTTCTTGAGTGCTGTTGGAGCTGCACTCAGTCAGGCAAGTGGAGAGCATTCCATCACATTTCTAACTTATGCCTTGTGCCTATAGAAAGGCTTTGGAGAGTCAGGAGGTGAGTTACTCGTCGCAGAATTCCCAATGTATGACCTGCTCTTGCAGCCACGGTGTTTATGCGGCTTGTCTAGTTAAGTTTGTGGTCACTGGTGACCATCAGGATAATGATGGTGGAGATTCAATGATGATAATCCTGTGAGTGTGAAGGGGAGGTGCTTAGGCTCGCCTTTGTTGGTGATGATCATTGCTTGGCACTTATGTGGCATGTAGGTTACTTTTCATGACAAAAACCATCATTTTTAAAAGCTTACCAGCTAAAGCTAAAAACAGAATGGCCACAACTTTCCCTGTAGCTTCAAGAAGTCTCTGTGCTGTCACCCGCAGTCGAGCCAGTGCAGCTGTACGGGCTTGTCTCTGTCTTTCTTGTTCAGCTGTATCTTCTTCATCCTCTGTTGCATCTTCCAACTCCATACCTTCCTCACCTTCACCCTGCTAACATGCAAACACACAGGTCTAATAAGAAATTGGGATAGAAGAAACAAAAAGAAGGCCAGGCACTGCAATATAAATTTTGACAAGCCAAACTACCAGCTCAACAAATTCCATCATGTACTGAAATTACAAGACAAAATCCACAAAAATAATTAGTTACAGCATTATTAAGAAACAATACTAATATACACTGGTGAATCTCTCAGCAGTTGCCCACAGTAAATTGAATAGGTTTTTTAATAAACGGAGGAGCATTCCACCATATAATATGCAACAAATTATTTTGGCATTAAAATGGAGCTGTGCAACTTTAACGCTACCGAGTCTAACTGTTGTTAATGTGACACAGGGCTTAACAGCACACAGGAAAGTGCTGTAAGATAAAAAAAAAAAATACCTTTTTAATCAAATTCATGGCAAAAAAAAGCTTGACCATATTACGCATCATGCCTTGCGGGAACCGAACTGGACTGAAAACAGAACCTCTTGTGCAAATTTCAGTCTTCCTCTAAAGTAAACCTGCTGAACTGGGACACTCAAGTGAATGTTATAAGGGGAAAAAAAGATAGCACAAGCAACTGAAAGACACTGGTATTTTGTACTTAAGACGACTCGGTCTAGGGAAGACGGTACAACTTAGATAAGATGAAGCATAGTGTTCCAGCTAAATATAAATGTCTTTTTCCGGAAGATTGACTGCAAGGGGCTTTGCATAATGGAAAATTACTGGAGAAAGCGAAAGAAAAATTGACAAATTTCTGTGTGGGTTCAAAGCACATGGTTTAAACAAAGGGTGCAGAAAATAATTGGGTATTGTGTTTTTAAAAGAAGCTTCATAGGATGGTGTGGCCTGTCAATATTGTGACAAAGATTCAGCCCCTGAAAAGGGATATGAGAGGTTGAACACATCAGAGATCTGTATTGCAGTCACGAAGGACCAGCACTGAAAGAGGGGGAAGCAGAACCCTGACCAAGTGTCAGAAGCCTGACCATGCATCAAAAGTAGAGTCTGTAATCAACAGGAGCTGGCCACTTTGAGTGATTGTATGACTAGTTGGTAACATATTTGAGCATTCTAATGCAAGATAATGTCGAAGCATTCATTTGCTTGGAGTTAAGTAACAAAGCAGTTTTTTTTTTAAATGATCATTTTTTTCTTTCTCAACCTGTTAAATCTGTAATTATTTTCTGTGATCATTTTAATCTGTAATCATGGGTACAAATAAATTACCCCATTAATCATAACAACCCTTTGAGTGAGTCCTCAATTTGTTCTCTTGTAATTCATGGATCAAAACAAAGTGCAAGCCTGAGTGAGTTTTTAAAACAAGAAAGTCTTACAGTGCTTGTAAACTTCAGGCTCCAGACAATGACCAATTGTTCTTTTTTTTTAAAAAAGCACACGAACCAGTTTATAGCCCTAGTTTTATAGTTTTCCTGATAATTTCTCTTGCTTCCTCATGGTTAGAAATATAATAGACAAACTATTGAATAAAAATTATACAAACTTTTAATGGTTTTCAAAATAGTCTTAATCTACAAATCAAACTGGCAGACTGTCCTATGTTTTAGGGTGGAAGGTTCTATAGCAAGCCCGTCTTGTTGTCCATCATAAAAAAACACCTCTGGGAGTTGATGGCACAGATGCATACTGAAAGCGATAGCCAGCTACTTACTGACTCTCTTCAACTGACAAAGGTGGCGCTGTGAATGAATTCTGCTAACATATTTTAAACAGCCAAAATGCAATTAGTTAGAAAAATGTAATAATTTTGTTGTAAATGTTGTTATTTTTCCTACATTATATACTTCATCCTTGGTTTCTTATGTTAGTACAAGTTCAAGATGGTATCGAAAAGGATTTTCAAAAAGTCATTGGTTTGTCTCCCTTTTTTCTAACTGATTTATAACTCACTTATACACACACCCAAACACATACAATGTCATGTTATTCCTTACAGCAAGTCAGATGCTATGCTATTGGCATGTATCCTATTTCCATACCCTACCAATGAAAGATTTTGAAAAAAACTTAGCAGAAATACAGCAAGCACATTTTGACTAGTTCTAGGGTGTCTAGTTCATTTGGTCATCTATTCTGCCAAGACACCAGCCAGTACACACTGGGGGGAGGCCGTGCATGTGAGAGGATTCACTTGTATAGCAAACTTGCTGAGACACCAGCGAATTCACACCATAGAGAGGCCAGTCCCCTGCTGTGCGTGTCAGGAAAGATTTCCTCACCAACTTCAGCTAGCAAATGAAAATTTCCCCTCGATTACCACATTTATATAAATAAATCTCTAAGTAATATGGGGAAGTACCTCTTCATCTTCACTGTTCATCTGTCTACTGTGTTGGTTTTATGGTGACATCAGGAAATGTAAAATGCTTCAGAAAAGATTCAAGTAATTTATATCTTTGTTAATACCTCTGCAACAGTACTTAGTGTTACCAAAGGACTGTTTAAAAGAAACATTTAAATTCAGAAATTTCATTCAGAATCTTCCTTCAAACTTCAATAATGCTACTGTCCTTCCAGAATGTGCTACTGTTTATGTGAACAATGATTTTCTGAGTACAACTGCGGAGAACTGCAGCTGGAGTATGAAAGCCTGTTGTGAGTTGTTCCCACCTGCCAATATTGCTAGCTAACTGCAGATCACAAGTATGAATTTTTTAAAAACAATCGCCTCAGCTTTCTTGCATTTCATTTTTTAAGTAATCTATCTAATGGTGCTGCTCGTTGCTCATCTGATAGCTTGACAACTTTATTGGTCACGAATCAAAAATCCTGTTTCTTTTTCATTGTTACCTTGTTTATATTAAATCCAAGTTCTCTATTTTATTGTCAATGTGGAATCCATGTGGGTGGATTAAATCCAGCTGTTCCTGTTTCACTACTGGCTCTCAGTGGACCAGCTGCATATTTGCACTTTTAATGACTGATTATAAAATCACTAACATTTTTTCTATAATCTGCATTTTGAATACATTTAATACCCACAAAACTGCAATGCAATCAGATACTTAAGCTTATGCAACAGTCGTGGGAATACTATTTTTTGAACAGGAGCTTCATGTTCCATGAGTAAGGTGGGAGAAAGAATTGCTTTTAGTTGTCTGTTGGATGCATTCTGCAGATTTTTACTGTTGCTAGCACCAATCTTGAAAAAATATAAAAATTTACTTGCCTGCTGCTGCTTTGATTTTTTTGCACTCTAGTCATACAAATCCAGAGTCATATTACAGATCAATGTCCACTCCCTCCTGCATTTCAATACTTCATTTGATTAAAGCATTGATTGAAGTTAAATAAAATTGCCTCTGCTTTCTGCCTTCATTATACCTGCATCCCAGTTTAACTACATTTTCATCAAAGCCATAAACAAATACTTCAACTGAATACAGTAAGCCACATACTCTTTCCACGAATGAGATAAACCCTGTATGCAAAGAAATGATATTTAAAAATTTTTTTCATACAATTCAGTAAATCTTTTGCTCTGGCTGGGTCAAAATAGCACTGTGGGTGTACCTATACCACATGGACTGCAGTTGTTCAAGGTGGCGGCTCATCACCACCTTCTCAAGGGCAGTTAGGGATGGCAATAAATGCTGGCCTTGCCAGTGATGCCCACATCCCATGAACAAATAAAAAATAGTTATAGAGTTTGTGCACCCATATCAGCTGAGTGTGCAGCTGCTGCATACAGACTGGAAGTCTCAAGTTCAATCCCCCGTCAGTGCTGAACTGCTTGATCTTAGCTGGCATAGCAACTAGCTTCAGTATCCCTGAAGTAAGGAGGGGAAACTAAGACAGGGTTCTCACTTCCAATCACAGCTATCCAGTTACCCTTTCTGGAACATGCAAATGTGTAAACAAGCAAGAAAAGTATGGGACCAGACTGTGATGCCTGCATGGTTGAGCAGTCTGTCATCTCAGTTCACTGAAGAACAATTATAACAAGGGTTGTCACCTGTGTAACTACACTGCTGTATAAGCCAGGACTGTGGGCAGAGCAAACAAAGTATTCAAGCAAAAACTCTTTTACTGGGGTCATATTTTACTCTCAATATCAAACAGGTGCATACTGAAATAAAATATACTCTTTATGAACAGTTAGACATGTAAATTGTTTCATCTTAAGTCTTGTGATTAAGCTGCTGTTTTGTCCCAAGACAGCATGATAGTTATGGAGTGTCAGAAACATCTAGAAATAAACTATATATTCTGCAGGCCCTCACTGTGCATCTTCTCAACAGTATATTGCACTGTTACAATCAGAGACTTAACAACTCACATCATGCCATAGTTATATTCAAAGTTTTCACATACACTACATTTCCCTATGTTTTCACATGTACCATGACTATATTAAGCAGGAAAATCATTCCTCCAGTTCTCGCAGGGTATTTTCTCCATGTGTAAAGGAACAATATTACTCCAGGATTTTGACCATATATTGCACCTGTTTTGTTTTCATATGTAGTTCCTTTTTTTAAACTTTTTATTTTCATTCTCCTTTTCTCCTCCAATTTTTCATAAATATCCTTTAGCTTATTTTTTGTTTATGACTCTGATTCTCTACCTCCCTCTGCAGCTTGGAGAATTAGTGTACAGGCCTTGTGACTTGCTCCAATTGCTTGTTCTGTTGATGCCAGCCATTTAGGACTCTCCGTGAATCATCTAGGTTCCACTCTTGAATTCTCCCCCTGACCTAGTTCATTTCCCACTCCTCCTTTATGCCCTCATTAAAGAAACACCTCATTCACCCTCCCTAGTCTCTCCTCCTTTGGCTAACCATCCATGTTTATTTTCCTCATATTTCTGAGGTACCTTGGGGGGTTTTCTACATTCAAAATGCTGTATAGATGCAAGTTGTTGTTACTGCCACATCAGAATTTGCTTGCAGCTACTGTCAAATCAGTTTTTCTTCCCCTCTCCAGCAATTTTTTCCTATTTCCCCTTCAGTGATTTTGTTGACTGAGGTATAGTTCAATAGATATCAATGCTCTCTGATAACCTCACAAAAGTAACCACTGGTTCATGTATGACTTTCATCAAGCTCTTCAATAGCAACAACTTATATTTATATAGCGCCTTTAAAGTAATAAAACACCTCAAGGCGCTTCGCAGGAGCATTATAAAACAAAATTTGACACCGAGAAACATAGAAAGCAGAGGAGAAACTCAGGAACGAGATTATGTAATGTCTGTTTTCAGTTTGTTGAGAAAATGTCTAATTTCTAATACTTTGCTCATTCTACGTCTGTAGTGTTGGCCTCATCTCAACGGATCAATTTCTATGGAAAACGTTCTTTTTAATTACATCCAGCAGACTCTGACATCCAATTTTGTGTGCACGTGAGAGAGAGTGAGGGAGACAGACAGAGGCACTGAGAGAATGAGAAAGAAAACAATGCTAACATAGAGGTGCTGCTATACTGAAGTTTATAAGGCAGCTACAAAGACATAACAGAATATCAATGTGTTAATTTCAGCAGGGAAATTGAAGTCACCTTTTATTTATTCTTTCATTGGATGTGGGCATCACTGGCAAGGCCAGCATTTATTGCCCATCCCTAATTACCCTTAAACGGAGTGGCTTGCTGGGCTATTTGAGGGCAGTTAACTACATTATAGAAGACAAGAACAGGAATGTAATGCTGGAACTGTATAAAACACTGGTTAGGCCACAGCTGGAGTATTGTGTACAGTTCTGGTCACCACATTACAAGAAGGACATAAATGCTCTGGAGAGAGTACAGAGGAGATTTACAAGAATGTTGCCAGAGCTGGAAAATTGCAGCTTTGAGGAAAGATTGGATAGGCTAGGGTTGTTTTCCTTAGAACAGAGGAGGCTGAGGGGAGACTTAATTGAGGTATACAAAATTATGAGGGGCCTAGATAGAGGAGACAGGAAGGATCTGTTTCCCCTAGCAGAGGTGTCAATTACCAAGAGGCACAGATGTACGGTGATTGGTAGAAGGATTAGAGGGGACATGAGGAAAGACATTTTCACCCAGAGGGTGGTCGTGTCTGGAATCCGCTGCCCAGTGGTGGAGGCAGAAACCCTCGACTCATTTAAAAGGCACCCGGACCTGAACCTGAACTGCTGTAACCTGCAAGGCTATAGACCAGGTACTGGAAGGTGGGATGTGATGGGCTGAGCGGCCTCTTTCTGCCATAACTCTGCTATAGTTCTATTGCTGTGGGCTGGAGTCACATGTAGGCCAGACCAGGTAAGGACAGCAGATTTCCTTCCATAAAGGACTTTAGTGAACCAGATGGGTTTTTACGACAATTGATGATAGTTTCATGGCACTATTACGGAGACTAGCTTTCAATTCCAAATTTTTAAAAATGAACTAATTGAATTTAAATTCAACCAGCTGCTGTGGTGGGATTTGAACCCACATCGCCAGGGCATTAGCCTGAACCTCCGGATTACTAGCCCAGTGACATTACCATTATGCCACTATCTATCCCCATGACAATAACAAAGCATAGACTGCACACTGAACCATGGACTTTCCTATTACGCATATCTAAGCTGCTCCCTGGATAAATGCAATGAGGCATAAAAAATTCATATCAATTTTTTTTTTAAAGAAATCTATTGTACCTCCAAGCTACCCTATGCAGAGTGTTCTGTGAAGAATTTCAGCCCACCCTTTTGAATTCAGTGGTTTCCACCATTTTTTCTTTACAGCTGTAGCAATCCTGATTAAGTAGTAATTTCTGGCAAAAACGTCCTGTTAATTTTACGTCCCATTAAGGAAGGAGGGTAACAATGAGGATGAAGAGGGGAGAGAACGAAAATGAAAAATTGGGGGAAGAGAAAGAAAAAAATTACATTTTCAAGACCGAGTAGAAAAAAAATTCAAAGTTTTAGAAAAACTGACAAAGTGACACCAAACGTTAAGCAATGAAATACCATTTAAAGGATCAATGTCAATTCGACCCTACACTATCTCAAACTCTGACTACTGTATATAGATTGACTCTGCTTATTCTCAGTTGAACCATTATGGAAAGCTCCACCACCATGGAGCACTTCATCTTTGGCAAGTAAAATGGAATTTGTTTTGAAAGAAAAATGGCCTTAACACCTGGACTATATCAATTTTCAAAGGAGGAAGTCTCAGTTGAGACCAGCCCTTGCATCCAAGCATGTCTTGCAATGTTTGACACAGAACAGTGATAGCAAGAATGGAGAGGATCATTATATTCCCCAAGAGCTGGAGCATAGCAGAGAGAGTAACAGTAATGAAAGGGAATTAAGCAGGTGATAAACAAATGAAAAATGGGAAAGGGACAGAAAGTAACTCATCCACAGTTGGATTCCTGGGTTGTTCGCTTTTACTTGGTAAAATGTTGGCAAGTCCTTATTCACAGTCACTAATGTGCACCAAGCAATGTTTCAAAAGCATCTCCCTTTGTGATTCACCACTTCCAATAAATCCAGTGATACCTACATTTGCAATTCAACCCTCTTGTCTTTAAACATAAATATTTAGTGAACATGCTAATAGTCATTTGTTCCAAGTGCTTTGCTCCAAGGAAAATTCTTCTTTCAGCTGTGGCAAGGACCCTTTGACATTCTTCCTATAAACAAACTTTATTTTTAGCTCCAGAATTTTTCACATTAGCATTTTTTTCATCCATCTTGCCCAAAATGGTAGTTCATTTTTCAAAAGTTATTCCTAAATCTACAATTTGCTGATAAGTTTAGCTTTTAGCTTACAGCATTTTAGTGCATTAGAAACAGAGTTAAATGCTACAAAAACTGAACTACAGAACCCCAACCAATTCCCCAAGCTCCTCAGCAAATTAAACTTGGATAAAGTTTGACAACAACTTGCAGTTTTTTTTTTAGCACCATTAAATATAGTAAAATTTCTCAAGGCATTTCACAGGAGTGTTATCAAACAAAATTTGACACTGAGCCACATAAGGAGATATTAGGGCAGGTGATCAAAAGCTTGGTCATAGAGATAGGTTTTAAGGAGTGTCTTCAAGGACTACAAAGTTATAGGGGCAAAAATGCATAGGGAGGGGATTCCAGGGCTTAGGGCCCAGGCAGCTGAAGGCACAGCCACCAATGGTGGGGTGATGAAAATCAGGAATGTGCCAGAGGTCAGAACTAGAGGAGCGTAGAGATCTTGGAGACGTGTAGGGCTGGAGGGGATTACGGAGATAGGGAAGGGCAAAGCCATGCAGGGATTTGAAAACAAAGATGAAAATTCTAAAATCAAGACGCTGCTGGACCAGAAGTCTAAGTAGCTGAATGGGCACCATGAAATAAAATAAGAAAATTAAAGACAACTCTTTGCACAACATATTAAATTCATAATAACAAGCATGCAAACCCTGTTCCCTTGTTGAAAAAGTTGGCCTTTACTGATAAAATCTTAGAAATCACTGTATAATTACACGTGATTTAGACCCAAAATTTTATTTGCAAATGTTTACAATTATTTAACAAATATTGAAATTCACTTAATTATGATTTACTTTAACAGAAATAAACTGAGAAAATCCAGTTGGAGATGGTACGATGAATGTCATGGTGACAGTAATAGATAAACTCCTTTCCTTACTTCTAGGGGAATGATTCAACAACAACATGGCGTTTTTTTTTTTAAAAAACTTAACAAGATTGTATGCTAAGTAATTTTCCAATTTGTGTGCAATAATATTTGCACTGAAGCCCATTCTACTTAGGCCCATGACCAATTCAGTGATACTGGCCGCAATTTTACGTCGGGGTGGAGGCCCCGCCCACCAGCCAAAAAGTCAGGGGCCTGGAAGCCATAATTGGCATCAGGCAGGACTTCTGCCTGAGACAGGAAGTCCCACGTCCAAGAGCTGCCGGCCAATCAGCGGGCCAGCAGCTCTTCAGTCCTCGTAGTTTCACTGGGAGCAGTGGCCACTGCTGGGACTGCACCCAGCAAGAGGAGCAGCAATGGAGGACGCCCCGGAATTGAGCGAAGTGTGTTGGGCCTTGCAGGGGACAATTGGCTGGACCCCGGGGGGAGGGGGGTGGAGGGATGGGGGAAAGAGATGTGCTCCAGCAGGGGCGGCTTGTGCCATGGGGGATGCTGTCTGTGGGGGACAGGTTTTTATTGCGTGACCTGCTGAGGTGCTGAGCCGCCCACCACTGCTGGTAATATAACAGCGGCCTGAAGTGGCCTAGGGCAGGCGGGCCATTTGTCACCTCCCTGGTCACTCATAATTGTAGCAGGAATGGGAAGACAACGGGAATGCACCCCCCCACCTCCCACTCAATTTTACACCCCCAGCCTCCAGCCCACTTCCGCAGGGGGCATAAAATTCCAGCTGCTGTCTACACACTTTACTTCCTAACCTAGTAAGAAACAGGGTGGATTGGACAATGTGGATGCTCCAGCATGCATACCTTGACGGATTCCTCTTCAAAATGCACAGGATGTAACAGCATACATTATTAAAGCAATGACTTAGCACGTTGTAAACCAGAGATGTCAATAGCAATCTATTTAATAGGAAATAGCCAGGTCCAAGAGGGTAAGAAAGCACTAGCGCCAGATAAACAGCAGCTACTTGAGAAAAATACAAATGATATATTTTACTGTGAAAATGCGCATCCCCTAACCTGTTTCTGTTTGAAAAGCTCTCAGTAAAACAACTTACCAGAAAAAGTAAAGTGCAATTTTGTGATATATTTTGTAAAACTAGGATTAACATTAGTAAGGCCGTGGATTGTATTCTTGTGATCAGCAGGAACAGTACAGATCAGTGCTAAACCTATAACATTTTTTTTCTAGCCAGCACTGTAAACTACCATAGGAAAAGAAAAATACCATCAAAATAGATTTAAAATGTTAATATTCCGATTTTTCCCTCTTCTTCTGGGAGGATATTTAAACAAAACGCATTTCAATCTAGCCACTTGAAAATTACTTAAGGGGAAAGATTCTCATGTGAATCCATAGCTTGGTTTGTCGGTGGCCCATTCTGAATTTGCAGACCTCATTACTTTATATGAAGTTAATTTTGGAAATAAAGTAATGTGCTCTGTCAGCAATATTTTGTGCTTCAGCACAAAGAGGAATAATAGTGTTATACAAGCACCAATGCAATACTGAATACATCAAACCTTGCTTCTGAAGAAAGTGTAAATAAATCTGTTTGCAAGCAATGTTCCCTCTAAGCTGTGCAGCAATCCGAAAGTTCCCATGCAGGGTGCATACAAGTCGGCCCCTTTAAGTTAGCGAGCGTGTGCAGCTGTGCAAAAAAAATTTAAAGGGGTCATGCACTTAAACTGCCCGCGCACTAAAAAAAGTACCCCGTTCGTAATGGAATTCAAGGTTTGTATCTGGTATCTCAAAAAATCTTTTTGGAGATCAGATAGAAAATCTAAGCTATTCCATGCCGTTCTCAAGTGAAGTGTTCTTTTTTTTTTGTTGCTACTCATATCTCCTGCGGCATCGCTCATGAATTGGAAAGCAAACAAAAATGAGCAGTCAAGTCAGAGGAGGAAGTGAGTGACAGGAGGCCCAGGAAGCGAACCACATGGGAGGTGGAGAGTGAGAAGGGTGCAGCAGAGAGCGTGCAGTATACTCTTCTACCAGGGTTTTGGGAGCTTTTGTTACGAAGCTGCAACCATGTTGGCACTGGGAAACTTGTAAGCATCAAAAACCATTCCTGTAAATAATCATTTATAAAGAAAAATACAACAGATTGCTGTGATGAAAATGGCAGCATTCCAGCAGTCTAACTGGAAGTTATGACTTGTCTCTTTCTTTCTGTATTTTGGGTTGTAATAAAGGAACTCTTGTGGATCAGAAAGGATTGGAAAATCTCTCTCACAACAGCTGAGTGATAGTTGAGTATGTTAAATGGATCCAAGCCAAATGGTGAAGAATGAAGCTAGAAACAGATCCTTTTCTTGATAGTCGGTTTATTTACAGAATGCAGCATTACATATATCTGCCTCATGCTCCCTGTGACCCAGCAGGCTCTCTTAGAAGCTGCTCAAAGACCTTAACTAAACAATGCCCTTCACCTGTGTATCTTTAACAACATAATTAACCTACAATTAACAGAGTTTTTCTATTGAGGAAGATGAATCAGATGGTGAGCTAATTTTTTGCAAATATTTTTGTTGCGTTTCCACTGAGCTATAAGCCTATAATAATCAAATTAAAAGTTTGTACATTGTTACGGCAATGTGGTAAGGTTTGGGTAGTTCCCACTGTTCAACCCCCACCTGACCACAGCAAGTGTATTTCGTTATTAAGGTTTAACCCCTTGGTGATTTATTTGTCAAGTAAACAGACAGCCACAAGTTTTCTTGCAGGCTTAAAAACAGAAAGTCAATTGTTTATTGATCAATACACGTTATCCTTAAATTGTCACAACCGCATCCACTCACGCATTCGCTCGCAAACATACACACAAGAAAAGATTAAACGATTATAGAAACGGGTAGGTTTCGGAGAGGTCACGGTAAACCTGTCGAATTCTTTTGGAAATCGAGTTCTCGTTGGTTGCAGGCCTGAGGTGATTGTAGATTTCTCTCTTGAATGAAAATTCAGTTGAAATAAGGGGATCACTTCTAGTTTGCCACTGTACAGTGCAGATGCAGAATTTTACAACAGGGCACGTGCCTTCTAGTTTGCTGGGAACAAGCTTCTGGATGCTGTTATGACCATCAATTCAGTCCCATCGTTCCACAGTCACATCATATTTCTTTAAAATTTCCAAATCGAAGAAAAAAGCAGCCAAGTTGAACACTCTAGTAACTCCCGAATGAAGCAAACCAGGTATCTTTAGATATCAACAAATTAACTATTTATTTTTAAAAAATCTTAAAACACTAAAATAAACCAATATCTAAAGACCTTATAACTTCTTATTTAAAAATCTAACTCCCGCATTTGCATATATATACTCAAAATAACAGTAGTTTGTTTTTTTTAATCAGCTGACCAAAAAATTTTTTTTATATATAAAAGTCTTCGCAAATTATGTTCCTGATAAATGGAGTTTTCCAACGTAGAAACAGTCCAAGGTTGCTTGAGGTTTTCACAGTTGCTCAATGGGAAAAAGGTCCTTCAAAGATAGGGGTTCAAAGTTTGGCTATTACAGCATTAACTGTCCCTTCAGTGATGAACACAGCAATACCAATACTTTTCTTCTTGCTTTGTAGAATCTTCTCGAGACAGAGAGAAAATAAAACTGCTTCTTCCTTCAATTGCTGGAACAGTCTTTCTGCTCAAACCAGTTTCAGTCAGCCAGTTGTCAAAAGTCAAACTGCAACATTGAATCTCGTCCTCTCTCTCTCTCTGTGGCTGTTGCTTCACAACCACCATGCACTCTGGCTCACTGCCTCCGAAGAATTCTTAAAGGTGCACTGATCACTTTACAGTCTTAAAGGTGCACTGCAATATTTCAGAGGAGAGAAAAAAAAAACAGGGCCAAGACAATGCCTACTTTCTTCTTTCTCTCTGGCATATCTCTCTCTAGGCTGCTTTTTTAAGGTAAAGCTGTGTTACTTCTCGCCACCTGGTAGGAGATGTTTTGGTCTCTTCCCCATTGTGATCACACATGGCCCAGGATGTGGCTACTTCACACCTTCTTTGTTTCAGAAGACGACATTCAATTCTGGAAAGTTTAGGATGGGTGCAGGATGGGTGCAATTGACACCTCTTAGCTTTGAAAATTTTCCTTTGTCCCTGTCAGACAGTTTTCAATATACAAAGGCCAAGCCCTTCGTTCTTTGGTGGCCATTTTGAAGCATTGTCCACTTTTTTTTAAAAAGATCCATTTTTGAAAAGACGAAGTCAGTTTTTAATAACTTCATATTTAGTCCATAGTTTGTATCATCGGACCTCTTGTGTGCGTGACATGAACTTAAATCAGAAGAAATCTACTACACAGTATTTACAGCCCAGAATCAGGTGATTCAGCCCAATAGGCCCATGCCGGAGATTATGCCCAACACGAGCTTCCTCCCACCCTTCAACTAATCCCATCAAAATATTCTTCTACTCCTTTCTCCCTTATGTGTTTATCTATCTTCTCCTTAAATGCATCTATGCTATTACTTCTGGTAGTAAGTTCCACATTCTATTCATTGTCTGGGTAAAGGAGTTTCTCCTGAATTCCCGATTGGATTTATTAGTGACTTTCTTGTATTTATGGCCCTTAATTCCGGTCTTGGCCACAAGTAAACATTTTCTCTAGATCTACCCTATCAAATACTTCCATAATTTTAAAAAAAACCTCACCATCTTCTCTTTTCCAGAACACAGGCTCCCAGCTTGTTCAATCTTTCCTGATAGGTGGAACCTCTCAGCTCTTGTATCATTCTAGTTAATTTTTTTTGCACCTTTTCCTGTACCTCCATATCCTTTTTATAATTTGGAGACCAGAACTGTTCACAATACTTTGTGTCGTCTACCAACGTTCTGTACAAGTTTATCATAACTTTTCTGATTTTCAATTCTGTCCCTCTAGAAGAGAATCCCATTTGTTTACTTTCTTTAATGGTCTTATAAACCTGTGTTGCTACTTTGAGTGACTTGTGTATCTGTACTCGCAGATCCCTCAGCTCCTCTATCCCATTTAGACACTTATTTTCCAAGGAGTATGTGACTTCCTTATTGATCCGACCAAAATATACCACCTCACACTTTTCTATATTGAAGATCATTTGCTAACTAGATGTCCATTTTGCAAGTTTATTAAGATTCTACATACATAAAATAATATGGATATTTATAGTATCTAAAAACAGAAAGTGCTGGAAATACTGAGTTCATCAACCTGGAACGTTAACTCAGTTTCTCTCTCCACAGATTCTCCCAGACCGGCTCAGTATTTCCGGCACTTTCTGTTTATATTTCAGATTTACAGCATCTGCATTATTTCGCTTTTATTTTATTACAGATATTTATAGTGCTTGGTATTAAAACTTTGCTTAGCTGAAATACATCAGCTGTGCATATATTTATTCACCTTGTTGATGCTTATGGTAAAACTATGACAGCTCCTCTCAGTTATACAACTCTCGGGTTGAAGGTATTTACAATAAACTAAGTTCCGAACCATTCAGGGGGTACCCGGAATTTCATGTTATTTACATTAAGAAAATACAACTTCAATTCCATCACTGGTCAGTTTATTAAAGCACTACTCATATTTGTATCCCATTTTAATACAGTTCCTTGACCTCATTTGAATCAAAAATAGATGAAAGTTAGATTTCTTAATGTGTTTACAAAAATGGCAGATTAAGAGTTGATTATTTGGTTTATAATTATTTTACCTCCAAGATGGCTTTAAAATGAGGTAAATTATGTTAATGGATACAATTGAACTCAGACTTGCTTATATTGAAAACTGCAACAAAACCCCATTGCTCTCCCATCAGTAATCATCCCAAAGAGAAATTTTGGTATTAAAATACTGTTTACAGAGAGATGTTACTTCAGTTGCAGTATTCATTAAAACATGTTTCTTATCGCTCAATAGTATCTATAGATATAATTCCAAAATATCTCCTGTGACTTTAATTTGAGCTTACTCGGATGTTGTTGCTCCAGTGTAATCAGTAAAATTTGATATGAGGTATTCAGCCAGAGAAATGTATAAGCAGCACCAAAATCAATATATATGAGGTTGAACATATCTTCCTTCAAATAACAAAAATCAAATCAAAACATCATTATATATCAACTGGAAGCTGCAGTTTCTAGAAATTAAAATGGTCAGCCATTGCAAGGAAAGCATAGATGAAAGCATATTGAGGGAATGAAGGGCTATATTACATATACCAAGGGCTAGAGAATTTCATCACATGAGCTGAGAATACTGCTCGTAAGTTACATGCTTAGCATTTTGAAGGAACCAGCCGAATTCATTTAAACGATCATAAAAATAAAAAGTTTGTATATACGGAGGTGTTGCACTGCTAATTAGCGAGGGTTAGATTAATTATATATATTTTTTTTTAAAAGAGATACAGCACTGAAACAGGCCCTTCGGCCCACCGAGTCTGTGCCGACCAAGAACCACCCATTTATACTACAAAGTGATTGATGACAACGCTATGTCATCAGGATGCGCCGCGGTGCGCACATGCGCACACGGTCTCAGGCCCTCTGCGCATGCGCTGCGGTCCGGATTGTCAGGACCAGTTTGCGCAAGTGCAGATGACGTCATCGGAACGTCATCTTTCTCGGGGAACACGAGAGGTTGGCCTCTGCGCATGCGCAAACAGGTCCTGGCAATCCGGACCGCAGCGCATGCGCAGAGGGCCTGAGACCGTGTTCGCATGTGCGTCAATCTTCCGAAAGCTTCAGCGCGAGTTTTTGAAAATGGAAGGAGGAGAGGTTTCGTCGGGCATTTTATCTCAATTATTTAGTCATTTTGGACATTTGCTTCATTTTTATTAGACAGAGGAGATTGTTCCAAGGTAAGTTGCTTTGAAAATATTTACATTGTCTGGGGCACCACATGTGCTCCAGTCCCTGTTGTTAAGTTGGTCTGAAAACATTTCAAGGGGGGGGGGGGGATGGGAAGGGAAGGGAAGGGGGGGAAAGGGAAGTCGGTCGGTGGGGGGGGGGAGGTCGGTCGGGGGGGGGAGGGAGGTCGGTCGGGGGGGGGAGGGGGGGAAGGTCAGTCGGGGGGGGGGGGGGGAGGTCGGGGGGAGGTCGGTCGGGGGGGGGGGAGGTCGGTCGGGGGTGGGGAGGAGGTCGGTCGGGGGTGGGGAGGAGGTCGGTCGGGGGGGGGGGAGGAGGTCGGTCGGGGGGGGGAGGAGGTCGGTCGGGGGGGGGGAGGGAGGTCGGTCGGGGGGGGGGAGGAGGTCCGGTCGGGGGGGGGGAGGAGGTCGGTCGGGGGGGGGGAGGAGGTCGGTCGGGGGGGGGAGGAGGTCGGTCGGGGGGGGGGGAGGAGGTCGGTCGGGGGGGGGGGGGGAGGAGGTCGGTCGGGGGGGGGGGGAGGAGGTCGGTCGGGGGGGGGGGGGAGGAGGGTCGGTTCGGGGGGGGGGGGAGGAGGTCGGTCGGGGGGGGGGGAGGAGGTCGGTCGGGGGGGGGGGGGGAGGAGGTCGGTCGGGGGGGGGGGAGGAAGTCGGTCGGGGGGGGGGGGGGGAGGAGGTCGGTCGGGGGGGGGGGGGGAGGAGGTCGGTCGGGGGGGGGGGGGGAGGAGGTCGGTCGGGGGGGGGGGGGAGGAGGTCGGTCCGGGGGGGGGGGAGGAGGTCGGTCGGGGGGGGGGGAGGAGGTCGGTCGGGGGGGGGGGGGGGGGGGTGGAGGTCGGTCGGGGGGGGGGGGAGGAGGAGGAAGGAAGGGAGGGAGGGAAGGAGGAAGGAAGGGAGGGAGGGACGGGGGCGGGGAAAGGGAAGTCGGGGGGGAGCAGCGGAGCGGAAGGGGAGTGCCTTTTTCTGTGCATGCGCCATAAACACAAGGACTGGCTGATGAGATGGAGCCAATTAATTTGCCCAACAGTTTGCCCGGAAGCACCTTCGGGTGGAGGTGGCCACGCGCTGGACATCAGTCGCGTGCCACAATCCATGGATCCTGAGCGTTTCACCCCCTGGCCTAATGATCTGATGGACCATACATACGCCTGCCTGTTCAAAGCTCCACTTCCCCCACCTGCGGTACCCTCTCCTTGCTGTTCAGTTACACAGTCACCTGTTCCTGCAACCATCCAAGCAGTGCACGTGGACACACAGCCACATGTTTCCCCATCCGCCCTTGAAACAACCATGCAGAGCCTTGTGAGACTCCGCAATTGCCAGCTGCTGCCTGTCAAGCAGAGAAAGCGTCCAAAGGGATCAAGCACTTGGGGAACATTCAGCAAGAAGAGACTGAGCACTAAAAGAAAACAAGCATGCCGTGTCCAGTGGTAGCACAAATGTGAATGCTCTTGCTGCGTACACAACTGGTGAGGTGGGAGTGCAGCCACATCGTTCTCCATCCTCAGTGTTGCTTTAAGGCAAAGGTAGATAAGAGTGAAAGAAATGGAAGATGATGCTGATAGTAGTAGGCAGGATTAAATGGGAATGGATGGGAAGACGCACGAGTAGCATAACCACTAGCAGGGAACAGCTGGGCTAAATGGCCTGCTTTATGTTCATAATCCAAAAGAAATGTGCTTCTTTTTCCAGCACCCTCACATCATTCATGTTTTCCCTGAGAGCAGCATTGAACCATCACGAGATAGGGGCAGTTACATCATCCTGACTCCTACAGCTGAGGTGGGTACTAAGTGATTCATTGGCCTATACTGCAGAGCATAAAGCATGCGCAACAGTAATTTCATTGGAGGGAGGGAAGCTCTGACACTGATGTTCTTTCATTATTTCCTTTCATGTAAAATGTGCCCTTGAGAAAACAATCCTTGACACTTAAGGACGGCATTCCAGCAAAGGAGGCAGTGCAGGAGATGACGCAAGGATGTGATGATTCCTGCATCTGAGGTGGGTAATAAGTGCTTCATTGGCGACGTTATCAATTGGTGCCTTCACTGCAGAACTTAAAAAGGTGTGCGCAACAGTAATTTCAGTGAATGGAGGGAGGCAAGCTCTGACTGATTTGCTTTTCTTCTTTTCATGTAAAACATGCCGTCGAGAAAACAATCCTCGAGACTTATGGTCAGCATTCAAGCAACGAAGGCAACTGGATCATGCTGCGGAGCTCATCACGATGTGGAAAGGAACATTGCATTTATGGATGAATTGGGGAATGCACATTGGGATGTGCTTGGGGAACATTCACCAAGAATAGACGGAGCTCAGACTCTTGTGACTTTGCCTTCTTCACATGGACAATACAGTAGTGGAATAGAGAGCCAAGCGTTCATTCACCACAAGGCTCTCCAGGAACAATCTCTTTAGCTGTGCATAGCAGAGACTCGGCCTGTCTGTCTAATGGGAATGCTGGACACAACACTCATGTATCCATGCACAGCAGTTCCTCGGATACTTAATGAACTTAATGAAAACTTTTCAATAATTAAACCCAGAATTGTTGAGGTTTTTGTTTTGCATGCTATTTCCCCGACTTTGCAACTGCACTTCAGATATTCAACTATGGTGGAGGGGTGGAGGTAGGGGGGTAGAGGGAGGGTTGGGTGAAGAGGGGGAGGGTGGGCGAAGAGGGGGAGGGGTGGGCGAAGAGGGGGAGGGGTGGGCGAAGAGGGGGAGGGGTGGGCGAAGAGGGGGAGGGGTGGGCGAAGAGGGGGAGGGGTGGGCGAAGAGGGGGAGGGGTGGGCGAAGAGGGGGAGGGGTGGGCGAAGAGGGGGAGGGGTGGGCGAAGAGGGGGAGGGGTGGGCGAAGAGGGGGAGGGGTGGGCGAAGAGGGGGAGGGGTGGGCGAAGAGGGGGAGGGGTGGGCGAAGAGGGGGAGGGGTGGGCGAAGAGGGGGAGGGGTGGGCGAAGAGGGGGAGGGGTGGGCGAAGAGGGGGAGGGGTGGGCGAAGAGGGGGAGGGGGTGGGCGAAGAGGGGGAGGGGTGGGTGAAGAGGGGGAGGGGTGGGTGAAGAGGGAGCATGCAAAATGCAGGGACAAGACAGTTGCAATGCCTGAAGTACTGTGGAGAAGGGGAGAAAGCAACTGGATTGGGCATCCGCAGCTGGAGGGAACGGCTGAATGGAGAGGGCCGGAAGCGAGAGGCCGTAGAGAGCCGCGGGGAGCGAGCGTGCGAAGACCTTGGTGTCACCGGGTCCAGGGACTGGCCAGCAAGTCTTTTGCTGTTGTGTTTATGGCGCATGCACAGAAAAAGGCATTCCTCTTCCGTTCCGCTGCTCCCCGCCCCCACACTCTCCCCTTCCTCCCTCTCCCTCCCCTCCCCCTCCCCCTCCCCCCCACTTCCCCCAGCTCTCCCTCTCCCTCTTTCTCCCTCCCTCCCTCTTTCTCCCCCCCTCCCTCTCCCTCTTTCTCCCCCCCCCCACTGGCACCGCTACCGCTGGTCTCCCCGCGCTGCTCTCCCCGGCCCCCGCGCTGCTCTCCCCCGGCCCGCTCCACTCTCTCACTCCGGCCATTGTATTCTGCCACGTGTTTGTTAGGTTTCATCTCTGATTCTTTGAGCAGCGCCATCTTTAGTCCTGGCAGCTGCTACAGTCGCAGGCTGTGACGTTTTTCGTGGCACATGCTGTATTTGCGCATGTGCCAAAACAGCGCCACCTACCGATCGCGTTGTCAACAATTGCAGTCTTTATACTAACCTTACAGTAATTCCATATTCCCTACCTACACTATGGGCAATTTATAATGGGCAATTTTACCTATCACCTGCAAGTCTTTGGCGGTGGGAGGAAACCGGAGCACCCGGTGAAAAACCCACGCAGTCACAGGGAGAACTTGCAAACTCCACACAGGCAGTACCCAGAATTGAACCCGGGTCCCTGGAGCTGTGAGGCTGCGGTGCTAACCACTGCACCGCCCTCTATATTAGGCAAATTTCATTCTATGTGCACATGAAGTGTAGGCACAGCTGTGCAGTTAGATTTTGGCTTTTGCAACAGTTCTCAACTAAAAATATCTGATTTACAATAAGGACAGCCCTTCAGAAAAAAGTCTCCACTGGTTGCTACCCGAAGTCTTTTAATTCAACATGTGCTTGCTAAATGAGAAATTACTAAACGCTTCATGTCAGATGTCAAGTGGTATTTTTGCCATTTAAGTAGCTGTTGGAATTACAGTGTATAAATAGAATTAAGTAGCTGTTGGAATTACAGTGTATAAATAGAATCACACTCACCCGTACTGACAAACAGTTTTTAATTTAACTACCAGTTGATCTCCCCGAGCAATGTACGTGGGGAGACAATACTAAGTGCAGTCTTCAGGTGATACAAGGTTAAAATTGGACCACGACGCACAGACATAATTCAGTCCCCTTTTTAAGGCATACTTTCTTTCCTTATTTTATGTAATGATTTGATTTCACGTTATTTTATATAGCCCTTTCCTATCCTGAGTGGTGTGAAACAGGGCTGTGTTCTCGCACCCACACTTTTTGGGATTTTTCTTCTCCCTGCTGCTTTCACATGCGTTCAAATCCTCTGAAGAAGGAATTTTCCTCCACACAAGATCAGGGGGCAGGTTGTTCAACCTTGCCCGTCTAAGAGCGAAGTCCAAAGTACGGAAAGTCCTCATCAGAGAACTCCTCTTTGCTGACGATGCTGCTTTAACATCTCACACTGAAGAATGCCTGCAGAGTCTCATCGACAGGTTTGCGTCTGCCTGCAATGAATTTGGCCTAACCATCAGCCTCAAGAAAACGAACATCATGGGGCAGGATGTCAGAAATGCTCCATCCATCAATATTGGCGACCACGCTCTGGAAGTGGTTCAAGAGTTCACCTACCTAGGCTCAACTATCACCAGTAACCTGTCTCTAGATGCAGAAATCAACAAGCGCATGGGTAAGGCTTCCACTGCTATGTTCAGACTGGCCAAGAGAGTGTGGGAAAATGGCGCACTGACACGGAACACAAAAGTCCGAGTGTATCAGGCCTGTGTCCTCAGTACCTTGCTCTACGGCAGCGAGGCCTGGACAACGTATGCCAGCCAAGAGCGACGTCTCAATTCATTCCATCTTCGCTGCCTTCGGAGAATACTTGGCATCAGGTGGCAGGACTATATCTCCAACACAGAAGTCCTTGAAGCGGCCAACATCCCCAGCTTATACACACTACTGAGTCAGCGGCGCTTGAGATGGCTTGGCCATGTGAGCCGCATGGAAGATGGCAGGATCCCCAAAGACACATTGTACAGCGAGCTCGCCACTGGTATCAGACCCACCGGCCGTCCATGTCTCCGTTATAAAGACGTCTGCAAACGCGACATGAAATCGTGTGACATTGATCACAAGTCGTGGGAGTCAGTTGCCAGCATTCGCCAGAGCTGGCGGGCAGCCATACAGACAGGGCTAAATTGTGGCGAGTCGAAGAGACTTAGTAGTTGGCAGGAAAAAAGACAGAGGCGCAAGGGGAGAGCCAACTGTGCAACAGCCCCAACAAACAAATTTCTCTGCAGCACCTGTGGAAGAGCCTGTTACTCCAGAATTGGCCTTTATAGCCACTCCAGGCGCTGCTTCACAAACCACTGACCACCTCCAGGCGCGTATCCATTGTCTCTCGAGATAAGGAGGCCCAAAAGAAAAAGAAAAGAAAAGATTTTATATATGTAATTAAATAGCTAAACCTATGACAATTTGAGAAACAGAGAAAGTTGGTTTGAGCATTGCAGTTTGGCTGCAGGACAGACAAAGGAACTGGGAGCCACGAAACTAAAGCACTGCTGCAGCACTAATGCCAGCAGGGGGTTAAATTACAGCATGACATGTTTACACAGACTGTTTCCATTGTAAATGTGGATATAAAATTTAGAATGAGAAAAGTTGACACAAAGGGTGTTAATTGACTATCAATTGGGTGTTAATTGTATTCAGGTGGTCGGTATTAACTGGAGACTTACCTGTGCTCATATATATATATGAGCAGGCTGAAAAAGAGGCATTGATGGTTGGAGGTACATGATAATGCAATGTGTGTCTCTATAAATAAAAGTTTGTACGTATATAGAGACTCGGCTCCATCTATCTTTTAGTGCTTGGCTACCCGAGTCCGAACAAAGGGGGGAATTTTAATTCCAAAATATGGGTTCTGATGAAAGGTCACTGACGTGAAATAACTTTGCTTCTCTCTCCGCAGATGCTGCCAAACCTGCTGTGCATTTCTAGCACTATTTTGGTTTTATTTCAAATTTCCAGCATCTGCAGTATTTTGCTTTTATTATATGGGTGAGTTTGAGTCAGTTGGTGGGATGGCGGGGGAGGTGGTGAGGTTTAGTGTTAAAACTCTGAATCCGGACCCCAATCCATCCACTTCTGGGTATAATGGAAGTGGGATGGGGCAACCAACCCACTCCAAGGAGGCAGGTTGGCAATTGAAATATTATAATAAGGCTACTTCGTATTTACTATTTGAAATTTAAATCTGGCCACTTGGGTTTCCCGGGTCTCAGGAAACTTGTCAGCTAAGTTGAGGCGAGGGAATGCAGGATCAGGAGGTAAGTACCTTTCCACTTCATTGCTGGATCCAGGATACCTGGCTGACCAAACCCCCAATCACTGGACACACGGACGTCCCCCACGAGGGCTCTGATCTCCCCTTGATTTCCCCCCCCCACCCACCCCCACGATGGCTTTCATCTCTCTACGACCTGCCCCCACAAAGTCTTCCATCTGCCCTTGGACCCCCCCCACCAGGGTTCCAATTAACACCCCCTACCCCCATGGCCTCCAATTTCTCACACCAGAGCTCCGAGCCACCCCCTCAAATTAATTCCCCCAAGCCTCCAACACTCCTGGGTTTGGATCCACACCAGCACCCATCCCCCTTTGCCACCGGGTTAAGGCATGGAACAAGGCGTGTGTGGGGGGGGGGGTAAGAAGGCGTGGGGGGGGGGGAAGAAGGCGTGGGGGGGGGTGAAGAAGGCGTGGGGGGGGGGGAAAGAAGGCGTGGGGGGGGGGGAAAGAAGGCGTGGGGGGGGGGGGAAAGAAGGCGTGGGGGGGGGGGAAAGAAGGCGTGGGGGGGGGGGAAAGAAGGCGTGGGGGGGGGGGAAAGAAGGCGTGGGGGGGGGAAAGAAGGCGTGGGGGGGGAAAGAAGGCGTGGGGGGGGAAAGAAGGCGTGGGGGGGGAAAGAAGGCGTGGGGGGGGAAAGAAGGCGTGGGGGGGGAAAGAAGGCGTGGGGGGGGAAAGAAGGCGTGGGGGGGGAAAGAAGGCGTGGGGGGGGAAAGAAGGCGTGGGGGGGGAAAGAAGGCGTGGGGGGGGAAAGAAGGCGTGGGGGGGGAAAGAAGGCGTGGGGGGGGAAAGAAGGCGTGGGGGGGGAAAGAAGGCGTGGGGGGGGAAAGAAGGCGTGGGGGGGGAAAGAAGGCGTGGGGGGGGAAAGAAGGCGTGGGGGGGGAAAGAAGGCGTGGGGGGGGAAAGAAGGCGTGGGGGGGAAAGAAGGCGTGGGGGGGAAAGAAGGCGTGGGGGGGAAAGAAGGCGTGGGGGGGGAAAGAAGGCGTGGGGGGGGAAAGAAGGCGTGGGGGGGGAAAGAAGGCGTGGGGGGGGAATGAAGGCGTGGGGGGGGAAAGAAGGCGTGGGGGGGGAAAGAAGGCGTGGGGGGGGAAAGAAGGCGTGGGGGGGGAAAGAAGGCGTGGGGGGGGAAAGAAGGCGTGGGGGGGGAAAGAAGGCGTGGGGGGGGAAAGAAGGCGTGGGGGGGGAAAGAAGGCGTGGGGGGGGAAAGAAGGCGTGGGGGGGGAAAGAAGGCGTGGGGGGGGAAAGAAGGCGTGGGGGGGGAAAGAAGGCGTGGGGGGGGAAAGAAGGCGTGGGGGGGGAAAGAAGGCGTGGGGGGGGAAAGAAGGCGTGGGGGGGGAAAGAAGGCGTGGGGGGGGAAAGAAGGCGTGGGGGGGGAAAGAAGGCGTGGGGGGGGAAAGAAGGCGTGGGGGGGGAAAGAAGGCGTGGGGGGGGAAAGAAGGCGTGGGGGGGGAAAGAAGGCGTGGGGGGGGAAAGAAGGCGTGGGGGGGGAAAGAAGGCGTGGGGGGGGAAAGAAGGCGTGGGGGGGGAAAGAAGGCGTGGGGGGGGAAAGAAGGCGTGGGGGGGGAAAGAAGGCGTGGGGGGGGAAAGAAGGCGTGGGGGGGGAAAGAAGGCGTGGGGGGGGAAAGAAGGCGTGGGGGGGGAAAGAAGGCGTGGGGGGGGAAAGAAGGCGTGGGGGGGGAAAGAAGGCGTGGGGGGGGAAAGAAGGCGTGGGGGGGGAAAGAAGGCGTGGGGGGGGAAAGAAGGCGTGGGGGGGGAAAGAAGGCGTGGGGGGGGAAAGAAGGCGTGGGGGGGGAAAGAAGGCGTGGGGGGGGAAAGAAGGCGTGGGGGGGGAAAGAAGGCGTGGGGGGGGAAAGAAGGCGTTGGGGGGGGAAAGAAGGCGTTGGGGGGGGAAAGAAGGCGTTGGGGGGGGAAAGAAGGCGTGGGGGGGGAAAGGCGGCGTGGGGGGGGAAAGGCGGCGTGGGGGGGGAAAGAAGGCGTGGGGGGGGAAAGGCGGCGTGGGGGGGGAAAGAAGGCGTGGGGGGGGAAAGAAGGCGTGGGGGGGGAAAGAAGGCGTGGGGGGGGAAAGAAGGCGTGGGGGGGGAAAGAAGGCGTGGGGGGGGAAAGAAGGCGTGGGGGGGGAAAGAAGGCGTGGGGGGGGAAAGAAGGCGTGGGGGGGGAAAGAAGGCGTGGGGGGGGAAAGAAGGCGTGGGGGGGGAAAGAAGGCGTGGGGGGGGAAAGAAGGCGTGGGGGGGGAAAGAAGGCGTGGGGGGGGAAAGAAGGCGTGGGGGGGGAAAGAAGGCGTGGGGGGGGAAAGAAGGCGTGGGGGGGGAAAGAAGGCGTGGGGGGGGAAAGAAGGCGTGGGGGGGGAAAGAAGGCGTGGGGGGGGAAAGAAGGCGTGGGGGGGGAAAGAAGGCGTGGGGGGGGAAAGAAGGCGTGGGGGGGGAAAGAAGGCGTGGGGGGGGAAAGAAGGCGTGGGGGGGGAAAGAAGGCGTGGGGGGGGAAAGAAGGCGTGGGGGGGGAAAGAAGGCGTGGGGGGGGAAAGAAGGCGTGGGGGGGGAAAGAAGGCGTGGGGGGGGAAAGAAGGCGTGGGGGGGGAAAGAAGGCGTGGGGGGGGAAAGAAGGCGTGGGGGGGGAAAGAAGGCGTGGGGGGGGAAAGAAGGCGTGGGGGGGGAAAGAAGGCGTGGGGGGGGAAAGAAGGCGTGGGGGGGGAAAGAAGGCGTGGGGGGGGAAAGAAGGCGTGGGGGGGGAAAGAAGGCGTGGGGGGGGAAAGAAGGCGTGGGGGGGGAAAGAAGGCGTGGGGGGGGAAAGAAGGCGTGGGGGGGGAAAGAAGGCGTGGGGGGGGAAAGAAGGCGTGGGGGGGGAAAGAAGGCGTGGGGGGGGAAAGAAGGCGTGGGGGGGGAAAGAAGGCGTGGGGGGGGAAAGAAGGCGTGGGGGGGGAAAGAAGGCGTGGGGGGGGAAAGAAGGCGTGGGGGGGGAAAGAAGGCGTGGGGGGGGAAAGAAGGCGTGGGGGGGGAAAGAAGGCGTGGGGGGGGAAAGAAGGCGTGGGGGGGGAAAGAAGGCGTGGGGGGGGAAAGAAGGCGTGGGGGGGGAAAGAAGGCGTGGGGGGGGAAAGAAGGCGTGGGGGGGAAAGAAGGCGTGGGGGGGAAAGAAGGCGTGGGGGGGAAAGAAGGCGTGGGGGGGAAAGAAGGCGTGGGGGGGAAAGAAGGCGTGGGGGGGAAAGAAGGCGTGGGGGGGGAAAGAAGGCGTGGGGGGGGAAAGAAGGCGTGGGGGGGGAAAGAAGGCGTGGGGGGGGAAAGAAGGCGTGGGGGGGGAAAGAAGGCGTGGGGGGGGAAAGAAGGCGTGGGGGGGGAAAGAAGGCGTGGGGGGGGAAAGAAGGCGTGGGGGGGGAAAGAAGGCGTGGGGGGGGAAAGAAGGCGTGGGGGGGGAAAGAAGGCGTGGGGGGGGAAAGAAGGCGTGGGGGGGGAAAGAAGGCGTGGGGGGGGAAAGAAGGCGTGGGGGGGGAAAGAAGGCGTGGGGGGGGAAAGAAGGCGTGGGGGGGGAAAGAAGGCGTGGGGGGGGAAAGAAGGCGTGGGGGGGGAAAGAAGGCGTGGGGGGGGAAAGAAGGCGTGGGGGGGGAAAGAAGGCGTGGGGGGGGAAAGAAGGCGTGGGGGGGGAAAGAAGGCGTGGGGGGGGAAAGAAGGCGTGGGGGGGGAAAGAAGGCGTGGGGGGGGAAAGAAGGCGTGGGGGGGGAAAGAAGGCGTGGGGGGGGAAAGAAGGCGTGGGGGGGGAAAGAAGGCGTGGGGGGGGAAAGAAGGCGTGGGGGGGGAAAGAAGGCGTGGGGGGGGAAAGAAGGCGTGGGGGGGGAAAGAAGGCGTGGGGGGGGAAAGAAGGCGTGGGGGGGGAAAGAAGGCGTGGGGGGGGAAAGAAGGCGTGGGGGGGGAAAGAAGGCGTGGGGGGGGAAAGAAGGCGTGGGGGGGGAAAGAAGGCGTGGGGGGGGAAAGAAGGCGTGGGGGGGGAAAGAAGGCGTGGGGGGGGAAAGAAGGCGTGGGGGGGGAAAGAAGGCGTGGGGGGGGAAAGAAGGCGTGGGGGGGGAAAGAAGGCGTGGGGGGGGAAAGAAGGCGTGGGGGGGGAAAGAAGGCGTGGGGGGGGAAAGAAGGCGTGGGGGGGGAAAGAAGGCGTGGGGGGGGAAAGAAGGCGTGGGGGGGGAAAGAAGGCGTGGGGGGGGAAAGAAGGCGTGGGGGGGGAAAGAAGGCGTGGGGGGGGAAAGAAGGCGTGGGGGGGGAAAGAAGGCGTGGGGGGGGAAAGAAGGCGTGGGGGGGGAAAGAAGGCGTGGGGGGGGAAAGAAGGCGTGGGGGGGGAAAGAAGGCGTGGGGGGGGAAAGAAGGCGTGGGGGGGGAAAGAAGGCGTGGGGGGGGAAAGAAGGCGTGGGGGGGGAAAGAAGGCGTGGGGGGGGAAAGAAGGCGTGGGGGGGGAAAGAAGGCGTGGGGGGGGAAAGAAGGCGTGGGGGGGGAAAGAAGGCGTGGGGGGGGAAAGAAGGCGTGGGGGGGGAAAGAAGGCGTGGGGGGGGAAAGAAGGCGTGGGGGGGGAAAGAAGGCGTGGGGGGGGAAAGAAGGCGTGGGGGGGGAAAGAAGGCGTGGGGGGGGAAAGAAGGCGTGGGGGGGGAAAGAAGGCGTGGGGGGGGAAAGAAGGCGTGGGGGGGGAAAGAAGGCGTGGGGGGGGAAAGAAGGCGTGGGGGGGGGAAAGAAGAGAGGAGGTGTCGGGGTGGGGTGGGGGGCACGAGGAGGTGGTGGGGGAGCTTTGACCTCCCGGTTTTCTGCACTCTGCCACACCCCACCTCAACTCCCAGTGGGTAAAGAAAGTTAAAATCCCCCAAAAGTGTCACTAAAGTAGGACAGCAGTACATACAGCTCTGAATACTAGGTTATGCAAATATGCGGGCAGTGGCGGGGGTCGGGGCGTCATGAAATTCCTCAGAGCTTCTCCTACGTCACCATTATAACTTAAAAGTGGTGTTTCACAAGGATTGGTGATGGGTTGGATCTAAATATTGTTCACCATTTACATAAATGATTTGGAATCAGAAATCAAAAGTACAATTTCAAAATTTTTGGATGACATCAATTTGGGGAGTGTTGTTAATACAGAGGAGGACTGATAAAATACAGCAAGGATTTAATAAACCAGCAGAATGGGCCTGCAAATGGCAAATAAACTTCAATATAGTTAAGTGTGAGGTGGTATATTTTGGTCGGAAGAATAAAGAGGCCACATACTTCTTGAAAAATAAATGAGGTAGACGAACGCAAAGATCTGGAGATAGAGATGTATAAAGCAGAGAAGTTATGTTAAAAGCGTATAGAATCTTGGCTGGCCCACACTTGGCGTACTGTCAACAGTTCTGGTCTCCATTTCATAAAAAGGATACAGAAGTGCTGCAGAAAGTTGAAATAAGATTTAAAAGAATGATAGGTATAAATTCATTAGTTCTGCTATCAGGAAAGGTTCTACAGGCTGGGGCTCTTTTCCTTAGAAAACAGAAGACTGAGGGGTGACTTGATAGATGTCTAAGATTATGAAAGGACTTGATAGGATAGATGTAGAGAAGATGTTTCTACTTGCAGCGAGATCAGAACTCGGGGCTATAAATTTAAAGTAGTCACTAATACATCCAATAGTGAGTTCAGAAGAAATTTCTTTACCCAGACAGTGATTAGAATGTGGAACTCACTTCAAGGAGCAGTTGAAACGAATAGAATAGATGTGTTTGAGGGGAACCCAGACAAACACATGAGGGAGAAAGAAATAGAAGAATACTTTGATGGGGTTGGATAAAGAAGGGTGGGAGGAGGCTTGAGTGGAGCACGAACACCAGTTGGGTCAGATGGCCTGTTTCTGTGCTGTAATACCTTGCTCATGTGAGCCGCATGGAAGATGGCAGGATCCCCAAGGACACATTGTACGCCACTTGTATCAGACCCACCGGCCGTCCATGTCTCCGCTTTAAAGACGTCTGCAAACGCGACATGAAGTCCTGGGACATTGATCACAAGTCGTGGGAGTCAGTTGCCAGCGTTCGCCAGAGCTGGCGGGCAGCCATAAAGGCGGGGCTAAAGTGTGGCGAGTCAAAGACACTTAGCAGTTGGTAGGAAAAAAAGACAGAAGCGCAAGGGGAGAGCCAACTGCGAAACAGCCCTGACAACCAATTTTATCTGCAGCACCTGTGGAAGAGCCTGTCACTCTAGAATTGGCCTTTATAGCCACTCCAGGCGCTGCTCCACAAACCACTGACCACCTCCATCTCCCGAGACAAGGAGGCCAAAGAAGAAGAAGAATACCTGGTAATATTTTGTAACAAATAGGTGGCCTTATTCAGCTTGCAGAAGTGTAAACTGTCAACATGTAATCATCATTGGAGCTATATAACTCAATCACCAGCTAAACATAAGAGAATGTTTTTAAACTTACCTAAGCCCACACCTTCCGAAGAATAAAAGGGGGCATTTAAACTGGTAGTGAGATTTGGGTGAGTATGCGGGCATGGGTGATTTTAACTGCCAAGCCTCATCTGCAGTTCCGAAGAAGGGTCACTGACCCGAAACGTTAGCTCTGCTCCTCTTTCCACAGATGCTGCCAGACCTGCTGAGTGAATCCAGCATTTCTTGTTTTTGTTTCAGATTTCCAGCATCCGCAGTATTTTGCTTTTATTATACTCATCTGCATACCCCAGGTCAGCTGTTCGCTCAGCCTAAACGGGCAGAGTGTAACAGCTGGCCAACAGGCAGGAGCGGACGTTCGACCAGCACAAAAGGAAGCCTTGCTGGCAAAAAATTTAATTGTGGGGAGGGTTGTATCGGGGGACTCCTGTTCTTCCTGACCTTACAAGGAAAGTTTAAAAAAAAAGATTACCTTAAACTGTCTCTTCTGGTCCGTGATCCTCCTCCTGCTGTCTTCACCTGGCAAGGCGGCTGCAACTGCTTTCCCACACAGGCCAGATTTAAAATTGCAGTCAGGGCCAATAACGTCATTGGACTACGAGCTGCATATTTTAAGAACCACCCCGTCAGTTTCAGATGGGTGTTGTTGCCACATGCTCAGAAAAGCAGGTTTAAACAGAAGATCGTGGTGGGCAAGTTACCCTGACAATTTCTACTACCGACCCATCCAGTTTCAAACTCTCAACCTTCTGGTCAGGAATGAACATTTAATCCTAAAGCCCATTTATGGTTAGATATCAAACAAGCATTTGATCCTTCCCACAGGCAAAGTTATGTAACCATTAGGACTTTGCCTTCGTTATAACTGCAACGCAAGGAGAAATTTCTAGCTGCTAAACTTTAACTTATGTCCATATTCAAAATTAAAGTTACAGCAAAACTTGGTAATGTGATGTAGTAATGTCCTGATATGCTGAACCAGGCAGTTGAATATTGAAAATATGGAACAATCAATCAATCAGTTTCTGATTGCAGTTGGACCCATCTAAGCAGGTACCAAGCAAAGGTGAGACATTTCTCATCAGTGAGATTCATAAAATCAGACAGCAAGTTAACCTTCCTGCTAGCCTTATTTTTGACTTCCAGTAGTCAGTTCAGAGAATGGTGGAACACTCAAGACCAGGTTATATGTTTCCCTTCTGTGTTTGGAATGGAGAGAAATAAAACTTTGTGAATGGAAGGAGTAGGGATAAAAATGCAAAAGCATACAACTAACATAAATTGAAAAGTGGTGTGATAATATTGCCTTTTTTCATATTGAATATCAACATTATTGAGCAGATGCGAGATCAAAGAACAATATTCTACAAAATTACTATGTCACTTCTAAAATATTGGTTCTCACCTCCTCATTGGATTCAGCGCTCTCTGCCTCTTTGCTTGGTAGTGTCTTCTTTTTCTTTGTCAAACGATTAAAAAAGGCTAATGTAATACAGCTAATGAGAAATATTCCCAAATCTGGTGCAACAAGTCGAATGCAATTTGGAATATCATTCAGATCAAGTCTAGAACAGAAAGAGAAAATAATACATAATGACCAATCATGTACATTATTTTAGCAATCATTTAAGTAGTAATTCGGCAGAGAAAACTGACTGGCATGGCAGATTAGAACACTGTCTGTTCACAAGTTACTTGGATTCAACCATGATGGCAGAATCAAACTATCTTCCTTGGTCACAAGAGCTTTAGGCGAAAGGAGTTTGAGGAATCACACTGCAGTTCATAGTGGATATGGAATCACAAATTTGAACCAGCCACCAGTCTCATTTCGGGGATAAAGGGGAGGTGTGAAAAATGGAAAAATTGACACGGATGCCCAACACTGAACAGCTTCTGTAACATTTCTTGAGTTTTGATTAGCATCTTGATTGTTAGCTGATTTCAGAAGGGAGAAGGGCACTTGAAATTTGGCCGAAAATTCATTCAGCGCAATTATTCTGGGATATGCTGTGGTCCAGGGTCTATTCAGAAGAAAGGTGACAAACAGTATAATGTTTTGTCGTATATCTAACAGTCCTTTCAGCCAAAAGAGGTTGTGGATTATGTATGCAGTAACATTCCTCGAGGCGGCCAACATCCCCAGCTTATACACACTACTGAGTCAGCGGCGCTTGAGATGGCTTGGCCAGTGCAAACGCGACATGAAATCCTGTGACATTGATCACAAGTCATGGGAGTCAGTTGCCAGCGTTCGCCAGAGCTGGCGGGCAGCCGTAAAGACGGGGCTAAAGTGTGGCGAGTCGAAGAGACTTAGTAGTTGGCAGGAAAAAAGACAGAGGCGCAAGGGGAGAGCCAACTGTGCAACAGCCCCGACAAACAAATTTCTCTGCAGCACCTGTGGAAGAGCCTGTCACTCTAGAATTGACCTTTATAGCCACTCCAGGCGCTGCTTCACAAACCACTGACCACCTCCAGGCGCGTATCCATTGTCTCTCGAGATAAGGAGGCCCAAAAGAACATTCAACTGTAGTTTTGTAAAGCAAAAAAGTGATTTGAATGGAATATTAAGCTGCCCGGAATACACTACCAAATAAAAAGTATGCCAAATGAAAATGTAAATGTTAGACATAGTAAGAAATGGATACATTTACTTCAGCATAAAATCTGCAGGGAATGCTGAAAACTAGTCAGTGCCAGTGTGAACTTTTGCAAATTATGAAGTCATTCCAAATATCAAAACTCATTGGGTAAGTTTTGAAGAAATGAGTGAGTCCATGATTCCTCTAAGATTCTGAAAAATTAAACAGAATTATATCAATAGCCACTCATTAAAGGTATCCAATTTTACATGAAGTCTGTTGACATTGTCTGTTGTAAATTGATCATGAAAATATTGCTTTGTTATAGGGCAACAAAATTCTTTTGACACTGCCACTGCATTTTATCTTTTACTTGTCAAACAAAAATTCCTTTGGAGAGCTCTTTTGTAGCCTTGCCTGGTTCAACAAAAATTTACTTTCCCCATTTGTGTGCATGAATTCACTGTTTAAAACCAAAAATTGTAAAATGTCATTTAGCACAATAATACAGTTGAAACAAAGCCCTCACAAAATGTTTGAGCAAACTTTTCTGCCACAGATCTATAGTTTTAACTGTCCTTACAGAACACATTTTGGGTGTATTAATTGCAGTTTTAACAGTGTGTTTCTGAAGTGATGCTGCAGAACTCTAGATATGGAAAATTTATACTAGTCAGCTGGAAATTAGCCATAAATTAGTCATGAGTAATGGCAATGCAATATGTGTAGCACTGACTGAACTGCTCAACTTCTACCCTGGTCAGTTTTCTCCCCCTTGGGCCTGCATATCATGTTAGCCCTCAGTATTACACTGTATCTGGCCTAACAAATGAAATAAATGGTAGAAATTTTGATTTGTTTTACCTTGAGAACAATGTGTACATACAAATCTATAAATTACTGCTACCAACTTTAGTAAATAAACATTTACGTGTTTCTATAGCATTCCTTAATGCAGGCATTTGCCTGTTTATTTAAAGAATAGCAGATACAGGAATGGCAGATAGGTGTGGTAAACCTATTGTCAACAGTAATTTCTAAGATGTACTAAAATTAACATTCAAAGTTACCACAATATTTACCATCATGCAGCATTAGAAACAATCATTTAGAAGATACAGGACAGTGAGGAGCAATGTATACAAATGATGTTGGACCACATAACTGATGACTACCATGCATGAGAGTGTTATGAGGCCCAGGGTTACGAGCAACATTGAAAGCATATTGTGGGTGCTTTCTTAGGTTCAATGCAGGGCACATACAAGTGACGAGAAATAAAGACTGCTCACATCTAACAGACTACACTTATGGACCAAATCTCCCAACATATTTGCAACAAGGATGAAATTAGGAACGATCAAGGTATAAAAGATTTTTGGCCAATATATCAAGGCCATTAAAATGTGTTGTAAATTTAGTAAATTGAATCCTCTAGCCCACTACTTAATTTGAGGTGCTGATCTAGATAATAGACAAATAATTTCATAAACACATATCAAGTATTCTCACACTAATATTCATGCAGTATAATTTGAAGGCCTCAGTTTCTAAATTGAAGTGAGACGGATGATCCGTGGAGACAGAGCAAACCCCAATACACACTATTTTTAAATTGAGTGTTGGTTGAGTAGTCAGCGCACTCAACATGATTCAACACTAAGACGGACATTTTTACTGTATGAATCTATATATTGTTCTCTCAATCTTGAAACTGTCAGTGCCATTTTTTTTCTATATTTAAACATAAAGCTTTTCATCTCTGTGAATGAATCCTTTCAAATAAACAGACATATTTGGTCAAGCAGCACTGATGAAGCAGTCAACCACAAATCCCCACTAAAACAAGCTGGATAACTGTTCAGAATCTGTGTCTGAAGCATCAAGTTTACTGGGAAACAGCAAGCAGCTGCATCTTGTTACTAAAACTGCAGTTTGGCATAATCATGGAGGAGGAGGAGACAGCAGTGATGATTGAACATAATATGCTGCTGCCTACACAATGTGGAAATATTAATGTATTTCCAGACAATTAAACAAAGCACAACAGCCTTGTAAAAGGTGGATATAATTCCAATAAAATTTTAGGCCAATTCTGTGCACTGCCCAGTTCTGGATATAATTCCAATAAAATTTTAGGCCAATTCTGTGCACTGCCCAGTTCTGGATATAATTCCAATAAAATATAAAGCTAGTGGTTTTATCTTTTACTTATCCCAGATTTTCCAATGAAGCATTTAAAAATATGAACAGACTACAAAGCTAGAACTCTTTTCTGGACTAGCATTAGTATGACAATCAAACTGATCATCTTCTGTTTATCCACATTCTGTTAAAACAAGGGCCTTTTGTACGAGCTAGATTTGAACTGTACTATGTTTCTTCATGCATTGACGTACTGTGCACAAATGTACAATGAACAACAACTTGCATTTAAATAGCACCTTTAACATTGTATAATGTTCCAAGACATTTCACAGAAACATTATCAATCAAAAATTTGAATAGACAACAATAAGCTTGGTAAAAGAGGTAGGTTTTAGCGAGAGGCTTAAAGGAGGAGAGAGAGGTAGAGAGTCAGTGAGTTTAGAGTGGGAATTTTAGAGCTTAGGGCCTCAGTAGCTGAAGGCACAGCTGCCAATGGTGGAGCGATGAAAAGCAGGGATATGGAAGAGATCAGAATAGGAGGAGTGCAGAGATGTAGGAGGATCATAAGGCTTGTGGAGGTTATAGAGATAGGAAGGGGCAAGGCCATGGAGGGATTTGAAAACAAAGATGAAAGTATTACAATTGACCATTGCCAGACCGGGAGCCAATGAATTTTGGTGAGCAGGGGTGATGGGTGAATGGAACGTGGTGCGAGTTAGGTTATGTCGAGCAGAGTTTTGGATGAGCTGAAGTTTACAGACCCAAACATAATACCTATGGCTTTAATCCTTTAGGCCCCTGCTATAAAAGTATATTAAACTAATATCAACTTTCCTGCTATTCATAATAAAAAGATAGCTCTAAGAAAATGTATAACATTAAAATATCCAGTAATAGTCCAAATACGTAATTTTTACATGTTTTTTAAAAAATGCTTTCTCAATACACCTATTAACTTCTTTGTGAATGATTGAATATTTGTTGAATTACATTTAATAGATGTATGGCTATAAATATATATATAGGGCTATACAGCAACAAATAAAAAAAGATATATATATAAGCTTGTATATACTTTGAGTTTCATTTGTAACAATATCTAAATTTAAAAGTTTAAAATTATAAATTTAAACAAAATTATACTCTTGTTATTTCTTATGCAAGTAGTTGTACCTGGTAACTCCAATGTGCCTGGACAGGGTTTCCCATGTGCTGCCTGCAACAGAAGAGAGAAGGCTGTTACAAACAGTAGCCCAGTGTGTCCATATTTTTATACAATACCTACATAAAACAATAAACTATTATTTAATTTCTTCATTGACGTTTGTGCCTTTTCGGACACTTCTAAAAGACTGGTGTTCATTTGCTTAGTGACAAGTCTATGTTTTCTGCTTTAAATTTGCATTGTTGTCATTATTCGCATTAGCTCACTTCTCCAACATTAAAATAAGGTTCACACAATTAATAAGGACAAAAGCTCTGGTTATTTAATAGGTTGCATTTTATTCTTTGTACATGATAATTTCAGTTGTTAGGCAGCCCTACGTTACCTGTAAATTAGCTCAGGTTGCTGTTAGCCTATAAATGCATACCTGGGAAACTTTTACAGCCACACACACCATATACTAAACATAGCTATGAGTGGAATGTGAAATCCTGGTTAAAAAAATTTCAAGTTAAGAGTCCTCTAAACATAGTCATTATATTAATTGAGAGTATTTATGGCAATGCACATTTTACGCTTACTCTGCTTAGCTAAATATTTGTAAATGGTTGCTGTAATAATCTTCTTTGGCCTCCTTATCTCGAGAGACAATGGATAAGCGCCTGGAGGTGGTCAGTGGTTTGTGAAGCAGCGCCTGGAGTGGCTATAAAGGCCAATTCTAGAGTGACAGGCTCTTCCACAGGTGCTGCAGAGAAATTTGTTTGTCGGTGCTGTTACACAGTTGGCTCTCCCCTTGCGCCTCTGTCTTTTTTCCTGCCAACTACTAAGTCTCTTCGACTCGCCACACTTTAGCCCCGTCTTTACGGCTGCCCGCCAGCTCTGGCGAACGCTGGCAACTGACTCCCATGACTTGTGATCAATGTCACAGGATTTCATGTCGCGTTTGCAGAAGTCTTTAAAGCGGAGACATGGACGGCCGGTGGGTCTGATACCAGTGGCGAGCTCGCTGTACAATGTGTCTTTGGGGATCCTGCCATCTTCCATGCGGCTCACATGGCCAAGCCATCTCGAGCGCCACTGACTCAGTAGTGTGTATAAGCTGGGGATGTTGGCCGCCTCGAGGACTTCTGTGTTGGAGATATAGTCCTGCCACCTGATGCCAAGTATTCTCCGAAGGCAGCGAAGATGGAATGAATTGAGACGTCGCTCTTGGCTGGCATACGTTGTCCAGGCCTCGCTGCCATAAAGCAAGGTACTGAAGACACAGGCCTGATACACTCGGACTTTTGTGTTCAGTGTCAGTGCGCCATTTTCCCACACTCTCTTGGCCAGTCTGGACATAGCAGTGGAAGCCTTTCCCATGCGCTTGTTGATTTCTGCATCGAGAGACAGGTTACTGGTGATAGTTGAGCCTAGGTAGGTGAACTCTTGAACCACTTCCAGAGCGTGGTCGCCGATATTGATGGATGGAGCATTTCTGACGTCCTGCCCCATGATGTTCGTTTTCTTGAGGCTGACGGTTAAGCCAAATTCATTGCAGGCAGCCGCAAACCTGTCGATGAGACTCTGCAGGCACTCTTCAGTGTGAGATGTTAAAGCAGCATCGTCAGCAAAGAGGAGTTCCCTGATGAGGACTTTCCGTACTTTGGACTTCGCTCTTAGACGGGCAAGGTTGAACAACCTGCCCCCTGATCTTGTGTGGAGGAAAATTCCTTCTTCTAATTTACAATTAACAAACATATTAGCTATTTTCAGATAACCAAGGGATATAATAGCTGAACAAAGGAATTAATTGCCCACTCATTTGGACTATTCTGTGGGGGAGGGGAGGGGAAGCAGAATGTGCAATTCCTATTCATCACTAATTCAAATGGTGCTTTCAAGCTTGACTCAGCTTTAGCTGCTTTTATACTGTACTTCAAATTTAGGTACCAGAAGTCAGTGTTTATTTGGTTAATTCTGTTTTCTATAGCCCAGTGACAAAATGGTGACCATTCCCCCGCTCACTGTCTCGCCTTATTCATGCAGAGAAGTCACTTGGATAAAATATCAGTTTAGTGTCATAGAGAGATACAGCACTGAAACAGGCCCTTCGGCCCACCGAGTCTGTGCCGACCATCAACCACCCATTTATACTAATCCTACATTAATCCCATATTCCCTACCACATTCCCACAATTCGCCTACCACCTACCTACAGTAGAGGCAATTTACAATAGCCAATTCACCTGTCAATCTGCAAGTCTTTGGATGTGGGAGGAAATCGGAGCACCCAGCAGACACAGGGAGAACTTGCAAACTCTGCACAAGCAGCACCCAGAACTGAACCTGGGTCGCTGGAGCTGTGAGGCTGCGGTGCTAACCACTGTGCTACTGTGCCATTGCCCATCAAATCCTATCCCAGCAATAAGTCAGGAACTTCACGATAGAAGAGAAAATAAGATCAAGCAGAATCACTCCAATAATTAGATTCGATCAGCTGGATAAAGCAAGCACAGACTGAATGTTTCAATTCCATATCAAACCTAAAGCATGATGGCAGATGTGCACCTTGGGGGTTTGTATTTATGCAAAATGACATTTCAAGTTTTGGAGGAAACCAGAGTGTTAGGTAACTACATTGTGTACAAATAAGGCAACATTGCTTAATGTTGCTTCATTTATGTGGCACTGCTTCCCCTAATATAAGTGTTGAAGGCATCAAGTTTTTGCCAAACAGTTACATATGCCCAGATGGCCACTATTTATGTATGAGCCTAATGATGACTTCACAACCTACGCATTTGATACACATATAAGTCTATCTCCAACAGAAGTCACTGGACTGCGATCAAGAACAAGAACCATGAACACTCTTCCCCATTTCAAATGCAGAGGTGTCCAGTTCGATTATAGTGGCCTGATTACCATCCCAGCTCAGATGAACTGACTCTAGCACATACCAAGATGATAACAGGTGACACAATTTGAAGCACAATATAGAAAAAGGTAAAATTCAAAAGGCAAGAAATGCCTCAGGGTGGCAGTTATAAATAGCTCCTAATTGGCTACATCAAAATCAGACTGGAAAAAATGTTGTCTGACTCAAACAAAAGACATGTGCAAAACACGACTTTTAGTACTGATCCACAAAGAGATTTCCAAAAAGTAATAAGTCGTAGATGAGGTAATGGAGGTGAGCCATGGGACACGAAAGCCATGGAAACTTGTCAATTGTAAGCTGGTCTTGCAATGAAGATTTAGTATTATACTGTTCCTAACCCTCATAGGAATTTTGTTTCTCGCCAGATGTTAAATTTGAAATAATATTTCTTATTCATACTTCTAGGTGTTAGAATCCATAAATATGTTGGGCCTGATATTAACGTGAGGCGTGGAGGGTGCAGAGGGGAAGTGCATAATAGGTAAAGGAACCCGCAAGCTGTGTACGTGGAGGCCCTGCAATCTTAACAGTAAAGCCTCATTACAATTTTGTTGGGCCCCCTCATGTCCCGCCAGCCTGCTAAATGGACAGCGTGGCCTATGGCAAATGGAAAAACTAGTGGCAGAAGGCCGCATGGGGAGCCAAGGAGGGGTCTGTTCGCGATCAGAGGAGGGGGTTAGCATGCTTCATGGGAGGCCCAAGGAGCACTCCTGCCCCACAAGAAAACCTGAAAAGTAACATTTAAAATTTATCCGCTATCGGAATATGCCAGGAAGGAAGTGGTATTGGTCAGGGTAAATGGTGCTCATTGTATATTAATTATGTTTAATTGCATGCAGATGGTGGGCATTAAATGGGGATTCACTTGTGCCCCTATTAATAGGAGCAGATGTGATGGTTGGGTCAGGAGGTGCATTTTTATAATGTGTATCACTGTAAATAAAAGTGTATAAAAGTGTGAAAAGATTGGCTCCAGTTCTATCCTTCACCACCAGACTTTCTGGAATACAATAACTAACACCCGTTATTTTTACTGCCCCCCTCACCTCCCAGTTTCTGCTTGATGGGACAGATAAAATCAGGGAGATTGACCATCTAATAAAGGGTTATATTTCCCTCTAATGGTTATTTTTAGAGAAAGAATAGATGAGTAAGGATTGCAACACTACCAACAGTGTGTTGACAAACTTTCTACCCATATTTAGTGTTGTTCTGAGCATTCCCACTTCTCTTAAAATGGATTCACAAACATTCATTCGCAGAAGGTTAAAATGTTTAATCATCCAGTTTAGTAGAGGAAAACTAAATTAATTACTGCATTGGTACAACAGCAACAATTTACATTTCCCTGGTGCCTTTAAAGTGGAAAATCTTCTGAGGTGCTACGCGGAGCAAGAAATGAGTACAGACTTAGCCTCAGAGGAGAGTTAAGGAAGACATGGGGAACGGGTGGGAAGGAGATAAAGGGATAAAGAGATGAGATTAGAAAGGGGTGGCAAGGAGAGATGCAGAGAAGTTGCAGTGAACGAGGAGCTGCAAGGTGGTCAGAGGCAGAGGGAAGAAAAGAAGTGGAGCTGAGGAAGCTGCACAAAATGACTCAATCTTAAAGGCAAAGAGGAAATCCTGGCCATTGACTGCTACTGGCAGGTATTCCCTGTTGAGCATGATGACGTATTGCCGGTGGATTAAGTAGACTTGGTGGAATTAAATCCCTTGTGTCCGCTCCAATGACTATCTTGATTTCATCAATGTCATTTCTATTCAGTGAAATGAAAACTACAGCACAAAATAACTCATCATTCAGCAGTCTCAATGACATTCATCCAAATGTGCTGAGAATTAAAATGTCACCTGATGCACCAAAATGTGTTTTATTAATGAGAAAACATTGCAAGGGTTTTTTTTTATTATAAGAGATACAGCACTGAAACAGGCCCTTCGGCCCACCGAGTCTGTGCCGAACATCAACCACCCATTTATACTAATCCTACACTAAACATCCCCACCTGTCCCTATATTTCCCTACCACCTACCTATACTAGTGACAATTTATAATGGCCAATTTACCTATCAACCTGCAAGTCTTTTGGCTTGTGGGAGGAAACCGGAGAAAACCCACACAGACACAGGGAGAACTTGCAAACTCCACACAGGCAGTACCCGGAATTGAACCCGGGTCCCTGGAGCTGTGAGGCTGCGGTGCTAACCACTGCGCCACTGTGCCGCCCTATGTTCAGAGGAATTGCTGTTATCTCACACTAGAACTGACCAGCTGGGGCTTAGCATTTCCTTCAGCATCTGAGTCAGAGTCAGATCACTTTTTCCAACTTTCACAACAAACCAATGTATTCCTTCTCTAAATCAAGACTAATTTATAGCCCAAGGCAAATATTGAATTGGTATCAAATTAAATTGGTAATATTAGTGGAGTACACACCTAATGGAAAGTTCCACATTTATACACAAATCAATCATCTTATTCAATTTAAATTAACCTTTCACAAGTCTCAAGTATCAAAATCAATCACATCTGATTATATATTTCCACTTCTGTAATTGGTGGTATTTTCCTTTACAATTTTCTCCTCCTTCCTGGGTAAGGTTAATAGGTTCTGAAGTCCTTTGGAACTTATGCAAGTGATTATTCTAATGGCTGAGCAAAGATGTTAAGCGTTGTTTGGTTATTCAGTTGTGAGGGAGATTTGCAGTCAAGCCTAATTTGTTCTCACCTGACACAACCATGCAAATTTCCAAAAGTAAGTCACTGAATATTGATCAGAATGGAAATAGTGGTTGATTTTCCCTTTCAGTGGCCAAGAGACACTGAGGTAGAAGTTGGATCTGATTGCATGCATTTCATAGACATAAAATGGGCACATTAAGGGCTAATTTCAGGGAACAACATCCTGAACACAATGCACACCTGAAAAACATTCGATTCAATATTGGTTCGGATCATTTTTCAGGTGTCCACAAATAGGCATTAGGCTCCTTTCATGTGTGAGTGAAGGGACTAACACTTGTTTAGATCCCCTATGGGTAACTGGGCTGCCCTGGGCAGAGGTCTGCTCTACTCAGGTTTTCCAAATGTGGGTGCAGCCCAGCCACCAAAAGGTAAATTTTGTGTAGCCAGCTCCACAGCACTCCTGAGCTGTTCCCTTGCCAGAATTGGTCTTCTCTGGTTCTCCTTCCCTCCCAGCTGGGACGTAACATTGATCTGCTGCCGGAGAGGCAAGGAGCTACACATCCATCTTTATAAAGCAACCAAGCTACTTGTGGAGGCTTGGCAGGCATCAGCTGAAGCTTGGCCAAATAATGTTAAAAGAGATCAAAGGTCCAATTTTGGGCCATCCACAGGCATGCTGGTTGGGACATGCACTCTGTACGATGCCCATTTCAGTCCCAAAACATGCTTAAAGGAATTTCCACTTCGCTGAGGACAATTGTGTTTTCTGACCACCATCCCAGGTCAAATGAGAAATGTACTTATATTCAGCAAAACCAGTATTACTACGACATGCCATCCAGCAACATATCTCTCTACCACTCCAGTATGGGATTGCCAAGCCTCCTGTATTTCCCAGAATGCTCCAGGAAAAAGTGTGAATTTCCTGGGTTTTGCCTCTAGCCACCTGCGAGACCTTGGTGCTTAAGTTTCCTGCTGCTTCGTGATGCCACTGGAGAGAAGCCTCCGTGTAGGTGTCGGTACCTGTCCATCACCACACAGCCATGACCCACAACTGGAGGATGGCGGGGAGGGATGGTGGAATGGGGAGAGACTGAGAATGGAGAGAGAGAGGGAGACAGGGGGCATGGGGGAGAGAGGGAGACAGGGGGCATGGGGGAGAGAGGGAGACAGGGGGCATGGGGGAGAGAGGGAGACAGGGGGCATGGGGGAGAGAGGGAGACAGGGGGCATGGGGGAGAGAGGGAGACAGGGGGCATGAGGGAGAGAGGGAGACAGGGGGCATGAGGGAGAGAGGGAGACAGGGGGCATGAGGGAGAGAGGGAGACAGGGGGCATGGGGGAGAGAGGGAGACAGGGGGCATGGGGGAGAGAGGGAGACAGGGGGCATGGGGGAGAGAGGGAGACAGGGGGCATGGGGGAGAGAGGGAGACAGGGGGCATGGGGGAGAGAGGGAGACAGGGGGCATGGGGGAGAGAGGGAGACAGGGGGCATGGGGGAGAGAGGGAGACAGGGGGCATGGGGAGAGGGGAAGACTGGGGAGTGAGGGAGACTGAGGGAATGGCGAGAGGGGGAATCTGAGGGAAAAAAAGAGCGGGTCTCAGCAATTGCAGGTCGGGGGAGGGGTTGGACGGGGATGCTCCAACAATAAGTGCTGGAAAGGCACTTGCCTCTTCGATGCAGCAGTCCTGGCCTCCCTTTAGCTGCCCAGTTTCCCAAGGCCCGGGAAATGCAGGCAGCTAGCGTTAAAGCTGGAAAGAGATATAAAATATTTAAATGAGCCATCTGCTTCCCGAGAGACAGTTGGCCACTCTCCCTGCATTAAAACCAGACGTGGACAGGTTCAAGATGGATTGAGTTTGCACTTGTGATTTAAAAATTATTAACATCCCACCTGACCCAAAACTACCTGCTTTTGGGGGTTAAAATAGTTTCCATTGGTGAACAAATGTGGCAGAGTCAGATAGCAACGTTCTCCCTGGATGAAGCAATGGAGAGGAGAGGAGGAAAGTTACTGAACTGAGCACCATTAGAGCATGAGATCCTTCATCACATGTAGATATTGAGGTAGAAACGGAAACATCATTTTCAATAGAAAGGTATAAATATTTGAAAAGGTGGAATATCACGAAGTATTACAAAGCTTTTCCAGCACAGAATTAGACCATTTGGCCCAACAGATCTCTGCTGGTGTTTATGATCCACTTAGGCCTCCACCCACCCCTCTTAATCGAACTCCATCAATATATCCTCAACCCCATTTGGACACTTCCGAGGAGTATGTGGCCTCCTTAGTTTTCTTACCATAAGGTATTACCCTGCACTTAGCTATATTGAATTTCATTTGCCAATTACACACTCATTCTGCAAGTTTATTAATGTCTTTCTGCATTTTGTTGCAGTCCTCCTCTGTGTTAACTACACCCCTCAATCTGCAAATTTTGAAATTGTACTTCTGATTCCAGCATTCAACTTGTTAATGTGAATTATGGACAACAGTAGTCCCAGCACTGATTCTTGTGGAACTCCATTTCCTACCTCACATCAAACCGAGTAACTACCTTTAACCCCTACTGTCTGTTTTCTGTTTTGTAGCCAGTTTGCTATCCATTCTGCTACTTGTCCCCTGAATCCAAAGGATCTGTGGGAATGGAATTACAGGAGAGTGCCACATGGCACAGACATCGGGGGCTAAATGGCCTCATATTTTCTTGTAATTTCTAATGCTTTATGAAGACTCTCCTTTATGGAGTACATACCCAGGCAATGGTTTAGAAACGTTGATGCTGAGCTGAGTTTAGGACATGTGTCCTTTAAGAAGTGCCCAAATACTGAGTCTGCCGCCCTTTCTGCAATCTCTTGGTTTGGCTCAGGTCGGCTAATGTCAGCCGGTTTTGAGGTATGAAATCCAAGTACAGATCTGCTCTGATTGAGGTTTCTATTTCAGTGTCATCATCTTCATACAGAATCTGAGTTCAAATCAAACTCAAAGAGATAGGGAGTGAGACTGAGCCTATTTAAAGTAGCATTGACTAGAGAACCTGACCACAGCTTGCACAATGCAAATGGATTCAGGGTGAATATTACCCGGTTATAGAATTACTACTAGTTAGAGGTAGGATATCAGGCTTCACAACTATTACAACCAGTTACAAATAGACTTATTGCAATACTGTTGGTAATGAGCGGAATAAGTGTTGCAGTATTACTATTAGTTATCAGTGCGATGTTAGTGAGTTACCATTAATTGTTGATAGTATCAAAGTTCCTCCCACCTCTGGTTTCCCCTCTGCCAGTCATTCCCCCATCTTTGGCTTCCCTGCCCTTGTTTTTCCTGCTTCATCTGCTCATGGGTCACCTCCTGGCTCCTGGAACTTGTCACACTACGGTTGGTGCCGCAAAACCACAAATAAAGATACTCAACTAAATGTAAAGCAATAACATTTGTGGAAGTCTAGTGATCAGATGTCATCTGGTCAGAATACCCCATGATTATTTACTCAGGAATGCCTCCAACCAGCATTGAAAATTTCTTTGCAAAACAAATCAAACATTCCTCTGCTAACAGGACTCTCCATCAATATAACATAGCCTTCTAGTTCTCATGAAGGGTCATATCCTCTCCTCCAGTTCTCACAAAGGGTAACATCCAAAAGGTTAGGCTTTATTTCTCTTTTACGACTGATGTGCTGTGACATCCCATCATGTTAGGTTTATACACTTCAGATCTGTTTCCTTTTAGGAAACTTATATAATGCAAACATCCTGATAATTCACAAATACTTGTTTCAAACACTGCTTCATGACAAAAGATCTGGTGACTATACAACACTCATTATGCAAAGCAATTTCAATGAGATGTGATACAAATGCAAGTATATTATTAGAATTAAAACCCATTATTATTTCTTCAATTTAATCCTTGACCTTTCATGAAAAAATTCTCAATAGTTGAAGAGGCTACAATGAGAACTTCTGAAACTTTAACCTTAAACTCAAACATAACTACCATTGTCCAAACACAACATTGTCAAACCACTATAGGATCATTGACAGTAGTGATAGAGAAGTCAACAGCATAGACTGCCACTCCCTCCCACCTGCAGAAGGCAAAAGATGGCCAAAAGCAACGAGATAAATGTCGAGGTGGTTTTTCGTGATGTTCATTTGAGGGATAAATGACGGCTAAGACTCTGGGAGAACTCCCTGCTGTGCTTCAAATAGTGCCAGGGATCTTATACGTTCAGCCAAGTTAGTTAGCATTGTTAGTTTATCTTTTCTCTCGAAATTGTACTGGTGTTACATAAATATATATAAACATTGCATGAATGTTTTTTTTTATCTTTATGGGTATTCTTAGGGCCACTGTAATGTGCTCAGTAGTATCGACTTGTTCATGCTGGTATAGAATTTCAGACCGAGGTGAAAGTCTTGTCGATCGATGTTTGATGCTCAAGTTCCCCTGGCTGCATGTTTCCTTCAAATATTTCAGCCTTGGCTCAGCGATAATGTTTTCACCTCCGAGGCAGATCATAGGTTCAAACCCACAATCTCTATCACCTAGAAGGACAAGGGCAGCAGATGCATGAGAACACCGCCACCTGCAAGTTCCCCACCAAGCAACACACCATCCTGACTTGCTGTTTCTTTATTGTTGCTGGGTCAAAATCCTGGAACTCCCTTCCAAACAGCACTGTTGGTGTACCTATCCCACATGGATTGCAGCAGTTCAACAAGGCAGCTCACCACCACTTTCTCAAGGGCAATTAGGGATGGGCAGTAAATGCTGGCCTGGCCAGAGATGCCCAAATACTGTGAAAAGAGTAAAAAAATGTCCCACTCCAGAGGCTTGAGCATGTAATCTAGGCTGACACAACACAGTGTAATAATGAGGCAGAGCTGCACTATCAGAGGTGAAGTCATTCAGATAAGACATTAAACCGAAGCCCCACCTGCCCACTTGGCTGAACGTAAAAGATCCCATGGCACTATTCGAAGCACAGTAGGGGAGATCTACCAGTGTCTTAGTCATCATTCATCCCTCAAATCAACACCACCAAAAACAGATTAGCTCGACATTTATCTCATTGCTGTTTGTGGGCTTTTGCTGGGTACAACCTGGCTGTTACCCTACAATACAATAAAACTACCCTTCAAAAGTACTTTACTGGTTGTGAAGAACTTTGGGACATCCTGAAGCCATGAAAGGTGCTATATAAATGCAGGTTCTTCCTCATTTCTTCTTTCAACACCTCCTCTATCAAGGATTGATGCTTCACCTCTTAATCCTCTTATTCTATGGTTACTTCTCTCTGGAAGTTGAAATTGTGCAATATGTGGCAGATGCAATTGCCTTGGAAGATTTTAAGAGCTGGAATTCTCTCCCCATCCCCAATCAGTCCAAACAACAGAATCTGTGCTCGAGAGGTAAGCCTCAATGTGTCAGCAGCAGCTGTGCTTTTTTGCTTACATTTAACTGCAGCCCTTGGAGATACGACTGCCTCTGAAGGAATATCTAGAATATAGACAGATAATAAGATGACCGCCCCCATCCAAAAAGGTTAAAAGGAGCCACAAAATCTACCACTGCAATATAATACAAATATACTCCTATTATATTATCCTGAATCTTCCACTCAGTAGTTGAAGACAGAAAAGCAAAATCATCGTCTTTACATTTTCTTACAATTTCAGTAATCATCTTACAAGGCCACCATCTTCACAGAAACTGTTGATAAATCTTTGTGTACTTGTTTACGAGCTTGCAATGCAAAGTTATAACAAATAAACTACCCATCATTCTATCACTTGCACATCTGTATTCCAAATAAATAAATTTTACTACCTTTTCTTTAAATACTCAGTTAATTTCAAAAACATGTAAGTTTGGAAATGTGGTAAAATTCAGATGCAACTTAAATAAAAATTGAGACATCTGAAGGATGTCAAATCAATGATCTTTTCCTTAAGTTTTCAAATCTATTCCTCAAGATGGGGAAAACAAAGAGTCCCAAATTAAATCCCAATTGGGATTTGGCACCAATCAGTATCATGGTATCCAATCAGAATCTGATTATTAAAACATGTTTTTACTGGATTCTATGAGTGACTAAACCCACAAAGAAAAATATTGTTTAAAAAGTTAAACAGTTGATTTGAGAATAATGGATAACATAAGTAATTCAGATAAAGTAAAACAGAGCTGACAACAGTCAGATAAAATAACTTACAGGCTCTTGAGCGCAAATACTTATTTGGTCTTACCTGATAAATAACTACAGGCTAACAAATTCATTTGGAGTCTGGATTTCCAATTACTGAGTCAATCTTTTTATTTCTTCACAGTTTTACTCAAATTTCACCACCTTCTACCCAACTAAGCTAAATGACATTTTCTCTCTCGATGCAGCTAGTAAGGAAACACTATTCTTGGGTTTTGTACTATTTATATACAACACTGATAAAATAATTTCTCTAATTTACTCTCCTTCAAATTATTGCTACAATCTTACCCTTTCCTCAGTTTTCAAAAAAATCTTTCATGAACTAAACTTTCATAATGTTAAGAGCATTATATCTGGCCATCAACATTGGTAACAATCCCCGCAACATTATTTGTGCAGCAATTTAAATATTACTGAAGAATAAAGTAAAACACAAACATTACTTTATATCAACCAACACTCAGAGCTGCAAAAAGCATTTCAGCATAACTATACACAGCACATTCGGTTAAAATGGGCCAAATAGTTCCACACATCTGATCATTTTACTTGATCATTTTCCAAAATAAATAGGATACAGATAAGCACTCAGTTGTGTAAACAAAAGTACACACTACTTAAAAGGAGCAGCATTGTCTTGTAAATTGCCTTGCAAAACATGCAGACATAGAATAAATATAGAGTAAGAAGAAGCTATTGTTAAACTAGTTGAAACATCTAATAGCTGCAGGTGTGTGGGAACTCCATCACCTTCAGGTTCCCCTCGAAGTCATACATAGAGTTGCCAATCCTCTAGGAATGTCCTAGAGTCTTCAGAACATATCAGAGTATAAGACTTTGCTTCCAATTTCCACCCTTCTCTCACCTTTACATGGTCCATCTCTGGCACTTCCCTTCCCTTCCTCGACTTCTCTGTCTCCATCTCTGGGGATAGGTTGTCCACTAATATCCATTATAAGCCCACCGACTCCCACAGCTACCTCGACTACACTTCTTCACACCCTACCTCCTGTAAGGACTCCATTCCATTCTCCCAGTTTCTCCGTCTCCGACGCATCTGCTCTGATGATGCTATCTTCCATGATGGTGCTTCTGATATGACCTCCTTTTTCCTCAACCGAGGATTTCCCCCCACTGTGGTTGACAGTGCCCTCAACAGTGTCCGGCCCATTTCCCGCACCTCTACCCTCACCCCTCCCATAACGGTGACAGGGTTCCCCTTGTCCTCACCTTTCACCCCATCAGCCTCCATATCCAAAGGATCATCCTCCGCCATTTCCGCCACCTCCAGCGTGATGCCACTACCAGTCGCATCTTCCCCTCCCTTCCCCTGTCAACATTCCGAAGGGATCGTTCCCTCCGCGACACCCTGGTCCACTCCTCCATTACCCCCACCACCTCGTCCCCGTCGCATGGCACCTTCCCCTGCAATCGCAGGAGGTGTAATACCTGCCCATTTACCTCTTCTCTCCTCACTATCCTAGGCCCCAAACACTCCTTTCAGGTGAAGCAGCGATTTACTTGTACTTCTTTCAATGTAGTATACTGTATTCGCTGCTCACAATGTGGTCTCCTCTACATTGGGGAGACCAAGCGCAGACTGGGTGACCGCTTTGCGGAACATCTCCGCTCAGTCCGCAAGCAGGACCCTGAGCTTCCGGTTGCTTGCCATTTCAACACTTCCCCCCTGCTCTCATGCTCACATCTCTGTCCTGGGATTGCTGCAGTGTTACAGTGAACATCAACGCAAGCTCGAGGAACAGCATCTCATCTACCGATTAGGCACACTACAGCCTGTCGGACTGAACATTGAGTTCAATAATTTCAGAGCATGACAGCCCCCCATTTTACTTTCATTTTTAGTTATTTTTTCTTTTTTACAATCTTTTTTTTGCATTTATTTCATTTCATCTTAGTTTGTTCAGTTTGCTTACCCACTGTTTTTTTTCAGGTTTGCACTTGCTGCTGTTCAATATTCAGTCCGTTAACACCTAATCTTTGTCTTTCAACACACCATTAACATATTGTTTACCTTTGCTCCATGACCTTTTGGTCAGCTATGTGGCCTTGTCCAATCTACACCTCCTTTGTTATCTCTTGCCCCACCCCCACCTCACTTGCTTATAACCTGTGACTTTTCTAATATTTATCAGTTCTGAATAAGGGTCACTGACCCGAAACGTTAACTCTGCTTCTCTTTTCACAGATGCTGCCAGACCTGCTGAGTGATTCCAGCATTTCTTGTTTTTATTTCAGATTTCCAGCATCCGCAGTATTTTGCTTTTATATCAGAGTATAAGAAATAGGAGCAGGTATAGGCCATTTGACCCTCTGTCATTCAATACGGTCATGGCTGATGTTTTACTTAGTCATCTTTTCGCACTATCCAATATCTCTTAATACCCAAAAATCTATCTCTCTTGAATATACTCAAAAACTGAGCATCCACAGCACTCTGCGGTTGAGAATTCTAAAGTTCCACAACCCTTCGAATCAAGAAATTTCTGTTCATCTTTGTCTGAAATGGCCGACCCCTTATTCTGAGATTGTGAAGTTCCAGACTCCCTAGCTAGGGAAAACATCCTCTCTGCATCTACCCTATCATGATCCTTAAGAATTTTGCATGTTTCAATTAAATCACCTCTCATCCTTCTAAATTCTAGGAAATATAGGTCTAGGTGACTCAATCTCTCCTCATAAGACAAGGCTCTCATCCTGGGAATCAGTCTAGTGCTGCACTTCCTCCAAGGCAAGTATGTCCTTTCTTTGGTGAACTAAAGATTAATTTCCTGGGCATGGCTGTGAGCAACCCAGGAGAAAAATCAGTGATACATTAAAAGATTGTGTGTCTTTTTTTCATTTTCTTTGCACGCTTTTGTTTATTAGTTATAAAAATATTGGAGGTGGGCTGTTTGACTGGGGAGGGTAATTGGAGATGGGAGGTGTAGAAACCTCGAGAAATACATCCAAACAGAGTTGGCAACCCTAGTTGCACACCATCCCAACTTGGACATCTATTGTCGTTAGTTCATTGTTGCTAGGTCAAGATCCTGGAACTTTCTACTTAATGGCACGGAGAGCATCTTCACCACATGGGTTGCAGTAACTTAAGGCAGCAGTCCACCACCACCTTATCAAGGAGAACGATGAATGGGCAATAAATGACAGCCTTGCCAGCAATGCCCACATCCCAAAGAATTTGTTTTTAAAATCACTTTAACCATTATATTGTAATGATCTTTATAAACGAAAGTAAAGAACAAACCCAATCACACTACAAAAGCTTAAGCAGTTTGAGGTTTTTCCTGTTGTCAACATAACGCAGGTTGTCTAACATTCCTTTGAGAACTGAGTTTGCATGAAAACTCTCTCAACTGATGCTGCTAATAGATTAAGCCTTGCACATTGTTTGCACTTCCTGCAAGTGTTGTGCTGTATGTTACCTCACAGTAATCTCCCATGGGTTTCCTCATAGTAAGACAGAAGAGACTGAGAAGGAAAGTGTTAAAGGAAATATGTTTGACACGTACAGGAAGTGTACACAACATACCAGACTTATAACCTTGTCAGTAGTATTAGAGGAGAGTTTATGTGTCATCAAAAGAACTCCAAACAGCCCAATTTGATATTTGTGGGGAAACATCACTATGTTGACAACAGGGAAAACTTATATAAAATATAAATGAGAACTCCCCCAGTTTTCTTCAAAAAAAAGTCATGCAAACTTTTACATCCATCAGAGAGGGCAGATGGAGCCTCGATTTAGTGTCTCATTTCAAAGACAGCACCTCAGTTAGAGCAGCACTGCAGTATCAACCTAGACTATGTGCTCAAGTCTGTGGAGTGGGTCTGAACCCATGATCTGCTGATTGAGAGGCGAGAGTGCTGCCACTGAGCCACAGCTGATGCACAGTTCTTTTATTGACAACAAAGCAACTGTACAGGCACAAATCTTGTTTAAATGCACAGTTGTCCAAGTGTTGGTGAATCACTGCACAGAATAAATAAGGCTGTTTCGACATAACAGCAATCAAGTGATGTTACTAAAGCATAATGCTAAAAGGGCATAATTCATTGAGTCAGCATAGTTTATTGTTACACAATGTTCTTGTGTAAATAGGGTTATTGTGTGGGATAGTATGTGTAAGTGCCAGATGCAGAAAACAAAACAGGAAGTGTATTTTGCAGATCATAGTTTCCATGAAGGTTTCTACCAAAATAGTTACACATAATTTATTAGCTGGGACTAGGAATGGGACTGACTGCATACCTCTGTGGAGAGATGCATGGACTCGATGGGCTGAATGGCCTTCTTCTGTACTCTCAAAGACCCTACGACTATGACTGTAATTTATTCGTTTTTATTTTCTCTGCAATCTTCTCCCCTTCCCAAGGCGTTGACTCTTGGCTGGAGTATTGTTCCTCAGTGACAACTACAGTTTTCTTCCATGTGTGAGGCGCAACAATAAATTTCAGCAAGATATTTGACCACAGACGGCATTGCAATTGATCTGCCGCAGTAGGAATTACCAATAGTGAGTGAGCAGGAGCAGGAACCCTGGTTACTTTTCCTCTCCATAGCCCAGTCCAACTGTATGTAGCAACCCCTGAAAACTAGAGGAAAAGTCATGGAAAGTTAATATTCAAGTCATTCCCAGCCTTTGGTAAAGTAGTTCGTCCCAGAGTACAATATTGGGTGTGACTGAGTGGATGGCATCCTGTCTGACCCTGAGACTTGCTTCCAAATGGCTCAGACTTTCCCATTCTCCTCCTTGCCCTCACCCGGCTGCCTCCTCCAGCAGGCTTTCTTTCCCATATCCCATTCCTGCCCACATCTTTCTCCCTCCTTTCTGCATAGCTTCCACCAACATGTGTTGTAACAAATTAACCACCAAAATAATATACATGTTAATCGCAAGAGTTCATTTTAATTAACAGACTTCCTTAAAACCTTTATTGCAAAAATAAGCACAAAAGGAACTATAGACAACTACATAAATCATTATTTAAAAATAATCGCAACTAATTAATAGCAAATAACTAACAGAAATTGAAAGAAATAGGGAGGAAACAGCATGTGACCATCACTGACAGACTTTTTCTATTGTTTAGAACCAAGTGCATTTCAAAGGGATATTCTTGGTCTGTGCATCAACTTAATTAAAATGGGCCACACAGAGTACCACAGAGAAGTCGAGTAATTAAAATTAAAGAAAAACACTTCAGCTTCCCTGGTAGCCTAGTGGGCAACGCAACCATCTGGTGTCGTATTATGCTGCAAGAGCAGAAGATGCCCGATTTGAATGCATGAAGTTACCTGGTCCTCAGCCTGGGCATGAACCAGGCTGATACAACCAGCCATAGCATTCTTAGGCTAGACAAGGGGGAGAGAGGTTACCTGGGTTCATGATTCTGGTCACTGTGGCTCGACTGCAAAGTCCTCCTTAGTGAAAGGCATTCCAACAATTACTGTCTTTGCTCACACATGAAGAATGGTTACATGGGCAAGATACTGGAGAGTAAAGACGAAGACTGTACTCCAGATGGAGTCAGCATCAACTGAAGATGGAGCTATTTTTAAAAATTACAGGCCAAACGATCACTTCTTTTTTCATACATTGAAAAGACGGCCAGTTGGTGTTTTCATAGAACCATAGAAAAGTTACAGCACAGAAGGAGGCCATTCGGCCCATCGTGTCTGCGCCGGCACATAGCCATCACAGCAGAAGAATAGAGCCGGAAATTCTCCAAACATTTTTAAAATGCATGCCTGGCTGTCCATAGGAAGAACATTTCTTTAAAAAAGAGCTATGCGGAAGCACCAATATATCAGTACCCAAACCACAGTCTATTACTGATGGGGGAAAAAAAAATGAATAAACATTTGTACTTACAGTTATTCCCCAACAAATCTTCATCTGCCAAAACATAGAGAGTGATCTGAAAACCTCCGTGTGCGCAGAGAAAGAGAATGCTGGTTCCCAGCAGCACCTTAATTAAACGACCCGTGTGGCCTGGAGAAAGAAAATGTAGTTACAACCTGATAATGAAAGGCTATTAAGTACATTGTGAAGCAACCTCCATAAATCAGCAGAACTGAACCTTAATGTTTCATATCACACTTTTAAACAATTAAATTATATTCAGTAACTTCACATTTTAAATATTTCATCCATTTCTTTGTAGTTTTGCGTCTTCTTTAGGTTCCAAACGTCATACACGATTTAATGTTAGAAGTGTGGGCAAATAGCCCAGGGCTTACCTGGTGCGTATGATGCACCGACTGACTGGAAAATCCCACTGAGCCAGAGGAACCTTTCATTCTTCATTCATAATGTATAATCACTTACAAGAGTGCATTACGAGCTGCAGCTCTTAGTGTTGGAGCAAATACCATAGGAGGGGAGAAATTTTAACTCTGAGTGGCTTTCGGCAGGAACTCGCTTTGCCAAGTTGATTTCCCATCTGGGAAAGGCAGCAAAAGGCCATGGAATTTTTATAACTAGCAGTCCTAAATGTTGTTACAACACTGGCATCCACCCAGCAATGGGGAAAATTGCCCAGGGATGTCCTGCCCACAAACAGCAGGACAAATCCAACCTGGCCAATTACCGCAATACCAGTCTACTCTCGCTCATCAGCACAATGATGGAAGGGGTCCTTGACAGTGCTATCAAGTGCCACTTACTCCAGCAGTAACCTGCTCACTGATGTTCAGTTTGGGTTCTGCCAGGGCCACACAGCTCCAGACCTCATTACAGCCTTGGTCAATACATGGACAAAAGAGCTGAACTCAAGAGGTGAGATGAGAGTGACTGCCTTTGATATCAAGGCAGCATTTGACAGAGTATGGCATCAAGGAGCCCTAGCAAAGCTGGAGTCAATGGAATCAGGGGGAAAACTCTCCACTGGTTGGAGTCATACCTAGTGCAAAGGAAGATGGTTGTGGTTGTTGCAGGTCAATCATCTCAGTCCCAGGACATCACTGTAGGAGTTCCTCAGGGCAGTGTCCTAGGCCCAACGGTTTCAGCTGCTTCACCAATGACCTTCCCCCCATCGTATGGTCAGAAGTGGGGATGCTCGCTGATGATTGCACAATGTTCGGTTCCATTCGTAACTTCAGATACTGAAACAGCCCTTGAACAACATCCAGGCTTGGGTTGATAAGTGGCAAGTAACGTTTGCGCCACACAAGTACCAGACAATGACCATTTCAAACAAGAGAGAATCTAACCATCTCCCCTTGACTTTCAATGGCATTACCATCACTAAATCCCCCACTATCAACATTCTGGGGGGTCATCATTGATCAGAAACTGAACTGGACCAGCCACATGAGCAGGGTCAGAGGCTGGGAATTCTGTGGTGAGTAACTTACCTCCTGTCTCCCCAAAGCCTGTCCACCATCTACAAGGAACAAGTCAGGAGTGTGATGGAATACTCTCCACTTGGATAGATGAGTGCAGCTCCAACAACACAAGAAGCTCGACATCATCGAGGTCAAAGCAGCCCGTCCACCACCTTCAACATTCACTTCCTTCACCACTTACGCACAGTGGCAACAGTGTGTACCATCTACAAGATGCACTGCAGCAACTACCAAGGCTCCTTAGACAGCACCTTCCAAACCGGCGACCTATACCACATAGAAGGACAAGGGCGACAGATGCATGGGAACACCACCATCTGAAAGTTCCCCTCCAAGCCACACACCATCCTGACCTGGAACTATATCGCCATTCCTTCACTGTCACTGGGTCAAAATCCTGGAACTCCCTTCCTAACTGTACCTACACCCCAAGGATTGCAGCAGTTCAAGAAAGAAGCTCACCACCACCTGCTCAAAGACAGTTAGGGATGGGCAACAAATGCTGTCTTAGCCAGTGATGCTGACATCCCATGAAAGAATTTTTAAAATGCCATTGGTCCACTTTCCACCTGGAATGGGCTTGGAAGGTGCAGAGCGGATCTCAGGTGGCAAGGATTGGGCCAAATGGTATGGTGTAGGTTTTGGCAGAACCATGTTGGAGGGAATATGGGGCAGGAGATGTAACTTTCCTTGTGCGGCCCACTGGAGAACCACTCCAGGCCCCAGAAAGGAAGATTTTGCCCTAGTCTCTTCTGTCTTCAGACTAGTTGCAGATCTGCTTCTGGTTAGCAGGAAACTCACAGCAGCTTCACCAATCAGCCCTGGCTAAAATTGCATTGGGGTCTTATTGCCATAATAGAACACAAATTCACATAAATGCATCAGGCACACGCTTGCTCTGGGCCTGAAAACTCTGCAGGTTAACATCATAACAGTCAGAGATGATTGTGATCCAAGCAGGTAAGTTGCTGCTTGTTTTTAAACTGCCTACACCCCTCAATTTCCACCAGGTGGGTGGGATTAAAATCAACCTCAACATTTATACTGTGGTGCTATTTCTATAGCAACCAGACCCACATAAAAACAACTCTTTATTTACAAGCTTTTACATTCACAACCCATATAGGGCTCTCAGACATCCCACTTCCGAAGGTTTGCAGTCCCGTGCTTATGTCTACCCCCAACTTCCTGTTGTCTGAAGGATGCAACCCATCTCTGTGGCCTCCAAACTAGCTTAATGTCTTCGCATAGCCCTGCGACCTAGATAACTGTACAGATGCAATCAAGCAATGAAAATACACTACTTAACCTACTTTCAAATTATAAATAAATTATTGGAGAATGCAAAAGGATGTCAAAAATATAAAACAGGTGCATTTCTGGCTTCTCAGCTTTACTATGATGTTGTGTTTGGTCCTGAGCAGAAATCAGCCTTCTTCTGGGCCTCACTGTGACTTCAACTTTCAAATCCCCTTTCAACTGCGTCTGTGCCTCAAATGCACTCCCTGGCCTGCTTCTGCAGTTTAGTTTTCTGCTCCCCTGCTGGGACAGCTCTAAACTGCTTTTTCTGGTTCCCAATCTGCTCTGGCACTGCTGAATGATCTTTCCTTTGCTGCTTTCTTCTCTAAACATCTGCACTCAGCAGCTCATCCCAGGTGATCTGACTCTCCATCTTAACTCCCCATGCCTCTGCACTTGAATCTGCACTCTCTTGTCCTCTTTAAACCTCCTCCTATCCATCTTCACGGCCATCCACTTAACCTTGGTGTGATGTCTTTATTCCTGTAGTCTCAATCACAAGCAAGGACATCTCCAACCATGTCCTTGTATTTCTCATCACCCATATCCCCCTACACCCATCCAACGGCTTAGCCATCTATCATCAGATCTGGTTGAACCACATCAAGCTCCACTGGGCCTCTGTCCAAAACATCCTCTATTCTAAATCTTGGAAAAATAGATAATCTTTTCTCCATTACCTCAGTCTAGAAAGTACAAACAGTTCATGGATTTCTTTATTACTAAGATATAGCAAATTCCATCCAGCTGCTTCTGCTGTTTGCTCCCTTCAACTCATCAAAGCCAAACTTCTTTTGCACTCCACCCGCTGCCAGCTTCCTCCTACCTTAGCCCCAAACCCAGTCTCTCTCTAGGTTTTTTCCCATCTCCCCCCATACTGTCTCCAAGTTGATCCATAAAATCCACCTCTTGGTCCCTCAACTCCTGACCACCCAATTTACCTTACTGCCTACTATGCGAGCTGACATTGCAAATGGTTCCCTCTGTTCCAGCACCATTTGAATTCCTTGCAAAAACAAAACCCATCTTAAAAAAAAAGTCACCCTTACCTTTTCTGTCCTCCAATGTTTCTCCCCTGTTCTCCAGCTTGGTGGAACTGCCCCTGCTTGACTTCACGCCTACCAATCCAATCATAGCCAGAGTATCGCCAGCACCAACTTCCTTTCCTGCCTCCACACTGTTCCCTCCACAGTCCCCCAAGAATATATCCTCATCTGCACACTACTCCTTAGTAAATCACCTGCAGACGTGCATTCTGCTTCCACATTTATCCTGATGACACCCAACTCTACCTCTTCACCACTTACCTTGAACGTCAGACTACTCGTGTGACATCGAGGCTTGGATGGGCCACAATTTCTTCCAGATAAATATTGGGAAGGCTGATGCCATCAGTTTAAAATTCCATACATTTGCTACTGACTCCATCCCTGTCCACTGAACCAGACAATTCACAACCTTGCTTCCTATTCAAACTCAAACTGAGCTTTTGAACCCATATCCACTAAATCACAAACAGTGCCTCCTTCCAACACCGTATTATTCCTACATCCGCTCCTGCTTAACCTACCTGCTACGGAAACCCTCATCTATACTTTTGTCACTCCAGGTTTGGCCATTCCAATACTTTTCTGGTCAGCCTCCCATCCTCCACCCTCCACAAACTTTAACACATTCAAAAATCTGTTGCAGGTTTCCTATCTTGCTCCACCCACCTTCACTGAGCTATACTGGCTTCCAGTCCCTCATGCCTCAAATTTTAAATTCCCATTCTTGTACATAAATATCCCTGTGTGTAACCACCTCCAGTGTTTCAACCCTTACGCAAACCTTTCAGTCAGCTGATTCTGGATTCTTGTGCATTCTTCATTCCATCTCCCCCAATTGTCTTCAACTACCTTAACCCCACACTCTAGAAATTATTCTCTAAGCCCCTACACCTCCTGCTTCTCCCTTGAAGCCCTCCTCAAAGCCCACTCATTTGACCGAGCTTTTGGTCACCCATCCTAATTTGTCATCATTCTTCTTTTGCGCAGCATCCATTAATTTGTTCTCTTGAAATTCCTTTGACTGCTATCTTAACAAAAGTTTTAAGCTTTATTTTAAATATGTTAATATTTTTATTAAAAAAGCAGAGAGGAGTTAGTGCATTAATTTGCTAATTTTGCACAGTGGAAGTTTACCCCAAATTGTGAACCTAACATCACAACCGTTGACAATTTTGAGTAAAACTGCCTATATTTTCAGCAATTGTGTCTTCTACCGGTAACCTAAAGATGGAAAAAAGCCTACAAATGGAAGAGGGGGATGCAAGTTATGGTTTAAAAATGCAGCCAAAGCAGCTTCCCAGCACGAACTCAGGCAAAGATGAAAATCTAAACTAAGAACACAAGCTCATGATGCTTGCACATCCCTAAAAATAAATCAAAAATTTGAGCAAAATATCCTTGAATATTGTCAACAGCTCTAAATCGCATTGCCTTCAAAACCTGCGAGCACTTATCTGAAAATGGATACAACTTAGAGGTACAATAACAGAAGGTAATTTATTTTATTTCTGTAATTTTCCATAAAAAAATACCGTACAAAGTACATTTCCAGGAACCCATTGCCAGGATCCTATGTGTTATGCTAAATTCAGAAAAAGCCTATGGGTGTTTATTGCTGAACATTATATCAAATGGGTAACAATGCTTGTTGGGGAGGCGATGGTGTAGTGGTAATGTCATTGATCTAGTAATCCAGAGCCCAGGCTAATGCCCTAGGGTCCTGGGTTCGAATCCCACCATAGCAGATGGTGAAATTTGAATTCAATTAATAAATCTGGAATTAAAATCTAGTCTAATGGTGACCATGAAATCATTGTCAATTGTTGTAAAAACCCACCTGGTTCACTAATGTCCTTTAGGGAAGGAAATCTGCTGTGCTTACCTAGTCTGGCCTACATGTGACTCCAGACCCACAGCAATGTGGTTAACTCTTAAATGCCCTCTGAAATGACCTAGCAAACCACTCAGTTCAAGGGCAATTAGGGATGGGCAATAAATGCTGGCCTAGCCAGCGATGCCCACATCCCACAAACAAATTTTAAAAATGCTTGTTGTGCTCTTTACACTATTGATGAAGGATTTGTTTTTTTTTTAAAAAGGGAATTTGTTCCTGGGATGTGGGCAATGCCACATTTATTGACCACATCTAGTTGCCCTGAGAATGTGGTGACGAGTGACCTCCTTGAATCACAGCAGTCCTGCTGGTACAATGGATTAGACATTTGTCATCACCTCTTCTTGGACTGAGGTTTCAATTTAGCTTACATTAATGGGAGAAAAGAGTTTCCTCTGTCTTTTTGTTGCAGCACTCCTATGAGAGAGTAGTTTTGGGTGAAATGCATTTTACTTCATGCAAAGCAAAAAAGACACAATTAAATGTACAGCTTGTTTTAATTTGGATTCCAAGAGACCAGCCAGCTCCCAGCATTTATGTGACGAAAGCTAATTTTATAGTGGCTTTGGGACATGCTAATGCCACTGAGCAAATCCATGCAGCTGGCCCCAATCCCAAAATATATTCGTTGACTTGCCATGCCTGGTCACTAAAATCATCTTATTTCTCACTTGCTTAATTCACAAACACATGAAAAACTGAATCTACAAGTCTGCCTTCAAGATAAGGGCACCATATTTAGCAGTATAAACATCAGGAGCAATCTCAATTCTTTGTTCTCACCAGAGGAGTAGGCCATTCGGCCCTTCGAGCCTGCTCCACCATTCGTTATGATCATGGCTGATCATCCAACTCAGTAGCCTGTTTCCACTTTCACCCCATACCCTTTGTTCCCTTTAGACCCAAGAGCTATATCTAACTCCTTCTTGAAAACATACGATGTTTTGGCCTCAACTGCTTTCTGTGGTAGCGAATTCCACAGGCTCACCACTCTCTGGGTGAAGAAATGTCTCCTCATCTCAGTTCTGAAAGGTTTACCCCGTATCCTTAGACTATGACCCCTGGTTCTGGACTCCCCCACCATCGGGAACATGCTTCCTGCATCTACCCTGTCGAGTCCTGTTAAAATTTTATTTGTTTTTATGAGATCCCCCCTCACTCTTCTGAACTCCAGCGAATATAATCCTAACCAACTCAATCTCCCCTCATACATCAGTCCCGCCATCCCAGGAATCAGTCTGATAAACCTTCGCTGCACTCCCTCTATAGCAAGAACATCCTTCCTCAGATAAGGAGACCAAAACTGCACACAATATTCCAGGTGTGGCCTCACCAAGGCCCTGTATAATTGCAGCAAGACATCCCTGCTCCTGTACTCGAATCCTCTCGCTATGAAGGCCAACATACCATTTGCCTTTTTTATCGCCTGTTGCACCTGCATGCTTACCTTCAGCGACTGGTATACGAGAACACCCAGGTCTTGCTGCATATTCCCCTCTCAGTTTATAGCCATTCAGATAATAATCTACCATCCTGTTTTTGCTGCCAAAGTGGATAACCTCACATTTATCCACATTATACTGCATCGGCCATGCATTAGCCCACTCACTCAACGTGTCCAAGTCACCCTGAAGCCTCTCTGCATCCTCCTCACAACTCACCCTCCCACCCAATTTTGTGTCATCTGTAAATTTGGAAATATTACATTTAGTTCCCTCATCTAAATCATTATTGTATATTGTGAATAGCTGGGGTCCTAGCACCGATCCCTGCGGTACCCCACTAGTCACTGCCTGCCATTCGGAAAAAGACCCATTTATCCCGACTCTTTGTTTCCTGTCCGCCAACCAATTTTCTATCCATCGCAATACACTACCCCCAATCCCATGCGCTTTAATTTTACACGCTAATGGCTCATGGACATATACAGAGAAATGCTTGGTACACTGGCCAGCCTGTCAGAGAGCTTGCACACAATGCCACAGAGCATAGAATTGTAAATCACAAGGGAAGTACAACAGGCAGCTAAATCAATATCACCCTTTTCACACCATCACCCAAAGTCCAAATTAACCCTGCTGTCTCTCAGCCAGAGCATTTTCCATTTATTAGCAACTTCCGCTTTCTTTAGCTGACCCACTTATCAAAGCACTTAACAAATTTACCATCACTTTTTCACAAGTTATCACTACAAAGAACTTCAGTAAATTCATCCCGCATAATTTGTTGCTTCTACATCCACATTGACTATTCTTTTGACTTCAAATGAGCAAAAACAGCATCCAAAAAAATGTTACCAAACATCTAAGTCTTCAGAATCTTATAAAGTCAATAAGAGCATAGGGAGTGGGTGATTCATCAGGGCCATTTTTCAACTCATTTACCAGGTAGGACAAGTCAAAAAGGTAGAAAGTACTGTACTGGATTAACTCACTAACAAGCAAGTCCTTCAGGAATTTTTGCTATGGAACACATATCAATGTGTGTAATATAATGGTCATTAATAATTAAGCAGAGTATAACATTTTGTGGGTGCAATTAAACCTGCTCTGCCTTCAGCAAATTTCAAACGCCAATAGGGATTCAAGATGGATAGATTTCAAATCGGCAAAATCAGTACTTAAGTGAGTTGGAACATGATTCTTTTATCGTTATCATGTTTTTGAATGCAGTGCAGATTTGCTGAGATACAAGGGCGGCACTGTGGTTAGCACCGCAGCCTCACAGCTCCAGCAACCCGGGTTCAATTCTGGGTACTGCCTGTGTGGAGTTTGCAAGTTCTCCCCGTGTCTGCGTGGGTTTCCTCCGGGTGCTCCGGTTTCCTCTCACATGCCAAAGACTTGCAGGTTGATTGGGAACTTTATAATGGCCAATTTACCTTAGTATAGGTAGGTGGTAGGGATATGGAATTAGTGTAGGATTAGTATAAATGGGTGGATGATGGTCGGCACAGACTCGGTGGGCTGAAGGGCCTGTTTCAGTGCTGTATCTCTAAACTAAACTAAACAAGCCTCCTCATTAAGTTATCTATAATGGTACTAAACGAAATAGGTTTGAGATCGTGCTTACCTAGTTCCCATGAGTCAAGCTCCACAGTACAAAAATACTTTCTACAATCTAACATAAGCGGCTACAGGAGTGGGTGTAAATGTTCATAATGGTACAGCGGGGGTACCCTGTGGAGAATGAGGTTAAAGAAGGGGTTGAAGTCAAGACAGACAGGTTGGCTTACATTATTGCATTTACTCAACTGCTTCCTTCATAACAGACTTCAATGCTTTTCTGAATATGGAAGGCTAAATTAAAAGGCCCAACAAATCCTGTGATCATTCTACTGGCTGTTATTAAATGATTGAAGTAGCAGCTACTGGCATTTGCTTGGTACCATCTCCAGTTCTCTCAAGCTTCGCCTCTGATAGTCCATATTTGTCCAACAGAGTACACACAAGTTCAGACCACCATGATTAACATTTACAATGGGCTTCTCTGTTTGGAAACCTGCTCTGGTTTCTAAAGTGTTCTCACGGCACAATTTTTAATGTCTCCTTGGAGCAGCAGGAAAAAAAGTCTATTTAAAATGCTCTGGGAAACACAAAATTGAAAATATTTCGCTCAGGTGAGTACGATTTCCTATTTTTATTACTGCACCGAGCAACAGTTTTACATATTTCAGCAAAGAAATTGCTCTACCCGAAATCATTTTTTATCAGTTGTTGTCTACAAGGTTGTCAAAGCCATGGAAAGTAAACAACTCCCCCCACCAAGCTGAATTCTATGTAACGGTTCCGACATTAGAGCTTGCAACCAACTCCAAGTGGAAAATTCAACTCTTGGAACAACTTTCTGAGCTTTACAGCAGCTAATGTAGAACAGAGGACTTTTACTGTGTGAAAATCTTCAGAATGTGCATTGTCCTTGTGATCATGAATATGACCCTAATCACTTATCCCATTTTCTTTCAACTTAAATGTATTCCAATTTCCAAGTTGTTCAACTAGCCTCATGAAGATTCTATAGTAGCAACGGGACGGAAGGCTGGGAGTGCAACCCCACCTCGGCCCTCAATTGGACCCCCAGACGAATTCAACAGTGGGCAGGCAGTTAACTGCCTGCCAATGGGAACACCATCCCTTTAAGGGACAAGACCCCACCCCAAAAGTTGCCAGAGTGGTGGCCACTGCCGGTACTGCAGAAGGCCTGAAGCAGCGAACGTGGAGATGACCCTGGGACCAAGGTAGTGGGGTTGGGGTCAGCGGGGCCAGACAGACAGGCCCAGGCAAAGGGGTGAGGTGGGGGCAGGGGGGTGTCCTGACGCAAGGGCAGCCATCGCTGCTGCGGGGGATGGGCCCTCTATGGGCCAGGGATTGCCCCCAGAGGGAACCCGCCCCCCCCCCCAACTCCTGCAAGCTCGCTAGGAAGCCGCCAGGGCTCACCTGGCAGTGTCTCCACGTGGCGGTGGGTCCCTGTGACGGAGGGTAAATGCCAGTGGAGGCGGAAGGCAGCCCTTTAGTAGCCCTTAATGGGTCACTTAAGGACTTCCCGTCCATCATGATGCCCATCAAATAAAATGGCACAAGGCAGGATGTCAGGCACGCCACCCCACACCATTTCGTGTGCCCACTCCCCGCCTCCCAGCCCATCTTCAAGGGCTGGATAAAATCCTGCCCCAGGTGTTGCTTCTATTTCAGACTTCCTTTCTTTTGGAAATAAATCTTCACCAGATAATTATTTAAAAATGCAGCAATCTGAGCAGCCACAACAAACATCTGTAAAGCATGCATCTGTGCTTATAGTTTCCACAATTTAACACACGCAAAATGTTTCCAAACAGCTTTCCAAACATCTGTACGGCCTATTACCCGAGGCTACAAAACTCTTGGAACTTCTCAACATTTATTACCTGTGGTGTTCTGACACAAGTCCATATGAAACATACGCAAGCATTTTCTTTCATCTTAATAATAGTCACTTGCTCTTTTTAGGCATCCAGTGGCTGTGTAACATTTGACAATAGCAGCAATATTTCTGCATCAAAATGAGACTTCTTCTTTGAAATGGAAAAAATAATTTTGCCCATCATCTGAACACCTAATTAGGATGGCCCTTACCCATGGCACCTGGACAGCTCAAATTCTGTAAGGCTAGTCACCCTTCCTCTTTTTTGAATAGACCTCCTGTGTAGGAATATGACATGCAGTGAACCTAGACAGGACCACAATTGGCTAAGGGTTAGGAAAGCCAGCCAGGTAGCAGTTCTTAAAGGATGTTACCTGCCAGTAAAAGGTTGGCTGATTTTTGGTACACACAAAAAAAACTCTCTGCAAAAAGAGGACACAAGGAGAAATGCAGTGAAAGATACCTCTTTTTACCTTGCATCGAATTGGAGGTCTTGCAGGAGATGCGACAAAGGATAACAGCCTTCTTAAGCAGAAGGCCACCACCCTGTTAGAACTGAGGTGCAACTTGCATGGACAAAAGCAGCTGATGAAGTAAATATAGTCATCTCGGCTTTTTTGTACCTGGGTGCAAAGGGAGGTTCTCCGGCATCACATGGAAGGCTAACGTTTAATGGACCCACCTTTGTGCACATTTTTATTGGGGCACCGCACACACGTCAGATACTTAACATGTGAATTGCAGTGCCCTTAGAAGAAGGCCTTTCTTTTTGTTTTATACACGCATTTTTTATTTCTGGAAAGATACACTTTAGGTGGGACAGTAAAATTGCTTAGTCATAGAGCTTTCATTGTCACATCTAAATGCCAAAAGGTATGCATTGCCACCAGAAGCAAAAAACATGCAGCTTTACACTGCACTCACAAAAGCACTGACGGAGGCAGTCCAAGTGATTGGTTGACTGGCCAAGAACCACACACATCACAACAAGTTACGATCACACATTGTGCCTGATGACGAGGAGCAATTGGAAGTGGCAGCCAAAGCAACAGCAAGTAACTGTTAAGGCTTCTGCTTGAGCTATACTTCTGCCATATTGGGATTAGGACCCTACTGGACCTGCCTTCAGAAAAGTAAGAAAAAAAGATCTCATGCCAACTTTTAAGAGCATGTTAAACACCCTGCAATGGTGTCAGGGAATATACGCCTGCAGCAATGTATCATAGATTTTCACAAATATGGTATGCCTTGGAGTATGTGGCAACTTCCTGGTGAGCTGCAGGGAGGGTAGAGAGACTGAAACACGCAGAGTTTCTCTCTTGAGCACTGTGGCAGTGATTTACGGAGGCTATAGGCTTCAATTGACAGAAGTCTCTCACCGGCAGTTTTGGGCTTTACTCCAAAAGATCCATGTTGCTGGGCTTCACACTTAGTGAAATCATGGGCCCGGTTTTTATCCAGGCAACGGGGGTCTTGTCCACCAGCAAAGGCGCAGGCAACAGCCCCGCGTCGCCTCCTCTGGGGAAGGCCTACTAGATCAAGTGCTAATGAGGCACATACATGGTCAGCAGTGGGCTTTCCCCGGGATCAAAGACCCCAGCAACAGAAGTCCCGACTGTTGAGAGCTGTCGCCCAATTGGAAGCTGGCAGCTCTTTACCTGAGCAGTGCCACCATAGAGGCGGTGGCTGCTGCCGGTACTGGACTCACCCAAGGCCCTGGACTCAGGCCACAGGTAAGTCAGGGTGGGAGGGGTTTCACAGGGTGGGGAGTCAGCAGCAAGGGCAGGGCATGGCTCTCAGTGGGCCTCCCCTTCCTGATGCCAGCTCCCTCATTCAGGCACAAAGTGCCTTTTAACAAGGGGGTTGCACCCCCAATCCCCAGCCATCCCCAAAGCCAGGTTGAACAACCTGCCATCTGATCTTGTGTGGAGGAAAAGTCCTTCTTCTGAAGACTTGAACGCATGTGAGAGCAGCAGGGAGATGATGATCCCAAACAGTGTAGGTGCGAGAACACAGCCCCGTTTCACGCCACTCAGGAGAGGAAATGGGTCTGATGAGGCACCACTATGCTGAATTGTGCCATTCATATGGTCATGGAATGAGGTGATGATACTTCGTTGCTTTGGTGGACATCCGATCTTTGCTTGTAGTCTGAAGAGACCACGTCTGCTGACGAGGTCAAAGGCTTTGGTGAGATCTATGAAAGTGACAAAAAAAGGAAAGAAGGTACCAGCCCTTCGTTTTACAAGCTGCAACGTGAGAACTGTGTGTCCTGGCCTGTCGGAAGACCTTTCACAAATTAACGATTCTCGGAAGACTGCCATCATTAACAATGAACTCAGTAGACTCAATGTGGACATTGCAACATTTCAGGAGACACGCCTCCCTGCGAGCGGATCTCAAAGAGAGCAAGACTACACCTTCTACTGGCAGGGATGGCTCCTGAACAACCAAGACAGCATGGAGTGGGCTTCGCCATCAGAAACTCTTTGCTCAGCATGATAGAGCCACCTTCAAATGGCTCGGAACACATACTGTCCATCCGATTGCTCATCGCCTCTGGTCCAGTACACCTACTCAGCATCTATGCACCAACACTCTACTCCCCACCTGAAGTAGAAGACCAGTTCCATGGGGAACTCCATAATATCATTGGTAGCATCCCCAACACCGAACACGTGTTCCTTCGCCAGCTACAGGAGAAATGCCGCAAACAACAGATGCCCCTCTATGTTGGTTTCATAGATCTCACCAAAGTAGCAGCTAATGCTGAACAAAAAAAAATGGAAGTTTGCAATCAAGTTCCATAATCGTTAACTCATTTTAAAAATCCATGTAGATTAGGGGAAAGGATCTTTGATACACCCTTTTAAAAATGCCTGACTAATTTATTTTATTTTATTTATTTTTATTTAGAGATACAGCACTGAAACAGGCTCTTTGGCCCACCGAGTCTGTGCCAATCAACAACCACCCATTTATACTAACCCTACAGTAATCCAATATGCCCTACCATCTACCTACACTAGGGTCAATTTATAACAGCCAATTCACCTATCAACCTGCAAGTCTTTGGCATGTGGGGGGAAACCGGAGCACCCGGAGGAAACCCACGCAGACACAGGGAGAACTTGCAAACTCCACACAGGCAGTACCCAGAATTGAACCCGGGTCCCTGGAGCTGTGAGGCTGCGGTGCTAACCACTGCGCCGCTAAGCAATGGAAGAACTCTTAAAAATCATATGAAATCCAGTGAGTCACCATTGGGTTTATTTTTAATTGCTTCACCTGGCATTGACGGCCTCAAAATGTGGGTGGTAGTCTTACTGCCTCAGCAATATCAGTAATTTTTTTTAGAACATTACAGCGCAGTACAGGCCGTTCGGCCCTCGATGTTGCGCCGACCTGTGAAACCATCTGACCTACACTATTCCATTTTCATCCATATGTCTATCCAATGACCACTTAAATGCCCTTAAAGTTGGCGAGTCTACTACTGTTGCAGGCAGGGCGTTCCACGCCCCTACTACTCTCTGAGTAAAGAAACTACCTCTAACATCTGTCCTATATCTATCACCCCTCAACTTAAAGCTATGTCCCCTCGTGTTTGCCATCACCATCCGAGGAAAAAGACTCTCACTATCCATCCTATCTAACCCTCTGATTATCTTATATGTCTCTATTAAGTCACCTCTCCTCCTCCTTCTCTCTAACGAAAACAACCTCAAGTCCCTCAGCCTTTCCTTGTAAGACCTCCCCTCCATACCAGGCAACATCCTAGTAAATCTCCTCTGCATCCTTTCCAAAGCTTCCACATCCTTCCTATAATGCGGTGACCAGAACTGCACGCAATACTCCAGGTGCGGCCGCACCAGAGTTTTGTACAGCTGCAGCATGACCTTGTGGCTCCGAAACTCGATCCCCCTACTAATAAAAGCTAACGCACCATATGCCTTCTTAACAGCCCTATTAAATCCCTGAAGGTTGCTACCCAGGTTATGTACCTGGACACCAAGATCTCTCTGTTCATCTACACTACCAAGAATCTTCCCATTAGCCCAGTATTCTGCATTCCTGTTACTCCTTCCAAAGTGAATCACCTCACACTTTTCCGCATTAAACTCCATTTGCCATCTCTCAGCCCAGCTCTGCAGCCTATCTATGTCCCTCTGTACCCTACAACATCCTTCGGCACTATCCACAACTCCACCGACCTTAGTGTCATCCGCAAATTTACTAACCCACCCTTCTACACCCTCTTCCAGGTCATTTATAAAAATGACAAACAGCAGTGGCCCCAAAACAGATCCTTGCAGTACACCACTAGTAACTAAACTCCAGGATGAACATTTGCCATCAACCACCACCCTCTGTCTTCTTTCAGCTAGCCAATTTCTGATCCAAAGCTCTAAATCACCTTCAACCCCATACTTCCGTATTTTCTGCAATAGCCTACCGTGGGGAACCTTATCAAACGCCTTACGGAAATCCATATACACCACATCCACTGCTTTACCCTCATCCACCTGTTTGGTCACCTTCTCGAAAAACTCAATAATGCAGCTGGTGCCATTTTAAAGGGAGCCTCGCACCAGGTGTCCAAAGCACCCACCCATTTTCCTGTGCTGAAACCACCAAGGTGAACATGCAAATGAGTCCAGGACCTTAAAATTACTACAGCCACTTCGCCACTAGAATAGGCGGCTGATCAGCGTGCTCGCTGTCACCCAAAGGTCAAAGTCTACCCCTGTGTTACATGAACCTCATAACTCTGGTGAGGCTTCCATTCACCGGCTTCACAGCTTCTATCAAAGGTCCAAATTTCTTCCCTGCAAAATGCAGCATGTCGCAGCTCAGACATGAGACTGCCAGCCTGATTTTATGACCATTTCACATTCCTAGCAAGGCTCAGAGCCTTTCAAAAGTGCATAATATGAGGTGGAATTAGTGCACACTCATAAAGGTATGGATGTATTCAGGAACAACAAGCATGGATTTATAAGGGGCAGACTATGCTTGACTAATTTATTTGAGGAAATCAGAGAATGTATGAGAAAGGAAATATGATGGGCGTGCATATGGATTTTCAGAAGATGTCTGGATAACAGGCCACATAAGAGACTTAAGAATGAAGGCGTTAAACGGATAATTGCTGCATGGACTGCGAGATGGTTAAAAGAGAAGTAAATGGATATTATTCAAATTCTGTCATGGTCATATACCTGCAGCACTAGGAACAAATCTAAGGGCACTCATCATTTTGGGTCAGCAGTAAAGTCCAGTCAAAGCTCGTTGGGCCAAAGGAAGTTGCCGAGTAACCCCCTCTTCACCAGATACATGTGATAAGGACTCCCACAGCCCTCTTTATAAGCGGGGGCATGGCGTCACTTAAAAGTTTTTTTTAAAAAAGGTCCTAAATCATGGGGTCCAAATGTGCACAACAGCCAGTGGTGAGAAGGTACACTTGGTCTGACCTTCGATGACCCAAAGTCAGGTGCCAGTGAATGCCTTCAGACCTTAGCACAAGCATGACCCATGCACCCCCTACCCGACTCCCCCCCCACCATGACAATGGATTTGTATAGGACAAGCGGAGATGCTGTCCCCAAGATGCCACCAAGGATACTATCACTCAGGATGAGTACCCAGTCAATCCTGATCTAGTTATCTGGCAGTGTGAAGCAAGCGCCTCAAATTTCCATTTAAAAATAAATTGGATAAGTCACAACGATAAGGAAGAATATAAATGGCAATGGGGAAAAAGCAGGGAAGAGAGATTAGAGCAGACAGCTCCAGCTGAAGAGCTAGCAAGTATCTTTCTGTGCGGTGATTCTAATATCCCATAACTACTCAAAGACAGGGGAGTTCCTCAGTTTCCTGGCTAACATTCCTCCCATAACCAACAACTCAGATTAGGCAGTCAGTCATCTCATTGATGAATGCATGACACTGCGGTTTGTAAATGCCTTACTGTGTTTTCCTACAAAGTAGCAGTCACCACACATCAAACTAATTCAGTCTATGCAAAGTGTTTTGGATTGTCCAGAGATTGTGATAATGCACAAAATCAATTCAAGTCCCGTTTTTCTTTAAATCTGCAGCAATGATATAAAAGGATCTTTAATAGATTTCTGATCTCAGCTGGCAACTCATGCCACAAATCTGAAAGTCATCAAATGTGATACCTCAAAAACTGTGGCATCCTCCAATGTTGATTAAGGAAGAGAGTGGCTGAGGCACACTGACCAGAAAGCGCCCTGGCTTAATTGTCAACTGGGCTGACCTAGCTAATCTCAGCTGGGGTGACAATAGACGCACTGAAATTGGCCTTCACATGCAAGTTAGGAGGAAGAGGAGGAAAACAAATTAAGCAGGACGTCCACATCTGATCATTATTCATTAACCCTGGAGGCTTGTTGACTGGATCAGGTTCATCACTGCTGCTGCTCCCATTCATAAATATAACCTGTCAACACTCACTGTCTGGACTCCCACAGAAGCAATCTCTTACATCACTTACACAAGACTCAGAGGTTAATTGGTCTCTGTGGATCCATACTCAGAGAGTAAATGCTTTCAGGAAAGAAGAACATTGGCTTAAAAAGATGGAAGGAGGTAAGTAAGTAAAATCAAAATAAATTTGAAAATTTTATTGTATAAATAAGAGTGTTATTACCAATGCCAATGAAGAGAATGTAATTAATCCAACAACATGCTTTGCACCCCATCTCAATTTTTTTTCCATTCCTTCAATGACTGGTGTGGCTTATTCTGGGGGTATGATTCTGCAAGAACTGGCAACCCTCTAATACCTCATTCCCCTGCCACTACCATAACACAGGAAAGGCCAAGCTTTCCAGATTAATATTTTAGTTTTTTTCTATTACTGAGGGAGTGCTGGCGTATCAGAGGGGCTGTCTTTGAGATGCAACATTAAACTGAAGCCCCTATCAGGTGGGCATAAATGAATCCTATTCCCAGAGGAGTAGGAGAGTTCTTCTGGTGTCCGAGTCAAAATTTATCACTCAACCACCACATGAACATATATATGGTGATTTATTTCATTGTTGTTTGTTAGATCACGCTGTGCACAAATTGACTGCCATGTTTCTCACATTGTAATGGTGGCCACACTTCAAACATGATTCATATGCTCTCAAGGGCTTTGGGATGTCCTGAGATTGTGAAAGGCACTATAGAAATGCAAGTATTTTCCTTCTTTCCATCGGTTTCTTTTCTGTTACTGTCAGCCAGACCTCTGATGAAGACGTCCACAAGGGATTGCTGTCCCCTCCTTTCCGCTTGCGGCCAGAAGTTAAAATCAACCCAATATGTTCAAAGTTCCTTCGACAGTCATAAGACCCATATAACATGATATGGATCGCATTTGGCTCTGGATTTCATGCCATTCCTTTAACATTGCATTTTAAATAAATACATAATTATAAGCTATACATGATGCAGGTCTCACTGGTTAAGAAGTGAAAGAAGGGCAATTTGCTTGAAATTGGACAGGTGAAAAATCGATATCTGAGTTACATTAACCTGGACCAATCTCAAACATTCTTGGCAACTAGTTACAAAGCAGCAATAGTAAAGGGACTTGAAGCAGGTTTCCTGCATTTCTTTTGTCCAAAAATGTTAGGGCCTAAAAATGGAACAACTCAATAAAATATAAAAACAAACAAAATTTTCCATCAACAGGCAAGCTTTGTTAATGGGTAGCTCAGCTACTACTGGAAATTGAAGACTTTACTGAGGTGGAGATAGAATACAGCTGGCAACATCGACCAACACAAATGGAGTTACTATTTCAGGTCCGTGACCTGACTGTATCTAAGTTTGGTGACAATACAAAGCTACGTGGGAATGTAAACTGTGAGAAGGACACAAGGAGGCTGCAAAGGGACAGATTAAGATGAGTGGAGAACAAGGTGGCAGATGGAGTGCATTGTGGGGAAGTGTGAGGTTATTCATTTTGGTCATAAGAATAGAAACTTGTAAATGTTGATGTTGAGAGGAACTTGGGTGTACTCATACAAGGAACACAAAGTTAGCATGCAGGTACAGCAAGCAATTAGGATGGCAAATGGCATGGTGGCCTTTATTTGCAAGGGGATTGGAGTGCAAGAATAAAGAAGTCTTACTACCATTGTACAGGGCTTTGGTGAGAACACATCTGGAGTACTGTGTGCAGTTTTGGTCTCCACATTTAAAGAAGGATATATTTTCCTTGGAGGCAGTACAGTGAAGGTTCACTGGATTGGTCCCTGGGATGAGAGAGTTGTCCTATGATGGGATTCTGAGTAAATTGGGCCTATATTCTCTGCAGTTCAGAAGAATGAGAGGTGACCTCATTGAAACATACAAGATGCTTGACAGGGTAGACACTGAGGCTGTTTCTCCTGGTACGGGAATCTGGAATACGGGGGCACAATCTCAGGATAAGGGGACAATCATTTAGGACTGAGATGAGTGGACATTTCTTCACTCGAAGGGTTGTGAATCTTTGAAATTCTCCACCCCAAAGGGTTGTGGATGCTCCATCATTGAATATATTTAAGGCTGAAATAGACAGACTTTGGTCTCTTAGGAAATCAAGGGATATAGGGAGTGGGCGGGAAAGTGGAGTTGAAGCCGAAGATCAGCCATGATTGTATTGAGTGGCGGAGCAGACTCGACAGGCTGTTTGATCTACTCCTATTTCTTATGTTACCCTGAGAGAAAGCTGTCCCATCTGTCCCTTTTCCTGCCTTGAAGATGCTAGGCATTCTGACAAGCTGAAGAGTCATTTGTCATCCAGTTCTGTCAAGCCAAACCCTTCGCTTATCAAATTCATCCTTGATAGAGTCTTGTTAGTTGGGCCCTAAGAAGCACTAGACACAATGTTCAAAAGAGAAACTGTGTCTGGATACTGTCCCTCTGCAGATGGCTATGATGTTACCATGTACTCCAGTGTTCACAACAGTTGACAAAATCCATCACACATTGCTACTAAGTGGTTCGACGTACACTGCAACACATTCTCGGACAACTCTCACAGGGGGTTCCATGTGGTTGCAACCAATGTCATGGTGGCCTTTGTTCATTGCTCAATTCCTTTTCAAAGGGAAACCTAGAAGCCGATCAGCTCTGTGCCCCTATTGTATATCAATCACAAAATTAGGGCTACTATTCTTTTTGTTCAACTCATCGACATTGGAAAAAGGACTGGTTGGCATCCTTCCATCTACGAAAGATGATGGACACACAGCAAACATCCCATTTAGGTGGGGTATCTTCTCTTGGTGCGTCTTCGCTGATGGCTGTGAAGGCCAATCCTTGAGAAGCAGGTTCTGCCACAAGAGTCACATGTGAAGCTAGCAAGTGACGATGTGAGTTGTTGTTTTTGATACTGGTGCCTGTTGCCAAGCTGCTATAACAACTGGTCATCATGGTAGTGCACACTAGTGCACAGGATGTGTCGCCACTTCCCTCTTTCGACAGCTAGTGACTGCCAGGTGTGGTAGTCAACATTTAGGGCTTTCATGTCACACTTGCAAGCATCCTTGAAGCTGAGCTTTGGGCACCCACTGGTCGTCTGGCCCCGACTACCTCACCATACAGAAGGCCCTTGGGTATGCGACTGCCTTCCATCCTGAGGAGGTGTCCGATCCACCAAAGCTGCCTCTGTTTGATTGGTGCCAACACACCTGGAGCTCTGCCTTTGAGAGGACTGCCACATTTGTGATTTTGTCCTGCCAGGATATACCCATAATGCACCGCAGACAGCAAAGATGGAAATTATTGAGCTTGCTTTCCTGGGTAGCTGTAAGTCACCCATGTTTCACAGCCATACAGCAAGGTGCTGAGAACACAGCCCTTATAAATCATCAGCTTGGTCCAAAGGGTCAGCTTGATGTTATGTCATGTGCGTTTCACAAGTTGGCCAAAGGTGGTAGCTGCTTTCCCTATGCGTGTATCAAGCTCTGCATCAAGGGACAGATTGCCTGTCACCATGGACCCAAGCTAGCAGAATTTGCGAACAACTTCCAGTGGGGTGTTATTTAGTGTGATCAGGGGTGAACATATCACCTTGTCCCATGACCATGGTTTTCTTGACGCTTACAATCAAGAACAAGAAGTTACATGCTTGGTGGAGACAGTCCGTAAGTCTTTGCAACTGTGTTTCCGTGTGAGCGACTAACGCAGCATCATCAGCGAAGAATTGTAATAGTATAAAGGACACAGATAAAAATAAAATCATAGTTGTGGTTAAGTGTTTCGTCAAATTAATAATTTTTCTGATAGCTTGTCATCACTGTGCAAACAATATAGATAACGCTCTGACACATAATCTTATCTGTAGTACACTTATAATGACAAATTAAGTTTGGATTAGGTGTCAATAATTGATTACTATAAATCTCCTAATACTAGTTCAGTTAGTATACTTTTAAACTAATTCTCATCTCTACAACACATGCAACAATGTGGCAATTTGAATCTCTACATCGGCATTGTCCAGCCATAATTTATAAAACAAATTAGAAAGGAAAATATTGTTTAGTGACTGAATGTTCACATTAATAGGCAGCAATTGTAATGCTTACAAAGCTGGTCAGTAGCAGATTGTTCGACTTATCCCCTCGAGAAGGCACCAATGAATAGTTTTGCAAAGCAGTGATTAAAACCATGGCTAGGAGCCATAAATGTCAGCACTGCAAATCTCAATCCACAATTTCCTTTCCTTGGCTATTAAACCATTGGGATTGGAGGGGGATGATTACCCATTCCAACTTTTAACTGGGAGTGAAAGAAGTCCAAACTACGAGCTTTACTGATTATCATTCTAGCACCCTGTAGGAGGGGGATCTTGCTGTTGTGACGCACCTCACCTACTACAGTGGTCAACACTACATTATAGAACATAGAACAGTACAGCACAGTACAGGCCCTTCGGCCCATGATGTTGTGCCGAACCTTTAACCTACTCTAAGATCTAAGTAACTACCTACCCTTCATTCTACTATCATCCATGTACCTATCCAAGAGTCGCTTAAATGTCCCTAATGTATCTGCTTCTACTACCACCGCTGGCAGTGCATTCCACGCACCCACCACTCTCTGTGTAAAGAACCTACCTCTGACATCTCCCCGAAATCTTCCTCCAATCACCTTAAAATTATGCCCCCTGGTGATAGCCCTTTCCACCCTGGGAAAAAGTCTCTGGCTATCCACTCTATCTATGCCTCTCATCATCTTGTACCCCTCTATCAAGTCACCTCTCATCCTTCTTCGCTCCAATGAGAAAAGCCCTAGCTCCCTCAATCTTTCTTCGTAGGACATGCCCTCCAGTCCAGGCAGCATCCTGGTAAATCTCCTCTGCACCCTCTCTAAAGCTTCCACATCCTTCCTATAATGAGGCGACCAGAACTGAATACAATATTCCAAGTGTGGTCGAACCAGGGCCTTATAGAGCTGCAGCATAACCTCGCGGCTCTTAAACTCAATCCCCCTGTTAATGAAAGCCAACACACCATACGCCTTCTTAACAACCCTATCAACTTGGGTGGCAACTTTGAGCGATCTATGGACATGGACCCCAAGATCCCTCTGTTCCTCCACACTACCAAGAATCCTGTCTTTAAGCCTGTATTCTGCATTCAAATTGGACCTTCCAAAATGAATCACTTCACACTTTTCCAGGTTGAACTCCATCTGCCACTTCTCAGCCCAGCTCTGCATCCTGTCAATGTCCTGTTGCAACCTACAACAGCCTTCCACACTATCCACAACTCCAGCAACCTTCGTGTCATCGGCAAACTTGCTAATCCAGCCTTCCACTTCCTCATCCAAGTCATTTATAAAAATCACAAAGAGCAGAGGTCCCAGAACAGATCCCTGCGGAACAACACTGGTCACCGAGCTCCAGGCTGAATACTTTCCATCTATTACCACCCTCTGTCTTCTATGGGCCAGCCAATTCTGTATCCAGACAGCCAACTTTCCCTGTATCCCATGCCTCCTTACTTTCTGAATGAGCCTACCATGGGGAACCTTATCAAACGCCTTGCTAAAATCCATATATACCACATCCACTGCTCTTCCTTCATCAACATGTTTTGTCACATCTTCAAAGAATTCAATAAGGTTTGTGAGGCATGACCTGCCCCCCACAAAGCCATGCTGACTGTCTCTAATCAAACTATGCTTTTCCAAAAAATCATAAATCCTGTCTCTCAGAATCCTCTCCAATAATTTGCCCACTACCAACGTAAGACTGACTGGTCTATAATTCCCAGGGTTATCCCTATTCCCTTTCTCGAACAAGGGAACAACATTTGCCACCCTCCAATCTACTCCAGTGGACAGTGAAGACGCAAAGATCATCGCCAAAGGCGCAGCAATCTCTTCCCTCGCTTCCCGTAATATCCTTGGGTATATCCCGTCTGGCCCCGGGGACTTATCTGTCCTCATATCATTCAAAATTTCCAGCACATCCTCCCTCTTAACCTCAACCTGTTCGAGCATATCAGCCTGTTCCACGCTGTCCTCACAAACGACCAGGTTCCTCTCACTAGTGAATACTGAAGCCAAGTATTCATTTAGGACCTCCCCCGACTCCAGGCACAAGTTCCCTCCACTATCCCTGATCGGCCCTACCCTCACTCTGGCGATCCTCTTGTTCCTCACATAAGTGTAGAACGCCTTGGGATTTTCCTAATCCTACCCGCCTCTGTTGCTTTTGGGGGTCTATAGAAAACTCCCAACAAAGTGACTGCTCCTTTCCTGTTTCTGACTTCCACCCATAATGACTCAGTAGACAAACCTTCCTCGATGACCTCCCTTTCTGCAGCTGTGATACTATCCCTGATTAGCAATGCCACTCCCCCACCTCTTTTACCTCCCTCCCTATTCCTTTTGAAACATCTAAACCCCGGAACACCCAACATCCATTCCTGCCCCTTTGATATCCACGTCTCCGTAATGGCCACAACATCGTAGCTCCAAGTACTGATCCATGCTCTAAGTTCATCACCCTTATTCCTAACACTTCTTGCGTTGAAATAGACACACTTCAACCCATCATACTGGCTGCAACTTTGCCCTGTCAACTGTCTAACCTTCCTCACAGACTCTCTGCACTCGGTATCTGCCTGTTCAACAGCTACCCCATCCACTGATCCGTGGCTCCGGTTCCCATCCCCCTGCCAAACTAGTTTAAACCCTCCCGAAGAGCTCCAGCAAACCTCCCGCCCAGGATATTGGTGCCCCTCCAGTTCAGATGCAACCCGTCCTTCTTGTACAGGTCCCACCTTCCCCAGAAGGTATCCCAATGATCCACATATCTGAAGCCCTCCCTCCTACACCAGTTCTGTAGCCACGTGTTCAGCTGCACTTGCTCTCTGTTTCTAGCCTCACTCGCACGCGTCACCGGTAACAATCCTGAGAATACTACTCTGCTCGTCCTGCCTTTCAGCTTCCAAACTAACTAACAGGGGGATATTCGCTTTTCAGGTCCTCATCCCTTTTCCTAGCTATGTCATTGGTACCGATATGTACCACGACCTCTGGCTGCTCCCCCTCCCCCTTAAGAATCCTGTAGACTCGGTCCGAGACACCCCTGACCCTGGCACCCGGGAGGCAACATACCATCCGGCAGTCTCGTTCGCGACCACAGAATCTCCTGTCTGTTCCTCTAACCACTGAATCTCCTATCACTATCGCTCTCCTATTCTCCCCCCTTCCCTTCTGAGCCACTGGGCCAGGCTCAGTGCCAGAGACCTGGCCAATGTGGCTTTCCCCTGGTAGGTCGTCCCCCTCAACCGTATCCAAAACGGTATACTTAATATTGAGGGGACGGCCACAGGGGATCCCTGCACTGCGCGCCTATTTCCTTTCCCTCCACTGACTGTCACCCAGCTACCTTTATCCTGTAACTTAGGTGTCACTACTTCCCTATAACTGCTCTCTATCACCCCCTCAGCATCCTGAATTTTTGGTGGGAAAGCTGGTGACATACATTGTCTCTAAAATTACACAAACATTTATTTGGCATAAATGCAACGAAGATAGTAAAAGGAAACCATGGCAGAAAGAAAATGCTTCCTGGAAAACTAGTGCCGAAAGTTGCACCCTTAACGTGGAAGTCTCGGGCTGTGAATATTTCACCAATCAGCAGCAAGAATAAAAGTTGCGAGTGTAACACTTTTTAAATCAATTCATTTGATAACCCAGGTTTATGTAAAAATTCAAAGTGATCAAGTTGTCCATTTTAAATCTCTATTTTTAGAAACAATATTAAAAAGAAAACGACATTTTTAGGTAGATAAAACCCATACCTGTAACTGCCATTTGATAGATTCTGTGCTCAAGAGCCATCAAATGGCATGCGGGTATCTTACAATTTCTAACTCATGCCATGAATTGGGAAAAGATTTCAAACATTTTGAACAAGGTGCCTACTCTGAGCTTCACTGCTCATTCATTAGACTTAGTTTTGTTATTGATTGAAACTCAATTTATATTTTTAAATTGCATCAGGCTGGAGTATTCCAAAAACAAAATACTGCGGATGCTGAAAATCCGAAATAACAGAAAATGCTGAAAATACCCAGCAGGTCTGGTATGGTCTGTGGAGAGAGAAACAGAGTTAACGTTTCAGGTCTGTGACCTTCTGATAACTCTGTTAACACTGTTTCTCTCTCCACAGATGCTACCAGACCTGCTGAGTATTTCTAGCATTTTCTGTTTTTGTTTTTATTTTAGTCTGGAGTATTCCTTTAGAGTGTCAATAAAATATTTTGAGAGTCATGATGTATACTTATTTCTTCCAGTTTAGTTTAGTTTAGTTTAGAGATGCAGCACTGAAACAGGCCCTTCAGCCCACCGAGTCTGTGCCGATCATCAACCACCCATTTATACTAATCCTACACTAATCCCATATTCCTACCACATCCCCACCTGTCCCTATATTTCCCTACCACCTACCTATACTAGGGGCAATTTATAATGGCCAATTTACCTACCAACCTGCAAGTCTTTTGGCTTGTGGGAGGAAACCGGAGCACCCGGAGAAAACCCACGCAGACACAGGGAGAACTTGCAAACTCCACACAGGCAGTACCCAGAAGTGAACCCAGGTCGCTGGAGCTGTGAGGCTGCGGTGCTAACCACTGCGCCGCCTCATCTCCTGAAGGCATAGCCTATTGTACAATTTCATGGCTTCCCTCTGATAGTTCATTCAAGTTGGTTCTGATAACTTTCAAATAGCCGACATGAAGAATGGCCACTGGGGCAAGGTACCAAGGAGCTGCCAGTGCTCAAGGAACTGTACCCCATGAGCTACTGTCTTTGAAGATGATAGGAATGCAAGTTGCAAGGAAAGATGGCTGGTAAAGAAAGGCAACTGGAAAGGTGGTTAGTTCTGGTGAAGAATTGCAAATGTATTGAAATTAAGTGATTTTCGTGATTTAATTCATTCCTCGGATTTGAATTTATGAGCCTTGGTACCAATAAGGGAAATTAATGGGGTATATTTTTTACTACACACCCACAGTCAACATGCAGAAAGTTTATCTGCATGCTTGCAGAAGCAATATGAAAGAAACATGGGCATTTTAAAAGTTGAAAGACTCCAGATTCCAAAACAAGTAAAAGAGTGTGTCAGGAGTTAACAACATTGCATTTAATTCCTGAGATTTTCGGCCAGAAAACAAGCCATTAACTATGATGAATTTAAAAGGACTAAAAATGAAGTTCAAAAATAGTTGGTCTTATAGATCCTGAACTTCTAATAAAGTTCAAGTCCCATTTTATTTTAAATAAATACAAATAAAAACATGAAAATTTGAAACCAAAGCACTATTTTACAGCATTGACAACAAAAAAGTTATTGGTTAACTTTAGAATTCTAAATATTTCAATGTTAATGGACAAGGCCACATGATAAAGCGTCATGCGACACACTTTATTACATTGGTAAACTGAAGCTTCAGAACACAATGCAACTCTGCTGTAACAAGTTACATTCAAAATTAAAAATTAATTTTAAAAATGCACCTCAAAACTTAGTGTTGTTTAGATATAGAGCTGTTGAAACGTAAACTTAAGAGTAGCAGCAAAGGCTCAAACATGAAAGGGGATTTGCACAGGCTGTTCTAATAACTCCCACATTTGGTAAATTTAAATTCTTGCTTAATGTCACAAATTCAAATCTTTCCTTTGATACTTTCTTGGATTCTGCAATCGCAGTCACTTCCAGAAGTGAATCTCCATGCTTTATGTGCCAGAGCAGACTCACAGTACCCAATATCTAGTTATGCAATAGCTTAACCCACAGTTGTAACAATAGCAATCCCTTGTGATTTGAACTAGATATTTGTGTTCTTTTATAGGTACCCCTTCAAATCGTTTGAAGGTGTATTGGAACAGCATCTGGTAAGATGAGGCCAGGTACAAATCGTTAAGTTGTTTTATTTTACAGAAAGTGGAACATGCAGAGCAACAGATCTGATTGAAATGAGTTAATTCAAATCAGGGCAACTTGCCTTCATGTAAAACACAGAATAATTGAAACTTCCCCAAACTTCAGGCAACCATCTGGCTTGACTTAAACAAATAAACCTCCTGCATACTCCTACTACAGAAAAAGCCTGTCATAGCAACTGTCAGTTTTAAAACCTGACCAACTTTACAGCCTTTGTTGCATACTAATGGTCAGCGAGTGTTTTGTTTTCCCCATGTCCATAGCCAAAATATCCCTGCCAACAGGCCAGGCCCAGAGGCTGCTGTGGAGCCTCTCCCACTCATCCACCATAACTTCAGCAGAACCCCCGATGAAATGGCATAAATGCTGTTTTTACAGGCTTTCCATGGATCTTCCACTGAAGTTACAGTGGACAATTGGGAAACCCCATGTCGCCCCATGGAAAATATGTTCACTAAGAAAGGCTAATGAATTACTTAATGTTTACAGTCTCTGAAGCAAATAACTTCAATGTATACCCCATTAGTATATTAAATATTGAAAACACTGTTTTAAAGGACAAGAAACAGAGCAGCGGTGAATGGTTGTTTCTCCGACTGGAGGAAAATATACAGAGAGATTCCCCAGTGGTCGGTACTAGGACCACTGCTTTTTACTGTCAGGTATTAATGACTTTGCTTGGGTGAGCATGGCACAATTTCAAAATTTGGAGATGATACAAAGCTTGGAAATATTGCGAACTGTGTGAAGGATGGTGCTGGACTTCAAGAGGACATAGATAGGCTGGTGGAAGTGGCGGGCACGTGGCAGATTTAACTCAAAGAAGTGCAAAGTGATAAATTTTGGGCAGAAGAAAGAGGAGAAGCAATATAAACAAAAAGGTAAAATTCTAAAGGTGTGCAGGAACAGAGAGGCTTGGAGATATATGTGCACAAATCATTGAAGGTGGCAGGGCAAGCTGAGTAAGTGGTTAAAAAGGTGTACAAGATCTTGGGCTTTATAGATAGAGACAGTACAAAAGCAATAAGTTACAAGGTAACTTTATAAAACACTGCTCAGCCACAACTAGTGTACTATCTCCAACTCTGGGGACCACACTTTAGAAAGGATGTGAAGGCCTTAGAGAGGGTGCAGAAAAGTGTTAATAGAAAGGTTCCAGGGGTGGGGAACATGGATAGAATGGAGAAGCTGGAGCTGTTCTCCTTAGAGCAGAGAAGGTTGAGAGGAGATTTGATAGATGTGTTCAAAATCATGAGGTGTCTGGACAGAGTAGATAGAGAGAAACTGTTCCCATTGACGGAAGGGTCTATAATCAGAGGACAGCGATTTAAGGTGATTGGCAAATGAATCAAAGGTGACATGAGGAAAAACATTTTATGCAGGGAGTGGTTAGGATCTGGAATGCACTGCCTGAAAAGGGTGGTGGATTCAATCAAGGCTTTCAAAAGGCAATTGGATAAATATTTGAAGGGGGAAAAATTTGCAGGACTACAGGGAAAAGTGCATGGGAAGTGGGACTAGCTGGATTGCTTTTGCAAAGAGCCACCAAGGACTCAACAGGCTGAAAGGCCTCCTGTGCTATAACCATTCTATGACTCTGGTTTACTTCTGTGAACAGTGTGGTTTCTCAAATCAACACACAGTTTTCACAGGTGGAAAAAGGATAATAATGTATCAGCTGCTTGTTTGATGCACACCTAACTTACTTTTGAATAGACTTCAATGGAGAGGAAAGGTTTAGGTGAGGTGTGAAACAGGCAGCCAACCTGCTACTGCTCAGTTTTGCCTGGCTGTAAGTGTGAAAATTAACCCACATAGTAATCTTCAGTCAAACATCAACATGACTTGAAAATATATTGCCATTCCTTCATCATTGCTGGGTCAAAATCCTGGAACTCCCTACTTAATAGCACTGTGGGTGTATTACAGCAGTTCAAGGCCCCACTCATCACCACCTTCTCGAGGGCAATTAAGGATCGGCAATAAATGCTGGCCTTGCCAGTGACACCCACTACCCATGAACTTATAACTAAATTTTCAAAAGACTTTCTTCCCACTTCCAAACAATGCTATACATACGAACATTCGAATTAGGAGCAGGAGTCGGCACTCGAGCCTGCTCCGCCATTCAGTAAGTTCATGGCTGAACTGATTACTCCACATTTCTACCTACCCCCGATAACCTTTCACCCCCTTGCTTATCAATACTCTATCTACCTCTGCCTTAATAATATTCAAAGACTCTGCTTCCACTGCCTTTTGAGGAAGAGAATTCCAAAGACGCACGACCCTCTGACAGAAAATAATTCTCATCTCTGTCTTAAATGGGTGACCCCTTATTTTTAAACAATGATCTTTAGTTTGAGATTCTCCAACAAGGAGAAACATCCTTTCCATAGCCACCCTGTCAAGACCCCTCAGGATCTTATATGTTTCAATCAAATCGCCTCTTACTCTGCTAAATTCCAGCAGATAAAAGCCTAGCCTGTCCAATCTTTCCTTGTAAGACAGCCCGCCCATTCCAGGTATTAGTCTAGTAAACCTTCTCTGTACTGCCTCCAACGCATTTCCATCCTTCCTTAAATAAGGAGACCGGTAATGTATACAGTTCTCCAGATGTGGTCTCACCAATGCCCTGTATAGCTGAAGCATAACCTCCCGACTTTTGTTTTCAATTCCCTTCACGATAAGGGTAACATTCGATTAGCTTACCTAATTACATGCTGTACCTGCATACTAACCTTTTGCGATTCATGCATGAGGACACCCAGATCCCTCTGCATCTCAGAGCTCTGCAATCTCTCACCATTTAATAATATGCTTCTCATAGAGCCATATAGTTATACAGCACAGGAACAGGCCCTTTGTCTGTGCCGGCCATCAAGCACATATTCTAATCCCATTTTCCAGCACTTGGCCCAAAGCCTTGTATGCTATGGCGTTTCAAGTGCTCATCTAAATATTTCTTAAATGTTGTGAGGGTTCCGGCCTCTACCACCTCTTCAGACAGTGCGTTCCAGATTCCATCCATCATCTGGGTGAAAAACCTTTTCCTCAAACCCCCTCTAAATCTCCTGCACCTTACCGTAAATCTATGGCCCCTGGTTATTGACCGGTCCACTAAGGGAAAAAGTTTCCTCCTATCTAACCTATCAATGCCCTTCATAATTTTGTACACCTCAATCAGGTCTCCCCTCAGCCTTCTCTGCTCTAAGGAAAACAACCCTATCCTTTTCAGTCTCTCTTCATAGCTGAAATGCTCCAGTCCAAGCAACATCCTGGTGAATCTCCTCTGCACCCTCTCCAGTGCAATCACATCCTTCCAATATAGTGTGGTGCCCAGAACTGTACACATAACTCCAGCTGTGGCCTAACTGGCGTTTTATACAGCTTCATCATAACCTCCCTGTTCTTATATTCTATGCCTCGGCTAATAAAGGCAAGCATCCCATATGCCTTCCTAACCACCTTACCTACCTGTGCCACTGCCTTCAGCGATCTATGGACAAGTACACCAAGGTCCCTCTGACCCTCTGTACTTCCTAGGGTTCTACCATCCATTGTATATTCCCTTGCTTTGTTAGTCCTCCAAAAATGCATCATCTCACACTTCTCAGGATTTAATTCCATTTGCCATAGCTCCGCCCATCTTACCAGCCCATCTATATCTTCTTCTTTATTCTTCCTGCCAAAGTGGACAATTTCACACTTTCCTACATTACACTCCATTTGCCAGATCTTTGCCCACTCACTTAACCTATCGATATCCCTATCTATATCACTGCAGGAGTTCCTCAGGGTAGTGTCCTAGGCCCAACCATCTTCAGCTGCTTCATCAATGACCTTCCTTCAATCATAAGGTCAGAAGTGGGGATGTTCGCTGATGATTGCACAATGTTCAGCACCATTCGTGACTCCTCAGATACTGAAGCAGTCAGTGTAGAAATGCAGCATGACTTGGACAATATCCAGGCTTGGGCTGACAAGGGGCAAGTAACATTCGCACCACACAAGTGCCAGGCAATGACCATCTCCAACAAGAGAGAATCTAATCGTCTCCCCTTGATATTCAATAGCATTACCATTGCTGAATCCCCCACTATCAACATCCTAGGGGCTACCATTGACCAGAAACTGAACTGGAGTAGCCATATAAATACCGTGGCTACAAGAGCAGGTCAGAGGCTAGGAATCTTGCGGTGAGTAACTCACTTCCTGACTCCCCAAAGCCTGTCCGCCATCTACAAGGCACAAGTCAGGAGTGTGATGGAATACTCTCCACTTGCCTGGATGGGTGCAGCTCCAACAACACTCAAGAAGATCGACAGCATCCAGGACAAAGCAGCTCGCTTGATTGGCACCCCATCCACAAACATTCACTCCCTCCAAAACCGACGCACAGTGGCAGCAGTGTGTACCATCTACAAGATACACTGCAGCAACGCACCAAGGCTCCTGAGACACCACCTTCCAAACCCGCGACCTCTACCAACTAGAAGGACAAGGGCAGCAAATGCATGGGAACACCACCATCTGCAAGTCCTCCTCCAAGTCACACACCATTCTGACTTGGAACTACATCATCGTTCCTTCACTGTCGCTAGGTCAAAATCCTGGAACTCCCTTCCTAACAGCACTGTGGGTGTACCTACCCTACACGGACTGCAGCGGTTCAAGAAGGCATCTCACCATCACCTTCTCAAGGGCAATTAGGGCTGGGCAATAAATGCTGGCCTGGCCAGCGATGCCCACATCCCAGGAATGAATACAAAAAAAGCCTCCTTACGTCCTCTTCACAAGTTACTTTCCTACCGATCTTTGTGTCATCAGCAAATTTAGCAACCATGCCTTCGATCCCTTCATCTAAGTTATTTATATAAATTGTAAAACGTTGAGGCCCCAGCACAGATCCCTGTGGCACACCACTTGTTACATCTTGCCAACCAGAAAATGACCCATTTATGCCTACTCGGTTTCCTGTTAGATAGCCAAACTTCTATCCATGCCAATATGTAACCCCCTACACCATGAGCTTTTATTTTCTGCAATAACCTTTGATGTGGCACCTTATCAAATGCTTTGTTTTGGACCATTATAGAACTCAATCAATAGCATGAAATCCTTAAGATTAAAGCACGTAAGGTATTCACAACACATTGGAACTTAACATGCTACAAATGAAATTGTTCCACATCCAGCAGAAGTGTGAACAACTACATATTTAAAGTCAAATGTGTGCCAAAGCAGAACAAAAGCATTTTGGCATATTAGATGAGTATAAGAATCTTTTCTATTTAGTTTAGCTTCTATAATTCCTACATTCATTTTTAAGATGTTTAAACTGTATGGATACTACCTTTACTGTAAAAATTTCAATATTTTCCAGATAAAGAAATTTAGGAAATAAAATAATGAATATTTGAAAGCGCATTTAGATGAGAGACAGGACAGCGGTGGGTGACATAGCAGTAAAGAAGAAATGGTTACAAAAGAACACTGAGATTCGGCTGTTGACTTACAGGGCAGAAGTTTTAATTGTGTTTTACCCAGTTTTGAGATGTAAAATGGCTGTTAAACCTACCAATTTTGCAGTGGGATGTCCTACACTGGGAATGCATCTCCTGCCATATTGGCTTAGGTGTCCCTTAGGCAACCCTGACAGCTGCCTGAAATGAAAGCTGGGCTGATTATAATATGTAAATAGGAGTTCTGTACTTGAATTAGGACCCTTTTGGGAAATTGATGCCTGGCATTATCTGACTCGCTATTTCTTTGGGCTGCCCAGCAAGACACGGTGGGAGCAGTCAGGAAGCAAGCTGAAACAGCAATATTTAACGAGATCCTCACTTCCATAAAGGCAAGTCTCTGGATAGTCATTTGAAGTGGTTCAAAATTTTTGGAGCTATATTTTTTCTGCTTTTGCTGAGTATGGGACGTTTTTGACAGTATAGAGCAGTTCAGGAACTGACTTTTGGTTGCAGCTGCACAGTCGTACTACAATGGCTTCAGCAGTTGTCGGAAATATGGGAATGATGGGATTTCCATTGAGGCTGTCTTACCAGGGGATCAGCAGCAATAGCAAGCAAGGCAGCACAGAACTGCAGAGGCTCAAAGAAGCAGGAAAAGAAGAGCAAACAACAGGAAGGACTTACAGGATGCGCCTCTTAATGGAACAGAATGACACCTGAACACAACAAATGAGCAGTGTATGAGCAGGCTCCAGTTCAGCAGGCTGGCAGTCGCAGAACATGTCACCTGCTGTAATAGGAATTAGAGCAAAACACTGGGGCACATACAGCCCTGTTTGTGGCTGTAAAGGTAATCATGGCCCTCAACTTCAATATTGTAGGCTTTGCCAGACTGCAACAGGTCACATCAGTAACAGTCAGTTTTCTATCCATATTTGCATCAGGCAGGTGACATCACCTTTCCCAAAGAGGGAAAGCCAATCAGGAGGAGTGAGCTGTCTCTGATTTGACCACATCATTGGATTTCCTCAGGTCTATGACACATTGCCTTGAACTGTTCTTGTTGATAACACATGTCTGTGCCAGTTTCCTGGTGGTAGCCATATTGTGTTCATGCTACACCTGACTTCAATCCTCCCCATCTTCCATCCAGACTAGCAGGTGTCAGGCTGGTTCCATTGGCTGGCTATTAGCCTTGCTATTTTGAAAGCAATATGCGGGCCAATGTGTTTAGGAAATCTCAGCCCAGTTTCTGGTGGGCATGATCCCACAGCACAATACATTTATAATTCAGCACAAATTTCCATGAAAGTAGTCATCACACTAAAAGAAGTCCTACAGATGGCCAAGTTCAGAAATGTGAAAATTCTTACTGGTACATATGGGTAGGAGGAACATGGGGTACAACTCTACAGAAATTGAGATTAAGACATTTTTCTGGGCAACTATACTCTGCATAATTATGTGAATATAGATGTCCTATATCTGAACGGAGAGTGCCTAATGCTAACATTGAGTGTCAAAGCTGAGAGAGTGTTTGATTCCACAGCACTAAGATGAGAAAGTAGGGTCCTGTTGCTGTGAGTGTGCTGAAACTGACAATACAGCTCGCAGACAGGTACTGCATTCGGCACTTCACCACTACCACAAGATTCATCATTGCCTTCTGCAACTGATTGGTGCCTTGTCAGAATTTTCATTGTGCAAACTAGATGAAAGGAATTCATCACACAACAATCTTTTTTTTAAAAAGTTGGCTCTGATCCAGGAACTTCGACATGGCATTAAGTACCACAGCAAGATTAACTACTACATAAATCAAGTCTATGACAGTTGGTGGATATATTAATTACAACTAAATGACAATAATATATATTTTAATGACTTAATAAGCTGAACAAAGGATTTCAAATGTACAATAGGCCAAGCAATTGCTCATGTAAATCACTGAACCTCAAGGAAACACTTCCACTGCATGCATTAATCTTAACTCATTAATGCCTTTTCAACATATGGACACTGTGTCAGTGGGCTGAGTATGATGCAAATAAATAAGTAATTTGAAAAAAATTGATGGCTTTAATATTTACATATTAATTTCTAGCAGCCACTGCAATTTCATGTCCAACTTAGATACGTCCTACAAAAGTAAAATTAAGGTCGCAGTAGTTTCTTTTATTGTGTACTCCAATTAATTAAAGTCATAAATTCCAAGAATAATGGGCAGAATCAATCATTTGAGACTTCAATAACTCCACAAACCTGCCATTTGTTATTACCAGGCACATTTCTGCTACTGTTAAACATTTCAAACTGGTTTGATTCTTTGATGCCAGAATCAAAATACTGTCAACCACAAACAACCTGAACTGCATGATTCTAAACATAAACAGCACGAGTAACATGTTGAGATCAAGTAAATGGTTTATTCATTTATAATGTAGTTTTAGTGCCTCTGGAATTCATTTTGCCATCAAATGAACGATAAACATAATCAAATATACTTGATAGAAAGTCTTACAGTGCAAAATTCAGATGTGGGGTGCGAGTCGCATTGGATGCCATATTGGTGAGGGTGTTTGCGGTGCAGTGTGTCCTCCACAAGCAGGCAGACCATGAGGTCAATCAGCATGCAATGCTGATTTGGCGCCACCCTATTGGAGCTCAATGCTCCACATACCGACCTTTCTCAATCACACACGGCTGAACACGTAGTCAACAGCAGGAAGGACCACCCCAGCCAACGCTAAAGGGATCATCAACTACTTTCAGGTTAGTTGCTTTCTACTGGCTGTTGCTATGATTGTACATGTGTTTGGTGCTTTCCAGAGCTCTCTAAAGTTGATAAAGTCTACAGGGAGTAGTGTGGCAGGTGCTGAAGGACTTGGTCCCGACTTCAAGCCTTCTGCATATACCAGGTGCTCCCAGACATGGGTGCAGTAGTAGGCATTCCCCTTGGAATACAGCATGACTGGGAGAATAAGCAGAGCTGGCACACAGCAGGACAAGCTGCTGGAAGAGGGGTGGTGTGGGTGGTGGAAAAGGGCTCTCAGCAGGAGGCCAAATCCACCCAGGTGTTAAGGGAGCAATTCTCCTACCTGAACCTCAGCGAGGAAAGATGTGCAAGATGTCTGCATTTCAGTATGGACTTCCTCACTGAAATCTGACAGTCACTGCAAAATCTAAAGCGAGTGTTGTGGCAGGTGCTGAAGGACTTGGTCCCAACTTCACACCTTCTGCACATACCAGGTGCTGCTTTTTTAAAAAGATTATTTTCATGGGATGTTAGCATCGCTGGCAAGGCAGCATTTGTAGCCCATCCCTAATTGCCTTTGAGAAGGTGGTAGTGAGCCGCCTTCTTCAACCGCTACAGTCTATCTGGTGCAGGTACACCAACAGTGCTGTTAGAGAGGGATTTCCTGCATTTTGATTCAGCGACAGTGAAGGAATGGCGATATAGTTCCAGGTCAGAATGGTGTGTGGCTTGGAGGGGAACTTGCAGATGGTGGTGTTCCCATGCATCTGCTGCCCTTGTCCTTCTAGGTGAAAGAGGTCATGGTTTGGAAGGTGCTGTCAATGGAAGGAAGTGAAGGTGAGTTGCTGCAGTGCATCTTGTCGATGGTACACACTGCTGCCGCTCAGCGTCGGTGGTGGAGGAAGTGAATGTTTAAGATGGTGAATGGGTTGCCGATCAAGCGGGCTGCTTTGTACTGGATGGTATCGAGCCTCCTGAGCATTATTGGAGCCACACTCATCCAGGCAAGTGTACAGTATTCCATCGCACTCCTGACTTGCCTTGTAGATGGCGGACAGGTATTGGGGAGTCAGGAGATGAGTTACTCGCCACAGAATTTCTAGCTTCTGACCTGCTCTTGTAACCACAGTATTTATGTGGCTGCTCCAGTTCAGTTTCTGATCAACAGTAACCCCCAGGATGTTGACAGTGGGGGATTCAGCGATGGTAATGCTGTTAAATGTTAAGGGGGGTTGGTTAGATTCTCTCTTGTTGGAGATAGTCATTGCCTGGCACTTACATGGCACAAATGTTACTTGCCACATATCAGCCCAAGCCTGAATGTTGTCCAGGTCTTGCTGCATATGGACACGGACTGCTTCAGTATCTGAGGAGTCACGAATGGTGCTAAACGTTGTGCAATCATCAGCGAACATCCCCACTTCTGACCTTATGATAAAGGGAAGTTCATTGATGAAGCAGTTGAAGATGGTTGGGCCTAGGACGTTACCCTGAGCAACTCATGCAGTGATAGAGTCATAGAGTTATATAGCATAGAAAATGGCTCTTCGGCCTATCGTGTCCACGCCGGCCATCAAGCACCTATTGATTCTAATCCCATTTTCCAGTACTTGGCCCATAGCCTTGTATGCTATGGCGTTTCAAGTGCTCATCTAAATACTTCTTAAATGTTGTGAGGGTTCCTGCCTCTACCACCTCTTCAGGCAGTGTGTCCCAGATTCCAACCACCCTCTTTTTTTCTTCAAATCCCCTCTAAACCTCCTGCTCCTTTCCTTAATTCTATGTCCCCTGGTTATTGATCCCTCTGCTAAGGGAAAAAGTTTCTTCCTATCTACCCTATCTATGTCCCTCATAATTTTGTATACCTCAGTCAGGTCCCTCCTCAGCCTTCTCTGCTCTAAGGAAAACAACCCTAGCCTTTCCAGTCTCTCTTCATAGCTGAAATGCTCCAGCCCAAGCAACATCCTGGTGAATCTCCTCTGCACCCTCTCCAGTGCAATCACATCCTTCCTATAGTGTGGTGTCCAGAACTGTACACAGTACTCCAGCTGTGGCCTAACTTGCATTTTGCATTTTATACAGCTCCATCATAACCTCCCTGCTCTTATATTCCATGCCTCGGCTAAGAAAGGCAACTATCTCATATGCCTTCCTAACCATCTTATATACCTGTGCTGCTGCCTTTAGTGATCTATGGACAAGTACACCAAGGTCCTTCTGACCCTCTTTACTTCCTAGGGTCCTACCATTCATTGTATATTCCCTTGCCTAGTTAGTCCTCCCAAAATGCATCACCACACACTTCTCAGGATTAAATGCCATCTACCACTGCTCTGCCCATCTTACCAGCCCATCTATTTCGTCCTGTTATCGAAGGCTTTCCTCCTCAATATTTACGACACCACCAATTTGTGTGTCATCTGTGAACTTACTGATCGTACCTCCTATATTCACCTCTAAATCATTAATGTACACTGCAAACAGCAAGGGTCCCAGCGGTACACTACTGGTCACAGGCTTCCAATCACAAAAATAACCCTGGACCCCATCACCCTCTGCCTCCTGCCGCTAAGCCAATTTTGGATCCAATTTGCCAAATTACCCTGGATCCCATGGGCTCTTACCTTACTGACCAATCTCCCATGCGGGACCTGATCAAAAGCCTTACTGACGTCCATGTAGACTACATCAACTGCTTTACCCTCATCTACACATGTAGTCACCTCCTCGAAAAATTCAATCAAATTTGTTAGACTCTGTGATGTACTGAGGCTGAAATGATTGGCCTCCAACAACCACAATCATCTTCCTTTGTGCTAGGTATGACTCCAACCAGTGGAGAATTTTCCCCTCCAATTCCCATTGACTTCAATTTGGCTAGGGCTGTTCCCTTAGTGTCTGTCCTCTGTGTGCTCTCCCAGTGGCTGCAGCATTGCTGGTGGAAGGCGGCTGACTTTCAGTGGGGGATGCTACTGCAGATGGCATTGCAGAATGAACTCAACTAGCTCTGGGCCCAGAAAGCCCAGCTTCGGCATGGGTGGCAGCAGTCTAGGCCACCACATCCGCTGAAAAGGATGGGCTCCAAGCTCTGTGCAAAACCCTGTGCAAAGTTGGTGCTGGTTCCTCCATGCTCCTTGACAATGCACGTGGGCTTTCTGGCATGCTCGCCAATACATCAGCCAATTCATTGTGTATATTCATCAACCTTCTTCTGCTGCCATCAAAATGCTCATTTGAATCCTCTGCACAAGAACACATGTGCAACTTCACCCTCCAGGCAGCTGGCACCTGTGCTACCCTTGTCTCCTGCCCTGGCTGCAGACCACTCACTTCCAGTGTCTCACCATGGACAGATCCCACCTCTAAGCTGTCCTCGAAATTACACAAAGTTAAGTTGGTGACTGAAAATGAGAGATCCAGTGACAGTGTGTTATCACCATGCCTGGTCAGCTGTCGGATACCCAAGAACTGAAACAACAAGGATAGGGTTGTGGTGAGGGGAAGGGGCAGTGGGGAGGGGGAAATGAGATGCCTGTTTACACCATCTGCAGCTTCTAAATCAGAAGAGACTGTGGGATTAAGGGGAATCGGGATGTGAAAAGCAAGATTAGATTTGAAGATAGTCATCTTCGATCATTTCAGCCTCGCTCGTGGCCAGTGCATCAGCAACAGCTGCTCCAATGATGGTGAGTACCATCTTCTCTATGGGGGTGTAAGGATATGTAGGTGTGCCTGTCCCCCGCCAGTTAGTACCTGTTGCCTCCGGTTGTGCACCACCTTGTCCTGTGAGAGAGGGAGGTGTGTCAGTGAGTGTCATGCCAGTATTTGGCTGTCATCGTTGCCTAGCTGGCAGTATATGTAAGCTGTGAGATGAGGGCCTGAGGCCTGCAGCAGTGTTAAATGCGCAAGGGTTTGGTGGAACATATGAATGTCAGGTATGAGTCAGGTTTGGTGGAGTTTGTTGGTAGGTGAGTTATGGGGCTGTGGTGCATTGAGCAGTGTCTGAGGCTAGTTGTACAGTTGGTGGGATATAGCATCTGAAGATGTGATAGACCGTGACAACTCATGTGAGATCATTGAACTTCTTGCAGCACTGCATCCAAGTCCTCAGGCTTGACTCCTGGCGTTGACCTCTATGGTTATCTGCTCTCACTGCCTTCTGAGTCTGTGTCTGGAGGGCCTCCTGGCTCCCTACAGATACAGGACCATCTCTCCTTCTCTGCACCTCCACAACCAAGGCCTCCAGTGCAGTGTCAAAAAAAATTAAGAGACCACTCTCACCTATGTTTCGCCATTTTTCTCTCTTTCCCAACTCAGAAAGGTTGTAGAAGGACTTCCAGTCACAATGCACTTTCCCTTTAATTATTTCAGGCTAGCCTTGACTGGTGCGAGCATCTTAGGATTTTGGGCCCCCTGCTGAGGCTTGCAGCTACTCAATTGTGCACAGTGCTGGCTGCACACTGCAATCATTTTAATTAGCATGAAGTTGGCATGTTTCCTGAATCAGAAGCAATGGGCACAGTTAATCCGGTAGTGCCATCCCCATGCCTGTCTTCAGGAGCTTTCAAATTTAGCCGCCCCTATTATTAGCTGCAGTAAATGAGAAATGCTCGTTTTCCTTAGAGCAGAGAAGGTTGAGGGGGGGACCTGATTGAGGTATACAAAATTATGAGGGGCATTGATAGGATAGATAGAAAGAAATTTTCTCCCTTAGCAGAGGGGGCATAGAGGTTTAGAGGGGATTTGAGGAAAATAAATTTCACCAACAGGGTGGTTGGAATCTGGAACACACTACCTAAAGGGGTGGTAGAGGCAGGAACTCTCAACATTTAAGAAGTATTTAGATGAGCACTTGAAATGCCATAGCATATAAGGCTACAGGCCAAGTGCTGGAAAATGGGATTAGAATGGATAGGTGCTTGATGTCCGGCTGTATAACTCTAGGACTATATAACTTTGCTGTTCTCAGAATAGTTCATACTTTAGCATATAAGCATTTAAACCTTGATTGAATAAATCACTTACCTGATCCCAGAGTTTCATTAATGTTAATATATATTTGAAAAAGAACTAATCATAGCTTACCTCGTACTGTGTGTTCACTGGGTCCAAAGAACAGTGGAAGCAGCAACAGGTATAATAGGTAGATCAGAGACAAGGCATTGTATCGAAAGAGGCAAGCTGTGGGAGGAAAATTAATACAGATTTTAGATCTTAGACAAATATTTTAACATATCAGTTCTGTAGGTCACCCAATCTAATAGTCTTTGCAAATAAAATATGATTCATGACTAGGTTAAATTATTGGCCCCGAATATAGCAGTCAATGTTGAAAGATTACAGACACTGAAGGCAGCAGTTTGTTTCATGGTATTGCCTTCCAGTACTGCTGCCTGCTTCTCTGGACTACAGAGCTGCACAAATAAGCACTTACTAAGATCAAGTATTTGGCTCCTCTAGTAAGTAATTAATAATAGACTCAGGCATATGGTTGTCTTACTTCATTTCCTTCATTTTTTCGCTTGCATCAAGGCTTTCGCAGGCTTTGATGTCATCAAGCAATCAACACACAAATAATTACCAACCATTCTCAATAATAATCAAACTGAAAACAGCTCCTTCCTAGCACAAAACAGTCATGGAGCAACAAGCTATAAATGTTAATTATACAATGTTGCTGGACCCAAGAATATCACAACTTTATTAAATCAGAACTGCCACGTGCATTTTTCAACAACAGTAAATTAGCTTGTATAAGGAGTTCAATTCTGCATTATTGCTCTGGTGCATAGTTCAAAAGCAATAGCCTGTTAGAGGGATGAGGAAAAGAAGATACTCTTAGTTGTACTAGTTTTTTTTTTACTGATGCTATTTATAAAAGGAAATGGGAAGAAAATAATTGCACATAACCCAACCTAAGAACCAGAGTGAATCAGATAAAATGATGCTTATATTTCCACTTGCCTCACTTCGAGGTCCTATTCTCAAATTTTACAATGTTTTTGCTTGCATCCAAAAAAAATTATTTTAATACTGAAGTATTTATTTTCTATTATTTTGCTTTGAATTCTGAAATAATCTCTCCAATTATGAACAAGCTCTACCCATGACAGCTTTTCCAATTCATTTCAATGGAACTTCATTCCCAAGTCCCAGCTATTTCTCACAATCAATACATTACAGTTCCAACAAATTGCCACCAAAGGGAAAGGAGATCGAATCATCTCAGCAAAATATCCAAAACTTTTTAAAAATAGATTTGGCTGTAGTTTCAGAAAGTCACTGCAATTCATAGAAATTTTTATTCAGAAAAAATATGTTCCTTTACCTCTAAGAATATCAATTATGGACAAAAGATATTCCTCATGAAATACTGCATTTTTAAAGCAATATTCGTCCTGGGATATTGGAATTGCGCTAAGAACATAAGAAATAGCAGCAGGAGTGGATCATCAAGCCCCTTGAACCTGCTCCACCATTCTATACAATCATGGCTGATCTTCTACTTTCCACTTTCCCATCTGCTCCCCAATATTCCTTGATTCCTAGAGCAATCAAAAATCTATCAATCGCAGTCTTGAATATACTCAACGATGGAGAATTCACAATCCTCTGTGGTAGACAATTCCAAACTTACAAGAGTCAATGCTCCATATTGAGCAGAGTAAAAGAAACTGGCCAGAACAAAAGGAATCCATATCACTGAGTTTTCTTGATTTACTATCCAGACTATTCAACCATAGAATAACGTACTTTGTTAAGTTCTTCACAAAATCTTCCACCTATAGCCCAGATTAGTAAATGTACTGATGGGTATTGAGCCTGTATATTCCATTGGGATTTGTTTTCACAAGTCGAAAAAAGGATTAGAGCACTTAGTTCATTTGATAAGATGACAAAAGTAATTTGTGTGACCCTGGGTAAAAGCGAGGCACAGGAACTACATAGACTTGCATAGAATTTGCAGCACATTAACAGGCCATTCAGCTCAAATGGTCTATGCCAGTGCTTATGCTGCACATAAGAACTAGATTATTTCGATCCTAACTTTACACATAAAAACTACTACTTTAGTCTCTTTTTTTAAAATCTGATTTCTTCTTTTGGAACATATTGTAAGGATTTGAGATGCTGGTATGATTTTGTGTATGATGAGGTCAGGCTATTGCTTGGTTGGTCTGTGGAACACCTCTCCCAATTTTGGCATCAGTCCCCGGAGGTTAGTGAGGAGGACTTTGCAGGGTCAGCTGAGTCAGGTGTGCCCAGGTCAGAGCCAAGCCTTTGTTTCTTTCTAGCTGTTTGATAGAACTGAGTAGCTTGCTTGGCCACTTCAGAAGGCAGGTCAGAGTTGAACACCTTGGGACTGGAGTCACATATCGGATGGCAGGCTTCCTTCCTTAAAGGACATTAGTGAACCAGTTGAATATTTATGGCAACCCGAAAGCTTCATGAGCTTCACAGTCTCTTTTACTGATATCAGCTTTTTATTTCCAGATTTTATAGGAGGTTTTTTTGTTTCAAAATTGAAATTAAATTCTCAAGCAGCCATGATGGGATTTAAATTCATGTTCTCTGGATTATGAGTCAAGGCATCTGGATTACTGCCCCATGATATAATCACTACGCTGCCATACCCATGTAAAGACTTATCTGTAAAACAACAATACAGGTTTTTTTAAAAACCTTGTGCAAAAAAACCTAACCTCCTTTATGATGTGTTAAAGCCACCAGAAATACCAAGAATATTCTACATGATACAAAGGTAGTTTGACCTTTGTCCTTGCAAACTGCAGAGGAAATTCAGAACTCAAAACATTTAAACCGATTTGTTCACAAAATAACAACTTACATTTATATAGTGCCTTTAACATTGTCCCAAGGCACTTCACAGGAATGTTAACAACAATATTTGGCACCAAGCCACATAAGGAGATAACAAGACAGGTGGCCAAAAGCTTAGTCAAAGAGTACGTTGTAAGAAGTGTCTTCAAGGAGGAGAGAGAGAGATAAAGTAGGATTATGGAGGGAATTCCACATCTTAGGACCTAAGCAGCTGAGGGTTAGTCTGACAACGGTTCAGTGATTAAAAATTTGGGGATATGCAAAAGCCCGGAATTTGAGGAGCATAGGGAACTCAGATTTGTAGGGCTGGAGGTTACAGACATAGGACGAGGCCATGAAGAGATTTGAAAATAAGGATAATACTTTTAAAATGAAGCCATTGCTGGACCATGAGACAGTACAGGCCGGTGAGCACAGGGCAAATAAAAACAGAAAGTGCTGGAAATACTCAGCAGGTCTGGCAGCATCTGTGGAGAGAAACAGAGTTAATGTTTCAGGTCTGTGACCTTTCATCAGTATTTTGCTTTTCTTTCAGCGAGGACAGGGGTGATGCGTAAATGGGATTTGGTGCGATTTAGGATACAGGCAGCAGATTTTTGCATGAGATTTGGGTTTATGGAGGGTAAAAGATGGGAGGCAGGCCAGGAGAGTACTGGAATTATTTTTTTTATATAGTGAACAACACTTTTTAAACTAGCAAATGGGAAAGCACACACAAAATTAACTAACAGTGGCATAAATCACTACAACACTGTCCAATGACATTCACCAATTTAACAAGGAACATAACTGCTCTCATTAGCGCAGTATTGTCAATAGTTAAACAATGTGAGACACATTACAGGCAGGCAACCTATAACAAACTCTTGACTACGTTTTTCATCATTTTTACAGTATTTGGAGATATGAAGGTTCTAGGCAGTGCAAACACTTCTTGGAATATGAAAAGGGTGAAAGTTGTTTGGGGAGTTTCCAGCTTCACTCAGATGTTTAGGGGTCCCATCTCCACAAAATGCACTGCCACGCCTCAAGTTCTGAAATCCTACATACTTCAAACACAGGATTGTTGTGTGCAACATCATGCATATGTATCTTTAATATCTAAGAAATCGAAGACAAGTTTAGCAGTTAAATTCTTGGGCATCTTTCCCCCTCTACAATTGCAAAAACAAGCAGTGCATTAACATGAACGACCTCATAACTGCATCATACCTGTTTTTAGCAAAAAACATTCAGAAATTAATCTTCATGTTGTTACTGAAACAGAATATTTCTGTTGTTTTTTTTCAGTAGTTTCAGGATCCCTTCCATCCAATGTCTCAAACTATTCCTTGACTAAGAACAATCAGGTAAACCTGGTCTTGGCTCCTGCAAAAGCTGCAACGACACAAGTAAAACTTACCAGAGTTCTTATGCCACTGATCTTCCATCCCTTACCCAGAGGAGTGACTTACATGCCATTGCCTGGGCAGTCTTGATGACATCTGGAACTTGTTGAGGAAATGACAAGCCTAAACCTGCACTTTTTATGGCCTAATTTGTTGATAGACCAAAGCATTATAGCACCAAATGCCCTATGATGTTTCAGGACTCGGATTAGTGACTATGGTATAGCAGATCCATCAAGTGTCACTCATTATGTAACATAATTACTTACTTTCGTTTTAAAATGTCACCACACTGGAATGCTACTGAGACGAGGCAGTCCAGATTCAGCTTTTGATTTTCAGTGATTCAGCTGAAATATTTGAGGTGCTGCAACTAACCTCCAAATCGTAGCTCAGAGAGGGAAAAAGAATTTACTTAGTTTCCAGCTCCTTATTGCTATCCAGTAACCCTTGCCAGCATGTGGATATCTGGCAATGAAAAATATGACTTGGATGTGAACCCTTTGCAGTTGAGTAGTTAGTCGATATTTAGTGTAGGTTCTTTGATGAGGTGACAGATCACTAAGGTGTCAGTAGAACCTTACTGCAACATAGGCCCAAAGGGAATTTCTCCTAACTGAGATGTTCAGAAGTAAAGGAGGACCTAGAGGTTTACTAGGCAGCCCAGTGTAGTGTTGTAGAGTTTTGAGATAGCGTTTTGAAATTGCAATTGCATTGTGTACACTTGGGACTGCTGTAGAACACACATGCTAGCAAAGACAAGAGAAAGTAAAACTAAAACAGAATAAAGAAGCCTTTATGTTCAACAGCCTGCTGCTTCTGTCTCAATCTGTCCCACATATCTTATACCAAACCCAAATAAGCTTCACTTCAATCCTGAGGACATCACACCCAGGTTCTACAAGAAGCATTCTGTTCTTACCTGTAGGTACCCATGTCTGCAGATGAAAGTGCACAGTTTGTTGTCACAAGATAAACTATAAATACTTTCCTCTAAGCTATTTTATATACATCATATACTTCAGGGACCCTTTGCAACGTAACACTGGCCCTGTAGTATAAGGGTGTGAAAGGGTTAATGTTTGGGACAGTGTGAATAATACTTTCAACAATGATGATGCAAGAGATCACATGAGCGAGACTCAAAGTAGTAGTAGCATGGCATCAGCAGAGTTAAGCATACTTAAGTAAAGTTGTATATAGTTCCTAAATATGTAATAAACTAATTACTGTTAAAACTTACCGAAGATTCAGTATCCTCTCCTAGCTAGACTAACCAAACATGGAACATGGTGAACAGCTGTGGTTCTTGCCATAAACACCCAGAAAAGTTTGAAAAGAAGGTTGGAAAGCCAGACCTGAAAAAAGTGGCATCAAGCTACAGAAACCGAGAAAAGGCTGTGAGGAGCGCCAGAGCTGCACCGTGGATGAAGTGGAGGCATGAAGAGTTGGGGAGTCGACTTGCAGAGGCATTCAGGCTGCACCACGGAGGCATGGTGGTCTGTGAAAAAAAATCCCGGTCCAGCAATCATAAGCTTTGCGTTGGAGAACCAAGCAACTGTCCTTATAAGGGTAGAAAATTGTTCTTAACGGCGCACTAGGCAGGCAGCACTGGGAAAACCAAATCCCGAGCAAGGGTGGATATGAGATCGGTGCCATTACATGTGGCAACCATGAGGCCACAAGAGAAAAAAAAAGGCTTCAAATATTCGATACTCCAGGGGAAGGGAGTGAAGAGATTATTGAAATAACGCTGCAAAGCTGTGTTCAAGAAATAAATGCTGAGTCTAGCAGAAATATTTCCCAGGGAATGACAGTGACCATAGCGGGAGTCAGTGCGAGGCTGAACAGCGCGGGAAAACTTCCAATTCAGGGAAAGTTTAAAACAGCTATGAACCACCTAAAAAGCTTAGAAAAGCCATGGATCTTAAATTTACGCTACTGGAAAGGTGTGGACACATGGAAAGACCAAATCAAACTCAAAACTGGTCACTTTGGAGATGATGATTTTTGAGGTACAGAATTGCTTCAAAATTAGACAGCAAGTCTGAAGCAGAACAAGGCAACACATTACTTTATTCCATAGGAGCAATAGCAGACAATGTTATTGCAAGACAAAGCATTAATGAGACATCAGATAAATTTGAAGAAGTCTTAAAATCCTTTGATAATTATTTCAACCTGAGGAGCAACAATATTCTAGAAAAGGGCCAAATTCAACAGAACGGTCCAGAAACCAGGTGAACTGGTAAATGCTTTTATTAATGACCTTTACAGGCTGGTTGAAGGTTGTGAATCTGGAGACCTAAAAGCAGAATTAATGAGAGACTGCATTGTAGTAGGTTTGCCGATGAATCCCCATCAGATTTATTGCAGTCTAAAGACCTCACCCTAGACAAAGCCATACAGCTGGTGAGACAAGCAGAGGCCCATAAGCAAAACAAAGCAATCTGAGAGGTGAAGAAAATCCTTGGTTCAGGAAACCTTCAGTGACCATATAGTTCCTACAGCACAGGAATGTAAAAGAAGCACCAGAAAAGAATGTACACTTGGGAGGGAAAGTGCAAGATGCCATGAAGTCCTGCCAGTGCTGTGGCACCAAAAGGACCCACAGGCGCAAACAGTGTCCTGTGACAATATTGAAAATGATGGTCCCTTTAATTAAACAAGACTCATTTCAATGTTACTAGAGAGCAGGTGATGCTCTTATGGTTTTGCCTTTAAGGGCTGGGTTTTTGCCAAGTTGGGGAGTTACCTCTGGACAGAGAGTTAGTCCTTGAGGGAAGAGTGGGAACAGATATAATCGACTGAACTATGAATTGCCAATAAAACAGTTGTGGATCAGAGATGGTCATCGGCTTCCTCATTTTGGTGAATGCACATCTGCCTGTTTAGCATCCTGAAAACAAAACAGAATGCTTTCACTTCAAGAAAGTTGGCCATTTTGGGAAGATGTGCCAAAGTAAAACCTCTACTTCCACAGTTTCTAAGGGTAAAGTCTACATGCATTGAGTTATTAACGAAGTTGAACAATCTCCATCAGGACAGAAATCAGAAAATTTCCCACCAACTTTAAAGCAGATACTGGAGCAAGCATAGGTTTTAATCAGACAATGAACTGTGGTTATCAAAGCATTGTCTGCAGCCAAAAGAAACTCAGTTACATGGTGCAAGTGGGATTGAATTGAAAGTCAAGGGAAAGCTACAGGCAATACTCCAGTTCAAGGGAAAGCAGATACTGGAAACACTATGTTCTACAGAATCCAAAATTTTCTCCTTTAAGCAGAGCAGCTTGAATAGACCTTCATCTGATCAGGAAAGTAGAGGAAGTTAAGCAGCAAGAATCCAGGAGTCACTTCCAAACGGACTTTGTGAAATTATTTACAGGTCTAGGAAGACTTAAGACCGAATATAGCATTACTTTGCTAAAAGAAGTTAAACCTGTATGTTTTTTCATGCCGAGGAAGATACCACACCCACTAATGAAACGAGTCCAACTTCAGTTAGAAGAGATGACCAGGACGGCAGTCATTTCTCCTGTTACCGAGCCTAGAGTGGTGCTCGGGAATGGTTGCAGTTCCTAAACCAAATGGTACTGTGTGCATTTGTGTAGACTTAACCCAATTTAATAAGGCTGTGGCAATAGAAATTCATCCGATGTCCTCAGTAGAGAAAAGCTCGGCAAAGCTATCCAAAAGTACCATGTTCGCAAAGCTTAATGCGAATAATGGCTTTTGACAAGTCCTGTTGGATAAGAAGTCTTATCAATCTTCATTATTCCGTTTGGAAGATTTTGTTTTGATCGTTTACCATTTGGTATAACATCGGCTCCTGAAATATTCCAAAGGACTGTCAAACATTCTACAGGGCCTTAAAGGAATAATATTACATGTGGATGACATCTTAGTTCATGGGGACTCCGTTGAAGAACATGATCTGAGGGTTACAGCAGTTATGAATCATCTACAAGAAGGAGGCCTGACACTTAATGAGAAGTGCGAATTCTTAAATGTCTATTCGTTCCCATGGATACATTGTGAGTAGTAAGGACATAACGGCAGACTCGCAAAAGACGAGGGCTATTAGAGAATTCCCAATTCCTATTTCTGTCCAAGATTTTCAACGATTCCTTAAAATGGTTAATCAGTTGGCAAAATTTCTGCCCAATCTAATGCAAGTTACTGAACCCTTAAGACAATGATTAAGGAAAGGTCAAACATGGTGTTGGACTGCACATCAGGAGCAGGCATTTCAAACGATCAAGGAAATGCTGATTTCGCCAAATATCTAAGCGCATTATAACCCCTCACTACCGACAACAATAGCAGCAGATGCCTCATCTACAGGGTTGGGGGCAGTCCTTTTTCAAGAACAGCCAGAATGGATGTCAGATCGGTTTATTGTTACAGAGCTAAGCGATCCCATAACCAACGGATCAGATCTAAGCTCTGCAGTCCTGCCACATCCAGCCGGGAATGATGGTGGACAATTAAGCAACTAACTAGAGGAGGTGGCTTCACAAATATCCCCATCCTCAATGATGGGGGAGCCCAGCACATCAGTGGGAAAGATAAGGCTGAAGCATTTGCAACAATCTGCAGCCAGAAGTGCCGAGTTGATGATCCATCTCGGCCTCCTCCTGAAGTCCCCAGCATCACAGATGCCAGCCGTCAGCCAATTCAATTCACTCTGCATGATATCAAACGACTGAAGGCACTGGATACTGCAAAGGCTATGCGCCCTGACAATATACTGGCAATAGTACTGAAGACCTGTGCTCCAGAACTGGCCGCGCCCCTAGCCAAGCTGTTCCAGTACAGCTACAACACTGGCATCTACCCTGCAATGTGGAAAATTGCCCAGGTATGTCCTATACAAAAAGCAGGATAAGTCCAACCCGGCCAATTACCGCCCCATCAGCCTACTCTCAATCATCAGTAAAGTGATGGAAGGTGTCATCAACAGCGCCATCAAGCGGCACTTGCTCAGCAATAACCTGCTCAGTGACGCTCAGTTTGAGTTTCGCCAAGGTCACTCGGCTCCTGACCTCATTACAGCCTTGGTTCAAACATGGACAAAAGAGCTGAACTCAAGAGGTGAGGTGAGAGTGACTGCCCTTGACATCAAGGCAGAATTTGACCGAGTATGGCATCAAGGAGCCCTAGGAAAACTGAGGTCAATGGGAATCAGGGGGAAAACTCTCCACTGGTTGGAGTCATACCTAGCGCAAAGGATGATGGTTGTGGTTGTTGAAGGTCAATCTTCTCAGCTCCAGGACATCACTGCAGGAATTCCTCAGGGTAGTGTCCTAGGCCCAACCATCTTCAGCTACTTCATTAATGACCTTCCTTCAATCATAAGGTCAGAAGTGGGGATGATGATTGCACAATGTTCAGCACCATTCGTGACTCCTCAGATACTGAAGCAGTCTGTGACCATATGCAGCAAGATCTGGACAATATCCAGGCTTGGGCTGATAAGTGGCAAGTAACATTCGCGCTACACAAGTGCCAGGCAATGACCATCTCCAACAAGAGAGAATCTAACCATCTCCCCTTGACATTCAATGGCATTACCATCACTGAATCCCCACTATCAACATCCTAGGGGCTACCATTGACCAGAAACTGAACTGGAGGAGCCATATAAATACTGTGGCTACAAGAGCAGGTCAGAGGCTGGGAATCCTGCGGCGAGTAACTCACCTCCTGACTCCCCAAAGCCTGTCCACCATCTACAAAGGCACAAGTCAGGAGTGTGATGGAATACTCTCCACTTATCAAGATGGGTGCAGCTCCAACAAGACTCAAGCAGCTCGACACTATCCAGGACAAAGCAGCGCGCTTGATTGGCACCCCATCCACAAGCATTCACTCCCTCCACCACCTACACACAGTAGCAGCAGTGTACACCGTCCACAAGATGCACTGCAGCAACTCACCAAGGCTCCTTAGACAGCACCTTCCAAACCCGCGACCTCTACCAACTAGAAGGACAAGGGCAGCAAAGGCATGTGAACAGCACCTCCTGTAAGTTCCCCTCCAAGTCACACATCATCCTGAATTGGAACTATATCGCCGTTCCCTCACTGTCACTGGGTCAAAATCCTGGAACTCCTTCCTAACAGCACTGTGGGTGTACCTACCTCGCATGGACTGCAGCGGTTCAAGAAGGAAGCTCACCACCACCTTGACAAGGGCAATTAGGGATGGGCAATAAATGCTGGCCTGGCCAGTGACGCCCACATTCCATGAATGAAGAAAAAAAAATCTTTGAGACAGTGTGAGTAATACCTCCCACGATGATGTAAGAGATCACATGACAGAGACTTGAAGTAGTAGCATGGCATCAGCGGTGTTAAATATACTTGTGTAAAACTGTATATAGTTCCTTAATAGTTGTTAAAACTTAGTAATCTCTCCTCGCTGGACAAACCATACATACAACAAGTCATCCTAATCTTTAACTATTTCTTCAACAGTGCCACCGATGTCCTGCTGAGGTTACAGTGGTAGATTGTGGTAACTGCCGCAGAAATACAGGGTCTATACATTCTACTGAATTATTCCATAATTTATCAGTGATAGAACAATATGTAGGGGAAATAGCTGTACAATTACTGCTGACTCAGTTACCCTATACATCTGGACCACTGATGAGACACATCTTGGAGCAGATTTTATGCGTAGAATGTTTCCTGTTATACCATGAAGTTACATTCAAGTGCTATCATGAATGGCATGGTAGGCATTCTTCAGTCATGTCGACATGTGCAAAAGCAACATCAGTCTCAAATTTGCCAGGCCAGAACCACTGAAGCAGCAGTGGTTTCGCAACCTGCGAAACTCATATGCCCAACGTCCTCGGAGCCGGAGATTATCAAGTTTTGTCCCAAATCTAAATGAGGCACTTCTTGTCTTGCAGTTTATGTAGGAACCACTGCGTAGTTCATTAAAATGGCTGATCATGTGGAAAATATGTTTTAGTAAATCCCAAATAAACAGTTATACACACCAAAAAAGTTTAGTTTTTCACACACGGGAAAAGTAATTACAGGCCAGTAAATAAAAGAATCCAACTGGAGCAGCAGCTACATTCGGAATATTAATGTAGAACCCGAGCACAACTTTGAAGACACATTTTAAACGCATCCAGAGTTTTAGTGGTTTTCAGCTATTTCGCAGCTTTCAAGATTTTTACGTAATTCAGGTACATCAATGTGTTTTATAAAGAAAACTGGCAGAAAAAGAACCACAAAACCAAGAATTAAAGGGTCTTTCACATAGATCAGGAAGATGGAAAATTCCCCTCTGCCCTTTCAGCTGCAGCAGACAGGCTGCCATAAATGACAAAATGAATCAGGAAGCACAGCTTCCAGAGTGCAGAGCGTTTTTTTCTTCTCATGGAAAATATGAACGAATAGTAAGGCATTCCTTTGTTTGGTGCAAACTTTCCCCTCTCCCACTCTCCAACTAAAATTAATGCCATCCACATGTTATGTCTATTCTCAATTAATGCAAAATTTCAAGTCATGCTGTTGCTGGAAATCTTCAATTACTCAGTGCATCAATCGTTGAATCAGCCAATAATACAGCAGGGGAGGGGGGGGAAATCAACGAGGAGAGGAGAGATGAGGCGGGAGGCGCGGGGGGGGGGAAAAGAGAGAGGCGGGGGGGGAAAGAGGAAGAGGAAAGGCGGGGGGGGAAGAGAGAGGCGGGGGGGGAAAAGAGGAAGAGGAAAGGCGGGGGGAAAAGAGGAAGAGGAAAGGCGGGGGGAAAAGAGGAAGAGGAAAGGCGGGGGGAAAAGAGGAAGAGAGAGGCGGGGGGGGAAGAGAGAGGCGGGGGGGGGGAAGAGAGAGGCGGGGGGGGGAAAGAGGAAGAGGAAAGGCGGGGGGAAAAGAGGAAGAGGAAAGGCGGGAGGGGGAAGAGGAAGAGGAAAGGCGGGAGGGGGAAGAGGAAGAGGAAAGGCGGGGGGGGGGGGGAAGAGGAAAGGCGGGGGGGGAAAAGAGGAAAGGCGGGGGGGGAAAAGAGGAAAGGCGGGGGGGGAAAAGAGGAAAGGCGGGGGGGGAAAAGAGGAAAGGCGGGGGGGGAAAAGAGGAAAGGCGGGGGGGGAAAAGAGGAAAGGCGGGGGGGGAAAAGAGGAAAGGCGGGGGGGGAAAAGAGGAAAGGCGGGGGGGGAAAAGAGGAAAGGCGGGGGGGGAAAAGAGGAAAGGCGGGGGGGGGAAAGAGGAGAGGCGGGAGGGAGGGGGGTTTGTGAGGAGAGGCGGGAGGGGGGGGTTTGTGAGGAGAGGCGGGAGGGGGGGGTTTGTGAGGAGAGGCGGGAGGGGGGGGGTTTGTGAGGAGAGGCGGGAGGGGGGGGGGTTTGTGAGGAGAGGCGGGAGGGGGGGGGGTTTGTGAGGAGAGGCGGGAGGGGGGGGGGGTTTGTGAGGAGAGGCGGGAGGGGGGGGGGTTTGTGAGGAGAGGCGGGAGGGGGGGGTTTGTGAGGAGAGGCGGGAGGGGGGGGTTTGTGAGGAGAGGCGGGAGGGGGGGGTTTGTGAGGAGAGGCGGGAGGGGGGGGAAAAGAGGAAAGGCGGGAGGGGGGGGAAAAGAGGAAAGGCGGGGGGGGGGGGAAAAAGAGGAAAGGCGGGGGGGGGAAAAAGAGGAAAGGCGGGGGGGGGAAAAAGGAAAGGCGGGGGGGGAAAAGAGGAAAGGCGGGGGGGGGGGGAAAAGAGGAGAGGCGGGAGGGAGGGGGGTTTGTGAGGAAAGGCGGGGGGGGAAAAAGAGGAAAGGCGGGGGGGGGGAAAAGAGGAAAGGCGGGGGGGGGGAAAAGAGGAGAGGCGGGAGGGAGGGGGGTTTGTGAGGAGAGGCGGGAGGGGGGGGTTTGTGAGGAGAGGCGGGAGGGGGGGGTTTGTGAGGAGAGGCGGAGGGGGGGGGGTTTGTGAGGAGAGGCGGGAGGGGGGGGGGTTTGTGAGGAGAGGCGGGAGGGGGGGGTTTGTGAGGAGAGGCGGGAGGGGGGGGTTTGTGAGGAGAGGCGGGAGGGGGGGGAAAAGAGGAAAGGCGGGGGGGGGGAAGAGGAAAGGCGGGGGGGGGGGAAGAGGAAAAGCGGGGGGGGAAAAGAGGAAAGGCGGGGGGGGAAAAGAGGAAAGGCGGGGGGGGAAAAGAGGAAAGGCGGGGGGGGAAAAGAGGAAAGGCGGGGGGGGAAAAGAGGAAAGGCGGGGGGGGAAAAGAGGAAAGGCGGGGGGGGAAAAGAGGAAAGTCGGGGGGGGAAAAGAGGAAAGTCGGGGGGGGAAAAGAGGAAAGGCGGGGGGGGAAAAGAGGAAAGGCGGGGGGGGGGAAAGAGGAGAGGCGGGAGGGAGGGGGGTTTGTGAGGAGAGGCGGGAGGGGGGGGTTTGTGAGGAGAGGCGGGAGGGGGGGGTTTGTGAGGAGAGGCGGGAGGGTTTGTGAGGAGAGGCGGGAGGGGGGGGGGGTTTGTGAGGAGAGGCGGGAGGGGGGGGTTTGTGAGGAGAGGCGGGAGGGGGGGGTTTGTGAGGAGAGGCGGGAGGGGGGGGTTTGTGAGGAGGGGCGGGAGGGGGGGGAAAAGAGGAAAGGCGGGGGGGGGGGAAGAGGAAAGGCGGGGGGGGAAAAGAGGAAAGGCGGGGGGGGAAAAAGAGGAAAGGCGGGGGGGGAGAAAAGAGGAGAGGCGGGAGGGAGGGGGGTTTGTGAGGAGAGGCGGGAGGGGGGGGTTTGTGAGGAGAGGCGGGAGGGGGGGGTTTGTGAGGAGAGGCGGGAGGGGGGGGTTTGTGAGGAGAGGCGGGAGGGGGGGGGTTTGTGAGGAGAGGCGGGAGGGGGGGGTTTGTGAGGAGAGGCGGGAGGGGGGGGGGTTTGTGAGGAGAGGCGGGAGGGGGGGGGGGTTTGTGAGGAGAGGCGGGAGGGGGGGGGGTTTGTGAGGAGAGGCGGGAGGGGGGGGTTTGTGAGGAGAGGCGGGAGGGGGGGGAAAAAGAGGAAAGGCGGGGGGGGGGGGGAAGAGGAAAGGCGGGGGGGGGGGGGGGGAAGAGGAAAGGCGGGGGGGGAAAAGAGGAAAGGCGGGGGGGGGAGAAAGAGGAAAGGCGGGGGGGGAAAAGAGGAAAGGCGGGGGGGGAAAAGAGGAAAGGCGGGGGGGGAAAAGAGGAAAGGCGGGGGGGGGAAAAGAGGAAAGGCGGGGGGGGAAAAGAGGAAAGGCGGGGGGGGAAAAGAGGAAAGGCGGGGGGGAAAAGAGGAAAGGCGGGGGGGGAAAAGAGGAAAGGCGGGGGGGGAAAAGAGGAAAGGCGGGGGGGGAAAAGAGGAAAGGCGGGGGGGGGAAAAGAGGGAAAGGCGGGGGGGGAAAAGAGGAAAGGCGGGGGGGGAAAAGAGGAAAGGCGGGGGGGGGGAAAGAGGAGAGGCGGGAGGGAGGGGGGTTTGTGAGGAGAGGCGGGAGGGGGGGGGTTTGTGAGGAGAGGCGGGAGGGGGGGGTTTGTGAGGAGAGGCGGGAGGGGGGGGGGTTTGTGAGGAGAGGCGGGAGGGGGGGTGGGTTGTGAGAGAGGCGGGAGGGGGGGGTTTGTGAGGAGAGGCGGGAGGGGGGGGTTTGTGAGGAGAGGCGGGAGGGGGGGGTTTGTGAGGAGGGGCGGGAGGGGGGGGGAAAAGAGGAAAGGCGGGGGGGGGGGGGAAGAGGAAAGGCGGGGGGGGAAAAGAGGAAAGGCGGGGGGGGAAAAGAGGAAAGGCGGGGGGGGAAAAGAGGAAAGGCGGGGGGGGAAAAGAGGAAAGGCGGGGGGGGAGAAAAGAGGAGAGGCGGGAGGGAGGGGGTTTGTGAGGAGAGGCGGGAGGGGGGGTTTGTGAGGAGAGGGCGGGAGGGGGGGGTTTGTGAGGAGAGGCGGGAGGGGGGGGGGTTGTGAGGAGAGGCGGGAGGGGGGGGGGTTGTGAGGAGAGGCGGGAGGGGGGGTTTGTGAGGAGAGGCGGGAGTTTGTGAGGAGAGGCGGGAGGGGGGGGGGTTTGTGAGGAGAGGCGGGGAGGGGGGGGGTTTGTGAGGAGAGGCGGGAGGGGGGGGTTTGTGAGGAGAGGCGGGAGGGGGGGAAAAGAGGAAAGGCGGGAGGGGGGGGAAAAGAGGAAAGGCGGGAGGGGGGGGAAAAGAGGAAAGGCGGGAGGGGGGGGAAAAGAGGAAAGGCGGGAGGGGGGGAAAAGAGGAAAGGCGGGAGGGGGGGGAAAAGAGGAAAGGCGGGAGGGAGGGGGGTTTGTGAGGAGAGCGGGAGGGGGGGGGTTTGTGAGGAGAGGCGGGAGGGGGGGGTTTGTGAGGAGAGGCGGGAGGGGGGGGGTTTGTGAGGAGAGGCGGGAGGGGGGGGGGGTTTGTGAGGAGAGGCGGGAGGGGGGGGTTTGTGAGGAGAGGCGGGAGTTTGTGAGGAGAGGCGGGAGGGGGGGGGTTTGTGAGGAGAGGCGGGAGGGGGGGGGTTTGTGAGGAGAGGCGGGAGGGGGGGGTTTGTGAGGAGAGGCGGGAGGGGGGGGTTTGTGAGGAGAGGCGGGAGGGGGGGGTTTGTGAGGAGAGGCGGGAGGGGGGGGGGTTTGTGAGGAGAGGCGGGAGGGGGGGGAAAAGAGGAAAGGCGGGAGGGGTGGGAAAAGAGGAAAGGCGGGAGGGGGGGGGAAAAAGAGGAAAGGCGGGAGGGGGGGAAAAGAGGAAAGGCGGGGGGGGGGAAAAAGAGGAAAGGCGGGGGGGGGGGAAAAAGAGGAGAGGCGGGGGGGGGAAAAGAGGAGAGGCGGGGGGGGGAAAAAGAGGAGAGGCGGGAGGGAGGGGGGTTTGTGAGGAGAGGCGGGAGGGGGGGTTTGTGAGGAGAGGCGGGAGGGGGGGTTTGTGAGGAGAGGCGGGAGGGGGGGGTTTGTGAGGAGAGGCGGGAGGGGGGGGGTTTGTGAGGAGAGGCGGGAGGGGGGGTTTGTGAGGAGAGGCGGGAGGGGGGGGTTTGTGAGGAGAGGCGGGAGGGGGGTTTGTGAGGAGAGGCGGAGGGGGGGTTTGTGAGGAGAGGCGGGGGGGGGGTTTGTGAGGAGAGGCGGGAGGGGGGGGTTTGTGAGGAGAGGCGGGAGGGGGGGGTTTGTGAGGAGAGGCGGCGGGGGGAGGAGAGGCGGGGGGAGGAGAGGCGGGGGGAGGAGAGGCGGGGGAGGAGAGGCGGGGGAGGAGAGGCGGGGGAGGAGAGGCGGGGGGAGGAGAGGCGGGGGGAGGAGAGGCGGGGGGAGGAGAGGCGGGGGGAGGAGAGGCGGGGGGAGGAGAGGCGGGGGGAGGAGAGGCGGGGGGGGGAGGAGAGGCGGGGAGGCGGGGGGAGGAGAGGCGGGAGGGCGGGGGGAGGAGAGGCGGGAGGCGGGGGGAGGAGAGGCGGGAGGCGGGGGGAGGAGAGGCGGGGTGGGTGTTGCTACCGTTTCGGCAAGAGTATGGACAAGGAGGTGCAAAAGTCCCAGGTTATTATGGCGTAACATGGGTAATTGTAAAAGTCACATGGTATAATTTCACCAAAACCTTTGCATTTGAAAACAAAGTCAACATGGTAGATGCAATATCACAATGGTGCGAATCTCCAGGAAATTCTAGGCCCATATATTTAGCCAAATTGTTGAAACACAGGACCTAACAAATGAAATATATATAAAGCAACCAGGAATTATCTAGTCTCCAAGCATAATCATTTTATTGATGGCTAAATACTTAAAATGCTGGGTTACTAATCACTGCCCAGGAATAAGTGTGGCTTACTAGGTTGTCTAACTATAAGGAATATTAAGTGGGTGGTGCACTTTCAACCCCAACCAGCAGGCCGAATCCCACTGATCATTCAGTACAGAGACTTCATTACCTCTGTACTCTGCATCAAATAAAATAGTGCAGGTATCTTCCTGAACACGCATCAGTATCTCACACCCACTGTACACACAGAACTGCAAGTAGCTAGCAAGCATTTTTACTTCCCCTGGATCCTCTGTCTGCTGGTAATGAGCCACTCTATTCACATGACCCACTACTTTGATTCAAAATAGCATGCTCATGTCCTCTTGGCAACTTAAGTAAGAATTGTTAAAATAAAAGCATTCCTTTTGTGCAGTATAGATATACTGCTTTACAAAAGGATGGGTGAAAAGACAAGATCATATTCATCCAGCTGCTGAAAGTGTTTTTTTGAAAATAAAGCATTATAAATTTAATTAAAGAAAACCTAGGAAACACATTCCAAAAAGGAAATGATCTAATCCTTTTACTTTGCCTAAAGCTTACAAATTGTTTGTAGCATATATAATGTACATTGAGAACTGAAATTCAGCAACAGCTTGATCCACTCATCTCTACTGGTTCGTCAGTGCAACTTTTCAGCACTTTGAGACAACGAAAGATGATAAAATATGGAAGCAATAGAAAAAGAACTTGCATTTTATAGCGCCTTTCATGACCACTGGATGTCTCAAAGCCTTTTACAGCCAATGAAGTATTTTTGAAGTGTAGTCACTGTTGTAATGCAGGAAACACAGCAGCCAATTTGCACACAGCAAGCTCCCACAAACAGCAATGTGATCATGATCAGATCATCTGTTTTTGTGTTGTTGATTGAGGGATAAATATTGGCCAGGACAGCGGGGAAAACTCTCCTGCTCTTCTTTGAAATAGTATCATGGGATCTTTCACATCCAGCTGAGCAGATGGGGGCCTCAGCTTAACGTCTCATCCGAAAAATAGCACCTCCGACAGTGCAGCAGTCCGTCAGTACTATACTGGAGTGTTAGCCTTGATTTTTGTGTTAAAGCCCTGGAGTAGGATTTGAATAGAAAATTTTAAGTCTGCAAACTGTAGTTTAAGTTTTATGACTAATGCAGAATGCAATCCTCGCAAAAAGTCAAATATTGATTTGGAAGAGGAATAAAATTATCTTAAAGTATCCATTAGAAATGATCACAATATCTATTGACTCCACTGTCACCGAAGAGTTGAAGGCGGGGTAGGACTTAGACCAAAACAAGTGTATTTTGCACCAAACAAGCAACAGCAAAGCAAACAGGCGCAGTGGCGCCGTGGTTAGCACCGCAGCCTCACAGCTCCAGCGAACTGGGTTCGGTTCTGGGAACTGCCTGTACGGAGTTTGCAAGTTCTCCCTGTGACCATGTGGGTTTCCGCCGGGTGCTCCGGTTTCCTCCCACAGCCAAAGACTTGCAGGTTGATCGGTAAATTGGCCATTGTCAATTGCATCTACTGTAGGTAGGTGGTAGGAGAATAGAGGCAAGGTGGGGATGTGGTAGGAAATATGGGATTAATGTAGGATTAGTATAAATGGGTGGTTGATGGTCGGCACAGACTCAGTGGGCCGAAGGGCCTGTTTCAGTGCTGTATCTCTCTATGACTCTAAACACAGTTGATTTACTCAGCGAAGCAAACAGCCGATTTACAATAATATAAAAGCAAAATACTGCGGATGCTGGAAATCTGAAACAAAAACAAGAAATGCTGGATTCACTCAGCAGGTCTGGCAGCATCTGTGGAAAGAGAAGTAGAGTTAACGTTTCGGGTCAGTGACCCTTCTTCGGAGCCGATTTACAATTTGTAAATCTGCACCTTCTCCTTTGTTATCTCTTGCCCCACCCCCACCTCACTTGTTTATAATCTGTGACTTTTCTAATATTTGTCAGTTCCGAAGAAGGGTCACTGACCCGAAACGTTAACTCTGCTTCTCTTTCCACAAATGCTGCCAGACCTGCTGAGTGATTCCAGCATTTCTTGTTTTTGTTTCAGATTTCCAGCATCCGCAGTATTTTGCTTTTATTTTAGTCGATTTACAGAATTTATTTGAAAAGAGTATCAATGAATTGCAACAAACAGAACTTGGGCATTACTGATACTACAGCAAATTCCCCCAGTGAAAAGTGTGATTTCTCCAGCAAAATGCAGTGAGAGGGGGGATAATCACATACAAATTGTATGGCCGTAATTTTACAGTGGCTGGATGGGAGCCGGACCCCAATGTGAAGGTTGGTGGCAAACCTGCTTCCGCCTAGCCCGGGGATCCGTCCCGTATTTTACGGGTCCCCAGGCTTAATTGTCCCGAGGAGGGACTTCCACCCACTTGAGGGAGAAGGTCCTGCCTCAGTGAGCTGCCGGCCAATCAGCGGGCCAGCAGCTCTTAGTCCCAGCAGCACCACCGGGGGCAGTGGCCACTGCTGGGACTGCAGCCCAGCCGACGCCATGGATCGAGGAGAGAAAGTAAGTAGGGGCATGCCTCACCAGAGGGATCGGTCCTTCCCTGGTGAGGCTGGAGTAGTCGTTTGGGGGGAGGAGGTGTGTCTTGGGGCCTGGGTGTGTGTTGGGAGGTGGAGGCAGCCCTCAAATCGGCACCCTGTGCCTGACTGCCATGCCCCCCACCGGGGTGCGAAAAGGCCGGCAGCTATCACTGGGCGGCCTTTCACATCCCCAGCACACCCACTTGCCATGGATAAAATACCCGTGGAGGCGGGCGAGGGCCCTTAAGTGGTTAAGTGGCCACTTAAGGGTCTTGATTGGCCTCGGGAGGGCAGGCAGTTTCCCACCGCCCCCTGCCTGACCGCCGTCAACTTGTCCGGAGGCGGAATCAGGGCGGGCGGGCCCTCCCGGAGCCTGCCGCTCAATTTTACGCCATCCCAACGCCACCATCCGACCCACTGGGGCAGCATAAAATTCCAGCCTATATGTGTAAAATCAATCCCAGTCAATTACAGCAGGACTTGGGCATGATTGGCCAGGGAATTACCTGCATTTTGGCTGGGAATAGGGGTGTCAATATATTCAGCAAATAATAATTAGCAGAAGAATTTTGCCAAATTTTCTTCGTTGCAGATGTTTAAAATGTTATCCTGTTTATTGGCTTTTATACATGTTCTAAATTACTTTGCCAAGATCACAAATTATTTTATTTTAAATCTTTATACCATGTAACAATTTTAACGGAAACACTTAATTTTGAACAATTAGGCGCTCAACAAAATTTAGCCGGAACAAAAAAATACTGCAAATGACATATGAAATAATGAGGAGGATGAGGATCATTAGTTAATTATTTTTGTAAATAGTTGCTCAGATGAGGATGTTTTTTTAAAAAAAAAACAGCTCAGATGTCATTTGAAGTGTTCGTAAAATAGGAAGTGCGAAGTGTACCTGCAGAAAAATGAAGGGGACCCTCACACCTCATTTACATAGCTGCCCCCTGCTCGTGTCTGCTTCATTACATGAGACAGAAATTCAACGTCATGGAGCTCTGTCCCCTTTTCCGCTCCTGTGCACCCAAGAACAGAGCATTTTCTGGCTACAAAGGGAAGGAAATTCTATCTGATTAATTATGTTATTTTATAAAAACAGGCTTATACAATGTCAAACAGAATGTATTTTCTGTTGGTGGGGTGTGTAGCCTTTAAGGCCACAAAATCAAATTGCTGTTAAATTGTGACCTCATCTAACTCTTCAGACTTCAGGTCACAATCTTGGCTTTCTTTATCTTTTGTTTAAAAGAAGTGGTAATATAGATTAATACAGATATTTGCCATTAATTTGTACCCCATATACTTTTGCCTGAGGAGTTGTGAGGGAAGGTTTTAAATTAGCTAAGCAGGGAATAATGCAAATGGAGACTATTTCTGAGGGTTACCTGCTGTCTGTATTAGATTGCTGATTAAATAAATATCTTTTACCAATGTTACTAGTCCAAATCGTGGATTTTAAGTCTTTGACAGCACTCAAGCTCAGGTGCACAACTGTTTTGAATAGGCTGCTTGGTCGAGGTAAAGCCGAATGGCTTAAAACCTTGAAAATGTAGCCAACACGACTCAGTGAGTTCAAGAACAAAATAGGAGAAAACTGGGGAGGAGCACGTTACCAACAAAATAATATGCTTCCATTCCCAATACAGCCCACAGCCTAAAGTGTTATTTTTGGAAGCAGGATGTACAGACTTTTTTTTTTAAATGAGCCATCAAGGAGCCACAAACACGAGTTAAAGAAAAACACAGCATGCAGGTGCAGCAATAAGAGGGCAAAGATAATCTGGAGAGTTCATGGTCCAAGAGCATGAGCACCTTGTTAGTGATTAGTAAGGATCTGATTCCCAATCCCAACATCATTCAACTCCACTTTGCTTCTATAAACAGGAAATACATGGTTTGATGAGGCATAAGATTTTAATGTGCACATTTTACAAATGCAGATAATGAAGGTCTGCTCATGTTAGCCCTAAAAGAACAGAATTCCAATAGATGTGATCAAAATGCCTAAAAATCAACACAATCTGCCCTCTAGCCTATGTTACACAGTAGCAGCTCTCATATTGGCTTCAGAAAGCTCTTTGTTTCATGGTTTGCAACATGTGGATCTCATACACCCATAGGCCTACCAATATCAACTCGCCAGGTTGGTTAAGGCTGGCTTCCAGAAAGAGCTGTCTTTTTTTTTTTTAAATATTGCCCACTTTTCTCTTTATAAAGGAAAACAAATTAATCCTTTGTTACACCTATTTTCTTCCATCAATCACCATAAATCAGCTGAGGCAGACAGGGTGAATCCATCTATGGGATGACAATGTTGACAATTGTTTGACACATAAAACTGCCTGTAGTATAAAATGTATGAATCACCAGAAACAGTTTATCAGGAAAATTAATACAAATACAACCTCATTAAATACAATAAAAAATGATTTCAACACATGTGCTCGAGTCATTTAATTTCACATTCATTCACTGTCAGAATTTAGTTCGATTTGGAGTCGAATGGACTAGTCTTTTTGAAGCAAAATATTCCTCTTTACATGTAGGAAGTGAATCCAATATAAATTTTGAGCCACATCATAAAATAACCTTCGACACAAATGCCAGATGCAATTTTGTAATGAGCAGCACACCTTAATCATACAACATAGTAAATCTATTTTGTCTTCATGTAAAATAAGACAATAAAACAATTTTTTGACTCAAGTCCATCTTTTTCTGATTTGTAAAAACAGTCCAAGTATTTCAATTTCATTATTTTACTCAAGCTCAGAAGCCAATGCAGAACCGACAGGTCTTTTGAATTGGGTGGGGCACAAGTTATTAAACAGTGTACCATGAATTTGGAAGTGTGAGGAGAATAGTGATTCACTTCAGGTGGACATGTGGCAGATGAAATTAATGCAGAGAAGTGTGTAATGATACATTTTGGTAGGAAGAATGAGGAGAGGCAATATAAAATAAAGGATACAATTCTAGAGAGGGTACAGGAGCAGAGAGACAGGGGATATATGTGCACAAATCATTGAATATGGCAGGGCAGGTTGAGAAAGCGGTTGAAAAGGCATACAGGATCCTGGGCTTTATAAATGGAGGTACAGAATACAAAAGTAAGGAAGTTATGGGGAACCTTTATAAAACACTGGTTTGGCCTCAACTGGAGTATCGTATCCAATTCTGGGCACCACACTTTAGGAAGGATGTGAAGACATTGGGGAGGGTGCAGAAAAGATTTACAAGAATGGTTCCAGGGATGAGGGGCTTCAGTTACATGGATTAATTGGCGAAGCTGGGGCTGTTCTCCTTGGAGAAGAGAAGGGTGAGAGGAGATTTGATAGAGGTGTTCAAAATCATGAGGGGTCTGCACAGAATAGATAGGGAGAAACTGTTCCCATTGGTGGAATGGTGAAGAACCAGAGGAACATGAGGGAAAACATTTTTTATGCAGCAAGTGGTGAGGATCTGCAATGCACTGCCTGAGAGTGTGGTGGAAGCAGATTCAATCGCGGCTTTCAAAAGGGAATTGGATAATTACCTGAAGAGAAAATATTTGCAGGGCTATGGGGAAAGGGCTGGGGAGTGCTACTAACTGAGTTGCTCTTGCTGAGAGCCAGCACGGATGCGACAGGCCAAATGGCCTCCTTCTGTGCTTTCACCATTCTATAATTCTATAAAGAAAACAGTAAACACAACAGGAACACTTTATTTTGAAAACATAATACAGGTAAATGTATTGGAATACCATGGAGTAGGGAGCACTCACATGGTGGCACCAGCCATCCTCATGAGAAAGTTAGAATAGAATGAAGAAAAAGCCAATAATGCCATTCTTGACAAATCACTTGCCACCTGCTCAAACCTGGAGCCCACCTCAATGATTTCAGCTCCTGAAGAAAATTTCTACAAAACTTTTCTTTGTCCCTCACCTGAAAAAAATTAATCCAATATTGTTGGCAACCCTGCTTAATTATTACTCATCATCCCACTGGCAATTATGAACATTCAAATGCCAAGTGAAGACAGCATCAACTGGGCTGTCATCCTTCCAACAACTGAACAGCTTATATGCCCCAATTTTAAGGGCATGCAGAGGACACAGAGTCCAGGGATGTGGAGGCCCAGTTGACCTTAACAGTCAAGCGTCGTTTACATAAGTGTTCCAAGTGTCCCATTCGAACATAGCCAGATTGATCTACCCTGGTTATGGATCAGATACCTCTGGTTTCAATAATGTTAACAAGTATTCTGGGTATTCTGTGGCAAGTGACTCACCTCCTGACTCCTCAAAACCATTGCAGCATCTACTAGGGACAAGTCAGGAATGTTTTGGAATACGCTCCACTTGTCTGGATAGTGCAGCTCCAACACTCAAGAAGCTCATCAACATCATGGACAAAGCAGCCCACTTGATTGGTACTCCATCCACCACCTTAAACAATTCATTCCCTCCACCACCAGTACACAGTGGCAGCAGTGTACACAATCTACAAGATGCTCTGTTGCAACTCGCCAAGGCTCCTTCGACAGCACCTCACAAATCCACAAACTCTACCAGCTAGAAGGACAAGGGCAGCAGACACATGGGACCGCCACCTCCTGCAAGTTCCCCTCCAAGTCACATACCATACTGACTTGGAAATATATTGCCGTCCCTTCACTGACACTGGGTGAAAATCCTGGAACTCCCGACCCAACAGCAACAGGTAGTTAACCTCCACCCAGAATTTAGTCGTTCAAGAAGGCAGCTCACCACCACCTTCTCAAGGGCAATTACAATGGGCATTAAATGCTGGTGTTGCATATCCCGTGAATTAATAAAAATTTTATATTATTTTATACTGAACGGGGAGGAGTGATATTTGTACTTTTCGTCTCATGCCATATGTTGTTGGAAATGTTTAAAATCAATTTTTGGGCAAGTGATTATTTTATAAATTAAAGTAAGACTTGCATTTATAATGCTTTACTGCATTTCTCAACATTCTGTGGGGTTTCACTCTCTGATCAAAACAGAAATTGTAGACCAAATTTTATTTCTGAGGCCTTCCTATGGGCTTTTAAGTAACTCCATGCAAAAGCAGAATTCTTTCCAAATCAGAGTACAGGTTCTTTATTTGACACTGGAATCTAACCAGACCACACCAGTTCATGCCTGAATTTTAAATTGCTCATGCTTTCTGGTTGTCTATTTTTTGCTGTGATCTAAAAACGAACACACAAAATGGATAATTCATTATACATAATGGTCAGGATGTTACTACAACTTGCTTTGAAAAAAAAATCAAGTAATACCAGACAATTACATCTAACACGTGATCATTCATGGGATTGTTTACAAGTACATTCAACTGTGCTTTAAGCCCCGCGTGAATGCGTATAATGAGAGGACAGTCCATTTGTACAGAAGGATGCAAGTCATTTCTGATATCAATCAGGAATCTTGGTATTAAGTTAGCGCATGTCCAACATATGCAAAAACTAATTGCCACTTCTCCAAACTGACCATGTTCCAGAGAGGAGCACTGTGCTATCAAGCCCAGTTTAAAAAAATGTTGCGGGGCATCCTCAGGCCCTTCTGGACACTTTATAAACTTAAACCAAGTTTTTTGTAATGTTTTGACAGTATGGTGTGCTGCCCACGTTCCCAATATATTTAAATTTGACCAGCTGGTCAAAGAGTTCTGCATCTGCACAAGAGCACACGTGCACAGAACTCTCCTGGTTGTCAGAGCGAGATTCGCAGCCAGATAGTATAAATCTGTACACTAGCTACACAGCTCAGAATATGTGATAAGTCATTTAAAGACTGAGATGAGGAGGAATTTCTTCATTCAGAGGGTGGTGAATCTTTGGAATTCGCTGAACCTCCACAGCCCTCTGGGGTAGTCATTGAGCATGTTCAAGACAGAAATCAATAGATATCTGGATATTAATGACATCAAGGGATATGGGGATAGCACGGGAAAGTGGCGTTGAGGTAGATGATCAGCCATGATCTAATTGAATGGTGGGGCAGCCTCGATGGGCTGAATGGCCTACTCCTGCTATGTTCCAAGATGGAAAGGTACAGTATAACACAACTATATCCCCGCAGAAAACAAAAAATCCTTGAAATGCAAACATTTTATAGAATAAAAATGAGGAAATAAATACTAAGAAAATGTAAAGAGACAAAAAAATCCTGTTAGACGTTGGATGCCTTTGCTCATTAGAGTAATCATCTGTGCAGTAAAAATCCACAGATTTGGTAGGATACTTCTTTTCACAATTTGATTTTTTTTTTTTAAAAAGCTGCACATATTTTCCTGCTGTTCAGTCCATTTCCAGTAAAAGCTCAATACTGGAAGCATTGACAGGTCAGGGCTAAAATAGCTACAATGTTCCAGAACTTGGTTTTCCCCAAAGAAATATTCTCAACACTGTTTGTTACAGAGAAAAAAATCTGTTCAACATTAAATAGTCCATTTTGTATGGAAGGATGCAAGTCATTTCTGATAAGAATCAGGAATCTCAGTACCAAGTTGGTGCATGCCCAACATGTGCAAACTGCTTATAACTGTGGCTATTTTATCAGGAGTAATCATAATGTGAAAAAAATGATGCGAGAAAGTAACTTGTAAAGATGGATAAAAAAAGACTACATAAATTTAAATTCTAAACATTATGTATTTCCAATTTGTTCAGTAAGTTAATACAACTATCACTTGTTTCAATGGTGAATGTGAACATGCTGAAATACAGTATGAACTCATGCCCAATCAACACATGAACAATGATAGCAGGACCTTTCAAGCACAAGTTTGAAGAAGTTATATTGCATTTAATAATGAGAAAAGGCAGAGTTTCCCATTCTTTCCTTTAAATTTTTAAAACAGCAAAACCCACCAAAACATAATTTCTGTGGACAGTCAAGCAATCTAATGTCGCATAAACACCATTGAACTAGTAAGCACATTTAATTCCTCCCTAGCAATAATAATACAAGAATGCAAACCTCCAGCACCACTACTCGACATTCTTGAGTGCCCTGGCAAGCCTGACCTCATTTATCTTAATTCCAAGGAGTCCTGCATGGCGGCTGCTCTGGGCCTCTTGCAGTACCAGCAGTGGCCACCGTTCCCTCTGATTGGCCTGCAGTTCTTGAGGCGGGATCCTGTCCCTTAAAGGAGATGGCATCCCTGATGGTGGGCAGTTAATTGCCTGCCCACAATTGAATTCCGCTGGGGGTTCAACAAATGGCTGAAGTGGGGCTCCTCCCACCCCCTCCACTTTCCAGCCCATCATCGGGACCCCCACCAGCACAATAGAATTCAGCCCCCCATTTCATTGCTGCATGAAACTGCACCACAACTTTTGATGCCTTGTAATTTGAAAATTGCTACCAGATATTTGTTACGAGTTACTTTACATGACATCAACCCTTTGTCTAGTTTTGCTCTAAATAACCCATTCCAGTTGTCGTATAAGCTTAGCCTCTATAAATTTCTGGAAAAATACTTCAAACTATTGCAGAAGAGTTAAGATATGTGGAAAGCAACAGAGAGTTTTGAGATCACTGATAAAGACAGATGAATGTATTGAATCCATCTTACTGTAATAAGTTAGCAACTCCTGCTTTAATTCATGCAAAATTTTGACCGTCCTTTCTGAGTTTTGGTTCATCCTATTAAGGAGCGCACTCAACTTTTCCCAGTTCTGACAAAAGGTCTCTACCAGAAACATTAGCCGTCTTTTCAGATTGCGATTGACCTATTTATGCTGCAGCGTGAACATTTTTTGTTTTCACTTCAGACTTTCAACATTTGCCATGGTTTGGTTCTCTAAAATGTTGTTTGTAGGTACTAAGGATCTGGATCCATGCCCACAATTTCCTACACAGTTGGTTTCTAACCTTAAACATGCTGTTAAGGGAGATGCAGAACAAAGGCAAGATGATGGATCACCACACTGGGATTTACAGTATTACAGACTCTGTCAAACAATGCAGTGCCACTCGCATTGATGTAGAGGCAACCTGAAATGTGCATCAAACCAACATGGTTTTGTCAGATGTGATTGCAGATCAATAGCAAATAATGCATGGATGTGACTCTGCCCAGATAAATATTTAATGGTTACAGTGTATTTACCTTAAGTCTAGATTGGCCTGAGCTTGTTTATTTACAAAGCATTTTCTATGAAGTAAAGTTTCAAATGGTTTGGAGCTACTTCCAATGGCTAGCGGATAAATACACCATGTGCTGTGCACTGAACCATATTTTCCATGAAGGCCCCAGATTGAATTCCACCTCTCTGTTTAGTTTTCCCATCTCAACAGAGGGGGTAGTGAGATCATTAGAATGGTATGAAATAATTGTTCCAAAACAGGTTTCACTTCTAAAGTGTTGTAACTAAAAACAGATTTGCATTTATTTCATAACCTCAGGAGATCCCAAAGCACTTCACAACCAATGATCTACTTCCTTACTTCTGAAGTGCAGTCACAGTTACATAGACAACATCAGCAACCAAAATACATGCAGGGGGATTTTATGTGGGCGATGGGGGTTTCTGCACTGGCTGAAGCACTGGCAAGAGCCCCACATCACCACCTCTGGGGAAGGCCCGCTGCATTATGTGCCACTTGGGCACTTAAATGGACAGCGGCGGGCCTTCCCCAGGATTAAGGACCCCAGCAACAGACGTCGCGCCCACTGAGAGCTGCCAGCCAATCAGAAGCTGGCAGTTCTTTTACTGAGCAACGCCATGGAGATGGTGGCTGCTGCAAGTAATGAACCCACTGAAGAGGAACCCAGGGCGGGAGGGGTTTCCCGGGATGGTGTTTGCCGTGGGGGGGGGGGGGGGGGGGGGGGGTGGGGGGAGGGGACGTGACAGCAAGGGCAAGGAGGTGGCTCTCAACAGGCCCTCCTCTGCCCAATGCCAGGTCCATTGATCAGACACTGTGCCTTTTAATGAGGGACGCCCCCACCGCACAGTTTACTTGGCATGCTTCCCGTGCAGCAACCACCAGTGGAGGCAGGATGAGGCCCTTAATTGGACATTAATTGCTCACTTAAGGGCCCCAGTTGGTGGTGGGGTGGGAAAGCCATCCATGAGCCTTCCCACCTCAGACTTAATTGAGGTGGGAGGGCTCCCACCACCCGCACCCCCATCCCCCCACCATTCTGCCCGATTAAATGCTCTCCTCACGGGGGAGAACATAAAATTCCCCCAAGGTCTCACAAATAGCAATGAGATAACCAGCCAGTTAATCTGTTTTGGTGGTTTCAGTTGCAGGATAAACGTTGGCTAGGAGAAATCCCCTGTCCTTCTTCAAAGATTGCCATGAGACCTTTTGCATTCACTTGACAGACCAGGGTCCTGGCTTAACATATCATCTGAATAGTGGCACCTCTTACTCTGCAGCAATCCCACAGTGCTGCACTCCATTATTTACTGATAATGGGTAAATACATCACGTGGTGTAGCACTGATCTGTCCCACCCAATCTCAAGCCCTGGTCTGTGCCAGGGTAGTCAATTCCAAACAGAACGGTAGTCACGGAACTACAATTAATCTATGTATTCTTAAACTTAGGCTCAGGCAAGAGGAAAGATACTAAAGTGTTGCCGCCTGCAACAACACAGCCCTACAATGAGATACCTTCATCAGAAGAAAAGGACTAAGTTGGGGAAAAAAATCATAGTGGAATAATATATTGCCAGTGTCAAAACAAGAACTTTTTATTTCCTTGGGGAGTTTATTATTCAGATGGTCTTCAAATCTTTTCATAACCTTATGTTTTGCTCCTTAAATTGTACACCAGTTTGGTGGGAAACAAAAGTCTCTAGTGCAACTTTGATGATTTTTCCCTCCAGCTTGCTCCTTTCCTGAATGGGAGAGATACAAAGGTACCATTGCCTGCAGCCCTCTGGTACCTTGTTCTAAAGACCAATTTCTCAGCCTCCCAAAATCAACATAGATTACTAAAAACACTAGGGATTAATCTCTCTTCTCTACAACTGTTCCCCACTTCAGATGATTATCTAATTTCAAGATCACCAAGCAATACAGATCCAATCTCAGTCCTACAGCATCAGAGTTCTCAGCCAGATGACCAAAGAGGAAAATGTAAAAGCCATTCACTTTGTTATTGCAGTGCTAGCCATTGACAATAAAAAAGGGTGAAACCTTTGGCAGTCACAGATCATGCAAGTGTAAAGCAACATTATGAAGAAAAACTGTTTGAACAGCTGGATTATCAATTATAAGTTAATTTTTCTCACACCCAGAATAAAATCCAAACTGACCTTTACTAACTACTGCTGGACAGTAGCACTCATTGCTGTTACAGAAATAAATAAAATTTCTGCCAAGAATACTATGCTTTTTAAATGAATCACTTCCTTTGGAACAAGAAACACCCAGTAGAATGTAACATTGCATGAAATTTAATTAAAATATAATGTGAATACCAGTAAAAGGAGTGCTATTACATGCAATATTCAGTCTTAACATAGAACAAATCAGATAAAGTTGCTGAGGTTTGTGATGCATTTGTTATTATAAAGAAATAAATAACTACTGTGAGCAAGAAAATGGGGCAGCCTCCTTTGGTGAAGGGGTTGCACTTTTATTTTAATTCTCGATACAAACACTTTTTTAACATTGGTTTAAAGAATAGACCACTAATGACTGAAACATATATAAACATAACCAAAATGGAAATTTCAATCATCCAGTTTCCAACGTCCGCAGTACATTTTGCCTCTATCAGGACAGAAGCACATAATCCAGATTGAGTGCAGTGCTGAGGCAGTATTTCATTAAACTGAGATCCTATCTACCACTCAATGTGGACATAGAAGATTTCAAGAGGAGGGGCATGGAGTTCACACAACATTTGTCCATTAACCAACACGATGTTATCAGGTTAACTGACTGTTGACCTAATTTGGCAGGAGCAAATTGGCTGCAATATTTGACTACATAATAACTAACTATACTGCAAAAGGAATTCAATAGTTGGAAAGAACTTTGGAAGTTCCTGAGGACATGAAAAGCATTATATAAACTTAACATTTTTCTTACCAAAGGAGAAATTTACATATCAGATTAATAACACAAAGCAAAATGACCAATTTGCATATGTTTCCCTTTAATTTGCATCACGTTAAATAACTGATTCCACAGGCATACTGCTTGGACTGAGTGAGAAGCTGGGGGTTTGGTGAGTGAGGGAATCTTAACAGTCAATCTTTTTCTAAAAATCCAGTCTTGTCTGCATTTAGCATTTAACTGAAATTTACTGTTTAAGTAAAGTTTAAGTTCCTTCCAGCCTTAGGCAGGGATAAACAAGCTCTCTATTGGAGAGCAGCTGTAATTAGTTAATTAGTTAGTTTAATCTGGCTTCTGTAACTGCAGCAGAGCTGACTCTTCTGAGTCTCAGGTAGTATGAATACAGAATGCAGCTTCCATGCAGTATGGCTTGGACTGAGTGAGAAGCTGGGAGTTTGGTGAATAAGGGAGTTCAGGGAAGGAGGTGCTCCTTTCTTTTTCTAACTTTTCAACCTCCAAAATTTGGTTCTTACTTCAGTACAGGGAAAGAAGCTGATTGGTGAGTAACTAGTAAGTATTCTATTTATAATAATTAGTTTGTAAAGTTAAGGTATGGCAGGGCAGCTCATCTGACTGAAATGTGCATCCTGTGGCATGTGGGAAGTCATGGATGCACCATGTGTCCTAGACAGACATATCTGCAGAAGCTTTCAGAACTCGAGCAGTGGCTAGAGTCACTGTGGTGCATCCGTGAGGCAGAGAACTACTTGGATAGCATGTTTAGGGAGATGGTCACACCGCAGGTTAGGAGCATGCAGGCAGAGAGACAGTCTGAGAGAACCAGGCAGGTAGTGCAGGAGTTCTTGGAGACAATCGCGCTCACTAACCAGTTTTCCATTTTGGATACTGGTGAGGGTGATGGTTCCTCAGAGGAGTGCAGCCAGAGCTAAGTCTATGGCACCATGGGTGGCTCAGCTGGACAGGAGGGAAGGAAGAAGAGTGGAAGAGAAATAGTGATCGGGAATTCATTAGTTGGGGAACAGACAAATGTTTTTGCAGGCGTAGATGTGATTCCATAATGGTACGTTGCCTCCCTGATGCCAGGGTCAAGGATGTCACAGAGCAGCTGCAGAACATTCCTCTGGGGGAGGGTGAACAGCCAGAGGTCGTGGTCCACATTGGCACCAATGATATAGGTAGGAAGAGAGATGAGGCTCTGAAGGCAGATTTTAGGGAGCTAGGAAAGAGATTAAAAAGCAGGACCTCAAAAAGTAGTCATCTCAGGATAACTCCCAGTGTCACGTGCTCGTGAGCATAGGAATAGGAGGATTGAGCAATTGAACACATGGCTGGAGAATTGGTGAAGGAGGAAGGGCATCAGATTTCTGAGGCATTGGGACTGGTTCTGGGGCAGGTGGGACCTGTACAAGATTGCACCTTGGCAAGCGATTTGCTGATGCTGTTGGGGAGGGTTTAAACCAGACTGGCAGAAAGATGGAAACCAGAGAGGGAGCTCAGAGTGGAGGGTAGCAAAACTGGTAACAGGAAGTAGAAAAGTAGTAAGTGAAATTAGAAGACAGACAAAGTGAAGGCAAGCATCAAACAGGATCAGAACGCGGAATAATGTTAAAAAGATCAAGTTAAGGGCACTCTATCTGAATGCATGCAGCGTTTGCAACAAAGTAGATGATTTGAAGGTACAAATGGAGGAAAATGGATATGATTTAAGGCTGCGTTGGCTGACAATGCAACCACTAGGTGGTGCACTACTTGCACATGCGCAAATGTAGGCTCTTCAACTAGAACATCAGTGTCTGTGCCAGAATTAAAGATGGCGTTACTCAATTTATCACATGAAATGCTTATGGTTAGATTGTTCTAGCAAACAAACCTTACATTAATAATATAGAATCAAAATACTGCAGATGCTGGAAATCTGAAATAAAAACAAGAAATGCAGAAATACTCAGCAGGTCTGGCAGCATCTGTGGAGAGAGAAGCAGAGTTTACGTTTCAGGTCAATGACCCTTCATCAGAAATGACAAATATTAGAAATGTAAAAGGTTTTAAGCAAGTAAAACGGGGGTGGGGCAAGAGATAACAAAAGAGGTGTTGATAGAACAAGATCACAGAGAATAACTGACCAGAAGGTCATGGAACAAAGGCAAACAGTATGCCAATGGTGTGGTGAAAGACAAAGCGTTAGAGGGTGTCAACTGACAGTAAAGTGAACAGCCTGGCCCCAAGCACAAACATGAAAAAAAAAAGTGGGTAGGCATAGTAGAAACAAAATAAACAAACTAAAATAAAATAAATAAAAAAGAAAAAATACCTAAAAATAAAAAGGGGGGCCCATCATGCTCTGAAATTATTAAACTCAATGTTCAGTCCGGCAGGCTGCAGTGTGCCTAATCGGTAAATGAGATGCTGTTCCTCGAGCTTGCGTTGATGTTCACTGGAACACTGCATCAATCCCAGGACAGAGATGTGAGCATAAGAGCTGGGGGATGTTGAAATGGCCAGCAACCGGAAGCTCGGAGTCATGCTTACAGACTGAGCGGACGTCTTCCGCAAAGCGGTCAGCCAATCTGCGTTTGGTCTCACCAATGTAGAGGAGATCACATTGTGAGCAGCGAATACAGTATACCAAATTGAAAGAAATACAAGTAAATTGCTGTTTCATCTGAAAGGAGTGTTTGGGGCCTTGGATGGTGAGGAGAGAGGAGGTAAATGGGCAGGTATCACACCTCCTGCGATTCATAGACTCAGAGAGATACAGCACTGAAACAGGCCCTTCGACCCACCGAGTCTGTGCCGACCATCAACCACCCATTTATACTAATCCTACATTAATCCCATATTCCCTACCACATCCCCACAATTCTCCTACCACCTGCCTATACTAGGGGCAATTTACAATGGCCAATTTACCTATCAACCTGCAAGTCTTCGGCTGTGGGAGGAAACCGGAGCACCCGGCGGAAACCCATGCGGTCACAGGGAGAACTTGCAAACTTCACACAGGCAGTACCCAGAACTGAACCAGTGTCGCTGGAGCTGTGAGGCTGCGGTGCTAACCACTGCGCCATTGCCCCTCATGGGGAGGGGACGAGGTGGTGGGGGTAATGGAGGAGGGGGCGAGGGTGTCACGGAGGGAACGATCCCTTCGGAATACTGACAGGGGAAGGGAGAGGAAGATGCTTTCGGTAGTGGCATCACGCTGGATGTGGCGGAAATGGCGGAGGATGATCCTTTGGATGTGGAGGCTGGTGGGGTGGAAAGTGAGGACCTTCCATTAAGTTGGATGGAAGCCCAGTAACATGCTATGTAGTTATAGGATACTAATTGTAATCCTCAGATCCATTTAATATTCCAGTAATCCTATTAAATACAAAAGGAATTTATGTTTGAATTTCCATTGGAAGATAATGAATTGGCACCTCAATAGATGGAAAAGAAAATCAGGAAGAGTATAAAATGTGCTGCCAATTTGTTATTGTAATGCGTTTATATGACTGACCAGTACTGATTTCACCCGAACGCAGCTACTAGCTCCCACCCCACTGCCCGCTCTCCCTCCTCGGCAACTCGCTTTGTCTCCCTCCTCCCTACCGGCCGCTTCCACCCCCCGCCCCCCCCCTCCTCAGCCCCTCGCTCCAGACATCGCTGCTCCTCCCCACTTCTCTGGCCGATTGTTCCCCACTCGCGCCACCCTGCTCTCCGGTCAGTTGCTCGCTCCCTGCAAACCCCCTCCCCCCGCACCTGCTAGCTCTGGGCCGTGCCGCTTCCCTCCTCTCGGCCACTCGATCTCACATTTCATCAGTTACCAGGTGCCACCCAAAGAAGCAAGATGGGCTGCGAGGTGTGACGGGGCAACGTAGGAGCGAGTGACCGAGAGGAGGGAAGTGGCGAGGCCTAGTACAAAGCAAGGAACAATCGGCCAGGGGTGTCGGGGGGTGGGGGGGAAGTGGTTGAGCTGCAAGGTCTGGTGCAAGCAGCTGAAGTGAGGAAGCATCAAGGCCTGCAGCGAGTTGCCGAGGGCGGGTGGGGGGAAAAGAGCTCCAGCCTCAAAGTCTCCCATTTAGCTGCTTCCTCCAGCCAAGTGGGGGGCTGGATACCCAATGATGCTTTATTGCGCATGCACGATACCGGACCTGGCACAGATACGCGATGACATCATCCCGCACCAAGTCCTGGCAAGACGTAGCTGCTGATGTGCGCAGCTTGGCGCACTCCGATGATGTCAGCGGGCTGGTGCTTTGTCAAGAATCACTTTGATGACTTAATTGCCATTACAGAGACATGGTTACAGGGTGACCAAGACTAGGAACTGAATATTCAAGGATATTTGTCATTTAGGAAGGATAAACACAAAGGAAAAGGAGGTGGGGTAGTGCTCTTAATAAGCGACGAGATCAATAGTGAGACAGGATCTTAGACCAAAGATCAAAATGTAGAATCAGTTTGGTTGGAGTTAAAAAAACAGTATGGCCAGCAAACATTAGTGGTAATGTTGGGCATGGTATAAATCAAGAAATTTGAGGTGCATGTAACATGGGTAACACTGTAATAATGGGCGACTTCCATTTACATATAGATTGGGTAAACCTAATTAGCACTAATTCTGTGGTGGATGAATTCCTAGAGTGTGTACGAGACGGGTTTCTGGAGCATTACGTTGAAGAACCAACTGGGGATCGGACTATATTAGATTTAGTACTATGTAATGAGAAAGGACTAATAACCTTTCCTTAAAAGAGCCTTTGGGAAATAGTAACCAAAATGTGATAGAATTTTACATTAAGTTTGAAAGTGATATAGTTCATTCTGAAACTAGGGTCTTAAATCTGAATAAAAGGAAACTATAAAGATATGAGGGACAAGTTGGCTATGGCGGATTGGGAAAATACACTAAGATTCGATGATAGGCAATGGTTAATATCTAAAGTAGTATTACATGGTCTACAACAAAAATACATACCAACAGGAAAGATGAATCATCCATGGCTAACAAAAGAAGTTAAAGATTGAATTAGATCAAAGGAAGTGGCTTCTCAGGTTGCCAGAAAAAGTGGTATGCCCGAAGATTGGGAGCATTTTAGAATCCAGAAAATGATGATCAAGAAACTGATAAAGGGGAAAGAGAATAATGAATATAAGCTTGCGAGAAACATAAAGGGGGACTGTAACAGCGTCTTTAGTATGTGAAAAGGAAAAGATTAGCAAGGACAAATGTGGGTCCATTATAGGCGGAGACAGGACAATTTATAATGAAGAATGAGGAAATAATGGCAAAACTAAACAATTACTTTTTGTTTGCCTTCACGGAGAAAGGTACAGAAAATCTCCCAGAAATAAAAGGGAACCAAGGGACTTGTGAAAATGAGGAACTGAAAGAAATTAGTATTAATAAAGAAGTAGTAGTCAAAAAATTAACTGGATTGAAGGTACATAAATCCCCTGGACCAGATGAGCTACATCCCAGAGCGTTGAAGGAGGTGGTTATAGAGATAATGGATGCATTGGTGGTTAGCTTTCAAAATTCTAGAGATTCTGGAAAGGTTCCTGCAGACTGGAAAGTAGCAAATATAACCCCACTATTTAAGAAATGGAGAGAGAAAGAAAACGGGGAACTGCAGACCTGTTAATGTGATGTCAGTAGTAGGGAAAATGTTAGAATCTATGATAAAGGATTTGGTAACTAGACACTTAGAAAATAATGATGATTGGACAGAGTCAACATGGATTTATGAAAGGGAAATCACGTTTGACAAACCTGAGAGGAGTGCAGCCAGAGCTAAGTGGCACCACGGATGGCTCAGCTGCACAGGCGGTGAGGAAGAAGAGTGGAAGAGCAATAGTGATAGGGAATTCATTAGTTAGGGGAACAGACGGACGTTTCTGTGGCCATTGACGTAACTCCAGGATGGTTTGTTTCCTCCCTGGTGCTAGGGTCAAGGATGTCACTGCAGAACATGCTTCTGGGGGAGGGTGAACAGCCAGAGGTCATGGTCCCCATTGGTACCAATGCCATAGGTAGGAAGAGGAATGAGGTCCTGAAAGCAGATTTTAGGGAGCTTTTTGAGGATATTAAGTTTGAAAGTGATCTAGTTCATTCAGAGGATGCAAAGATAAAGGAAAACCAGTGGATGTGGTGTATTTGGATTTTCAGAAGGCATTTGATAGGTCCAACACAGGAGGTTAGTAAACAAAATTAGAGCACGTGGGATTGGAAGTAATATACTGGTATGGAGTGAGAATTGGTTCACTGACAGTAAGAATAAATGAGTCATTTTCAGAATGACAGGCTGTTACTAGTGGGGTACCACAAGGATCTGTGCTGGGGCCACAGCTGTTCACAATCTGTCAATGATTTGTATATGAAGACCAAATGTAATATTTCCAAATTTGCCGATGACACAAAACTAGGTGGAAATCTAAGTTGTGAGGAGGATGCAAGGGGACTTGGACAGGCTAAGTGAGTGGGCAAGAACATGGCAGATGGAATATAATGTGATTAAGTGTGAAATTATCCACGGTGGAAAAAAACAGAAATGCAGAGTATTTCTTAAATGGTGAGATATTGGGAAGTGTTGATGTCCAAAGGGACCATGGTGTCCTTGTTCATAAGTCACTGAAAGCTAGAATGCAGGTGCAGTAAGCAATCAAGAAGGCAAATGGTACACTGGCCTTCATCACAAGGGGATTTGAGTGCAAGACTAAAGAAGTCGTGCTGCAATTGTATAGAGCTTTGGTGAGACCGCACCTGGAGTATTGTGTACAGTTTTGGTCTCCTTAACTAAGAAAAGATATACTTGCTATAGAGGGAGTGCGACAAAGGTTCACCCTGGGATGGCGGGATTGTCTTATGAGGAGAGATTGAGGAAACTGGGCCTGTATTCTCTAGAACTTCGAAGAATGAGAGGTGATCTCATTGAAACTTACAAAATTCTTAGAATGTGACAGGGTGGCTGTGGATAGGATGCTGAGTCTAGAACCAGGGGTCAGAGTCTCAGAATAAGGGGTAAGCCATTTAAGACTGAGATGAGGAGGAATTTCTTTATTCAGAGAGTGGTGAATCTTTGCAATTCTCTACCACAGGGAGCTGTAGAAGTTCAATCATTGAGCATGTTCAAGACAAGATCAACAGATCTCTGGTTACTGATGACATCAAGGGATATGGGGATAGCGCGGAATAGTGGCATTGAGATAGATGATCAGCCATGATCTAGTTGAATGGCGGAGTAGGTTCAACAGGCTGATTGGCCTACTCCTGCTCCAAAGTTCCTAAATAAATGTACAAAGGATTGTACAAGCAACGAGGGGTAAATTAAGTTGCTACATTTTATATACTCAAACTTTCAAATGCAATTAAAGATGAATTTTTGCATATTTAAAAAAAAATCCTTGCATGTTTTTGTCCAGTGCCATGTCTTTTATAACGAGATAAACCATAGCTTTGCACAAGACCAGCTGGAATATATGGGATAGATAAGCAAATATCAGACATGCTACAAAGCAAATATGTACAAGCACTGATTGATTAAAAACTTGGGAATACTATTCCGAACAGTACATAATGATTACATTCCAGTTGCAACTCAAAACAAATTATGCTATACTGTAAGATAGTACCAAATAAATAGCTACTAATTGTGATCTTATATAATAGCCTGGAAATGCCAAGGAGTTCGCTTCAAATACATAAAATTATTTTTCAGCTTTACGCCTGTAGTTAGCTACCACACAAACAGTTTTGAATTAATGATATTCTGTGTTGCCAGCAAATGGCACCACCTTATCTCTCCTCACCTGCCCAAGTACATGTACGTCTGCAGCCAAGTTAGATTGGATAAAGTGCTCTCAGGGCTCCCTGAAACCTCAGCTGGCCGCTAGATGTGTTAACTATAGCCTGTTGAAATTACCCCACCTGACTTTTTCCCCTTGGTAGAGATTGGAAACTCAACAGAATGGGACCTTAAATCCAAACCCTTTGTGTTAAACTTTGTGTAACCCATTCTGATGTTTCAGCACTTCATTCAATCGTGCTGTCCCCTATAGTATGGACAATTCAGTTCAAATGCAAACTCCCTGCTTAGAAGTAGCAACCCTCCAGTGCCTCACCTAAAGAAAAACATCTATTTTCACTTTCACATCTCAAATTCAGAATGAATTACTTTTGAAGTGTAGTGCCTAGTGTTTTGTATACAAATGTGGAAGTCAATTTGCACACAGCAAGATCCCACAAACAACAATGAAGTGAATGACAAGCTTTTGGGAGTGTTGGTTAATGAATGTTTGTCAGAATATTGGGAAATCACTTTATTCTTCTTTGCAATAATGCAATGGGATCTTTAGGTGTGCCTGAATGAAAAAAGGCACGTCCAACCATGCAACATTCCTTCATTCTGCTCTTAAGTGTCAGTCTAAACCATGCACTCAAGTCTATTCTTGATCTGTGATTTTTTTGCTCCGCATTCCACAGTTTAGGGAATCAAGTATAGCATCCCTCTACCTGCCCCGCTGCAATCACCGCACTCACTGCAGACCAGACATAGAAGATGAAACATTCTTCATCTGTATGACACATTATTACACTGGCCTATCCATTTACCACTGAGTATCTGGTAGGAATTCTTCAATATTCTTATATTTACAATTTCTTTCCTAATTTTTTTCAAAACATAAATTGCAGTGGAGCCATCATAGTTTGCGACTACTTTTACAAACATCAGAGCTCAGGAAAGCTGTTTCCTACAGGAAGACAGAGCAGAATTGGCAGTGACACTGGACCTATCTTCTTCTGAGGTACACGCTGAAAAGAAACGCAGCCTTTATAAAAAAAAAAGTTAACATCTTTCCTGAAGTTTACCTATGTATTTAACACACGTTACAGACAAATGTTAGAGTTCTTCATCAAATTTCTTATGCATACCCCTCTCGCACAAAATTATAATTCATTTTATTCAGGATGGAGAGACTTTTTAAGTTTAACAAATACATATGTCACTTGCAGCTAACCGAAAGGGCTTGTAAATTGGAATGATATGGGGATATTGGGAATATGGGGTTAACGGAGGATTAGTATAAATGGGTTGTTGGTCGGCACAGAATTGGTGGGCCGAAGGGCCTGCTTCAGTGCTGTATCTCTAAATAAATAAAATAAAAGATTGTGATTGAAATAGAGAGTTATTCAGTTGCTGCTTGAGTTAACTGCTTCCAGGAGCAATTATGAAGGATGGTGGGTTTGTGGATTTGGTATACACCAGCAAACATTCAACTTGAAATTATTTCCACATTCAGATGGAAAAGTAAATTAAAATTTGTGGAGTGTTTTGTGTGATGAGAAACATATTAAAGGAGGTTCATATTTATTCATGCCATTTTTTTAAAAAAGCACCTTAACTAAAATCCAATTTTTCTAAAAGAAAATTCACATTACCTTTCAAAAATAAATATTAAACTAAGATCCTGTCTCTGCACTTCCAGGTGGACCTAAAGATTCCATGGCATTATGCAAAGAGCAGGGAATTTCTTCATCTGGCTAACATTCATCTCTCAATCAACATTGAAAAAGAACAGGTTATCTGGTTATTTATTTCACTGCTGTGCACAATTTGGTTGCCACTTTTCCCCAAATCACGACAGAAACAACACTTCCAAATACTTTATCAGCTATGAAAGACTTTAGGACGTCCCACTGTCATGCAAGGCAAGGCAAGCTCTTTGGAAGTTCATGTAAATGCAAGTTCTTTCATTATTTCTTTCATCATTTCAGTGTACATGACCCTCAGAGAGAAGGTGCTTGGTTTAAAAAAGTACTTACAGTGCCTGGAAAATTGGTTCATAGGATTTAAACTTAAGAGCAGGCAATACAACTCTGCATGTGGAACATCTGATGTATTTATTAACAAGAGGTGATTTTCAATGGATTTATTTTTGGCCTCCACTACTCCCTTTCCTGCTCTTCCCAAAGCTTATGCACCTTCTATAACAAAGGAGAGGGAGGAATACATTCAGGATTTCAATGCCAAACCAGCTCTTAGACTACTGACAGAAAATATGAAAGTGACTTGGTGGAGATTCCATTGGGAGCAGGGCAGCGATCCAGAACACTAAAGAATGGGAGGAAGCTGAATCTATGTGACTCTAATCATACCAATCCTTCATTGCCAAATGCTAAATTGACAACATTATCCAGCAGTGCACAGTCAGCTTTCACATATATGTTTATGATATCCAGTTATACTTCCCTGCCTACTCCATTGAATTAAATAAAAACAAGAAATGCTGGAAATACTCAGCAGGTCTGGCAGCATCTGTGGAGAGAGAAGCAGAGTTAACGTTTCAGAGTTAACGACCTGAAACGTTAACTCTGCTTCTCTCTCCACAGATGCTGCCAGACCTGCTGAGTATTTCCAGCATTTTTTGTTTTTATTTCAGATTTCCAGCATCCGCAGTATCTTGCTTTTATTTTAGTACCATTGAATTAAAGATCTGTGCCATATTTTCAAACTGCCTGTCTGAATGACTCCAAGCTTCCTGAAACTTAATGTTGGCAAAACTAAGGCTATCCTCTTGGTCTCCTTTAGTATTCTGAGCCTCTGGCCTCGAGTCCCCCAATCTGCCATCCCCACACCCTGCCTGCCATCTCAAGCAGAGTCAGGAAATGGAGAACCTTGACATCCTGCTTGATTCTGGCTCAACCTCCTCAACCACATCTGGTTTTCTTTCACTCCATGATATTACATGCCTCTGCTTCAGCTCTCCGTTCTGTGGACGAAACCCTAGCTCAAGCATTCATCACCTCAATGACTGACTTCTCCAATGCCTTTCTAGCTGGCCTCCGTTCATCAGTGCTCCTCAAGCTTCCATACTTCCAGCATGCCCAAACTCTCCGTTTCATCCTGACTAAGTCCAGATTCCCAGCAATTTCATCTTCTCTCAGATCCACTTCTGCCTTAATTTCAAAACTTTCACCTTTTAAAAAAAATATATTTTGATGGCCCTATTAACTCTACCTTAGATATCTCCCCCTACCTCTCTTTGCTGCACCAAGTATCTGATCCTCTAACAACAAACTTCTAACCCCTTGCTCCATCATCAGCTTCCACACATCCATCGATGACCATTCACTCTGCTGCACCACCTTTCTCTTTACTTTCGAAAACCTCAAAACCCTCCTCTTTCACTATGCCTTTTGTTCTGTATTCTAGTCTCTGTTCTCCATGCACAATATCCACCATATTGTTTTCCTGCTATTGTAAAGTTTTTGGCAGCTGTCCCAAGCTTTATTGCATCCCTCAGCATGTAATCCTGGACATCTGGGCTGTTCCCTCAAAGGGTACTCATACTACCCAATGAACTGGTGCTACAGATCTGAATTTTTGCTAAGGATCTTCAAGCGGTGACACACTTGTACTGAGCTCTTTGACCACTTGTAATTAGTTTGTTATATAGAGCCTGTTGTAAATGTTTGTTTCCCAGGCAGATTTCACAGTTTTGGTGGCAATACCAAAACAAATTTGCCCATGTGCAATTATTTGAAATTTGCAATTGCAGTTCTTTATCTGTTGCATTGACTTTGCTGCTTTGGGCAACATGAGGTCGTTTTTTTTTCATTGGAGGCATTAGAACTGGTTCATTTATCTCACAGCACTAATGGTCAAATCAGGGCTGGTGTTGCTGGCAATGCATGTACTACAAATACAGTATAGGATTAATGCAGCATCCAATACAGTTAAAATGCAAGCAAGTTGCATTTGTATGATATTCACATTCAGGAAGATTGCCCTTAGTGAGGTCCCATGATTATTCCAATTGTCCCACTATTAGACTAATTTTAAATTTTTTTTTAAAAAGTGGCAAATTTCTTTAGTTTTGAACGGAGTCTGATTTGTACCATCAGAAACTCACGAATATTGCATATTCCTCTTCACACATTGGTTAATTACAATACAAATTGTGCAAAATTGTCCTCCTGTGTTAGATTAAAATTGCTTAATTCCTAATAGTGGATAATTCCATTGTTTTTCAAGTAAAATTTTAAAAACCTCTGAATTGACAGGAAAATAGAGTGATATCACGAGGGGTGACATGTGCTCCACAGTTCTCTGCTGATGGCTGGTTTAAGGCATTAGCCTACCTACATGTGTGCCTTCTGTGTGCAGTTTTGGTCTCCTTATTTAAGGAAGAATGTAAATGCGTTGGAGGCGGTTCAGAGGAGGTTTACTAGATTGATACCTGGAATGAGCAGGTTGTCTTAGGAGGAAAAGTTGGACAGACTGGGCTTGTTTCCACTGGAGTTTAGAAGAGTGAGGGGAGACTTGATTGAAGTTTATAGGTTTCTGAATGGTCTTGACAAGGTGGATGTGGAAGGGATGTTCCTTCTCGTGAGTGAGTACAGAACTAGGGGGCACGGTTTTAAAATTAGGGGACGCCCTTTTAGGACAGAAAGGAGGAGAAATTTTTTCTCAGAGGGTTGTGTGACTTTGGAACTCTGCCTCAGAAGATGGTGGAGGCAGGGACATTGAATATTTTTAAGGCGGCGGTAGATAGATTCTTGTTAGGCAAGGGAATCAAGGGTTATCGAGGGTAGATGGGAGTGTGGAATTCGAAACACAAACAGATCAGCCATGATCTTATTGAATGGCGGAGCAGGCTCGAGGGGACGAATGGCCTACTTCTGCTCCTAATTCGTATGTTCATATGGAATGCATTATGATCCTGTAGTTTTTTTTCTTTTCCAGAAATTATGCTGTGTGCCTTTAAGGCTGTAACAGGATCAGTACTGCTTTAAGGCAACAAGCTCCAGAGACTGAGTCAAAGAATGCATTCTCATTGCCGTAGGATATAGCCACTCAGGACCAAGGCCACAAGATACAATGTTGCCGACTGACATTTGAAACTAGCTGAAAAACTGTCTTTTCAGACACAGTTAACAGAAACAGACACAGATAGACAGCTGCACTAGCATGAACGGAACAGAGATCTTGGACAATTTAAACTGAAGGAAGAGAAGTTAGACTGTGGCAATCCTTTATCCCTCAAAAATTCTAAAGCCAAATTGATTCATTAAAAAAGAGTTGTTAATTGCTGAATTCATCTCTAGAGAAGAAAAGCATCACTTCAACTGCTGAACTAGACTACAGACTGTTACACTGTTGAAGAACCTTTTTATCCCCCATCGGATGGCTGTGAGGACTTCAGGCAACCTTGGACTGTTCTGCATTGGAAGATTCCACTTTGGCAGGAGCATACATCTGCAAGAACACTAATTTTTCTATTTTAAATGTTGTTTCTATCTTAGTAGAGTTTAAGAATTTAGGTTTTCTAATTAAACAGTTAATTTGTTGATCTAAAGACACCTGGTTTGGTTCACCTCATTCGGGGGTTGATAGATGGTCAATTTGGCTATGGCTTTCTTCAATTTGGAAAGTTTAAAATGATATGTTAGGCCATCTGTGGAGGGACAGGATGGAATTAACAGTGCGTTTCTCCCACCACAATCAGAATCATATTTTGATAGGGGACTTTGTCTTGAGTGGTTGGTCGTGACAAACGTGCCTTCGCAAAGCAGGTCTGGAAAGAATTTCAGTGATTTTGTCGAGGTTCCTCCTGAGCATCTCTATAACACAGGACTTTGTACTCTATGGGCTGTTCCCAGGGACGCATACTGAGATAAACATCAACTGTTGCTGGAGAACCATCAACTCAATGAAAGACGCTCTTCGGTATGCCGGAAACTTGCTGGTTTGCTGGTCCAAAGGGCTGTCGACGACAGAGTGTTGCAGACTTAATTTGGGTAGAGGCGGGGAGGTTGCAAAGTCCCCCAGCCATCATCCTGCCTAATTATATGCTCTCCTGCCTCCAAAGTCACTGCGGGAGAAGAGCACAAATTTCCCCCGTTGTAGTGAGTCTTACCGGATGACATATTGGTGGGGGCATTGACGCACGCAGAGTGAGAATCCACTGGAAGTATGCAGAGTAGGCATGCCAGGCTGTCATCTTGGAGCTCAATGCAGCAACTAACTCTCTCTTAGTCACGCACATGTGTTCAGCAGCAGGAAGGACCCCCAACCAGCATTATTTGAAAGGATTATCCACTTCTTACAAGTTTGTTGTTGATTGATTTCTACTGGCTGTTGCTATGATTGTACAAGTGTTTGGTGATTTCCAGAATTTTTTTTTTTTTAAGTTGCTAAAGTATGCAGGGAGTGATGGGACAGGTGCTGAAGGACTTGGTCCCAATGTCAAGGCTTCTGCACAAATCAGTTGCTCCCAGACATGGGTGCAACAGTTTCTATTCCCCTTGGTCTGCAGCATGACTGGGAGAATGAGCAGAGGTGACAGAGAGCAGGAAAAGCTGCTGGAGATGAAGATGGAGATGGAGAGAAGGGCTCTTAGCAGGAGATCATAACCGCCCAGAATGTTCAATGAGCAATTCTCCTATCTGAACCTAAACAAGGAAGTGTGTGTGAGATGTCTGCACTTCCCTGAAACCTGCCACCTACTGCAGCCACAAGTGCAATCTCAGAGCAGAGTGAGGACAGCATTGCCAGTGGCTGTGAAGGTTACCATGGCAATGAACTTTTGAGTCTGGCTCCTTCCAGACTGGAGCTAGAGATATTTGCAACACATCACAGTCTGCCATCCAGTGTTGCATAAGGAAGGTCATTGATGCTCTCTATTCATTTGAAGAGCTAAGTGCATTTCATTCTCTCTTGCCAGACAGCAGCAGTAGAGCAAGCACACAGCTTCACCAGGATTACAGGCTCCCCCACGGTGCAGGGTGCCACTGACTGCATGCATGTCCTATTGCAGATGCCATATGTCAACTCAGATGTATAGTAACCAAAAGTAATTCCTCTCTCCCAAAATCCAGCTGGTGTGTGATCATATGATCGTCTACTGTACAACCTCACCATCATGAGGGGACAGCCCTTGCCACCAGTTATACTGTGAGAAGCCTCTTTCTGTCTGGGCTGTCTGTGAAGAATTCACCCAAGTGCGATACCAGTAACCACAACCTCATTTTCCCATTCATTAACAGTCTCAAACCTTCCCTTCCCTCTCTCACTGAGCATCACTCTGTTTGCTTGCCCACAATGCAAAAATAAAACTCTACCCAAAATAAACATTCCAACCCAAATTTATAAATCAAAGCATGTTATACTGCATATAAACAACAACTAGTCACTCTTGTACATTCCTTAGTGCCTGTTTTCTGTGTGTCTTTGCCTATCCTAGTGCTCTTATGCAGTGCTACCCCAGTGACTGCAGCATGGCTGGTGGAAAACTGCTGACGTCTAGTTGGGGAGTCTGCAGATGGTCTTGGCAGGTGACCTCGAGCAGTTCTTTGCCTAAAAAGGTCAGCTTTGGACTGCATCATCTCCCATAGGCAGCAGCAGTCTCGGCAGGCTGGCTGGCTGACAGGCAACAGCAAGGGTACTGACGGAATGGCAGTGGTGGGAGGAAGAAAACTGTCATCCTGACAGGGGACAGCAGATTCCCGCTCCATAGAGCCACTGCTAGTCCCTGGGGTAGTTCCTCAGCAACCCTAGTAATCTGTTGAAGGACATATTGCTGGAATGCTGTGACACCCTCAAAGATCTTTTGAACACTAGTATCTGCAGCCATGATGGCAGCAGCCTGAGCTTGCATGACACCAGTCTGAGCTTCCACTGCAGCTCCCAGACATTGAGTGGCTTCTGCCTGTGCTGCAATACAAGCTGACACATTGGCCATCAGATACTGCATGATGGTTGGGTACACAATTGTGCTAATGGAATTGGCCACCACTTCTGTGCTGGAAAGGATGTGATCCAAACTCTGTGCAAAGCCCTATGTAAAGTTGGAGCAGGACTCCTCTGTGCCCCTTGGGGTTGCATGCAGACTTTCTGGCAGGCCAGCCAATGCACCAAGCATTGCACTGGGCATACCCATCAGCCTTCCTATGTAGCCTGCCCCAAAGTGCTCATCTGCATCCTCTGCAGCAGAATTTATGTGCGACTTCACCCTCCAGGAACTGGCACCTATGCTACCTTTGCCCTGGTTGCAGGTCATGTGCCCAGTGTCTCACCACGTGCAGATCCTGTATCTAAGCTTTCCTCTAAATTACATACAGTGCCAGTATCTGAGCTGGTGGCTGCAAGTGTGAAATCAAGTGATGGTGTTTCATCATCATCAATCCTTTGTTCCAAACCTGGTGCTTTTCCACCACTGGCTTACAAGGTTGTAGTTCTTAGGTACTTGAAAGTGGAGAGGCACAGGGTAGGGTTGTGGTGAGTGGAGGAAGTAAGAGGTGCACACTTACACCATCTGCAGCTTGAGAATCAGAAGATATTGTGGGATGCAGGAGAAGAGGGATATGAGGATTAGGTATGATGATACTGTCATCTTCTACTGTTTCAGCTCCGCTGCTGGCTATGGCATCAGTCGTAGCCTCGCCAATGATGGCAAGCATCTTCTCCTCCACAGGCTAAAGACATGCAGCCACACCTGTCCCCTGCCGGTTAGCTCCTGCTGCCTCCAGTTGTGCACCGCCTTGTCCTATAAGAGTGAGGGAAGTGAGTCAGTGAGTGTTAAGCATTCTGTTTGGCTGATGTGGCCATCATGGTTGAATAGCTGGCAGTGTGTGCAAGCTGTGAGAAATGGACGTGAGGCTTGCAGCAGTGCTACGCGTGGGAGGGTCAGCTGAAGCTCTGAATGTTAGGTATAAATCCTGAATAATAGAGATTGTTGGTGAGTGAGTGATGGGGCTGTGGTACATTGAGCCTTTGCTGAGAATAGTATTGGAGATGGTCGGATATGACATTTGAAGATAAATTCACTGACCTTGACTACTCATGTGAAGTTATTTGATTTTTTTTGTGGCGGTGCATCCAGGTCTTCAGGGCTTGACCCCCGTCACCGACCACAGCTACCCGACCTGAACCCGATGACGTGTTGAGTTGGGGTCGGGTTGGGTCGCTCTTCCGAGTCCAGCATTCGGGCTCGGGTCGGGCATATTCCATCACCACCTCCAGTACGTGGCTCCAATCTTTATGTACTTTTTAAACACCCTTTCAAGTCCAGTTACAGTTTTTGTTGCTTATCTGCACAAGCTTAAAAAGTGAAAAATGAAAGCTAGGTTAACTGAACATTTCGGTGGTCGGGTCGGGCGCGGGATAAAATTAAAGGACTCAGGCTGCATTGGGCTCGGATCAGATGTGGTTCTGTCGGGCTTGGGTCAGGTTTCATTTGAGGACCAAAGCCGGCCTTTAATCAGGTCCCACTGCCTTGTGAAAGTTTGTCTGGAGGGCCTCCTGGCTCCTCTGGCCCATGTTGGAATCAGTTCCACCATCTGCTGTAACCACAATGCATCTCCCCTTTAAGAAGTGCAGGCTGGCTTTATCTAGTGCAGACTAGCTTTAAGTGGTGGTAGATTCTCACAATTTTGAGTCCCTTGCTCAGAGGTGCAGCTACTCAACAGAACAGTTTGCACTGGCTGTTCCCTGCAATATTAAGTAGCAGGCATGAAGTTGGCATGCTGCCTGCATCAGAAGCAACAAGTGCGTCGCAATCCCTGCACCCGTTTGAGGGCTATTGAATTTAGACACCCCCCCCACCCAAGTATCTGCACTTTCATTTAAAAGGTGGAGATAACTATATGAAGTGATTGTCAGTTTGAAGGACACACCTCAGTCAATTTTGCAAGAAATTTGTGTTTTCATAGAGAGGATTTAATGGCTAGTGACATGAATAGAATCATAGAAGTTTGCAGCACAGGAGGCTCTTCAACCCATCTTATCTGTGTCAGCTCTTTACTAGAGGAATCCAAAACTATTTCCACTGTCCTGTCCTGTCGCCATAGCCCTGTGTGTTTCTCTGTTTTAGATACTTAATCAATTTTCCCTTAAATGATACAGTGGTCTTTGTTTTAACCATTCTCCATGGCAATATTTTGAATTCTCCAATAACGCTCCAAGTAAAAATAGCGCTCTTCATCTCTTTTCTTACTCTTGTAATAACAATTTTAAACTAATGATCCTTCATTGCTGAAAGCCCAACCAGAGGAAATCATCTTTCCCTATTCATTGTCAAAGCACTTCATAATTTTAAAAGTCTTTTAAAGTCTCCTTTAACTTGCCTTCTCTTCTCCAATGTAAGTAGCCATAATGTATCAATTCATAAATTTAGTTTTCCATTTTGACAGCAGTCTAGTGAATTTATGCTTTTTACAACATTACTGTTCTTTATATAATGGGCAGCTGAAACAGCACAATGAACTTTAACCATTGATTGCCTGATATAACTGCATTGTTTCATCTTTATTCCTGAACTGTCTATTTCTAGAACCCAAAATGCTATTGACCACCTTTCTGTCTTTGCCTGCATTCACCTTTTGAGGGAATTAAATACTTAAACATCCAGGTGTCTCTCTTCATCAGCAACCTTCAATGTCTTTTCATTGTGTGTATACTCTCATCACTTTTTTTCACCCCAAAGTGTACGGTTTCACACTCAGCAAATTAAATTGCATGCGTCACTTCCCTTGCCCTCCCTCCTGCAGTCCTGCTAATGTCCTACTTCCCTAACTATAGAATTTCCCACTTGTGTCACTCTGCCATCCTTGTGCTCCATCTGCTTATGGATAGTCCTTTGCTCCACAATGTTCCTTAGGATCACCCTCCTGCCTCACTATCACTGTCCACCTCATAATTGTCCACCAGATACTTCGAGTATTTCAGGGTTTATTGCACCCATGAGTCCCATCTCCATATGCTGCCTCTGTGATTGGTTACCCACTTCTCATTTTGCATTATCCTTTGTTTGGAACGGAGGTTTAGCACTGACTCGTCAGTACCTACATTCTGGAGAGTTTGATCCATCCACTATATTCTATATTGTGATACAAATTTTAAAAATAGCATTAACCCCACTAACTAAAAGAAAAAAAAAGTCTTCCTCATTTCCATTCCTTCTACAAAAAAATTCCAGAGTACCGGATCAGTTGGTGGAGTACCTGTTTTCCAGGTATTTAAAGATTTTGCACTCAGGGCTAGCAGTCATATAAACTGAACTTCAACAGTTGAGTGGAAAAGAGTTAAAAGATCATTCCTATCTTAAACAAGAAATTATTTCTCAGTTATCTACAATGAATAATTATCAAACATTGCCTCATCGATCCCACCTTTGGTATTTTTGAACTATGCTCTTAATTAAGTAAAAACATGTTACTAAGGTATGACTACTATAACTATCAAGATTGATGAGACATCTTCTAAGCAATAAAATACTGAAGATAGAGTTGCTTAGAAAAGAAATTGAATTATATTGTAGTAGATTACCTTATCATTTGAAGAAACTACTAAAAATTAGAAACTGATCAGGAGAAAAATCTGTTGCAAAACTAAAAGTTTTTGTTTAACTTGCTTTCAGCTTTTTGCAAATGGAAAACATGAAACTGTCGAAGTTTGCACACTTTATGCATAGTAGGCTTTTCTATTATAATTGTAAATTGGTTAGTTTAGCATGAGAGATTACAAAAATGTTAGAGCTTCTAATTAAGGACAGAATTACCAGCTAAACAGAAAACAGAAGCAACCTGTGGCTACAAGAGCAGGTCAGAGGCTGGGAATTCTGTGGCGACTAACTCACCTCCTGCCTCCCCAAAGCCTGCCCACCATCTACAAGGCACAAATCAAGAGTGTGATGGAATACTCTCCATTTGCCTGTATGAGTGCAGCTCCAACAATACTCAAGAAGCTCGACACCATCAAGGCAAAGCAGCCCATTTGATTGACACCCCATCTACCACTTTATTCACCCACTCCACCACGAATGCACAGGGGTAGCAGGCTGTACCATATAAAAGATGCACTGCAGCAACTCACAATGCCTCCTTTGAAAGCACCGTCCAAACTCTCAACCTCTTCCACCTGAGTGGTTAAGGGCAGCAGACACGTAGGAACACCACCATCTAAAAGTACCCTTCAAGCCACACACCATCCTGACTTGGAAATATATCGTCATTAATTCACTGTCACTGGATCAAAATCCTGGAACTCCCTCCCTAACACTGTGGGTGTACCTGTACCAGAAGGACTGCAGCAGTTCAAGGGGGCAGCTCACCACCACCTTCTCAAGGGCAATTAGGGATGGGCTGCTGCTGTTGCCAGCGATGCCCACATCCCATGAAATGTATTTTACAAAAGTAATCGGTAGTCATTTCAAAAGAGATAGAATAGAAATAAACAAATACTATTTGATAGTCATTACAGAGACATGGCGGCAGGACAACACAGATTGGGACCTGAATATTGAAGGGTACATGGCATTTAGGAAGGACAGAAAGCTAGGAAAAGGTGGAGGGATAGCTCTGTTAATTAATGATGGTATTAGTGCAATAGAGAGGGATGACCTAAGTTCAAGAGACCAGGATGTGGAAGCAGTTTGGGTAGAGATGAGAAATCCTAAAAGGTAAGAAAGTCAGTTGTGGGAGTGATGTACAGGCCACCTACCATTAACCACACTGTAGTATGGGGTATAAAGAAAGAAATAATGGCAACTTGTCAGAAAGGTACAGCAATAATTATAGGGGATTTCAACCTACATATAGACTAGAAAAATCAAATGGGCAGAGGTAGCACATGTTTTCAGGATATTTCTTGGAACAATGCGCTCAGGAGCCAACCATAGAGCAGGCTATACTAGACCTGGTATTGTGCAACGAAATAGGATTAATTAATTACCTCATACTTAAGGCACCCCTTGGTAGCAGCGATCACAATATGATTGAATTTTACATTCAGTTTGAGGGAGAGAAGAGTGCGTCCAAGGAAAGTATTTTAAACTTAAATAATGGCAATTATGAAGGCAGGAAAGCAGAGCTAGCTAAAGTGAACTGGCAAATCAGGTTAAGGGATAGGTCAATAGAGATGCAGTGGCAGACATTTAAGGGGATATTTCAGAATATACAGAATTGATATATTTCAATGAGAAATTAACTATAACAGTTAAAGATAGATCAAACTTAAAGAAAAAGCCTATAATTGCGCAAAGATGGGAGGCAGGTCAGATGACTGGACAGAATATTAAAAAAACAGCAAAGAATGACTAAAAGATTGATAAGGAAGGTAAAATTAGAGTACGAGAGAAAGCTAGCTAGAAATATAAAGACAGATAGGAAGAGTTTCTACAGATATTTTAAAAAAAGAAAGAGTTAACAAAGTGAGCGTTGATCCAATAGAAAGTGAGTCTGGGGAATTAATAATGGATAATAAGGCGATGGCAGATGAAATGAACAGATATTTTGCATCGGTCTTCACTATTGAGGATACAAGTAACATCCCAATATTAGCTGTAAGTCAGGAAATAGAAGGGAGGGAGGGAGGAACTCAATAAAATTACAATTACTAGGGAAGTGGTACTGAACAAATTGTTGGAGCTGCAGGCTGACAAGTCCCCGGGTCCTGATGGACTTCATCCTAGGGTGCTAAAAGAAATGGCTAGTGAGATAGTTGATGCGTTAGTTTTAATTTTCCAAAATTCCCGTTAGATTGGAAAATAGCGATATAACTCCTTTATTCAAAAAGGGAGGGAGACAGAAAGCAGGAAACTACAGGCCAGTTAGCTTAACATCTGTCTTAGGGAAAATGTTAGTAGTTATTATTGAAGATGTTATAGAATTTAGAAAAATTCAAGGCAATCAGGCAGAATCAGCATGCTTTTGTGAAAGGGAAATCACGTTTAACCAATTTATTGGAGTTCTTTGAGGGAGTTAGATGTGCTGTGGATAAAGGGGAATTGGTGGATGTACTGTACTTAGATTTCCAGAAGGCATTTGAAAAGGTGCCGCATCAAAGGTTATTGCAGAAAATAAAAGCTCGTGGTGTAGAGGGTAACATATTGGCATGGATAAAAGAATGGCTAGCAAGCAGGAAACAGAGAGTAGGCATAAATGGGTCACTTTCTGGTTCGCAAGATGTAACAAATTGTGTGCCACAGGGATCTGTGCTGGGTCCTCAACTTTTTACAATTTATATAAATGACTTAGATGAAGGGATCGATGGTATGGTTGCTAAATTTGCTGATGACACAAAGATAGGTAGGAAAATACGTTGTGAAGAGGATACAAGGGGGCTACAAAAGGATATAGATAGGTTAATTGAGTGGGCAAAGATCTGGCAAATGGAGTATAATGTGGCAAAGTGTGAAATTGTCCACTTTGGCAGGAAGAATAAAAAAGCATATTATCTAAATAGTGAGACACGGCAGAATTTTGAGACGCAGAGGGATCTGGGTGTCCTAGTGCATGAATTGCAAAAGGTTAGTATTCAGATACACCATGTAATAAGGAAAGCTAATAGAATGTTATCGTTTATCACAAGGGGAATTGAATACAAAAGTAGGGAGTTATGCTTCAGCTATACAGGGCATTGGTGAGACCACATCTGGAGTATTGTGTACAGTACTGGTCTCCTTATTTAAGGAAGGATGTAAATGTGTTGGAAGCAGTACAGAGAAGGTTTACTAGACTAATACCTGGAATGGGCAGGCTGCCTTGCGAGGAAAGATTGGACAGGCTAGGCTTGTATCTGCTGGTATTTAGAAGAGTAAGAGGCAACTTGATTGAAACATACAAGATCCTGAGAGATCTTGAAGGGGTGGATGTGGAAAGGATGTTTCATCTTGTGGGAGAATCTCGAACTAGGGGTCACTGTTTAAAAATAAGGGGTCGCCCATTTAAGACAGAGATGAGGAGAAATTTTTTTCTCTGAGGTTCGTGAGTCTTTGGAATTCTCTTCCTCAAAAAGGCGGTGGAAGCAGAGTCTTTGTATATTTTTAAGGCAAAGGTAGATAGATTCTTGATAAGCAAGGCGGTGGAAGGTTATCGGTGGGGCGAGGGGGGGGGTGTGTAGGTGGAAATGTGGAGTAATCAGTTCAGCCACAAACTTATTGAATGGCGAAGCAGGCTTGAAGGGCCGAGTGGCCTACTCCTGCTCATAATTCGTATGTTTGTATATTCGTATGAGATAACTGTGCTTGACAAACTTCAAAATTTTTTTTGAGGAGGTAACAGGTATGATATAGGGGGAGATATGGTGAATGCAGTGTAGATGGACTCTAGGAAGCCAATGACAAGGCATCAAGATTGCTACGGACGATTAAAGGGCATTGAATTAGGGTGAGGATAGAAAATTAAAAATAGGAGAAAAGTCAGAAAAGAGACATTAGGAGTTAAGGGCAGTTTTTCCAGAGTAGTTGGAAATTGCATTGCACAGGATTCAGTTTTGGAACCATTTTGTTTCTTGTGTACACCAACAATTTGGATATAGGCCTAGAGGAACTGGTGATGAAATGCCAAAATAGGAAGCATTATTAATTCTTTAGAAGATCAAAGGAAGCTGCAAAGGGATAAGATAAAATAATGGTCTAATAAGTGGCAGATTCCAGTAAGGTCAAATGATACATTTAGTTTTTAAAAAAAGCAGCAGTAATTGTGCTCTGAATGGAAATAGGTTTGGTGCTGTGGAAGTCTACAGTATTTTGTGGTACAGCTTCACAGGCCATTAAAGGCTGTACCTCAGATTGATAAGGCTATAAAAAAGCTAATGGCATTCTAGATTTTATCATATGGGTATAGAATAGGACAGCCACATGGTAATGATGAGCCTATGTAGTATCATATTAAAAAAAAAAAATCAATAACCTCAGAATATAGTGTACAGTATTTGGCTTCTAACTATAGGAAATAATGGAAGCTTACAAATGGGTATAATGCAGATTTACAAGCTGTTGCCTGGTTTGACAAAATATGAATACGAAGACTTGAAAACATGGGGCTTTTGTTCATCCGAACACTGATAAATATTGTATGATAGAAGTGTTTAAAATTATGGGAGGATGCAGCAGGGGAAATGGAAGCAGGCTGTTGAGGTGTCTAGAATAAGAGATCATAGATGGGAGAGTAAATGGAGGTGATTTAGAACAAGATTTAGAAAACAGATAGCAAGAGAAACTTAGGTAAAGAGCATGGAGAGTCTGTGGAATTTACTTCCAGGGTTTGTGCTTCAGTCGGAAATTATGTTAACGTTCAAGAATAGATTCATAGATGGGTGAAGAAAAAGAGGATGAAGGAACATGAAAGCAGGGTGGGTTAATATAATTATGACTATTTACTCACATGGGGTAATCATTGACAGACAGTTTGGATCAAATGGCCCACTTCTAAGTAACAACTCTATGTATTTCTACGTAGATCAATGTTTAATTATTTCAAAATTTCCCCAATGATCTAACTATGTTAAAATTCAGGGACATTAATTTTCCAGTGACTTTGAGTGCAGTTCATTCTAATGTAGTATGTGTTACAATAATGAAACAATGATTTATCACTGGTATTTCATTGATAATAAAAAAGCATTTTCTGAGTGGTGATTTCTGCAATTGGTCAGATAAATGGAATAATGTGAAGGGGTAAGAATTTGTCTTGGGTCAAAGTGTAAAATGGGCAATACTGAACTGGCAGCTCGCTTTGCACTTCATCTGATTTTCTTTCCCATTATCATTTTATAAACTGCTCTTCGCCTTCGAAATTTTTGCAGAAAATATACAGTTGAAAATAAAACAAAGCTAGTACAGACAAGTTATGAATTCCCTTTGCCCTTTGAATTACCAGTGTCTACTAACCACTCCTTTATAGGAGATTCAGGGAATGCTTACATTGCATCTGCAGTCTTGACTTTGTCAGAATTCTTTTGGAATTTGGGTGTCAGTGAAGGTGTGGGTTTAGTTTTGAATAAGCCAACTAAATTGCAATTGGGTATTTTAATTAGTTACCTTGCTGGAGTAAGACCATGACCAAGAAGGTGATTCTTCCAAATCGAGCCTAACCTATCATATTTTGGATGCGATGGCGATTGCAATTGCTCCAAATAAAGGAAATTTATCAGCTTGGCTCAGATGACAGTACTTTTGCCTCGGAGTCAGATGATCATGATTTCGGTCATCTAAATAGACCAATTAGAAGCTAAAAATCCACTTTCAGCAAAGTGAGACTATCAGTTTATATCAAGAGAAGGAGGGGATTCCTCCAATATGGCAGATAATTTAATTTACATAACATAACTAAGATATATATCTGACTGGATCATATAATTAAAAACTAATTTTGACTCAGTTGGATTCTACTTAGCCTGATGAGTAAATTATTTCCAGCTAAGAATGGTCAAAAATAGTTAAGCAGATAGATATACAAGGATAATAAAAGCAAAATAATGCAGATGCTGGAAATCTGAAATAAAAACAAGAAATGCTGGAGTCACTCAGCAGGTCTGGCAGCATCTGTGAAAAGAGAAGCAGAGTTAACGTTTCGGGTCAGTGACCCTTCTCTTTTCTGCTTCTCTTTTCACAGATGCTGCCAGACCTGCTGAGTAGATATACAAGGACATGCCTTTACCTGACTGAATATTGCATTCGCAGTCTGCTCATGTTGTACAGCTGAAATCCCTGTACTTAGCTTGCTCAAAGTAAACAAATCAAGAAACTGCTTTTGTTTATTCTGAATTTTACAAACTCACAGTTTATAGCAAGTAGGAGCTGCATATTTTCTTCAGATGAGGTTTCTCATGGTAAACTGGTAGCAAATCATCACTAGTCTGAGATTTATTTTTAAATAGACAAGATTGTGTGCATATGTAAACATTTTATATAGTTTTATACACACACACTGTAACCAAAAGAACCAAAGTAAAACAATTAAATTGATCAAGGATAATAAATTAGTTCTGTTGCCAAGAGAATATGATTTTTTTCTGTCAACCGATCAAAAATTGTGTTTTTCTACATTCTTTTCCATCTACCTCCCCTCTCATCCCCCCCACCACCACCACCCCGCCCCCCCCCCCTCCGCCCCGCTCCCCACAGGTTTCATTCTTAAAATGGAAAATACGGAGTATATCATATTTTAAATGTTTTCCTTCCTCAAACTTTAACATTCATGAGAAAACGTGCTTGGTTAGACAAGGAAGCTATAACTTTTGGAAAAGGTTTACAGTCAACTGTAGAATTGCAGTAAAAACTGGAGCACGATGAGATGATAACTATTTATTTTAAAATAATAATAAATATGCATAAAAGTAAACGCTAAAAAGAGTGCTTTGGATTTTTTTTTTAATTATTGGTGTAGAGATTCGGATGTTGTGATCAAAAAAGAATTTAGACCAGTTTTCACTTTCTCAACTGTCAGATTGACTCAAAATCAATCTCAAATTATTAGTTTCTTCTATCCCAATGTAGTCTACCTTGTAAATAAATGCAATACGCGCTGCAAAGGTGACACAGGCCTTTTTCTTTGGAGGTTTGGCCATTCCCCACCTACACCCCCACCCCACCACTTGAAAAAATTGGTTAATGAAATTTGTTTTATTTGGCACTTCTGCAACAGTATATAAATGAGCGTATGCAGTTGAAAGCGTCGTCAATATAGCACAGACAATTCAACTGACCTACGTATAATAAATCTAAAATAATATAAACAGAAGTAAACCCAGAGGAGTGATCGAAAGTAGCAAGAAAGATTTATACCAATAGGTAAATAACGCAAAAGTAGTGTCTAAATTGTTTTTATCTAAATCGTAGAAGTTAAATGGCTGTTTTTAAGAAGCATGAACTGAGCAGCACAATGGAGTTTCTTGATGTCCTAAAAGTCTATAAGTGACAAAAGTGCAACGATAAATGGAGTGACACTGTCGCTGAAGAAGGATTCTTTTCTTCATGAGCTAGTTTATTCATGGGAGTGCTAAAACTGGTCAGTCTCATAGTCCACATGGTTACTTTCTGACCTCATCTGCATTGTCAAAGGAACATAAGAACATAAGAAATAGGAGCAGGAGTAGGCTATTCGGCTCCTCAAGCCTGCTCCACCATTCAATAAGATCATGACTGATCTGCCCCAGACCTCAACTCGTCTTTCGTGCCAGCTCCTCATAGCCCTCAACTCCCAGATATTTAAAAAAATCTATCTACCTCCTCTTTAAATACTTTCAGTGATCTAGCCTCCACAACTCTCTGGGGTAGAGAATTCCAGACATTTACTACCCTCAGAGAAGAAATTCCTTTAAAACAGAGATGCAAATGAGTGTCCACTTATTCTGTAGCTATGTCCCCTAGTTTGAGATTCCCCCACTAATGGAAACATCTTCTCAACATCTACCCTGTCTAGCCCCCTCAGAATCTTGTACGTTTCAATAAGATCACCCTTCATTCTTCTAAACTGTAATGAATGAAGGCCTAACCTGTTTAGCTGTTATTGATAAATCAACCCCTTCATCCCAGGAATCAGCCTAATGAATCTCAGGAGTTGCCCACTTTCCTATGATGGGATGGGAGGCAATGCAGAAATGCAAGTCATCCTTATACACATTCTGGTGACTAGTTCTAGAGTAGCATAGACAGACCCGACAAGTCATTTGCCTGCCTGCTTAGCAATTAATAGTCAGTGAACAATTTTTTCTCTTACATGACATCAAGAAACCATATAACAGTAGTAAAACTCTTATTCAAAACAGACAGAAAGACTGAAATATTTAGAGAAGTAGGTAAAATCAAGTTAAAAACACAGAAAAAGACCATTGTAAAATTGTTTTATAACAGAAAGTCAGTTGGATCAAAGAACTTTTACTCGAGCTACAAAATGCAATCAGCAAATCTGAATTCTATAGATAGGTACCAAATACAATTTGCCATACTTTTTTAATCCAAATGGTTAATCTGCTCATTAGTAACGGAGAAAGAAAAAGTCTGCCGTACTTTATAGCAATTTATCTGTGTTAGGAATTCCTTAAATCAATGTTTAAACCCAGGCAGTTGCTAGCATACTGTGCATCATGTACTCAAAACATTCATGTGATTGAGGGCCTGTTAAACTTACATAGCATGACATTAAATTAGCTAGTTGATATTTGGTATTTATGAAGCTTATGGGTCCAGTTTATGGATTTACTTTTGCTAATAATAATAGATGTTGGCATCCCCCTGTGATAGATGTAATACGCAGTAATTAAACCTTTGAGAAAAAGAATGTAGGAACTGTTTAATCTCTAAGGTGGAATTTAACAGCCTGAAGCAAAATAAAAAACTCCAAGTCACTTTACATTCTACCCCATTTACACTTTCAAAATCAGGTCTGTACTTTCAGGGTCTTTGGCTTCCTGCTGGTTTGACCACTCCATTTATGGTATGAAAACATTTTAATAGCAGCAGAGAAAAACACCACAGGTAAGAAATTTTATTTTTTTTAGGTTTAGAGATACAGCACTGAAACAGGCCCTTCGGCCCACCGAGTCTGTGCCGACCATCAACCACCCATTTATACTAATCCTACACTAATCCCATATTCCTACCACATCCCCACCTGTCCCTATATTTCCCTACCACCTACCTATACTAGGGGCAATTTATAATGGCCAATTTACCTACCAACCTGCAAGTCTTTTGGCTTGTGGGAGGAAACCGGAGCACCCGGAGGAAACCCACGCAGACACAGGGAGAACTTGCAAACTCCACACAGGAAGTACCCAGAATTGAACCCGGGTCACTGGAGCTGTGAGGCTGCGGTGCTAACCACTGCGCCACTGTGCCGCCCTAAATGCATCCACTGTTAACCTATCTGGTCAAAGGCAAGTGGTTGTACTTTCACTTAGAGGTAGAGTGTCTCCTGAAGATCTATTAAGACATTTTTCTTTTTAAAGTGGGCATGTGGGCTATTGTATTTAGCTGGAAAAATTAATTAACCAAAGGAACAGATTACTACAAGTTTGTGATTACAATTACCGGAGTGAGAATTACCAAAAACTCAACAATTATAGCTTTTTTTTTAATTAAAAATTAGGAATGATGTGAACTTCATGTGACGTTCATTTTATGATCACAGGATAAAATCCAGATGTCAAACTGAAGCTCTCTCAATGTGGAGTTCATATGCACAAGGAGAGTTTCTCAATAGCTGTGATTTACAGTCTTGTACTTATGATCCTTTGGAGCCAAACTACTGTTATTTTATTTAAGCTCAATACATAAATTGAAAAGAAGTGAAATGAAAAATGACTCCTAGGAAGAGAAAGGGAATTCAGTCTTGTCTGTTATTTGCACTTCATAGTGGGACATTGTGACACTTGCAAAGTGGAGTGGCGCAATACGATTACAGCTGATACCAATTAACAAGAATATGGAGAGCTATAATGTTTTTTTTCCAATCAAAATTAACTAAACTAAAAATGTTAATTTGTTGGTATTTTAGAGAAAAAACCTGAATCATATGTTTTAGCTTTGGATTTTCTCTTGCGATTCTGTTGATTCACCTCTTGAAGCAAAGAGTAATGAGCTCTAAAATCTGAAGTACTCAAGTATTAATGGGTCCAATGCCAGCTCCAACTGATTTCCACATTACTTAAATCAAAACTGGTAGCACTGACAGTTTAATCATTTTGGAGTTTTCAGTAGAGCTTCTGCAACAAAGATGAATTAACAAATTTCCTCAGATTCTTCAATTGTCTTTTATAATTCACTTCCTCAGGAATTTTGCAAAGAATCAAACATTTCACAGAGGCCACACACAAGATCTGTATTTTGAAAAGAGGCACTTTTTCAACAAAGAGTTAATGGGAAAAGTAGCTGATAAATGGCATGATTTCATTTTCAGCCAACTGCTGAGTAACACTGAGTACACTTCAGGTATGCTCATCCTTCCTCTCGGGACACAATACTACATGATCCAGAAAAAACTACCTCAAACAAAACTACACAGTTAACAAAACCAGTCGGAAATATAACTGGAGAAAGTGAAACAGGACAAAAATTTCAAGTGGAATGCAATTAATTTCTTGAGACTGAGATACATTTTCATTAACATTTTTCCAATTCTTCATCAGAAGACCCCAACGCAGAAGTAATTACAATCCAACTAACAGAGTCAGTGTTGCTAGCTGCAGTATTGGATTAATGACCTAATTCAGCAAATATCTGATTTATTTTGCCAAGAAGCAGAGTTTATAACTGCCAGAATAAAACTTGAAACACTGTTTGATCAAACTGTCAAGAGCAGAGCAGCAGAAGATTTCTTTTTAGCACTCAGCATTGTATTGAAGCAATATTTTTGATCTAGTAATTTAAACCAAGGTGGTAAGGGTTTTTTTGCCTTTGCCGAGAATCATGCAAACTCAGTAGGGCAGTGACGGATTTACCTTTGAAGCAGGTACGAGTAACCGAGAATTAAGATACACGAACCATTAGTGAACTCAAGTAATGGCAAAGAGTGTAATTTTTTTTTATTCATTCATGGGATGTGGGTGTCGCTGGCTAGACCAGCATTTATTGCCCATCCCCAATTGCCCTCGAGAAGGTGGTGGTGAGCTGTGTTCTTGAACCACTGCAGGCCATGTGGGGTAAGTACACCCACAATACTGTTAGGAAAGGAGTTCCAGGATTTTGACCCAGCGACAGTGAAGGAGCGGCGATATAGTTCCAAGTTAGTATGATCTACGGCTTGGAGGGGAACTTGCAGGTGGTGGTGTTCCCATGCATTTGCTGCCCCTGTCTTTCCAGGTGGTAGAGGTCGCGGGTTTGGAAGGTGCTGTCTAAGGAGCCTTGGTGCGTTGCTGCAATGCATCTTGTACATGGTACACACTGCTGCCACTGTGCCTCAGTGGTGGAGGGAGTGAATGTTTGTGGACGGGGTGCCAAACAAGCGGGCTGCTTTGTCCTGGATGGTGTCGAGCTTCTTGAGTGTTGTTGGAGCTGCACCCAACCAGGCAAGTGGAGTATTCCATCACACTCCTGACTTGTGCCTTGTAGATGGTGGACAGGATTTGGAGAGTCAGGAGGTGAGTTACTCACCGCAAGATTCCTAGCCTCTGACCTGCTCTTGTAGCCACGGTATTTATATGGCTACTCCAGTGCAGTTTCTGGTCAATGGTAGCCCCTAGGATGTTGATATTGAGGGATTCAGAAATCGTAATGCCATCGAATGTCATGGGGAGATGGTTAGATTCTCTCTTGTTGGAGATGGTCACTGCCTGGCACTTGTGTAGCACGAATGTTACTTGCCACTTATCAATCCAAGCCCAGATATTGTCCAGGTGTTGCTGCATTTCTCCATATTCAGCGAATATCCCCACTTCTGACCTAATGATTGAAGGCATGTCACTGATGACGCAGCTGAAGGTGGTTGTGCCTAGGACACTACCCTGAGGAACTCCTGCAGTGATGTCCTGGAGCGGAGATGATTGACCTCCAACAACCACAATCATCTTCCTTTGTGCTAGGTATGACTCCAACCAGCGGAGAGTTTTCCCCGATTCCCATTGACTCCAGTTTTGCTAGGGTTCCTTGATGCCATACTCGATCAAATGCTGCCTTGATGTCAAGGGCAGTCACTCTCACCTCGAGTTCAACTCCTTTGTACAAGTTTGAACCAAGGCTGTAATGAGGTCAGGAGCTGAGTGGCCCTGGCGGACCCAAACTGAGTGTCATTGAGTAGGTTATTGCTAAGCAAGTGCCACTTGATAGTACTGTTGATGACACCTTCCATCACTTTACTGAAGATTGAGAGTAGACAGTCCACAACAGAAACTCATGGCCTGGCCCGGAATCTAGACTACCTCCTTTCCAACTGATTTTCTGACTACACTGCTGCACTTCTGGTCATCATCTTTCATCAGAAGAATGCGGAAGAACCTTCAAAAATTGAAACACATTGGGTAAGATTTGAACATATGAATGAGCTGCAACATATGGACCAACAGGTAGGTAGAGGTGGTAACAAAGTGATGTTGCAATCAACACACAATAGGGTGTTCACTTCAGCAACAATAACAATACAAGAACACAAAAGCCAGAGACAAACAAGTCTGTCTTTTTAACTTGTCATGGTGAAGCATAAAGAATGCGTTGTAATGTAGGCCAAAAGATGAATTAATATATGAAATGACTGCACTGGAGAAACATGTGTAGAGTGTGAAAGTATAGGAAAATACAGAACTAAAGGTAGACCTGAGAATCAACAGACTTCCAATGCTGAATAACAATCAGAGATGGAAGAATGGGATAAGGTCACTGGTATTTACCAGTGGCAACTGCAAGGACGCCAACACTAATCCAGCAAAAGGGTCCCATCTGCTCAGACAGGTTTACAAGGTTCATGTAATGTTTGAGAAAGAAAGGGGAGGTGAGCTAGAGCAGTCATAGAATAGTGTTAGGAAAGCTTTTATAGAGAGGGTCTGCAGCCAGATGGAGAGCTGCTGTAAATCATCCACAACTAATACAGTCTCAGCTGGCCATGCTCCCAGGACACACATCTACAGTCAGAAAAGGTTGAGTTGCCCATTGCTGCTGTTAGGAAAAATTAAGTCGATTATACATGAATATGGATATGTCTATTTGTATCTGATTTGAGACATCTGAATCCAAATTAAATTTGAAGTACAAGACAATTCATTAGACTGGCAAACCATCTTTCAACTGTTTCTCAAAAGTCTAATGACACAAGGTGTACGCAAGTACCTGTAACATCTACATGAATATAAGCAAAGTGTTGTTTATTTTCTCACATAGCAACTGTTTAGAAGTCTCAAGTAAGAACATGTTACACTAGTTTCCACCCAAAACTTAATACTGTGACATACATACTTGATATTATACAGCTTTTGCTTAAACCTAGCAGCCTGCACAGTTTATTTGAAGCAATGGGATTTATTCATTTAATCATGGTTATAAATTTGCTTCCCCCTTAAAATCCCTTGCAATTAGCTCTACATTTCTGCTATATGATCTCTGCGGAACACATGAATGTTTGTTTACTCTATTAGCACTACTTCTGGTGGCAATCCTCGTCGGAGCTGTGCTGTTGAGATGGTCTGTACCCTTGGTATCAACCTGCTTTTTCCCCCCTCCATCAGGTTCCTTGCCCACTTTGCCAGATTTTCATGCTTCCCAGTCTATCCCCATCCCTTGAGATTATCACACACTCACTCTTGGATATGTATCTTTTTCTTTGATTTCTTTCAATGTCTCCTATTGTTTCATGCCAACATCACTTCTGCCATGTAGCCATCTGCTTAAGCAATTTACAGACCTTTATATTTTTTGTGTATATTTTTCTTCCCTTTTACCCTTGTTCAGTTCCTTCCCAAGCAGTATTTTTGTGTTGCCTTGTACTTCTGTTATTCAGTGGTAGGAACATGTACATATAAAAGCCTGTTCAAGTTGTGGACTTTGTTTTGTATTTTATTCTCCTGACATCCTGCTAGATGACACCGAATGGATTTGGACTGAGAGGACAGGTGAACAACTGCAAACATCTCTGTGACCTACACAAATCATCTAGCAGAACAGTTGCGCTCATCCATAATTCGAACCACCACCTTTCCAAAACAACTTTTGTTTCCATTTCGCCTTCTAATTCTTAAATTTTGTATTTTGAGCATTTAACTTGGAACCTTTTCACAAGTTAAATAATTTAGGGGCTTGATTGGATTTTAAACAGGTTTATAAGTGGCTTCCTCGAACAAGATGAATAATGTTGTAAAGAATGAGTGTGGTGGAAACTTTCCCATTTATTTATTTTTTATTTAGAGATACAGCACTGAAACAGGCCCTTCGGCCCACCGAGTCTGTGCCGACCATCAACCACCCATTTATACTAATCCTACATTAATCCCATTACCCTCTCACATCCCCACCTTCCCTCAAATCCCCTACCACCTACCTATACAAGGGGCAATTTATAATGGCCAATTTACATATCAACCTGCAAGTCTTTGGCTGTGGGAGGAAACCGGAGCACCCGGCGAAGCCCCACGCGGTCACAGGGAGAACTTGCAAACTCCACACAGGCAGTACCCAGAATCGAACCCGGGTCACTGGAGCTGTGAGGCAGCAGTGCTAACCACTGTGCCACTGAGCCGCCCCTTGTGTGAGATAATAGATTTGTACTTTGCCAAAACTATTTAAACACATAGTGCCAGTATAAAATGTTTAAAAATATAATACTTAATACAGGTAAGCCATCCATCTTCAGCCAGAAGTGCCATGTGGATGATCCATCGCAGCCTCTTCCGGAGGTCCCCAGCATCACAGATGCCAGTCTTCAGCCAATTCGATTCACTCCACAAGTGGAAATGGAAGGGAGAGAGGAACTCAAGAAAATTACATCACCAGGGAAGTGGTAGTGAGCTAATTGTTGGAGCTGAGCGCTGACAAGTCCCCGGGTCCTGATGGACTTCATCCTAGGGTCTTAAAAGAAGTGGCTAGTGAGATAGTGAGATTTTCATTTTCCAAAATTGCCTAGATTTGGGAAAGGTTCCATTAGATTGGAAAATAGTGAATGTAACTCCTTTATTCAAAAAGTGATGGAGACAGAAAGCAGGAAACTACAGGCCAGTTAGCTTAACATTTGTCATTGGGAAAATGTTAGAAGCTATTATTGAAGACGTTATAACAGGGCACTTCGAAAAATTCAAGGTGATCAGGCAAAGTCAACATGGTTTTGTGAAAGGGAAATCATGCTTAACCAATTTTTTTTATTCATGGGATGTGGGCATTGCTGGCTGGGCCAGCATTTATTGACCATCCCTAACTGCCCTTGAAAAGGTGGTGGTGAGCTGCCTTCTTGAACCGCTGCAGTCCATGTGGGGTAGTTACACCCACGGTCCAATTTATTGGAGCTCTTTGAAGAAGTAGCATGTGCTGTGGATACAGGGGAAACCAGTCAATGTACTGTACTTGAATTTCCAGAAGGCATTTGATAAGGTGCCATATCAAAGGTTATTGTGGAAAATAAAAGCTCATGGGTGTAGGGGGTAACATATTGGCATGGATAGAAGATTGGCTAGCTAACAGAAAACAGAGAGTAGGCATAAATGGTTCATTTTCTGGTTGGCAAGATGTAACCAGTGGTGTACCACAGGGATCAGTGCTAGGACCTCAACTTTTTACAATTTATATAAATGACTTGGATGAAGGAACCAAAGGTCTGGTTGCTAAATTTGCTGATAAGACAAAGGTAGGAAAGTAAGTAGTGAAGAGGACATAAGGAGTCTACAAAAGGATATAGATAGCTTAAATGAGTGGGCAATGATCTGGAAAATGTGGGAAAATGTGAAGTTATCCATTTTGGCAGGAAGAATGAAAAAGAAGCATATTATCTAAATGGTGAGAGATTGCAGAGCTCTAAGATTCAGAGGGAGCTGGCTGTCCTAGTGCATGAATCCCAAAAGGTTAGTATTCAGGGACACGACGTAATTAGGAAAGCTAATAGAATGCTATTGTTTATTGCAAGGAGAATTAAATACAAAAGTAGGGAGGTTATGCTTCAGTTTTACAGGGCACTACTGAGACTACAACTGGAGTACTGTGTACAGTATTGGTCTCCTTATTTAAGGAAAGATGTAAATGCGTTGCAAACGGTTCAGAGAAGGTTTACTAGACTAATACCTGGAATGGGTGGGTTGGCTTATGAGGAAAGGTTGGACAGGTTAGGCTTGTATCCGCTAGAGTTCAGAAGAAGAAGCGACTTGATTGAAACATACAAGATCCTGAGGGGTCTTGAAAAAGGTGGACGTGGAAAGCATGTTTCCCCTTGTGGGAGAATCTATAACTAAGGGTCACTGTTTAAAAATAAGGGGTCACCCACTTAAGACAGAGATGAGGAGAATTTTTTTCTCTGAGGGTCATGAATCTTTGGAATTCTCTTCCTCAAAAGGCTGTGGAAGCAGAGTCTTTGAATATTTTTAAGGCAGAGGTAGATAGATTCTTGATAAGCAAAGGGGTGAAAGGTTTTCGGGGGGGGGGGGGGGGAAATGTGGAGTCGCGGTTACAATCAGATCAGCCATGATCTTGTTGAATGGCGGAGCAGGCTCGAGGGGCCGAGTAGCGTATTCCTGCTCCTAATTCATATGTTTGTTTGTATGGATGTTCGTATTCAGTGAGAAGAAATTTCTGTTCATCCAGTACTGGATAGTGTATAGATAGTCTGATAATTTAGAGACAATGGAGGGGTCAAGAGAGGTGGTGGTGATGTTGAGCAGGGTGTCATCGGTACACATGTGGAAACTAAAGATGTTTCATAGATGATGTTGCTGAAGGACAACATGAGGATGACAAATAGGAGGGGACTAAGGATAGATCTTTGAGGGACTCCAAAGGTAAAGGTGCGGGAGTGGGAAGAGAAGCCATTGCAGGTGATTCTCTGTCCACAATTGGATAGATAAGAAAGGAACCAGGCAAGTGCAGTCCGACCTAGCTGAATAACAATGCAGAAGCATCGGAGGAAGATGGCATGGTGAGCCAGATCAAAGGTTGCAGACAGGTTGAAAAGGACGAAGAGGGACAGTTTACCTTAGTCACAGTCACATTGGATGTCATTTGTGACTTTGATAAGAGCCCTGTGATGGGGTGAAAACCTAATTGGATGGATTCAAATATGGAAATCCATGAAAGAGGAAAGAGAACTGTCATGAAGACCCCCACCTGTTAAGAATGAGGCATATTAAATTTTGTCACATGAACATTAATTTTAAACCTCATCATGGTCCTGTAGTTTTTTTTGTCAGAATATGTGATTTGCCTTTAAGGCTTGCAAGGGATCAGCACTGCTTTAAGAACCAGCAAGCCTCAGGAGTTATAGGAAGGTGCATTTTCGTTGCCTTAGAAATGCCATTTGGTGACTGCGATTCAAAGGGTGCATTCTCAATACCATGCAAACAGCCACCGGGAGCGAGTCTCATGCGATACATTTGTTACAATTCAGTTTTTGAACTGGCTTTTGTGGAAGACCGTTTGTTCGAACAGACACAGACAGCTGTGATGAGCACACCTGAAAAAGAGCTCTCAACCATTTAAACTAAAGGAAGTAGATTTTAGTCTGTTTAATTATTATCTCTCAAAATTCTAAAAAAAAAAGTCAAGCCAAAACAGAGATTGCTGGCAATTTAAACTGAAGAAAGGGAAGTTAGACTGTGACAATCTTTTATCCCTCAAAAACTCTCAAGTCAGATCGATTCTGTTGAAAGTGTTTGCAAGTCGTTAATTGTTGAAATTTGCTGGAGAAGGAAAGCAACATTCTGGAAGGACATCGAGCAACATCCTGTGAAGACTTCAAGCAACACTGGAATGTAAATTTGCAAGGACTCTTATTTTTTCCTATTTTAAATGCTGTTTATATCTTCATAGTGTTTGGCGGGCAGCCATAAAGACAGGGCTAAAATGTGGCGAGTCGAAGAGACTTAGTAGTTGGCAGGAAAAAAGACAGAGGCGAAAGGGGAGAGCCAACTGTGCAACAGCCCCGACAAACAAATTTCTCTGCAGCACCTGTGGAAGAGCCGGTCACTCTAGAATTGGCCTTTATAGCCACTCCAAGCGCTGCTTCACAAACCACTGACCACCTCCAGGCGCGTATCCATTGTCTCTCGAGATAAGGAGGCCCAAAAGAAGAGTGTTTAAGAATTTAGTTCTTGCAATTAAAGAGTTAATTTGTTGATTTAAAGAAACCTGGTTTGGTTAGCCTCATTCGGGGGTTAATAGGTGGTACAACTTGGCTGGGTCTTTCTTTAATTTCGAAAGAATTCAATGATATATTAGGCAATCTGTGGAGTGACTAGATTGAATTATCAGCGCGTCTCTCCCACCACAATTAGAATTGTATATTTTGATTGGGGGCTTTGACTGGAGCGGTTGGTCGTATCAACTGTTGCTAGAGCGGAGAGATGACTTGTTTAAAGAGATCAGCTGTAGCTAATAAAAAATTTGCATTCTAAGAGACAGTCGCCTAGGAAAAGACAATGGGAAGTGCTCACTGATTCAATTAACAGAGATTGGTCTGGGCAATGGCGATTCACATCTTGTCAGTGTAAGAGACAGCACTACATCCCCCCATTGAGAGCTTGGAAATCCACAAACCACAGGAGAGGTTGTTCCCAAATAAGGGGTTGGTCACATGACTAACCTGCTGGCCAACTTGGAGTTTTGAACTCACAGGACCGTTTGAAGAAAGAGACTGCAGATTGCAACTGAACTTGGAAGGAGAGAGTCTTTCTCCCTCACTAATCTCCAGATCCACTGAAGTTACTTAAACCTCAAGAGAGAAGACTCCTACATCGAAACAAGTTTTAATGCATGCACTGGACCCCAACGAAATGGCAAGGCTTACCAGCAACCAAAGACTCCACATCGAACTCAAAAGGACCGTAAATAGAAACCAGCTATTGCCTCAAAGTTTTCCCCCTTTATTCTTTCTATTTTTTCTGTCTCTAACTGCGTGTGTTTATCGCATACGCATGCTAGCTTGGTCGCGTCACATATTCGTAGTCGTTAACCGAATTAGAGTTTAAGATTAATAATCTTCTACCTGCCTTGTATAAATCTAAGAAAACCTGTCTGATTGATTTATTTGCCTTACAAATGGAAAGCAGTCAACAAGGATTCACTGAGGGGGAGTGTTACAGTTAAACCAGGCAATGGCGGAGAGGGAACCCCTAGACCCCTTCTCACTTGTTCGTAACAAGAACCATTTTAGTAAACTTGTATAGAGTGAATAGGAATCCTTCGCTGCTCAGCTCCTGACACCCAATAAATATGCCCACGAGCAGACCACTTAGTATTTGCATTGTGCAGAAATGCACCAGAACAACTTATTTTGGTTACATACATAACTGCTAAAAGTATTACTTTAACTTAATTACGTGCCAACAACTTCAGGAATGCAAACAGCAAGAAATATGTTATTTTACGTCACCAAATAGGCTGCTTAGTCTCAGCAGCAGTAACAATTTGCTGGTAAAGTATGTCGACAAGAATTTCCTGACAACATAAGGTCTTGCAAAATTTTGATTTAATTTTCCTTAACCCCAAATTAATAAAGCAAAGTTTGCTGCGAGCCCAACCAAGCATTCATCAGTTGCAGAACTAGTCTGTAAGAGGGCTTCTGAGCTGATCAATAAATCCATTGTGTGTGTGTTATAACAACCATGCCATGGTTATAACTCCTTCACAGAATACCAATCGTGATAGCCCATTAAAGGACAGCTCAAAAAGGGGAATAAATTGTTTATTTTCACAGGATAGTATTTCAGAAAATTCTCAGCAGACACTCTTGGTTTTCTTAAATCCTAACAGCAAGCCATGTAAAGGAGTAAGTTATAGCCATTAAAAGACAATGTACACAAATAGGAGCTGTCAGGATCCCAAGTTCCCTTGGGGAAGGTGACCCACACCAGGCCTAAGTTGGCTGGAAGTACAGTAACCTCAGGAAATTTGAGCAGAACCCAGATACACTAGGAACCAGGTTATGTTAGTTAATTCAAGATACTGGCTTTTATCACCATGTTGGGATTTGGTATTGAAACAAGAGGGAAGTTCTGTTTCTGAAATGGAGGATGTAGAAAACAAAACAAAAATAATGATGATATTTGCTTAATTGTGTAACTGGCTTTTATACAGAAAAAATACTCAGTATTGCAGGTGGTCCCAATTTTTTTTATATAACACACGAGGAGGGCCTCAGAAACAAAAACCCTTGGGTTAGAAGAAATGTACTATTAGAACATGCAATAGGTTACCACAAGAGGCCACTTAATTAGAGACTATACCATCATTTGAAAAGGAATTGGTTAAGTACTTGAAAATAAATCGAAAGGATACAGGTAAAATGTAGAGAAATTGTACCAAGGTCTGGTTAAGAGCTAGCACCAGCAGTCTAATGGGCTGAATGGCTTCGTCCTGTGCTGTAAATTTTTATGATTTTATACCTTGCACTACTTCACATCTTCTAGGCCAGCCACTCAATCCCATTGATTTTAGCTACTTTGCATGGGAAATGTTGCCATTGTCCAGGACCCAAACACCCACTGCATCTGAAACAGCAAGTTGTACATATTTTCCCTAATTTAGTATATTGTATTTGTTACACAAGCAGGCTCATCAACAATGGGGGAGACCAAACACAAAATACGTGATCAATCAGCTTTGATAAACATTTCAATTCTGTCCACAAGTCCGACCCTGGCCTCCTTGTTGCTCACCACTTTAACTAGTCACCCCTATCCTACTCTGACCTTGCAGTCTAATTTTCTACACCGTTACAATAAATAGTATCTCAACTTTCTGGTGGGCATTCTGCAACTCTCTGATCTGAACATGACTGTAGTAGCTTCAGACTTTAGCTATACCCTCCAGCAGTGGGTGTTACCAAAGAATCTATCAATGTCCAGAGGGAGGGGAGATGAGCTGAACTTGCACCGACTAGTCCATGGAGGAGCTGGTGTTTTCCTTTTCTCACACCCCGTGGGTCTCCCATGTTTTGCGTGCATTTTCTGTTTTGGTTCTCATTTTCTCACAATTTTTCTTATATGGATCTTTTTTCTGTCCTTTCATCTTCGCAATTGCGCTTTATATAATTTAACTGTTTTCTATTAAGCAGTTTTCTGGTCATTTAATCCACCCCTCTCTATAATTGGCATATCTGCTGTATTCTCCCACTCATCAACCCATTCTATGTTCAATATTTCCAACACTTACAAAATGACCTTTCAATCTTCAGTTTGAATGAAGGATACACTTCACAATCACCATAATCTGCCTTTTCTTTCTACAGATGCTGACTGACCTGATGCATTTACCCAGCATGTTTTAGTTTTGCCATGTTAGCAATGTCCTTTGGAATACTAAATGCACCCATGATATTGAAGACAGTGAGCAACAAAAACTATTTGAAATCAAAAATCTCAGATTTAGAGACTTTATTCTTTCTTCAAAATGCCAACTAGAAGTTACAACACAGAGTTAAGCCATACAGCCCAACCCAGTTTGACTTAGTCCCCATGCGAGGAAAGAGCCCATGTTTACCCAACCTGTTTGATGTCCATTAAACTCCTTTTCCTTCATTCATCCTTCCAATCTAATCTTGAATGTTGGCATAGTTCTCAACCAGCAGCCCTGGAAAATGAATTCCACAGCTTTGCAGCTCTTCATGTAAACAAGTTTCTGCTCCTCTCTGTTCCAAATCTTTACATTTACTCTTTTATCTCTGGCCCTTCATTCTAGCAGATATAAATCATAGTTAACAATGTGATAAAATTGACACAATTATAACACGCTATGGAAATTTATTCAATTATGTTAACTTAAAACTTGCCATAAAGTGGTAAAACACTTGAACAAACTAATCAAAGTTATTGTTTTTGAAATATTGTGTTTGCATTAGATAATCCAACAGTTGAGTTTAACTTTAATGGGGAAATTACATCTAATGTAGTTATATTAGAGTTAACAAGTTTACCAGATAGGAAAGTGAAAAGGGACTGCTAAAAGCATAGAGGCTGGTTTTAATTTTTCTTCTCTTTTATTGAAGCAAACATAGTTTACATGCAAAACTCTCATTTGTGCAAAAATACAAGCACTTTGTAACACACTGGGGTGAAATATCAACTGTTAGCACAGAAAAACCTGGTCATCTTAGAATAATTTACGTCATCAGCATTGCCTGTTAAAATAGTTGATATTGGCAAGATTAACACTCTTACATTTCAATCTTGAGGTTTTTATCATCTAAATTATTTATGTTGGGTAAATGGGATTGAGATATTCAGCCTGACAGTGCAAAGGATTTAAATTAATATAACGAGACAAGCAACAGGGTGGTTCAATAATTGTGTCAATTTGATTATTTGTGTAATGAATTTGGTTCCCACTTACAGTTTCAGTACCCTTTCCCTGGCTAATTATCTCAATAAAGGTCATTATTTCTTAGGGAAAAAAAGGTATGTTCATAATGAAGGAGTAAAATGGTACTTTTTAAGAAAAATTTCACCACTGGCATTAACATTCTACATTTTAGTATAATTAGCCACGATGGAGAAAGAAAATGATACTAGGTGCCACCACAAAATGACTTGCATTTATATAGCACTTTTCACTACCACCGGACATCTCAAAGCACTCTATGGCCAAAGAAGCACTTTGAAGTGTAGTCACTGTTGAAGTGTAGGAAATACGGCAGCCAACTTGCGTACAGCAAACTCCCACAAACAGATAATAACCAGATAATCTGTTTTTGTGATGTTAAGGGATAAATGTTATCCACAACACTATGGATAACTCCCCTGCTCCTCTTCAAAATACTGCCATGGCATCTTTTACTTCCACCTGAGCATGCAGATGGGGCTTCAGTTTAATGCCTCATCTGAAAGACAGCACCTCCGACAGTGCAGCACCTCCTCAGTACTGCACCGGAGTGTCAGCCTTGATTTTTGTGCTCAAGCCCTGGAGTGGGACTTGAATCCACAACCTTCTGACTCAGAGGCAAGAGTGCTACCAACGGAGTCATGGCTGACACCTACTCAATAAATAGTCAAGTCGAGAGGTAACAATAGCATGGATGATCATGTATATATATATGCCTTGTTGTTGGATTTAATTCCCACTCTGTTTTTATTTCCAAAATATACTTTATTCATAAAAAAACTGTAAAAAATACATTACAAAACAGTTCTAAAAAGCACAAAGTCAAATAATACAAAGAGTGCAAAAGAGATCAGTTTCCTTCAATACAGGAGTGAGTTGCCTCACAACCCTTCCATTTCATTTTACAGCAAAATAAATATTTTCTGGATACAGTTGAGAGATTTCCCATGGATCCAGCCCCCCAGTTCACCTTGGTGGGGGGGGGACCTTACACAGTGGTCTTTCCCCATTGTGCCTTTGCCGCAGCTGCCCCAAGCTTTAGTACATCCCTCAGCACGTAGTCCTGGACCTTGGAATGTGCCAGTCTGCAACATTCGGTCATGGACAACTCTTTACGCTGGAAGACCAGCAAGTTTTGGGCAGACCAAAGGGCGTCTTTCACCGAATTGATTGTCCTCCAGCAGCAGTTGACGTTTGTCTCGGTGTGCGTCCCTGGGAACAGCGTGTAGAGCACAGACTCCTGTGTTACAGAGCTGCTTAGGATGAATCTCGACAAAAACCACTGCATCTCTTTCCACACCTGCTTTGCAAAGACACATTCCAGAAGGAGGTGGGCGACCGTCTCTTCCCCACCACAGCCACCTCAAGGGCATTGTGCGAAGGGGGAAAGACTTCGGGAGTGCATGAAGGCTCTTCTCACCACCAGCCAAGCTACATCTTGGTGCTTGTTTGAACGTTCTGGTGAGAAGACATTCCACCAAATGACTTTGACGGTCTGCTCGGGGAACCATCCGACAGGATCCACCATCTCCTTTCCCCGTAGGGCCTTGAGGACGTTCTGTGCAGACCACTGCCTGACGGATTGGTGGTCAAAGATGTTTTTCCGCAGAAACTTTTACACGAAGGATAGGTGGTACAGCACAGTCCAACTGGATGGAGCGTTTCGCGACAATGTGACCAGGCCCATCCTTCGCAACACCGGGGACAGATAGAACCTCAGCACGTAGTGACACTTGGAGTTTGCCTACTGGAGGTCTACACACAGCTTGATGCAGCCACACACGAAGGTGGTCATCAGGATGAGGGCGATGTTGGGTACATTTTTGCCGCCCTTATCCAGAGGTTTGAACATCGTGTCCCTCCGGACCCAGTCCATTTTGGATCCCCAGATGAAGCGGAAAATGGCTCGGGTGACCACCACAGCGCAGGAGTGGGGTATGGGCCAGACCTGCGTCATGTACAGCAACAACGTGAGCGCCTCACACCTGATGACCAGGTTCTTACACATAATGGAGAGAGATCGCTGCTCCCACATGCTCATCTTATGTTGTACCCTGGCTACTCGCTCCTTCCAGGTTTTGGTGCACGCCCCGGCCCTTCCAAACCATATCCCCAGCACCTTCAGGTAGTCTGACCTGACGGTGAATGGGACAAAGGATCGGTCAGCCCAGTTCCCAAAGAACATGGCCTCGCTCTTGCCATGGTTAACTTTGGCTCCCGAGGCCAGTTGGAACTGGTCGCAGATGCTCATCAGTCTGCGCATGGACAGCGGGTCCGAGCAGAAGACGGCGACGTCATCCATGTACCGGCAGGTTTTAACCTGAGTGCCTCCACTGCCTGGGATTGTCACCCCTCTTATGCTCGCATCCTTCCTAATAGACTCAGCAAAGGGTTCAATACAGTAAACAAACAAGACAGGGGAGAGAGGACAGCCCTGTCTGACTCCAGATTGGATCAGAAAACTTTCTGATTCCAACCCATTGATTGAGACTGCGCTACTGATGTTTATGTAGAGCAGTTTGATCCAATTCCAGATTTCTTCCTCAAACCCCATTTTGGAAAGCACGTCCATCATGTAGGTGTGCGATATCCTGTCAAAAGCCTTCTCCAGGTCCAGGCTGATGAGGCAGGTGTTCACCCTCCTGTCCCGTACATAAGCAATAGTATCCCTGAGTAGCGCGAGACTATCAGAGATCTTCCTGCCGGGTACAGTGCAGGTCTGATCGGGGTGAATCACCAACTCCAGAGCAGACTTGACTCGACATTTATGACTTTTGACAGAATCTTGCAGTCAGCATTAAGCAGCAAGATGGATCGCCAATTTCTGATTTCTGCCCTTTCCCCTTGTAGATGAGGTGATGATGCCTTTCCTCATGGATTCTGACATGCTGCTGGCCAGGAGCATACTCTCGTATACTTCCAGCAGGTCCAGGCTGACCCAGTCCCACAGAGCCGAATACAACTCAACCGGTAAGCCATCGCTTCCGGGAGTTTTACTCGTCTCGCAGGACTTGACTGTCTTTGTCAGCTTGTCCAGAGTTAGTGGCTTGCCCAGTCTCTCCCTCATGCTGTCATCGAAGACCTCTGTGATAGATGACAGGAAGGACTGGGAGGATCTGCTGTCTGTGGGCTTCGCATCATACAGCTCAGCATAAAAGGATTTGCTGATCCTTAGTATGTCGGACTGCGAAGATGTTACCGAGCCATCCTCTTCCTTCAGGCTTCTGATAACAGAGCTCTCTCTGAGTACCTTTTGGAAGAAGTAACGCGAGCATGTCTCATCCTGCTCAATGGAGCGGACTCTGGACCGGAAGATGATCTTGGAGGCCTCCGTGGCAAAGAGCGAGGCCTGCTGACTCTTCACCTCATGGAGGTCCTCCTTGAGCTCGACCTCCATCCTCTGCAGCTGGAGCAGATTTTGCCTACTTTTCTGGAGTAGGGACATTTCTCTGTCTCTCTTTCGCCCTCTGAACACCTTTGAAGATAAAAGAACCTCTTGATGTTCTCCTTGGTCGCCTCCCACCAGTGAAATGGAGACTCAAAGACGGGTTTCACGGTCCTCCAACCTTTGTAATCCCTTTTGAGTTCCTCAAAGTTCTCTGGGGTTAGTAGTGTAGCATTGAGCTTCCATATCCCCCTGCCAACCCGCTGGTCATCCTGTAAGTGACAGCCAGTAAGAGGCAATGGTCGGAGAAAAACACCGGCTTGATGTCGGTGGATCTGACTGTGACAGCACGGGACACAAACAGGAAGTCAATCCTGGAACGGGCAGACCCGTCCGTTTTTGACCATGTGCATCTACGCTGCGCTCTGTCTGCAGGTTTGCTGAAGATGTGGTGCAGTATGGCATCTTTTACTGTTTCTATTAGGAATCTGGTAATAGCGTCCAGTTTGCTGTCGTCTCTGCCGGATCGTCCAGCTGCATCAATGGTGCAGTTGAAGTCACCGCCTAGAATGACCGGCCTGGATGTCGCCAGCAGCAGTGGGAGCTGCTGGAAGATGGTCAGCTGCTCGCTGCATTGAACCGGGGCGTACACGTTGATCCATCGGAGTGGAGAATTGTTGTACATTACTGTTACGAGGAGGCGACCGCCCACCACCTCCTTAACTTCGGAGATGGTGAAGTTACCTCCCCGCAGCAGAATACCCAGGCCAGAGGAATGGGAATCATTACCCCCTGACCAGATCGATGGCCTGTGGTACCACCATCGCGACCATTGCCTGCAGGTGCTGAGGTGTGGTATTCCACACTCCTGCAGAAACAGTAGGTCGGCTTTGACCTTGGCGAGGTAATCCAAGGTTGAAACACATTGCTTAGTGGATTTAATGCTACGCACATTAATTAAAGCAATCCTTATACCCTTTTTTTTTTAAAAAGTTAGTTGTTGCTTCCCACACCATTTGTCCTTGCTAGTCCCAGTCCTTCATGATGTTCCTGCATACCCATAGTGTACGCAAGCTGTTTCACATTCGTTGGGCTCAGAAACCCCTCCTGGTTTCACATGCAGGGTTTGTTCCGCTGGGGTGACATCGGTGGGGGGAGGGGGGGGGGGGGGGTCTTGTAGGCAGCAAGGATTGGGCTGTCCTCTGCTGTTCTCCTCTGTTCCTCCTCGAAAACATCACTGCTCCCGGCTTCCCGGAGCTGGAGTGCGCCAGCAGTGTCTTTAGTCTCGGTGTCCCGGAGCTGGGATGTGCTGGCCATGTCGCTAGGTGTGGCGCTTTGGGTTTGGGGCACGCCAGGCCCATCACAGCTTCCAGTGCCCAAGCTGGGGGGCTTTATCTTCCAGCTCCTTTGAGTTCTGCCACTTCTTTTGAAGGTGCCGTTGTTCCGGCACTTACTCGTCCAGTGAAGAGGAACTGCTGTAGTCTGTCTCAGACGGTAACCTCCTCTTGCCACTGGTTTGGGTGGTGGCCTGTTCCGCTTTTGGAGGTTTTTTCTTTGTGGTTTTCCTTTGTACCACTTGCCACTGACCTGTTTGTCCACCTGCTGCCTCCTCCTCCATTGATTCTGTCTGTGGAGGAGGGGTTTCTGGGCACAGGGTAGGTGCTGGGTCGCTGGTTTCAGCTGCCTCCCCTTTCTTCTCCTTCTCAGGTTGACCTTCCACGCTGCGGAGAGGATTGTTTGTCTCCTTCCCAGCACCAGATGCCTTCGTCGTACCTTCTCCCAGCCTTTCCTTGGACCTTGCCGCCTGAGCATAACTGAGGCAGCGTTTGGGGCAGGTTTTGTAGAGGTGGCCTGCCTCACTGCACAAGTTGCAACACTTACTCTGCTTACAGTCCTTGGTCTGATGGCCTTCCTTCTTGCAGACGACTGTGCTGCAGTTAGCTGCCAGGTGACCAGATTTGCCACAGGTGCGACAAACTCTGGGCTGCCCAGCACAGACCAAGAAGCTTCGACTTCCCCCGATAGCAAAGCTGGAGGATGGATGATGGCTCCATTGGCATTGACCTTCAAAAGGTCACCTTGACCTGCCGCTTGCTGGTGCAAATCCAAAATGGGTCCTTGACATCAGTGCTGCTGCCGGCCACCTCAATGTACCTGGTGAGAAAGGTGAGTACATCCACCACGGGAACATGGGGGTTGTAGAGGTGAATGGTCACCACCCGGTCACGTTGTGACGGCAGCGTGAAAATTGACTCCACTGTGAGGATCGACAGCAGCGCCAGGTTCCCTTTCTCCTTGAACGTCTTCAGGAACTTCATGCATCCCGCCACATTCTTGAACGTCACGTCGAAATATCCACTGCTGGGGAAATCCTGCAGGCAGATGTCCATAGCTTGGAATCCACAGCAATCAATGAGGATTTTTTTGATGAAGAAGGTGTGATCAACCGGTGCATCTCCTTCCTTGTCCTTCATTACCACCCAAACGGTGTTACGCACTTCCTGGTCTGAAGCTCAAAGATTGGATATAGCCATTTTACTCAAAGCATACCCAGGATCAAAAACCACTGATCATGGTTTCTTCCCTGCCAAGTAAGCACTGATAAAAACAGATACTACACTTGATCTCAGCCAAAAGGCCGAGAAGCGAAAGTGTTACTAAGCCAAATTGACATCAAGTATTTAAGGCATGAAGTAATGATGAACTCAGTACCTTGCTCTATGGCAGCGAGGCCTGGACAACTTATGTCAGCCAAGAGCGACGTCTCAATTCATTCCATCTTCGCTGCCTCTGGAGAATACTTGGCATCAGGTGGCAGGACCGTATCTCCAACACAGAAGTCCTCGAGGCGGCCAACATCCCCAGCTTATACACACTACTGAGTCAGCGGCGCTTGAGATGGCTTGGCCATGTGAGCCGCATGGAAGATGGCAGGATCCCCAAAGACACATTTTACAGCGAGCTCACCACTGGTATCAGATCCACCGGCCGTCCATGTCTCCGCTTTAAAGACGTCTGCAAACGTGACATGAAGTCCTGTGACATTGATCACAAGTCGTGGGAGTCAGTTGCCAGCGTTAGCCAGAGCTGGCGGGCAGCCATAAAGGCGGGGCTAAAGTGTGGCGAGTCGAAGAGACTTAGCAGTTGGCAGGAAAAAAGACAGAGGCGCAAGGGGAGAGCCAACTGTGTAGCAGCCCCAACAAACAAATTTTTCTGCAGCACCTGTGGAAGAGCCTGTCACTCTAGAATTGGCCTTTATAGCCACTCCAGGCACTGCTCCACACACCACTGACCACCTCCAGGCACTTACCCATTGTCTCTCGAGATAAGGAGACCAAAGAAGAATGATGAACTACTGATCTCATTCATGTCACTTTTGGGTGGCACTGGGCATAAATGTTTCCTCATTTGAAAGACAAGGAGGTGCATCTCCAAATAGCTCTGGCTGTCCTGTAAATCTTGGTAGAGATTGGTAGAGGCATTGCCATGGCAATCAGAGTTCACTTGCCAACCAATCAGCACTCTCTTCTCATGCAGTATAAATTGTTGTTTTCCCTTACATTGGTTATTTATGCAATTGTCCTGATGAGTGCAAGATGAAAAAAATTCGACAACATGTCTCTAATTTGAGCAGTATTCTAGTTATTTATATTTCCAATATTTAGAGACCTATTCTCTAGCTATGACTCCCATCACCAATGGAAACATACCTGCATCCTTGTTGCAACAATAAAACCATCTCTAAACTATGACTAAGTGTTTGAGGACTGTCTTGACCTACAGGTTTTCAGTAGCCTGTTTTTAACCAGATTACAATTTTGAACTTTTGCCTGGTGAACAGTGTGCCTTGACTGAGTTCCCATATGTTTTGCAGTTGATGTTAAATCTCCATTTTGTATTCTGAAATACAATACTAGAGATACATGTTCCAATAAAGGGTGGGTCATTCACCAACATAGTAAAACACTAATTAAAGGCTATTTTTTCTAACAGTTTTCTTGAGCTGCCAGTTATACTAGTTTGTGCAGAAATGCTGATCAGCCTTTCAAAGAAATTTAAACATAAATTAAATTAACATTTAAACATGTGCACGAGAAAGTTTTAAAAAGTTATAAATATATCTACCACTCATAACAGTCAGCGTAAGGAGGAAGGGGTCAATTTTATAAATAGAAGTAAAAGCAGTACAGGAAAATAAAATTTGGTCCGAATTACTTGTGATTTTTAAAAAGCCCACGAGACAACTAGGACTACTCTGTAGGAACAATTTTCTTTGAAAGAAATACATATTTGTCTTTCCATTTAACACCATTGAACATTAATTTTACATTTAATTTATACAATTAGTCTTGCATATCAACAATTTATCTCTATGTATCCCCTCACCCCATCTCCAGACCTGGTTAAACAACATAGTAGGGATTGCATTGCATCTCTCACCCTGTCATATGTTGCCAAGGAAACAGACCACAGGTGAGCCACAACACCTATACTTGCTAACTTTCTTGTTCATTTTTTTTTCAACAACATTAATTCAAAGCCTCTCACATTTGGCAAAACTTTACATAAAAAGCAGTTACCATATTTTTTTAAAAGGAAAGGCTACCACTTGTAATGCAAGTACAAACAGGCACCAAAGGTTCATCTTATATGCAGCTGGTTAGTGTTTAGCAGTAATTTAAATCTTTAGTCTAAACCAACCAGCAGCAAATGTTGAGACTACAAGGTGATTTTTTTTTAAAAAACAGGAATGGCCTTTAACATACAAGTGTTTAAAATTTAAGGGGTTCCCTCCTCTTCACTGTATTCCCCCATTTTTCCAAAGACATATTAACTGTTGCCACAAATGTAAATAAGGCAGTATAGTCCCAGGACTCTTCCATCCTCTCCCTGCCCCTGTCTCCTGCTGCTCTGAATTGACCCTCGGAAATGAGAGTCCAGGGGCAGGATTTTTATTAAAACGCAAGGGTGGGAACGAGATGGGCGGTAGCTTAAACCTGCCCCTGGGGTCGGTCTGCTGTTTTCCAAATTTTAAAAGGCTTCGCCAAGAGCCAGAGGAACCAACCCGCCTGAGATCACTAAACAGCCTGTTAAGACATTTAACGAGCTTGTCAGCTTGTTAAGGTCCAGTATTGAATTTTCTTTTGAAAGCATGGGATCCATGCAGGGAACCAACCATGACAGGAAGGAGGAGGTACAAACAAGATGGGAAGCCACTCAGAATGGTGGGACAGCAGCAAGAGGCTTCATCAAAAAGAGACGGCCCAGAAACGGCCCTCACCCACAGGCAACCAGTTATAGAGTGAGGAGAATTACCTGTCATATCTCCTCACTCTTGACAAGGGCAGTTGGTAATGGAGGGTGTGGTAGTAGACAAGTCCCTCAGCTTACAGGCCTCATGAGGGGCGCCTAAGAAAACTGTACATTCCAATAGAAAGGAAGAAAGACCTAACAGGAAATGGGATTAATTTACTCAGATTGGATCATGAGCAGCAGCATCTGCAGGAGCAGGAGCAGAGGCAGACCCCTGGGCAATAGGGGAACAGCAGTCAGGAACGAAGAGCAGGAAAACACAAAGCCAATATCCTCAGCAGAGGGTCATCCATCAAAGGAGAAGTTACCTGGAAATGTTGGAGTGTCAATGCCATGGAAGATTGCGCCTGTCCAGGCAGATGGTTGCTGACTTGTGTGCCCTCATTGAGGGTCATCTGAGGGCTCACAGGAACAGTGGCCATGGCCTTCCTGTGGCTGTAAAAGTCACAGTGGCCTTGCACTTTTTTACAACCAGGTCCTTCCAAGGAGCAGCAGCAGACAATGGTCACATCTTGCAGGCAGCAGAACATCATTGCATCACAGAGGTAATGGATGCTCTGTTCAAGAGGGCAGGTGATTACGTGGAATTCCAGGTGGATAACGACACTCAAGCTCAAAGAGCAGTGGGATTTCCCTCCATGGCCAGATTCCCTGAGGTGCATGGGATCATTAATTGCACCCATGTGGCCATCAAGGCACTGACTGACCAGCCAGGGAGATTCCTCAACAAGATGGAATTCCACTCCCTAAACTTTCAGTGGAATGCAAGCACAGCTTTATGCAGGTGTGTGCACGCTGTCCTGGAAGCTGCCACAATGCCTTCATTTTCCGGCAATCACAGCTGCCGCAGCACTTCATGGAGCCATCGGATATCCGCGGATGGCTGTTCGCAAATAAGGCTTATCTGTGAGGAGATGGCTGATGACTCTGGTGCATTACTCTGCCACGGAGGCTGAAAGACACTATAACCAACACCTGAGCACAAGGGTCATCATTGAGCAGGCCACTGGCCTCCTGAAGATGAGATTCAGATGCCTTGACCAGTAAGGTGGTGCCCTACAGTACACTCCCTCAAAGATCTCAAGCATTGTGGTGGTCTGCTGTGCTCTCCATAACTTGGCCCTCCATAGAGGGTGGACCTTGAAGAGGGAAATGTGCAGGAGCAGCACAGTTCCTCAGAGGAAGATGGAGAAAAGGATGAGGCGGAGGCTGAAGGAGAATGGGAGGACGGTTACCATGCTTTGCAGGGATGTTGCCATGGTAGGCTCATGAGGCAAAGCACTCATCAGGATGGCAGGGTACTGGGGTCACTCTGATCCAGACGTGTTTCACCTGAGCAATACTCAGGTGAAGAGGAGATTCTCCTTCATCTGAGTGAGAACAAAAGTCAACAAGTTTCCAATGCTGCAATCACTCCAAGGCTCCAGATTCTCCACCTGACACTCTTGCTCAACACACTCGTTTGCTTTGTTAACCCTTATTATCTCTTCCCCTGCCTTTCGCCATGATGAAATGAAAACACACAAGATTGCCTTAGTGCAACAACATTCCCACTGCTTTATTGTATAACAGTTCAATATTATTTACAACAAACACACACAAGTGAACCATAAAGTTGCTCCCCTTGTGGCGGAGGATGAGGTGGAGGCAGGCTCCTCGCTAGTGCCTGTCTAGGACTGAGATGCTGTGGTGGTCTGCCTCATCGTGGAGATGCTGATGGGGGCGCGGGGCGGGCAGAACCTCCAAAGGCTGCTGCACAGGCAGTGGTAACAGATGGTGGTGAGAGAGATCAGGACTGTCAACAGATGCTTCTGCTGCTTCAAATAATAAGATGACAGCGCATTGCACGGGGAGGATTGCTATGCAACCCCGAACCTGGAGATGTTGAGATCTTTTCACCGTCTATGGTGGACTCCCATTTCTCCGTCTCCAGCATCTGGCCAGATCAAGGGCCAGGTCCACAAAATGAGTCTGTGACACGAGCTGGGGGACCCCACTGTCCAGACATGCCCTCTCGCTCACATGGCATTGTTCTCCCATTTGGCCTGCAAGGTGAAGAAAGATGCCATTAGGATGATTCCTCTCTCCCTCACCACTCACTGTTTTTCATTTGGATGAGATGTTGCAGTCTGTACTCCAGCCTCCTGCCCAACAGCACTAGGGTCCTGACCGATGCTTATGAGTCATCAAGGCTGCTAAGCACACATCTCTCCCGTGGTCAGGAGACCTCTATGCAGCTTCAGGAGGTCCCTCTCTTTAGCATTCTGCGGATTGCTGACCGGGAGGCATGCCACCTGGGTCTATCTTTGAACTCACCTTGCCAAACCTAAGCAGGTCGTTGAACCATTTCTTGCACTGCACCCAGTTCCTCCTCACCACTCCCCTGCTTGCAGACCTCATGAGCCACCTCCAGCCATGCCCTCTAGGTGAACCTTGCAGGCTTTCTGTTGCTCTGGCACGGTGCAAGATGTTTCTCTGTTCAGTCACGACCTCCAGCAGCAACTCCAGTGAGGCATCAGAAAAATGATGGGCTGCCCTAACACAGGGGCCCATCCTGACCACTGCCCTCTGCTCTGTTCCTCCTTGCATCATGGGGATGAACGATAATCACAGCAATGGCTGCCACTCACCTTTTAAATAGGGCCCGCTGCTGCCTATGTCCCACCTCCTTCCTGCATCCGCCACCGCTAATAAAGGAGCGAACGTGATTCTGGGTCAATTAATTTGCCATATTAAAATTGCAATGCATACATGCTGCTGACACGGTGCAGGGTTGGGACCCAGAAATGAACACGTCCGGCTCCCCACCACGGAATTGAAATCCTGCCCCAGAATAAAGGCCTGCTACCTGACCCAAACCAGACGGGACCCGACGACATGCGTCGGGTTCGGTTCGGGTCGGGTTGCACTTCCGGGTCTGGCATTCAGGTTGGGTCGGACACGCTCGATCACAGGTAAGTGGTTCCACTGTTAATTTAATTTTTGGACTAGAAAGGTGGTTTTGTTACTTGCTGATCTGCACAAGCTTAAAATAACTAAGTGAAAAACGGAAGTTAAGTTAACTGATGGTCGAGTCTGGTCGGGCACGGGAAAAAAATGGAAGGACTCAGGCCGGATCGGGCTCGGGTCAGGTGTGGTTCTGTCGGACTCGGGTCGTTTTTTTTTTTTGCAGACCCGAGCAGACCTCTACCCCAGAGGACAGTACAACCGCCAAATAGTTTCTCCCTCTATATAGGAAGTAGCTTTGACCCACTACTCCATGGCACAGCAAATACAGTCGCTTGAACAGTGCACCAATGCATTTAGTTTGCCGTATTATAAAATGTCACTTATAGCAGGAGGCAAACAAATCAGCCTAGAGGAAAACAGTAGCCTGAAATGTGATGTCATTAGTTTTTTCCAAGTCAACATTTTTTTGAAACATGTCTCAACGAATCCCACATTTCTCAAATCAAGTCAAACTTCCTTCACAGAATGTAAGAATTTTCAAACAATTGCTCCTGTCTGAAACTGCATAATTTTTCCATGCTTCTTTCTTAAATTAAAATGAAAATAAATTTATCCTTCTCTTAATAAGGACAACATGCATTTGGAAAACCAGACCAAGAAATATCTGTACATGGCAGTTCCTCCAGCTCCACTGTAAATCAAATGTTCGGGAACAACTTGAATGTCTCACCAAAATATCGTGATCACAGACAGAAAAGCATTAAAGCATCAGAACACACTTGGTACACCAGTCCGAACTTTCCCTTTGCTTTAAAGTTCCCCATAAAGCAGGCTCATTCTTGACTGCATAGTTGTATTATTGTACAATTGCCATGATTTAAAAAGATAACACTAAGTTTAACATCTGCCGAGTAAGAATCAATAAAACCATCACAAATATGAATTTCGATCCAAGCACATCTCCAGTCTTTTGAAAAGAACTGGCATTTATGTAGGGGCAGAATTTGTGGTGGAAGTAACTTATAGGCTAACAGCGTTCAGCATTATTGACGTGGAAATCAGACAGTAGCTTCCACACATGCACAGTTAAATGCAGAAATCCAGAATTTGCTGTCTGAAATGCCCTTCTCCTTCAAAATTACTATATCAGTTAAAGGCCTGCTACCCGACCCGAACCAGATGGGACCCAATGACATGCGTTGGATTTGGGTCGGTTCGGGTCACACTTCTGGGTCTGGCATTCGGGCTCAGGTTGGGTCGAGCCAGATCGGACACGCTCTATCACCACCTCAGGTAAGTGAATCTAATGTTAATTTACTTTTTGGACTTTAAAGGTGGTTTTGTTAGAGTTATTTTAAGCTTGTACAGGTAAGGTACAAAGTGAAAAACGGAAGGCAAGATGGTTGGGTTGGGCACGGGGAAAAAATGGGCCAGGTCAGGTTCGGGATCGGATGGGGTTCTGTTGGGCTCGGGTTGGGTCTCATTTGCAGACCTGAGCAGACCTTTAATACCAGTTTCTAGCTCCCTATTCAAATACATTGAATGGTCTGAAGTTGTGTTATTTATGATTTAGGTACAGACTAAACTTGTCTGAACACATTACAGCTGCAGAGGGGCAGGAGTCCACACAATTACTGCCAAAAAAATCTTTGGCGCTGAAAATTAACTTTTACAAGCATGGAGTCTCATTGCTTCAGATTTTAATCATTGTTGGAGGCTTTTTAAAAATAAAAAATTTGAAGCATTAAAAAAAATTAAATTTCCTCTTGCCCTTTCCCTCTCTGTATTTCACTTTCTGCTGACTTAACTTCGAATTCAAAATCAAACAGCAGCTTCCTGGTTCAGACTCAATGCTGCTAATTAATGATTTTTCAACTTGATTTGTTCAGAAGATAGACAGGGATTTGCCCAGTTCACACAGGCTCCAGTTGCTGTGTAGAGGGCGCTGTGTTTTTTTTGGCTCTCTTTTACTTTACAGTAAGTTCCCGTGCAAAATCCCATAGAAAGTCTATGTGCAAGTGTAATAAACACTAGTGCCACTCATTCACCACTGAGGGCAAAATCTGACTCCATAGTGTATTTTAGCTCCTCATGATGTACTGAAGCATTTTACAGTCAATCGAGTACTTTTAAGACTAGGTGAGTTGCTCTTGCAGAGACGGCATGGACATGATAGGCCGAATGGCCTCCTTCTCTGCTGTAACCATTCTACTACTCCACAATTCTATAAAATGTAGTCACTGTTATGTAGCTATGTTTTTCACTGAGGAAAGGATGTTATCTTGAACACTGGGAGAACGCCCTGTTTCTCTTCATGTATGCACAGGGCTATTACATGATTTTATCTTGATAGACAAGGACCTCAGAGCTTAACACCTCATCTCACAGAAGACAGAGAGTCGGGATTAATGTGTCTTTTTCAGGTTGGAAAGACGTAACTAGTGGAGTTCCACAAGGATCAGTCCTAGGGCCTCAATTATTTACTATCTATATTAATGACTTGGAGGAGGGGGCAGAGTGTAATATATCCAAATTTGCTGATGTTACAAAAATAGGTGGGAGGGCATGTTGTGATGAGGACATAAGGAATCTGCAAGGGGACATAGATAGGTTGAGTGAGTGGGCAAAAACTTGGAAGATGGAGTTTAATGTAGGAAAGTGTGAGGTCATGCACTTTGGTAGGAAGAATCAAAAGGCAGACTATTATTTAAATGGGGAGAGACTCCAAAAAAGTGCAGCACAGAGGGATCTGGGTGTTCTTGTCAATGAAACACAGAAAGTTAGCATGCAGGTGCAGCAAGTAATTAAGGCAGCAAACGGAATTTTGGCCTTTAATGCTGGGGGGTTGTAGTTTAAAAATAGGGGAGTCTTATTACAACTGTACAGGGCGCTGGTGAGGTCGCACCTGGACTACAGTGTACAGTTTTGGTCCCCATATATTTAAGAAAGGATATACTGGGATTGGAGGCAGTTCAAAAAAAGAGATTCACTAGGCTGATTCCTGGGATGAAGGGTTGATTTATCAAGAATGGCTAAACGGGTTAGGCCTTCATTCATTTCAGTTTAGAAGAATGAGGGGTGATCTTATTGAAACGTACAAGAGTCTGAGGGGGCTAGACAGGGTTGATGTCGTGAAGATGTTTCCACTAGTGGGGGATTTTTGAACTAGGGGACATAATTACAGAATAAGTGGACACTCATTTAAAACTGAGATGTGAAGGAATCTCTTCTCTCAGAGGATAGTGAATGTCTGGAATTCTCTACCCCAGAGAGTTGTGGAGGTTAGATCACTGAAAGTATTTAAAGAGGAGGTAGATAGATTTTTGAAATATCAGGGAGTTGAGGGCTATGAGGAGCTGAGACCAAAGAGGAGTTGAAGTCTGGGGCAGATCAGCCATGATCTTATTGAATGGCGGGGCAGGCTTGAGGGGCCGAATGGCCTACTCCTGCTCCTATTTCTTATGTTCTTATGTTATGAAAGATGGCACCCCAAACAATGCAGCGTTCCCCAGTATCCACTGAAGTGTCAGGAGACATTTTGCGCTCAAATCTGTAGTGAGACTTGAACTCACAACCATCTGTGCCCTATTAATACTCAATTGAAAGCTGAAGCTTGAATAATGGACATGTAATCAAGATTCTGGAGGGTAACTGGGTCCCCAGTAAGAAGTCAACATCCTCAGGAAAGGAGAGGAAGGGAGGCAAATCATGAGCGAGAGAGAGAACAGTTGATCATTAAATAATCAGTTTAACACAAATCTGTCTATAATCTAGCATCACTTGGTGGGGGGGGGGGGGGGGCGCGTAAGAGACGGGGTGAGGGAGAAAGTAAGCACTCAAGATTCACAAAAGCAAACATAAAAAGACAAGGGTTGCAATTTCAATGTTTATTGCCATATTTTAATAAAGACATAATACTCCAAATGCTTTTACAATTAAATCTGTTAATCTACTTAAACAGATACATGTATTATTAAAAAGGATGTCTTAATCTAATTTGAGTTAAATAGTTGTGTCCAGAGCATTTTACCCAAATTATTGGAAAAACTGGATTACTGTCTTACCTCCTATGTCACCTTTGCATCCTGTTTTTATGGAAAATGACTGCAATAATAATTAATTGCAACATAGTCTGCTCTAATGTTCTCTGGTGAACATATAAAACACAAGATTAATCAACATTTCCTATTACAGTGTCAGGAATTGTATCCACCCTTTCTAGGTACTTGCTCAAAGAAAATTTACTCATTCTGATTTCTAGTGTTGTCATTTGCAATATTTACCTGAGCAGCAGTTTATTTTATAAATAATTTACCCACATTCTTCAGTCTGCCTAGATTCACATCTCTACCCATGAAAAGGTAAGCTTGTAGTCTGCTTTCAGACCTCTGCCCATACCCATTTTGGAAGCATTACTTACTGCTTTATCCAATCTTCACTCCCTTTCCTCCTTTATGGGATGCCCCAACATCTGTGTAGTAACCCATTGTTTGGCACAGAGTAAAGAGAACAAGTCTGCATCCTCCCACACTGTGGCATTGACCATCACTTCCAATGCTCAGTTGTCACCACTCGGAGTCCAAACAGCAGTTTCAATTTTTTTTTTATCTCTGCTCTTTGAAGTGCCAGCTTTTGCTTAAGTATGGTTACTTGGTCATTGGTAATCCTCCAGCACTTAGCCCAAATGGCATTAGACTGTGAATATCGACAGTGTGGGTAATTTTGACTTTGTACAATAATGTAAAACAGATGATCAGTAGCCCATTTTACATCTCTCCCAATTTTTATTTCCATCAAAGTCAGTGTTGATTTAATGGGTAAATGCATCACATTATGCAGTAGTGAGCCACTCGTACCAGGAAGATGCTGGATTTAGTGTTGAATTAGCTGGTGTCAAATGAAGTTGCGATGGTCTTAGTGCCCCTTGGCTTTTTGGTGAGTGCAAAGCAAGAGTGCCTGCTCCTGATGACTAATCAGTGACCCTTACTGCAAAGTCCATATGTGAATCTGCAGTAAGGAAATGATTAGGCCAAGTTGGACACCCCCACACTCCTGTGCTAAACAGCCTGCCAAAACTCACAGTATAGACTTGCACATAAAGACTGGTCATCTGGGCAAAGTACCAGAACATGAGTCACTGCCTTTTCTAGTAATTTTTCCTTGCTCTTCTAAAGAGTTATTCATAAGAGTACCTCTAAAAAGGAACTTAGAGAAGGTTCTGGAAAACACTTCTTCGATAAAAGTTTTTTAAAAAATTATGTACAGCAGGCAAATGTCATTGTAACTGGGAATTCATTGGCATGGGGTACAACAGCTCTTAAATGAAACTCAGTTTGAAGAAGTCACACATAAAAGTCTGGAGAAAGATGTAATAAAGTTACTGAGGTGATAAGTTTATGTTTATGAATCGACTGCACTAAAATTCTTTGTTTTTGGCATATGGGGGGGAAAGTGAAAATAATCTTCTAGAATTGCTAGCCAGTTGACATAATGATTCATATATAAATCTATATTGATAGAAACCACAAGAATTTATTCCAGGTGGAAAGCTGGTGTATAAATGAAATCCAAGAGAATTTGATGGAAAAATGGAGAATTTATCCAACAGTTTTTTACTGCCTGTCTATCTACACATGACATCACCATTAAGCATACTTGGCCTGCCAGCATTCATTCTACTATTCTAAACATCTCACAACACAACCAAACTGGCTGACATCCTGTCCTCGCTCCCAATTCATACAAAGAAAAAGCTAAAGGCCAGTGATGAGTATCCTTACAATGTCAGTTCTCCTGGGAAAGCCAGATAGTTGGTAAAACAGCTCTAGAAACCATAATTTTTCTCCATATGTGCAACTGTTTCTTAAACAAAAGTCATGCTAATGCATTATTAATAGCAAATCAGCACAAATCCTGCATGGTAATTTCCTGCTATCTGCCTGCCACCAAAAACATGAAGAGGCAGGGTGGTTTCTTATACTGAATGAACATTAGAGACATACATATCCTCGAGGCGTGTTCAAAGTGACAGTGCCAGATACCTGGGAGCAGTTGACCCATCTCCCTATTAAAGAATGATACATTACTTAACACCTAACAAAATAAAGAGAAAAATTAACTATGACAAAAAAAAAACATTTGTTTTCACCTTTTTGCCCTCTTCTCTTGAAGGCATTGATTCATACTTGGATATAATTCCATAGATGTACGCTTCTGGTACTTTATGAAACTGACCATTAGATCCTAAATAGTAAATGTATATACATTACTCAACAATGAGAGACTGCAATCAAACCAGATCTGTCCTCAAGAGAAATCCACATGCCTGCACTTTCCACAGGGGTCACTTGGTAACAATTAGGAAGTGGAATCTTGTTCATTTTTCAATTCCTCGCCTAGGCTGTTGAAAACATTTGTACTGCCTCTACCTTAGCCAAAAATCAGACAGTTCAGCAAAGACTATGAATTGACCTTGTTGTTCTGAGTGGCTCATTTCCACACTGGACAGTGTATTTACCCAACTGTGAGTTATAAAAATTAATTTTCACAGATATAAATGAAATTTAAACAGAACACATTTGAGCTTATGTTTGGCATTCAAGTAGTGCAAAGGTCAACTGCTCCTTATACACTTAACAAAGCTGCAGTGCATATTATTACAATGTATAATACAAAAATATGGAGCTTTTATTTTAGCACTGCAAGAGGTTAACTTTCTAGATCTGCTGTTTTGCTTTGGATTCTTTTTCTAACCATCCATGTGGACACAATAATATTTTATCCTCCCACCCATGCTTTTCCACACCAAGTCACATACACTCTGATAAGGTGCTGCCTTCACAACTTCCTCTGAATTGGGTGACAAATGATATGACAGACAGCAAAAGCCTTTAACAGGAAGCTGGAAATCCAGCTAGTACATCTGTTGCAGAAAAACAGAAGGCAGCCAGATACTGTTAATTCAAAAAAGTTACTTTCAGGGAGTGCAGAGCCCAATGCAGTTAAATGGTAAACAATAAGTAGCAACGTCACCAGTAAGGTTACTTCTGACAATTTCAGATATTGTAAGATTTCCCAAACAATTACTATAAAAAAAAGCTGACTGACATTGACCTATTAAATATGGCTATAACCCTTTCTACCATATTGTTCTTGTAGGGTAGACACGCAAGAGATTATTTCCGATGGGTCAGCGAATCTAAAACATGGGGGCACAGTCTCAGGATAAGGGGCCGATCATTTAAGGTAAGGAGAAATTACTTCACTCGAAGGGTTGTGAATCTTTGGAATTCTCTACCCCAGAGGGTTGTGGATGCTCCATCGTTGAATACATTTAAGGCTGGGGTAGATTATTTTTTTGGTCATTCAGGGAATCAAGGGGTATGGCGAGCGTGCAGGAAAGTGGAATTGAAGACTAAGATCTGCATGATCGTTTTGTATGGCAGAGCAGGCTCAATGGGCCACATGGTCTACTCCTGCTCCTACTTCTTGTGTTCTGTAACTATATATGGAAGATTCTAATTCATTTTAATCCTTTGACTTGTTGAGAAACAAAGCCAACTCATGCTCATTGAAAGTATATTACAATGCTGTGACAAAGGCTTGCAAGATATTTGTAAAGCCTGAGAGGAACAGCTGGGCATTCAAGTGGACTTGGTTTCATGGAGACACTTGATCTAATATCAAACATATCACAGATTGTCAGCCTGCACCTTGTATAACTGAAGCTCCCGTATGGGAATTAAACAGCTCTGATAAAATTGTGATAGATGTAGGTGCAAACTTCAACAGTATTCTATATATTTAATGAGGAAAAAGGGCCCAGCTGAGCAGTGATACTTTAATACAAGTTGCTGGTGTCATTTAATGGCTGTTGGTTAGATGGGTTTCTGTAGAGAGAAGCAAAGCTGTACAGTTTAATTGTTAACTAGAAAGTTCATTACCAAGTGACATTCAGATTGACCAGAAAAGGGAGCAAAATTCTGAATTCTTTGACAAAATTATATTTTTAAGTCTGCCTTTACTGATGGTTCATACAATAAATTTACCTATTTGAACTATTGTTATAAAGCTCACCTCTAGTTAAAAACTGCGAGAAAGAGTTTCTGCTGAATTTATATTCTATACTAACTTGAGCGACATGGACAAGCAAACCAATTCAAATTAGATTGCTGCTGAGTCTGTGCAACAAAGGTTCAACTGAAAGAGCCCTAAAACATCAAACATTTTTAAACAAAATAACAGATTCTGTATGGAGGGCACATCCCATCAGTGGACCTTTACATTTGATTACTTAGCGAGTCAAATAATGTCTCAAAAGCAGAAGGTTTATCCAGCATAGGTTGATAACGGAATACATTCATCACAATATTTAACAGATAACGTTTCTTCCATTAGCAAAACTCCAACAAATAAATATAAAATGCAAGAGGACCAAATATCACAGTTCCTATGCTGTGCCACTGCAAAACTACGTTCGTCTTGGCACAGAGCTACTTCTGACTGGACAGGACACCGATCCCTCCCCCTCCGCCATATCAATGTTGGTGTCAACAATTGCACAATTTCTCAGATTCAGGAAAACGGGCACACAGAGGACTTACTGAGCAGCCACAGCAGTTCACTAGCTTAACTACCTAGGACACAGATGGACAAAGAGCTTGAAACAGAAGATACTGTAAATACCAGCTGCAAGTCAAATTCACATTTTGTTGTGAACTTGAAAGTTTTAAAGTGCCATTTACAACAGGATGATCAACATCAAAACCAAGTGGGATGATCAACACAAGACAAAACAAATGGGTCTTCTTTACCAATTAGATCAACAGAAGTAAGCAAAAATGGCACATATATAATTTAATTTCAATGTGGTAATTTATTTAAATTTATATATTTTTATTTCAGGAGCTCAAAAAGAATTGCCCATCAGGACAAGCCAGATCAGACCGTTGCTGTCTGAAAAACTATAAAGCATTCTACTCTCTTCCTTTCATATTATGAATGATCAAACCTATTTTGTGTATCTGATTCAAATGTAGGTAAGTATCACTATGTTTTACATGCTTTTCAAGCATATCATTTTACTGTATGGTTTCAGTTTAGGATTTTCTTATTGCAAAATAAAACACTCAATCTAAAATTATTTAATAACTACATTACTCTTTCAGTAATGGAGCAAGTTTTTCTGCAATGACTGGAAATCTCAAGCTCTGATGTCAACTCTATAAAAAGAATTGACTTCTGCTTTATTCTGAAAATCCCCCCAAAAAAGGTAAAAAGCATGTTTCAGCATGTGCTTCTCTCCTAGCATAACACACATCATGCACCAGATAAACAAGAGCTCCACAGAGTATGTTAGAACTGAAGATCTGGTGATTAGGGAAGAGGTGGGGAATTATGCTCCTTCTAAAGGAGGAAGATCACGATTTCACCCAAAATATATCTGAAAAAGAATGAAAACTTATGATTTGTCTTGATGGATTTGGGTAGAATTCCCATGGTATCTCTTGTATTATAAAATGCAAAAAAGGATTTTTTTTTTTTAAGAACTAAAGTGCATTTCCCACACAATCTCATCCCCAAAATCTCTTCACGCAAAACACCATTCAATGATTAAGAGTTTTGTCATTAATTTTCTGCAACCAGTGAGACAAGTGAGGAAACCAGGTGACTCATCCATCAATCTTCTCTCCCTAAAGGGAAGTGCAAGGTTTCCAGTTCACCATGTGAGGAACCACGAATTCAAATCCACGTCATACCATTCCCTTCCAGACCCTTGTGCAGCATTATACACACATTTAAAAATGTCCTATGCATTTCTCCATTTCTAATTTCTAATATAAATGGAAACCCTTAAATGGGAACATGCTGGTTGCAAGTAAAACCACTTGCTTTATCCAGCTGCCTTTATTTGCCAATAGACACTATTTTTAAAATGGATTCTTTTTCAGCAGTGTTATACTTTGAGGGTCGGATTTTGAAAAAAAAAAGTATTAAATATTCTCTCAGTACACAGAGGATTATATTTGGCTACATTGATGCATTCGGTTTTTAACATTGGTTAAGGCAATTTGTAAAGGAAATGCTGATAACCATCATATTCCACAAAAGGAAAGTGGTGTAATCTGAATTGAAAAAGGTGACCAAATGGTTACAATGCAATGAAATATATTTGAATATACTGTCTGGACTATCTTCAGTAAACCAGCTGGAAGTTTACATTGAGAAGTAGCTGAAGATTTCAACAAATGACTGACAATTTAAAGCAAATAGAAGTTGATCTTTTTAATTCTGCTTCAACGAAGTCTATTCAGGGAAATAAACTTACAATGTATATACTGTAACAAAGAACAACTCTTCAGTTCTCACTAAATGTTTAACTCTAATATTTAAGTACATGGAGCAAATCTGTAGATTAAAAAAAAAACTGACAAAGGAAAGTAATATTAGCACTACAGGTAATGTCCAAAATAAAGACATTTATACTTAGGCTGGGAGTAGAACATACACATGACAATGAAGTCTATTGTTTAATTTTATCTTAAATTGGATCGAGTTAAGTTTCTAATGCATATCGTATTTCAATGACATTGAAAACCTTTTAAAAGGTTACACTAGCATTATAGTGGAACTGTATTTTGAAATGTACAATAGACTTGCAAGAGCTTTCATGTTTTTTGTATGATTCTATCAAAAACAAACTTGATGCATGTTATTTTCCAAAACATGAGCATTTATATATGTCTCCTGTGATGCAAATGTCTTACTGTCTGCTATTCCCATACTAACATTGTAAGTTCTACATATAGCACATTCATCTAACCTTCCATTAGTCTCATGGCTCAGAGCCACGATAATTGCAGTTATGTGGACTATACCCCTTCAAAGTTCTAACATTTCCATTTCTTAACTGGCCTGTTAGGGCTTTGCTTACCTTTCTCAAATACAAATCGTTAAAGAGTGACATTAAAGAATAGTTGCAAGCAAATAGGCACAGATAGTTTATGAAGATAGGCAGATGCAGTTCAATGTAAAAAGATGTTAAATAATACTTTTTAAAAAGAAAGGAAAGGCACGCTAAAATGGAAGAATTCAAATGAAATGGAGGAACAAACAGTCTTCATTGTACAGATATGCAGGTCTGTAACAGTTGGCATTGCAAGTAGTTAAGCCCGTTAAAAAGGCAAATGGAATCCTTGGGTGGAATCTTGAGTGCTGCAGCATTCCCGATGGCAGGACCGGAAGTTGTCCTAACTTCCGCTCCCGCCGTAAATGCCATTTCCCATGCAATTTTGTATTTAAATTAGCCATGCGGCAACGGGCACGGGGAACATGTGGGATCATGTGCCAGGGGTGGCCTTTCATTGGTGGAACCCGCTATCACTGCCCCAAGCACCATGATCGCCACAAATATGAAACATTCTGTGCTTTCAGCCTCAAGAATCAGCGGCCTTCCTTTCATGCAAGAATCTTCAGACTCACTTAACTTGAAGCTTTTACTTAAATGTTTTTGCCTCCCTTATTTTGTGAAAGGTGACCACCAACTTCATATCATTTATTTTCCCTACAGCCAAAGTGAATCTCATGGCAGCCAGCAGGCAGCATCCCACCCCACGGTTCAGTGATGCCTCCCTGTAGGTTCTCCTCCAGGCCGTCAGGGAAAGGCGGGAGGTCCTCTTCCCTGCATATGGAGTCAGAAGACCCTCCCACCTCACCAAGGCTGGAGGTAGTGGAGAAGGTCTCAAACTGTGGAAAAACCAGTAGAACATGGGTGCATTGCTGCAAGCTAATCAATGACTTGCACAGATCAGCGAGGGTAAGTGGTCCTGGTGAGCCTGTTCCATATTTTGAAGTTCTTTGAAGGATAAAGGGGAGTCTGTTGACGTACTGTACTTGGATTGCCAGAAGGCATTTGACAAGGTGCCACATAAAAGGTTATTGCGCAAAGTAGGAGCTCATGGTGTAGGGGGTAAAGTATTAGCATGGATAGAAGATTGGCTGGCTGGCAGAAAACAGAGAGTATGCATAAATGGGTCCTTTTCTGATTGGCAGGATGTGGTAAGTGGAGTCCCACAGGGTCTGTGCTGGGCCTCAACTTCTTACAATTTATATCAGTGACTTTGCTGATGGCATGACAGATAAATTTGCAGATGACACAAAAATAGGTAGGAAAGTATGTTGTGATGAGGACATAAAGAGTTTGCAGACCAATATTGATAGGTTGAGTCAGTGGGCAAAAATCTGGAAGATGGAATGTAATGTGGGAAAATGTTAAGTCATTCACTTTGGTAGGAAGAATAAAAAAAGCAGAGTATTACTTAAATGGAGAATGACTGCAGAATTCCGAAGTGCATGTGTCACAAAACGTTAGTATGCAGGTACAGAAAGTAATAAAGACGGCCAATGGAATGCTATCCTTTATTACGAGAGGAATTGAAAATAAAAAGTAAGGATGTTATGCTTCAGTTATACAGGGCATTGATGAGACCACATCTGGTATACTGTGTGCAGTTTTGGTCTCCTTATTTAAGGAAGGATGTGAATGCATTGGAGGCGGTTCAGAGGAGGTTTACTAGATTTATACCTGGAATGAGCAGGCTGTCTTATGAAGAAAGGTAGGACAGACTGGGCTTGTTTTCACTGAAGTTTAGAAGAGTGCAGGGAGACTTGACTGAAGTGTACGATCCTGAACTGTCTTTTGCAAGGTGGATGTGAAAAGAATGTTTACTCTTGTGGGCGAGTCCAGAACTAGGGGGCAATGTTTTAAAATTAGGGGTCACCCTTTTAGGACAGAGATGAGGAGAAATTTTTTCTCTGAAGGTTGTGCAACTTTGGAACTCTCTGCCTCAGAAAGTGGTGGAGGCGGGTCATTGAATAATTTCAAAGGTGGAGGTAGATAAATTCTTGTTAGGCAAGGGAATCAAAAGCTATTGGAGTAGATGGGAATGTGGAATTTGAGACACAAACAGATCAGCCATGATCTTATTGAATGGAGGAGCAAGCTCGAGGGGCCAAATGGGCCTACTTCTGTTCCTAATTCGTATGTTTGTATGTTTTCTTACTTGGCTCGGTGTGCTTAAGGTGGAGGGTACACAAGGAATGCAGTGGAAGGTGTGAGCAGCCTTGGTGCCATACACGAAGGTGAAGAAGATGGGCATTGTTACTGTGACTGGATGTGTTGTGCGAAAGCCAATGCAGAATGAGGGATGTTGATGCATGTACGCAATGGTTGTGATGCATCATTTGCCATGTCATTAAATCTGCACAGTTTGCTGCAGGATAAATGAAGCCACAACCAGCGCGAGTGTGCTAAGACGGGAAGACGGTCCCCAACATCAGGCTGCTGACCACGGCTGAGGAGGCTGCTGAGGAGATCATGAGAGGGGAGGGAGGCAGGGCAAGCAGAGATGGCGAGGCAGGAGTCACAAGGCATAAGGATGAAGTGTCATTTCTGCCCTTGCAGCCGTAAGTGGAAACTGAAGAAAATTGTCTGAACTCACGTGAAGTACATGCTTAAAATGCGTTTGTGGCTTCACTGCAGATGCCTGCACTCGAGTCACAGAACGGCATGTGCCCCAAGGATCCTCCTCTGGGTAGGAAGAAGCCAATGCCTCAGAGGGTGCACTGTTACCTGCCTCTTCTTCCACCTCTGCCAGCGCAGATAAGTCCACACGGTCTGTGGGGGGGTTTAAGATTAGAATCTGGGTCACAGGCTGGTGGTCACAACACCGACACGTTCCAGCAGCTGAGAGAGCATGTGCCAGCCAGGTCCCCTGACAATCAGAGGACTGCTGAGGACCAGGCCCCTGCTCAGCCCCACGCTCATGATTCTCTATTTGTTGCTGGATGTACAGCAAAGACACGTGGAAAATATGTTAGAAATGCCAGTGATCTTGTGTGGCTTTGCTCGTGCCATGGAGGAGTCCATGCAAGTCATGATGTCTGCCATGTCCCAGGCATTTGAGCATATGGCTTCCTCAGTCAAGAGTTTGGCGAGCTCCGTGGTGAGTCTGGTTGAGTACTCAAGCCATATGTGATTTGATCTGCACTCCATCACTGTTGCCGTGGGCTCCAGAGTATAAGCGGGAGGGGAGACGACGAACCTGGACCTCTCTCTCGGAGCTCCTTTCCCTCAGGGAGGCAGCCACATGCCATTGTACGTATAGATGGAGGAGGAGCGCGAGCCAGCTTCTCCGGGGCCTTCCTTTCAGGACACACCCAGGATAAGCGGCATCTCGTCCTCAACCCCCCCCACCCTCCGACATTGAGCCCCTTACCTCCCAGCAGGCGAGCACATGGGGGATACTCAAGCACCAATACTGCAGAGCCCCAGTAGGATGGAGCCATCAAGGCTCCGTTTCCAGAGGACACCTGCCACAGTCATCCACAGCAATGGGGCATTGCACTGAGCAGACTGACTCCACCTCAGCTGCTAATGTCAGGGTAGTACCTAGACATAGTGGGAGAAAAAGGAAATTGAAACCGTTTTGAGCACGAAGGTGGTACAGGTACTGTACAAATTGTCACGATTGCAAAGAGGTATTAAAACATTTTTATTTCATGCAAAATTTGATCCACTCTCGGTAATGTTTTGCTTGGTTACGGATGGATACAAAAGAGTTTTCTGGAGACCTATGGCAGGAACACAATGATGTTTGCAAAGCATCTCAGGAAATGTCCAGTTGTCCAAATCTCATTGGAATTTGAGCCTTCACTGGCTGTTTTCCTATTGATGACTCATAACTTTTTCCAATACTGTCATACCTTACTTTTATTTTCTACAGTCATAACTTAATACTGCTTGTAGTGGTGTGTAGTCACATTCATTGGCATTTGAAATCATCTATGAGCTACAATCACATGAAAGTGCAGCAGTGCTTCATTAAGATTGGAGCTGTACAAGACCTCATGCAAAAGGGAATTTCTGTGGGGAATTGTTACGTTTCTCCTCCAACGTTCCTGGATGATGTGGCTTATTGTTGGCTGAAACGTGCAAAAATGAGGTTCTTCCTGATGTCCCTTGTATGTCTCTCCATGGCCCTCATATCGATGACAGCATCGTTGTCATTGTTGTCCTCCTCCTCACCCTCTTCATTGTCATCCTCATCTGAGGAAGACTGGTGCTCTCCTGTTCCTCCGCCTGCAGAATGTTGCCGCAAGGTTGTTCAAGGCACAGCAGACAATGATTATTTGAACACTCACTGTGGTGTGTACTGCAGAGCCCCTCCAGACGGTCAAGGCGTGTTCAATGACGGCTCTGGTGGATGTGTGAGCAACATTGTACCTCTTTTCAGCAGTGCTTTGGGGATGAGGTACTGGTGTCAATCATGTACAAAAAGGGTAACCCTGGTCACCCAGGATCCATCTGTCCACTTTGGCTGATTCCTCAAAAACTGCTGGCAGCTGGGAGCTCCTCAAAATGTAGGAGTCATGACAGCTCCCTGGGAAACGTGCACAAACATGTATGATTCATCTTTTGTGGTCGCAAATCAGCTGTACGTTTAAAAGGTGGAAGCCTTTGCAATTCACAAATACAGCAGGCTAGTCCCAGGGAGCGTTACCCTTGCATTGAGCCTCCCCCCCACTACCGTACACAGTGTTATCAATATATTCATGCCATCCCTCCCCCATGTTCCTACTCCCGTTACTATTGACATGCCAGCTCTTATCCTTGAACCTCCTCACACTGAATTGACCATTGCTGCCGAGTCCTATTCCCCTCCATATGAAGCTGTCAATTAACCACCCATTAGTCTTGACCTTCCCCCCACCCCACCCCCCACTTACAGGATCCATTTGGCCCCACTGACCGTGACCGTTCCCTCTACTAGCCAGAACCCTCAATTTGTCCCACAGCTCTCCAACATCAACAGGACTCATCCCTCCCTTTAGGCCCTTGCCAAATATCTTGACTCACTACTGATCTAATCCACCCATCATCCCCGCAGCTGATAAACTGTATCTTCACCATCAATACCAAACATTCAACAACCTGGACGTCCCACTCCACCCTCCCCTGTTCCTGCATGCACCCGATCAACCCCACCCTTCCCTCCCCTGCTCCTCCATATAGCCCCCGCCCATGCCGTCACTGCCATCCCGAGATGATTCACGCTTGCTGGTGCTGAGCCTGCAGGCAAGCATCCATTCCAATCCTGGTAGTAGTTTAGTGGCTGAGTTAAAGAGAAGAGCACAGGCCTGAGAATGAACTGCACAAATCCAACAGTTGCATGCCACGTTGAAACAGTCGTGAACCAGGTGGCAGGGAAATATTGCTCGCCGTTCACTTAATCTGCCAGGTAGGACTAAATCCTAACTACGAGTTTCTTTCTTCTTTTGGGCCTCCTTATCTCGAGAGACAATGGATACGCGCCTGGAGGTGGTCAGTGGTTTGTGAAGCAGCGCCTGGAGTGGCTATAAAGGCCATTTCTGGAGTGACAGGCTCTTCCACAGGTGCTGCAGAGAAATTTGTTTGTTGGGGCTGTTGCACAGTTGGCTCTCCCCTTGCGCCTCTGTCTTTTTTCCTGCCAACTACTAAGTCTCTTCGACTCGCCACAATTTAGCCCTGTCTTTATGGCTGCCCGCCAGCTCTGGCGAATGCTGGCAACTGACTCCCACGACTTGTGATCAATGTCACACGATTTCATGTCGCGTTTGCAGACGTCTTTATAACGGAGACATGGACAGCCGGTGGGTCTGATACCAGTGGCGAGCTCGCTGTACAATGTGTCTTTGGGGATCCTGCCATCTTCCATGCGGCTCACATGGCCAAGCCATCTCAAGCGCCGCTGACTCAGTAGTGTGTATAAGCTGGGGGTGTTGGCCGCTTCAAGGACTTCTGTGTTGGAGATATAGTCCTGCCACCTGATGCCAAGTATTCTCCGAAGGCAGCGAAGATGGAATGAATTGAGACGTCGCTCTTGGCTGGCATACGTTGTCCAGGCCTCGCTGCCGTAGAGCAAGGTACTGAGGACACAGGCCTGATACACTTGGACTTTTGTGTTCCGTGTCAGTGCGCCATTTTCCCACACTCTCTTGGCCAGTCTGGACATAGCAGAGGAAGCCTTACCCATGCGCTTGTTGATTTCTGCATCTAGAGACAGGTTACTGGTGATAGTTGAGCCTAGGTAGGTGAACTCTTGAACCACTTCCAGAGCGTGGTCGCCAATATTGATGGATGGAGCATTTCTGACATCCTGCCCCATGATGTTCGTTTTCTTGAGGCTGATGGTTAGGCCAAATTCATTGCAGGCAGACGCAAACCTGTCGATGAGACTCTGCAGGCATTCTTCAGTGTGAGATGTTAAAGCAGCATCGTCAGCAAAGAGGAGTTCTCTGATGAGGACTTTCCGTACTTTGGACTTCGCTCTTAGACGGGCAAGGTTGAACAACCTGCCCCCTGATCTTGTGTGGAGGAAAATTCCTTCTTCAGAGGATTTGAACGCATGTGAAAGCAGCAGGGAGAAGAAAATCCCAAAAAGTGTGGGTGCGAGAACACAGCCCTGTTTCACACCACTCAGGATAGGAAAGGGCTCTGATGAGGAGCCACCATGTTGAATTGTGCCTTTCATATTGTCATGGAATGAGGTGATGATACTTAGTAGCTTTGGTGGACATCCGATCTTTTCTAGTAGTCTGAAGAGACCACGTCTGCTGACGAGGTCAAAGGCTTTGGTGAGATCAATGAAAGCAATGTAGAGGGGCATCTGTTGTTCACGGCATTTCTCCTGTATCTGACGAAGGGAGAACAGCATGTCAATAGTCGATCTCTCTGCACGAAAGCCACACTGTGCCTCAGGGTAGACGCGCTCGGCCAGCTTCTGGAGCCTGTTCAGAGCGACTCGAGCAAAGACTTTCCCCACTATGCTGAGCAGGGAGATTCCACGGTAGTTGTTGCAGTCACCGCGGTCACCTTTGTTTTTATAGAGGGTGATGATGTTGGCATCGCGCATGTCCTGGGGTACTGCTCCCTCGTCCCAGCACAGGCATAGCAGTTCATGTAGTGCTGAGAGTATAGCAGGCTTGGCACTCTTGATTATTTCAGGGGTAATGCTGTCCTTCCCAGGGGCTTTTCCGCTGGCTAGGGAATCAATGGCATCACTGAGTTCCGATTTGGTTGGCTGTATGTCCAGCTCATCCATGACTGGTAGAGGCTGGGCTGCATTGAGGGCAGTCTCAGTGACAGCATTCTCCCTGGAGTACAGTTCTAGGTAGTGCTCAACCCAGCGGTCCATCTGTTTGCGTTGGTCAGTGATTATGTCCCCCGATTTAGATTTGAGGGGGGTGATCTTCTTGATGGTTGGCCCAAGAGCTCTCTTCATGCCATCATACATTCCTCTGATGTTTCCGGTGTCTGAGGCCAGCTGAATATGACTGCATAGGTGTTGCCAGTAGTCGTTTGCGCAACGCCTAGCTGTTCTTTGTGCAGTACTTCTGGCTGCTTTAAGTGCTGCGGATGTTAAATCGCTGGGGGCTTTCTTGTAGTTCAAAAGTGCAATGCGCTTAGCGGCTATGACAGGTTCCAGCTCTTCATTATGAGATTGAAACCAGTCTGCATTTCTCTTCGCACTTTTGCCGTAGGTGGTCAAAGCTGACTCATAGATGGCGTCTCTGATGTGGGCCCACTTGGTCTCAGCATCCCCTGTGGGAGTGTTTTGAAGGGCTGTTACAAGTGAATTTAGAAATTTTTGTAACAGCTGTGGGTGAGAAATTCTGCTCGTGTTGATGCGCGGGTGGCCCTTCTGCTTGGAATGATGCAACTTCTTTGGTCTGAGTCTAACCTTGCTGCACACCAGGGAGTGGTCGGTGTCGCAGTCCGCACTGTGGAAGCTGCGTGTGATTTGAACACTGTTTAAGGCGGCTCGCCTTGTGACAATGAGGTCTAGCTGGTGCCAACGACGTGATCTTGGGTGCCTCCATGAAACCTGGTGACAGGGTTTAGTGTGAAAGAACGAGTTGGTGATGCAGAGGTTATGATAGGTACACAACTCAAGCAGTCTCTGCCCGTTCTCATTCATCCTTCCAACGCCATAGCGCCCAAGGCAGGAGGGCCATGAGTCATGGTCGGCCCCAACCCTGGCATTAAAGTCCCCCAGCAGGAATAGGTGTTCGGTGTTGGGGATGCTGCTAATGATGTTATGGAGTTGTTCATAGAACTGGTCTTTAGCTTCAGGTGCGGAGCAGAGTGTTGGAGCATAGATGCTGAGTAGGTGTACTGGACCAGAGGTGGTGAGCAGTCGGATGGACAGTATGCGTTCCGAGCCATTTGAGGGAGGCTCTATCATGCTGAGCAAGGAGTTTCTGATGGCGAAGCCCACTCCATGCTGTCTTGGTTCTTCAGGATCCCTGCCCTGCCAGAAGAAGGTGTAGTCTTGCTCTGCTAGAGAGCCACTCGCGGGGAGGCGAGTCTCCTGAAGTGCTGCAATGTCCACATTGAATCTACTGAGCTCGTTGTTAATGATGGCGGTCTTCCGAGAATCGTTGATTTGTGTAAGGTCTTCCGACAGGCCAGGACACATAGTTCTGACGTTCCAGCTTGCAAAGCGAAGGTCTGGTACCTTCTTTCCTTTTTTCATGTTGTTTGGTGCGGTGTATCAGTCCACCTTTCGGGCAATGACCCTGAGCTCCAAGCACCCATTGAAGCAGGCAGACTGTGGCGGGACAGAACCTTATTGACCGGGGGCTGCCCGGTTTGAGGCGGGCGGTAGCTGTCCAGTGAGGTGCAATGACCTCTCCCACCGACAAAGGCAACCCGTGGCGCCCAGTTTCTACGCCAATTTATCTGGACTTATAGTAGGGTAATGAGTATTCATGTTATTTAAACAAATGCAAAGCTGCACTCCGCCACCCCGCTGGGGAAACCCCGGGATGCCGCAAACTCGCCAACAACTTAATTCCTCTAAAATATCTTGCCATTGAGAAGCAAATAAACACATCCTGCCTAATTATATCACGTGACATGCCACCAAATCTGTTGCGGTGGACTGCATTAAATTCTCCCCCTTGGGTTTTACACCTAAAGGCAGAATATTAGAAACAAGAAGATAAGATTGAACTTGTACAAGATGTAAGTTAGGCCACTGCTGGAGTGCTCTGTGTAGCTTTAGGTACCCCATTACAGAAAAAAAAAAATAGAAAAGATACAACACAGATTCACTAGGTTGTTACCAGGGATGAGGGGTTACAGTTATGAAGACAGATTTGAAAAGTTAGGACTGAAAAGATTATGGATTAACCTGACAAATCTCTTCAAGATTATGAAGAAGTGTTCTGTAACGTGTGCTGTAACGCACAAAGTTGTTCGATATTAATCATAAAATTATTCAGATCATCTTCCTCAAAAGAAAATTACAAATATAATTTTTTGTCAACACTGAGAATTTCAACTAAAATTATGCTACAAAACAGTGACTCTCTCATAGCCACAATAAACTAATTACTGCTATACCATATTATTGCTGAAAATAGAGACATTTTGTCAAAGCTTTTCGTCTTGCACTCATCAGGACAACTCAAGAATACCAATGTAAGGGAAACAACAAATTTATACTGTATGAGAAGAGAGTGCTGATTGGTAGAGGCATTGCCATCGAGAATGCACCAGTTTATGGTGACTGACAGTTAACTGACGAGCTTTGTTTGAAATTTAAACCTGGTAGCATGACTCTTATTGGTATTCTTGCGAGTTGTCCTGATGAGTGCAAGACGAAAAGCTTCGACAAAATATCTCTATTTTCAGCAATACTCAAGTTCTGTACTACCAAATGACTATTTGTATACCATATTAAATAAAATCATATAAATCCTCATTGTATCTGTGTTCTACTCTCTAACTAGAATCTTGAATTTTCTGCTGACAAAACTAAACAGAATATGAACAATATAACTATTTGCTTATCTGACAAGCACAACTCTACTGAACTTTAGATACATTGGCTGCACCGCACCTATTTTTCAGGTGCCAAATGGTCTCCTAAACCTCTAACATGCATAGACCCTTTGTGTATGTAAATAAAGGAGTCCATGCCTGTTTGAAACCCACTCTGCAAGACTGGTTTGCCTTGAGGTAGCTGGCGACAGCACTCAGGAAAGCCAGGCCTACATGCGGCTAACAGGTGGTCCATAAAGGCAACCAAGATAAGATTTTAAAAATATATTTGCCTTTATGTAGCGCCAGGAGAAGCAGGAGTGCACCTCCCAATCACACATTCAAAGAATGCAGGCCCCAACCAGCCACCACCGAAGTATAAAGGTTTGACAGGGTTAATGTTTGAGACAGTGAGAGTAACCCCTCCATTCTTTTTTTCTTTTCTTTTGGGCCTCCTTATCTCGAGAGACAATGGATACGCGCCTGGAGGTGGTCAGTGGTTTGTGAAGCAGCCCCTCCCACTGTAGTGATAATGTGGTAATAGTCACATGGGCAGTTGACTTGGAAGGAGCTAGGGTGAGAAGTGCTAACTAGAGATCCTAATGGAGAGTGTAAATAAAATTTAAATACAAATGAAGATTCGATGTTCAGCCATCCACAGACTCAGAGACCTTAATGAGGAACATGACAACTACGCTGCCAACAACATACAATATTGTGACAGTGATATACAACAACCACCACCCTCTTTTTTGGTTATATGCTACAATTTTACTCCAAAGCACATTTTTACTAATTAATGAAAGGCAATGGATGCCAGTGGGAAAAAGTTGTTTCAGATCAGGCCAGAAGTAACAAACCTATTGTGCCTGTGTTCACCCTTCGCTGGAGCTACCTAGACTAACTCAATTTCATTGCTCTTTCTCTCGCGATATCTTTTAATATTGTTCCTTTCCAATCTATTTTCTCCCAAAAGACTTTATTCTACTGTTCTCTTACAGATGTTACCCTCTCTGCATCATTCCCAATTAAAAGAATAGGAGACCTGCTCCCAAGTCTCTGTCAAGAAGCCTTTCATGAGCTTCTTACCAGGAGTGCAATTGTACCTTGATATGGTTTACCATGTGCGTAACTCCGACATCCTGCTTCTGACACTGAAAATTCCAGATACAGTGAAACAGTACCATGTCCTAACATTCTGTGCTACAATTCTGTGCCTTTAAAACAAAAACATTTCCTAGTCTCATAAAAATGTGATTTAACTAAACTTTGACATTATTAATATTTACTGATGGCATTTGGACCATGATTAGTACATTCATTCAAATCACAGGGTTAGGATGAATATTACCACTTACTGGTTTATAGCAAGGACATATTTATTTCTTTTTGTCCTGTTTCAACTCTTACAAGCTGGTACTTCATAGTTTTACAGAGTGCGGGAATTAAGACTACAATCATTAAAAGCAGAAAATTCTTTCAACAAATATTGCAAAGCTAGAGAACAGCAATAGACTTATTGTGATCTAACCGTGATCTTCAAAGCCATGACTTAACACTGCATAGGATTCTCTTTGATCACTGAAGTGAAACTTAGATAAAGTTCTACACTGGATTCTAAGTCACTCTTCTCTTAGAATTCTCGTTCCCCAGGGACTGCCCTAAGTAACATTAACAGTATGATGTATGTATTCTCTCCAGCAAAGAGTATATTCACTTCAATGATTTGTCAAACCTACAGTTCTCAGCCTCATGAAAGTGGGATGTGGGAGGGAGGAGAAGCACCAAGTAGAAATAAGGCACAATCTGCATTTCACTCATTAGCTTTCTCTTCACCTATTCAAGCCTGCAAAGATAACCAAGCTCTTAACTAGATGATACTAAAAAAAGTCCCTGCAATAAAGGCCGGCTACCCGACCCGAAGTGACTTGACGACATGTGTTGGGTCGCACTTTCGGGTCCGGCATTTGGGTTCGGGTCGGATCAGACACACTCCATCACAACCTCAGGTAAGTGGCTCCAATGTTAATGTAATTTTTGGACTAGAAAGGTGGTTTTGTTAGTTATTTTAAGCTTGTGCAGATCAGCAACAAAGTGAAAAATGGAATGTAGGTTAACTGATGGTCAGGTCGGGTCAGGCGCGGGAAAAAATGAAAGGACTTGGGCCAGGTTGGGCTCGGATGTGGTTCTGTCGGGCTCGGGTCGGGTTTCATTTGCAGACCCAAGCCAGCCTTATTCTTGCAACAAGTACAAAATAAGATTTCATTAGTGAACAGAACAAAGGCCTACAAGGAGGGGGTCATTTTAATCTAACCTGCCCAGTCGGAACAGGATGGGTTTAGGTCAGGCATTTTACTGCCTTACTTTACTCTCCATTGAAGTCAAAAGGCAAAATTGGGTGGGGTGGGTAACAATTTTCAGAAACACTTGGATGTACTTGTACAAGGGTCACAGCAAGTTAGCATGTAGGTACAGCAAGCACTTAGGAAGGCAAATTGTTGCCGTGGCTTTTATTGCAAGGGGACTGAAGTACAAGAACAAGGAAGTCTTGCCCCAATTGTATTTGTTGAGACCCCTCCTGGAGTACTGTGCACAGTTTTGGTCTCATATCTAAGGAAAGATATACTTGCCTTGAAGGCAGTACAGTGAAGGTACAATAGATTAGTTCCTGAGATGAGAGGGTCATCCTATGATGAGAGGCTGAGTAAATTGGGCCTATACTCCATGGAATTTAGAAGAATGAGAGTGACATACAAGATTTACAAGGGGCTTGACAGGGTAGACACTGAAAGGTTGTTTCCCATGGCTGGGAAATCTAGAACACAGAGGCACAGCCTCAGGATAAGGGGTCAATCATTTAGAACTGAGAAGAGGAGAAATATCTTCACTCAGAGGGTTGTGAATATTTGGAATTGTCTACCACAGAGGGGTTGTGGATTTTTGATCTCTCAGGGAATCAAGGGAGTGGAGCAGGGAAAATGGAGTTGAGTTGAGGCAGATCAGCCATGATTGTGTTGAATGGCAGAGCAGACTCAAAGGGCTGAATGGTCTACTCCTGCTCCTTTTTCTTATGTTCTTATGGGCATCTGATTTGCCCAAACTGGATCCTGTTCCCACCAGGCAGGTTAGGTTAAAATGACTCCCTTAATGTGGGTCTTTGCTCCACTCACTAATTAAGCCTTAAATCGCTCAAAAACTCAAACTGCATGATGAAGTGAAAGGAGATAAATATTCTGTTGGAGTGTGAACCTTTAAGAATACAACAGTTCTGTTATCATGGACAGGAATGCTCAAGACCCAATTTTAACCCCTGGGTGCCTAAATGGGCTGTGTAGGGCGAGGGTTTTAAATAAGTGCAGTAGAGTATTAATGTCCCCATCAGTGCCACACTCCTGTGAACACTATTTCAACTCCTGGATTCCATAAAACGTGTGATCTCAGCAAGGTAGAATTCTTTTTTAAACTCTTAATGGTTCCTTTGTGAGCCATGTAGAACAGGAATGCTCTTCCAAGGAGGAAATCTTTTACCACCACTGCCCTGGTCTGCCCCTCCTTAGATTATGTAGTAATTATGATTAAACCTTGCGAGTAAATCGGAATTGGTTTAACTGTATGCCAGCCGATCTTATCCTTTGATGGCAATGACACCCCAGGACAAAAGCTATAATACAGCAAATGGAGGAAGCCAAGGTGCTGAAGGATGAAGCCTTAGACAATGCAGCCAAAAATTAACCAGGACATGAGGCCTTTATCATTGTACATTTGAAGACCTAAGGGTAATACAACACTCAACAAAGATAACTTCAGCAAGAATATGACAATGGAAGCTAGTTTTTAAACATAGTATAAAAGAAATATACAGCTTCACACAGGAGGGACTTCAGCTACCTTCAAAGTGTAGTACAGTGAATGGCTTTGGACAAGCCCAATTCACAATTTCCAGTAAGTCCTTTACACATACATTTCTAGATGCAAGGCTGTGTGTACTGTTCGCTATGTAGTCTTAAGATAAATGTTTTGAAATAATAAATGTAGTCGATTGTCAGATATATTACTGACTCTAGTTTTTTGAATCATTAATTAAAACTGATTTATCTTCCTTGTGTTCGAGTCTTAAGAAGGAATTTTCCTCCACACAAGATCAGATGGCAGGTTGTTCAACCTTGCCTGTCTTAGAGCGAAGACCAAAGTACGGAAAGTCCTCATCGGGGAACTCCTCTTTGCTGACGATGCTGCATTAACATTCCACACTGAACAGTGTCTGCAGAGACTCATCGACAGGATTGCAGCCGCCTGCAACGAATTTGGCCTAACCATCAGCCTCAAGAAAACGAACACTATGGGACTGGACGTCAGAAATGCTCCATCCATCAATATCGGTGACCACGCTCTGGAAGTGGTTCAAGAGTTCACCTACCTAGGCTCAACTATCACCAGTAACCTGTCTCTAGATGCAGAAATCAACAAGCGCATGGGAAAGGCGTCCACTGCTACGTCCAGACTGGCCAAGAGGGTGGGAAAATGGCGCATTGACACGGAACACAAAAGTCTGAGTGTATCAAGCCTATGTCCTCAGTACTTTGCTCTATGGCAGCGAGGCCTGGACAATGTATGTCAGCCAAGAGCGACGTCTCAATTCATTCCATCTTTGCTGCCTCCGGAGAATCCTTGCAATCAGGTTGCAGGACCGTATCTCCAACACAGAAGTTCTCGAGGCGGCCAACATCCCCAGCATATACACCCTACTGAGCCAGCGGCACTTGAGATGGCTTGGCCATGTAAGCCGCATGGAAGATGGCAGGACTTCCAAGGACGCATTGTACAGCGAGCTCGTCACTGGTATCAGACCCACCGGCCTTCCAAGTGTTTGCTTTAAAGACGTCTGCAAACGCGACATGAAGTCCTGTGATACTGACCACAAGTTGTGGGAGTCAGTTGCCAGTGATCGCCAGAGCTGGCGGGCAACCATAAAGGCGGGGCTAGAGAGTGGCAAGTCGAAGAGACTTAGTAGTTGGCAGGAAAAAAGACAGAAGCGCAAGGGGAGAGCCAACTGTGTAACAACCCCGATAGCCAATTTTATCTGCAGTGCCAGTTGAAGAGTCTGTCACTCTAGAATTGGCCTTTATAGCCACTCCAGGCGCTGCTCCACAAACCACTGACCACCTCTAAGCGCTTACCCATTGTCACTGGAGACAAGGAAAAGAAGGGAGGAAGGCACAGTGGTGAGCACCACAGCCTCACAGCTCCAACGACCCGGGTTCAATCCTGGGCACTGTCTGTGTGGAGTTTGCAAGTTCTCCCTGTGAACCGTGTGGGTTTTCGCCGGATGCTCCGGTTGCCTCCCACAGCCAAAGACTTGCAGGTTGATTGGTAAATTGGCCATTATAAATTGCCCCAAGTATAGGTAGGTGGTATGGGAATATAGGGAAGGTGGGGATGTGGTAGGAATATGGGAGTAGTGTAGGGTTAGTATAAATGGGTGGTTGATGGTCAGCACAGACTCGGTGGGCCGAAGGGCCTGTTTCAGTGCTGTATCTCTAAATAAATACATTAAATAAATAAAAGGAGGGAAGGAAGGAAAGGAAAGATCCTCCTAACACTGGAAACGTTCCCTCAGGTTCTGCCTGGTGATCTCCCGCCATCTGAAGTCCTGCTCTCACCTGCCAGCCTCATGTCAGGGGAGAAGGATAAACCTGGTAACTACATGCTAATCATCAGTGGTGGGAAAACTGCTAGAAACCAGTGTCAAGGGCAAAATTATGTGCATCACCAAGTATGTACAACACAGCAAGAAATGTATAATGTTAAAACCATGGCATGAACATAATGATGGGGCCCAAAGGTAGCCTTGCCCACACGCCCAACACTGCACTAACACGCCAAGTTAATATCAGGGCTGAAGACTCTCACAAGAAATGCAAATGACAAAAATAGTTTTTTTTTAAAACCAGTTATTCATTGCAGTTTTGTGCAAAGGATTTATAGTGAAAATGAAAGACAAGTTTTTAAACACTAACAGGAAATGCAGATAAGTTACTATTTTTGATAAGAGTATTTCAATGGAAATATAAATAATAAACAGAAAGAAAATGCAATTGGTCACATTTCCGATGCAATTCTGCTAGCTAGTTACAATGCAACACTGCCAAAATCAATTCCAAAATTTTAAGGTGTATTTACCTATCTTAAAATAAGTTTGTCATTCTTTACTTAATATTCAAATTACTACTGACATGATTAATAGGTCAGTGTCACTCAGAAAAATATCCTTTCATTCTTCACAAAAAAAATAAAACAGCCTCCATTCATCAGCATTAGAGTAAATTATCTGATTGATCATTGGCAGCGCATGAAATAATCAGTGCACTGCTGACTTGTCCGTTACAACATGTGATTATGAAAATAATTAATCATTTAAAGAAACAGGCAGCTCAGCTGAAAAATCTGTTATTTATGGATTACAAGCCTCGAAACATAAGAATACATCAATATAAAACATTAAGTAAATACATTTCCTATCTACACATTAAAATATAAATATCGGTTTCAACAAACTTCTAGATCAGCAGATACAGGCCTCAAGTATACTCAATGTCTTCCTTAAGGCTGTACAGCTCAATTGCAGATATGAAAGGAAATTAATATACTTGATTACCAACTGTAGGAAAACTACATTCAGGGTGAAGCTGGTTGCATTGCAAGATTTTCATGCCCTGTAAATTGCTCTGTAATTTATTTTAAAAAATGATAGCACCTGACAATTGCATAACATTTCTAAAACTTAAAAACATTTGAAAAATATGCACCCACTCAGACTGGTACTAGTACACACATTACTATCAATCCATTTGTTATTTTCACATTCTTGAGGCATTGCCTGGTGCCAGAACTAACTGTAGACAAAAGGCACTATCATCGCACTTCCAAAATCAGTCAGCTGCTGCCTTTATGAGAGAAGACTTATGTCCAGAAGTCAGGAGAAACACTGGCAACTGGAGAAAGTAGGTTTTAAGCAGCAGGCAAAGAAGGAAAATAATCTGTAGCCTTGGTTTTGTAAACAGTGGAATACATTTTAAGAATGTTGGGGTCCAAAGTGCACTAATTTGCATCACCAAGTATGTACAACACAGCAAGAAATGTATAATGTTAAAACCATAGGCAGTTTTGGCTATTGAATGGTTAATATGATGAACTATAAACATGATTACAATTAGAAAAACATTTTCAAGTTTAATGTTGAATTTCCCACAATTTCAACAAAACAAGATTCAAACATAGCTCTTTTTCTATAAATCAAAATATTTGGCTTTATTTAACTGATGTTGATGAGTTATTTTATGCTGAGCTATCATCTGACACAAGAATAGATAAGAGATAACAAATTGCTTGAGGCTTTGCCAGAAAGCAGAATATTACAAAATTACACAAACATTAAATCAGAACAAAAGTTCTCAGGTCTGATTTCTGATCTGTACTAAGTTAGTTGAACTCAGCTGAGTACAACTGGACAGTACAGCTGCCTCAGTGCACTTGGACTATGCAGCAAAAAACTCAGCCAAAGTTCTTGTGCCTTATTATCATCCACTGACTTCTGCTGAAAAGTACACATCAGGCCATTGGGCAAGGACAGGATATCGGATGTGATGCCCCCAAAACAACTGGCCACCACTCATTGGCTGGGCTCAAACTTGAAGAATAGCCACTTCAACCAAGTACTAGAGGGCTAATGGAATCCATGGAACTACACTCAAGTATTCATTAGGATTTTCAAGGGGGGGGAATAAAGAAAGAGAAAACTGGCAAGGAGATAGCAGAAGCTCTGACCACAATCTTTCACTCCTGCTTGGATACTGCATTGGTGCCAGAGCACTGGAAGCTTAAAAACATTACACCCTTGTCTAACAAAGGGCAGAAGGATAAACCTGGTAACTACATGCTAATCAGTCTATCATCAGTGGTGGAAAAACTACTAGAACCATTGTCAAGGGCAAAATTAATTCTCACTCGGAGAAAATAATTAGTGACAACCAGCATGATGTGTTCAAGGCAAATTGTGTTTGCCTAACCTGATTGAGGCCTTTGATGAAGTAACAGAGAATATTGAAGGTGGTGCAGCGATCAAACATATATGGACTTTCAAAAGACATTTGATAAAGGTAATGCAGAATAGACTTATTGGGAAAATAGAAGCAAATGGTGTTAAAGGGACAGTGGTAACTTTGGTATGTAATTGGTGAAGGCATATGAGAATGCTTAGTAGGGAACAAATATTTTTCTGAGTGCAGAGAAATATGCAATGTGATCCCCCAGGATCGGTGTTAGCATCACTGCTTTTCTTGCTATGTATAAATGGCTTGGACATGGGTGTAGGGAGTATGATTTTGAAGATTGTATGATAGGAAGTTAATATAAAAAGAGTGGGTGAATCATTCTGAACTGCTCATGTATATCCTGTAATGAATAATTAGAGACTATCAATTGAAAAGACCTGGGGGAAAATTGGTTTGCGGACCACGTTGATTCCCGAGGGGCACAGAACCACAGGGCGCTTAGTGTTTTCCATTGAGATCATTGATGAACGGGGTGCGGGCTTCGCGGGTAGCAACCTGCGGCACTGTCGGCCCCCAGGAATCAACGTAGGCTGCACAGCACTGCTTGAAGTGGCACTACACGAACTAATTTGTCCCTCCTGGATTCAAGAACCTGCCTTTATTGACCATAGTAAAAAGGAGAATTCAGATGCAAATAAAATAATAAAATGTAACTGTATTTAGGTTCAAATTCTGATGTAAATGAGGTTCAAATACTTTGTACAGCCATAACCACGGTTTCATTATCGATATTACACTAGTAACCAATACTATAAATATCAACCCATCATGCATGAAAAATCTTGTGTCTGCATGCACTTCCTTTCTACAAAATCTTACATCCTGTTGACACATTTTTGTCACACTTTTCTGTTAACTTTTAGCCATTATAAGTTCACATTCAAGTGACATCAGGAGTCAAAAAGTGACGTGGGCGCAGGGAGGCAGCTGATTGGTAAGTAGGTTCAGGTGAGTTTTTCTACTATTTATACTACTGCAGTCCATTAGCTTGTAAAGTCCTTGCCTTTACTTTAGATTGTAGTGGGTAGTGTTTGGAGTAGAACGAGGCCCCTAGCGTAATTAGTAATTTTTAATTAAAGGGAGTAACTAAGTAATCTAAAGATAAGTCATGGCAGGAGATCTCGCACCCGTGATATACTCCCCCTGCGCTATGCAGGAAATCAGGGACGCTTCCAGTGTCTCTGACCACCATGTGTGCAGGAAGTGTATCCATCTGCAGCTACTGACTACCTGCATTACGGAGCTACAGCTGTGGGTGGATTCACTGTGGATCATCTGCGATGCTGAGATCAATGTGGATAGCACATTTAGTGAGGTGGTCACACTGCAGGCAAATGCTGCAAAGGCAGGAAGGGAATGGGTGACCACCAGGCAAAGTAGAGGAAGGCAGGTAGTGCAGGAGTCCCCTGTGGCCGTCCCCCTCTCTAACAGATATACCACTTTGGATACTGTCGGGGGAAATGGCTTAGGGGAAAGCAGCAAGAGCCAAGTTCATGACACTATGGGTGGCTCTGCTGCACAGGAGGAGAGGAAGAAGAGTGGCAGGGCTATAGTGATAGGAGATTCAATCATAAGGGGAACAGACAGGCATTTCTGCGGCCGCAAAAGAGACTCCAGGATGGCATGATGCCTCTCTGGTGCTAGGGTCAGGGACGTCTGAGGTACTGCAGGGCATTCTGATGAGGGAGGGCAGCAGCCAGTTGTTGTGGTACATATCGGTACCAACGACATAGGTTAACAAAAAGGGATGAGCTCCTACAAGCTGAATATAAGGAGTTAGGACGTAAATTTAAAAAGTAGGACTTCAAAGGTAGTAATCTCAGGATTACTACTAGTGCCACGTGCTAGCGAGAGCAGAAATAGCAGGATATATCAGATGAATACGTGGCTGGAGGAATAGTGTAGGGGGGAGGGATTCAGATTCTTGGGACATTGGGACCAGTTCTGGGGAAGGTGGGACCAGTACAAGCTGGACGGGTTGTATCTGGGCAGGACCGAGACCAATTTCCTCGGGGAGTGGGGGGGAGGCGGGTGGTGTTTGCTACTGCTGCCGGGGAGGGTGTTTGCTAGTACTGTCAGGGAGGGTTTTAACTAGAATGACAGGGGGATAGGAATCTCAGCAAGGAAGACAGAGGAGGGGGAAACAAGGATAGAAAGGTTAGAAGCAAAAGTGGAAGGCAGAGAAAACAAGGGTGAGAAACAAATGGGGCCATAGTGCAAAATAAAGCAAAGATGATTAACAATGTTAATAAGACAAGTCTAAAGGCATTGTGTCTTAATGCATGGAGCATTCACAATAAGGTCGATAAATTAACAGTGCAAATAGATATAAACGGTTATGATATAGTTGCAATTACGGAGACATGGCTGCAGGGTGACCAAGGATGGGAACTGAACATCCAGGGGTATTCAATATCTAGGAAGAACAGGCAAAAAGGGAAAGGAGGTGGGGTAGCATTGTTAGTAAAGGAGGAAATCAATGCAATAGTGAGGAAGCATATTGGCTCGGAAAATCATAATGTGGAATCTGTATGGATGGAACTAAGAAATGACAAGGGGCAGAAAACATCAGTGGGGGTTGTCCATAGGCCCCCAAACAGTAGTGGAGATGTAAGGGATGGCATTAAACAGGAAATTAGAGACACATGCAATAAGGGTACAACTGTAAACATGGGTGACTTTAATCTACATATAGACTGGTCAAACCAAATTAGCAATAATACTGTGGAGGAGGATTTCCTGGAGTGCGTACATGGTGGTTTTTTTAGACCAATACATTGAGGAAGCAACTAGAGAACAGGCTACCCTGGACTGGGTATTGTGCAATGAGAAAGGATTCATTAACAATCAAATTGTGTGGGGTCCCTTGGGGAGGAGCGACCATAACATGATAGAATTCTTCATTAAGATGGAGAGTGAAGTAGTTGAACCCGAAACTAGGGTCCTGAATCTAAATAAAGGAAACTACGAAGGTATGAGGTGCGAGATGGCTATGGTAGATTGGGGAACTTTACTAAAACGGTTGACAGTGGATAGGTAATGGCTAGTATTTAAAGAACGTGTGCATGAATTACAACAATTATTCATTCCTGTCTGACGCAAAAATAAAACCGGAAAGGTGGCTCAACCGTGGCTTACAAAAGAAATTAGGGATAGTATTAAACCCAAAGAGGAGTCTTATAAAATTGCCAGAAAAAGCAGCAAGTCTCAGGATTGGGAGCAGTTTAGAATTCAGCAAAGGAGGACAAAGAGGTTGATTAAGTGAGGAAAATAGAGTACAAGAGTAAACTTGTGGAGAACATAAAAGCTTCTATAAATATGTGAAGAGAAAAAGATTAGTGAAGACAAATGTAGGTCCCTTACAGTCAGAAACGGGGGAAATTATAATGGGGAACAAAGAAATGGCAGAACAATTAAACACTTACTTTAATTCTGTCTTCACAAAGGAGGACACAAATAACCTCCCAGAAATGTTAGGGAACCAAGGGTCTAATGAGAGAGAGGAACTGAAGGAAATCAGTATTAGTAAAAAAAATAATGCTAGGGAAATTAATGGGGTTAAAGGCTGACAAATCCCCAGGGCCTGATAATCTACATCCCAGAATACTAAAGGAAGTGGCCCTGGAAATAGTGGATGCATTGGTGGTCATCTTCCAAAATTCTATAGACTCAAGAGCAGTTCCTACAGATCGGAAGGTGGCAAATGTAACCCCATTATTTAAAAAAGGAGGGAGAGAAAAAACAGGGAATTACAGACCTGTTAGTCTTACACCAGTATTGGGGAAAATGCTAGAGTCAATTATAAAGGACATGATAGCAGAACACCTAGAAAGCTTATTTGGATCAGACAAAGTCAGCATGGGTTTACAAAAGGGAAATCTTGCTTAATAAGTCTACTGGAGGTTTTTGAGGATGTAACTAGTAGGATAGATAAAGGAGAATAAGTGGATGTGGTGTATTTGAATTTTCCAAAGGCTTTTGATAAAGTCCCACATAAGAGGTTAGTGTGCAAAATTAAAGCACATGGGATTGGGGGTGATATACTGGCATGGATTGAGAATTGGTTGAAAGACAGGAAACAGAGAGTAGGAATAAACAGATCTTTTTCTGGGTGGCAGGCAGTGACTAGTGGGGTACCGCAGGGATCAGTGCTTGGGCCCCAGCTATTCACAATATATATTAATGACTTGGGTGAGGGAACTAAATGTAACATTTCCAAGTTTGCAGATGACACAAAGCTGGGAGGGAATGTGAGCTATGAGGAGGATGCAAAGAGGCTCCAATGTGTTTTGGACAAGTTGGGCGAGTGGGCAAATGCATGGCAGATGCAGTTTAACGTGGATAAATGTGAGATTATCCACTTTGGTTGTCAAAACAGAAAGGCTAGATTGGGAAAGGGGGAGGTGCAACGAGATCTAGCTGTGCTTGTACACCAGTTGCTGAAAACAAGCATTCAGGTGCAGCAAGCAATTAGTAAGGCGAATGGTATGTTGGCCTTCATTGCAAGAGGATTTGAGTACAGGAGCAAGGATGTCTTACTGCAGTTATACAGGGCCTTGCTGAGACCACATCTGGAGTATTGTGTGCAGTTTTGGTCTCCTTATCTGAGTAAAGATGTTCTTGCAATGGAGGAAGTGCAAAGAAGATTTACTAGGCTGATTCCTGGGATTGCAGGATTGACTTACGAGGAGAGACTGGGTCTATATTCACTAGAGGTTAGAAGAATGAGAGGGGATCTCATAGAAACCTATAAAATTCTAAAAGGACTGGACAGGCTAGATGCAGGGAGGATGTTCCCGATGGCTGGGGAGTCCAGAACCAGGGGTCACAGTCTAAGGATACGGGGTATGCCACTTAGAACCGAGAGGAGGAGAAATTTCTTCATCAGAGGGTAATGAACCTGTGGAATTCTCTACCACAGAAGGCAGTGGAGGCCAAGTCATTAAATAAAGTCAAGAAGGAGATAGATATATTTCTAAATGCCAAAGGGATCAAGGGATATGGGGAGAAAGCAGGAACAGGGTACTGAATTAGACGATCAGCCATGAATGGCGGAGCAGGCCCAAAGGACCGAAAGGCCTACTCCTATGTTCTATGTAAACCAGTCACGCTGTAATTTTCCAAACCACCCAACCATCCCGCCCACCCCCCCCCCCCCCACCACCATCCCGAACAATACTGGAACTGTCGTGCCACAGTTTTGCATCTCAGCTTCTCAGCCTGTATTGCAGGCTCCAACCAATTTCCCTTCTCTGCTTCCCAAATGGATCCAAGGTTTGCTATTTAACCATAAACAATATTAAAACAAACAATTATGTAACATTAACTACAAAGGAACTGCATGCCCTGGTCCATTTATCCCCCACCTCTAACTCCACCATCTGAAAATTATACATATTCTTGCCTTCCCATGTGCAACACCACTAGACATTAACTGAAGTCAGTGAAAACTTTCAATACTGTGCTGCCTTTGGTGACAAGAAACTGAATTTGTTGTGACAAGTTGCATTTATTTAGGACACTGCCATTCAAGTCCTGATCCAGAAAACCCTAGGTACATGTGTATATTACTTTAAAACCTGTGTATACTCTGCAGCAAGCAGTAATATGCATCAACAGTTGTTGCAAACTATGAAGGAAACAGCATTTTTGAAATTTCCGTTTTTCTTCAGCCACAAGTATGGCCCATGTTAAAGTAACTGGTCTTCCTGTACTGGTTACAATTCTAATGCTGTGGTTAATTTTTTTTTTCTGAACTCAAGCAACTTGACCAAAGAGGCTGTTTCAGCAAGGATCGTTACAACATAGTACAGCACTTCTATTGTATATACCATTTGTACAGTGTGCTGGTCTCCTGCTTCATACAATGTAGCTCATTGGCATATAGTAGGATATAACATCTAAAATCAAATCACGTAATCCAATTGAGGAACTTTGCTGTCATTTCAAGATAAAACAAGACAATTCAATCTGCACTAATGATGTATAGATTTTAAAAAATATGGTTTGCATGTAATGACAACATTTACCACTTGTATTATACAGGTCAGGCCCTGCAATACAAGCCAAGTCCAGTGTGATTTCCTGGACTAGTTTCAATCATCTGAGGAGTTTCAAGCAGGATGTTCGAAATTTTTCCCACTAATTGCCCTGGGTTTTTATCTGCTTTTCCTCTTTTCCCCAGGTGGGTATGGAGTATCTATATCACGATGCAGAGGACATCACAGCTATACAAGACAGGTTAGATCATTTTTAGCAGTTAACAAATAAGAAAATTCCAAAAGATATTCAATACTCAAAAGGGTTAATCTGCCTCATTTCATTTCAGTGGTGTCTGCCAGTGGCTTACCCATCATTTTAACATGCTTGTTTCTCGGGGTTGAAATTATGCTCAAAAGGACAAGTGTTTTATGAGGTTCTTTGAATTCTGATTACCATCTAACCACAGTCCAATCCATTATCCTATCCCATAGTGGACTTAAAACCAAAAGAAACCTAGGTTTGAGCACAGTTGCCATTAGTCTACATTTCACTTCCTTCCCCCCACTGCCACCACTCCATGCACCAATTTTCTCCCTTTCCCATCATCACTCAGTGATTCCTTACAGGATTTGAAATAGAAATGGTTGTGTCCTACCTTCAGATAATTCTTTATGTATGACCCCAGGCAGTGAGTCTTAACAGACCCATTAACTGAACAGGCACCATTGTAAACAAGCACGTGCATGTTCACTCAGATACATTTCAAGCAGACATTGCTGGATGCCAATCAAACTTGGAAAACGTGCCTGCTGCTTCCATCATTAAGTCGGGGCATTGCACTGAGGTCAGTTTTAACATCCCATCACCATGCCAAGTGAAATTAGCACAGACCATCAACATCCTAGGGGTCATCATTGACCAGAAAATTAACTGGACCAGCCACACAAGATCAGGTCAGAGGCTGGGTATTCTGCAGCAAGTAACTTATCTCCTGACTCCCCAAGGTCTTGCCACCTTCTACAAGGCACAAGTCAGGAGTGTGATGGAATACTCTCCACTTGTCTGGATGAGTGCAGCTCCAGCAACACTCAAGAAGCTCGACAATATCCAGGACAAAGCCACCCACTTGACTGGCAGCCATCTACCACCTTAAACAATTTACATCCTCCACCACTGATACAGGATGGCTGCAATGTGTACAAGCTACAAGATGCACTGCAGCAATCCACCAAGGCTCCTTAGATAGCACAGATTCAATTTTAGGTTGTGCTGAGGCAGTTGCTCTTTTGCAGGCCAGCAGTAGATGAACTATAATCTGGCCTCAGTGTTCCTGGATTCGAGAAGGAGCTAGGATCCCAACTCCTAGTCAAAAATCAACAAATTGAGCTGGGGAGTGTATGTGCAAATGTTACACAAGGCTGGGATCAGACTCGATTGGGCTCTCTCTTACTCAGATAGCTTTCCAACACTCTCACATAATGAATGACCAATGGGGTAAAAGCACCAGTGTGTTGAAAGCCTTCCACTTCTGTGAGCTGCAAGGATGTTGAGCGAAACAAGTTAGCCAATGTCAGCTTCATTTCTAATGGCACAGGTCCGTAAAACAAACTGTAAACATGAAAGCCTATGCAGAAGACACAAAATGTGGCTGGCATTAGATAAGAGTTGTTGTTATGCACTTGGGGTGGAGAATGTGCTTATGGTTAATGAAGATTGTTAGGGTACAGAAATTCGTGCTTCATTCCTCAGTTGATCAATAATATGCCTAACTTAAAAGTCCTGGAAACTGACACCAGATGCCAAAAATGAATCAGAGTTTCAGTGCCCAGTACTAACATCCTTACTTTTTTTTTTAAAAAGTACAAACAAATACTAAACATTTGTTCCCTAACAAGCAAGTGGAAAAAGAGTAAATATATGACAAAAAAGCTGCTTTGATTATGCAATGACTTAATACATTGAGAAGGAGTTATACTTGCCCCAATGCTTAACAAGTTTGCTACTGTGCAACAGCCCCAACAAACAAATTTCTCTGCAGCACCTGTGGAAGAGCCTGTCACTCCAGAATTGGCCTTTATAGCCACTCCAGGCGCTGCTTCACAAACCACTGACCACCTCCAGGCGCGTATCCATTGTCTCTCGAGATAAGGAGGCCCAAAAGAAAGAACATCTGCTCACATATTACTCAACTGAAAAACAACTTAGGTAAGGGTGATCGAAACATACCAATCAGATGAAAAATTAGCATTCATTTCCTGAGGATGTTCTCTGTAAAATGAAAGCTGTTGCATGCACACTTCCAGTACTGCTCAATAATAAAATGCATTTAATATATTTTACATACAATAGAACAGTCACTTCTGTTTATCTACATAGTCTTATGAAGACAGCTCATTTCCTGTAGCATTCATCATAAGGCCTTCAAAATATAGTTACAAAACCCATAATTAGCATTTTCCTGAATTGCTGTGTTAAGTTCGGTAATTTTTTAAAAATTCCTTTGTAGACAAGCTGATGGCCTCATTGAAATTAATGGCTTAAAAGAGTTCATGAGGCCAAATGTGAGGAAGCTGAATTACCATTTGTTGAGATAAACTCAGGATGATTCAGCAACAAATGTGCATGCTAATTCAGCTTCCTCACATAGCCATCAGGTTCAGTAACCTATGCCAGCCAGCACCCTGATAATGTCAATAAACTATTAAAACAAATAATGGATTTTAAAAAAAATTATTTTATGGGACATGAGCATCACTGGCAAGGCCAGCATTTATTGCCCATCCCTAATTGCCCTGGAGAAGTTGGTGGTGAGCTGACTTCTTGAACCACTGCAGTCCATGTGGTGCAAGTACACCCACAGTGCTGTTAGGGAGAGAGTTCCAGGATTTTGACCCAGCGACAGTGAAGGAACTGTAACATAGTTCCAAGTCAGGATGATGTGAGACTTTGAGGGATACTTGCTGGGTGTGTTCCCATGTATCTGCTGCCTTGTTTTTCTAAGTGGTACAGGTCACGGGTTTGGAAGGTGCTGCTGAAGGAACCTTGGTGAGTTGCTGCAGTACATCTTGTAGGTGGTACACACTGCTGCCATAGTGTGTTGGTGGTGGAGGGAGTGAACGTTTAAAGTGATGGATAGGGTGCTGATCAGGCGGGCTGGTTGACATTAACTTCAAACTTGTAGGTTTACAAGCAGTGCAGCTTAGATCTAAGCTCAATGTCACTTGCACTTTAACAATGCAACTCCAGCCAATGAATTTTTCATTATACTGTTTTACATCTATATCTTTACATGCAATTTTACAGCATTGGACCAGGTCATTCAGCACAAATCTAAGCTGCCGTTTATGCTCCGCACAAGCCTCCCTCCCACCTTACTTCAACAACAACTTATATAGCACCTTTAAAAGGGGATAAAACTTCCCAAGATGCTTCACAGGAGCATTATAAAACAAAATGACACCTTAAGGAGATTGGTCAGATGACCAAATGCTTGGTCAAGGAGGTAGGTTTTAAAGGCGGAAAGTCTGCAGAGAGGTGTATGGAGGGAATTCCAGAGCTTAGGGCCTAGACAGTTTCAGTGGGTATCAGACACACTAATGAGATATCTGATATCACACCAGTAGGTCTGCATGACCTCAGTGGAAAATAAAATATCACAAATGTCACCTGAAGTGATTGCATTACCTTATACATTAGTATTTAAATTATAAAGTTGAAGTCGTCATTTTAGTGAAATGTATTTGAAAGAAACTCATTTGTTCAGCCAGTTGGAAAAGTTATTCTGCGACCTAAATCAATATCCCACGGAACAGTTTAAAATTCGGAGAGATTTTTGTGGGTCATGAGCTGTTATCTTTAACTCAGAAAAACACTGTTTAAAATAATTCCGTCCCTTTCTCGCAACAAAAAAAAACTCCAAAAAAGTTTTATAACCTGCACGTTTCCAATATGACTAAGGTGATGAAATGAGAAAACTGGTCAGTGAATTGCTGTGGGGGAGAGAGAGAGAAAATCTCAACTCAAGTTTGGAAAAAAAAAAGATTCTTGCATTTCCGAGAGGGGGCACTTCGTGGCATCACTGGGGAAAAAAAAAGTTACTGCACATTCACTGCCCTGTCCAACTTTAAAGAAAAATAGATGATATCCATAATATAAATCCCCAAGATCCCTGACAACACTCACCAGCCAGGAGGGAGAGGGGTAGCAGGAGCCAGTAGAAGAAGCCGCACAACACCTGCACTTCCATCCCACGAGGCGAGCACTAACTGGCGACAAGTCTTCAGGCGCCGACCTTCCGCAACCAAATATTCACTCAGTTCTGCCGTGAACTCAGGAAGCCGCACCAAAAGCCATCCACGGGTAAAACAAATTTCCACAGTGGCTCATTCCTTCCAGCAGCGCCGACACAAGTCTGCTGGCTGAGAGAGAGAGAGAGAACGCCAGCCGGTTACTTACATCGACTCCCAATAGTGCTCACATTCCACCTCCAAAGTGTCTCATTCAGAACAGTTAAGGAGTTAATAGACACTCCCACTTTTTCATTTCTTCTTCCATTGGGGGGAGGGAGGAGGAATTCACAGTAAGACAACTACTCCGGAGTTTGGAGTTTTCTTTCCCAGCTCCAGTTGTGAGTAGCCGGAGAGACGAGAGGAGATGCAGCGCTTCCCCCTGAGGTGCCGGCCGAACGGATCCGCCGCCAGCGGCCGCTCGTATCACTTGGCTGGGTTCGCGCGCTACTTCAAACTTTCCTTCACTCAGGTTTCTTTTCCCCCGAACCAGCCCAAATAAAATCAACTCTAAGGTCCCGACAAACCAACTCAAATTTATTATTCAGTATTTCCCCCCCCGCCCCCCCCAATGCCTTCGGTTGTCTCCAGCCAGAATTGACGATTCTACATGTTTCCGGAATTTGCAACTTTTTCTCTTCAAGACACTTAATGTGGGGTAACGGGATTTACGTCAAATTTGGACTGGGCAGCTACCTCGTTCATTACTCCCTTGACAGACAAACCTGACACATGTTAGAATAAGCTCCCACGTTGAAATGATATCGCCACCTACTGAGAGAATCACATGTTTTCCCAAACTCCAGTTCATACCAAGCCACTCTAAATGAGACCAGTGACAATTTTCCTTTCTAAATTTCCCCTCGATTTTCTCCCCTCATGCTGAGATTAGGTTCCATAGTCAAAAGCAAGCTGCACTAATCTTAATCTTTGGCCTCCTTGTCTCGAGAGACAATGGGTAACCACCAAGAGGTGGTCAGTGGTTTGTGAAGCAGCGCCTGGAGTGGCTATAAAGGCCAATTCTAGAGTGACAGACTCTTCCACTGGTGCTGCAGATAAAATTGGTTGTCAGGGCTGTTACGCAGTTGGCTCTCTCCTTGCGCTTCTGTCTTTTTTCCTGCCAACTGCTAAGTCTCTTCAACTCGCCATGCTTTAGCCCCGCCTTTATGGTTGCCCGCCAGCTCTGGCGATCGCTGGCAACTGACTCCCACGACTTGTGATCAATGTCACAGGACTTCATGTCGCGTTTGCAGACGTCTTTAAAGCGGAGACAAGGACAGGTCGGTGGGTCTGATACCAGTGACGAGCTCGCTGCACAATGTGTCCTTGGGGATCCTGCCATCTTCCATGCGGCTCACATGGCCAAGCAATCTCAGGCGCCGCTGGCTTAGTAGGGTGTATAAGCTGGGGATGTTGGCCGCCTCGAGGACTTCTGTGTTGGAGATACGGTCCTGCCACCTGATGCCAAGGATTCTCCGGAGGCAGCGAAGATGGAATGAATTGGGACATCGCTCTTGGCTGATGTACGTTGTCCAGGCCTCGCTGCTGGAGGGCAAAGTACTGAGGACACAGGCTTGATACACTTGGACTTTTGTGTTCTGTGTCAGTGTGCCATTTTCCCATACTCTCTTGGCCAGTCTGGACATAGCAGAGGAAGCCTTTCCCATGCGCTTGTTGAATTCTGCATCGAGAGACAGGTTACTGGTGATAGTTGAGCCTAGGTAGGTGAACTCTTGAACCACTTCCAGAGTGTGGTCGCCAATATTTATGGATGGGGCATTTCTGACGTCCTGTCCCATGATGTTCGTTTTCTTGAGGCTGATGGTTCGGCCAAGTGCGGTGCAGGCAGCCACAATACTGTCGATGAGTCTCTGCAGCCACTCTTCAGTGTGAGATGTTAATGCAGCATCGTCAGCAAAGAGGAGTTCCCTGATGAGCACTTTCCGTACTTTCGTCTTCGCTCTTAGACGGGCAAGGTTGAACAACCTGCCACCTGATCTTGTGTGGAGGAAAATTCCTTCTTCTGAAGACTTGAACGCATGTGAGAGCAGCAGGAAGAAGAAGATCCCAAACAGTGTGGGTGCGAGAACACAGCCCTGTTTCACGCCACTCAGGATAGGAAAGGAGTCTGATGAGGCGCTGCTATGCTGAATTGTGCCTTTCATATTGTCATGGAATAAGGTGATGATACTTAGTAGCTTTGGTGGGCATCCAATCTTTTCTAATAGTCTGAAGAGACCACGTCTGCTGACGAGGTAAAAGGCTTTGGTGAGATCAATGAAAGCAACGTAGAGGGGCATCTGTTGTTCACGGCATTTCTCCTGTAGCTGGCGAAGGGAGAACATCATGTCAATGGTGGATCTCTCTGCTCGAAAGCCACACTGTGCCTCAGGATAGACATGCTCAGCCAGCTTCTGGAGCCTGTTTAAAGTGACTCGAGCGAAGACTTTCCCCACTATGCTGAGCAGGGAGATTCCATGGTAGTTGTTGCAGTCACCGCGGTCACCCTTGTTCTTATAGAGGGTGATGATATTGGCATTGCGCATGTCCTGTGGTACTGCTCCCTCGTCCCAGCACAGGCAAAGCTGTTCGTACAGTGCTGAAAGTATAGCAGGCTTGGCACTCTTGATGATTTCAGGGGTAATGCCGTCCTTCCCAGGGGCTTTTCCGCTGGCTAGAGAATCAATGGCATCACCGAGTTCCGATTTTGTTGGCTGTACGTCCAGCTCATCCATGACTGGCAGAGACTGGGCTGCATTGAGGGCGGTCTCAGTGACAACATTTTCCCTGGAGTACCGTTCTAGGTAGTGTTCCACGCAGTGGTCCATTTGATTGTGTTGGTCAGTGATTGTGTCCCCTGATTTAGATTTGAGGGGGGCAATCTTCTTGATGGTTGGCCCAAAAGCTCTCTTAATGCCATCATGCATCCCTCTGATATTTCCGGTGTCAGAGGCCAGCTGAATATGACTGCATAGGTGTTGCCAGTAGTCATTTGCGCAGCGCCTGGCTGTTCTTTGTGCAGTGCTTCTGGCTGCTTTAAGTGCTACGGATGTTAACTCGCTGGGGGCTTTCTTGTAGTTCAGCAGTGCAATGCGCTTAGCGGCTATGACAGGTTCCAGCTCTTCAATGTGAGATCCAAACCAGTCTGCATTCTGCTTCACGCGTTTGCCATAGGTGGTCATTGCTGAGTCATAGATGGCGTCTCTGATGTGGGCCAACTTGGTCTCTGCATCCAATGTGGGAGTGTTTTGAAGGACTTTTTCAAGTGAATTTAGAAACTTACGTAACAGCTGTGGATGAGAAATTCTGCTCGTGTTGATGCGCGGGTGGCCCTTCTGCTTGGAGTGATGCAGCTTCTTTGGTTTGAGTCTAACCTTGCTGCACACCAGGGAGTGGCCGGTATCGCAGTCCACACTGTGGAAGCTGCGTGTGATTTGAACACTGTTTAAAGAGGCTCGCCTTGTGATGATGAGGTCCAGCTGGTGCCAACGACGTGATCTTGGGTGCCTCCATGAAACCTGGTGATAGGGTTTAGTGTGAAGGAATGAGTTGGTGATGCAGAGGTTATGATAGGTACACAACTCAAGCAGTCTCTGTCCATTCTCATTCATCCTTCCAATGCCATAGCGCCCAAGACAGGAGGGCCATGAATCATGGTCGGCCCCAACCCTGGCATTAAAATCCGCCAGCAGGAACAGGTGTTCGGTGTTGGGGATGCTACAAATGATATTATGGAGTTCCTCGTAGAACTGGTCTTTAGCTTCAGGTGGGGAGCAGAGTGTTGGAGCATAGATGCTGAGTAGGTGTACGAGACCAGAGGCGGAGAACAGTCGGATGGACAGTATGCGTTCCGAGCCATTTAAGGGTGGCTCTATCATGCTGAGCAAAGAGTTTCTGATGGCGAAGCCCACTCCATGCTGTCTTGGTTCTTCAGGATCCCTACCCTGCCAGAAGTTGTAGTCTTGCTCTCTTAGAGATCCGCTCGCAGGGAGGCGCGTCTCCTGAAGTGCTGCAATGTCCACATTGAGTCTACTGAGCTCGTTGTTAATGATGGCGGTCTTCCGAGAATCGTTGATTTGTGTAAGGCCTTCTGACAGGCCAGGACACATAGTTCTGACGTTCCAGCTTGCAAAACGAAGGGCTGGTACCTTCTTTCCTTTTTTGGCCGTGCTGTTTGGTGCGGTGTTACTGTCTACTTGTCGGGCAATGACCCTGAGCTCCAAGCACCCATTGAAGCAGGTGGACTGTGGCGGGACAGAACCTTACTGACCAGGGGCTGCCCGGTTTGAGGCGGGCGGTGGCTGTCCAGTGAGATGCGATGACCTCTCCCACCGACAAAGGCATCCCGTGGCGCCCAATCTCTACGCCAATTGAGCTGGACTTATAACCCGTAACTGCTGCCTTCCGTGTTGATTTGGTCACTGTGAGGCGACTATGGAGTGACCTCTCCATGGCGCATGCCTGGGCGGATGTATGGAGGTTGTGAGTTGCCCAAGCGTCAAAACCCCCCTCTCGGCCTTCCTGGTGGGGTCCAAAGGAGTGCAGAGCACGACGCTTGGCACCGGTATGGCTACAGGAACTGCCGGAAACATGCCAAAGGTGACACATGACCGCCTTCGGGGTTCCGCTCCGGATTTTCTGTTAGGGTTTACTCCCTTAGCCTTGGTCTCTCCCGAGACGCCCACAAGACAGTGGGGTTGTTAGGGCCCCTACACAGGGGTGGATGCCGGTGGGAGGAGGTGGGGGGAAGGGGGTGCGAGGGGGAGCTGGGAAGGGGGCTGTAGGGGAGAGGGGTGCAGGGGAAGATGGTGTGAGGGGGGAGCTAGGAAGGGGGTGCGAGGGGGTGGGGGAAGGGGGTACGAGGGGGTGAGCTGGGAGCGGGGGGGTGGGGGGAGGGGGTGCAGGTAATAAAACATTTCATCAGCTCCCACCATTGTTCCTTTTACAATGATGTACTGCTACTGGGACCGGGATCCGGGAGCCGAGCCAGAGTTGTGGGGAAGGTTTGTGTGGAAACAGCGTGGAGTCGCCGAGTGAGCGGGAGCCGCTGCCGGGACCGTGTGGCCGCTCTTCCTCCTGATCGCTGCCGTGGACAGGCTCCCCGAACACAGCCATGTGGCCTTCCTGTCCAGTTGGCCAAGCTTGGCAACCACTGGCAGGGACTTCATCAGCATTTCTTTCCCGGATTGCCAGCTGTTCACCCTCTCTCTGCAGTGAATTCCTCTCCCAGCCTTACGCGACCACCACCCTGGACGCCGCCATCTCGGTGGGATACAAACTATGTATAAATGGGTCATAGAGTTATACAGCACAGAAACAGTCCTTTTCTGATTGGCAGGATGTGACGAGTGGAGTCCCACAGGGTCTGTGCTACGACCTCAACTTTTTACAATTTATATCAATGACTTCACTGATGGCATGGTTACTAAATCTGCAGATGACACAGATAGGTAGGAGAGTATGTTGTGAAGAGGACATAAGGAGCTTGCAGACCAATAAAGATAGGTTGAGTGAGCGGGCAAAAATCTGGCAGATGAAGTATAATGTGGGAAAATGAGAAGTTGTTCACTTTGGCAGGAAGAATAAAAAATCAGAGTATTACATAAACGGAGAACAACTACAGAACTCCAAGGTGCAGAGGGATCTCGGTGTTCTAGTGCATGAGTCACAAAAAGTTAGTATACAGGTACAGCAAGTAATAAAGAAGGCTAATGTAATGCTATCCTTTATTACGAGAGGAATTGAAAATAAAAGTAAGGATGTTATGCTTCAGTTATACAGGGCATTGGTGAGACCACATCTTCAATACTGTGTGCAGTTTTGGTCTCCTTATTTAAGGAAGGATGTAAATGCATTGGAGGCGGTTCAGAGGAGGTTTATGAGATTGATAACTGGAATGAATGGGTTGTCTTATGAGGAAAGGTTGGACAGACTGGGCTTGTTTTCACTGGAGTTTAGAAAAGTGAGGGGAGAAATATATTGAAATATATATTTCAATTATATAATTAATTGAAATATATAAGATCCTGAACGGTCTTGACAAAGTGGATGTGGAAAGGATGTTTCCTCTTGTGGGTGAGTCCAGAACTGGGGGGCACTGTTTTAAAATTAGGGGTTGCCCTTTTAGGACAGAGATGAGGAGAATTTTTTTCTCTCAGAGGGTTTTGCGACTTTGGAACTCTCTGCTTCAGAATGTGGTGGAGACGGGGCCATTGAATAATTTTAAGACGAAGGTAGATAGATTCTTGTTAGGTAAGGGAATCATATGTTATTGGGGTAGATGGAAGTGTGGAATTCGAGACACAAACAGAGCAGCCATGATCTTATTGAATGGTGGAGCAGGCTAGAGGGGCCAAATGGCCTACTTCTGCTCCTAATTCTTATGTTTGTGTGCAACCTCACCTATACAGCAGTTCTTTTTGTACCATCTGGATAGTGAGTGCAGCTGAACTGTTTTACTGTTTTATCTCTAGACTCAACAATTCCAATGCTCTCCTGGTCAGTCTCCCACTTTGCACCCTCCATAAACCTGAGCTCATCCAAAACTCTGCTGCCTATATCCTAACTTGGACCAAGTCCTGTTCACCCATCACCCCAGTGTTCACTGACCTACCCCTCCCTATCTCTATAACCTCCTCCAGTCCTACAATCCGTTGAGATCTCTGCGCTCCTCCAATTCTAGCCTCTTGTGCATCCCCGATTTTAATCGCTCCACGATTGTCAGTTGTGCCTTCAGCTGCCTCGGCCCTAAAATCTGGAATTCCCTCCCTAAACCTCTACATCTCTCTCCTCCTTTAAGATGCTCCTTAAAACCGACCTCTTTGACCAAGCATTTGGTCACCTAAGATTTCCCGACATGGCTCAGTGTCAAAATTTGTTTGAGAACACTCCTGTGAAGCATCCTGAGATGTTTCACTACATTAAAGACACAATATAAATAGAAGTTGCTGTTGCGGCAGCCATCACATTGAGTCCTAAATCTGTCCTCATCAGGAAGGAAGGTCCCATATCTGAGGTTATTTCTAGTTGCTTTATTAAGCATTTTAGTTTTATTGTATATTTTGTCGTGTTATGTTTTGTGAAACTTGGACAAGTTAGTGTCACCCCATTGGTTTGATTAAAAAAAGGTCCAGATTGATTAAACTGTGTCCTACATTAGTCTCATCTTTGTGGGGACAGTAGTGCAGGTACATTCCTGGCCCAGAGAAGAGAGAAAAAAAACTATCAATTTTGTTCCATTATCTCCTTTCTTTTGTCCAAACCAGGCAGCCCAGGGATGCTCAGCCTTGTAATTTAAGAAAAAAAGTACTCGTATTTACATAGCACCTTTCACAAACTTAGGATGTTACTTTACAACCAAGGAAATACATTTATTTATAGTGTAGTCACTATTACGATGTAGAGCACGCAGCACTCAATATGCAAACAGGAAGGTCCCATAAACAGCACTGAAATAAATGACCAGATCATCTGTTTTGGTGTGAAAATATAAATGTTGGCCCAAATACCAAGAAAACATCCCTGCTCTTCTTCAAGCAGTACCATGGGATCTTTAATGTTCACCTGAGAGGGCAGGTGGGGACACACTCAGTTTAATGTCTCATCCAAAAAACATCATCTCCCCTCATTATTGCACTGAAGTGCCAGCAGAGATTATGTCCTCAAGTCTCTGGAGTTAGACTTGAATCCACAACTTTCTGACATAGTACTACCATTGAGCCAAGGCTGACACCCAACCTCTTTTGGAAATGGTATTGGAGCAGATGGAGATCAAAGTGCATCAGGACATCCATAGAATCCAATCACAAGTCTCTGACCCCAGAAATTCCACTGTCGTGAAGGGAAAGGAGCAGGAGTACAGAATGCTGCCCGTTCTTGGATCTGAGCTAAGACATGGGTGGCTATGTCTTTTGGCAGAATTTTAAAGTCTTAGAGTCATTTATGGCATAGAATGAGGCCATTTGCCCATCTTGCACACAAAACTCATAAATTTAAGTTATGCAAATATTTGAGGCTTTGGATCTCTTCACCCACCGTGATGGTGTTGCAGCTTCTGACAACCCTGATAAAATCCAGTCATCTGTGAATTATTCTTATGTTAATTGATTAAATAATGAATAAGGTTGTGTCCATTCTGGACTCTACTTTCTATGATATAAATTTACCTCATATTCAAAGTGTGGTTTGGCATCTGTATGCAGATAAGACTTGGAATTAATTTCTTTTTAACTTGTTTGGTCACAATCCGAGGTTACAGTTTATTGTCCAACTGACACTGAAACGCAGTTTCTCCTACAGTTACTCTGCCACTCCTTTAAACTGAAAGGTCAAATGATGTGTCCTTATTTCTGAGATACCCAAAACATCCCACACCAGTCCCCCACCAATTGTTTTTAGTGTTTTCTAGATGAAGAAATGCATTCAATCACTTCACACAATTTTCTGTTTTTAGATGAATGATTAGAAAATCAAATTTCACATAATGTACACGTGGTGAGAGAGGCTCCCTACTGGATGTACAAGATCATCAAGTTACTCCGATAGTCTTTTTACAGATATTGAGAATTCATTGAAAACTTTTAAAATTAATATCAAAAGACAAAAGGAAATGAAAAACTGACTTCTGATTTCCATTTAAGAAAATCTGGGTAAAGTCTAAACACCTATAAACTTCCTTGATCTTTAAGTGTTAACTTCATTGCAAATATGGAGTAGGAACTTCTTCCCTGCTAGCTCACTCAATTACAGGGAACATCCATCCCCAAACTGTGTTCATTGCAACAATGAGGGAGGGGGCATGATGACATGTCTTCAAGACATGCTCAGGGATGCTCCACAGCCAGTTACTCGGCAGAGTACAGGCTGAAAATGCCTGTGGTGTGGGTCCCATGGGTCTTGCATTGAACTAGATGTGGGGTAGAAAGCTGAATAAATAATTTTTGCTAACGCTGTAGTTCTGTACTGAGCGAGTGCTCCATTATCAAACCAGCTGTTTACATTTTGGTCTGTTTTAGGTCTCTTTCTCTAGGTACTTCAGCTACTATATTTTTAGATCACTTTCATAGCTGAAACAGAAACCTGAATCTAGGGATTCAAAAACAAAGTGGTAAAAGAGGAGAGTGCATAGCTAGTGGCAATGTTGCATTCAAGGGGGGAGAGAGTGGTCTTGTGGTAATATCACTGGACTAGTAGTCCAGAGGTCCAGGCGAATGCCCTGGGGACATGGGTTCAAATCCCACCATGGCAGCTGGTGGAATTTATATTCAATTCATTAATTACAAAAAATCTGGAATTGAGGGCGGCACAGTGGCGCAGTGGCTAGCACCACAGCCTCACAGCTCCAGCGACCTGGGTTCGGTTCTGGGTACTGCCTGTGCGGAGTTTGCAAGTTCTCCCTGTGACCGCATGGGTTTCCTCTGGATGCTCTGGTTTCCTCCCACATGCCAAAGACTTGCAGGTTGATAGGTAAATTGGCCATTGTAAAAATTACCCCTAGTGTAGGTAGGAGAATTGAGGAAAGGTGGGGATGTGAGAGGATTAATGTAAGATTAGTATAAATGGGTGGTTGATGGTCGGCGCGGACTCGTTGGGCCGAAGGGCCTGTTTCGGTGCTGTATCTCTCTTTGACTCTATGAATGAAACCATGATCGATTGTTGTAAAAACCCATCTGATTCACAAATCACTTTAGGGAAAAAACTCTGCTGTCCTTATCTGGTCTGGCCTACATGTGACTGCAGACCAACAGCAATGTGGTTGACTCTTAACTTTCTTCTGAAATGGCCCAGCAAGCCATTCAGTTGTCAACTGCAATTAAGGATGGGCAACAAATGTTGACCTTGCCAGCAACACCCACATCCCATGAAAGAATTTTTTTAAAGGATCTTGGGGGAAAAAAGAACAAGTTAGAAATATAGTGACAGTTTGTAATCAATTTGGGGTTGTCCTCATGGCCCATGTTTATTTAGTAAGGTCATATTGGGAACTGTAACGACCCTACACAATGCAAACCCCTCTTAACTTGTTGATGGAGACAGTGTGTCTGCAGCTACCTCAGTCAGAGGTTTAAATTATTCATATAGTTTAAAGTTCAAAAATCTCTTCATGAGTGCTTACAGAGAGAGAGTTAGAGATGTGAGAGCCATATGCAGGTGGCCTCGTTTAGTTGAACATTCAAACATATGAATTAGGAGCAGGAGTAGGCCACACAGCCTCTCGAGCCAGCTCCACCATTCAACAAGAGGCTGATCTGATTGTAACCTCAACTCCACAGTCTAGGAGAGTTTGTTCTGTCATGGTTAGCAATATCAATTATTCATGTGGGTATCAGGAATCAAAGACAAGATGTGACGTTGGAAATAATTAGTTTAAATTGCTATCTGGGATGTACCAGATGTACCACACTGCTATGGAGATAGATGATGCAGGAGGCATCTGTTGTTTTTTTGATCTGTGTGCTTGCTGACATAGTCAGTTGGCTTTTGGATAGCTGTTGGCTTCAAACAAACAGTTGGCCTTTGGAAGTCATTGGATGCAGAAGCTAAGAGGCCATCGGGAACCAGGGGTGTTTCTGTTTAGAATAAGGCCCATGCTCAAGCTGGAAAGTCCAGATCTGGGAGATCTTATACCTCAGAAGATAGCGAAGGAATTAAAGAAATCTAAGTGAATTCCTAAAAGCTGTGGTACACTTTGAATTGGTGCCAGGAGAAATGAACAAGCCGCCAAGATTCTGTAACATATAGGGAAATTCTTGGGTTGGAAGTAACAGTCGAATGGGAGTGTCTGTTGAGATTTAGAGTTTAAAATATACGTCTTCTTGTTCTGTTAATATTTTATGTTTAAAATATGTGTTTCCAAATTATAGTATTAAGTTTGCAGTGTTTTGCTTTCTTAACTCTTGTACAGTATTTTTGTTTGTTTAAAACATGAAATCTTGTTGAGTAATTCTTTCAGTAATAACTGGGAATTCGATTTTCTCTTTTTTATAAGTTAATGGTCCCTAATGGGACCATAACAGTATGAGGACAGCCTATGATGGAGATGATTGACACAGTAGCTCCATGGTATTTTGCCTGATGATTATGATAGCATGATGAATATGATGGTATGCATGACCAAGAAAGTAGCCACAAAAATCGGAAAAAAGTTGCTGTTAGTCAAACATATTTCTCTAGCTCAGGATGTGAACATGCTCATCCAGGTCAAGATCATAAATTTAGAGATTGTTTGTGAAAGAGCAGACATTTTCAGCACTTCTTAAGAGAAATTTATCTGGAGACTTTTTGGAGGTAATTTGGAGGGGGTGTGGGGTGGTGCAAAGGCTACTCTGGAGGGAGTTGGAGAAATTGAATACCAAAGAGTGAAGCATGAGTTCAGTCTCAGGGGAATTGGATGAAACAGCTTGGGTGGCTGCTTAGAAAGAGACACCAAAACTGGAACACAGCAAGGCCATGGGCCTATCTAAAAGAAGCAAGAGTTTGTAATGGTAAGTAGATAGGAGTTCGGCAGGGGAGTAGTACTGGAAAGGACAGTGGCCTGGTGTGGTGAGTCTGGGAGAAACAACAAGGAATATAAATAGATGATAGATAAGACTCGGAAATGAGGAAGTTGACAAAGGCAATAGGAGAGTAAACAGAACAGAAAGCCACCATGCTGGGAGGTAGAACAGCTTGTTGCAGAGTGACAGCCCATACACAAATGCAACTGGAGTACTGAGTACCAGTAATTCCTTGTAAATTTACAGATCATTTCAGTTCAGGCAAACTGAGTATGCTTTAGTTGGTGTTATCACTTGCTTCAGTGATGATAACAAAACCAGAGCCTGTCTGGGTCTGGACTCGAGATTTGTCTGGAAGAGTTAGATCATTATTGAATGTGATATGCAGGCTGGTTGGGCTCTTACTAATTCCACAGAACAGTTGTATGCAAATGGCTTTACAAAAATAGGAAGACTGTAATTTGGTATTGAAATAATTTTTTTTATTCATTCACGGGATGTGGGCGTCACTGGCCAGGCCAGCATTTATTGCCCATCCCTAATTGCCCTTGAGAAGGTGGTGGTGAGCTGCCTTCTTGAACCGCTGCAGTCCATGTGGGGTAGGTACATCCACAGTGCTGTTAGGAAGGGAGTTCCAGGATTTTGACCCAGCGACAGTGAAGGAACGGCAATATAGTTCCAAATCAGGATGGTGTGTGACTTGGAGGGGAACTTGCAGGTGGTGGTGTTCCCATGTATTTGCTGCCCTTGACCTTCTAGTTGGTAGAGGTCGCGGGTTTGGAAGGTGCTGTCGAAGGAGCCTTGGTGCATTGCTGCAGTGCATCTTGTAGACGGTACACACTGCTGCCACTGTGCGTCGGTGGTGGAGGGAGTGAATGTTTGTAGATGGGGTGCCAATCAAGCAGGCTGCTTTGTCCTGGATGGTGTCGAGCTTCTCGACTATTGTTGGAGCAGCTGCACCCATCCAGGCAAGTGGAGAGTATTCCATCACACTCCTGACTTGTGCCTTGTAGATTGTGGACAGGCTTTGGGGAGTCAGGAGGTGAGTTACTCGCCTCAAGATTCCTAGCCTCTGACCTGCTCTTGTAGCCACGGTATTTATATGGCTACTCCAGTTCAGTTTTCGGTCAAAGGTAACCCCTAGGATGTTGATAGTAGGGGGTTCAGCGATGGTAATGCCGTTGAATGTCAAGAGGAGATGGTTAGATTCTCTTTTGTTGGAGATGGTCATTGCCTGGCACTTGTGTGGCGTGAATGTTACTTGCCACTTATCAGCCCAAGCCTGGATATTGTCCAGGTCTTGCTGCATTTCTACACGGACTGCTTCAGTATCTGAGGAGTCACGAATGGTGCTGAACATTGTGCAATCATCAGCGAACATCCCCACTTCTGATCTTATGATTGAAGGAAGGTCATTGATGAAGCAGCTGAAGATGGTTGGGCCTAGGACACTACCCTGAGGTATTCCTGCAGTGATGTCCTGGAGCTCAGATGATTGACCTCCAACAACCACAACCATCTTCCTTTGTGCTAGGTATGACTCCAGCCAGCGGAGGGTTTTCCCCCTGATTCCCATTGACCACAGTTTTGCTAGGGCTCCTTGATGCCATACTCGGTCAAATGCTGCCTTGATGTCAAGGGCCGTCACTCTCACCTCACCTCTTGAGTTCAGCTCTTTTGTCCATGTTTGAACCAAGGCTGTAATGAGGTCAGGAGCTGAGTGGCCCTGGCGGAACCCAAACTGAGCATCACTGAGCAGGTTGTTGCTAAGCAAGTGCCGCTTGATGGCACTGTTGATGACACCTTCCATCACTTTACTGATGATTGAGAGGAGGCTAATGGGGCGGTAGTTGGCCAGGTTGGATTTGTCCTGCTTTTCGTGTACAGGACATACCTGGGCAATTTTCCACATTGCAGGGTAGATGCCAGTGTTGTAGCTGTACTGGAACAGCTTAGCTAAGGGCGCGGCAAGTTCTGGAGCACAGGTCTTCAGTACTATTGTCGGAATATTGTCAGGGCCCATAGCTTTTGCAGTATCCAGTGCCTTCAGTCGTTTCTTGATATCACGTGGAGTGAATCGAATTGGCTGAAGTTTGGCATCTGTGATGCTGGGGACTTCAGGAGGAGGCCGAGATGGATCATCAACTCGGCACTTCTGGCTGAAGATTGTTGCAAATGCTTCAGCCTTATCTTTTGCACTGATGTGCTGGGCTCCCCCATCATTGAGGATGGGGATATTTGTGGAGCCACCTCCTCTAGTTGGTTGTTTAATTGTCCACCACCATTCCCGGCTGGATGTGGCAGGACTGCAGAGCTTAGATCTGATCCGTTGGTTATGGGATCGCTTAGCTCTGTCTATCGCATGAATAATGTGATTAACTCAATCCTTTTTCAGTATCCCACCGATAATGAGCATGGTTCTTCATAGTCACAATGTAGCCAAAGGAGCCTCAGTCAGTTTCAGCAAGGATACTAGCCTCTTTGTTCCTCCTATTCTGGCCTGTTATGCACCCCCCCCATTCACTTCACCCCAACATTAGTGATTTTGCTTTCAGCCACCTTGGCTCTATACTCTGGAATTCCCTCCTTAAACTTCTTGGCCTCTGTCTCCTCCTTTATGACCATCAAAATAAAATCAAACCTCTTAAAATCAATCTCTTTGACAAAGCTTTCAGTCACCCCTCCTAATACCTCCTTCTGTGACTGTGCCAATTTTTGTCTGATTAAGCTCCTATAAAGCACCTTGTGGCACTTATCTATGTTAAAGGCACAATATAATGGCAATTTGTTGTTGTTGTACAGGTCAGACAGTGAATGTGACCTAAAAGGCATCTTTAAGTTCTGAAAGGCTATTTTAGGTAAATGGTGATAGATTGTTTTTACTGACTGGCAAGACACAAATTCAAGATAATCAACAAAAAATTGGAGGTTAGAAAAAGTTTCTTTATACAGAGGATCATTAAAATGTGGAATACTTTGTCACATACCACTGTTGAAGTAGAGTGCATCATCTTATTGCTAAGAAAGGGATTAGGTAATTCCTTGAAAAAAGAGGAATAGTGAAAGGAATGGAGAGCAAGCTGGAGTGGGATTAATTTGGGTAGCTCATACAGAAAATAACATAAGCAGACTTATTTGGACAAATGTCCTGTTTCTGTGTTGCAACATTCTATGATTCTGCAAACGTTGGGCTCAACGATTCAATGAAGGTGAAATTAGAGTACGAGAGAAAGCTAGCTGGAAATATAAAGACCGATAGTAAGAGTTTCCACAGATATTTTAAAAAGAAAAGAAAGAGTTAACAAAGTGAGCATTGGTCCTATAGAAAGTGAGGCTGGGGAATTAATAATGGATAATAAGGAGATGGCAGATGAATTGAACAGATATTTTGCGTCGGTCTTCACTATTGAGGATACAAGTAACATCCCAGTATTAGCTGTAGGTCAGGAAATGGAAGGGAGGGAAGAACTCAATAAAATTACAATCACCAGGGAAGTGGCACTGAACAAATTTTTGGAGCTGCGGGCTGATAAGTCCCCGGGTCCTGATGGGCTTCATCCTCGGGTGTTAAAATAAAATGGCTATTGAGATAGTTAATGCGTTTATTATAATTTTCCAAAATTCCCTAGATTTGGGGAAAGTTCTGTTGATTGGAAAATAGTGAATGTAACTCCTTTATTTAAAAAGGGAGACAGAAAGCAGGAAGCTACAGGCCAGTTAGCTTAACATCTGTCTTAGGGAAAATGTTAGTTGCTATTATTAAAGACAGGGAATTTAGAAAAATTCTAGGTAGTCAGGCAGTGTCAACATGATTTTGTGAAAGGGAAATCATGTTTGACCAATTTATTGGAGTTCTTTGAGGGAGTTAATGTGCTGTGGATAAAGGGAAACTGATGGATGTATTGTACTTAGATTTCCAGAGGCATTTGATAAGGTGCCATATCAAAGGTTATTGCAGAAAATAAATGCTCCCATAGCATAGGGGGTAACATTTTGGCATGGATAGAAGATTGGCTAGCTACCAGGAAATAGAGAGTAGGCATAAATGGCTCATTTTCTGGTTGGCAAGATGTAACAAGTGGTGTGCCACAGGGATCGGTGCTGGGGCCTCAACTTTTTACAATTTATATAAATGACTTAGATGTAGGGACTGAAGGTCTGGTTGCTAAATTTGCTGATGACACTAAGATAGGTAGGAAAGTAATTTGGGAAGAGGATATAAGGGGGCTGCAAAGGGATATAGATAGGTTAAGTGAGTGGGCAAAGACCTGGCAAACGGAGTATAACATGGGAAAATGTGAAATTGTCCACTTTGGCAGGAAGAATAAAAAAGGAGCATATTATTAAATGGTGAGAGATTGCAGAGCTCTGAGATGCAGAGGGATCTGGGTGTCTTAGTGCATGAATTGCAAAAGGTTGGTATGCAGGTTCAGCAAGTAATTAGGAAAGCTAATAGAATGTTATTGTTTATTGTGAGGGGAATTGAATACAGAAGTAGGGAGGTTATGCTTCAGCTATACAGGGCATTGGTGAGACCACATCTGGAGTGCTGTGTACAGTACTGGTCTCCTTATTTAAAGAAGGATGTAAATGCGTTGGAGGCAGTACAGAGAAGGTTTACTAGACTAATACCTGGAATGGGCGGGCTGTCTTATGAGGAAAGACTGGACGAACTAGGCTTGTATCTGCTGGAATTTAGAAGAGTAAGAGGCGACTTGATTGAAACATATAAGATCCCGAGAGGTCTTCACAGGGTGGATGTGGAAAGGATGTTTCCCCTTGTGGGAGAATCTAGAACTAGGGGTCCCTGTTTAAAAATAAGGAGTCGCCCATTTAAGACAGAGATGAGGAGAAATTTTTCTCTGAGGGTCGTGAGTCTTCCTCAAAAGGTGGTGGAAGCAGAGTTTTTGAATATTTTTAAGGCATAGGTAGATAGATTCTTGATAAGCAAGGAGTTGGAAGGTTATCGGGGTAGGTGGAAATGTGAACTAATCAGTTCAGCCATGAACTTATTGAATGGTGGAGCAGGTTCGAAGGGCCGAGTGGCCTCCTCATGCTCCTAATTCGTATGTTCATATGATTCACATTGTGGTACCTGGTAGTAATTTCTCTTCTCTCCCAAAAGAACTTGCCTTGAGCACCTGCACAATTGAAAGGTTCTGGCTGTTCAAATCATCACTTTACATTTTAAGAAGGGGATGGATGAGAGAGAAAGTGGGCAGAAGTTACACACCTTGTTCTTGTTATGTGCTATCAGCTACCATTTCAGATGAATGTTGGGTTTATTCTGAGCCCTGTCTCTCTAACTGTATTGTGCTTCCTCATGTTCACTCGCAAGAAAATAATTTTCTTATTCTATGGCTAAAGGGTTAAGAAAAATCAAAATGGAGAGTAAAGGAGATTAAAAAAGGAAACATATTAGTTCCAAAATATAAGCAAAATACTGAGGATGCTGGAAATCTGAAATAAAAACTGAAAATGCTGGAACACAGAGCAGGTCAGACAGCATCTATGGAGAGAGAAAGAGTTAATTTTTCAGGTCAATGATCTTTCATCAGAACTGGAAGATGTTAGAGATTAATGGTTTTTAAGCCAGTACAGAGCCAGGGAATTGGGGTCGGGGGTGGTGGGGGTTGGTGTGCAGGGAGAGGAAAGAACAACAGGAAAGTTCTGTGAGAAGGTGGAGAGCAGGATTAAATTCTAAAAGGGATGATTGTGCAACTAAAAGGAAGTGCAAATGGGTAAAGTAAAAAAACAAAAGATGGGTCCAGAGGAGGCCTAAATTATTATAGTAGAATAACAGAGGAAGAAAGCTTGGAAAATTTGGCAGAGAAGGTTCCCCTGACCCAGAAATGAGAAAGATGGATGGACCCTGGGCGTACAGATCACCCCACTGGCCATGTGCTGATAAGGGATCACCACCTCAAGCACCAGCTCACTGCTCCTCCACTCCCAGTGACTCTGGTGTGAATGAAATGCCCCTCCTTGTCCAGGAGGTACACCTTCTGCTCCCTTAACCATATACCCACTAAGCTGCAGACCACCCAACTTTCTACTCCTGTGTTCGCTGATATTGTTAATTGCTCTCTCTCCTCAGGTACTGTCCGTTTTCACCTTCAAAACTGCTGTCGTCACTCCTCTCCTCAAAACCCCACCATCCTTGCAAACTACCATCCTATTGCCAAACTCCCGTTCCTCTCTAAAGTTCTCAAACATGCTTACACCTCCCAAAATCCATTCCCATCTTTCCCGGAACTCCATTTTTGAATCCTTCCAATCAGGTTTCCGCCCTGCCTTAGTACCAATACTGTTCTTATCAAAGTCACAAATTCCATCCTGTGTGACTGTGGCAAAGGTGAACTAGTCCTCCTTGTCTTCTAGACCTGTCTGCAGCCTTTGACTTTGTTGAACACACTATCCTCCTCCAATGCCTATCCACCATTGTCCAGCTGGGTGGTACTGCACTTGTCAGTTCTCATTCTTATCTTTCCAGTCATAGCCAGATTACCTGCAATGGCTTCTCGTCCTACTCTTGCACTGTTCCCTCTGGTGTCTCTCAAGGAGCTATCTTTGGACTCCTCAAATTTCTCATCTACATGCTGCCCCTTGGCAACATTCAAAATCACAGCACCAGTTTCCACATGTATGCAGATGGCACCCAGTTCTACCTCACCATCACCTGTCTTGACCCCTCCACGGTCTCTGAATTGTCAGAGTGCTAGATGAGCAGAGATGTCCTCCAAATAAATATTGGGAAGACCAAAGCCAGTGGCATTTGTTGTCCCAGCCACAAATGCCACTCCCTCACCACTGACACCATCCCTCTCCCTGGCAACTGTCTGAGGCTGAACCAGACTGTTCACAACCTTGGTGTCACATTTGACCCCGAAGTGAATTTCCAACCACATATTCATGCCACCACTAAAACTGCCTATTTCCGCCTCCGTAACACCACCGTACTCCACCCGAGTATCAGCTCATCTGCTGCTGAAACTCTCATCCATGCCCTTAAGCAATGCCTTGATTTTAAAATTCTCCTCCTCGTTTTCGAATCCCTCCAAGGCCTTACCCTTTCTTACCTTTGTAATCTCCTTCAGCCCTACAAGCCATTGAAATCTCAACACTCCTCCAATTCTAGCATCTTGTGCATCCCTGATTTTAATCACTCCACCATTGGCTGCCAGACCTTAAGCTGTCAAGGCCCTAAGCATCTCCGTCTACATCTTTTCCTCCTTTAAGGCACTCCTTAAACCTACCTCTTTAACCAAGCCTTTGGTTCTAATATTCCCTTATGTGACTCAGTGTCAAACTTTGTTTGATTACACTCCTGTGAAGCACCTTGGGACGTTTTATTACATTAAAGGCGCAATATAAATATAAGTAGTTGTTGTGGTTGATGATATCACGCTGGAGGTGGCTGAAATGCCATTTGATAATCCTCAGTAATGAATACATTGCATCCCTTTCAACCAAACTGCACTTATGCACATTTTCCACCAAATGTCGCTGGATACAGATTCAAAGTAGGAATCTTAACTGATTTAGCCTCCCTCACCAGGGGTCTATTTATTTGTTCAATGCTGTCCCTGCAGCCCAACTGAGATTTGCTAACTGTATAGGCTTGCAATCAAACCCAGTATTTTTCCAGCCTGTAGGACTCAGTACCACATACCTTCTGAGCTATCAAAGATATGTACAATCAGAAAAAATATTCATATAACATTGGTAATATTCATACATACCGCCAACAGCAATTCTGATTTGAAAAAAATGTTTTAAAAGTAATAGAAACAAAAGAACAAACTTTGAAATCTAGTTAAGCCGTTAATGAGATAAACTAAAGCGCGCAACCACCAAAATAAAACAGAAAATCCTGAGAATATACATTGGCAAAAAGACAATAACAATTTGGATAAAGATTTTTTTTCCGAAAAAATATTTCATTCATAAAAATACATTATAAAATATTCAAATTTGACATTTCGGAAAGTGCAATGGAGAACAGATTCCTTCCAAACAGAACATGAGATGCCTCACAACTTTTGCCATTCCATTTTATATGCAATGTACATTTGCATTACTTAGCAAAAACATTTTTGGTGAATACATCCCTTGGTGGGCGTGGTTTATAGGCCAGTAAACAGCAGTGGTAATGTTCGGCACGGTATAAATCAGGAAATTAGAACTACATGTAGCATGGAATTCGGATAAAAATCCAACTCTGAACTTCAAAGCAAGTAATAAACTAATAATCAAATTCTACTTGGAAACGTGCCATTTAGCGCCAGAGAAAGACTGTACCACTGTCGCGGGCAGCAACAGAGTTAGTGTAGTTCATCTTCTGGTTCAAAAAAAACGCTACGTTGGGCTTTGATTGTCTGCTTAATTTTCTTTAAATTGTTTATTTGTTTTAAAAAACACAGTCTTTTCTTTGATTGGGTCGATACTGAAAAGGTAAAAATGGGATAGTCCACTTGGATCACGTGTGCGCTTGGCGCGAAAGTTTGGAGTTGGGTGCAAGCAGTTTGCAGGAGAGCGGATGGAACGTTGTCCTGGGGAGAGAAAGTAACAAGATCGCAGCCCGGGAATCGAACCCTGCAGTTCGCAACGTTCCAGAACAGGGCATCCCCAGCCCATTACATACATCGCTCGCCCGAAGCTCAGGTAATAACTCAGCCAGTGGGCAGGCTCTTCCACCGACATTATAGTTCCAAGTTTGTCTGCTTGGAGTGTGAAGAACCAGGAGCAGGGGGTTTTGTGCCGGCGTCTGTTTTCACTCCGTTTCCCGGCGCCATGGCGCAGGTCAAACTGACCGACTTCTTCCCCCAGACCAAAAAGGCGAAGAGAGACCCGGAGGTGGAAGCTGACGGTGCGATTGCCAAGACCGAGCCGCTTGCAGCCGAAGACAGACCATTGCGAAGGAAGGTGTTATCACAGTTTCGGAGCGGGGTAAGGCAGCCCCCTGCGCTGCTCAAAGCACCTGTAACTTCGGACATTTGCAAATCCGAGCCCGAAGGCCAACGGGAGGAAAGTTGCCCAGCCCGAGATTTCCTCGTCACACCGTCGAAAGGCGACTGGACAGCCGAGCGTGGAGTTGGGTTTCGGTCCCGCTCCGGGAAGAAGCGCTGCCGCTCTGATTCAGTCAATGAAAGTGAGCAGCGAGCTGGCCAGAGTACAGGGCTGGGATCGCAGCGGGCCGATGGAGTGCGATCTGCCCGGAGATGCCTGTTGTTGCAGCCGAGGGAAATAGAGACTTCGGTTCCAGAAAAGACCCGAGCGAAACAAACGACACCGCTGCCACTTCCAGGAGCATCCGAGCTCTCGGTGAGACTTTAATACTCGCGTTTGGTTATTTAGAGGGGGGGGGGTGGGGCGAGAAAAAAGTAACTTTCATTCATATAGCGCCTTTCCCGACCTCGGAGCGCCCCAAACCGCTGTACAACAAATTCAGTACTTTTTGAAGTAGTCACTTTCTAGGAAACATTCGAGAAAGCTTTTTTTCAATTGGAGTCCATGAGGCTGCAGAAATAATAACATATATACTTGTCAGACAATATGAAGGTGATTCGTGCTGTGATACAGTTCTGGGAGTCAACATAAATGCAGCCGCCAATATAATGATGAGAACACCACACGCATCCCATTTATACTACATAATAGGAGCAGGAGTAGACCTTTAGTTCCATTAGCTTTTAATTAGCCTATTTTTGAGTAGATTACAAGCATGCTTTCTATGCAGATTCTTTCAACGGTTTTTAGTAATTGGAGTTAGTAGTTGGTTTTAAATAACCAACATTGCTTATACAGTCAGCTTTTACAGTATCAAAACCTGCTGGCAATACTCAGGTCTGGCAGCAGCTGTGGAGAGAGAAGCAAAGTGAACATTTCAGGTCTCTGACCTTTCATCAGAACCTGACGACCTGAAACGTTAACTTTGCTTTTCTCTCCACAGCTGCTGCCAGACCTGCTGAGTATTTCCAGCACTTTTTCGTTTCAGATTTCCAGCATCTGCAGTATTTTGCTTTTATTTTAGCTTTTGCAGTATTTTTGTTATCACAAAGATTCATAGAACGTTTACATCACTGAAAGAGGCCACTTGGCCCATCGTGTCTGCGCCGGCCGGAAAACAAGCCACCCAACCTAATCCCACTTTCCAGCATTTGGTCCGTAGCCCTGCAGGTTACGGCACTTGAGGTGTATATCCAGACACCTTTTAAACAAGTTGAGGGTTTCTGCCTCAACTACCCTTGCAGGCACTGAGTTCCAGACCCCAGCCACCCTCTGGGTGAAAAAAAATGTCCTCGTCTCCCCTCTAATCTTTCTACCAATCACTTTAGATCTATGCCCCCTAGTCACTGACAATTTTGCACATCTCAATCAAATCTCCCCTCAGCCTCTGTTCCAAGAACAACCCCAGCCTATCAGAGCTGTTGCAGTAGCAGGAGAAATAGTCACACTTTTTCCACATTAACCCTGAAATAAGTCTACACATTTGGAAGAAGGAACAGACAATTTCAAATGTTATTAACTTTAACAACCTTGTTTATTTCTTGAACTTTTCTGTTAATATTCAGAGATGATTTGGATCACTGAACTTGACACACAGGGAGCTAATGCAAGTATTTTGACAGATGTCTGTTCAACTTTTAGTAATCAGTTTAGCAATTGATGGTGCAAGAACACCTTTAAGCAAATTCTATTTTGGGTTTGTCTTAATTCTCTTAACCAACAGCAGAGACTTGAGCACATGATCAAGGCTGGAACTTCAGAGTTGTACTGCCAGAGATTGCATCTTTTGGATAAGATGTTAAACCGAGGCCTGGTCTACCCCCTCGGGTGTACATAAAAGTGCGCAAGGTACTCTGAAGAGGAGCTAGGGAGCTCATTGCGAATGTTTCTCAACCAGTATCACTTAAAAAGTAATTGTTTGGCCATTTATCTCATTGTTTGTGGGATCTGGCTGTGTGCAAATTAGCTGCTCCATTTACCTACGTTATAAAAGTGGCTGCATTTTGAAAACACTTGATTGGCTGTAAAGCACTCTGAGTTGTCTTTGAAGTTGTGAAAAGCATAATATAAATCCAATTTTTAAATTTCCTTTTTTAACTGGAATGGCCCCACCTAATGCTTTTTTTTTATTTGGTTGGTTTATCATATACACCATCCTAACCAAAATATTTCTTCAAGTTGACCCATCATTTGCTGAAACAAGCATTTAGCTGTCTTTGGAATTCTCTTCCTCAAATGGCAGTGGAATAAGAGTCTTTGAATATTTTTAAGGCAGATATACATAGATTCTTGATAATCAAGGGGGTGAAAGGTTAGTGGGGGTAGGCGGGAATGTGGAGTTGAGGTTACAGTCAGATCAGCCATGACCTTATTGAATGGCGGAGCAGGCTCGAGGGCCGAGTGGCCTATTCCTGCTCCTAATTCGTATGTTTAAGAATTGCAGCGCTGTTTTCCCTGCTCTTTTCTCCCCTGTGTTTTGGCGGTCTATTTTGTGGAACATTTGCTCAAAATAGTAAATCAGATTTCTTGCACATCGGCCGGAATTTTACCCAACGTGGACGAGAGCCGTCCACTGACTGAAAAGTCGGTGGCGATCCCGCCTGGCCTGGGGATCCATTTTGTGGTTCCCAGGCCCTTAATTGGTCTGAGGTGGGACTTCCAACTCATTGAGGCAGGAAGTCCCGCCTAATGGAGCTGCCAGCCAATCAGCGGGCTAGCAGCTCTCCGTCCCAGCAGCGCCATCGGGAGCGGTGACTGCTGCTGGGACTGCAACCCAGCTGAAGACGGAAGATGTTGGGGAGCCTTGGAGAATCGTTATGTTTTTGGGGCCTGGCTGGTGCCAATCGGTCGGGCCCCGATGAGGCTTGGAGGGGTGGGGGTGTGGTGGTGGTGCGCATTGGGGGTAGCTCACTGGGCACAAGATGCCTGATCAGGAGGGCCCCCCTCCCCGGCTGTCAAAGCTGCCAACTTTTAACAGGCGGCTTGTCTTGGGCCTGCGCCGCCTGCCAGCCAAGGGTAAAATCCCCATGGCAGTGGGCAGAGGCCCTTAATTGGATGGTGGGGGGGGGGGCGTAAAATTCTGGCCATGGGTTTTTCGCAATTCTGATTTTTGAATAAAAGAAGCTCTTGGTTAACAGAAGAATTCTATTCAGTAAGAGCATTCGATACTCATTTACCATTCATAACCAGCACCATTTTGCAACTCTCCAGAGAAGTTCTTTTCACCAGTTTTCTCCATTTTTCATTTCTTTCTGAAAATGCTCACTCTGGCAAACGTCGAGTACCATTCTTCGTGTGTGACTAGCCAATTGTAGCACCCCAACTGCTACCCCAGGCTGAGATCAGCCATTTTACCACAGACTGGAAACCAAATCTAGGATATTTTGTGTGAATGGCTCAATACCATGATCTTTGCATTTATTCATCAGACTATAGAGGCAGTGCACCAGAACTCTGGCTGCGGAGAAGTCTACTCATGAAAGTGAATTGGTACAGCTCAAAGCTGTGCACTCCAGTTGGTAAGAATAGATGAGCATTCCATTTTTAGGTTATTTAAGTGTATGCCATGGAGACTTCTAGGTCACGTATGAAGTTTAAATCAGTGACCCAGACGGTGTGCCTCCTTAACCAGTCATTTTGAAGAACCATTACTGAGACGCACAGTCTAAATCAGGAAGTGTTTGTTAGACTATTTAATTCATTGTCAAATTAGATACAGAAAGCAATATAGAAAAGGAAAGAAAAGTGGGATTGAGAGATGAGAGAGACAAGACTTCTTTTTTTAAAAAAAATTAAATCTCCAAAAATAGAACAATTGGAAGGAATGAGACTCCACATTTGTAAAAAAAATAAAAAAATTCAGTGCCTACGAGTTTGGCAGTAATTAAGACCATACCATTAAAAATTCGCTTACACTTGAATGGACAATCGCTAACTTTTTCTGGTACATTTAGTGGGTAAGTACTGCAACTTCATGCCCTTCCATGTTTGCGAATGCCAAGTCTCTGGGAAAGATACTGGTCTAGCAAAGCTTCTGGAGGAGCTGTACTGCCAGAGATTCCATCTTTTGGATAAGATGTTAAACCAATGCCTTGTCTACCTTCTCGGGTGTACATTTTAATGGAACATTGGCATGGAGCATGCAGTAAGAATAACAGTGAGTCTATCAGTGCTCACCGTTATTAAAGAGCAACTCTCACAACAACTTCCTGATTTCCACATTTAACAGCACGTGTTTAGACGCTGGAGGTTGCTGTCCAATTTACTCCTCAATAACAGTGAGCACTGATAGACTCGCCATTATTCTTACTGCATGCTCCATGCCAATGTTTCTACTAAAATACATATATCTGAAGCTGTTGATACTAAAGGATCTTGGTGTCCTCGTGTAGGATTCGTCCAGCCATGAGGCAACAGATTTAAGGAAAGCGATTACTAAGTCTCCAGGACTGCAAAATTCAAATGGGACAAACCAGCAGGTATGAAATCTATGAAAATTTTCAGGGTGTGTGGGCTGTGCTTTTGGGCAAACATGAGTTGCACCTTCAACAGTGGGTATTTTGCATTTGAAAAGGGCAACAGATTAAAAATCTGACACCAAACTATTGTGCTAAATATTACTTTAAATGACTATGATGAAAATGATATATCTAGAGTCTTCAGTGTATGTTTCTTTTAGACTGACACAACACCTGCAAAGCGGGATCTTTCGGCGTTAAAAGTCCGGCTGCAACGACTCCAGAAACTTGCACCAACAACTAATTCATTTGCTCCTACGTCAGAATTGAATAGTGATATCAAGAGCCGCCTAAAACGTGTTCGAGAACTGGAATTGAAAGTACAGGAAAATAAAGTAGAACAGAAAAAAGCAACTAAAGAGGAGGCAAAATCAAGCACTGATGAGAGGTAAGGAAAGGAGTGTTTGTAAAAGCTTAATACTGTTACATAAGAAAATACCAAAGCTGAAGAACATTGGTAAAGATATTTAATAGTTGAACACAGCAGGCCTCTTGTATTCATTAATCATGCTTTTTCAGGGTAAAGGTGCCAGCATACCAGCGTTTCCACAATTTAGCACAGGACGTCCCACCAGGTTTGACCCTACCATTCAAATACAAGTTGTTAGCCGAGATGTTCCGTAGTATGGACACTATTGTGAGCATGTTGTTCAATCGCTCTGAGACCATTACCTTTGCCAAGGTGAAACAGGGTGTCCAGGACATGATGAGGAAGTGAGTATAAATTATTGATGGACATAAGTTGGAAGACGATACTTGTGTTTGTGTTGTGTCTACTCCTGCTGGAGAATGTCTAATCTTAGCAGCCATAAAGTGTTGAGCAAGAAAGTAAATTCCTACTATATTTAAATAACAATCTATTTCTCAAAGTACTTGGTACACAATAAATTTGAAGTGCAGTCATCTTTTATGCAGGCAAAGGAAATACTGTTGGCCTCTGGTAAATTGTGTTCATTTTGTAACACTGCATTAATTTGTATCACTTTCCCAATTACTGAACATAGGACTTGGCTGTGTTCCTCAGGACACTACTACTTTTCTAAATGTGATTACCTCCTTTAAAAAGTTGCCTTTTTAGAAGCTTTGCAGTTTAAAAATAAATTGGAGAAACTGAGAAATTTTGTTCACCTATGTGGAAAACTTGTTGATGCAATCACCTTACAATGCACTGAGGTGGCAATTTTAGAGGCAAGTACTTTAAATGTGAAATATTATCAAAATGCTTGGAACGCCAGTATTATAGAAGTAATTGCCAGTTCAGTAGTTTTGTTCGCCTACTTGAGCAGTTACTATGTAATTTTGTAGGCAGTTTGAAGAGCGAAATGTGGGACAGATTCAGACGGTATACCCTTCCGCATACAAGTTCAGGCAGGAAAAGGGAATCCCGACATGGAATGACTCGCTGAAGAGATCCAGGTACCAGCTCACCTTGGATCCTGTGTTTAAAGGAGGTAAATGTTGTGAATGATGTGAATTGTGTTGGGAGTTTTTGGCTTTGTCAGTGAAGGGAATTGTCTCTGCTGAGCTTCTGCAGCTTTTAGCTATGCTACAATTTTTAAAAATGTTATCTTCCAAATAATTTCCACTGCTTTGTTGCGTAACCTGAGGCCCAGGAAATAAATGTGACCCCAGGCAACAACCACATGAATTCCTGCAACCTTAAACTAGAGATTTGGGGTTTGGTGTGTTCCTGCATCAACGAACTGGCTTAGTAATGCTTCATAACTCCCAGCATATCTGGAGCTCAACTCTGGTATGTGTTGGTGAGTTAAAGGAGAGGAAAATGGGAGGGAAACATGTGTAGCCTGTGTAAATAACTAAAACAAGTTAAGGCAGTTTTCATTGTAAGTGAAGCTCTTTTTCCTTAATGTTTCTCCAATCCTCAGTTAGGTGCAAGCAGCGTGTAACTGAGCTACACAGGGCAAATGTTTCCAGGGTCAATTCCCATTTTTGAGTTGGGTGATCTCCACTTGAGTGACATCCAGTGCACTGGGGGTAGGGAACAGAAAATGGGTCAGGGTGTCACTTCCTGAAAGCTAACCCAGTAACCCTTGCTGAAAAGTAGATAGCTCGTAAGGAAAGAATCGGGCTTAATTGTATTGTGTCTCCAACACACCTTTCGGTAGTCAATTATCTTCTTTCAGGCTCTCGGTTGGTATTTGGTAACATTGGGACTGAATATCCGCTTGAGTCATTGCTTTCAGGGGACAAGGGAGCCTGAAGAGTTCTGTTTTTTTAAAAATAAAATAAAATAATTAAGTAAAATTTTCTTCCTCCTCCTTTCCCGCCATCTCAAGGGGAGAATTCAGACGGCCACAAACAACTAACAGCATCTCGCTTACTTCTGCGCCGTCGCATCTTCAGCCGAAATCTTATAAATATTGTGAAGCAATACCATAAGGTAAGCAGGTGGTCCTGTAGGATATGCTGTTTTTTGTCTTTAGTGGTAAGAGTGTTGTTCAAGGCAGCAGCAGTGTCACTGAGTTATCAAAAACCTGTGGTCCAATAGTTTCACTGGATATCATTACCACCAAGGATAAATAGCTGGGACTTCCACTGGCATTTTGACCAGTTCTGCCATTTTGAGTCTAGCCTAAGGTAGACTGTGTTTTTAGGCTTTAAATACAGTCCAGCTCTTTTTGCTTTTTCTGACTTATCCTGAAAGGTCCACAGCCAAAATGACTATAAATGCATCTTTGTGGTGACCCAATAGGCACAAGATAGTGTGTTTGTAAAAGGAACAGATTTAACGCCAGCGATACTGCACGTGGCAGTGCTTCATTGAAAGCAGTCCCACAATGTAAAGGAGAGTGAAAGATTGTGGAGCTCTTGGTAAATATCAGCCTGCTAACTGAAAACTTTGTGCTGTTTATATTTTTTTTTTTGATTATATTTTCAGATATATTTGAGAGAAGATTAGCTCTTGTTTTGCAAGTGAATATACTGAAGCAATTCCTTTGTAGATAGTTGACATTCTTTATCTGGCACTCTTCCATCATCTATTGCGCCCCCTTTTCCCTCACAGATCATGTATATTTGTATGATTGGAGTTCTGTACGATTGTCTGTTATGCCCTGCCTTACAATTAGACGTACTTCAGAATTTTTGCATTAGTTTACCAGTAAAACCCATTTGTAAATTAATATGCTGAGCCAAGGTGATTTTTGTGCTAATGATTCTCTTATACAAAGTTTTCAGTTATGGTGGGAAAGATGAGCGGTTAAATGCTACATTTTTGCAGCATTCGTGACAGTACTGGCTGACTCCTGTTAATATGTGACATCCACATTCTTGGTTAGACAAGGGTTTTTAGGGTGAGGCCTCCGGAGTGGAGCAATAAATTATAAATATGAACAAGTGCTTAAGTCGTGCTGTGACTGTTCGAAAGATTTGGTTTGATTAAAAAGTAGAACTGAAAAATTCCCAAAAAAAGCTGCATTCACTCTGTTTGTTTCTCCCTATAGGTATTCCTAGCTTCTCTTAATCCACCAATGTGTGTTCCAGTTAACCAGTTAACACGATGGCACCCATGTTTTAATGTGGATGAAATTCCAGATATTGCTGCTGCTGAGCTGCCCCAGCCCCCGGATTTAGAGAAGCTAACAACTGCTCAAGAAGTCCTAGATAAAGCTCGTGGTATGATGACACCAAAGGTACCGATAAGCCAACAATCCAATCTAATGTTAAAATCGGATCCTGTACATATTGTTGGGGTAGGATGGGGGTGTGTGAGTAGGGTCCATTTGCTTTAGATCTACTGTTATGGTATTTGCCATTATTACAAGAGCACTATACTAAATTTTGTACCTGGTATAATTATTTTTTGTACTTTCAGATGGAGAAAGCACTTGCTAACATGGCCCTCAAAACAGTAGAAGCTGCCTTGGCTGCTGCTACTGAGCAGAAGGAGGAACCAAATGTTAGGAGCCCACATCCAAGTCCTGGTCCATCTAATGCACTGAAGGGGATTTCCCAGAGTCTGCTGGAGAGGGTAAGCTGAGACTGATCATTAGAGATTTTAAAAACTAAATTGATCAAAAATGTCCCTCCCACACTATTTTTGTAGTAAAAGGTTCATATCCATAGCATGAATTTTGCCGATAAACCTATAAACTTACTTTACCTTCCTGCAGTAATTACAGTAATCAGTTAACAATTTGGTGATATAATGTCCATTGTGCCTGATGTAAAAAAAAAAGAGTGGACATGTCATACTCATTACGGCACAGTAGAGGACATTTAGACCCATCAAGTCCATTTTGGAAAGATGTGTGTGTTGTCTCATTGGGTGTATTTTCTTTAACAAAAACTCAAGTGGCAACTTACTTTTTATTGTAACACTTGTATTACAGTGCATTGCTGTGAATCTGGAATGCTACTTCTGAAAGCACTGAAAAGTAACTGGTAATGCATGTAAAATGGTAAATGCAATTTTGCCATTCATTCAACTTTGGGGCGGCGCAGTGGTTAGCACCGCAGCCTCAGCTCCAGCGACCCGGGTTCAGTTCTGGGTACTGCCTGTGCAGAGTTTGCAAGTTCTCCCTGTGACCGCGTGGGTTTCCACCGGGTGCTCCGGTGTCCTCCCACAGCCAAAGACTTGCAGGTTGATAGATAAATTGGCCATTGTAAATTTCCCCTAGTGTAGGTAGGTGGTAGGAGAATGGTGGGGATGTGGTAAGGAATATGGGATTAATGTAGGATTAGTATAAATGGGTGGTTGTTGGTTGGCACAGACTCGGTGGGCCGAAGGGCCTGTTTCAGTGCTGTATCTCTACGACTCTATTGTGTGTAGCCAATTCTGTTCAACAGATGGATCTGCCTTTTTAAGAGCACTGATCAGGTTGCTGTTCCCCATCTCCACTGTATATAATGCCTCATTTCCTTTCCCCCGTTGATGACGATCCTACATATTTTATTTGTGCATGTAGGTAAAAGTTCACTTTCTGAACCTAGGTTCAAGGGTTATGATGAAGAGCAGGTTCCTCAACTGGCAGATCTCAGTAACAATGATTTTCCATGGACTTCGTGTTCAAGTTACAATGAGTCTTTTCCTGTTTGACTTAATGTAGAATTTCTAACTTTTGCTGTTAAATCATTAGAGATTTGTATTCTACAGTTAACAGTGCATATTGATTTGGAGGTCCAACACTAACGGTTAACACTTGTATAGATTCGTGCTAAAGAAGCTCAGAAAATGCAGGCAGCAATGACCAGAACTCCTGCACAAACAGAGCGTCTCCATATGATGATGCGGCTTCCTGACATAACAAGAATTCTGCGCAATGTTTTTGTGGCAGAGAAGAAACAAGCTTTGACTATTACGGTGGCCTGCAACAGGGTGGTTGACAGCTATCGCTCAGTGATGCCCCGAGGTAAATGAATAATGAATTATTTCAAATGTGATGGTTAATATATTATCCTAGAATGTCAGATAAAGTGTGATACTGTGGTGAATGCTATTTTAATAAATCCACTCTAAAGAATAGGGTGCTTTATGTTGCTGTGCAAATGGATTTATTGTGGACCTGATGTTAAAACTGCCCGTCTTCCATTTGCATTTTATAAGTTGGTTCTGTTTGAGGGCAGAAATCTGACTTCTGCAATTCCATTCACTGATAGTCAATCCTTGCATTTGTTTAGCTTCATGCTTGAAACCTACTCTCGTGAAAAACATACACAACCAACTGCCATCATCACAACTCTCAAAGCACTTTTCAACAATTCTGAGAGATCTCTGCATCTGCCAATTTGCCATACTTGCACGCTGTAGAGTTCGAGAGCCGGGAACAGTAATGGGATTGTAAATAAACTTTATTTCCCCACTCTTCTGTTTCTTAATTACTGTCCTGATATTGACTTCTGTTGGGATATAGTTTCATGGACATGGACAGCCCTGTGGTACCTCAACTAAGATTTTTTTAAAAATGAATATGAACAGGCTGTTTGATACTATGTATCACTATCCTCAACTTGATATTCAAATGTGCACTTTGACAGCAGGAGTTACTGCTTGGGAATCTCCATCTGATTTTATTTTCTGCTCTCAATTAACCTGGGTGCTGAGACCTATTGTAGAAGCCATCTTGGCTCAAATGAGCTAAGTCAGCACAGGCTGAGACTTGGAGAACTGTCTGACCTGCACAGCTTAGCACAATAACCAGCAGTGATTTTTGTCCACCAACCCATCAATGAGCTAGTCATGTGGTATGTGGGAAACCTCTCTTCCTTGCACAAAGTGTCATTGATATGTGGAATAGATTTCCGCGAAGAGTAGTGAGGTGAACCTTAAATTGGATACTGAAATGAGGTGACTTTAGGATATTTCTGGGTAGATGAATGAAGATGGACTGAATAACCTTGCTTATCTGTTACTAGCTTGTGAAAGGTATTTCATCTCTTTTAAAGACCAGGCACTTTTGAGTCTCATTTGACATGATTTTTGTGTACTTTAGATACATTTAATTTAAAAAAAAAAAGTTGCTTTAGAATTTCCAGTGTCAGCTGTTCATCGTATAACAGCTAACATTGGAATAAGTTGGTGTACTAAATTTTTTTCTTTTAAATTTCAGATGATATGGAGAAACATTTGCGGTTACTGGCTGACATCGTTCCAGACTGGCTGGGTATCCATCAAATCAGGAAAGATGTGTACCTGAAGCTGAATAAGAACATGGAGTTGAATGTGGTTGCGGAGAAAATTGCAGAAAAGATAAAAGAGGAGGAGAAAGCATAATTTTTTTTAAAAAACTTTTTTAAATGGACTTGAAAGTTTGATACAGAACTCAATTTTGAATGTCAAATATAACAATGTGAAGTATATGCATTTGTATATAGGAGAAAGGAGATGTGTTTTGCTCATGGATATGAATTATTCTGGGCAGTTTGCTTGGTAATTATGCATTGTATTTCTGTGGGAGAAGTCTTGGTACAAGATTCAGGTATCATAAATTGAAGTTTCTGTTCTTGATATTGGGATTGCTAGATGTTATTTTAAAATGAGGAGGAAAATGAATCGTGTTCTGCACTGAAAGTTCAAAGAATAAGACTTGGTGCTTTTAAGTAATACTTGAATTGTGTTCCAGGAGCAGTCGTTTCTTTCTGCTTTGTTTCAAATGGGGAGCAGGGTATAAACTGGGACTGTGGTCTGTCCAAGTGCAATGAACATCTATTGATTAATGTTAAACTGAAAATTGAATGTTTCATTTGTGTGTGGAGGAATGCTTTTAAAGGAACAAATTTTGATTAAATATTTCGGGTTTTTTTCTAAAAATAACTTTTGTGTGTACTGATTTTTATTTTGATTCTGTACAAGGCTGATTGTACAGCACTGGCTTTATTATTCAACATCAGATGAATTCTACAAATTTTCTAAGATCTTTTCATTGGTTCTCTCCAGTTATCCAGTATATCTTTGTCTTTTTTTAACCGAGCCACTCGGGAACAGTCGAGTTACAGGTTTGTTCCCAAGTCACTCCTGAGTTTACCGCTCAGCTGGCACAGTTATGAGCGTTACAATTGGTCTCTTGTTTCTGGGTTAAGGAGGCAAAACTTAGAGGATTCTTGCTTCTGCTGAAAGTGCAAGTGTACACCAGCTGAATGGGCATCACAGCAAAGTAATGGTCTAATTGTCTTTGGATGCTTACTTACATTTGACTAATATCCACTTGAATAAAATAGCAGAGGCTGATCACTATCAGTGAAGAAAAGTATGCTAGCAAGGCATCAATCGAGTTAGCAGGTTGTGTGTTTAAGTCCCACTTTAAAAAAAAAAAAAATTAAGAGCGTAATCGAGGCTGATACTCGAATACATTATTAAAGGGGTGCTGTACTGATAGAAGTGTCAAATTTTCAGGCAGATACAAAAATCCTAAGGCACTATCCCTCAAGTAACATCATAGAAAAATGAATATAAAATTTCCAAACATGTAATTCCCATGGCTACTAACAACAACCAGAAGATGCTAAAATCTAATTCGAGCATATTCGCAGTATCCATGAGCTTGTGAACGATGTACCAGTAGGAGTAGGCAATTCAGCCCCTCGAGTCTGCTCTGCCATTCAATATGATCATGACTGATCTCATCTCTGCCTCAACTCCACTTTCCTGCCCATTCTCCATAACCCTTCAACCCTTTGCTAATTAAAAATCTGTCTATCTCCTCAAATTTACTCAATGTCCCGGCATCCACTGCACTCTGGGGTAGTGAATTCCACAGACTCAAGACCCTTTGAGAAAAGTAATTTCTCCTCATCTCTGTTTTAAATCTGCTACCCCTTATCCTAAAACTATGACCTCTTGTTCTAGATTGCCCCACCAGAGGAAACATCCTCTCTTTGTTAATCCCCTTACTCATTTTCTATACCTCAATTAGAGCTCCTCTCATTCTTCTGAATTCTAGAAAATAAAGGCTGAAACTGCTTAATCTCTCTTCATAAGACAAGCCCCTCATCTCTGGAATCAATCTAGTGAACCTCCTCTGAACTGCCTCCAATGCAACTACATCCCTCCTCAAGTAAGGAGACCAAATCTGTATGCAGTACTCCAGGTGCGGTCTCACTAATGCCTTATACAGTTGCAGCAACACTTCCCTACTTTTTATACTCTCTTCCTTTAGCAATAAATGCCAAAATTCCATTTGCGTTCCTTATCACCTGCTGCACCTGCATACTAGTTTTCTGCAATTCATGCACGAGGACACCCAGATCCCTCTGCACCGAAGCATTCTGAGGTTTCTCTCCATTTAGATAATTTGCCTTTATATTCCTCTGACCAAAATGGATAACCTCACACTTATCCACGTTAAACTCCATCTGCCAAATTCTGGCCCATTCACCTAACCTATCTGTATCCATTTGCAAGTTTCTTGTTTCTTTATTGCAACTTACTATCCCACCTATTTTAGTGTCATCTGCAAATTTGGTTATAATACCTTCTATCCCTGCATCCAAGTTAATATAGATTGTAAATAATTGGGGCCTGAGGACCAAACCCTGTGGGACCCCACTAGTTACATCTTGCCAACCAGAAAAAGACCCATTTATCCCAACTCCCTGTTTCCTGTTGGTTAGCCAATCCTCTATCCAAGCTAATAAATTGCCCCTAACCCCATGCGATCTTACCTTGTGTATTAACCTTTTGTGCGGCACCTTATCAAATGCCTTATGGAAGTCCAGATATATCTACAGGATCCCTATTATCCACTTGTTACAGTTTCGAAGAACTCTTGCAAATTAGTCAAACATGATTTACCCTTCATAAAACCATGCTGATACTGATGGATTGCGTTTTGACTTACTAAATGTCCTGTTATTCCTTCATAATGATTCTAACAATTTCCCAACGACAGTGGCGCAGTGGTTAGCACCGCAGCCTCACAGCTCCAGCAACCCGCGTTCAATTCTGGGGACTGCCTGTGTGGAGTTTGCAAGTTCTCCCTGTGTCTGCGTGGGTTTCCTCCGGGTGCTCTGGTTTCCTCCCACAGCCAAAAGACTTGCAGGTTGATAGGTAAATTGGCCATTATAAATTGCCCCCAGTATAGGTAGGTGGTAGGGGAATATAGGGACAGGTGAGGATATGGTAGGAATATGGGATTAGTGTAGGATTAGTATAAATGGGTGGTTAATGGTCGGCACAGACTCAGTGGGCCGAAGGGCCTGTTTCAGTGCTGTATCTCTAAATCTAAATCTAACTGGTCTATAGTTTCCTACTTTCTGCCTCCCTCCTTTATTGAATAAGGGTGTTATATTAGCATTTTTCCAATCCACTGGAACCTTTCCTGCATCCAGGGAATTTTGGAATATTATAAACAATGGATCCACTATCTGCGCTGCCACTTCCTTTAAGCCCCTAGGATGTAGGCCATCTGGCCCTGGGGACTTGTCTGCCTTTAACCCCAATAGTTTGTTCAGTACTTTTTCCCTAGTGATGATGATTGTTCTAAGTTCCTTCCTTCCTATAACCTCTGCATTACTTGTTACTATTGGGATGGTACTAGTGTACTCCACTGTGAAAACTGAGGCAAATACTGATTTAGTGTCTCTGCCGTTTCTGTGTTCCCCACCATTAACTCCCCAGTCTCATCCTCCAAGGGACCAATATTCATTTTAGCTACTCTCTTCACTTTTTATATGCTTATAGAAGCTTTTGCTATCTGTTTTTATATTTTGCACTAGTTTTCTTTCATAATTTACCTTTGCTCTTTTTATTACTTTTTTGGTAACCCTTTGTTGATCTTTAAAAGTTTCCCAATCTTCCAGCATGCCACTGGCCTTTGCAACATAGTATGCCTTAGTTTTTGTCTTTATGTTACCCTTAACTTCCTTGCTTAGCCATGGATGTTTTTTTTTCCCCCTTACAATCTTTCTTCCTCTCTGGAATATATTTTAGTTGGGAGGATTTGAATATCTCCTTAAACATCTGCCACTGCTCATCAACTGTCCTACCTTTTAGTCTTCCTGCCCAGTCCACTCGAGCCAAATCTGTCCTCATGCCTATGCCTATATACCATTGTTTAACTCCAGAACGCTAGTGTTGGACTCCAGTTTCTTGCCCTCAAACTGAATTTGAAATTCTAACATGCTATGATCACTCTTCCCTCGAGGATCCTTAACTGAGATCATTAATTAATCCCACCTCATTACACAATACCAAATCTAGAATAGCCTGCTCCCTGGTTGGTTGCACAACATATTGCTCCAAAAAACAATCTCTAATACATTCAATGAACTCTCCCTCAAGGCTCCCATTGTCAATATGATTAATCCAGTCTATATGCATATTAAAATACCAGCTGTTCATTTGGTGGGACTGAGCTGTGTCCAGATTGACTATCATGTTTTCTTTAACCATGATTGCACCTCAAAATGAACTGCACTGGGATGTTCAGAGGATATGAAAGGTGCCATGTAGACTTTCTATGGGATTTTGCATAGGAATATACAGTAAAGAGCCAAAAAAAAAACACCGTGCCCTCTACACAGTATCGGGAGCCTGTCTATCTCCTGAACAAATCAGGTTGAAAAATCATTAATTAGCAGCATTGAGTCTGAACCAGGAAGCTGCTGTTTGATTTTGAATTCAATGTCAAATCATCAGAAAATGAAACAGAGGGAAAGAGAAAGAGAATTTTTTAAAATTTTACTTTTTAATTTTAAAAAAATCTCCCAACAATTAAAATCTGAAGCAGAGACTCCCTGTTTACACAACTATGCAGTCAAGAATGAGCCTGCTTTATGGGAAACCTTAAAGCAAAGGGAAAGTTCAGACTGGTGTAGCAAGTGTGTTCTGATGTTTTAATGCTTTTCAGTCTGTGATCACAATATTTTGGAGAGACATTCAAGTTGTTCCCTAACGTTTGAATATAGTGGAGCAGGAGGAACTGCCATGCACAGACATTTCTGGTTTTCCAAATGCATGTTGTCCTTATTAAGAGAAGGATAGATATATTTTATTCTTTTATTTTTAAATCCAGAAAGAAGCATGGAAAAATTATGCAGTTTCAGACAGGAGCAATTGTTTGAAAATTCTTACATTCTGCAAAGGAAGTTTAACTTGATTTGAGAAATGTGGGATTCATTGCGATGTTGCAAAAAATGTTGACTTGCAAAGTACTAATAACATTACATTTCAGGCTACTGTTTTCCTCTAGGCTGATTTGTTTGCCTCCTGCTATAAGTGACATTTTATAATACAGCAAACTAAATGCATTGGTGCACTGTTCGAGCGACTGTATTTGCTGTGCCATGGAGTAGTGGGTCAAAGCTACTTCCTATATAGAGGGAGAAACTATTTGGCAGTTGTACTGTCCTCTGTTCAATTTTCAGTCCATTAACACCCTATCTGAACTAATGCTTTGTCTTTCAACACACCATTAACATATTGTTTGCCTTTGCTCCATGACCTTCTGGTCAGCTATTCTGTGACCTTGTCCTATCTACACCTCCTTTGTTATCTCTTGCCCCACCCCCACTTTACTTGCTTATAACCTTTCACATTTCTAATATTTGCCAGTTCTGAAGAAGGGTCACTGACCTGAAACATTAACTCTGCTTCTATCTCCGCAGATGCTGCCAGACCTGCTGAGTGTTTCCACCATTTCTTATTTTTATTATATTAGTGCTGTCCTCTGGGGCGGGATTTCAATTCCGTGGTCGGGAGCCGGATGTGCTCATTTCTGGGTCCTAACCCTGCACCGTGTCGGCAGCATGTATGCATTGCAATTTTAATATGGTAGTTAATTGACCCAGAATCATGTTCGCTCCTCTATTAGCGGTGGCGGATGCAGGAAGGAGGTGGGACATAGGCAGCAGTGGGCCCTATTTAAAGGGCAAGCGGCAACCATTGCTGTGGTTCTCATTCTCCCCCATGATGCAAGGAGGAACAGAGCAGAGGGCAGTGGGCAGGATGGGCCCCGTGTCAGGGCAGCCCATCATTTTCTGATGCCTCACTGGAGGTGCTGCTGGAAGCAGTGACTGAACAGAGAAACATCTTGCATCCTGCCAGAAGCAACAGAAAGCCTGCAAGGTTCACCTAGAGGGCATGGCTGGAGGTGGCTCATGAGGTCCGCAAGCAGAGGAGTGGTGAGGAGGAACTGGGTGCAGTGCAAGAAATGGTTCAACGACCTGCTTAGGTTTAGCAAGGTGAGTTCAAAGATAGACCCAGATGGCATGCCTCCCGGTCAGCAATCCGCAGAATGCAAAAGAGAGGGACCTCCTGAGGCTGCATAGAGGTCTCCTGACCTCGGGAGAGATGTGTGCTTAGCAGCCTTGATGATCCATAAGCATAGCTCAGGACCCTAGTGCTGTTGGGCAGGAGGCAGGAGTGCAGACTGCAACATCTCATCCAAATGAAAAACAGTGAGCGGTGAGGGAGAAAGGAATCTTCACCTTTCAGGCCAAATGAGAGGTGCATGCCAGAGGGAATGAGAGGGCATGTCTGGACAGTTTGTACACACTTTGTACACACTTTGTACCAGAGCAGATACTTGCACCTTGGTGGGCCTTTGCTCATTATTACAGAAGGTGGCACAGGCTGAAGCTCACATCACATCAGAGCAGGAGGCTACGAGGGACGCAGAGTTGGCTGTGGCCCATTCTCCTTGGAGGTTGGAGGAAGATGCAGCCCTACTCAGCAGGGTGGAGATGCAGAGCCTTGGGCGTCATGAAATCAACGGCTCCACCTGGGGAAATAGTGTGAAATGTGCGTCCAAATGTCAGTTACCTGAGGCACTCCAGAGTCATGGGATGAGAATGGAGGAGTCCATCTCATGTGCTCCACAATGTCTCAGTTGTTTGAACACATGAGCTCCTCCATTGAGAGTGGCCAACCTCATGGAGAGTCATATGCGGCATCACTCAGAATGGATGCAAGAGTAGCATGCTGCAGTCTATAGTATTGACTGGCCAGTGACGCAAATAGTGCAATGAAGCACTGAATGGATACTAGCTGTGCCCCACCTGGTGTTTCCCTCTAGCGATCAAGGGCAAGACGAAAGGGCAGATGCAGAGATGGTGACAAATGGTGATGAGGTAGAAACCCCTCATGGGACTCAGTCATCATCACCAACTGCCTTCATGGTCCCTCTGAAGGAGGAAGCATGTTTAAAGCCACACCCTGAGACAGAGGCTATCCCTGTCGTGCTGCCAGTGCAGCAGCCTTTGGAGGATCCCCATGCCCCTCAACCACCAGCACCTCCATGTTGAGGCTGACTGCCACAGCATCTCAGTCCCAGATAGGCACTAGTGAGGAGTCTGCCTCCAACTCATCCTCAGCCACAGGGGGAGCAACTCGTAGGAGTGGCCGTGAGTGCAGGCAACTGCATCGGTGACATCAGTGTGGGTCACTTGGTTGTGTTAGTTGTAAATAATATTAAACTGTTATACAATAAAGCAGTGGGAATGTTGTTGCACTAAGGCAATCTTGTGCGTTTTCATTTCATCATGGCGAAATGCAGGGGAAGGGATAGTAAGGGTTAACAAAGCAAATGAGTGTGTTGAGCAAGAGTGTCAGGTGGAGAATCTGGAGCTTTGCAGTGTTTGTGACATTGGAAGGTTGCTGACTTTTGTTCTTAGCGAATGCTCTTCTCACTCAGATGAAGGAGGACTTCCTCTCAAATCCTGCAGACTGAGTATTGCTCAGGTGAAACGCCTCTGGATCAGAGTGACCCCAGTGCCCTGCCATCCTGAGAAGCGCTCCACCTCATGAGCCTACCATGGCAACATCCCTGCAAAGCATGGTAACTATCCTCCAGTTCTCTTTCAGCCTCCTTTGTCTCCTTCCTCCTCCAAGGAACTGTGCTGTTACCGCAGTTTTCCCTCATTAAGGTCCAGCCTCTATGGAGGGCCATGTTATGGAGAGCACAGCAGACCACCACAATACGTGAGATCTTTGAGGAGTGTACTGGAGAGCACCACCTGACTGGTCAATGCACCTGAACCTCGTCTTCAGGAAGCCAGTGACTTGCTCAGTGATGACCCTTGTGCTCAGGTATTGGTTTAGATTAGAGATACAGCACTGAAACAGGCCCTTCGGCCCACCGAGTCTGTGCCGAACATCAACCACCCATTTATACTAATCCTACACTAATCCCATATTCCTACCAAACATCCCCACCTGTCCCTATATTTCCCTACCACCTACCTATACTAGTGACACTTTATAATGGCCAATTTACCTATCAACCTGCAAGTCTTTTGGCTTGTGGGAGGAAACCGGAGCACCCGGAGAAAACCCACGCAGACACAGGGAGAACTTGCAAACTCCACACAGGCAGTACCCGGAATCGAACCCAGGTCCCTGGAGCTGTGAGGCTGCGGTGCTAACCACTGCGCCACTGTGCCGCCCTCTCAGCCTCCATAGCATAGTAATGCACCAGAGTCATCAGCCATCTCCTCACAGGATAAGCCTTATCCGCAAACAGCCATCCACTGATTTCCGATGGCTCCATGAAGTGCTGCGGCAGCTGTGATTGCCAGAAAATGAAGGCATCGTAGCAGCTTCCAGGACAGCGTGCACACACCTGCATAAAGCTCTTGCTTTGGTTGCAGACCAGCTGAAAGTTTAAGGAGTGGAATTCCTTCTTGTTGAGGAATCTCAGTCAGTGCCTTGATGGCCACATGGGTACAATTAATGATTCCATGCACCTGTGGGAATCTGGGAACAGAGGGAAATCCCACTGCTCTTTGAGCTTGAGTGTCATTATCCACCTGGAATTCCACGTAATTACCTGCCCTCTCGAACAGAGCATCCATTACCTCTGTGATGCAATGATGTTCTGCTGCCTGCAAGATGTGACCATTGTCTGCTGCTGCTCCTTGGAAGGACCTGGTTGCAAAAAAAGTGCAAGGCCACTGTGACTTTTACAGCCACAGGAAGGCCATAACCACTGTTCCTGTGAACCCTCAGATGACCCTCAATGAGGGCACACAAGTCAGCAACCATCTGCCTGGACAGGCACAATCTTCCATGGCATTGACACTCCAACATTTCCAGGTAACTTCTCCTTTGGTGTTAGACACTCTGCTGAGGATATTGCCTTCATTGTTTTCCTGCCTTTCATTCCTGACTCCTGTGCCCCTATTGCTGCTGTAGTTGCTGCTCCTTGTGATCTAATCTTAGAGTAGCTTAATCCCATTTCCAATTATGTCTTTCCTTCTTTTCTATTGGAATGTGCAGTTTTACTGAGCCCCCATCTCATGAACCCATGAGGCCTGTAAACAGAGGGACCCCCCCAAATGCCCTTGTCAAGAGTGAGGAGATATGACAGGTCATTCTCTTGACTCTGCCTGTGGGTGAGGGCCATTTCTGAGCCTTCCCTTTTTGATGGAGCCTCTTGCTGCTGTCATGCCATTCTGAGTGGCTTCCCACTTTGTTTGTATCTCCTCCTTCCTGTTATGGTTTGTTACCTGCATAGATCCCATTCTTTCAAAAGAAAATTCAATACTGGATCTTAACAAGCTGACAAGCTCGATAAATGTCTTAACAGGCCATTTAACGATCTCAGGCAGGATGGTTCCTCTGGCTGTTGGCGGAGCCTTTTAAAATTTGGAAAACAGCAAGAGGGTGGATTTAAGCGACTGCCCGCCCCGTTCCCACCCTTGCATTTTAATAAAAATCTTGCCCTTGGACTCTCATTTCCAAGAGTCTATTCAGAGCAGCAGGGGATAGGAGCAGGGAGAGGATGGAAGAGTCCTGGGACTATACTGCCTTACGTACATTCTTGGCAAGTTTTTATTTATTTAGAGATACAGCACTGAAAGAGGCCCTTTGGCCCACTGAGTCTGTGCTGAACCACCCATTTATACTAACCCTACAGTAATCCCATATTCCCTACCACCAACCTACACTAGGGGCAATTTACAACAGCCAATTTACCTATCACCTGCAAGTCTTTGGCAGTGGGAGGAAACCAGAGCACCCAGCAAAAACCACACGGTCACAGGGAGAACTTGCAAACTCTGCACAGGCAGCACCCAGAATCAAACCCGGGTCACTGGAACTGTGAGGCTGCGGTGCTAGCCACTGCACCACTGTGTCTTTGGAAAAGTGGGGGAATATAGTGAAGAGGAGGGAACAATTACCCCTTAAGTTTTAAACACTTAACCATACATGTTTAAAAAAATCACCTTGTAGTCTCAACATTTGCTGCTGGTTGGCTTAGACTAAAGATTTAAATTACTGCTAAACACTAACCAGCTGCATATATGATGAACCTTTGATTGGTACCTGTTTGTATTTGCAGTACAAGTGGGAGCCTTTCCTTTAAAAATTTGGTCTTAATATGGTAACTGCTTTTTATGTATATAAATTTTGCCAAATGTGAGAGGCTTTAAATTAATGTTCTTGGAAAAAAATGAACAAGAAAGTTAGCAAGTATAGGTGCTGTGGCTCACCTGTGGTCTGTTTCCTTGGCAACATATGACAGGGTGAGAGATGCAATGCAATCCCTACTATGTTGTTTAACCAGGTCTGGAGATGGGGTGAGGAGGTACATAGAGATACATTGTTGATATGCAAGACTAATTGTATAAATTAATTTTTAAATTAATGTTCAATGGTGTTATATGGAAAGACAAATATGTATTTCTTGCAAAGATAATTGCTCCTATAAAGTAGTCCTAGTTGTCTCGTGGGCTTTTTAAAAATTACAAGTAATTCGGACCAACTTTTATTTGCCTGTACTTCTTTTGATAAGTTTAGTAGTACAGAACTTGAGTATTGTCTCTACATGTCTCTATTTTCAGCAATACTCTATTTATAAAATTGACCCCTTCCTCCTTTATGCTGATAAGAGTGGTAGATATATTTATAACTTTTATTAAACTTTCTCGTGCATATGTTTAAAATTTTAGATAATTTTAATTTGTTTAAATTTTTATGAAAGGCTGATTAGCATCTCTGCACAAACTAGTATAACTGGCAGCTCAAGAAAACTGTTAGAAAAGTTAGCCTTTAATTAATGTTTTACTATATTGGTGAATGACCCACCCTTTATTGGAACATGTATCTCTTGTGTTGTATTTGGAGACTTAACATCAACTGCAAAACATATGGGAACTCAGTCAAGGCACACTGTGCACCAGGCAAAATTTCAAAACTGTAATCTGGTTGTAATCAAACTACTGAAACTCTGCAGGTCAAGCGAGTCCTCAAACATTTAGTCATAGTTTAGACGTGATTATATTGTTGCAACATGGCTGCAGGTATTTTTCCATCGGTGTTGGGAGTCATAGCTAGAGAATAGGTCTCTAAATATTGGAAATATAAATAACTAGTTCGCAACTTGCTGTAGGTTTTGGGTAACTAAGTATCTATAAAAATTGTAAATAGTGAGGAGTCGTAGAGTTATACAGCACAGAAACAGGCCCTTCGGCCCATTGTGTCTGTGCCGGCCATCAAGCACCTATCTATTCTAATCCCATTTTCTAGCACTTAGCCTGTAGCCTTGTATGCTATGGTGTTTCATGTGCTCATCTAAATACTTCTTAAATGTTGTGAGGGCTCCTGCCTCTACCACCCCTTCAGACTGTGCGTTCCAGATTCCAACCAGCCTCTGGGTGAAAAAAACTTTTCTTCAAATCCTCTCTAAACCTCCTGCCCCTTACTTTTAAAATCTATGCCCCCTGGTTATTGACCCCTCGCTAAGGGAAAAAGTTTCTTCCTATCAATGCCCCGAAGGCTTTCCTCCTTATTATTTATGACACCACCAATTTTCATGTCATTTGCAAATTTACTAATCACAAAGATTAGATTACAGGATGATATAGACGGGCTAGTAAGATGGGCAGAGCAGTGGCAAATTGAATTTAATCCTGAGAAGTGTGAGGTGATGCATTTTGGGAGGACTAACAAGGCAAGGGAATATACAATGGATGGTAGGATGCTAGGAAGTACAGTGGGTCAGAGGCACCTTGGTGTACTTGTCCATAGATCACTGAAGTCAGCAGCACAGCTAGATAAGGTAGTTAGGAAGGCATGTGAGATACTTGCCTTTATTAGCCAAGGTATAGAATATAAGAGCAGGGAGGTTATGATGGAGCTGCATAAAACGCTAGTTTGGCCACAGCTGGAGTACAGTGTACAGTTCTGGGCACCACACTATAGCAAAGATGGGATTGCACGGGAGAGGGTACAGAGGAGATTCACCAGGATGTTGCCTGTGCTGAAGCATTTCAGCTATGAAGAGAGACTGGATAGGCTCGGGTTGTTTTCCTTAGAGCAGAGAAGGTTGAGGGAGGACCTGATTGAGATGTACAAAATTATAAGAGGCATAGATAGGGTAGATAGGAAGAAACTTTTTCCCTTAGCGGAGGTGTCAACAACCAGGGGGATTAGATTTAAGGTCAGGGGCAGGAGGTTTAGAGGGGATTTGAGAAAAGGTTTTTTCACCCAGAAGGTGGTTGGAATCTGGAACACACTGCCTGAAGGGGTGGTAGAGGCAGGAACCCTCACAACATTTAAGAAGTATTTAGATGAGCACTTGAAATACCATAGCATACAAGGCTATGGGCCAAGTGCTGGAAAATGGGATGAGAATAGATAGGTGCTTAATGGGCAGCATAGACCCTATGGGCCTGTTTCAGTGCTGTATATTTCTATGACTTTAAATGCCCAAATACTTATTTTAACCTGTGAAAGCTTTGAACCTCATTTTCTTCCGTGATTGTTTTTTTCTCATTCAAAATTGTTTCTTCTCTTTCACACACATTCAGGGCTGCAGACTTCACAAACCTTACTATTGTCATGATCTTTTTTTTTTCGGGAAATAATGCAGTACACCTTTAAGGCAGCAAAAGATCAGTACTTCTTTAAGGCAGTTAGCTTCAGAAATTACCAAATGAAAGTGCATCTTGGTTGCCCTGGATACAACCATACAGAGAGGGAGAACAGCACATACAATGTTGCCATTTAACTTTGAAAACTGTGCAGAGACAGTTGGGACACAGACTGTTTTGGCACACGAAGGAAATAGGAGCTCTCCCTCGGTCTATTGAAACCCTTTTGTAAAATTCTCTCGCAGAATTCTGAAAAGTTATTCCAGATTAATTCTTTTTGGGAAAAAATAGCTATTTGTCAATCTACTGTGTTCATCGCTGGAAAGAAGAGTTTGGTGCTTCAACTACTGAACTGTAATTGCTGATCTATCGTCGGATTCATCAGGCCTTGGACCTTTCAACATTCGAAGATTCCACTTCATCAGGACAGTAAATCTGCCAAGACTTTATTATTGTTTAATTAGCCACTCAGGAAAAAAATTAAACAGCAAAAATCCTGTTAGAGTATATGTGTGCGAATGCGGGAGTTAGATTCTTTAAATAAGTTATAAGGTCTTTAGATATTGGTTTATCTTATTAGTGTTTAAGATTTTCTTTTAATGAACAGTTAGTTTGTTGATATCTAAAGATACCTTCAGGAGCGGAGAGCAGTTGGAACTGCGTGGAAACAACCAGAACCGGGAGTGGATAAATTCAGCGCGAGGCTCGGTGCCTTCACTTGCCTTCGGGAACGGACAACAGTCGGACCTCTTCCAGCGCACCGGAGTTTTGAAAAAAGCCAACAGTAACATCACAGGAAAGCTGCAAGGTGATTGGTTGGTGAGTAACTGCTGTTAGGGAATAGTTCTAAATAGCTGGCTTAGTAACTAAGGTAAGAAAGGTCTATAGTTTTTTTTTCATGTATAGTAAGTAGTCTTTTTTTAGGGAGTTCTGTAGTAACGAGGACCAGGGAAGAAGGGCCTTCGAGTAATTGATATTATTTGATATTAAGATCTTTCAAAGGGTTTAATTTAAAGGGTTACATCATGGCAGGAGAGCTCAAAGCCGTGGTGTGCTCTATGTGGGAAGCCAGGAACAATTCCAGTGCCCGGGACCAGCATGTACGCAGGAAGTGTCTCCAGCTGCCCGGGTTTCGGAGCTGGAACAGCAGCTGGGGACACTGTGGAGCATCTACGAGGCAAAGAGTATCGTGGATAGCATGTAGAGAGGTGGTCACACTGCAGGCTCAGACTCCACAGGCAGGAAAGGAATGGGTGACCACCAGGCAGAGCAAGAGGCAGTGCAGGAATCTCCTGTGGCTGTTCCCCTGCAAAACAGATATATTGCTTTGGATACTGTTGGGGGGAATGGCTTTTCAGGTGAATGCAGCAACAGCCCAATTCGTCGCACCACAGTTGGCTCTGCTGCAAAGGGGAGGAGTAAAAAGTATGGGAATTTAATAGTTATAGGGGATTCAATTGTAAGGGGAATAGATAGGCGTTTCTGTGGCCACAAAAGAGACTCCAGGATGGTATGTTGCCTCCCTGGTGCTAGGGTCAAGGATGTCGCAGAGCGGTTACAGGACATTCTGAAGGGGAAGGGTGAACAGCCAGTGGTCATGGTACACATTGGTACAAACGATGTAGGTTTTTTAAAAAAAAAGGATGAGGTTCTAAAAGCAGAATATAGGGAGTTAGGAAGTAAGTTGAAAAGTAGGACCTCAAAGGTAGTGATCTCAGGATTACTACTAGTGCCACGTGCTAGTCAGAGTAGAAATAGCAGGATATATTGGATGAATATGTAGCTGAAGAGATGGTGTGAGGGGGAGGATTTTAGATTCCTGGGACATTGAAACCGGTTCGGGGGGAGGTGGGACCAGTACAAACTGGACGGGACCTGGGCAGGACCGGGACTGATGTCCTCGGGGAGTATTGGCTAGAGTAGTCGGGGAAGGTTTAAACTAAAATGGCAGGGGGATGGGAACCTTTGCAAGGAGTCAGAGGAGGGGGGAATCAAAGACAAGAACAAAAGACAGTAAGGGGAATAAGAAAAGTGATAGGCAGAGAAATCAAGGGCCAGAATCCAACAGGGCCACAGTGGAAAACAGTGGGAAGGGGCCAAGTAATGTTAAAAACACAAGCCTTAAGGCTTTGTGTCTTAACGCACGAACAGCACTTGACAGGGTAGATGCAGGAAGGATGTTCTTGATGGTGGGGGAGTCCAGAGCCAGAGGTCATAGTCTAAGGATATGGGGTAAACCATTCAGGACTGTGATGAGGAGAAATTTCTTCACCCAGAGAGTGGTGAACCTGTGGAATTCACTACCACAGAAAGCAGTTGAGGCCAAAACATTGTTTTCAAGAAGGAGTTAGATATAGCTCTTGGGCCTAAAGGAATCAAAGGGTATGGGGTGAACAGGTTACCGAATTGGATCATCAGCCATGATCATAATGAATGGCGGAGCAGGCTCGAAGGGCTGAATGGCCTACTTCTGCTATTTTCTATGTTTCTACACCTGGTTTGGTTCACCTAATGCGGGGGGTTATTAGATTGTTCAATTCACTGCTGCTTTCTTTGATTTGGAAAACTTTAAGATAAATGTTACGTGACCTGTGGGGCGGGTGGGACTGAATTGACAGTTCGTTGCTCCCACCACAATCAGAATCATATATTTTGATTGGGGGCTTTGATTTGAGCGGTCGTGCCGTGACACATCAATTGGGGGCTTGTCCGGGATCAAATCATATTTTTAATTAAGCAGCTCATGCCTGGGATCAGAATCAGACTAATTGAGGGGCTCGCCTTTGGAATCCTATTAATTACTCCTCTCTGGAATAACATTTAAATGGGGGTCTTGTGTCTGGCATCATATTAATTGCTCTCGCATCTGGGATCATATCAATTGGAAACTTGATTGTTTGGATCTAAATCTAACGCCAATTACAAAGAAATAAAATAACCAGGTCTCTTGTATAATAAAGTACAGTCTATACCATAGTAATGGCATTAGCGGTTGCAGCAGAGTTTTTTGGGAAAGCAGTGTGTTTCCCTGAGTGATTTGATGACTTTAATTAAGAATAAATTAAAAGAATTGGCAACAAAATTGGGGTTAGAATGGAAATTAGGTGCCAAAAAAGCAGAGATAATTCACATAATAGCCCAACATCTGGAATTAGAAGATGATGATGAAGGGTAATAAGAGAAACAAAAAAGTAGTAGGTCAAAGAGTGATGCAGTGGTATTGGCTAGGATTCAGTTAGAAATGAAAAACCGTGAGGCTGAAAAAAAATTAAGAAAACTTGAATTGGAAATAGAGGAAAGGGAAAAAGAAAAAGCAATAGCAATAAGAAAACTTGAATTGGAAATAGAGGAAAGGGAAAAAGAAAAAGCAATAGCAATAAGAAAACTTGAATTGGAAGAAAGGGAGAAAGAGAGCATTTTGGAGAGAAAGTAAAAGAAAAGAGAGGGAATTTAAGATAAGAGATGGAACTAAGACAAAAAGATAGTCTTAAATCCAGGGAAAATTTGGGTCAGGAAGAATCTAAATTTATCTCAGGACCCAGCAAAAAGTTGTTTAAATTTATACAGACTCTTCCTAAGTTCGAGGAAAGGGATGTCGAGGCATTTTTCATATTTTTTGAAAAAATAGCCAAACAGATGAAATGGCTGAAAGAAAGCTGGACACTGCTTATGCAGGGCAGGTTGGTAGGCAGAGCTCATGAACCTTATGCCATGCTTTCCAAAGAGGCTTCTGCAGATTGAGATGTCAAAAAAGGCTATTCTTGCTGGGTATGCGTTAGTCCCTGAAGTTTACAGTAAGAAGTTTATGAACTTGGAGATTGGCTGGGCAGACATACTTAGAATTTGATAGGGCATATCAAATTACTTTTGACTGTTGGATACGGGCATTAAAGATAGAAACCACATACAAGAACCTTTGAAAATCAATTCTTTTAGAGTTTAAAAACACCATTCCTTCAGTAGACAGAACTCATAGATAACCTGAAAGTTTTGAAAGCTAGGCAAGCAGATTGCTGATGATTTTGAGCTTGTGAATAAGCCAACCTCTTTTGTCTGTTACCCCCAGAAACCTGAGGATAGGAAGTGGGAGAGTGAAAGGAAGGCAAGCAGCCGGGGACGAGAAGGAACAGTTGGGAATGCCCCAGGATCACTCTTCAGATCAGAAAGGAAGGTGCTGAGGGTAGAAGTGAGGTTCGCAAGCCAAATTGTTATCATTGCCACAAAACAAGTCATCATCGTTCAGAGTGCTGGAAATTGTGAGGTAAACCCATAGGACTTGTTGGAGTACGCAAAGCTAGTGCAGAGGAAAAGACTCTGACTGAGAGTATAGCAGACCAGCCTATAGCTTTAACAACAGGTGTGAACCCAGATACTAAAACTAAAAGGAGTGTAGAGGTTAAGAACAAAATACCCGAGAGTATAATGAATTTCTGTCAAAGGGAAAGTAATTCTATCTATATCCTGTAAGTGAGGCAGGAAAACCTATTATACTCGGACACAGGGGCAACCCGAACACTCTTGCTGGGGAAAAATATAACGTTTCCACCACAGAGTGCCTTGAACATTAAAAATTTTATTTAATGGAATTGGTGGAGACCTGTACCTTTGTTCCTCAGGGTAGTGTCCTAGGCCCAACCACCTTCAGCTGCTTCATCAATGACCTTCCTTCAATCAGAAGGTCAGAAGTGGGTATGTTTGCTGATGATTGCACACTGTTCAGCACCATTTGTGACTCCTCAGATACTGAAGCAGTCCATGTAGAAATGCAGCAATACTTAGACAATATCCAGGCTTGGGCTGATAAGTGGCAAGTAACATTCACGCCACACAAGTGCCAGGCAATGACCATCTCCAACAAGAGAGAATCTAACCATCTTCCCTTGACATTCAATGGCATTATCATCGCTGAATCCCCCACTATCAACATCCTAGGGGCTACCATTGACCAGAAACTGAACTGGAGTAGCCATATAAATACCGTAGTCAGAGGCTAGGAATCCTGTGGCGAGTAACTCCCCTCCTGACTCCCCAAAGCCTGTTCACCATCTACAAGGCACAAGTCAGGAGTGTGATGGAATACTCTCCACTTGCCTGGATTGGTGCAGCTCCAACAACAATCAAGAAGCTCGACGCCATTCAGGACAAAACAGCTCACTTGATTGTTTGTTTGCAGATGGGGTGCCATTCACTCCCTCCACCACCGACGCACAGTGGCAGCAGTGTGTACCATCGACAAGATGTATTGCAGCAATGCACCAAGGCTTCTTAGACAGCACCTTCCAAACCCGTGACCTCTACCAACTAGAAGGATAAGGGCAGCAAATGCACGGGAACACCACCACCTGCAAGTTCCCCTCCAAGTCACACCATCCTGACTTGGAACTATATCACCGTTCCTTCACTGTTGCTGGGTCAAAGTCCTGGAACTCCCTTCCTAACAGCACTGTGGGTGTGCCTACCCCACATGGACTGCAGTGGTTCAAGAAGGCAGCTCACCACCACCTTCTCAAGGGCAATTAGGGATGGGCATTAAATGCTGGCCTGGCCAGCGAAGCCCACATCCCTTGAATGAATAAAAAAAAAAATAAATAAACTACGCCTAGAGAGTGACTTAATATCTGGGATAGTAACTGCAGGTGTTGTCCACAGTTTGCCAGTAAAGGGAATTGACCTACTCCTAGGAAATGATTTGGCTGGATCAAAAGTATCAGTTTCTCCTATAATTAGAGGAACCAAGTGAAATTAAGGAAACTGAGCAATTACAGGAACAAGTTCCAGGAATATTTCCTGCGTGTGCAGCCACCCAAACAGTGGCTAAACAGGATCCATTGTTGGAGGTAAAACGAGCACCGCAAATAGATAGCCAAATATTTCGGGATTTAATTAATCCAAATGAGATGTTTAACAGATCGTCTATTATTACAGCACATCAAGCTGATCCAGAGATATACCAAATGGCACAGGCGGCTCTGTCAGAAGCTGAAGTGAAAGGAGTTCAGGAGGCTATTATATGGCAAACGGGGTTTTGAGGAGGAAATGGAGACCGCCTCATAGGCCTGCCAATAAAAACTGGACAGTTGTTGAACAGATAGTGGTACCACCTAAATATCGCCAAGGATTATTAAGGTTGGCACATAACATTCCTTTTGCAGGACACGGGTGAATTCGGAAGACCAAATCACGCATAAGCCAACATTGTTACTGGCTAGGTCTTACAAAGGATGTGAGACAATTTTGAAGGACATGCCATACCTGTCAAATGGTGGGAAAACCATAAACTACCATAAAACTGGCACCACTAGTTCCCATACCAGTGATTGAGGAACCATTTAGCAGGGTATTAGTAAACTGTGTAGGACCCTTGCCAAAAATAAAAGTGGGACATCAATACATACTTACAATCATGGATATGGCTACACGATTTCTAGAGGTCATTCCTTTGAGGACAATTACAGCCAGACTAGTAGTAGAAAAGTTAACCCAATTCTTTACGAGGTATGGGTTACCACTTGAAGTTCAATCAGATCAAAGTTCTAATTTCATGTCTGGGATATTTCAAGAAGTCATGGGCAATTTGGGGATTAGACAGTTCAGCATATCACCCACAGTCACAGGGAGCTATAGGGAGATTTCACCAGACTCTGAAAACGATGATTCGAAAATACTGTCATGATTATCCACATGACTGGGATAAAGGACTAGACTTTCTTTTATTTGCCACGAGAGACTTGCCGAATGAGTCTACAGGCTTCAGTCCTTTCGAAGTGGTTTATGGACATGAAGTAAGAGGTCCTCTAAAACTTACAAAAGGCAGATTCTTGAAACAAAAGAACGAATGTTTGGTACTAGACTATGTATCTGTGTTGCAGGAAAGGCTCACAAAAAGCTTGCGGCGTAGCTCAGGCTAAAGGCCGGCTCGGGTCTGCAAATGAAACCCGACCAGAGACCGACAGAACCACGTCGGACCCGAGCCCGACCCAACCCGAGTCCTTTCATTTTTTTTCTCTGGCCCGACCCAACCCAACCATCAGTTAACCTAGCTACTGTTTTTCACTTCGTTGCTTATCTGCACAAGCTTAATAAAAACTAACTAAAAAACCTATCAAGTCCATAAAGTACAGTAACATTGGAGCCATGTACCAGAGGTGGTGATAGTGTCTGACCCAGCCTGAGCCCGAATGCCGGACCCGGAAGTGCGATACGACCAGTACCCGACACATCGTCTGGTTCGGGTCAGGTAGCTATTATCTAGCTCAGGAACACCTTAAAGCATCCCAAGCCAATATGAAAAAATGGGCAGACAAGAATTCAAAAGCCTGTGATTTTCAACCTTCTTTCTTTTGGGCCTCCTTATCTCGAGAGACAATGGATACGCGCCTGGAGGTGGTCAGTGGTTTGTGAAGCAGCGCCTGGAGTGGCTATAAAGGCCAATTCTGGAGTGACAGGCTCTTCCACAGGTGCTGCAGAGAAATTTGTTTGTTGGGGCTGTTGCACAGTTGGCTCTCCCCTTGCGCCTCTGTCTTTTTTCCTGCCAACTACTAAGTCTCTTCGACTCGCCACAATTTAGCCCTGTCTTTATGGCTGCCCGCCAGCTCTGGCGAATGCTGGCAACTGACTCCCACGACTTGTGATCAATGTCACACGATTTCATGTCGCGTTTGCAGACGTCTTTATAACGGAGACATGGACGGCCGGTGGGTCTGATACCAGTGGCGAGCTCGCTGTACAACGTGTCTTTGGGGATCCTGCCATCTTCCATGCGGCTCACATGGCCAAGCCATCTCAAGCGCCGCTGACTCAGTAGTGTGTATAAGCTGGGGATGTTGGCCGCTTCAAGGACTTCTGTGTTGGAGATATAGTCCTGCCACCTGATGCCAAGTATTCTCCGAAGGCAGCGAAGATGGAATGAATTGAGACGTCGCTCTTGGCTGGCATACGTTGTCCAGGCCTCGCTGCCGTAGAGCAAGGTACTGAGGACACAGGCCTGATACACTCGGACTTTTGTGTTCCGTGTCAGTGCGCCATTTTCCCACACTCTCTTGGCCAGTCTGAACATAGCAGTGGAAGCCTTACCCATGCGCTTGTTGATTTCTGCATCTAGAGACAGGTTACTGGTGATAGTTGAGCCTAGGTAGGTGAACTCTTGAACCACTTCCAGAGCGTGGTCGCCAATATTGATGGATGGAGCATTTCTGACATCCTGCCCCATGATGTTCGTTTTCTTGAGGCTGATGGTTAGGCCAAATTCATTGCAGGCAGACGCAAACCTGTCGATGAGACTCTGCAGGCATTCTTCAGTGTGAGATGTTAAAGCAGCATCGTCAGCAAAGAGGAGTTCTCTGATGAGGACTTTCCGTACTTTGGACTTCGCTCTTAGACGGGCAAGGTTGAACAACCTGCCCCCTGATCTTGTGTGGAGGAAAATTCCTTCTTCAGAGGATTTGAACGCATGTGAAAGCAGCAGGGAGAAGAAAATCCCAAAAAGTGTGGGTGCGAGAACACAGCCCTGTTTCACACCACTCAGGATAGGAAAGGGCTCTGATGAGGAGCCACCATGTTGAATTGTGCCTTTCATATTGTCATGGAATGAGGTGATGATACTTAGTAGCTTTGGTGGACATCCGATCTTTTCTAGTAGTCTGAAGAGACCACGTCTGCTGACGAGGTCAAAGGCTTTGGTGAGATCAATGAAAGCAATGTAGAGGGGCATCTGTTGTTCACGGCATTTCTCCTGTATCTGACGAAGGGAGAACAGCATGTCAATAGTCGATCTCTCTGCACGAAAGCCACACTGTGCCTCAGGGTAGACGCGCTCGGCCAGCTTCTGGAGCCTGTTCAGAGCGACTCGAGCAAAGACTTTCCCCACTATGCTGAGCAGGGAGATTCCACGGTAGTTGTTGCAGTCACCGCGGTCACCTTTGTTTTTATAGAGGGTGATGATGTTGGCATCGCGCATGTCCTGGGGTACTGCTCCCTCGTCCCAGCACAGGCATAGCAGTTCATGTAGTGCTGAGAGTATAGCAGGCTTGGCACTCTTGATTATTTCAGGGGTAATGCTGTCCTTCCCAGGGGCTTTTCCGCTGGCTAGGGAATCAATGGCATCACTGAGTTCCGATTTGGTTGGCTGTATGTCCAGCTCATCCATGACTGGTAGAGGCTGGGCTGCATTGAGGGCAGTCTCAGTGACAGCATTCTCCCTGGAGTACAGTTCTAGGTAGTGCTCAACCCAGCGGTCCATCTGTTTGCGTTGGTCAGTGATTATGTCCCCCGATTTAGATTTGAGGGGGGTGATCTTCTTGATGGTTGGCCCAAGAGCTCTCTTCATGCCATCATACATTCCTCTGATGTTTCCGGTGTCTGAGGCCAGCTGAATATGACTGCATAGGTGTTGCCAGTAGTCGTTTGCGCAACGCCTAGCTGTTCTTTGTGCAGTACTTCTGGCTGCTTTAAGTGCTGCGGATGTTAAATCGCTGGGGGCTTTCTTGTAGTTCAAAAGTGCAATGCGCTTAGCGGCTATGACAGGTTCCAGCTCTTCATTATGAGATTGAAACCAGTCTGCATTTCTCTTCGCACTTTTGCCGTAGGTGGTCAAAGCTGACTCATAGATGGCGTCTCTGATGTGGGCCCACTTGGTCTCAGCATCCCCTGTGGGAGTGTTTTGAAGGGCTGTTACAAGTGAATTTAGAAATTTTTGTAACAGCTGTGGGTGAGAAATTCTGCTCGTGTTGATGCGCGGGTGGCCCTTCTGCTTGGAATGATGCAACTTCTTTGGTCTGAGTCTAACCTTGCTGCACACCAGGGAGTGGTTGGTGTCGCAGTCCGCACTGTGGAAGCTGCGTGTGATTTGAACACTGTTTAAGGCGGCTCGCCTTGTGACAATGAGGTCTAGCTGGTGCCAACAACGTGATCTTGGGTGCCTCCATGAAACCTGGTGACAGGGTTTAGTGTGAAAGAACGAGTTGGTGATGCAGAGGTTATGATAGGTACACAACTCAAGCAGTCTCTGCCCGTTCTCATTCATCCTTCCAACGCCATAGCGCCCAAGGCAGGAGGGCCATGAGTCATGGTCGGCCCCAACCCTGGCATTAAAGTCCCCCAGCAGGAATAGGTGTTCGGTGTTGGGGATGCTGCTAATGATGTTATGGAGTTGTTCATAGAACTGGTCTTTAGCTTCAGGTGCGGAACAGAGTGTTGGAGCATAGATGCTGAGTAGGTGTACTGGACCAGAGGTGGTGAGCAGTCGGATGGACAGTATGCGTTCCGAGCCATTTGAGGGAGGCTCTATCATGCTGAGCAAGGAGTTTCTGATGGCGAAGCCCACTCCATGCTGTCTTGGTTCTTCAGGATCCCTGCCCTGCCAGAAGAAGGTGTAGTCTTGCTCTGCTAGAGAACCAGGGGATCAAGTATTAGTGCTGTTACCATTACAGGGAGAACCATTAAAAGCACAGTTCAATGGCCCACATAGAGTGACCAAAAGGGTGGGTGAAGTAGATTATTTGATTGACACCCCTGATCGCCATATGAAGAACCAGTTGTGTCACATCAATATGCTAAAGTAGCATTATCGCCGGGAGGAGGATAAGCCAGTACAGGTATGTCAGGTAATCGGGACTGTTGAGAAGGAAAAGGATAGTGAGGATGAGGCAGAAGCAGGCCTAGGAAATTCTCCGATTGAACCTCCAACTACCAGATTAGCGAATACAGAATAGCCAGGAAAATTAGACCATATGCTTTTGCACTTAGAGGCAAAACAGCGTGATGACCTAACCAGGCTTTTCACAACGTTTCAAAGAGTTTGTAGGGATAAGCCGGGATGCACAACCTTAGCTACACATGATGTGGTTCTGGGGGAACCATTCCTTTAAAACAACATCCTTGTCACTTAGGTCCAGACAGATAGGCCCAAGTAGAAGCAGGGGTCCAATGCATGCTGAAGGGCAGCTTCGCTGAACCTAGTCAGGTCAGCTGGAATTCGCAGGTGGTTTTGCTGTCTAAACCTGTTGGGTCGGCTCAAATTTGCATAGACTATAGAAAAGTAACTGCGGTAAAGAAGGCAGACTCCTACCCAAATTCTCATTTAAAGGACTGTATGGACAGGGTGGGCAACACCATGTGTCTTAGAGATAAATGTGTTGGAGGGATCCTGTCAAATTCCTTTGGCACCCCAGGGTAAGAAAAAGACTGCTTCTGTTACACCTGACATGGTTTTCCAGTATCAAGTGATGTCACATACGTTAAGAGGTACTTGAGAAACTTCTCAGAATAGCGAACCCAGTAGTGGTCAGTGCTCCTAACTGTGCAATTCACCAAGCTGAGGTGATGGACAGTAGGGATTTGGAAGGAAAACACAAAACAACTGAAGACTATGCTTGGAAATTTGAAATGGGTTAATTGGGACAACCTTTTGAAAATTTAAAGCCTAAAATGTTCCAATAGAACTTGTTGCTGTAGTCTTAACATTTTAGAAAATTGTATACCTGTATATCAAAAAAAAGTTAGTGTTTTCCCATTTCCATTTTTTATATTGTAATGAAACGTATTTCAGGAATGGCGTTTCATTTCGCCAGGAGCGGAGGTGTCATGATCCTGGTTTTTTTTTTTGGCGGGGGTGGGCGGGAGGTGGAATAATGCCTTTAAGGTGGGCGGCACAGTGGTTAGCACCGCAGCCTCACAACTCCAGGGACCTGGGTTCGATTCTGGGTACTGCCTGTGCGGAGTTTGCAAGTTCTCCCTGTGTCTGCGTGGGTTTCCTCCGGGTGCTCCGGTTTCCTCCCACATGCCATAGACTTGCAGGTTGATAGGTTAATTGGCCATTATAAATTGCCCCTAGTATAGGTAGGTGGTAGGGAAATATATAGGGACAGGTGGGGATGTGGTAGGAATATGGGATTAGTGTGGGATTAGTATAGATGGGTGGTTGATGGTCGGCACAGACTCGGTGGGCCGAAGGGCCTGTTTCAGTGCTGTATCTCTAAACTAAACTAAACTAAAAGATCAGTACTTCTTTAAGGCACCCAGCTTCAGAAGTTACCAAGTGAAAGTGCATCTTGGTTGCCCTGGATACAGTCATACAAAGAGAGAGAACAGAACATACAATGTTGCCGTTGAACCTTGAACGATTTGTGCAGAGACAGTTGGGACACAGTCTGTTCTGGCACGTGAAGGAAATAGGAGAGCTCTCCTTTGGTCTATTTAAACCCTATTTATTATTCTCTTTCTCAGAATTCTGAAAAGTCAATCCAAACTAATTCTTTTTAGGAAAAAATAGGTTTTTGTCGATCTACTGTGTTCATTGCTTCAACTACTGAACTGTAATTGCTGAACTGCTATCGTCTGATTCATCAGGCCTTGGAAGACTTCAAGACTTGGACCATTCGACATTCGAGGATTCCACTTTGTCAGGACCATAAATCTGCAAAGACCTTCTAGTTATTCTATTTTTTTCCGAGCAGCTAATTAAACAGCAAAAATCCCTGTTAGTTTGAGTATATGTATGTGAATGCGGGAGTTAGATTCTTTAAGTTATAAGGTCTTTAGAGTCATAGAGAGATACAGCACCGAAACGGGCCCTTCAGCCCACCGAGTCTGCGCCGACCATCAACCACCCATTTGTTGGTTTATTAGTGTTTAAGATTTTAGTCTTTTTAAATAAACAATTAATTTGTTGATATCTAAAGATACCTGGTTTGGTATGCCTCATTCGGGGGTTACTAGATTGTTCAATTTGGCTGCTGCTTTCTTTGATTTGGAAATCTTTAAGATGTATGTTACGTGACCTGTGGGGCGGTGGGTCTGTTTCTTGGACTGCAATCAGAATCACATATTTTGATGGGGGCTTTGACTTGAGCGGTCGTGCCATAACACTATTGCCACTATGTCATTAGACAACAGGAAGTAAGATTTACAGGGCAGCCAGAGCTGTTTGGAGATGCACCTCCATGTCTTTCAAATGAGGAAACATTATGCCCAGTGCCACCCAAAAGTGACATGAATGAGATCAGTAGTTCATTACTCCATGACGTCAATAGTTTGGTGTCAACTTGGCTGAGTAGTAACACTCTCGCTTCTGAGGCCGTGCTGTACCACCTATCCTTCGTGGAGCAGTTTCTGCGGGAAAACACCTTTGACCACCGGTCCATCGGGCAGTGGTCTGCACGGAATGTCCTCAAGGCCCTACCAGAAAAGGAGACGGTGGATCCTGTCGGATGGTTCCCCGAGCAGACCGTCAAAGTCATTTGGCGGAATGCCTCATCACCAGAACTTTCAAACAAGCACCAAGACGTAGCTTGGCTGGTGGTGAGAAGGGCCCTCCCCGTCAGATCCTTCATGCACACCCGAAGTCTCGCCCCCTCCGCACAATGCCCCCGCGGTGGCTGTGGTGGGGAAGAGACGGTCGCCCACCTCCTCCTGGAATGTGTCTTCGCAAAGCAGGTGTGGAAAGAGATACAGTGGTTTTTGTTGAGGTTCATCCCAAGCAGCTCTATAACACAGGAGTCTGTGCTCTACAGGCTGTTCCCAGGGACGCACGCCGAGACAAACATCAATTGCTGCTGGAGGACTATCAATTCGGTGAAAGACGCCCTTTGGTCTGCCCGAAACTTGCTGGTCTTCCAGCGTAAAGAGTTGTCCACCACCGAATGTTGCAGACTGGCACATTCCAAGGTCCAGGACTACGTGCTGAAGGACGCACTAAAGCTTGGGGCAGCCGCAGCAAAGGCTCAATGGGGAAAGACCACAGTGTAAGGTCCCCCCACCAAGCTGAACTGAGGGGCTGGATCCATGGGAAACCCCTCGAACTGTATCGTTAATATTTTCATTTGCTGTAAATGTAAAACTGTAATTGGCATGACAATTGTGAAATGGAAGGGTTGTGAAGAAACTCATGATAGTATTGAAGGAAACTGATCTCCCTTGCAATGTTTGTATTTTTTGGTGCTGTTTGAAACTGTTTGGCAATGTAATTTTTACAGATTTTTATGAATAAAGTATATTTTGGAAATAAAAAAAAAAGCTTCTGATTGGGAATAAAACCTTACAACAAGACTTATATGCATGATCATCCATGCTATTGTTACCTCTAAATTTGAGTAGTTGTTGAGCAGATGTCAGCCATGGCTCAGTTGGTAGCACTCTTGTCTGAGTCAGAAGGCTGTGAATACAACTCCCACTCCAGGGCTTGAGCACAAAAATCAAGGCTGACACTGCAGTGTAGTACTGAGGACAGTGCAGCACCTCCTCAGAAGTGCTGTCTTTCAGATAAGACATTAAACTGAGGCCCCATCTGCATGCTCAGGTGGATGTAAAAGATGCCATGGCAGTATGTTGAAGAGGAGCAGGGGAGTTATCCATGCTGTTCTGGATAATATTTATCCCTTAACTTCACAAAAACAGATTATCTGGTCATTATCACACTGCTGTTTGTGGAAGCTTGCTGTACGCACGTTGGCTGCTACATTTCAACAGTGACTACACTTCAAAGTGCTCCATTGGCTGTCAAGTGGTTTGAGATGTCTGGTGGTCGTGAAAAGCGCTATATAAATGCAAGTCTTTTTGCGGTGGCACCTAGTATCATTTTCTTTCTCAATCATGGCTGATAAGACTAAAATGTAGAATGTTAATGCCAGTGGTGAAATCTTTCTTAACAAGCACCATTTTATTCTTCCATTATGAATATACCAACATAACTTTTTTTTTCTAAAACAAATTGGCCTTATTGAGGTAATTAGCCAGGGAAAGGGTACAGAAACTGTCAGTGGGAAACAAAATCAAGTTGACACAATTTTTGAACCACCTTGTTGCTTGTCTTGTTATATTAATTTAAATCCTTTGCACTGGCCAGCTTAATGTCTCCATCCCATTTACCCAATATAAATAATTAAATTAAAAACCTCAAGAGTGAAATGTAAGTGTTAATCTTGCCAATCTCTTTGGCCTCCTTGTCTCGAGAGACAATGGATACGCGCCTGGAGGTGGTCAGTGGTTTGTGAAGCAGCGCCTGGATTGGCTATAAAGGCCAATTTTAGAGTGACAGACTCTTCCACAGGCGCTGCAGAAAAAATTGTTAGTCGGGGATGTTACACCGTTGGCTCTCCCCTTGCGCTTCTGTCTTTTTTCCTGCCAACTACTAAGTCTCTTCGACTCGCCACACTTTAGCCCCACCTTTATGGCTGCCCGCCAGCTCTGGCGATCGCTGGCAACTGACTTCCACGACTAGTGATCAATGTCACAGGACTTCATGTCGCATTTGCAGACGTCTTTAAAGCGGAGACATGGACGGCCGGTGGGTCTGATACCAGTGGCGAGCTCGCTGTACAATGTGTCTTTGGGGATCCTGCCATCTTCCATGCGGCTCACATGGCCAAGCCATCTCAAGCGCCGCTGACTCAGTAGCATGTATATGCTGGGGATGTTGGCCGCCTCGAGGACTTCTCTGTCGGAGATACGGTCCTGCCACCTGATGCCAAGTATTCTCCAGAGGCAGCGAAGATGGAATGAATTGAGACGTTGCTCTTGGCTGACATACGTTGTCCAGACCTCGCTGCCATAGAACAAGTACTGAGGACACAGGCTTGATACACTCGGACTTTTGTGTTCCGTGTCAGTGTGCCATTTTCCCACACTCTCTTGGCCAGTCTGGACATAGCAGTGGAAGCCTTTCCCATGCGCTTGTTGATTTCTGCAGCGAGAGACAGGGTACTGGTGATAGTTGAGCCTAGGTAGGTGAACTCTTGAACCACTGCCAGAGCGTGGTCACCGATATTGATGGATGGAGCATTTCTGACGTCCTGTCCCATGACATTCGTTTTCTTGAGGCTGATGGTTAGGCCAAATTCGTTGCAGGCAGCTGCAAACCTGTCGATGAGACTCTGCAGACATGCTTCAGTGTGAGACGTTAAAGCAACATCGTCAGCAAAGAGGAATTCCCTGATGAGGACTTTCCGTACTTTGGTCTTCGCTCTTAGACAGGCAAGGTTGAACAACCTGCCCCCTGATGGAGGGTGGGCAGTCGCTGGTGTGCGTCTGCACCCAGGCTGCGACTGTCCGCCTTCGGACCCTGCAGAGATACCTGTACGTCGAGCGTCCTCCCAGTGTGCGCTGGTGACGTATTTTTTCCGCCAGTGTCACTGCCTTCAAGACGACACGCAGCTCCTGGTGGAGTCCGTTAGCCACGCCTCTCTGAGGGAGTTACCTGTCTTTTACCGGGATCTATTCCGAGTCTGGAACATGGTCGCCTCCAGTCAGGGCGCTCCCCCGCCGGCGGAGGAGAGCGCCTCGGCTGTCCGGGCGGCCGACTCCGGGGACAGTCCGGCGGGCGGAGGAGTAGCCAAAACCCCCGGGACGCCCCTCACTGCGGGTGGCGAGGGGGCTCGGGAGTGCGAACTGCTCATCGGACCCATGCCCCGAAACCCTCCTCGGGAGCCGGTCCTGCACAACCCGAGCTGCATCTCGGAAATGCCCTCCGTGCCATTCCAATCGGCGCGGAGGGGTTTCCTGTACGGGCTGCTCCTGCACACTCTCCACTTCCTCGCCCTCGTCAGCCGACCGGACACGCCCTGGTGGTCCGCGTTGCCATCTGGCGGCAAGGGGAAACCCTGATGGAGGTCTCTCTACGCCGGAGTCTTCCCCCTTTACATCGGGGACCTGGGGTGGAGGGTGCTGCACAGAGCAGTCCCGTGCAATAGACTTTTAAGTAGGTTCACGGACTCCCAGCCACCTGTACTTTCTGCGGCCTGGACGAGTCAGTGTTCCAAGTTTATACGGAGTGTGCGAGGTTGCAGCCCCTATTTGAGTATCTGAAGGGGCTGCTCCTCAAATTCTGGCTGCATTTCAGTCCCACGCTCCTGATCTTTGGGCACCCAGTGCGGAGGGGCTTGGACCGGGAGGAGGATCTCCTCGTCGATCTGCTCCTGGGCCTGGCCAAGGTGGCAATTCACAGGTCCAGGTTGCAGGCCGTCAGGGGGTCCGTCCTCCCCGATTACCTGCCCGTCTTCCGCGGTTACGTTTGCGCCCGGGTGTCCCTGGAGAAGGAGCACGCGGTGTCCGCTGGTACGCTTGAGGCCTTCCGCGACCGGTGGGCACCGCAGGGACAGGAGTGCATCGTCGACGCCGAGAAAGGCATTTTAATTTGAGTTTTTTTGTTGATTTATCTGGTTTTAATAAAGTTATTTTAAAACTGTAAATATGTATATAAAGGGAGCCTGAGGAATAAAGGACCCCTCGATGTGAAAAATATAAAAGGGGCCTGGGGTATAAAGGCCACAAAAAAAAATGAAAAAAAGAAAAGAAAAAAAAACGGGGTTAGATACAGAGTAAAGCTCCCTCTACACTGTCCACATCAAACACTCCCAGGACAGGTACAGCACTGGGATTGGCTGCTCTCTGATTTGGGAGCCTGAGTGTTGAGAGCCTCAACGAGGTGCAGCTGAGAGTGCTGGTGGCAGTTGGAGGTTGCAGAGGTGGAGAGAGGAGCTGCACTGTGCAAGGGAGAGCAGCTACCAACAAGCAGAGGAAAACTCCAACAACAGTCTCCATTAAAGAGAAGAAAGGGACATTTTGTGGAAACAAGGCTTTGTCTGGAGGTGGGTGCTGAACACCAGTAATTTACTTTGGACTGTTGGGGGAGGAACAAGTGGCTGGAACAACAAGGGGTGGGGCTGCCAATTCAACAGGAATCTGTGCTGCTGCAAAAGCACACAGGGAAGCTCCCTCCCCACCCCAATTGCCAAGCCTGGGTCAGCTGAAGCTGCCCAGCTAAACAGACGGAAGGGGATAGATAGTGCCTGGGCAGCTTCAGCTGACCCAGGTGAAGACGACTCCCCCAACCAGAAGACCGGAAGACCAACTTCAAAGACTGTTTGTTTTAAGTGTACTGTGAGCACCACCTCCAGAAAGCAAGTCATCCCTTCCAGCCTGCCTTTGCCTCTCCTCTCTTACCTCAGCCTCTCCACTAACCTGTTGTTTGTTTGTTTGTCTTTTCAAATTTTTCTGTGAATCTGTTATTTAGTGTGCAAGTCCACAATTTGGGGTGGGTTTAGCTCTTGGACCCATGGCAAGCCCTTCATCACCGGTGGCGGGGCCCTCTACTACCTACGCAGCTGCAGCTTCTGTGGCTGCCCACGTGGCCCCGTCACCCTTTAAATTATTGACATGCAGCCATGGGGTGAAGAGCTATCCCCACCCCAACATGTCTATTGAGGCCTGCGTTAAGGCAATGGCCGTGGTTGTCGGCCCCTCGGCCATTGTTGCGGCCTCAAAAATGTATGGGAAGGCTGTGTTCTTTTTGAAGACCGAGCGGGCGGTGTCCCTGGCCCTGAGTAAAGGGCTCACTGTGGGGGGGACCTTCCTGCCAGTGGACCCTCTGGGGGCCACTGCGCATCGGATAATGTTGTCCAACGTCCCACCCTTCATTCCCAGTGAGCTCCTCCTCCCCCACCTACACCATCTGGGGGAGGTGAGGTCGGGGATCACCCCAGTCCGGCTTGGTCTTCGGGAGCACAGCCTCCAACATGTCTACTCCTTCCGCCGCCAGTTATTTATGCAGCTGGCGCGGGAGGAGGACACGGAGGGCCAATTTAATGTGGAGTTCCAGGGGACGGCCTACCGCGTCTTTTGGACCTCGGACGGGGCGCGGTGCCACGTCTGCAAGGGGGTGGGGCATGTTCGGAAGAACTGCCCCAACCTCCCGGCCGCCAGCTCCACCTCGGCGGCCCAGAGTGGTTCCACAGCACCTCCTCCCACTCCCCCCGCACATCCAACAGACACCGCTCAGTCGGTTCCGGAGGCTGTGGTTTTCACAGCCTCTGGCGGGGAGGGGAGCGTCCGTCCGAGCGGAAGGAAGACGCGGGGAAAAAAGAAACATCGTGAGGCGCGTCCCCTGGACACTTTGACTCAACCCGAGCCTGAGCTCAGCCCAAAGCCCATTCCCATGGAATCCACCTGTCCCAGGGCTGGGCTCAGGCCCAGGGTGACTAAAAAAGGAAAAAAGGGTGCGGAGGCGGAGGCCTCTGATGACATGGAGGTCTCTGAGTCTCCGTGCCCAAGTGCGAAAAAGAGGAGAAGGCACCCCTCCACAGAAATAACACAGGGCCCTGAGGTGCAGGGCCCGTCTGTTGGAGGGGAGCTGCCTCCTGTTTCTGGTCCTCAGGTTCCCCCTACCGCCACCACCAAGGCTGCAAAGTCCGGGCAGGTGCTCCCGATTCCTCAGGATGGAGGGGAGGGGATGGCCCCGGTACGTGAGGCCCCTCCTGAAGGAGTAAGTGGGGCCCTGCTTGTGGTGGGGGAGCCTGGGGAAACCGCCCATTCTGCCACTGCTACTGGGTCGGGTGTTCTGAATGAAGGGGAGGGCGAGGCCCCAGAGGGTCGGGCCTCCCAGCCGGAGTCCACCACCAACCAGGAGACACCCGACCCAGTTATAACTGAGAATGCTGCCCCACCTGCTGGGCCTGTGGGTGCTGGCGGAGCGGGAGATGGCCTCCTCTCGCCGCCTCCATTCTCGGCTCCGGCTGGTTTCCCGGAGTCGGGAACTTCTGTCTCCCCTGGACCAGTCATTGGCCTGGGGATGGAGGTGGAGGGGGGTCCTGAACCGCTGGTGCCTACAGGCTCCAGTTTCACAATAGAACCCAGAGAGGACTCCTCCGCCATCGATCCTGGGGGTGGGATCGTGACGGAGGCGGGACCAGCTGGCGCGGCCGGGACGTCCGCCCCACAGTGTGTGGTGGATGTGTCGGCCGCTGGCGGTGACGACCCGGAGGAGGATGGGGATTCGGTGCGGGGCACGGAGGATGATCTTGATTCCATCGCCAGTGAGGTGGTGGAGTCCCTCGTGCCTCCCACCGAATCTCCTCTCATCCCCACGGCGGAACTCCGGGATTTCCTCGCGGCTTGCAGAGGTTGCCGCAATAAAGTTCAGCTGGCCCTCGACCGTTGGTCGAATCTGGCGCTGATCATCCAGTCCGTCCGTGCCGCCCTTAAGATAGCGGGCAAGCGCGCGGACGTGAAACTGGTTGAGAGGCGCCGTTTTAATGTGTTCCTCAATGGGTTGCTGGGGGAGTGGAGGGCCAGGTGCACTTCCACTCCCTCCTCACAGTGAGCTGTTGGTGACGGGTTTTACGTACCTTTGACATGAAGATAACCATAGCCAGCCTCAACATCAACGGCAGCAGAGGGGCTCACCGCAGATTTCACAATCTCTCAGTCCTTAGGGAAGGGAGATACGCGGTGAGCTTTCTGCAGGAAACCCACACCGTTCCGGGAGACGAAGCCACCTGGCTCCTGGAGTGGCAGGGTGGGGTCTACATGAGTCACCTCACCCCTATTTCTAGTGGGGTGGCTATCTTGTTGGCCCCGACTTTTCAGCCGGAGATCTTGGGGGTCAAGGAGCTAGTGCCGGGCCGCTTGCTCCACCTCGCCGTTCGCCTGGGTAGCGTGCCGCTCCACTTTGTGAACGTGTACGCGCCCAGGCCCGGCGCGTTGCAAGCGCGCTTCTTTGAAGAAGTGTCCGCTCTCTTGAGCTCCATCGACAGCGGCGAGTGCATCATCCTCGGGGGGGATTTTAACTGCACCCTCGAGGTGGGGGATCGCTCCGGTCCCCAGCGCGGCCAAGCGTCGGTGGAGAAGTTGAGGGGACTGATCAGCTCCCTTAACTTGGTGGACGTCTGGCGGAATCTCCATCCCGACTCCAGCGCCTTCACGTGGAGGTCTGGAGGAGGGGGGTCGCGAATCGACCGCCTCTACATTTCGCAGGCGTACGTCTCCCGCGTTTCGGCGGCCTCCATGCGGCTGGTGCCGTGCTCGGACCACCGCCTGGTGTGGGCGGAATTCACTCCGCTCCGCACGCGGGCGGGGTCCGCGTACTGGCACTTTAACAACCGGCTGCTGGAGGACGTGCGATTTCGGGACTCGTTCTGTCGATTCTGGGCCGACTGGAGAAGGAAGCAGGGGGGCTTCCCCTCCTTGAGGCTATGGTGGGATGTGGGCAAGACTCACATCCGCGTCTTCTGTCAGGAGTACGCGAAGGGGTCGACCAAGAGGCGGGAAGCCGAGGTCGGGCGCCTTGAGAGGGAGGTGCTCGACTTGGAATCCCGCCTCGGTCATGCCGTCGCGGACCCGGCCCTGTGGCAGGCGTACAAAGAGAAGAAGGGCGCGCTGAGGAACCTGCAGCTCATAGGGTCCCGAGGCGCGTACGTGAGGTCGCGGATCCAGATCCTGGAAGATTTGGACCGCGCCTCACCCTTCTTCTACTCGCTGGAAAAATGGCGGGGGGTCCGTAAGCAGCTTGTCGAGCTGCTGGCCGACGACGGATCCTCCATCACGGATCCGGAGGGAATGGGCCTCCTGGTCCGGACGTATTACAGTGCGTTGTTCTCTCCGGATCCGTCCAGCGAGGATGCGCGCAGAGTTTTGTGGGAGGACCTGCCGCAGGTCAGCCCGGAGGGCGCCGAAGGATTGGAGGCTCCGCTCACGTTGGCGGAGCTGACTGGCGCCCTCCACCAGCTCTCGAGGGGCAAATCCCCAGGGCTGGATGGGTTGACCGTGGAGTTCCTCAGGGCGTTCTGGGACGTCCTGGGGGACGATTACGCGCGGGTCCTGGGGGAAAGCCTGGCGACCGGGGAGATGCCCCTCTCGTGGCGCAGGGCGGTCATCGTCCTGCTGCCGAAGAGGGGCGATCTCCGCCTGCTTAAAAACTGGCGTCCGGTCTCCCTCCTCAGCACGGATTATAAGATCTTTGCCCGGGCTATGTCTACCCGCCTGGGCTCCGTGCTGGCCCACATGATCCACCCCGACCAGTCCTACACGGTCCCGGGCCGGTCCATCCAGGACAACATCCACCTGGTCCGGGACCTGATCCATCTTTCCCAGAGGACTGGTCAGTCGGTCGCCTTTCTCTCCCTCGATCAGGAGAAGGCGTTCGACAGGGTGGATCACGATTACCTTTTCGGGACTCTGCGCGCTTTCGGACTCGGGCCGCATTTCGTGGCCCGGGTCCGACTTTTATACGCCGCCGCAGAGTGTCTAGTCAAAGTTAACGGGTCCTTGACGGCGCCCCTTCGATTTGGGAGAGGAGTGCGTCAGGGGTGCCCCATGTCCGGCCAATTGTATACCATCTGCGTGGAGCCCTTCCTGTGCCTGCTTCGCAGGAGGTTGACGGGATTGGCTCTGCGCGAGCCGGCCATGCGGGTCGTCCTCTCGGCTTACGCCGACGACGTGCTCCTCGCAATCACAGATCCCTTTGACTCGCGGAGGATGCGCGACTGCCAGCAGACCTTTTCTGCCGCGTCCTCCGCGAGGATCAATTGGGAGAAATGTTCCGGACTCCTGGTTGGTCAGTGGCGGGTGGATTCCCTGCCGGAGGAGATGACACCTTTTGCGTGGAGCACCACGCACCTCCTCTATCTGGGAGTCCACCTTAGCCCCGCTGAGGAAGCCTGGCCGGCAAACTGGCAGGAGTTGGAGGCGAAAGTCACCGCTCGGCTGGGGCGCTGGACAGGACTGCTCCGAGTGCTTTCCTACAGGGGCCGAGCGTTGGTCATAAACCAACTGGTGGCCTCCATGCTGTGGTACCGGTTGGTCACTTTGGCCCCGCCCCCTGTATTTGCCACCAAGATCCAGAAGAAACTCGTCGATTTCTTCTGGGGCAAGAGGAAACACTGGGTCTCTGCCGCGGTCCTGAGTCTCCCGATCGAGGAGGGCGGTCAGTCGCTGGTGTGCGTCCGCACCCAGGCTGCGACTCTCCGCCTTCGGACCCTGCAGAGATACCTGTACGTCGAGCGTCCTCCCAGATGGTGTGCGCTGGCGACGTATTTTTTCCGCCAGTGTCACTGCCTTCAAGACGACACGCAGCTCCCGGTGGAGTCCGTTAGCCGCGCCTCTCTGAGGGAGTTGCCTGTCTTTTACCGGGATCTTTTCCGAGTCTGGAACATGGTCGCCTCCAGTCAGGGCGCTCCCCCGCCGGCGGAGGAGAGCGCCTCGGCTGTCCGGGCGGCCGACTCCGGGGACGGTCCGGCGGGCGGAGGAGTAGCTGAAACCCCCGGGACGCCCCTCACTGTGGGTGGCGAGGGGGCTCGGGAGTGCGGAGCGATCCCGGCCGAGCTGACCCCCGCTGGGCCGGAACTGCTCATCGGACCCAGGCCCCGAAACCCTCCTCGGGAGCCGGTCCCGCACAACCCGAGCCGCCTCTCGGGAATGCCCTCCGTGCCATTCCAATCGGCGCGGAGGGGTTTCCTGTACGGGCTGCTCCTGCACACTTTCCACTTCCTCGCCCTCGTCAGCCGGCCGGACACGCCCTGGCGGTCCGCGTTGCCATCTGGCGGCGAGGGGAAACCCCGATGGAGGTCTCTCTACGCGGGAGTCTTCCCCCTTTACATCGGGGACCTGGGGTGGAGGGTGCTGCACAGAGCAGTCCCGTGCAATAGGCTTTTAAGTAGGTTCACGGACTCCCAGGCCACCTGTACTTTCTGCGGCCTGGACGAGTCCGTGTTCCACATTTATACGGAGTGTGCGAGGTTGCAGCCCCTATTTGAGTATCTGAAGGGGCTGCTCCTCAAATTCTGGCTGCACTTCAGTCCCACGCTCCTGATCTTTGGGCACCCGGTGCGGAGGGGCTTGGGCCGGGAGGAGGATCTCCTCGTCGGTCTGCTCCTGGGCCTGGCCAAGGTGGCAATTCACAGGTCCAGGTTGCGGGCCGTCGGGGGTTCCGTCCTCCCTGATTGCCTGCCCCTCTTCCGCGGTTACGTTCGCGCCCGGGTGTCCCTGGAAAAGGAGCATGCGGTGTCCGCCGGTACGCTTGAGGCCTTCCGCGACCGGTGGGCACCGCAGGGACTGGAGTGCATCGTCGACGCCGAGAATGGCATTTTAATTTGAGTTTTTTGTTTATTTATCTGTTTTAATAAAGTTATTTTAAAACTGTAAATATGTACATAAAGGGGGCCTGAGGGATAAAGGCCCCCTCGATGTGAAAAATATAAAAGGGGCCTGGGGTATAAAGGTCACCTTGTAAAAAAAAAAAAAAACGGAGTTAGATACAGAGTAAAGCTCACTCTACACCGTCCCATCAAACACACGCAAAAAAAAAAGAAAAAAAAAAACCTGCCACCTGATCTTGTGTGGAGGAAAATTCCTTCTTCTGAAGACTTAAACGCCTGTGAAAGCAGCATGGAGAAGAAAATCCCAAACAGTGTGGGCGCGAGAACACAGCCCTGTTTCACGCCACTCAGGATAGGAAAGGGGTCTGATGAGGTGCTGTCATGCTGAATTGTGCCTTTCATATTGTCATGGAATGAGGTGATGATACTTAGTAGCTTTGGTGGACATCCGATCTTTTCCAATAGTCTGGAGAGGCCACGTCTGCTGACAAGGTCAAAGGCTTTGGTGAGATTAATGAAAGCAATGTAGAGGGGCATCCGTTATTCGCGGCATTTCTCCTGTGTCTGACGAAGGAAGAACAGCATGTCAATGGTCGATCTCTCTGTACGAAAGCCACACTGTGCCTCAGGGTAGACGCGCTCGGCCAGCTTCTGGAGCCTGTTTAAAGCAACTCAAGCAAAGACTTTCCCCACTATGCTGAGCAGGGAGATTCCATGGTTACTGAAGGGTCACTGACCCGAAACGTTATCTCTGCTTCTCTTTCCACAGATGCTGTCAGACCTGCTGAGTGGTTCCAGCGTTTCTTGTTTTTGTTTGAGATTCCATGGTAGTTGTTGCAGTCACCGCGGTCACCCTTGTTCTTATAGAGGGAGATAATATTGGCATCGCGCATGTCCTGAGGTACTGCTCCCTTGTCCCAGCACAGGCAAAGCAGTTCATGGAGTGCTGAGAGTATAGCAGGCTTGGCACTCTTGATTATTTCAGGGGTAATGCCGTCCTACCCAGGGGCTTTTCCGCTGGCTAGAGAATCAATGGCATCACTGAGTTCCGATTTTGTTGGCTGTACGTCCAGCTCATCCATGACTGGCAGACACTGGGTTGAATTGAGGGCGGTCTCAGTGACAACATTTTCCCTGGAGTGCAGTTCGAGGTAGTGCTCCACCCAGCTTTCACAAGTGAATTTAGAAATTTTTTAACAGCTGTGGATGAGAAATTCTGCTCGTGTTGATGCGCGGGTAGCCCTTCTGCTTAGAGTGATGCAGCTTCTTTGGTTTGAGTCTAACCTTGCTGCACACCAGGGAGTGGTCGGCGTCGCAGTCCGCACTGTGGAAGCTGTGTGTGATTTGAATCACTGTTTAAGGAGGCTCGCCTTTTTTAAAATTCATTCATGGGATGTGGGCGTCGCTGGCCAGGCCAGCATTTATTGCCCATCCCTAATGGCCCTTGAGAAGGTGGTGGTGAGCTGCTGCCTTGAACCGCTGCAGTCCATGTGGGGTAGGTACACCCACAGTGCTGTTAGGAAGGGAGTTCCAGGATCTTGACCCAGCGACAGTGAAGGAACAGCGATATAATTCCAAGTCAGGATGGTGTGTGACTTGGAGGGGAACTTGCAGGTGGTGGTATTCCCATGTATGTGCTGCCCTTGTCCTTCCAGTTGGTCGAGTTCGCGGGTTTGGAAGGTGCTAAGCAGCCTTGGTGCATTGCTGCAGTGCATCTTGTAGATGGGACACACTGCTGCCACTGTGTGTCGGTGGTGGAGGGAGTGAATGTTTGTAGATGGGGTGCCAATCAAGCGGGCTGCTTTGTCCTGGATGGTGTCGAGCTTCTTGAGTGTTGTTGGAGCTGCATCCATCCAGGCAAGTGGAGAGTATTCCATCACACTCTTGACTTGTGGCTTGTAGATGGTGGATAGGCTTTGGGGTGTCAGGAGGTGAGTTACTCAACTCAGGATTCCAAGCCTCTGACCTGCTCTTGTAGCCATGGTATTTATATGGCTACTCCAGTTCAGTTTCTGGTCAATGGTAGCCCCTAGAATGTTGATAGTGGGGGATTCAGCAATGGTAATGCCATAGAATGTCAAGGGGAGATGATTAGATTCTCTCTTGTTGGAGATGGTCATTGCTTGGCACTTGTGTGGTGCGAATGTTACTTGCCCCTTGTCAGCCCAAGCCTGGATATTGTCCAAGTCATGCTGCATTTCTACACGGACTGCTTCAGTATCTGAGGAGTCACTAATGGCGCTGAACATCGTGCAATCATCAGCGAACATCCCCACTTCTGACCTTATGATTGAAGGAAGGTCATTGATGAAGCAGCTGAAAATGGTTGGGCCTAGGACACTACCCTGAGGAACTCCTGCAGTGATGTCCTGAAGCTCAGATGATTGACCTGCAACAACCACAACCATCTTCCTTTGTGCTAGGTATAACTCCAGCCAGCAGAGGGTTTTCCCCCTGAATCCCATTGACCTCAGTTTTGCTAGGGCTCCTTGATGCCATACTCGGTCAAACGCTGCCTTGATGTCAAGGGCAGTCACTATCACCTCACCTCTTGAGTTTAGCTCTTTTGTCCATGTTTGGACCACGGCTGTAATGAGGTCAGGAGCTGAGTGGCCCTGGCGGAACCCAAACTGAGCGTCACTGAGCAGGTTATTGCTAAGCAAGTGCCGCTTGATGGCACTGTTGATGACACCTTCTATCACTTTACTGATGATTGAGAGTAGGCTAATGGGGCGGTAGTTGCCCGGGTTGGATTTGTCCTGCTTTTTGTGTATAGGACATACCTGGGCAATTTTCCACATTGTCGGGTAGATGCCAGTGTTGTAGCTGTACTGGAACAGCTTGGCTAGGGGCACGGCAAGTTCTGGAGCACAGGTCTTCAGTACTACTGCCGGAATATTGTCAGGGCCCATAGCTTTTGCAGTATCCAGTGCCTTCAGTCGTTTCTTGATATCATGTGGAGTGAATCGAATTGGCTGAAGTCTGGCATCTGTGATGCTGGGGACTTCAGGAGGAGGCCGAGATGGATCAGCAACTCGGCACTTCAGGCTGAAAATTGTTGCAAATGCTTCAGCCTTATCTTTCGCACTGATGTGCTGGGTTCCCCCATCATTGAGGATGGGGATATTTGTGGAGCCACCTCCTCCAGTTAGTTGTTTAATTGTCCACCACCATTGTCGGCTGGATGTGGGAGGACTGCAGAGCTTAGATCTGAATCGTTGGTTATGGGATCGCTTAGCTCTATCGCATGCTGCTGACGCAGTTTGGCATGCAATTAGTCCTGGGTTGTCGCTTCACCAGGTTGACACCTCATTTTGAGGTATGCCTGGTGCTGCTCCTGGCATGCCCTTCTGCACACCTCATTGAACCAGGGTTGGTCTCCTGGCTTGATGGTAATGGTAGAGTGGGGATTATGCCGGGCCATGAGGTTACAGATTGTGGTTGAGGACAATTCTGCTGCTGCTGATGGCCCATAGCGCCTCATGGATGCCCAGTTTTGCATTGCTCGATCTGTTCGAAATCTATCCCATTTAGCACGGTGATAGTGCCACACAACACGATGGATGGTATCCTCAATGTGAAGGCGGGACATCGTCTCCACAAGGACTGTGCGGTGGTCACTCCTACCAATACTGTCATGGACAGATGCATCTGCGGCAAGCAGATTGGTGAGGACAAGGTCGAGTATGTTCTTCCCTTGTGTTGGTTCCCCCACCACCTGCCGCAGACCCAGTCTAGCAGCCATGTCCTTTAGGACTTGGCCAGCTCGGTCAGTAGTGGTGCTACCGAGCCACTCTTGGTGATGGACATTGAAGTCCCCCACCCAGAGTACATTTTGTACCCTTGCCACCCTCAGTGCTTCCTCCAAGTGGTGTTCAACATGGAGGAGTACTGAGTCATCAGCTGAGGGAGGGCGGTAGGTGGTAATTAGTAGGTGGTTACCTTGCCCATGTTTGACCTGATGCCATGAGACTTCACGGGGTCCAGAGTTGATGTTGAGGACTCCCAGGGCAACTCCCTCCCTACTGTATACCACTGTGCCACCACCTCTGGTGGGTCTGTCCTGCCGGTGGGACAGGACATACCCGGGGATGGTGATGGCAGTGTCTGGGACATTGTCTGTTAGGTATTATTCCGTGAGTATGACTATGTCAGGCTGTTACTTGACTAGGCTGTGGGACAGCTCTCCCAACTTTGGCACAAGCCCCCAGATGTTAGTGAGGAGGACTTTGCAGGGTCGACAGGGCTGGGTTTGCCGTTGTTGTTTCCGGTGCCTAGGTCGATGCTGGGTGGTCTGTCCAGTTTCACTTCTTTTAATAGCCTTGTAACAATGAGGTCCAGCTGGTGCCAACGACGCGATCTTGGGTGCCTCCATGAAACCTGGTGACAGGGTTTCGTGTGAACGAATGAGTTGGTGATGCAGAGGTTACGATAGGTACACAACTCAAGCATTCTCTGTCCATTCTCATTTATCGTACCAACGCCATAGCGCCCAAGGCAGGAGGGCCATGAGTCATGGTCAGCCCCAACCCTGGCATTAAAATCCCCCAGCAGGAATAGGTGTTCGGTGTTGGGGATGCTACTAATGATATTATGCAGTTCCTCGTAGAACTGGTCTTTAGCTTCAGGTGGGGAGCAGAGTGTTGGAGCATAGATGCTGAGTAGGTGTACTAGACCAGAGGCGGTGAACAGTCGGATGGACAGTATGCGTTCCGAGCCATTTGAGGGAGGCTCTATCATGCTGAGCAAGGAGTTTCTGATGGCGAAGTCCACTCCATGCTGTCTTTGTTCTTCAGGATCCCTACCCTGCCAGAAGAAGATGTAGTCTTGCTCTGTTAGAGATCCACTCGCAGGGAGGCGTGTCTCCTGAAGTGCTGCAATGTCTACATTGAGTCTACTGAGCCATCATTAATAACGAGCTGACTAGACTCAATCTTGCCATTGTCAACTATTTTATCAGGTCATGCTGATAATGTAAATTATTCTGAGATCAGATTTCTCTGCTGCTACTTCTCCTCCTTCTTTGGCCTCCTTATCTCGAGAGACAGTGGGTAAGCGCCTCGAAGTGGTCAGTGGTTTGTGTAGCAGCGCCTGGAGTGGCTATAAAGGCCAATTCTAGAGTGACAGACTCTTCCATAGGTGCTGCAGATAAAATTGGTTGTGCGGGCTCTCTCCTTGCGCTTCTGTCTTTTTTCCTGCCAACAGCTAAGTCTCTTCAACTCGCCACTCTTTAGCTCTATCTTTATGGCTGTCCACCAGCTCTGGGCACCACTGGCAACTGACTCCTATAACTTGTGGTCAATATCACAGGACTTCATGTCGCGTTTGCGGATGTCTTTAAAGTGGAGACATGGATGGCCAGTGGGTCAGGTACCAGTGACGAGCTCGCTGTACAATGTGTCCTTGGGGATCCTACCATCTTCTATGCGGCTCACATGGCCAAGCCATCTGAAGCGCCGCTGACTCAGTCGGGTGTATATGCTGGGGATGTTGGCTGCCTCGAGGACTTCTGTGTTGGAGATTTTCTGCTAACAGTTGATATTTCCCCCAGTATTACACCCAGTGTATTACAAAGTGCTTGTATTTCTTGCACCAATGAGAGTTTTGCATATAAACTGTGTTAGCTTCAATAAAAGAGAACAATTAACAACAGGTTCTCTGCTTTTAGCAGTCCCTTTCAGATTCCAGTCAGGTAAACTTGTTAAATTTCATGTAATTACATTACTTTTAATGGAAATTCCATCTAAACTCAACTGTTCGATTGTCTAATGCAAGCACAATATTTCAAAAACAATAATTTTGATTAGTTCAAGTGTTTAACCACTTTATGGTAAATTGTTTTTAAGATAACAGCTCCTGACCTCATTACAGCCTTGGTTCAAACTTGGACAAACGAGCTAAACCCCAGAGGTGTGGTATGAGTGACTGCCCTTGACATCAAGGAGCCATAGTAAAACTGGAGTGAATGGAAATCAGGGGGAAAAACTCTCCACTGGTTGTAGATGTTCCTAGCTCAAAGGAAGATGGATGTGGTTGTTGGAGGTCAATCATCTCAGTCCCAGGACATCACTGCAGGCATTCCGCACCGTAGTGTCCTAAGCCCAACCATCTTCAGCTGCTTCATCAATGACCGTCCTTCCATCATAAGGTCCGAATTGGGGATGTTCGATGATGCTTGCACAATGTTCGCAAATCCTCAGATAATGAAGCAGCCGTCTCCAGATGCAGCAAGATCTATACAACATCCAGTCTTGGGCTGAGAAGTGGAAGTAACATTTATGCCACACAAGTGCCAGGCAGTGACCATCTCCAACAAGGGAGAATCTAACCATCACCCTTGATATTCAATGGCATTACCATCGATGAATCCCCCACGATCAACAAGCTGGGGGGCACCATTGACCAGAAACTGAACTGGACCAGCCACATAAATACTGTGGCTGCAAGAGCAGGGCAGCAACTGAGAGTTCAAATCCTGGAACTACCTTCCAAACAGCAGTGTTGATGTACCTACACCCCAGGAACTGCAGTGGTTCAAGAAGGCAGCTCATCACCACCTTCTCAAGGGCAATTAGGGATGGGCAATAAATGCTGGCCTCGCCAACAATACCCACATCCCATGAACAAATAAAAAAAAATACATTTCCATAACATGATATAATTGTGTCAGTGTTGTCACATTGTTAGCTAGGATGTATATCTTATAGAATGACGGGCCATAGATAAAAGAATAAATGTAAAGATTTAGAAGAGAGAAACTCGTTTACACAAAGAGTTGTGAAGCTGTGAAATTCACTTTCAGGGCTACTGGTTGTGAAACTATGCCAACACTCAAGATTAGATTGAAGAGATGGATGAAGGAAAAAGGGTTTTATGGATTATTTAACAGGCTGGGTAAATGTGATTAGGACTGTTTGCTCACATGGAGACTAAAAGTCAACATGGACTGGTTGGACTGAATGGCTTGATTCTGTGTTTTAACTTCTAGCTAGCATTTTGTGTAACTGAGGCAGATACATCAGTGCAGCATGTAATTACTGGTACTTTAAAGGATGCATGCTTGGAATGTTTAGCTCTGATTTTAACCCAGCCTCTCCAGCAGGTCAGGTGTCTGGTTTACTCATCACCCGAGACTTCTTTGACATTTCTGCTGGACAGTTAAGTTAAAACTAGGGTTTTTGACTTCAGGAATTTCATTAACTGTATTCATAGAATCATAAAAGCACAGGAGGCCATCATTTGGTCCATCATGTCTGCCACTCATGCCCACTGCAGCAGACTGGGCCTCAGTTTAATTTCTCATCCAAAACAACCACATCTAATGATGCCTCCACAGTCCTGCATTGAATTATCAGCTGAAATATGTGCTGAAGTCTGTAGTGGCACTTGAGGCAGAAGTACTACCAAGTTAACATTATATTAAAGTTCCCCTTCACCTTTTAAAAAAAATATTTGCTCTTGGGATGTGGAAATTATTTCTCAGGATGTGGGTAGTAGTGGCAAGGCTGCATTTATTATCCATCCCTTATTGCTCTTGGGAAGTAGTGAAGTCCTTGAACCACTGCAGTCCTAGTAGCGAAGGCGCTCCCACAATGCTGCTAGGGAGAGCATGGCTAGGAGAAGAAATTACATGAGAATTCCAAGTGACTTTCTTTCGGTGACCAATTTATGTTTCATGTGTGTTTAAAATCTAGTTTAAAGCTGGATAAAATTAGAATTCTCATGTAATTTCTTTTTGTGTTTCTATGCAATTCTCTTTTTCCAAAGGCAATGATTCCTTGTGAATTAAAAAGTTCCATGGTTGCTGGTTGTCTTTTGGTACCTGACCCAAGTGACTATTAATTCACATGAACCATAGTAGTGAGTGGGAGATCATTTCTCCACGAGGGGCATTTCAATCAGGAATTGTTGTCGATGATTTTAAAGCTAGGTAATTTATTTTGAAACTACAACATCCTTTAACTTATTTTAATTTTCTTTGCAAATAATGTAAACACTAAAAAGGTATAGATATTGATATGCAAGGATGTGGATTAGTGGAAATCATTCTACACAAGTACTAGCTAAAGTAATTAAACATGAAGTCAATACCCAATATGACAAAACGGCTAAATACTAAAAATTGCAAATAATTGAGTCAGCCCTTATGAAGAATTGTAAATCTAAATGAAATGTGAAATACTGCAAGGTAGTCCCAATTCAGAAAGACAATAGCTTAGTTCTGCAGAAGTGAGTGGAACGGAACAGAATTCAGTTTCTTTATGCCATTCAGTGCCTTAATTTCAATCACTACCAAACACTCAAGAATATCAGCTCCCACTTGGTTCAGCAAATCACAGGCGGCTGACAGAGTACCTGCACCAAAGACAAAAATATAGGATTCAATTATTTGTCTTTTAAAAATTAATATCCATAACTTTGTACCTGGTTAAGAATTTTTACGAACTTTCATACCTTTACTTTGAAATGCAGTTTTAACTATCAAATATCAAAGTGACTCCTGACAACACAGCGGCTCACGGACGTCAGAGTGTGCCAAGCTGTGCACATGCACAGCTACATCTTGCCAGGACTAAGTGGCGCATGCGCAGGATGACGGCATCGCGTATCTGTGCCTGGTCCATCCGTTCGCATGCGTGATAAAGTGTCATCGGGTATCCAGCACCCCACTCGGCTGGAGGAAGCAGCTGAATGGGAGACTTTGAAGCTGGAGCTCTCCCCCCTCGGCAACTTGCTCCAGGCATCGACGCTTCCTCCCCTCAGCTGCTCTCTCCAAGCCTAGCTGCTCCCCCGCCCCACTCCTCTGGCTAATTGTTCCTTGCTTCACGCCACCCCACTATCCAGCCACTCGCTCCCCGCCTCCCAGTCGCTAGCTCTAGGCCACGCCGCTTCCCTCCTCTCAGTCACTTGCTCCGACGTAGCCCAGTCATCCCTTGCGGCCCGCCTTGCTTCTTCGGGCGGTGCGTGGAGACTGATCAAACATGGGAGCGAGTGTCCAAGAGGAGGGAAGCAGCGCGGCCTATAACTAGCGGCTGGGGGAAGGAATGGGGGAGCGAACAACCGACTGGAGATCAGGGTGGCGTGAGCGGGGAACAATCGGCTAGGGAAGTGGGGTGGAGCAGTGAGGTCTGGAGCGAGCGGTGGTGGGGTTGGTGGGAAGCGGCTGGTGGGGAGGAGGCGGAGGAAGCGAGTTGCCGAGGGGAGAGAGTGGCCAGTAGGGTGGGAGCTAGTAGTTGCATTAAGGTGAAATCAGTCCTGGTCAGTCAGTCATATAAACGAATCACAATAATGAATTGGCAGCACATTTTATACGCTGCCTGATTTTCTTTTCCATCGATCGGGGTGCCAATTCACCATCTTCAAATGGAAATTCAATCATAAAATTCCTTTTGTATTTAATGGGATTACTGGAATATTAAATGGATCTGAGGTTTACAGTTAGTATCCTATAACTACATAGTAGCATATTACCATGCTTCCATCCAACTTAATGTAAGGTTAGTTTGCTGGAACGATCTAGCCATAAGCATTTTCTGTGATAAATTGAAAATCACCATCTTTAATCCTGGCAGCTGCCTGAACATCGCAGACACTGATGTTCCAGTTGAACAGCCTGCATTTGCTCATGTGCAAGTACTGCACCACCTAACGGTTGTGTTGCCAGCAAACGCAGCCATCAAAAATACACCTTATGCCAGGACTGGTACATTGCTGTACTGTGTATAATGGTCCAAATTTGCTTGCAAGATAACAGCAAGTTAAAGCCATGAACCATTATTAAAGTGTAAATAACCCAGCAATTTATGGCAAAGAATTTGCTGGACAATTTGTACTGCTCTGCCATTAGTCTTGCAACTCAGTGCTCAGATACCCTGTTCCAGCAAATTCTGGACCCACATTACTGTTTAAATGCAAAACACAAAGGTAATCATATATCCTGTACCTCCAGTTGCAAGTAAATCATCAATAATGACAACTTTCTGCTTTGCTTGTACAGCATCACTTTGTATCTCAACTTCATTCTGTAAGAGAGAAAACAAGCCTTTCAGAAGAAGGTGACATTCTGACAGTAATTTATATTACCAGGCTACAATATTTAACTTCTTAAAAAATCAGGATTATACATTAAGAATTACCTGTCCATATTCTAAATTATAGCTTACACACAAGGTTGGCCCTGGCAGTTTTCCTTTCTTTCGAACTGGCACAAAACCAATTCCAAATCTTTGTGCCAAAACTGGGCCAAATAAGAATCCACGGGCATCTAAACCTGTGAACACAAAAATAGAATTACTGTACCATGAAATTTAGCAGCTTGTAATATATACAACAGTGGTATTGCTGAGTAAACCACTACATATAAAAATTCCTGCAGTTTCAGTGAGGACACATTTAATCTTTTATGGATGAGAAGGACGACAAACAACACTTCTACATAAATTCATAGAAGGAAGGAGTCATTTGGAAATGTAGGTGATGAACTAAGCTTCAGCCATTGCCTATTCCACACCACTCTTGGAGGTTTTACTGTCAGCATATCTATGATTTTCGTGTAACAAATAGTATACATTAGTTTCTTCTTTCCCAAGTTTATACCAGTATAAATTAACATGTTTATTTGAACTGTCACTTTATTGATCTTTTCTATTTCTTCCTCTGAAAACTTTTAGCCATCACAATTTTAAAAGAAAAATCTCCCTCCCTTTATCTGAAGGCAATAACTCTTGCTGGGATACAGTTCCACAGATGCTGGCAAGGCTCCAGTATATTAATCAAGTGATCATTTTCAAAAACATTTCAAAATAATGAATATTAGAAGGTTATATGATTGTCCTATTCTCATCCTGAAATACAGGCCATTGGTTAGATAATGGTCAGAAATGGAAACCTGGCAAATTTTTCTCTCTTGAGCTCAAGGGCGAAGAGATCAATTAACTCAACACAGAGACTAGGAATTCTGGTATGCAACACCTAAGCTACTGGGTGGTGCATTCATCAACTCGGCCACTGGGGTAACCAGTCTCAACACTGTCTGTCAAAGAGTCTAATGACACTCACTATCCAGGCGATGAAACAGCCACATGTGAAGCATTATGAAATCAAAGCATTATGAGAAGAGAGCCATCTACGTCCCAAATTCTTGAAGGCCTCTTCCTCTAAAAGTCCCAATTTAAAGGACAAGACCCCTTTTAATACAACTCTCAGACTTACCCGCAATTAAGTCAATCTGGGAAAACTTCTTTCTCAAATGATCTTCGAATAGGTCAACAACTGCATTGAAAGCTTTGGGGTCTTTCAGAAGAGGGAAGATGTCTCTGAAAAAAGAGAGATAACCCAAGAGTACAACAAAGTAGAAGAGTGCTAAGTAAAATAAGTAGAACAGAAAATGCTGTAAACACTCAAGAGGTCAGTCAATATCTGTAAGAGAACAGATGAGTTAATATAGCCAATGTAGACACCTTTTCAGAACCCTTCATCCTGTTCTGAAAAGGGTCTACACCAGTAATGCTAACTCATCTGTTCTGTCCATAGATTCCAATTGACCTGGATGTTTCCAGCATTTTGTGTTTTTCCTTTGAGATTTTCGGCATCTGCAGGTTTTTTTTGCAGAAGAGTAATAAGTGTCTGTTGTCATCAATTGTAAAGAAAGGCTTTAACTAGATTAAACACATTGCATATTTATAGATTCTGAGGGTAGTTATCAATTGACCTACAGAAATTGGATGGAACTAACTTGATCATACCTATCTCAAAGCATTCATGTGTGAAGAAGGACACTGAAGTTGCATGCACAAGGATCAAGAACTATAAGGGGTTTATTACTAGATGGCAGGCAGGCCATATAGACAGTGAAATTCAGTTAGCAATGCAGCCATGAATCTAACAATTAGGTATCCTTCCTCCAAATTGTTTGTACAAATGTATATACCAATCCATAAGAAGTGTAGTTAGCTTCTTGTGATATAAAGATGTGTAAGTATGTATAATTATATATATAAAAAAAAATTCATGCGAATGAAGCTCCTCATCCATGGAACCAGTTATGCAGATTGATTGGAGAAGTTAGCACTGTTTTCCTGAGAGAAAAGAAGGCTGAGAGGAGATTTGATAGAGGTATTCAAAAGCATGTGGGGTCTGGACAGAGTAGATAGGGAAAAATTGTTCCCACTCGTGAAAGAATTGATAACGAGAGAACACAGATTTAAAGTAATTGGTAAAAGAAGCAAAAGCAACAGAGGGAAAACTTTTTCATGCAGCGATTGGTTAAGATCTGGAATGCACTGACAGTGTGGTGGAGGCAGGTTCAATTGAAGCGTTCGAAAGGGAATTAGACTGTTACATGAAAAGGAAGAATGTGCAGGGTTACAGGAAGGCAGCAGGGAAATGGAACTGAGTGAAGTGTTCATTCAGAGAGCCAGTGCAGCCACGATGGGCCGAATGCCCTCCTTCTGCACTTTAACAATTGTGATTCTGTAATGTATATACTATATAAAGAAACACAGAAGCCTTTCTGCACATTATGTTGGTGAGGGTGGCTAAAGGGATTGTCAGCTTTATATTCAGTCTTGGAGACATTTGTGTCACTTGGAAAACCAACAGCAGATCAACATCAGGTAAACCTTTCAGGATTGAGATGAGGAGAAATTTCTTCACCCAGAGAGTGGTGAGCCTGTGGAATTCGCTACCACAGAAAGCAGTTGAGGCCAAAACATTGTATGTTTTCAAGAAGGAGTTAGATAAAGCTCTTGGGTCTAAAGGGATCAAAGGGTATGGGGCAAAAGCGGGAACAGGTTACTGAGTTGGATGATCAGCCATGATCGTAATGAATGGCGGAGCAGGCTCGAAGGGCCAAATGGCCCACTCCTGCTCCTATTTTCTATGTTTCTATGTAAGAAAGTCTACTTTAACAAATTGCGGGCAACAAGAACTATAACTCTTTTCTACTTTCTATACATCACTAAAGAAATTACAGATTACCACCAATTTCAGAGAGCAAATATTTTAAAAATTATTTATCTACATTTTAAAGTAGATTTATTCCAATTACTAATTGAAATCAAACTAGTTATCACCAGGAAATAGTGGGTATTATATTGGGTTGCAATTCAGGATCACCTATTAATTAACCAAACAGTTTTGGCCTCCTACAGCTGCTACTGGATTTAGTAGTTAAAATGTGATATGCACATAGCAGCACATCACCAGAACAGTATTGTAGTGCAAAATGGAAGGCAGAACCACAAACTACATGTCAGCAGTTCTATTCCGGTAACCTTTTTGTCAAATCACTAGACTTTTGGAACTCAGATAAAATTATTTAATGTGAACACAGCAGTAACTTCCAAAGCCAGATGCTTATAGCTATATATTTGAGTGGATTCTAAAATGTTAAACATGCTAGTGAGGATTATCTAAAAAGTTACTATACTTCATGAAGTATTCACTAGTTGTTAAGTGTCACGAGTGTTTACTGGATATCAATTGAGTCTTAATTGTACTCCGATGGCAGGTATTAATTAGCAACTCTGTGCATATATAGGACCAGACTGAAAGAGGAATTGTTAGTTGGAGGTGCATGATATGCAATGTATATCTTTGTAAATAAAACCTAAACTGTCTAAAGACTAGGCTCCAGTGTTCTACCCTTCACTAAAATAAAAGCAAAATACTGCGGATGCTGGAAATCTGAAATAAAAACAAGAAATCCTGGAATCACTCAGCAGGTCTGGCAGCATCTGTGGAAAGAGAAGCAGAGTTAACGTTGAAGGGTCACTGACCCCGAACGTTAACTCTGCTTCTCTTTCCACAGATGCTGCAAGACCTGCTTAGTGATTCCAGCATTTCTTGTTTTTATTCTACCCTTCACTGTCGAGCTGCGTCAGTTCTCATGAGGACGTGAAAGGAGTTATACAAATAAAGGTTCTCCTTAATAATTACCCGTTTTATCTGAAGTCCTGTATTGATTATAGAAAGTATAGCAAGTGCTTTGAACTGTATGGCATAAATCATAGTTCATGATCATTAGTGATGCACAAGTCCAAAGAAATATTTTTCAGTGTCAACAGGCCTAATTAACTAGTTTTGCCTTGTTCTTAACGCATGGAAACAATTTCTTACATGACAACCGACAGAGACTTTGGAAAAGGTTCAGAGGAGAGCGGCAAGGTCGGTACCCAGTGTAAAGCAGATCAATCAACTAGATAGGCATAAAACGCCGAGTCCATTTATGTCTAGACTCCGAGACAATCTGACAGAGGTTTTTAATGAAGAGATTATACTGTGCTTATAGCGACAGATTACTTCAATTAGATAGGTTAGAAGATCAAGGGATCATGCATATAAGTTATATATGGACACAACTGCTGTGTGTTGGGCTTGCTGTGAATGATGCTTATGGCATCATGACTGTGTGGAGCAGGATCAATAGACCAGTTGGTCTTTTCCGTTCCATCAGTTTTATATTTTTACAAGTCCAAAGAAATGCAAACTCAATTTAAATTTTAAAATTCTTCCAATAGTGATGATGCTTAATGAGATCATACTGGAAAGAACAGTCATGAGGAACAGCATGACAAATCACTTGGCAACAGTTTTTTTAGACTGTTGCATTATACCCCATTATGTTCCCTGAAACATTTACAGCATATTGGCCTGGATTTTGCTTGGGCAATGGTGACAAAGCTGTCGGCATTTGGCGTCGTTGCACAGTGGAAAGGCCCAGCAACTTCTGGAGTGTGCTCACTACAGCACGTAAATCCCAAAGTTGTGCTGGGCCAATCTCTGCTGTGCCATATCAGTCACTGACCTATTGATTAAAACAAGATCTTTGGAAGTAGCGAGAACTTGGGCTGTTTACCTCCTAACAATGAATTATTCTGACTGAAAAACTTTAGAGCTTTCAAGGCATTAAGAGCCTCCTCCTATTTTGCAAATAATTAACAAGGATACCATCACCAAAAGGCAACTTTCAAAATGGCTGTTAGACATGGGCAGATTTTGCAACTCTCCCTGAATTTAATTATCAGACTTTTTAAATGTTAAAATGGATTTAACAAGATTTATCTGACTTTTGAAATGTATATGACTTTTTAGCATAATTTATCGGATTGTAAATGTTTCAATGTATATCACTTTTAAAAATATTTATCAGACTTATAAATATATTTTATTAAAATGATTCTGATCAAATTTCTCTTCAATGCATAAATTTATGATTTTGTAAAGTCTGATCAAATTAATCTGACGCAATCTCTTGTTCCAATAACTTTTTAACATGACAGTTACTGCAGCAGCTTGGTTTTGACATTCAGCAGTTGTGGCTTCCAGTCACTGAATCACGTGATCTGTGCTTTCCACCCATGTTACTGAACACTGAGGCCTGTGCCATGAGGGAACCCTCTCCCCTTACAGCTGAAACTCTCACCCCCACCATCGCATTAGGCAAGTTTGTAGCTTAGACTGAGGTTAGTGTCGAGTGCTGTCACTTTGCCGTTGACCACGAAATCTGGGCCAATATATGCGTAGATAATTGAAGAATTCTTAAAACTAATATAGAGGAAAGTCAGCATGGATTTGAAAAGGGCAAATCGTGTTTGGCTAACTTGATTGAATTTTTTGCTGAGATAACAGAGGGTGGACGAGGGCAGTGCAGTTGATGATGCGTATATAAGCTTTCAAAAAATGTTTGATGAAGTACTGCATATTAGGCTTGTTAGCAAAATAGCAAAAATGAGTTAAAAGGGCAGGAGAAGCATGGATACAAAGTTGGCTAAGGTACAGAAAACAGTTGTGGTGAATGGCTGTTTTTTGAACTGGAGGGAGGTATATAGTGAAGTTACCAAGGGTTCACTACAGGAACACTGTTGCTTTTGATATACATTAATGACTTGGACTTGAGGGTACAGAGCACAATTTTGAAATTTGCTGATTACACGACTTGGAACTGTACTAACAGTGAGGAAGTCCGTAATAGATTTCAAGAGGACAAACAGACTGGTGGAATGCACAGACGTATGGCAGATGGAATTCAATGCAGAAAATTACAAGGTGATATATTTTGGTAGGAAGAATGAGGAGAGACAAACAAGCTAAATAGTACAATTTTAAAGAGGGTGCAAGAACAGAGACCTGGGGGTATTTGTGTACAAATCTTTGAAGGTGACAGGACAGGTTAACAAAGCAGTTAAGAAAGTATATGGGATACTGGGCTTTTAGGAGACAGGAGTACAAAAGCCAGGAAATTATGCTAAACCTATATACACAACAGTGGTTTTCTCTCAGCTGGAGTACTGTGTCAAATTCAGGGCCGCACACTCTAGGAAGGACAAGGCGGCTTTGGAGATGATACAGAAGCGATTTATTACAATGGTTCAAGGGTTGAAGAATTATAGTTACGTGGATAAACTGGAGATGCTGGGATTATCCTTGTTATAGCAGAGACCAAGAGGAAATTTGATAGCACTGTTTGGAAACATCTCCTCATCCAAACCGTCAAACCCTTTCAGTACAGCTGGACATGCGGCCAACTTACTTACACATTTCTCGGTCTTAAAGGGCACATTTTTCTCTTACACCCAATTATCTGGCTGTGGGCATAAAGGGAAAACAGGCAGGGAGGATGGAGCACTTACCTTCCAGTAGAGGAGCAGACCTGCGGGAAGACCACGGAGTGGATAAATAGACCTCGAGGATCGCGTCCTAGAGCACTCACCTTCCGGGACAACAGCAAAGAGGAGTCCAGGCGCGCCAGAGTTTGAAAACAAAGTGAGCAGTGATGTCACAGAAAAGCTGCAAGCTGATTGGTTGGTGAGTAACTGTTGTTAGGGAATAACTCTAAATAACTGGGTTAGTACACTACTGTTAGGGTGTGTGTAAATAGCTTACTAATAAAGAACAAGTGAGTAGCTGGGTTTTTTTTTTAGTATGGTTTATTTTAACTAGTGAACTGAATTGATTTTTAGTAGGATTTATCAGTACTAGTAATATTTTATTAATAATGCTAAGGTGTTGTAGTATGGTTAAGGTTTTTTTTAGCAGTAGCAAAGGGTCAACTAATAAATAAAGGAATGGCAGGGTTGCTTCAACCAGAGAGTGCACCTCCTGTGCTTTGTGGGAGCTCCAGGATGCTTCCAGTATCCTGGAGAACCATTTGTGCAGGAAGTGTCGTCAACTGAAGCAGCATGAGCTCCAGGTTTTGGAATTTGAACAGCAGCTGGAAACACTGCGGTGCATTCATGAGGATGAGAGCTACGTGGATAGCACGTTTATAGATGTGGTCACCCCACAGATTAAAAGAGTATGCAGGGAGAGAGGGAATGGGTGACCACCAGGCAGTCAAAAAGAATCAGGCAGGATGTGCAGGAGACCCCTGAGTGCATCTCACTGTCCAACAGGTATTCAGTTCTGAATACTGAGGAAAGTGATGCTTCACGTGGGGAGTGCAGCCAGAGCCAAGTCCATGGCACCACAGGTGGCTCAGCTGCACAGTGGGGTACAGGGAAGACAGGAAAGGCCATAGTGATATGTGAATCAATACTCAGGGAAACAGACAGACATTTCTGTGGCCAAAGACATGAATCCAGGATGGTGTGTTGCCTCCCTGGTGCCAGGGTCAAGAGTGTCACTGAGCGGCTGCAGAGCATCCTGAAGGAGCAGGGCGAACAGCCAGCAGTCGTAGTCCACATCGGAACCAACAACATAGGTAGAAAGAGGGATATGGTTTTGCAGTCAGAATTTAGGGAGCTAGGTAAAAAATTAGCAAGCAGGACCTCAAAAGTATTAAACTCCGGATTACTCCCAGTGCCACATGTAAGCGAGTATAGAAACAGAAGGATAAGACAGATGAATGCATGGCTGGAAAGATGGTGCAGGAGGGAGGGCTTTAGATTCCTGGGGCATTGGGACCGGCTCTGGGGGAGATGGGACCTGTACAGGCCAGACGGGTTGCACTGAACAGAGCTGGAACTGAGTTCCTTGCGGGATGTTTTGCTAGTGCCGTTGGGGAGAGTTTAAACTAGTTTGGCAGGGGGATGGGCACCTGAGGATACACTCAGCTGGGACAAAATCAGAAATTAAAATGGAAGGCAGAAAATTAATGGATGAGTCTGGAAGACAGAGGAAACAAGGGTTAGAAAATAAAAAAACGTTTGGCAATCCTCAAGGGTATCTATTTCAATGCAAGGAGTATAGCAAATAAAGCAGATGAGCTGAGGGCACAGATAGACATGTGGCTGTATGATATCATAACTAGTACAGAAACATGGCTTAAGGAGGGACAGGAATAGCAGCTCAATGTTCCTGGTTACAGGGGTTTCAGATGCGATAGGGAGGGGGATAAGAAAGAGGGGGGTGGGGAAGAGGCAAATTTGGTCAGGGAAACTATTACAGTTGTAAGATTCATCAAATGAGGCCATATGGATTGAGCTAAGGAACAAAAAAGGGGAAATCACACTGCTGGGAGTGTACTATAGACCCCCATACAGTCAGAGGGAGATAGAAGAGCAGATATGTAGGCAAATCTGAGAAGTGCAAGAGCAATAGGGCAGTAACAGTAGAGTTTTTAAAAAAATTACCCCAATATTAACTGGGATAGTTTTAGTGTGAAAGGAATTGAGGGAGCAAAATTCTTGCAGTGCATTCGGGAGAACTTTTTTGCGCAGTACGTAGCAAGTCCCAACAACAGAGGGCACAGTTTTAGGAAGTGAAGATTGGCAGGTGGAAGGAGTGGCAGTAGGAGAGCATTTTGGTGGAGGGTAGTGATCATCATTCAGTCAGTTTTAACATAATTACGGAAAAGGACAGAGATAGAACAGGAGTTAGAGTTCTCAACTGGGGCAAGGCCAATTTTACTAAACTGAAGGGTGATTTAGCAAAAGTGGACTGGAAACTGTCACTTGTTTGTAAATCAGTGTCAGAACTGCAGGAGGCATTCAAAGGGGAGATTCAAGGCGTTTAGGGTAAACATGTTCCCACAAAGAGAAAGGGTGAGCCGGCCAAATCTACAGCCTATGGATGTCAAGGAGACGACAGGGCAAGATAAGGCAGAAAAGGAAAGCTTATGTCTGACACCAAGAATTCAATACTACAGAAAGCTGAGAGGAGCATAGAAAGCAGAGGGCTGAAATCAAAAAGGAAATTAGGAAAGCAAAGAGAGGGCATGAAAGAATATTGGCAAGTAAAATCAAGGTGAACTCAAAGATGTTTTATCAATACATTAAGAGTAAGAGGATAACTAAGGAGAGAGTAGGGCCCATAAAAGACCAAAAAGGTAACCTATGTGTAGAAGCGGAAGATATTGGTATGGTTCCTAATGAATACTTTGTGTCTGTCTTCACAAAAGTCGGGGACGATGCAGATATTTCAGTTAAGGAGGAAGAGTGTGAAGTATTGGATGTGATAAACATAGGGAGAGAAGAAGCATTAATGGGATTATCATCCTTGAAAGGGCCAGATGAAATATATCCTAGGCTAATAAAAGCAAAGGAGGAAACAGCAGAAGGTCTAACCATCATTTTCCAGTCCTCACTGGATAAGGGTGTGATGCTGGAGGATTGGAGAATTGCAAACATTGTAACTGTTTAAAAAGGGAGCGAAGGTTAGACAGAATAATTACAGGCCAGTCAGTCTAAACTCTGTAGTGGGCAAATTATTGGAATCAATTCTAAGAGAGACAGGATAAACTGTCACTTAGAAAGGCACAGGTTAATCCAGGATATTCAGCACAGATTTGTTAAGTGAAGATCTTGTTTGACCAACTTAATCAAATTTTTTTGAATAAGTAACAAGGAAGATAGATGAGAGTAGTGCAGCTGATGTGGTCTACATGCATTTTAGCAAGGCTTTTGACAAGATCCCATATGGCAGACTGGTTAAAAAAAATAAAATCCCATGGGATCCAGGGACATGCAGCAAGGTGGATACAAAATTGGCTCACTGTCAGGAAACAAAGGGTAATCGTTGACGGCTATTTTAGTGACTGGAGAGCTGTTTCCAGTGGTGTTCCGCAGGGCTCAGTACTGGGTCCTCTGCTTTTTGTGGTGTATATTAACGATTTGGACATAAACGTAGGGGGCACGATCAAGAAGTCTGCGGACGACACAAAGATTGGCTGTGTGGTAGATAGCGAGGATAGCTGTAGGCTGCAGGAAGATACTGATGGTCTGGTCAGATGGGCAGAAAAGTGGCAAATGGAATTCAACCTGGAGAAGTGAGAGGTGATGCATTTGGAGAGGTCAAACAAGGCAAAGGATACACGATTAATGGGAAAATACTGAGAAGTGTAGAGGAAGTAAGGGACCTTGTAGTGAATGTCCACAGATCCCTGCAGGTAGCAGGACAGGTTGATAAGGTGGGTAAGAAGACATATGGAATCCTTTCCTTTATTAGCCGAGGTATAGAATACAAGAGCAGGGAGGTTATGCTGGAACTGTATAACTCATTGGTTAGGCAGTTCTAGTCACCTCACCTCAGAAAAGGATGTAATTGCACTGGAGAGGGTACAGAGGAGACTCACAAGGATGTTGCCAGGACTGGTAAAATGCAGCTATGAGGAAAGATTGGATAGGCTGGGGTTGTTCTCCGTGGAACAGAGAAGGCTGAGAGGAGAGCCGATTGAAATGTACAAAATTTTGAATGGCCTGTATAGAGTGGAAGTGAAGGGTCTATTCACCTTAGCAGAGAGGTCAGTGATGAGGCAGCATTGATTTAAAGTGATTGGTAGAAAAATTAGAGGGGAGAGGAGGAAGAACTTTTTCACCCAGAGGGTGGTGATGGTCTGGAACTCACTGCATGAAAGGGTAGTTGAGGCAGAGACCTTCAACTCATTCAAAAGGAGTCTAGATATGCACCTCAAGTGCCGTAAACTGCAGGGCTACCGACCAAATGCTGGAAGGTGGGATTAGAATAGGTGGATCGTTTTTCCGCCGGCAGACACAATGGGATAATAAAAGCAAAATACTGCAGATGCTGGAAATCTGAAATAGAAACAAGAAATGCTGGAAATATTCAGCAGGTCTGGCAATATCTGCAGAGAGCGAAGCAAAGTTAACGTTTCGGGTCACTGACTTGAAACGTTAACTCTGCTTCTCTCTCCACAAATGCTGGCAAACCAGCATTTCTTGTTTCTATTGCAAACAGGATGGGCCAAGTAGTCTCTTTCTATGCCTTACACTTTATGATTCTATGATTGAAGGAAGCCCGCCTTCTTTTCCTCTATGAATTCTGCCTTATAGTTAATAATTTTCTCAAAGATGTAATCAGGGGGCCAAGGAATTCCACTTCCTCAATACTGTCCAACAAACCCCCAGCACGTTGCTTACACAAGTAACGGCCTTTGCCACAGCTGATCAATGTCGATTGCAAAAAAAAATCCAAAATACCGAGAGACTCTAGCAGTGGTTCTATACTTTAAGCAGTACCTCACAGGGACCAGGTGCATAGCCCCCTTCACCGATAAAGAGGGGGAGAGGAGAAACTCACTGAAATATGATGCCCTGTTTGGGGAAGTTGGGAAATATCTTGATCCCGCTGCGCACCAGCTGCAGCTTCTCTTCATGCAGCTCCGCCTCGGAACACATCCTCGCACCGTCTCTGTGAACATCAAAGCTCAAAACTCGCCTGTACGTTCACCCGCCAGTCTGGCACAAACCTCCTCATTAGTACAGAAGGCGGAACAGGACGAGGCGGAACTCACTATGAGACGTACAATGGGCCCACTGCCGGCGCTTTTTGCGCCCACTATTGGCGGCGCAACCCAATTGGGCGGGAAGACCGGCGAGGGAGGCGTTGTTTAAAGGCTGTGTGCACCTCTTAAAGGGGCGGTGCAGTCTTGGTCGGGCTCGAAATTACAACAATTTTTCCACTGTCAGAGCAGCCAGATGTTTGCAGATAGTGACGTGGGGTCTCTGGTAGACGGATAGGTACCAGTAGGAGTGAAGAGCTTTTTCCAGGGTGTCCAGGCAAATTGCACGGCAGCAGTGCAGAGAGAGAGACCAGTCATGTGAATGGCACCAGCATAAATCCCTGTAGTTGGCAACAAATGAACTTTTCCTACAAGTCATTTTTATTGTTGTGGTTGATCACCGTTTCAAAACAGAAAATCCTTGGTTACTGCCTCCATTCTCCAATCCTTAAATCCTATATCCCTCTTCATGTATTTGTCAGTCTACAACTCCTCATGAAGGAAAGACCTTGCATTTATTTATATAGTGCCTTTCACCTCCTCAGGATGTCACTAAGCAATTCATAGCTTATGAAATATTTCTGAAGCGTACTGAAAATGAAATGTAGGGAACGTGGTAGCCAATTTACAGGACAGCAAGGTTCCCTTCCTCAACCTCTCCACCTGTCATTCCTCCTTTAAAATGCTCTTTAAAACCTACCTCTTCAATCAAGCTTTCAGTTATCTGCCCTAATATTTCCTTATGTAGCTCAGTGTCAAATTTTGTTTGATAATGCTCCTGTGAAATGCCTCAAGAGGGCGGCACAGTGGTTAGCACAGCAGCCTCACAGCTCCAGGGACCCGGGTTCGATTCTGGGTACTCCTGTGTGGAGTTTGCAAGTTCTCCCTGTGACCGCGTGGATTTTCTCTGGGTGCTCCGGTTTCCTCCCACAGCCAAAGACTTGCAGGTGATAGGTAAATTGTCCATTGTAAATTGTCCCTAGTGTAGGTAGGTGGTAGGGAATATGGGATTACTGCAGGGTTAGTATAAATGGGTGGTTGTTGGTCGGCACAGACTCGGTGGGCCAAAGGGCCTGTTTCAGTGCTGTATCTCTAAATAAAATAAAGTTTTGCTACATTAAAGGTGCGATATAGATGCAAGTTGTTGTACTTGCTGGGATGCACAGACAAACTGCAGTCTGACTTGCAATGCAGTACAAAGTTCTATGTGTAATTGCTTTGATGTGTGAGTAGAACTCTGCCTTCCTGGAAGGTTATCTATTCATTAGATTTGCTTTGTATGTCACATATTCTTTATTTGGACATCGTCATTCTGTCACGCTTCTAGGTGGTGTCTCAATAAGATTTTCCCGTGATATAAGCTACCTGTCACAGTCATGCCTGTAAGTTTCACAATTCTAGTGCGAGATGGAGCTTCATATTCCAGCTACTACAGATCTCCATATTTAAGCCTACATCACCATCGCTAATGCACTCATGGAAATTCACTTTGTCCTGACTTTGCATTGGCAATGCCACAGGAGATCCACCAATGTATACTAAAATATAAGACACTAATTGAGTGTCAGGCGTGTTCTGACAAAGTTTCATCGACCTGAAACATTTCCTCTGTTTCTCTTACCACAGATGCTACCAGATCTGCTAAGTATTTCCAGCATTTTCTGTTTTTATGTCATTCTTGTACTTGATTGGCTCAAATATTTTCATAAAGCAGCAACAATTCAAATCTTGGGGATACTGTGGTGCAAATGATTCAATCACAAGTGAATAAAAAGGATAAAAAAGAAAGACATGCATTTACATAGCGTCTTTGATGACCACCAGACATCCCAAAGCGCTTTACAGCCAATGAAGTACTTTTGAAGTGTAGTTACTGTTGTAATATAGGAAATGTGGCAGCTAATTTGTGCACAGCAAGCCCCCACAAACAGTAATGTGCTACCGAACAGATAATCCATTTTTGTGATGTTGATTAAGGGACAAATATTGGCCAGGACACCAGGGATAACTCCCCCCCTGCTCTTCTTCAAAAATAGTGCCATGGGATCTTTTACATCCACCTGAAAGGGCAGACGGGACCTCGATTTAAAAACAGCACCTTTGATAGTGCGGGAGTGCTCCCTCAGTACTGAACTGGAGTATCAGCCTAGATTGTTGTGCTTAAGTCCTGGAGTGGGACTTGAATCCACAACCATCTGACTCAGAGGGGATAGTGCTACAAACTGACCGATGGCTGACCCTGCAAATAGGGAAGCTACCAATAAACAAGTAAAACAAATTAAAAAGGAGAAAGAAATTCAGTTTTTTATTGATGTAAAGGAACTCCTTGGAGGAAAGCAGTCTAAGAGGGAGCTGCATTTAATTGGTTTGCCCATTTAAGACCACAAAATAAATTGATTTAAAGAAACACAACATGAAGCTAATTGGAGAGTTATTGCTGAGGGAAGGTTATCTCTATATTGGCAGATAAACTTCCTTCAGTAAATTAAAAATTAATAGCCTGTAATTTTTTTTAATGACAAATGTAAAATTTCTTCTGTGGTATCTATCAGCTGTGGAAAACTTCTACTAACAGTGCAAACAATACTTCCATAATGGGAATTTGTCTTGAATGGGAATTCAATGCTGAGCCTTTCACTGGAGATGCTCACCTCTGCCAGATAGGTGGCTGAAGGAAAAGGAAGAAGGGGGCATGGGAACAGGGCAAGCTAATTGGACGCCATGACTGCTTATTCATAGAATAAACACTAAGTTGGGTTGAACAGCCTGTTTCCATGTTGTAATTCTATAAAGTGTGGACACTGAATGGATATATTCAATGGTCAGGTTTACACCTTTGCCACAGTACTGAAACAGTTCTTATCAAAGACATAAATGACATTCTATATGCCTGTGACAAAGGTAAACTTTCCCTCTTTGTCCTTCTTGAGTTATCTGCAGCCTTTAATGCGGTTGACCTCGTCACCCTCCTCCAATGCCTCTTCACTGTCTTCCAGCTGGATGGGATTGCTCTCACGTGGTTACAAACATATGAATTAGGAGCAGGAGAAGGCCACTCAGTCTCCCGAGCCTGCTCCGCCATTCAATAAGATCATAGCTGATCAGATTGTAACCTCAATTCCATATTGCCTCCAACCACCAATAACTTTTCACCTGCTTGCTTATCAAGAATCTATCTCTCTTTGGCCTCCTTATCTCGAGAGACAATGGATAAGCGCCTGGAGGTGGTCAGTGGTTTGTGAAGCAGCGCCTGGAGTGGCTCTAAAGGCCAATTCTAGAGTGACAGGCTCTTCCACAGGTGCTGCAGATAAAATTGTTTGTCAGGGCTGTTACACAGTTGGCTCTCCCCTTGCGCCTCTGTCTTTTTTCCTGCCAACTACTAAGTCTCTTCGACTCGCCACACTTTAGCCCCGTCTTTATGGCTGCCCGCCAGCTCTGGCGAACGCTGGCAACTGACTCTCACGACTTGTGATCAATGTCACAGGATTTCATGTCGCGTTTGCAGACGTCTTTAAAGCGGAGACATGGACGGCCGGTGGGTCTGATACCAGTGGCGAGCTCACTGTACAATGTGTCTTTGGGGATCCTGCCATATTCCATGCGGCTCACATGGCCAAGCCATCTCAACGCCGCTGACTCAGTAGTGTGTATAAGCTGGGGATGTTGGCCGCCTCGAGGACTTCTGTGTTGGAGATACGGTCCTGCCACCTGATGCCAAGTATTCTCCGGAGGCAGCGAAGATGGAATGAATTGAGACGTCGCTCTTGGCTGACATACGTTGTCCAGGCCTCGCTGCCATCGAGCAAGGTACTGAGGACACAGGCCTGATACACTCGGACTTTTGTGTTCCGTGTCAGTACGCCATTTTCCCACACTCTCTTGGCCAGTCTGGACATAGCAGTGGAAGCCTTTCCCATGCGCTTGTTGATTTCTGCATCTAGAGACAGGTTACTGGTGATAGTTGAGCCTAGGTAGCTGAACTCTTGAACCACTTCCAGAGCGTGGTCGCCATTATTGATGGATGGAGCATTTCTGACGTCCTGCCCCATGATGTTCGTTTTCTTGAGGCTGATGGTTAGGCCAAATTCATTGCAGGCAGTCGCAAACCTGTCGATGAGACTCTGCAGGCACTCTTCAGTGTGAGATGTTAAAGCAGCATCGTCAGCAAAGAGGAGTTCCCTGATGAGGACTTTCCGTACTTTGGACTTCACTCTTAGACAGGCAAGGTTGAACAACCTGCCCCCTGATCTTGTGTGGAGGAAAATTCCTTCTTCAGAGGACTTGAACGCATGTGAAAGCAGCAGGGAGAAAAAAATCCCAAAAAGTGTGGGTGCGAGAACACAGCCCTGTTTCACGCCACTCAGGATAGGAAAGGGCTCTGATGAGGAGCCACCATGTTGAATTGTGCCTTTCATATTGTCATGGAATGAGGTGATGATACTTAGTAGCTTTGGTGGGCATCCAATCTTTTCTAATAGTCTGAAGAGACCACGTCTGCTGACGAGGTCAAAGGCTTTGGTGAGATCAATGAAAGCAATGTAGAGGGGCATCTGTCGTTCACGGCATTTCTCCTGTATCTGACGAGGGGAGAACAGCATGTCAACGGTCGATCTCTCTGCACGAAAGCCACACTGTGCCTCAGGGTAGACGCGCTCAGCCAGCTTCTGGAGCCTGTTTAGAGCGACTCGAGCAAAGACTTTCCCCACTATGCTGAGCAGGGAGATTCCACGGTAGTTGTTGCAGTCACCGCGGTCACCTTTCTTGCTTGCTTATCAAGAATCTATCTACCTCTGCCTTAAAATATTCAAAAACTCTGCTTCCATCGTCTTTTGAGGAAGAGAGTTCCAAAGAGCCATGACCCTCAGAGAAAAAATTTCTCCTCATCTCTGTCTTAAATGGGTGACCCCTTATTTTTAAACAGTGACTAGTAAACCTTTTCTGAACTCCCAACGCATTTACATCTTTCCTTAAATAAGAAGACCAATGCTGTATACAGTTCTCCAGATGTGGTCTCACCAATGCCCTGTATAACTGAAGCATAACCTCCCAACTTTTGTATTCAATTCTCCTTACAATAAATGATAACATTCTGTTCGCTTTCCTAATTACTTGCTGTACCTACATACTAACGTTTTGCGATTCATGCACTCGGACAGCCAGCTCCCTCTGCATCTCAGAGCTCCGCAATCTCTCGCCATTTAGATAATATGCTTCTTTTTTATTCTTTCTGCCAAAATGGACAATTTCACATTTTCCCACATTATACTCCATTTGCCAGATCTTTGCCCACTCACTTAACCTATCTATATCCCTTTATAGCCTCCTATGTCCCCTTCACAAATTACTTTCCTACCTATTTTTGTGTCATCAGTAAATTTAGCAACTATACCTTTGGTCCTTTCATCCAAGTCATTTATATAAATTGTAAAAAGTTGAGGCCCCAGCACTGATCCCTGTGGCACACCACTTGTTACATCTTGCCAACCAGAAAATGACCCATTTATGCCTACTCTGTTAGCTAGCCAATCTTCTATCCATGCCAAAATGTTACCCCCTACACCATGAGCTTTTATTTTCCACAATAACCTTTGATGTGGCACCTTATCAAATGCCTCTGGAAATCTAAGTACAGTACATCCACCGGTTCTCCTTTATCCACAGTACTTGTTACTTCTTCAAAGAACTCCAATAAATTAGTTAAACATGATTTCCCTTTCACAAAACTATGTTGACTCTGCCTGATTACTTTGAATTTTTCTAAGTGCCCTGCTATAACGTCTTTAATAATAGTTTCTAACATTATGCCTATGACAGATGTCAAGCTAACTGGCCTGCAGTTTTCTGCTTTCTGTCTCCCTCCCTTTTTGAATAAAGGAGTTACATTGGCTATTTTCCAATCTAATGGAACCATCTCTGAATCTAGGGAATTTTGGAAAATCAAAATCAATGCATTAACTATCTCACTAGCCACTTCTTTTAAGACACTAGGATGAAGTCCATCAGGACCCAGGGACTTGTCAGCTCTCAGCTCCAATAATTTGCTCAGTACCACTTCCCTGGTGATGTAATTTTCTTGACTTCCTCCATTCCATTTCCTGATTTACAGCTATTTCTGGGATGTTACTTGTATCCTCTATCGTGAAGACTGATGCAAATTCATCTGCCATCTCCTTATTTTCCATTATTAATTCCCCAGACTCACTTTCTAGAGGACCAACGCTCATTCCATTCTTATCTATGTAATTGTGGCAACAGAATCACTTGCAGTGGCTTCTCTTGCTTCTCCCACATCGTTACCTCTGGTGTCCCCCAAGAATCTATCCTTGGTTCCCTCCTATTTTTACATGCTGTCCCTCGGCGACATCATCCAAAAGCATGGCGTTTGTTTTCACATGTATGCTGACGACACTCAGCTGTACCTCACCACCACTTCTGTCAACTCCTCCAGTATTGCTAAATTATCAGATAGCTTATCCAACATCTAGTACCACATGAGCAGAAATTTCCTCCAATTAAATATTGGGAAGACTAAAGCCACTGTTTTTGGTCCCCACTCTAAACTCCACTCTCTAGTTACTGATTCCATTCCGCTTCCTGGCAACAGTCTGAGATTAAGCCAGTCTGTATGCAACCTTAGTGTCACATTTGACCCTATGATGAGCTTCCAACCTCATATTCTTGCCATCACCAAGACCACCTATTTCCACCTCCGTAACATTGCCTGACTTTGCCCCTGTCTCAGCTCATCTGCTGCTGAAACCCTCATTCCTGTCTTCGTTACCTCTAGACTTGACTATTCCAACACCCTTTTGGATGGTCTCCCACATTCTACTCTCCGTAAACTTGAGGTCATCCAAACCTCTGCTACCCATGTCTTAACTCATACCTAGTCCTGTTCCCCTTTCACCCCTGTTTTCAATGACCTACATTGGCTCCTGGTCAAGCAACAGCTTGTTTTTAAAATTTTCATCCTAGTTTTCAAATCCCTCCGTGGCCTCGCCCCCGCCCCCCCCCCCCCCCCCCATATTTAATCTCCTCCAGCCCCACAACCCTCCAAGATATCCGCGTTCCTATAATTCTGGGCTCTTTTGCATCCCTGATTTTAATCACTCCACTATTGGTGGCTGAGCCTTCAGTTGCCTAGGCCCCAAGCTCTGGAATAACCCTCTCTACACCTCTCCGCCTCGCTTTTTCCTGTAAGATACTCCTTAAAACCGACCTCCTTGACCAAGCTTTTGGTCATCTGACCTAATATTTTTGTGGCTCGGTGTCATACTTTGTGATATAATGCTCTGTAAAGCGCCTTGGGACGTTTTATTATGTTAAAGGCATTATACTGACCCCCTGCTCCTCTGGCACTTTCTCCTCCTTCGAGCATCTCACCTTGTTCCACTGCTTTCACCTCTCTTTCAAAATCATCATTCTCTACCACCCACCTAAGTACGAAAAATTTTATCACTGAGATTTCTTCACTGCTTTCCCCTCTCAGCCTCTTGCACTGAGCAACTTCTCATCCTCGGTGATTTCAATCTCCATTTCAACTCATCATGTTCTCGCTCCTCTGAGTTCACTGCTCTCTTATCCTCCCTAAATCTCTCCCTGCATCTTACCTCCCCAACCTCCTGTTTGAGTACAGGAGTAAGGACGTCTTACTGCAGTTATACAGGGCTTTGGTGAGACCACATCTGGAGTATTGTGTGCAGTTTTGGTCTCCTTATCTGAGGAAGGATGTTCCTGCCATGGAGGGAGTGCAAAGAAGATTTATTAGGCTGATCCCCGGGATGACAGGATTGACGTATGAGGAGAGATTGGGTCGACTAGGCTTACATTCACTAGAGTTTAGAAGAATGAGAGGGGATCTCATAGAAACCTATAAAATTCTAACAGGACTAGACAGGCTAGATGCAGGGAGGATATTCCCGATGGCTGGGAAGTCCAGAACCAGGGGTCATAGTCTCAGGATACGGGGTATGCCATTTAGAATTAGAATTAGAATTAGAACATTACAGCGCAGTACAGGCCCTTCGGCCCTCGATGTTGCGCCGACCTGTGAAACCATCTGACCTACACTATTCCATTTTCATCCATATGTCTATCCAATGACCACTTAAATGCCCTTAAAGTTGGCGAGTCTACTACTGTTGCAGGCAGGGCGTTCCACGCCCCTACTACTCTCTGAGTAAAGAAACTACCTCTGACATCTGTCCTATATCTATCACCCCTCAACTTAAAGCTATGTCCCCTTGTGTTTGCCATCACCATCCGAGGAAAAAGACTCTCACTATCCACCCTATCCAACCCTCTGATTATCTTATATGTCTCTATTAAGTAACCTCTCCTCCTCCTTCTCTCCAACGAAAACAACCTCAAGTCCCTCAGCCTTTCCTCGTAAGACCTTCCCTCCATACCAGGCAACATCCTAGTAAATCTCCTCTGCACCCTTTCCATAGCTTCCACATCCTTCCTATAATGCGGTGACCAGAACTGCACGCAATACTCCAGGTGCGGTCTCACCAGAGTTTTGTACAGCTGCAGCATGACCTCATGGCTCCGAAACTCGATCCCCCTACTAATAAAAGCTAACACACCATATGCCTTCTTAACAGCCCTATTAACCTGGGTAGCAACCTTCAGGGATTTATGCACCTGGACACCAATATCTCTCTGTTCATCTACACTACCAAGAATCTTCCCATTAGCCCAGTACTCTGCATTCCTGTTACTCCTTCCAAAGTGAATCGCCTCGCACTTTTCCGCATTAAACTCCATTTGCCATCTCTCAGCCCAGCTCTGCAGCCTATCTATGTCCCTCTGTACCCTACAACATCCTTCGGCACTATCCACAACTCCACCGACCTTAGTATCATCCGCAAATTTACTAACCCACCCTTCTACACCCTCTTCCAGGTCATTTATAAAAATGACAAACAGCAGTGGCCCCAAAACAGATCCTTGCGGTACACCACTAGTAACTAAACTCCAGGATGAACATTTGCCATCAACCACCACCCTCTGTCTTCTTTCAGCTAGCCAATTTCTGATCCAAAGCTCTAAATCACCTTCAACCCCATACTTCCGTATTTTCTGCAATAGCCTACCGTGGGGAACCTTATCAAACGCCTAACTAAAATCCATATACACCACATCCACTGCTTTACCCTCATCCACCTGCTTGGTCACCTTCTCGAAAAACTCAATAAGGTTTGTGAGGCACGACCTACCCGTCACAAAACCGTGCTGACTATCGCTAATGGACTTATTCTTTTCAAGATGATTATAAATCCTGTCTCTTATAACCTTTTCCAACATTTTACCCACAACCGAAGTAAGGCTCACAGGTCTATAATTACCAGGGCTGTCTCTACTCCCCTTCTTGAACAAGGGGACAACATTTGCTATCCTCCAGTCTGCCGGCACTATTCCTGTCGACAACGACGACATAAAGATCAAGGACAAAGGCTCTGCAATCTCCTCCCTAGCTTCCCAGAGAATCCTAGGATAAATCCCATCTGGCCCAGGGGACTTATCTATTTTCACACTTTCCAAAATTGATAACACCTCCTCCTTGTGAACCTCAATCCCATCTAGCCTAGTAGCCTGAATCTCAGTATTCTCCTCGACAACATTTTCTTTCTCTACTGTAAATACTGACGCAAAATATTCATTTAACACTTCCCCTATCTCCTCTGATTCCACACACAACTTCCCACTACTATCCTTGATTGGCCCTAATCTAACTCTAGTCATTCTTTTATTCCTGATATACCTATAGAAAGCCTTAGGGTTTTCCCTGATCCTATCCGCCAATGACTTCTTGTGTCCTCTCCTTGCTCTTCTTAGCTCTCCCTTTAGATCCTTCCTGGCTAGCTTGTAACTCTCAAGCGCCCTAACTGAGCCTTCACGTCTCATCCTAACATAAGCCTTCTTCTTCCTCTTGACAAGCGCTTCAACTTCTTTAGTAAACCACGGCTCCCTCGCTCGACAACTTCCTCCCTGCCTGACAGGTACATACTTATCAAGGACACGCCGTAGCTGCTCCTTGAATAAGCTCCACATTTCGATTGTTCCCATCCCCTGCAGTTTCCTTCCCCATCCTACGCATCCTAAATCTTGCCTAATCGCATCATAATTTCCTTTCCCCCAGCTATAATTTTTGCCCTGCGGTATATACCTGTCCCTGCCCATCGCTAAGGTAAACCTAACCGAATTGTGATCACTATCGCCAAAGTGCTCACCCACATCTAAATCTAACACCTGGCCAGGTTCATTATCCAGTACCAAATCCAATGTGGCATCGCCCCTGGTTGGCCTGTCTACATCCTGTGTCAGAAAACCCTCCTGCACACACTGGACAAAAACTGACCCATCTAAAGTACTCGAACTATAGTATTTCCAGTCGATATTTGGAAAGTTAAAATCCCCCATAACAACTACCCTGTTACTCTCGCCCCTGTCGAGAATCATCTTCGCTATCCTTTCCTCTACATCTCGAACTATTTGGAGGTCTATAAAAGACTCCCAACAGGGTGACCTCACCTCTCCTGTTTCTAACCTCGGCCCATACTACCTCAGTAGACGAGTCCTCAAATGTCCTTTCTGTCACTATAATACTCTCCTTGATTAACAATGCCACACCCCCCCCTCTTTTACCATCTTCTCTGTTCTTACTGAAACATCTAAATCCTGGAACCTGCAACATCCATTCCTGCCCCTGCTCTACCCATGTCTCCGAAATGGCCACTACATCGAGATCCCAGGTACCAACCCATGCTGCAAGCTCACCCACCTTATTCCGGATGCTCCTGGCGTTGAAGTAGACACACTTTAAACCAGGTTCTTGCTTGCCAGTGCCCTCTTGCGTCCTTGTAACCTTATCCCTGACCTCACTACTCTCAACATCCTGTACACTGGCACTACATTTTAGGTTCCCATTCCCCTGCTGAATTAGTTTAAACCCCCCCGAAGAGCACTAGCAAATCTCCCCCCCAGGATATTGGTACCCCTCTGGTTCAGGTGAAGACCATCCTGTTTGTAGAGGTCCCACCTACCCCAGAAAGAGCCCCAATTATCCAGGAAACCAAAACCCTCCCTCCTGCACCATCCCTGCAGCCACGTGTTCAACTCCTCTCTCTCCCTATTCCTCGCTTCGCTATCACGTGGCACGGGCAACAACCCAGAGATAACAACTCTGTTTGTTCTCGCTCTAAGCTTCCACCCTAGCTCCCTGAATTTCTGTCTTAAATCCCCATCTCTCTTCCTACCTATGTCGTTGGTGCCTATGTGGACCACGACTTGGGGCTGCTCCCCCTCCCCCTTAAGGATCCCAAAAACACGATCCGAGACATCACGAACCCTGGCACCTGGGAGGCAACATACCAACTGTGAGTCTCTCTCGTTCCCACAGAACCTCCTATCTGTTCCCCTAACTATGGAGTCCCCAATGACTAATGCTCTGCTCCTCTTCCCCCTTCCCTTCTGAGCAACAGGGACAGACTCTGTGCCAGATACCTGTACCCCATTGCTTACCCCTGGTAAGTCGCCCCCGCAACAGTATCCAAAACGGTATACCTGTTGTTGAGGGAAACGGCCACAGCGGATCCCTGCACTGCCTGCTGGTTCCCTCTCCTTCCCCTGACGGTAACCCATCTACCTACTTCTTTTACCTGAGGTGTGACGACCTCCCCATAACTCCTCTCAATAACCCCCTCCGCCTCCCGAATGATCCGAAGTTCATCCAGCTCCAGCTCCAGTTCCCTAACGCGGTTCTCGAGGAGCTGAGATGAGGAGAAATTTCTTCACTCAGAGGATGGTGAACCAGTGGAATTCTCTACCGCAGTAGGCAGTGGAGGCCCTGTCATTAAATATATTCAAGAAGGGGATAGATATATTTCTTAATGTCAAGGGGATCAAGGAATATGGGGAGAAAGCGGGAACAGGGTACTGAATTCGATGATCAGCCATGATCTTTTTTGAATGGCGGAGCAGGCCCGAAGGGCCGAAAGGCCTACTCCTGCTCCTATTTTCTCTGTTTCTCTGTAACCCATATTCATGGCCACCCCCTCGGCCTTATCATCTCCCGTGCTCTTGCTAATCCCATCATTAGGGCGGCACAGTGGCGCAGTGGTTAGCACCGCAGCCTCACAGCTCCAGGGACCCGGGTTCGATTCCGGGTACTGCCTGTGTGGAGTTTGCAAGTTCTCCCTGTGTCTGCGTGGGTTTTCTCCGGGTGCTCCGGTTTCCTCCCACAAGCCAAAAGACTTGCAGGTTGATAGGTAAATTGGCCATTATAAATTGTCACTAGTATAGGTTGGTGGTAGGGAAATATAGGGACAGGTGGGGATGTTTGGTAGGAATATGGGATTAGTGTAGGATTAGTATAAATGGGTGGTTGATGTTCGGCACAGACTCGGTGGGCCGAAGGGCCTGTTTCAGTGCTGTATCTCTAAAAAAATAAATAAATATCAATTACAAATAAGGCCATCTCTGATTACTTGCTTGTATCACTTTCCATTCACATCCCCTTTCCATACCCCAACACTACCACATTCTGTATCCATCCCTGGAAAAAAACTATCCGCCTATTCACTTGCCACTGCACTTTCAAAATCTCAACTATCTACCCTTTGGCCCTCTGTTCACCACAACATTTCTGCAGCTACTGATTTGATCAATTGCACCCTCTCCTCCACCTTTGATGCCTTAGTCCCCAATAAAAAGATCAGTCTCTCTTACCCTGGTCGTTCGCACTGTACGGCCCTCATTTCTGCTCCCTTAATTCCAAGGGATGTAAACTTGATAGAATATGATGGATAACTGGTTTAGTCATCAAATGCCAGATCTGGCTGGACCATTTAAAACACTATTGGGTCCTACTGTCGTCTGCTAAAACTGCCCACTATTCCAGGATCATCTTGGAATGCATGATAATCCCCAGCTTCTTTTCTCTGCTGCAAACCATCTTCTTAAACCCCTTTCCCTTCCGCTCTTACCTCCAACAATAAGTGCAATGAGCTCATGGACATTTTTGTCACCGAGATCGAGACCATGCAATCAGCTGCCTCTGCTGTGTCCCTCCCTTTCACTAGCCCACCTGGCTAAACTTCCTATAATGCTCCCCTTGCCGTAGCCCGGAACTCGCATCTTTCTCTAGTTTTTCTCCTATCTCCCCTCATGCCTCTCTGAGATCTTGTCCATGAGACCCACCTCCTGTTCACTCAATCCTATTCCCATTAAACTGCTAATCACCTAACTTCCCCTCCTGGTCTCCACATATAACAATATTGTAAACAGTTCTCTTTCTTCAGTTGTTGACTCTCTCTCCTTTAAATCTGCCATGATCACCCTCTCCTCAAAAAAACTCTTGACCTCACTACCCTTGCAAACCACTGCCCCATCTCTAACCTCCCTTTCCTCTCCAAAGTCCTTGAACGTGTTGTCACCTCCCAAATCTGTTCCCATCTTTCCTGGAGCTCCATGTTTGAATCCCTCCAATCAGTTTTCCACTCCTGTCACAGTACCGAAACAGCTCTTATCAAAGTCACAAATGACATCCTATGACTGTGACAAAGGCAAAATTTCCATCTCACCCTTCTCGACCTGTCTGCAGCCTCTGACCACACCATCCCCCTCCAATGAATCTCCACTATCATGCAGATGGATGGGACTGCTCTCTTATTCTTATCTATCTAATTAAAGCTAGAGAATCACTTGCAATGGCTTCTCTTACTGCTTCCCATACCGTTACCAGTGGTGTCCCCCAAGGATCTATCCTTGGCCCCCTCCTATTTTTTGTCTGCATAATGTCCCTCGGCGACATCATCCAAAAGCATGGTGTTAGATTTCACATGTATGTTGACGACACTTAGCAATGCCTCACCACCACTTCTCTCAACTCCTCCACTGTGGTTAAATTATCAGACTGCTTCTCCGACATCCAGTAATGGATGAGCAGAAATTTCCTCCAATTAAATATCGGGAAGACTGAAGCCATTGTTTTTGGTCTCCGCTCCAAACAGTGTTCCCTAGTTACTGACTCCACTTCACTCCCTGGCAACAGTTTGAGATGAAGCCAATCTGTTCGCAACCTTGGTGTCACATTTGACCCGGAGATGAACTTCACTAAGACTGCCTATTTCCATGTCTTTAACATTGGCCAATTTCGCCCGTCTCAGCTCATCTGCTGCTGAAACCCTCATTTATGCCTTCGTTACCTCTAGACTTGACTATTCCAATGCACTCCTGGCTGGTCTTCCACATTTTACTCTTCGTAAACATGAGGTCATCCAAAACTCTGATGCCCATGTCTTAACTTGCACCAAGTCCCATTCCCCAATTACCCCTATGCTCGCTGACCTACATTGGTTCCCGGTCAAGCAATGTCTTTATTTTGAAACTCTCATCCTTGTTTTCAAATTCCTCCATTGCCTTACCCCTCCCTATCTCTGTAATCCCCTCCAGTCCCACAACCCTCCTAGATATCTGCACTCCTCTAATTCTGGCCTCTTGAGCATCCCTGATTTTAAATGCTCCACTATTGGTGGCCATGCCTTCAGTTGCCCAAGCCCCAAGCTCTGGAATTCCCTCCCTACACCTCTCTGTCTCTGCACCTCACTTTCCTCCTGTAAGACACTCCTTAAAATCTACTTCTTTGACCAAGCTTTCAGCCATCTGACCTAATATCTCCTTTTGTGACTCGGTGTCACACTTTGTTTTATAATGCTCCTGTAAAGCGCCTTGGGACATTTTATTATGTTAAAAGTGCGATATAAGTGATTGTTGTTGTATAAATAGTTGTAGTTGTTGTTGTTGGTCACCTTTGTGTATTCTGAAGAACTATTTTGCCTTTCATTGAAAATATCCCATAAAATACTGGTTTACACAGGACTAGAATTGTAGTGCAGCTGATGCAAACTTACAGTGGCGTGAAATTATCTCTTCAAAAGGATCGCACCACTCCTTGGTTTTAGTGCATTTGTGCCATTTTGGGTCACAACACCCAGATTATCCTGCACATCTCTTGCACTCATGTACACCAAGAACCAATTTGCATCCACAAATATGGGTTACTATAACTGCATACCACGCTCAGTAAGTTCTTTACTGTTCCACAGTATGTTTTCTGCTCCCATCTTCACAAAGAACTGTTTCAGGAAAGACTGGGTGGTTAACTTAACTATTACACTCCCACTTACTATAACTGTAGCAGCTAGCTGACAGTACAGTGTCTGCACATTAGCTCTAGCTTAGTGTCTCTCTGTCTCTCACCTTTGCATCAGAAGGCTGTGGGCTCAAATCCCACTCTGAAGACTTGAGCACAAAATCTAGTCTGATGCTCTAGTGCAGTACTGAGGGAATGCTGGCTGCCCTGTCAGAGGTGCAATCTTTCAGATGCGACATTAAACTGAGACCCAATCAGCTCTCTCAGGTGGGTGTAAAAAATCCTGTGGCAGTATTTTGAAGAGCAGTGTCCTGGTCAATATTTACCCCTCAGACACCACCAATTGAAACTGATTATCTGCTCATTGGCAATTGCTGTTTGGTGGGGCCTTGTGTTCAATTTGGCTGCTGCGTTTCCCTACCTTGGAACAGTGACCAACACTTCAAAAGCACTTCATTGGCTGGGGTTGTGACAGGCGCCATATGAATGCACGTTTTTTTCCAATGATCCCCAGATGGTTGTCCGTCTGCTATTTACACTAATATGGGGGGTTGGTCCCTCCGCTGAAAGGGTTGCCTTATGATGGTAAAATGTTGCAGCACCTTCCCTCCGACTCGAGGCAAGGAGGTTGCTAAGGAGCGTTGCCTGGTGAATACGTCACTCGGAGACGGGGCGGGTGGTCGGTCGGATCACGTGGCCGCGCCATCTTACAGCAGGAGTCAGGTGATGGAAGGAGTGATGTCTCGTCGCAAACAGTCCAACCTGTACCGCGTGCAGTGTGAGTATTCCTGGGAGGAGAGAGAGGCAGGAGAAGGCGAGGTAGCGGCACGGAGTCCCACCGGAGCTTCCTTGCGGCTTGTGCCCTTCACTGGGTGGCCGGGGAGCGGGGCCTGCCCCTTTCTAATATGCCCCCGCCCTATTTTATCTGGAGCTGCAGCTAAACTGGGATGTGGGTACCCGTGACTGCAGGGGACCAGTTCACCCAGTGCTACAAAACAAGGGGAGAAGTGAAGGGCCAGGGCACCGTACGGTGCGGTAAATGCATGGAAATACAAGGGGGCAGATGGTGAGGACTAGAGTAAAGGCGCTGAGGGGGGGGGGAGGCAAAAGGGGAGAAGGCACTCCAGACAGGGACCGAGCTAACGTGGGAACTGCAGTGTGTGAGATGGTATTTTAGTGACTGTTAGTGATCTGGAGTTACTGATTTTAGTGATCTGTTTCTGAGCTATTCTTAATAAGCACTCTTAACCAGATCTGTCAGTAGCAGGTAAATGTTGGGAATGATGCTTCTGATTTGGGAAAAATACAGTTGAACTTATTGCAACCCTGTTTTTAGCATTTTTAGAACTGCATCAAAATAAAGCACAACAGGAAAAGCCAAACATTAGTGAAATTTGAGCAATTCGGATTGCTTTAATGCTATTTTCTTTAAGTTTTTGATTTTCCACAGTACAGTGTACAACACTGCTGCATTATGCACGTGTTTTTAAAACTAAATCAAAATTAATTTTGCCCTGCAACTTTTTTCTTTGCAAATGGAGACGCTAAAGAGACGTTGACAGATGGCCAGATAGATAAGAAGTGACAGAGACAGCTGGGAGAAGAAGGAAATAGAACAGCAAACAGAAGGTACATAGAATCAGATTGAAGGATATAAGTGTAAGATTAGACAGATTTAATTGTTTCAGATTAATTTCATTGCAGTTTTCATAAATACTTTGTTTAAAAAAAAAACTCATGTTTGTGACTCACTAAAATGAATCAATTGCTGTCCAGCAACTCCCTCTTGTTATTGAAGTCTCTGTTTAGTTTTGTCTGTTGCCTTCAAAATAGTCTATTGTATAGAGATGTTATCTTTGTGAACAAAACTCAGGTCTCAGAAAAAAACTAGTTGCCATCAAATCCTGACTCTAGGTTTATTCTAGTTTCATTTTGTGAAACATCTTTTGCTATTGTGTGATGTGAAGTTGTATGTATAAACTTAGCTGTAATAGCGGCAATAACAGAAGATATAAACCCTAGTAACAAACTGGAAAATGCCAAAGGATGAACCATATTACAAAGAGTAGTGTTTGAGATTATAATGAGGTAGCCGTTGTTTGCTCTTTAATATTAATGTTGGAAACTTATAGCCTTTATTTGTATGGACAAAAAAAGTACAGAGATTGCTCAACATCATTGGAGTTATGTGATGGAAGGGGTCGTCGACAGTGCTATCAAGTGCTACTTGCTCAGTAATAACTTACTAATGCTCAGTTTGGGTTCTGCCTGGGCCAATCAGCTCCTGACCTCATCGCAGCTTGATCCAAACATGGACAAAAGAGCTGAACTGGTGAAGTGAGAGACACTGCCCTTGACATCATTTGACTGAGTATGGCATCAAGGAGTCCTAGCAAAACTGGAGTCAATGGGAATTGGGGAAAATTCTCTGCTGCTTGGAGTCATACCTAGCACAACGGAAGATGGTTGTGGTTGTTGGAGGTCAATCATCTCAGTCCCAGGACATCACTGTAGGAGTTCCTCAGGGCAGTGTCCTAGGCCCAACCATCTTCAGCTGCTTCATCAATGACCTTCCCTTCTTCATAAGGTCAGCAGTGGGGATGTTCACTAATGATTGCACAGTGTTCACCATTCGTGACTCCTCAGATACTGAAGCAGTCTGTGTAGAAATGCAGCAAGACCTGAACAACATCTAGGCTTAGGCTGATAAGTTGCAAGTAACATTTGTAACACACAAGTGCCAGGCAATGGCCATCTCCATCAAGAGAGAATCTAACCTTGAGAAGATGATGAGCTGACTTCTTGAACCGCTGCAGTCCTTGGGATGTGGGTACACCAACAGTGCAATTAGGAAGGGAGTTTCAGGATTTAGACCCAGCAACAGTGACTGGGCGGCACAGTGGCGCAGTGGTTAGCACTACAGCCTCACAGCTCCAGCGACCCGGGTTTAATTCTGGGTACTGCCTGTGTGGAGTTTGCAAGTTCTCCCTTGTGTCTGCGTGGGTTTCCTCCGGGTGCTCCAGTTTCCTCCCACATGCCAAAGACTTGCAGGTTGATAGGTGAATTGGCCATTAGAAATTGCCCCTAGTATAGGTAGGTGGTAGGGAAATATAGGGACAGGTGGGGATGTGGTAGGAATATGGAATTAGTGTAGGATTAGTATAAATGGGTGGTTGATGGTCGGCACAGACTCGGTGGGCCGAAGGGCCTGTTTCAGTGTTGTATCTCTAAACTAAACTAAATCATCTCCCCTTGATGTTCAATGGTGTTATGATTGCTGAATCCCCCACTGTCAACATGCTGGGGGTTACCATTGACCAGAAACCGAACTGGATCTGCCATACCTCTCTCACCCTCCCTACCCCTTTGCCTACTAGCTTAGAAGCGTATATCAAAGCGGCTCGCTCATTTGCTTTCATGAAGCTGAAATTAGGGGATAGATAGCGAGAAAAACTATCTATTGGGAAATTGAGCAATACTTGGCCAATTATTTTTATTTACTAAGCCTATGGTTCATCTCTACAATATTGCCTTTCTCCTACGTTACCCCTAACTTCCTCCATCATTCTTATCCATACCTTCACCTTCTCTAGACTCTTTCTGCAACACATTCCTTGCTGGCATTCTGATTTCTACCCTTCCTTAACTCTAAATAGTCTGCACCTTTGTGGTCACCTTACTGTCTCGCCCCAGCCCCCATTTGACCATTGTCCCTGAGTTCATCCTTACTAAGCTACATTGGCTCTTGGTTCCTCTAATAGTTCAAATTTTTAAATTGCCTAGTCTACAAATTCTGCCTACAATGTCTCTGCAACCTTCTCCAACATTGTAACGCCCCCTGCATTCTCTTGTTCTGACTCTGGTCTCTTGTGCATATCTCTACTTCATTTTCTATGGCAGAATCTTCAGCTGCCACAAATTTACTCTGCGCAACTCCCTTTCCAAACCTCTCCACCCCTCTCTTTCCCTGTAAAAGCCTTCTCGACATATCTCTTTGAAAAAGCCTTTGGTCATCCTGATTTCTTGCAAAGGTTTGGTGAGCCTGTGCATTTGCTCCTATGAGGTATCTTGGAATGATATTTTCACAGTGTTCCCCATATCGTGAATTGTATTTTGTGAAAGTGTATATACTTTCATTTGGCCCAAGATTGCAGTAGAAAGAAAATGAAGATAAACCTGTGTTACGACCGAGGTGGGAGAACTGCACTGTTAATACAGTCCCACTTCTCCACGGGTCCTAGCATATCAGTACATTTTCCCACCTACCGAAAAAACAGCCAATTACATATACTATTTGTCCTCCAGAAAAAAGCGCACCAACCGGGTTTCTTTAATCAACATCAACTATTTATTATAAAAACTAGTTTTGATAATGAGAGAACTCTATATACGAGAACTCCTTATTTCCCAACCCCTCACGCGATGCGCACACATACATTAAAAAAAAAACGGTTAACCGGCAAATGAACAAACTGCTTTGGTCTATAGCTGTTTCATAAGAATTAAAGAAATAATAAAATAACTTGGGTTGTCATGTTCTGGTAGGAAGTTCTTTGGTTTGATGTGTCCCAGAGTCGATGCCAGTCGAAATCTCTCCAGGCGAGGTTCATAAACTGTCTGTGATGGGTAGGCTTTCAAGGCAATACCACTGCAGCTGGCTTCACATAGGTCTTTCATCAATAGTGTAGCAACAGGTCTTGGGTTTTTCAGCAGCAGTATAGCAGAATAAGATTTCTTCAGATTTTGGGATTTTTTTAAAACACAGGAGGCAACAGGAACCGCTTGATGCAGGGTTTCTTCAGAGACAAGAGGCAATAGGAATCTGCCACCTTTGAATTCGAGTTTCTTCTCGAGATGCAGGATTCTTTTACAGCGAGGTAATGCTTTTTCTGGGTCTTCCTTTCTCATCTCCAATCAGGTCAAAAAACAAATTTCAAATGCCTGCACTTTGTCCAACTCAGTTTTTTAGAGTCCAAAGTGAAAGCAACCTCCTGGACAGGTCACATGTCCAGACATAGTCTCCCTTGTCATTCAAAGTGTTGTTCTGAGGAGGTCAAACCCCTTGCTGGTTTCCTTGAAAATGCCTGCTTTCCTATCCTTGTATACAAGTTCAACTTCCTTACAGAACATTCAAAAGTTTCAGCTATTTGTAGGTGTCAATGTCCACTGAAATCCTTTTTTCAGTTTTTTAAAACACAGAATTCTAAGTTTCTAATACAAAAGTCAAAAACCTTGTAACACCAGGATAATAATCATGGCTGTACAGATGGAAATGATAGATCTGCATTCCTAAGTCTCAGGCTGAGGTTGTACTGACAGGATCTTGCTGCTCCAGCATTTTTTAAAAGCTGTTTTTACGTTATGGGAGCCTGTGCTAGTGCCAACAGCTCTTTGAGTAGATCTTGTGCAGTTGATGGCAATTCTAAAATAACCTTCCGAATTCTCAAAGGCCAGATCCTCATGGTGCAGTGGGAAGACCTAGGAAAGAAACAGATATTCCCAGCCACGGGTTTTAGCTCGTCCAGCAATCGTACTTTGAGGATGCCACCGCCTATTGGGAACTGGTTGTGTTAGTGTGGTAGTTTAACTCAACAAAATAGTTACATCCTTCTAAAAGAAACAGTTCTATAATATGCTGAAGCTCCTATTGCTTTGTAACATGTCTGATTTATGGAACAAATTTTCCAGCACCTTCAACAACCAGTTATGCACCTGCAATTTTTATTTTGCCCTAAATTTTCTCCCTCCCTCCTCTCCTTGAAGGCATCCGCTGGGAATCGGCTGCAATGGAGATGTTAATGAGTGCAATTAGTTATACTGTATTGCTTCCTGATCCTTCTGTTGCAGATTTACCCCAAAATTTACTGAAACAATTATTCGAATGCGCCACAGCAAGCACATTGGAAGATCAGAAACTATTAGTTAAGCACTCATTTTGCTTGTTGATTTTTGTAAGAACTTCAACCTAACTTATTTATTCAAATTCAGCAGTAAATTACTGAGATATAAACAACATATAATATTTGCATAAAAACAAAGAATATTAGGAAAACAACAGTTCTTTAATTCTCATTGTATCACGATCTGTGGGTGCTGCGGACGTTGAGTGCTCCACTTTACCCCAGATTGACATCAGAAGCAATGCCAAAAAGTCACTCAAACAGGCAATTTCACAGTGTCTCAAGGATTACCCTAGTGTTTTAGATTTACAGTATCTAGCAATGTGAAAATTAAGTGTCACATTTGCATTACATTAAACTTTACAAAAATATGGGCTTTGCTTTGATCAATCTGATAAATTTAAAATTTGGGTAGAAACTATTATAATGCCAGAAGTGATGTTGCCTCTCTTAAATGTGTTCCTGTTATAATTTTTGTATACTCAGCCTGACGGTGCCATTCTACAACAATCTTAAGTAGCAGTAACAAACACAATGACTTTAATTCAGCAAAAGAGTTCTCTCTGTTAATGGGGCGGAGCTTTGATAATTAGCATTGCAATTTGTGATCAGATATGACGTGCGGAAAAAAAATGTATGTTAACTTTAAAAAGATTTTTTATTTTGAACTTTAAAAAAAAAAAAATCTGATTTGGATAGCTAGTTGTTTGTCTGGCAACCAAAGTATTTCAGTTGAGTTATAAGCACCTGAAAATATAAGCTTAGAAACTTTCACCCTCCCTGTGATTAAGTATACTTTTTTTCATTAATTTTATATGCGATGTGCGACTAAATGCCAAGTGTTGCTTAACTTCTGTTGAAGATCATTTAATGGGTAATGTGGTTATATTTAATACAGATAATACTTACTTGCATCTTTATAATTGTGAATGATGTGCATTAACTGCTCATTTGTCCATGCCACTGTAAACAGCGAAATTGCTATCGGAAAATTGGAATGCTCTATGTTTCATTTTATGTTGCATATATTTTGTGTAAACCCTGTACTGATCATTTCCTGCTGGCTGCTAAGGTAATAGTGGAGTTAAAACATGTTACTGCCAAGTAATTGTTTGATATTGGTTCTTTGCATCTGGTGACCCTGGATAAATGCTTTAATGAAGTTAAAAATTCTGCAACATTTGTGCAGTACACTGTACTATGATAGTGCTACTATTTATGCCATGGGTCAGTATCTGTAATAGTGTGCTGTTTGGGGAACTGCTTGGAACAGTTTTGTCTCTTCTAAGTAGGGACGTTGTGATTTATGAGAGGAAGTCTTAATGCATGTTGGAAACACATCTGTTATCTGACCATTCGCTCTTTTGTAAAGGCCACCAGAAAAATACTTGCAATTGGAAAATGAAGTCTCTCAGGAAAATAGGTCTCAAAGCATTTCAGAAGTGAATTACTATGAAGTGCAATGACTTTGGTTACGTTGGCAAATGGAAGTCATTTTGAACAAAGCAAGATCCCACAAACAGCAAGGAAATTAATGACTAGGTTGATCTTTATTTTATTGCAAAAGGGATGCTAGTTAAGATATGACAAAAGCGCTCTGTTCCTCTTTGAATAGTGCCATGTTGGAACAGGCACTACAGATTAACATCTCATCTGAAAATGCACCTCCAGTAATGCAGTACACCCTCTTCAAGGCCCACTCTAGGACTGATTTCACAACTTTCTGATTCTGAGGCGAGTGCTGTCAACTGAGTGAAACTGACATTTTTGTAGTATTGTTACTTTACTCAGCAAAATTAGATTTCATTAATGCTCTGGGATATTTTCCTATGTTAAAATTACAACAGAAATGCAAATTGATTAAATCAATCACAACAATTGGTTATTATATAAAATAAAAGGACTGTAATTTTAGAAAGGACCTTTTTTAACCAAGCTCTTCTCGTGGAGACATGGTTTCCAAACGTTAAAAGCTTGTAATTTTAGCTGTAAAGTGTTGGCTGAAGTATTTAGCTTGTAGGTACAGAAATAACTGGATGAGTCAGAATGGAAAAATAACTTCATGCTGATGCTTTGTAGAAAAAGAGGACCGGATAGTGTTTTACTTCTGGTAAATATTAAAGTATTTTCATGCCAATAAAATCTTCAAATTCCATTTTAAAATTAGTTTGCTTCCATCTAACATTTTGACAAAACAGAAATTGTGCATGAGATTGATTGATAAAACCATAACCTCCCTTTTTGCCTCCTCATGGTTCAGTGGAAACATACATTAGGCGATGGAGAAATGAGTCACTAATTCAGGGCAGTCAGTGTTTAGCTAGCCAGTCATAATAAGGGTGGCCACAAGTAGTTACAGCTATGTTCTTGATCCAGAGAGGGGGTAAAATCACCCTGGCATCTGCTGAAAGTTGTTATCTCATCACTTTTGGGTGAAGTGTGTGCATGCAGATGTCGAGTGAGAACAGATTTTGGCAGATCCTCCATGGTTGAATAAGCAATTATTAATGTCAAGGCTTTCAAAAAATGACTGCTCAAGTGAGGTACTGCAAAACCAACATCCTGGAGCCGCATTCCTGCTTGTATTGTTGACTTCAGAAGAGGTTGGCGTTACGACCGCGGTGGGAACAATGCATTGTCAATTCAGTCCCGTTGCTCCACAGGGCGCAGCATATTAAGCTTTCACACCCAATCGGAAAACAGCCAAAATAAGTGTAATGGTAACCCCAGAAGTAAACAGTCTAAACCAGGTATCTTTAGACAACAACAAATTAACTATTGATTTAAAAAAAAAACTAAATCTTAAACACTATTAAAGTAAACCTATGTCTAAAAACCTTCATAACTTATTTTAATGTAACTTCCCCCCCCCCCCCCCCCACCCCGATTCATGTGTGCACACTCAAAAGCTAAGTTAACCAGTTTTAAAAGTGGAGTTTTATAAATTAGCTGCCTCTAGAATAGATAAGAGTGTCTTTGCAGGTTATGTTCCTGATGGATGAGGTCTTCTAATGTGGAAATGGTCAAAGGTCACTAGAAGTCTTCATCCGGATTTGATGAAAAATAGTCCTTCAGAAGATAGACATTCGACTCTTCGGATGCAGCAAGCAATAAACAGTCCTTTGAACGATGAGCACAGAAATACAAATAATTTCTTGAAAAGAAAAGCTTTTCCTTTTTACTCAGGGAATTAACTTGGCTTGTAGCTCCTTGTAGAATTTTTTTGAGGGAATAAAACGGCTCCTTTTCTTCAGTTCGCCTTGCTGGAAAATCTCTCAGAACTAACTAGTCTCAGCTGGTTTCTGCCATTTCCCCCACAGCCAAGTGGACACATTGCATCATGTGAGCGCTCTTGCTGTTGCCCAGGGTAACAAAAAATGCAGCTGGTTTCCCTTGGGCAAATAAATACTTGCTCTGCCCCAGGAGAAGGTAGAGGTTACCTCTACAGTCTACTTCTAGGAGGGGATGTCACCTTTGCCATCTCCATGACCTTAATTTCAACTGTGGTCGCAACTGGTATGATGCCACTTTCATCCACTATACCCACATTCTCAATGTTTATGAAACACTGCATGTGCCATTTACTGTGATTCTAGTGACATTGCTGTTTATAGCTATTCCCATTTCAACAGGAATGTTAATTGTATAAATTGCCACGGGTCAGCAAGTTCTTACTTTTGCTCATTCGACTTCTCAGTTTTATATTAATCATTTGGAGGACTCTTCATGGCTTACCAGATGGGAGCAGCCATACTTTACAATGTTCAAGTGTGGAGGAAATGAATGTTTGTGGGATGGAGTGCCAATCAAGTGGGCTGCTTTGTCCTGGATGGTGTCGAACTTCTTGAGTGTTGTTGGAGTTGCACCCATCCAGGCAAATGGAGAGTATTCCATCACACTCCTGACTTGTGCCTTGTAGATTGTGGACAGGCTTTGGGGAGTCAGGAGGTGAGTTACTTGCAGCAGAATTCCCAGCCTCTGACCTGCTCTTGTAGCCACGGTATTTATATTGCTACTCCAGTTCAGTTTCTGGTCAATATCAACCCTTAGGATGTTAGTGGGGGATTCAGTGATGGTAATAACATTGAATGTCAAGGGGGGATTGTTAGATTCTCTCTTGTTGGAGATGGTCATTGCCTGGCACTTGTGTGGCTTGAATGTTACTTGCCACTTATCAGCCCAAGCCTGGGTATTGTCCAGGTCTTGCTGCATTTCTACATGGACTACTTCAGTATCTGAGGAGTCACGAATGGTGCTGAACATTGTGCAATCATCAGTGAACATCGCCATTTCTGACCTAATGATTGAGGCAAGGTCATTGCTGAAGCAGCTGAAGATGGTTGGGCCTAGGATGCTACCCTGAGGAACTCCTGCTGTGATGTCCTGGAGCTGAGATGATTGACCTCCAACAACCACAACCATCTTCCTTTGCGCTAGATATGACTCCAACCAGCGGAGAGTTTCCCCCCTGATTCCCATTGACTTCAGTTTTGCTTGGGCTCCTTGATGCCATACTTGGTCAAATGCTGCCTTGATGTCAAGGGCAGTTGCAGTCACTCTTCCCTCATCTCTGGAGTTCAGCTCTTTTGTCCATGTTTGAACCAAGGCTGTAATGAGGTCAGGAGCTGAGTGGTCCTGGCGGATCCCAAACTGAGCGTCACTGAGCAGGTTATTGCTGAGCAAGTGCTGCTTGATGGCACTGTTGATGACACCTTCCATCACTTTACTGATAATTGAGAGTAGACTGATGGGGTGGTAATTGACCGGGTTGGACTTTTGTCCTGCTTTTTGTGGACAGAACATAGCTGAGCAATTGAACCTAGATCATAAAATCTTGTACACAGTATACAACAGTGAGGGAATGGTAACTTTAATTTTGAATTCTAACTTTATTTTAGTGGTAACTAACATAAAGTGACATCTGTCACAAAGCCATGAATAGCAAAATCTTAACTCGAATACTATCTGAAGCCAGAGTTTAAATTATCAGTGTCACAGTGGACATTAAGAACTGCGAGGCAAAATCTTCCATAATGCTCTGTTTGGCGAGAGGATCTACATTGAGCTAAATCTAGTTATGCAAGGACTCTGGCCTTCATTTTTGAGTGGCCCTTCACAATGATGGAGTGTTGATGACTCCTTAAAATTCACCTGGACCATGAGATTTGAAACTCTGATTAAACCAAGAAACTTGTTTAAGCATTCCCTGAGTCTGACATTCTGATGTCAGCAGACTTGGGTGTTGATGGAGGCTATTTTGTAATGTAGTTGGGTTAATGGCTGTTATTCTTTCCCTCTGGAGAACTTGAAGCATTTTATTTGATCCCAAAGGTTTTTGGAGCTAGCTTACTTCATGAGCTAATAGGTCAGAAGAGAGTTTTAACCCTACTCATACAAATGTTTGTTTTGATAACTGACCACAGTGTCTTCCTATGCATAACAATTGTGTCTCTGCCTTGGAATAAGTCTGCTGAAGTGGGTGTGCACTCCATACCTAATGTACAAATAATTTCATGGTGGGGTTACTTTCCTGTACCCTCTACATTTTACAACTGAAAATGATTGCCATTGTTCAAATTTGTGTGTTTTGGGGAGGCAATGAAGACACTTTACGTGACTGTTATTCGAAAGGTTGGATGCACAGAATTTAAAGTCTTTGTGGATTTTGATCTTATTGACCTTTCTGGGGGAAAGTGGTATTTTAAAAAAAAACGAGCATGGAACCTACCTGACCAATACATGTGGAAAACAGGTTTTAATCGCAAACAAATTAGTGAAAATAAGAGGTTTGTAGAATTTCTGCTGGTAGTTAAAAGAAATGAATCTCGGTTGGGGCTATTGTACAGATTAGATTTTAGATTAGATTAGAGATACAGCACTGAAACAGGCCCTTCGGCCCACCGAGTCTGTGCCGAACATCAACCACCCATTTATACTAATCCTACACTAATCCCATATTCCTACCAAACATCCCCACCTGTCCCTATATTTCCCTACCACCTACCTATACTGGTGACAATTTATAAAGGCCAATTTACCTATCAACCTGCAAGTCTTTTGGCTTGTGGGAGGAAACCGGAGCACCCGGAGAAAACCCACGCAGACACAGGGAGAACTTGCAAACTCCACACAGGCAGTACCCAGAATCGAACCCGGGTCCCTGGAGCTGTGAGGCTGCGGTGCTAACCACTGCGCCACTGTGCCGCCCAGGTTGAGTTTGGGGAAAGTGTCTTATCTCTTGTGATGAGCTTAGTCATTGGATGTTTTCTGATTTTTGCATGAAGGATATAAGAATGAGAAAGACTGTCCTTGATAGCTCAGTGAGTTTGTCTAGTGAGTAGCACAGCCATTCAGACCAAGATAACTCCATGTTTGATCCCTAGTCTGTGTACTAACTGATCAGGCTGCAATGCCAGTAAGGTGTCTACAGTTGACCACCACGTCCTTGAATTACAAAGCTAATTGGGTAGAGCTCCAGATCTCAAACTAGTAGCATCTGCTGGAAATGTGTATTTGCATGTGTTGACATTGGATGAGGACCAGGTAGAACTCTTGTGATAGCTTACACATGCATAATTTCTTCTTGGGTGAGGTACCAAAATGTGCTCATCAAACTGTACCTCGCAAGGACTCATCACCTTCAGGAGAGGCAAGACAGGGGGGAAAAGCAACAAAGAATTGTTAGATAATGTTTGTAATATTTGGACTGTGCACATGTATTTTAAATTTGGTTAAAATGGTCAAAACGTAAAGGGAGCAGCAGCTGTTGTAATATCTCCATTGCAGCATGTTTGTAGAATTGAAGAACCAGGGGTGTAGAGTAAGATACAGCACAGATTTTGTGGAGACAATGGGAAGGGTGATGAAGCTAGAAACTGATATTGAAAAGATTTTTTAAAAATCAAAAGACAGATTTGGATGGACTGTAATGGAGATAGATCTGGCAGATAAAAGGAGAGGATAAAAAATGGAAGAAAAGGTGAGGAACTTGTTTTTAAGTATAAAGAATCAACATTAAGTGCTACTGAAGTAAATGGAATGTGTATAGACAGGCATCTCTATTAAATAGTACTACTCCAGCTTGTTTGATCGTGTTTTCCAATGAAGGAACAAAACATATTTCTGTTTTAGCCTCAGTGGGTGTGATTCTTCAGCTGCACTGCGAGACAGACATGGCAACATCCAGACAGACTGATAGATTTCCCCGATCACAAGAGAGGCATACATCTTGCCTGGGTGGGGATGGGAATGATTCAAAGTTCTGCTGAGGGATTAAGGAACAAACTGTACCTTTGTTCTGATGTGTAATACTGTACACAGCAATATGAGCTGTTTCTTCAGTTTACATTAAAGTGTAATTACAATCACTGATTTCCAGTAAAATGTTTATTTCCATAATTTAATCAAATGTTTGTATTTTTGGAAAACCAAAGCTTTGTTCTGAAGTCAATATATCCAAGGTGAGAAATTCCATAAAAACTGAAGTACTCGAGCTTTATAAGCCCTCCCCATAAATATTTTAATTGTGCATTGCTTTCTGTTTTTGGTTTAATTTTGTACATATGCCAAAAACCTTGAATTTAGAGGTCAACTTTAAGAGCACCGCAGCCTCACAGCTCCAGAGACCCGGGTTCGATTCTGGGTACTGCCTGTGCGGAGTTTGCAAGTTCTCCCTGTGTCTGCGTGGGTTTTCGCCGGGTGCTCCGGTTTCCTCCCACATCCAAAAGACTTGCAGGTGATAGGTAAATTGGCCGTTGTAAATTGCCCCTAGTGTAGGTAGGTGGTAGGGAATATGGGATTACTGTAGGGTTAGTATAAATGGGTGGTTGGTCGGCACAGATTCGGTGGGTCGAAGGGCCTGTTCCAGTGCTGTATCTCTAAATAAATTAAAAAAATAAATAATACAGTACTGACTATTGCAGTGTTGAGAATCTGGCATCAGCTATACCCTACAGTACAAGGCAGTGAATGGTAACCAATAATTAGACAAAAGTAAACTGCCTTTTAAATACAGCTGACACAATTGAAAATTATAATTTATTGCAAAACAAGAGTTGGACAGACTGGCAGGATTGCATTTTGAATTTGAGAAGTTTTAAACTGTCTTTAATGCATTTTCAGGATGTTTCTGCAATAATGAGAACAGTGCTTTGATTTATTTTCATTGTTTTCTCCTTTTTATCCCTTTATATTGGCAAGCAGCATTGTAGCAGAAGTACCTTCTAAGATAAAAGTGTCTGAAGTTTGCACTTGCTGGGGATTGAACTTGCACCTTTCCTGGTCTTTGCTTGTGTACCACCATACAAAGTGGTATGCTTATTCTGAGCCATCAAGCAGTAAATGGAAGTTTTAATACAACATTGTGTGGAATTTTCAGCAGGTGTCTAAATAAGCCTACTTCAGTTTCATTTGTGATTGGGAGCATATACTGTCCTGCCCGATAGTGATTTTCTGCATGCATGCATGGTTTTTCTCTGAAGTCAGTAAGAGGGCTATGGATGTGAGCGGGCTTCCCAGCATCTCTTGGCACAAAGTGCTGAGAGCGTCTTGTCTATGGTTCAGTGAAAGAAAGAGAAAATATTAACAAATCAAAACTCATTTGGTGGGTTATGAGTAGGAAAAATGTCACCGACTATGGTTATCTTGGTTCCATTTGCCCGTTTCTTTGCAATTGGAGTGATGGATGCGTTTTAACTATTTTGAGGAGAATTAATGCTTCAGGTGTGTAGTCTGTGACTAAAAAACCTTATATCTAGCATTTGGTCAGGTGTTGACAGCTCTGAGTAATGGTCACCAAATTTTCAGTGTGTCTGGTATGACGTTGTATTAATTTAACTGATTCAAGCGAGGGGCTTGCAGTTTTCTTGTAGTTTGATCATTTGTTTCCTATCTCGATAACTTTTGCAACTGAAATACTTTGTAAATGTATGGGTTACAATAGTCATACTTCAGCCTAACAGAAAAACATGTGCTTTCCGTAGATTCTTTTTCTGTTTTCTACCACAGGTGGTGCTGTGAAAATGAAGGATTGGTACAGAGCAGCCATTTTGTGATCTGATTGTTTGGAATTTGTCACTTTTATATACTTGAGAGGAATATTGCCTAATTATTGAACAAGAGTTTAGAATACACCATCAAAAATTTTCAATTCTTCAAAAGCTACCATAAATTGAGAAGTGTTCTGTGTTTGTACAGTGGTGCAGCATTCTGTAGGGATGGAGGAATGTGTGCACACAGATAAAGCTGGAGTTGATATCACAGAGTCCATTAGTGACCATGGAAATCGAGAGGAGGACTTTGTTGAATTAAGTGGTAAGTTTATTTTAAAATGCAGGAATAATGGGTCCTAGGTTTCCCAGATGAATTGCGTGTAGTCCTATTAGGGTATTTTCTAAAGGTTTGAAGTCGTTGACTGACTAATTTGACTTGTACATGCTGAAGTTTTACAATAACATTGAAATGAATGTTGTTTTGCATTTTCAATGTTATATGTACCTTTTTATACAAAATGGTGTACTCGAGTGTAATTTTCCCTAATAGTTTTCAAAGTTTGTACACTGTTAAAGAATTGGATATAGAACCAAAAAACACCACTTAATGCATTATATTCTAACTCAACAGATTGTAACCTTGTTCTGACTGCAGTTCATGACAGGTAAAATATAGCATCTGATTTCTTTCAAAAACGCAACTCATTGATATTGTGATTATCTTTAAAACTTTAGAAGAACCCTCCCAGAGGAACTTTAATAGCACTGGATTAATTGATTCTGCATGATTTTAAGCCATTGTAGCATTAATATGTGCTCTTAAGATAACTTAACCTTGCTCACTAGAAGGACTTTTTAGTTTTGTTTTAGAATAGTGGTCAAGAAAAGACCATCCAGCCTGCCCCACACAATTGTGATGTCTTATATAATCACAATATAATATATTATAACATAATATATGCACTCTCCATACTACCCAAAACCATGTAATCACTTGAAAGAGGCAAAAAAAGCTAGGCCAGGCCAATTTGGGGAAAAATATCTGGGACGTTCCCTTCCACCCTGCCAGGCAATTGAAACTGCTTCAGATAATCACCCTGGTAATTCTATGTAGCACCTATCTTCTTGTATGAGGTGATCTTTGTTCCAGCCAGAAACAGGTCCAGTTCTTGCTTGAAGAAATTCAGCGAATTGACATCCACTGCAGGAACTGGCGTTAGCTTTTTTAAAAAAAAAACTGTCAGAGACCAAGTAAAAGGCTGCCATTCTATTTATTGTTTCAGATTGCAGTACTAAACTGCTTGAGTTTAGTTTTTTTAATGTCTGACAATTCCCTCCCCCTCCATTTGAATTGCAGGATTGTATAATTTACCTGCATGTATCTGCTATGCATAAGGGTAGAAGTAACATCTATCATTAACCATATGGATTTTAGATCCAGTTAGTTGTGAAGTGATGGGCTGCTGTATTGAAATTTTGATTACATGAATTAAAATCTTGTTTATAGTTTTAGCATTTTGAGCTTGTTTGTTCCAGAGTGCTTTGATTCTATAAAATACACCTTAGTTCCTCAAAATGTCAATGTAAAACTTGATTGGAAAAATAAAAGTAAGGTTTTGGAGTGTATTTACAATTTTCAGATTGTATTTTACTTTAATTTTGGGTTACACTTATTACAGAAGTTTGTTTTAAATTCATTCATGGGATGTAGGCAATGCTGGCAGGACCTGCATTTGTGACCCTTGAGCAGGTGGTGGTGAGCACCTCTTTGAACCTCTGCAATCCGTTACTTTTTCATAGCGGTTTGATGTAATTGAGTGGTTTGCTAGTAAACGAAAGCTGACCCAAGCCCGACAGAATCATATCCGACCCTGCCTGTGTCCTTTCATTTTTTTTCCCCACGCCCGATCCAACCACCGGAATATCATCAACTTTATTGAAGAGGTTGTGCTGTACCTTGGACGGAATTGCTCACTGCAGCCTAGTGTAGAGTGTTTCCTGCCTTGATTTCCTGGCTGTCACCGTGTCCGACCCGACCCAAGCCTGAATGCTGGACCCGGAAGAGCGACCCGACCTGAACCCGACACGTCGTCTGGTCCTGTCTGGTTCGGGTCAGGTAGCCATGCTCTACTTGTTAGGGTGTTTCAGAGGGCAGTTAAGAGTTAACCACGTTGCTGTGGGTCTGGAATCTCACACACACCAGACTGAGTAAGGACAGCGGATTTCCTTCCCTAAAGGACATTAGTGAATCAGTTGGGTTTTTGCAACAATCCAGTAGTTACATTATTACTATTAACTTTTTAATTCCCTATTTTATTAACTGAATCTAAATTCCCCAGCTGCCATGGTGGGATTGAACGCGTGTCTCCAGATCATTAGCCCAGGCCTTTGCGTTTCTAGTCCAGTAACATAACCACTAACATAACCACAATTTTAACACAAAGATGTTATCTTAAGTTAGATGTCAAAAACATTTCATCTTTTGACCCACCATCTTTATTGAATTTGAGTTTAAAGTCATTCACATTTCTTGCATTTATATATATTTTATGAAAACACTGATTACAGTGTGCTTATACATTGTTCCATTTGAAATAGCTTGGCATCGTTTGCCTGAAAGTGAGTTTAAGGGTTGAAGTAATTTGCTTTGGTCTATGAGTGCCGTTTTGTCAAAGCAGGCGATTTCTGCCAAATATTTATGTTGGTTGACGAGCTGTCCTTGCTCGTTTATTGGTAGGTAGCTATTAGTCTGCAGTCTTCCAAGGTGGTTTAGATATTTAGAGGGGATTGGGTATGCTGAATGAGCTTCCAAGAATAGGCCCCAGATTACTTGGTGTTCTCTATTGAACACCCATCTAGATGAGAATATCTTCCACAGATGCTTTACCCACAAGTGCTGACGGCTGGCCTCAACATAATACTGCAAAATCTTGCTGCTAAGTGGGAGTACTTGCCTCAATGGTAGTGCTCTTACCTTTAAGTATGTGTACAGGCCAACGCTTTATCCCTCAACCAACACCACTAAAGAAACAGAGGTTTATCTCTGCTCTTCATGGACCCTTTCTGAGCACAAGTTGGCTGCTGTTTGTCTACGTTGCAACAGTGACAGCATTTCAAAAGTAATTAATTGACTATGAAGCACTTTGGGACGTCCTGAGGATGTGGAAGGCACTAAATGAATGGAAGTTTATTTCTCTTAGCTTTTTAAAAATTCGTTCATGGGATGTGGGCGTCACAGGCCAGGCCAGCATTTATTGCCCATCCCTATTGCCCTTGAACTGAGTGGCTTGCAAGAGTGAACCACATTGCTGTGGATCTGGAGTCACCTGTAGGCCAGACCAGGTAAGGACAGCAGTTTCCTTCCCTAAAGGATATTAGTGAACCAGATGGATTTTTACAACATATCGACAATGGCCATCATTAGACTAGCTTTAAATTCCAGATTTATTAAGTGAATTCAAATTACACCTTCTGCTGTGGTGGGATTCGAACCCATGTCCCCAGAGCAATACCTGGGTCTCTGGGTTACTAGTCCAGTGACAATACCAGTACGCCACCGCCTCCCCTTAGCTAATCTGAGTTTAAGTTTACACCAAATGTGGTATTTTTTTATGTCCATTCTATTTAGCTCATGTTGCTTCAGCTTTAAGAGTTAAGATATTGCTCCTCTATTTGCTTTCTTTCCTCCTCCCTTCATTCTTTCCCCCCAGCCAGCATTGACTGATTAGTGGAATATAATTTATGCATCCAACATTGTGCCCAAGTGGCTATTTTACTTATCAATGTCAACCAGATAGATCAGGCTTCACCTGATGTCCACATGTGCACCTCCCAGCAATGCACCAGATGATAATTGGGAGCAGAAATCCGGGTTTTTTTTTACCCTTCCCAGGTCCATAGGCCAGTTTTAGTGCTGTGGTTAATAGGCCAGGGAACTGAGTTTGAATCCCCTGGTCGGCATGGCTTGCTGGTATTGCAGGCAGTGTATTTAGCCACTGAATCGATGGGGAAACTCTATCTACAACATCTTTAATAAATAACGTAGATGACTTTTTTAATGCAAGCTTAAATAGAAATTAAAAACAACAACTTGCATTCATATAGCACCTTTTTAATGTAGAACAATATCATGTGCTTTACAAAGGCATACAGAAAAAGGGATGCTGAGCCAAAGGAGAGGGAACCACAAACTTGGTCAGAGGTGAATTTTAAAAAGGGTTTTGACAGTAATGGTACGTGAAGGGGCAGCATAGTTTGGGAAGGAAATTCTTGAACATGGAGTCTAGGTAACTAAAGGAATTGCTAACAATGGTCTGTGATATACAAGAGGCCAGAGTTAGAGGAGCAGAGTTTGGGGAAAGGGTTTGTAGTGAGGGAGGAAGTTACAGAGCTAGGGAGTAGAGGCCTGCTACCCGACCTGGACCCGACAACGTGTCGAGCTTGGGTGGGGCCCATCTTCAACTTGCGGCTTTTGGGCTCTGGTCGGGTTGGGCCAAGCCGAGGTCGAGTTGCGTCGGGTCGGGCCAGACACACACGGTAAGTGCTCTTCTAAGTATTGAAATTTAAAAAAAATTTAGCTGAGCTGGGAGTCCGGGACGAAACTGAGTCTGTGCAGTGAGCGAGTGACTATGATGTCATCACGCATGTGCTGCAGCTTCTTGCAGGTTCGGTGTCAGGAAGGTAAGTAAACGGATGGGTGGGGCGGGGGCGGGTCGGGCTCTGAGCAAAATCGGAGGGACTCAGGCTTGGGTCCGTTGTGGTTCGGTTGGGTTCTTTTTTCCTGACCTGAGCAGGCCTCTACTAGGGAGGGATTTCTCTTTTGTCAGCTGTGGCTCAGTTGGTAGCACTCTCGCCTCTTGAGTCACAAGTTTCCAGGTTCAAGTCCCACTGCAAGGCTTGAGTGCAAAAATCAAGGCTGACACTACTGAAAGAGTGCTGCACTGTTGGAGTTACTGTCTTTCAGTTGAGACATTAAACCAAGGCCTCATCTGCCTACTGGGGTGGATGTGAAAGATCCCATGGCACTATTTCGAAGAAGAGCTGGGATGTTATCTCTGGTGTCCTGGCCAATATTTATCCCTCAATCAACATCACAAAAACAGATTATCTGGTCATTATCATATTGTTGCTTGTGTAAGTTTGCTGTGTGTAAATTGTCTGCCGTGTTTCCTACATTACTACAGTGGCTACATTTCAGAAGTGCTTCACTGGTTGTAAAGTGCTTTGAGATGTCTGAGGGTCGTGAAAAGTACTATATATGCGTGTAGTTCCTTCATTTCGGAAAATACAAAGAAGAGTGACAACACTAGTAAAAGCTACAGAAAGGGACTATGGAAAGAAACTTGCAAGTGATATCAAAATCAATGCAGATTTTTACAGTTATATTAGGAAAAACTGGGTGGTCAGGATCAATGTGGGCCCCTTGAAAACTGATATTTTCAGTGAAAATAAGAAAATGGCAGATGTGTCAAAGTCATGGAGAGGTACAGCACCAAAACAGGCCCTTCGACCCACTGAGTCTATGCCAACCATCAACCACCCATTTATACTAATCCTACATTAATCCCATTTTTCCCTCACATCCCCACCTTCCCTCAATTCTCCTACCACCTACCTACACTGGGGGCAACTTTTACAATGGCCAATTTACCTATCAACCCGCAAGTCTTTGGCATGTGAGAGGAAACTGGAGCATCCGGAGGAAACCCATGTGGTCACAGGGAGAACTTGCAAACTCCACACAGGCAGTCCCCAGAACCGAACCCGGGTCGCTGGAGCTGTGGTGCTAGACCCCTGCTGTGCTGGGATCTTAGTTCACTGTATTTATTAATGACTTGGATGATGGGATAGAAAGCCACATATCCAAATTTGCAGATCACACAAAAATAGGTGATATTGTGAGCAGTGTAGATGGAAGAATAAAATTAGAGATATTGATATGATAAGTGAATGGACAAAACTGTGGCAAATGGATTTCAATGTGAGGTCTTCCACTTTGGACCTAAAAAGGATATAACCGGGTACTTTTGTAGATGGTGAGAAGCTTGAAACAATGGAGGTCCAAAGAAACTTGGGGTTTCTGGTACGTTGATCATTAAAATGTCATGAACAGGTATGGAAAATCATCAAAAAGGCTAATGGAATGCTGGCCTTCATATTTAGAGGACTAGAATAAAAGGGTGTAGAAGTCATGCTTTGACTATATAAAGACCTGACTTAGACCAGAGCTCATGTTTTCCCTGGTCTCCAACTATGCAATTCTGGGCAGGATATATTGGCCTTGGGGGTTTTGGGGCAGGTGGGCTTGGTGCAGCATAGATTTACCAGAAAGATACTTGGACTCCAAGGGTTAAATTACAAGGAGGGATCTCAAGCTTAAGGCTGTGTTGCCTGGAATTCGGGGTGATTTGATCAAAGTTTAAGATATTGAAGGAAATAGAAAGGGTAGATGGAAAGAAATTATATCTGCTGGTTGGGGAATCTGGGGGTGGGGGGTGCATAGTCTAAAAAATTAGAGCCAGATCTTGCAGGAGTGCAGTTAGGAAACATTCCAAACACAATGGGTGGTAGAAGATTAGCATTCTGTTCCGCAAATGGCAATCTGGTATAGATTTTTGCTTTTAAAAGGTATTGAGGGATATGGTAGAGGCAGATAAATGGAGTTAGTTTGCAGATTTCCCCTGTGATCTCATTGAATGGCAGAACAGGTTTGAATAGCTGAAAGGAGCAGGAGTAGGCCATTCTCCAGGATGATTCTAGAGTAGTTTGTGGTTATTGGCAGGGAAGAGAGATTTGGCTGAGCTTGATGTAGTCCAGCCAGATACGGCAGTGGATGGCAGAGCCAGCTGTGCACCAGATATGCCCTTGAATTTCAAGGAGCGAATATGGTGGCCGTACCAGGGAGACCAATCAAAATGAGGAAACATTGGAGGTTTAGTTGGGGACAAGGGCATCAAAGGATGGGGTGAGAGTGTGGTTGAGCAAAGTAATAGCTGTGGAGGGATTGCAGTGAATGTGGAGGACCCATGGTTAGACAAGTGGGAGCTGAAAAGTACAGTTGTAAGCAATTTGTTCCCCAGGAGCAGGTGAATGGACTTTCAGGTGCGGAATGTGAAGGTGGCAGTGATCTGGCAGAGTTAAAAGGTGGGATGAGGAGAATGGGTATGAGGTAGGATGAGGAGAATGGTTGAGGTGTGAGGTCAGCCCCTGTAGCTGCACTGGGTCGAATGTTCAGTGAGAGAGGAGGCTGGGGCAGTTAGGATCACTGCTCAAATGAGCAGCAAAGGGTGCCTCAACTGATCCTTCAGAGAATCCTAAGAGAAGTAGAGAATAGCCATGGGTTTATTCAAGGGGTAAGCAAGGTGGTTATCAAGCTTGCGACAGTGGGAGGAGTGTAGAAAGGCAAAAGAATATCAATGGGTCGGGGTAGAGATCATGAAAAGTTGGCACAAAGTACTTGAGAGGGAGAAATGAATGGTAGTATGGCCTGATGATGCAAGGGAGGAGGAGGAAGGGCGATGGAAGCAATGGCCTCTGGTCAGGAGCAGCAACCAAAATCCACATGTTAATGGACATAAAGGGAATTCAGGTCCTGTAGGCATGACCAGATTTGGCAAGACATGTCACAATCGGGGACTCTAGTGCTTATGGTGGGATCAAGCCAACTTTTAGACCGTGTGGAATCAGCTTAGAGCATTAATGTCCAGGTTCGGTATCAGTTGTGCAGGGAGGATAGATCGAGGACACGTTTAAGGGGGCATAGCTACAATCAGCTGAGGCACTGGAGGAGGTAGCTCAGTTGATTCAGAGGGCCAATGAGGAGTTGAGATTAGAGGAAGTATTTGTGTAGCATATAAGGGCCCTAGATTTGATGTAAAGAATGGCTAGTTGGTTGAGGTACCAGAAGACAGCTGTGGAGCTACATCCCTGAAAATACTGTTCCTTCAGAAGCTTGGGAAGAAACAAATCCTAAAACCAGTTTCATGAGAGAGAATAAAAACTTGAAAATTTGTTTTCATATTTTTATTCTGTTGGATTTGGACATTTTGAAAAGAATATCAATATTGCAATTAGAATGAAAATAAGTATTTTTAGCAAGATATTGGAAAAATAAACATCACATCTATTTCTGATTTCTCTGTTCAATTTCTTTTAAAGAGAATTGTGAGGCTGCAACACAATATTCAGAGGATGACTTATTCTTGAAAAAATCAGAAGATCATCTTTTACCCACCAGTAGGTTGGTGACAACTATAAGTAAAGATGAAACTGAAAGTAACATGAGGCGACCAGGGAAGAGCAGTAATTTTTTACAGTCTGAGGACAGTCAGGTAAATTGCTACAGAGTCTAAAATAGAATGTTAAGACCTGTATTTTACCTCAGAAATGGATGCAAAATAAATGTCCAGGGATCAAGAACTTCCAGTTTCAGTGAATTATTTCACATTTTGAACACTTTTTCTTCCCTTCTCTCATCTCTCGTTGTAGTTGACTCATAGTTATGTACAGTCTCATGGGCAGAGCCAGCCTTTGGATACCTGGGCTAAGTGGCCATTCTTTTATAACCTGAATAGTAGATGTCAGTGAACTATTTGAACAGAGGACTGTTGTATGTTAGCTGAATCCTATTCATGTATACTTTCACCAGAGATAACTGGATGATGATCCAGATCAGGAACTTTGGTTGTGTTTTTGCTACAACTGATTGTAGTGCTTTCACTGACAAGCTGGCTGAGTTAGTTAATTCAGCATAAGCCAGAGAAGAAAGTTGGTATCACATATGTTTAAGGGCTACACCATTTACCTATTCATCAACACAGCCTTTTTAAAATTAAATGGATGGAATCTGTTCCCTAACCATTGATGCCATCCCGCTCACTGTCTGAGGTTGAACTGCACTGTTTGCAACCATGGCATCCTATTTGACGCTGATCTTATCTACTGAACCAGTATCCTCTCCATACATACGAACAAACGAATTAGGAGCAGAAGTAGACCATTCGGCCCCTCGAGCCTGCTCCACCATTCAATAAGATCATGGCTGATCTAACCAAGGCTGTTTTACTTCCACCTTCGTGACGTCGCCTGTCACCACCCTTGCTTCAGCTCATCTGTAGCTGGAACCTTCATCCATGCCCTTACTACCTCTAGACCAAAGGTTCCCAAACTTGATACATAAGGCCTTCCAGATCTACCAGCTGCCTGCACACCCCTGCCAGCATGCAGTTTCAATATTTTAACCCCTTTAATGTCCAATCCCTGGATAAAATGTACACATTATATTACATATATACAACTTAAACAATGGCTTAATAGTACTTCACATTAATGTGATGCATAAGGTTGTTTGTTCAAGCATAGGCGCTTAATGTTTGGAGTGATAGGCGATTGAATCGTACATTGTTTTCCATACCTTGGCTCCACTCTCCCACTAACCACTTCTGCATATCCACCAGTCTCTGCTCCTTTAAAAGTCTTCTCAGATCCCGTCTTTTTGGCCAGGTTTTGGTCATCCCCGACTAATCTCTCCCATTGCTCTCCTCATTCTTTTCCTTTCAAACTTCCATTGCTGAAGTTCCTTGACTTTTTTTTTAACATTAAAGGTGCTATATCATTAAGCTTTTGTTTGAAATTGCTACTCAGCTTTTGTGTTGTATCAGCACACAAATCAATTGAACTTTTTTCATCAAGACAGTATGCTTAAATACACACGTTGGAATAAATAGTAATTTAAAACATATGGGGGGGGGGGGAAAAGATTCATTGTTTGCTTTAGATGTTAAATGCACCATTAGACAATTTCTCCCACATAACTGCCCCCAGAGACATCTCCTGTACCCCCAGTACCTACGCGTACCACAGTTGGGGAACCCTGTTACAGACTTGACTGTTCCAAAAAACTCTTGGCTGGCTTCTCACCTTTCACCCTCCATAAACTTGAGCTCATTCAAAGCTTTTCTTTCTGTATCCTAACTCGCACCAAGTCCCATTCACCCATAATCTCTGTCATTTCTGACCTACATTGGCTCCTGGTCTGCAATGCCTTAGGTTTGTTTTTTGGCTAAAATTCTCATCTTTGTTTTGAAATTTCTCTCTGACCTCCCCCCTCTCTATAATCCGTAATCTTCTCCAACCCCACAACCCTCAAGTCTCTGCAAGCCTGCAGTTCTGGCCCCTTGTGAGTCCCTTCATCATTGGCAGCTGTACCTTCTGGTGCCTAGGTCCTAAGCTCTGCAGTTCTGTCCCTAAACCCTCTACCCCTCTCTTTCCCCCTTCAGGCACTCCCTTAAAACCTAACTGGTCAAGTTTTTGGTCACCTGTTCTAATACCTCCTTGAGTGGCTGTGTTGAATGCTATTTGATAATCACTCCTGTCCAGAGACTTGGGATATTTAACAATGTTAAAGGCACTATATAAATGCAAGTTGTTGTTTTGTAGATGACCACATGATGATTAAGCCCATTGTAGGCTCTCACTTGAAATTTAAACTTTGATAAAATTGTGAGAAATGTAGCGGAATTCATGTCCAGGAATATAATTGCAAAGTTACTGGAGGCATCTTGATAACCCAATGAAGCATTTTCTTGTACAAAAACAGAAAATGCTGGAAATACTCAGCAGGCCAGGCAGCATCTGGAGAGAAGAACAGTTAACATTTCGGGTCTGTAGCTTTTTCTTAGGCTTACAATTATTATTCCTAAAGTATGATTTCAAAATATTCTAGGGAAGTTCTCATTTGCCCTTTATCATCAGGAAGAGCAGCAATATTTTACAAAATAAAGGATAGTCGTTTGGTAGTACATAACTTGATAGCTGAAAATAGAGACATGTTGTCGAAGCTTTTCGTCTTGCACTCATCAGGGCAATACGCAAGAATAACCAGTGTAAGGGAAAATGACAACTTGTACTGTACGAGAACTGAGTGCTGATTGGTTGGCAAGTGAACTGTGATTGGTAGAGGCATTGCTATGGAAAATGCACCATGTGGCTATCAACAAATTGTACGCCATTCTTAATGACGGGTCCAAATTTGTATCCATTGGACCTGCCACTCAACATGACAGGTCAGCCTTGCTCAAAAGTAAGCTTTAAACGCTTGCCGGACTTGAGCAAGAGCAACGAGCTGCCAGGTGATGTATGTGACCGGGTTCGTCCTTATGGCTCGTTGCGTCCGTGTATGTATGGGCTTCCCAAAAGTCATGTCCCTCTATGCCCTATCTTATCTATGACCGGTTCTGCACAACATGAGTTGGCCAAATGGTTGGGTGAATTGTTACAACCAGTTTTGAGCAAGTTCTCCACATCCATGGTGAAGGATTCCTTCACATTTGCAAAGACCATACAGGACTTGCATATCGATAGTAATGCCTTGTCCATGTGCTCATTTGACATTGCTAGCCTATTCACTAATGCACCACTTAAGGAAGCATAGGTGTTTGTGCTACAGCACTATATCATGGCGATCTAGACTCACCACCATTGCGTGAATCAGTATTCATTGAACTTATGTACTTGGCAACTCGTACGGTCGAATTCCGTTTTAACGACACCATGTATGCCCAAATAGATAGTGTTGCCATGGGCTTCCCTCTAGGCACAGCTCTCGCAAACATCTTTGTTGGGTTCCATGAGAAACGTGTCTTTGAGGGAATGCCACCTAACCTCCTACCTCTTGCATATTTCTGATATGTTGATACGTTTGCTATATTTGAATCCTTGCACGTCTTAATGGGCTCCATCCTGCGCTCAAATTCACATTTGAAATGGAGCAGTCAAATGAGCTCCCTTTCCTTGATGTACTAGTTGAGAAATCTGTTGAGGGGTTCTCGACCACGGTCTACCGCAAACTGGTCACTTCACTGGTCAGTACACACGTTGGGATTCTTACAGTTCCACATGATATAAGATTGGCCTTATCGGCAAACTCTTAAATAGGGCCCAAGCCATTTGCTCACCATGCAAGCATGTTTCAGAAATAGGGTGAATTAAAGACATCCTGCGTGACAATGGCTACTCTGATCAGACCATTTCTCGTTGTATATCAAGCAAACCTATGAATGGGCCTAAGGCCATCATGTTCGGTCCTGAAGAGTGTGCAGTCTACCTCAAATTACCCTGGAAGGGTAATGTATCCCAAACATTTGAGCAACAGGGAAAGCTAGCTGTTTCATGCTGCTACTATGCGTGTGGTGTTCGCCACTAACAGGATGCTGCCATCAAGCCAAAAAGATGTCCTGCCTATCTCTCAAATGAGTAATGTGATGAATGAATTTCAATGTCAGTGTGATACTAGGTATATAGGCCGTATGTCCCAAAGACTGGCGGATCAAACAACTTGTGTCTTCCGCTGTTCGCAACGGGCAAGGTACAGGCCATACCCAACCAGCCCGTGCTTGCAAAACTCAAAACAGTGTCCAACATTAAATGTGATTCCGCGATTGGACAACATTTGCTAAATAATCCGCAGTGTGCTAAGAATTACACAGACAACCAATTTAAGATGGTCAGTCGGGGTTGCAGTGTGGTGCATTTGCACGTATATTGCACATATATTAATACACAGGGCCCTGTTCTTTGCAGACAAAGAACATGTACGCACATTGTGTCTGTTCAGCTGAACAAAATAAGTGACAGCCATTCCTTCATTCCTCAGGGCAATTCCTTGACCAATCAGAGTCAAGCTGCCAGGTTGAACTTTCAAACAAAGCTTGGCAGTTAACTGTCAATCACGGTAAACTGGTGCATTCTCCATGGCAATGCCTTTACCAATCAGAGTTCACTTGCCAACCAGTCAGCACTCTCTTCTCATGCAGTATAAGTTGTTGTTTTCCCTTACATTGGTTATTCTTGCTTATTGTCCTGATGAGTGCAAGACGAAAAGCTTCAATAACATGTCTCTATTTTCAGCAATTCTCAAATGAAGGCTAGCTAAAATCAGAAATGTAACTTTACTGTGCAAGTAGCCTATGGTTCTAATTAAGTTTTGGTTAAAATTGATTTTGACATGAGAGCCTATGATAACCTTACTGTTAAACCAGGATCCAAATTTAATTCATGTTTGTGTTTTCCCCCGCCCCTTTTCCCTTTTGAGCAACATTTTTAAAAAATCTATAATTTTTTTCCCAGTTTGAAGGGTCTGTACCTTAATTACAATCTTATCTGTTCTCTCCACTGATGCTAACTAACCTGCTAAGTGTTTGTTTCCAGCATTTCCTGTTGTTCCAAATTTTACTTAGTTCTACATATAAATTATCCTGAAAGTTTTAAATGTGTAACTTGACTGCTAATAATTGTTGATACAAGGCTGTATTTGTGAACTCACATTTTAATAATTGTACTTCTAGCACCACGCGGACATTAGAGGTACCAAGGGGCTCATCTGCAGTATTTGTGGGAGTACATTGAGTTGTTTAAGTTCACTGGATAAGCACATGTTGATCCATTCTGGCGAGAAACCGTATCACTGTGCAGTGTGTGGGCAGTCACTCACATCAAAGAACCACATGCACAGGTCAGTTAGCTATGGTTAATGCTAGTCATTGTAAAAATGTAGCAAAAACTATGTAGCTCAGGGCTCTCATTGGTCATTCAATGTATGTTTTTTGGGAACTAAAGCTTGAAGATATATTGGGCCAAAATTTGCTGTCAGTATAATGGCAAGGCAAATGGTGCTCACCATTATATGAGTAAACTTCAGGTGAGGAGCAGATGTGAATATCTCAAAAGTTACTGTCTTGAGCTGTTATAAGCTTTGCAAAAACATCTTGTCCTTGGTCTCCTTGTTTTTTTTATGAACTTGCTGTAGTTGACCATTAACTTTGTCACAAAGTTAAGGGTTGTCTTTATAAGCTTAAGTAACATTTTTAACTGCATTAAGTGTTAATGACTGCCAATCAACCTCACTGGCACCGAACAATTATTACAGTTTGGAGTCTCATTTATCCAGGTTTTTGAATTTTGTTGGTGATTTTAAACATGTCAAATAAAATTTATTTATTTATTTTTTAAATTAAAAAAAAAAGAAAAAGAAAAAGAAATAAAAAAAAAATTGAAATCATGTTTGGTCACAAAAGAGAAAGAAATAACTTATTTATATAGCACCTTTCATGATGTCAGACTGTCCCAAAGTGCTTAATGTACTTTTGAAGTAGTCACAGTTGTAGTTAGGAAAAATTAGAGAAAGAGAAATTGGTCTTTTTTTTCCAATTTGAGCCCATGGAGAGATAGAAAGAGGCTTACAAATAATCACATTTGTCAGACAACATCATGAAGGTAATGAATTATGATGCAATATAGTTTTGTGGATGTCAGCATAGATGCAACCACCAACCAAGTTCTGGTAGGGACACCACACACATCACTGGGACAGATTTTGCTGAAAAAATAATGGTATCTTGACAATGCATGTCATTATCAATGCGCAAATCGGCCAACAAGCTGTAGCTAGGAAGAGATCATTCGAATTATGAATTGCCGAAGGTTGCTGGTCGATTTGTGCCATTCCGCCATTAGCTTCTCAGATGGCATCTGATGCTCAACCTCTGTGATCATCATGAAGCTGTTGCATTTGCATATTACTTGTCCATTAAACTCACTGTAGAAAGTCTAGTAATTATCAGCATAAGTACCTTTTTTGATGGGTGGTAATTGATAATTAATCAAACTTTCTTGCCCAGGAAGTAAACAATTCTAAATGTGGTGTCTCATTACTTCAGGTTGTGAATTATTTCACAAAGTTTAAAAGGCAACTTTGGATATTTTTCCTTACTTTTCCTTTGTCTTTTTCCCCCCTCTCAATCCAATCTTTTTTTCACAGAATCAGAATCACAGAATAATACAGTGCAGAAGAGGCCCTTCAGCCCATCGAGTCTGCACAATGCATTGAAACTGTCTACCTAATCCCATTTTCCAGCACTTGGCCCATAGCCTTGAATGTTATGACGTGCCAAGTGCTCATCCAGGTACTTTTTAAAGGATGTGAGGCAACCTGCATCTACCACCCTCCCAGGCAGGGCATTCCAGACCGTCCCCACTCTCTGGGTAAAAAAAGTTCTTCCTCAAGTCCCCCTTAAACCTTCCGCCCCTCACCTTAAACTTGTGACCCCTCGTAACTGGCCCTTCAACTAAGGGGAACAGCTGCTCCCTATCCACCCTGTCCATGCCCTTCATAATCTTGTACACCTCGATCAGGTCACCCCTCAGTCTCCTCTGTTCCAGCGAAAACAACCCAAGCCTATCCAACCTCTCTTCATAGCTCGAATGTTCCATCCCAGGCAACATCCTGGTGAATCGCCTCTGCACCCCCTCCAATGCAATCACATCCTTCCTATAATGTGGCGACCAGAACTGCACACAGTACTCCAGCTGTGGTCTTACCAAAGTTCTGTACAACTCCAACATGACCTCCCTGCTTTTGTAATCTATGCCTCGATTGATAAAGGCAAGTGTCCGATATGCCTTTTTCACCACCCTATTAACTTGCCCTTCTGCCTTCAGAGATCTATGGACAAACGCGCCAAGGTCCCTTTGTTCCTCGGAACTTCCCAGTGTCAGGCCATGCATTGAATACTTCTGTGTCACATTACTCCTTCCAAAGTGTATCCCCCTCACACTTTTCAGCGTTAAATTCCATCTGCCACTTTTCTGCCCATTTGACCATCCCGTCTATATCTTCCTGTAACCTAAGACACTCCACCTCGCTGTTAACCACTCAGCCAATCTTTGTGTCATCCGTGAACTTACTGATCCTACCCCCCACATAGTCATCTATGTCATTTTTCCTCTCCCTTTATTTCTCTTTGTACCTGATTTGTCATTGAATTCATCCCCCCCCCTCCTGTATTCATTTCCCAATTTTTAAATCTCATTGGTTAGGGAGATGCCCTGTTTACTTGGGTCCCAGATGCTATGTTTTCATCGCTACACTTTTATCAGTTTTCACTTTCTGCAATTTGGGCAAAGGTTTTGTGCTGAAGGGTCCAGGAGCAAGTCTAACTAATGGCAGATGTAGAGCACTTTGGATTGTCATGAAAAATGCTATATAAATGCAAGTTAATTTGTCGTTTCCAATTTTGGAGTTTTTTAAACCTACCATCTTTATTACTTCCTGATCTTAAATTAGATCGATTTAGTACTGACTATGAAGAGAACTGAGGTGAATAATTAGTCAGTATACTTAAAATTTTATTTCTGGGCATAGGCAATTATGAAGCCCTATATAAGGGCTTAATTAGATTTGCTGTTTCAAAAATGTGGGAGTTTTCTCTTTTAAATATGAGTTACTACATTCTTATTTTTTGTGTTGGTTGTTGAATTTACAGTGTGAAGTTGCCTGATAGAAAGCCTGATATCAATGATAACACTGAGAGAACTTCTGCATCTGAAGAAGCAGGACCGTTCTGGAATACAATGGTGGCTGCAGGGATGCTCTTTGTCTGTGAAACATGTATAGCTTACAGAAATCTTATTGAGGCTCAAGAGACTTCAGTCCATAAATGGATGGTCCGTAGACAGAATGAGCCCCTGCATGCTCGTTTGCAAAGACTAGAGCGTGAACGGACTGCAAAAAGACTTAAACGTGCCAACGAATCAGCAGATGAAAGGGAGATGCGGAGACTGAGAGACCGTGAGGCCAAACGTCTTCAGAGAATGCAGGAGTCAGAAGACCAGAGGGCAAGAAGGTTGCAACGTGACCGGGAAGCTATGAGACTGAAAAGAGCTAATGAGACACCAGAAAAACGGCAGGCGAGACTCGTACGAGAGAGAGAAGCAAAACGAATAAAGAGACGTTTACAGAAGTTAAACCCAAGTCTGTCAGTTCACATTTCTCAGAAATCAACACCAGAGAAACTCATTTCAGCTTCATGTTGCTTGCCCCAGTCTGTAAGATGAGCATATAGTTATGAAAATTTGACTTTCATTTCAGAGCAAAAATAACTACAGAATTTATTCTTTTGGTTCAAGCTCCAGGAGATGACAAAAGCCAGAAACATAGAGATATGATTGTGATTTGCATTGGAAATACGGTAATGCAGAGTAAAAGATACAAAATGAGTTTCTGTAGATGTGAATTCATATAATCTGCAGGAACTCTTATCAAACTGTAAATGTCACTTTTGATCTAGTAATCTCAAACCTCAATGGATCTGTGCTACTTTGTGTAATTCTATTGACTGGAATTATGTGGTCCATTTTCTTGTGTTAAATTATTTTACTGCACTTTAAAACCGTGTTGCATGCTACAAACCTCATGCAGAATTCTTTCCTTACTGTTACTCAAAGACTTTGGCAGGGATATTTCACAGTAAGATCACAAAGCAAATGAGATTTCAATTTTAAGGCAAGCTTGATGGACATGACCTTAGCCAATAGGTAGCATTTTGTTATGGACATTCATTTGGAACTGAGTAATTTACTCAGCTGATGATAATTGGGCTAATTTGTGAACAAACATAGGACTTTTGAGAAAAGGAGGCATCTCCTGCAGTTCTACATTCATTTTAAATGTCATGATACTATATTCAGAGCATTTATTTTTGAAAGCCATTAACTCCATCGTCACAATGGGAAACTCACATAGGGACAAAACTTTTTATATTGCTTTAGTTTTTGTTTTATTTGTTTTGTTTTGTTTTAGAGATACAGCACTGAAACAGGCCCTTCGGCCCACCGAGTCTGTGCCGACCATTAACCACCCATTTATACTAATCCTACACTAATCCCATATTCCTAGCACATCCTCACCTGTCCCTATATTCCCCTACCACCTACCTATACTAGTGGCAATTTTATAATGGCCAATTCACCTATCAACCTGCAAGTCTTTTGGCTGTGGGAGGAAACCGGAGCACCCGGAGGAAACCCACGCAGACACGGGGAGAACTTGCAAACTCCACACAGGCAGTACCCAGAATTGAACCCGGGTCGCTGGAGCTGTGAGGCTGCGGTGCTAACCACTGCGCCACTGTGCCGTTGGTTAAATGAATTACTGATTTACTGACAATCAAAGTATCATTAGGGTTGACCAAATTCTTCCAGTACTGTTAATACAGTTCAGCTTTGAATGTGGTAAGTTTTGATAGCAACATTGAATTCCTTGATTACTGAACTGTAAATCATGGTTCGAGCATATACTGTAGTTAGAATCATCAGCTTGATTGGATTTTATCTTTACAATACTTTAATCATATGCATATTGACATGAACTTTTAGAAGTTTTTTTTTACAGGTTTCTTGATCTTATACACGAAACTTGCTTCATAGCCTAAAGAATTATGACTTGAATTATTTTGGCACCTGATGCTTAGTATAGGCCAATCTCTTAATTGAAAGTAATTCAATGGTATCTTACCACAACAGAAAATTACATGAATTTAAATATGTTATCACTAGTTTATACCTGAACACTACTTAGAAAAGCTAATTTTCAATTGCCGGATTTAATTTGATCATGGAGTAAAATTGTTTTTCTAGTGCCACATAAAGGTTTGCTTTAAAATCCAATATATTGATTTCCTCTCCAATGTTTTGCTTATATTAATATAAAACCAGCATTGTTCCCCATTAATACCCACATCCTCCAAGGTTTCCATCTAATTTATAGTTTTGTCGTACCTGCACTCAAAAATGGATCGGATTAGTTTTAGAATGTATGGGATTTCAAATAAGTAACCATCAAGTTGCCATGGCCAGGAAGTGCAAATTACAGTTAAGTAAATTACTCCTCCATGGAAAATAAACTTGAATCTTTATTTTGAACCTATTCTCTCTACCCTGGCATCTGTATTGCTGCATTTTGTGCCATGCATGTGTTCAACATAAATTACTGCTTTTATTAAAGAATGTTGATTCAAAATGAAAGTTGCTTATGCTGATCTGAAAAACGACAAGATGGAAGTTGGCTTGTGTGTTGAGAAGTGGAAAAGTACAGCAATCTCTCAATCTGAGGATCACTTCCCAATGGCTTTCGATACAAGGTTTTCTTTTATTTAGAATGAACTGAAATGAAACAAACATTCAGTGCTATAATGTATAGCGCTGTCACAATATGTGGACAAATGTTCCAATAAAAGTCCCAATTATGCCCCTGCACGCCACTTCCTTCCACCCACTACCTTCAACTAATTAACTGAACAAAAAGTAGTTGCTCTGTGCTATCACTTTTCATCCCACCAGCCTCCATATCCAAAGGATCATCCTCCGCCATTTTCGCCACTACCAGTCGCATCTTCCCCTCCCTTCCCCTGTCAGCATTCCGAAGGGATCGTTCCCTCCGTGACACCCTGGTCCACTCCTCCATTACCCCCACCACCTCATCCCTGTCCCATGGCACCTTCCCCTGCAATTGCAGGAGGTGTAATACCTGCCCATTTACCTCCTCTCTCCTCACTATCCCAGGCCCCAAACACTCCTTTCAGGCGAAGCAGTGATTTACTTGTACTTCTTTCAATGTAGTATACTGTATTCGCTGCTCACAGTGTGGTCTCCTCTACATTGGGGAGACCAAGCGCAGACTGGGTGACCGCTTTGCGGAACATGTCCGCTCAGTCCGCAAGCAGGACCCTGAGCTTCCGGTTGCTTGCCATTTCAACACTTCCCCCCCTGCTCTCATGTTCACATCTCTGTCCTGGGATTGCTGCAGTGTTCCAGTGAACATCAACGCAAGCTCGAGGAACAGCATCTCATCTACCGATTAGGCACACTACAGCCTGCCGGACTGAACATTGAGTTCAATAATTTCAGAGCATGACAGCCCCCCATTTTACTTTCATTTTTAGTTATTTTTTTAAACATTTTTTACAATCTTTTTTTGCATTTATTTCATTTCATCCTAGTTTGTTCAGTTTGCTTACCCACTGTTTTTTTTTCAGGTTTGCACTTGCTGCTGTTCAATATTCAGTGTATTCACACCTAATCTGTACTAATGCTTTGTCTTTCAACACACCATTAACATATTGTTTGCCTTTGCTCCGTGACCTTTTGGTCAGCTATGTGGCCTGGTCCAATCTGCACCTTCTCCTTTGTTATCTCTTGCCCCACCCCCACCTCACTTGCTTATGATCTGTGACTTTTCTAATATTTGTCAGTTCCGAAGAAACGTTAACTCTGCTTCTCTTTCCACAGATGCTGCCAGACCTGCTGAGTGATTCCAGCATTTCTTGTTTTTGTTTCAGATTTCCAGCATCCGCAGTATTTTGCTTTTATTGCTCTGTACTATCCCTAGATAGGCCCAATACCCTCCATTCATAGACATACTTTTGAAACATTACTGTCCCTTTTGTGTATAATAAAAATATATATATTAGTGTGTTCAAAGGAAGCTTCAATGACTTTTTCATTTTACATGTTTTTTGCATTTCTAAACAAAAATTGTGCATATTTAACATTACCAGTAGTTAAAAGGTTTGTGTTGCTTCTGTGTTAATTTTCTAAGGGGTAGTCTTCAAAATTAGGTACTACAATTGTAGTATTGTCCTAGCTTTTATGTATGTAATGTTAACTTGGATGGTCTAGTGAAACAGATACTGAGCAAAGTTGACCTAGGATGTTCCTTGATGGGATAGATGCATTTAAAAGGCAGTGCTGTTAATAGAATTATAAATTGAATATTATAGTTTTTCATGCAAAAGAGTACACTATAATTTTGTCTTCAAAGTCTGTGTACTTGATACTGTCTCTAATGTGCTTTGAGTTGAGTTCTGTTGCGATTTTATAAGCATTCTATGCTATATATGTAAAACAATTATGCCGGAGACATTCTTTAGGGCTTAATTTAAAGAAATTTGAAATCCTGTTAATAGTGACACTTTATGCAGTTGGGAGGCTCTGAAGTAATGGCTTCACTCGGATTTTATGTGTGACATAGTGAACATCAAGGCCCTAGTTCCATAACCATCTCAGACTGATGAAATGGCAGTTTTTCTTAATGCATTAACATTTATCTTGATCGTGCAATTTCAGTGGGCAAAAATAAATGTAACAGCCACGGGCCAAAGCTGGTCTGCAAAATAACTTTTGATTAGATTCTTTAATGAAGTCGTACTTTTTAACATAGTACTTCAATGTTAAAATCCTTTGTGTAAAGATGTGCTGGAAGTTTATCTGTAAGGATTGGATTCGAATTTCATGTTATGAGATCATTAGTTTGCATTTATCAAATATTTTAGGATTTTGAACACCAACATTAGGTTTTTTGATTTCCTAAATTTACATCCCAACTCCTGAGATGAAATTTGTCCACCTGTTGGGGGAAATAGTTTCATAAATTTGTAAACCATTGGAGACACTTGTAACTCCAATACAAGAATCATCAACTTTTTTTTTAATTTTAAACTGACATATTCTGAAATACAATTCTGCAGTAAATATTTGCTGTGGACAATGGATGGATAGATACATTCTTTAGTGGTTTACTGAGCCATGCAGACCAAGAATATCCTAGTTCGAAAGATAAAATATTGCAGATGCTGGAAATTTGAAAATAAAAGCAGATAGGTCTGTCCCTGGATTGTGCTGAGTTAGCTGACCTCTGCTAGTTTGAGCAAATTGCAGTTGCCCACCTTTTTTTCTGAATAGAAAGGGGAAAACTCAGCTGAGGACACTGACCCCTGTTGTACCTTGGAGGCTAAGAAAGGAGCAGATTGAGCTCCGCCATGATGATGATATGGCCAGGTGGGTGATGTTCCCACTGTTCACCTCCCAACTGACCACACCAAGTGACCTGTTTCATTTGTCAAATAAATGGACAGTGACAGGTTTTCTTGTAGGTTTAAAACAGAAGATTCACTATTTATTGAACAATATTCATTCCTGAGATGGTCACATTCTGTCCTCACTCCTTGCTCCCTCCCTCTCTATTCTTCCCCTCCCCCCCACTCCTCTCTTTCCCCCCCCCCCCCCGAACGTGGCAGGACAGGTAGGTTGAGTGGTGAAGAAAGCATATGGATTGCTTTCCTTTATTGGCAGAGTTAGAGTACAAAAGCAGGGATATGATGCTGGAACTATATAGAACGCTGGTTAGGCCATAGCTGGAGTATTGCGTGCAATTCTGGTCACCACATTACAGAAAGGACATAATTGCTCTGGAGAGAGTACAGATGAGATTTACAAGAATGTTGCCAGGGTTTGTAAGTTGCAGCTATGAGGAAAGATTGGATCGGCGAGGGTTTTCCCTAAAACTGAGGAGGCTGAGGGGTGATTTGTTAGAGGTGTACAAAATTGAGGGGCCTGGATAGAGTGGACAAGAAGGACCTGTTTCCCCTGGAGGGCAGGTCAGTTACTAGGAGTCCCAGATTTAAGGTGATTGGTAGAAGGATTAGAGGGGGCATGAGGGGAAACTTTTTCACCCAGAGGGTGGTGGGTGTCTGGAATTTGCTGCCAGGAATGGTAGTTGCAGCAGAAACCCTTGATTCTTTTAAAAGGTACCTGGACATGTACCTGAAGTACTGTAACCTGCGAGACTATGGACCAGGTGCTGGAAGGTGGGATCAGTTTGGGCAGCTAGTTTATTCAGCCGGCGTGGACATGATGGGCTGAATGGCCTCCTTCTGTGTTGTACATTTTTAATGGTTCTAATCCTTCCCTTGCTAGTTGTTGTAAATTTTCTGAATTTTAATATTTCTGCTGAGAAAAGCAGGTTAAGATAGAATGGGGCTTTTAACTCTAAATAGACCAAAGTCTTGTTCTGTGATGAGGTGAATGTTACTTGTGCTACATGGTGTCCCAGTAAGCCCCTCATCCTCTAGAAAGCAAATGCCAATTGCTCTTCTACTTCAGTGGAAATGATTGGTATTTTATTACCATTGGATCTGTCTAATTTTACATTAACACACATAATTTTGAAATTTGCAGGTGACATGAAACTTGGAAGTCTTGCAAACATTGAGGATGATAGTAATAGACTTCAAGAGGACATAGGCTTGTGGAATGAGCAGCCACATGGCAGATGAAATTCAACGCAGAAAGGTGATACATTTTGGTAGGAAGAATGAAGAGACAATACAAGCTAAATAGTAGAATTTTAAAGGAGGTGAGAAAACAGAGACCTCGGAGTATTTGTGCACAAATCTTTGAAGGTGACAGGACAGTGTTGTGACCAGGTGAGAAGGGGTCTAGGGGTTCCCTCTCAGCCTTTGCCTGGTTTAACCATAATGGGGTTTAATTTTAGAAACACCATTTTTAGCTCCCCCTTCAGGGAATCCTTGTTCACTGCTCCAATTGTAAGGTGAAGAAATCGAACAAGTTTCCTTGGATTTAAACAAGAAAGGAAGAAGTTTTTAAATTTTAAACTCTAATCCGGCTAACGACTACGAATATGCGATGCACCCATGCTAGCATACATACATGATAAACACACGCAGATAGAGACAGGAAAAAGTAGAAAGAGTAAAGGGGAAAAGTTTGAGGCAATATGTTAGTTATTTACAGTCCTTTGAGTTCAATGTGAAGTCTTTGGCTAAGTCCTGTTATTCGTTAGGATCCAGTTCATGCTTCAACTTGTTTCGATGTCGGAGTCTTCTCTCTCCCGAGGTGTACATGTCTTCTGTGGGTCCAGTGGCTTGGGAGAAGGTGAGAGAGACAGCCAGGAGAGAGGCTTGCTTGTTCCAGCTTCAATTGAAAAACTACCTTCTGTTTCTTACTGTGTGGCACAAATTAAAAAAAAAAAACAAGTTGGCCAGCAGGTCAGTCAGGTAACTAACTGGCTTAACCACTTCTGCATTTGTGGATTGTATTGTTTTAGCACGGCCTGGAATGTGCTTCCTTCCACCTTCAATATCTGGTGATCAAAATCCCTTTGGGTTATTTGGATCAGGGGATAGTCCTTTGTCTCCACAAGCAGTGTTTGAGTATGCAGATGCTCTCCAGTCAAAGGTCTGGTGGTCTCTTTAAGTCATTTCTTCACTCCAGCAACAGTTAAAATTGATCATATGACAAAATTAATATGCCTCATTCTTGGCAGGTGTGGGTCTGCATGACAACAGTTAATGAAGCATATGGGATCCTGGGCTTCATAAAAAGAGGCAGATAATATAAAAGCTAAGAAATTATGCTAACCCTATATAAAATGAAGTTTGGCATCAGCTGAAGTACTGTTTCCAATTCTGGGCACCACAATTTAGGATGGATGTGAAGGCTTTGGAGAGATTTACTAGAATGGTTTCGGGGTTGAGGGTTTGCAGTTAGGTAGATAGACTGGAGAAGCTGGGATTCTCCTTGGAGCAGAGAAGGCTAAGGGGAGATTTGATAGAGGTGTTTAAAATCATTAAGCTTTAGACAGAGTAAATAAAGAGAAATTGTTTTCAGTGGTAGAAGGGTTGTTAACCAGAAGGCACAGATTTAAGGTGATTGACAAAAGAATCAGAGGCGACAAGAAAAGTTTTCTTGTGCAATGAATGACTGAGATTAGGAATGCACTGCCTGATCGGGTGGTGCAAACAGATCCAACAGTGGCCTTCAAAAGGGAATTTAATATATACATGAAGGAGAAAAAATGGCAGCGATATGGTGAAAGAGCTGGGGAATGGAACTAACTGGATTGCTCCTTAAAAGAGCTGGCACAGACAAGATGGACTAAATGGCCACCTCCTGTGCTGTACTATTCTATGATTGTTGTTTTCTAAGTTTGATTTAGTGTCTGCCTAGACTATAATGTAAAGAACAAGAATTTAACCAAGCTGGGCATATTCAAAAATAGTTTTCCTTTTTCTTGCACTGCCTATTGCAAATACAAGATTTGGTGCTAAGATTAATTAAAAAGCTTAAATATTTGAAATGTTTTGCATGTATAGGTCTTCATGTATTGACCCTATCTTGTAATCTGTGTAATTGTTGAATATGTTAACTGTTAAGAATAACCATGTTGATCTATTCATATTGCTCACTGACTAACCAGTTCTAAACCTGATTACCTGTCTAGTTGTACCACCTTTTCTTTTTGCAATGTTCTGAGATGGTTTAGCCTACACCATGTAAGTATTTCCTTTTTTTTAAGTACTTGATTTTTATTGATATACTGTCCCTCTTGTGTTAAGTTTAGATTTATAATTTTTTAAATCTTAAATCAGAACAGGGAAATCTAGTTACTTTGACAACATTTTGAAAACTGCTGTGTAAAAGAAAAATTGTGAAATTTCTGCTGTCGCTTGATTTAAATTATTTTTTAAACATCAACCTCACAAGTCCTGAATTATCTTTAGTGTGCATTGAACTTATTGTGCTATTGTGAAGTTTGTATGAAGAACTGCAAGCTTTGTTGCTTTTATGTTTATGATGAGTTGTGCCAAATCTTTTGCAAGTACATGAGCATGCTCTGAATAACTACACAGCCAATTATTTTATTACTTCATTGTTTGCAGACGTCATAGAATCATGCAGCACAGAAGGAGGCCATTTGGCCCATTGTGCCTGTGCCAGTTTTGAAAGAGCTGTACAATTTGCCCCACTTCCCTGCTCTTTCCCCACAGCCCTGCAAATTTTCCTTTTTCAAGGATATAGCCAATTCCCTTTTGAAAGTTACTATTAAATCTACTTCCATCACACTCAGGCAATGCGTGTCAGATCACGATAGCTTCATTGAGATAAATCATCTTAAGACTTCAATGAGTTTTTATTGATCCTTTTAAAATTAGTATTTCCTTTTGAAACTTTAACTTTTTTATTAATTGGAGCATGCTCAAATTTCTCATTTTAACCAACTTCTTCAAAGGGTTCTAAATACAGGTGTAGTTACATCAGCTTGAAGCATAAACTGATTTTTTTTCACCACTTTCAGAATGGAGCTGATCAGCAAAGTGTTCACTAATTGATGGATTTTTTTTTAAAAGGAGGATTAATTGGAATATTTTATCCAGTCAATCCTTTAACATGGTGCTGATGTGCTCTGTCTCAAAGCGACTTAGATAAGGAATTACTTTTTAAAAAATTAATTCATGGGATGTGAGCATCGCTGGCAAGGCCAACATTTATTGCCCATGTGTATGCAGGAATTATGCTACTTCCTATCAGTAACTCTTTGTTATGTTAGTTGTAACTAGTCTACTGAACGTATTGGCACAAGTGTTCTATGTTTTTGTATGTTTCTTTTAAAAACAAACAATTTGGAATTTCAAATATTCAAGACCTTACGCAATATGTGCTGTTCTTGTATGTATGTTGAAGTTTAATAAACCTTGATTTGAAAATCTCTGAAATGGAATAGATTTTTGCTTTGATAATCTGATCTCTTTAATTTTTATCTTGGCAAGGAGGGAAGAAAAAACAGCTTGGGATATAGTGCAAGTAATTATCTTTGATCTTTCTTCAACAAAATGAGGTACTGTACCAGCCATAGCACTCAACTTAATTCTGCCTAACTTCTGGTGGAGATAGAAATACAAAATTGTTTGTATTACACATTGATGGAGAAAATATTAATATTCGAAATGTCCAATGAACCCTTGCTGCATTTGTTTTGTATTGATCCCCTTTCATACGGGCTGATTTTTGGAATACTGTGCTCCCCTAATGGCTCATTAAATTTACCCAGCAACAAGCTGAATTTATACAGCTTTAACATTTAATGCATGGGCTGTGCTGGTTTGGCTAGTCTCAGCTGGTGGGAGGGGGAAGTTGAGATGCTATAGTTTAATACTGGGAAGACTGATGCTATTGTCTTCAGTCCCCACTTCAAACTCTGTTCCCTAGCTACTGACTCCATTCCTCTCCCAGGCAAATGCCTGAGACTAAACCAGACTGTTTGCAACTTTGGTGTCAAATTTCACCCTGAGATGAGCTTCCGATCTCACATTCACGCCATTTCTAAGACTGCCTATTTCCACTTCTGTAACATCATCTGATTTCACCTCTGCCTCAGTTCATCTGCTGAAACCCTCATTCATGCCCCTATTCCAATGCAGTCCTGGCTAGCCTCCCACATTCCACCCTCCATAAACTTAAGGTCATCCAAAACTCTGATGCCTGTGTCCTTGCACCAAATCCTGTTCAACTATCACAACTGTGCTCACTGACCTACATTGGCCTCGAGTAAAGCAATGCCTTGATTTTATAATTCACATCCTTGTTTTCAAATCCTTCCATGCTCTTGTTCCTCTCTCATTCTAATTTCCAGCCCCAAAACCCTCCGATAACTGCGCTCATCTAATTCTGGCCTCTTCAACATCCCCGATTTTAATTGCTCCACCATTGGTGGCCGCGCCTTCAGCTGTTGAGGCTGTAAGCTCTGAAATTCCCTCCCCAAACCCCTCTGACTCTCTACCTTGCTTTCCTCCTAAGGCACTGCTTAAAACATGCCTCTTTGGCCAAGGTTTTGGACATCTTCTGTAATTTTGCTTTATAATGCTCCTCCGAAGCACCATGGGATGTTTTGTTGCATGAAATGTGCTATATAAATATAAGTTGTTGTATAATTGACCTTGATACCATGGGCTAAGGAGTGACTGTCGATGGAAAGTTTCTGTAGACCTCAGGTGAGGATAGGATCTAGTTGGAATGTGATGGCCCCAATCAGCAGCCTGCAACTACATGCTGTATGGGCTAATATGAGGATAAGATCCTGGAGGGTTGCTGACACCCATGAAGTTCTACAAGCACGAGCATCTTCAGGAAAGAAGAAAACTGGAGGAAAATACTGTCAACTATACAAGGTGACAGAAATTGCCTGTACTAATTGGCAGATTTGATGTGAAAAGAGCCTGTGATGCTACAGCAGTATCTTGTATGTGTACTAAGGCATTTATTACTTATGACGTTGAGATTAAATAAGTCATCAGTTAAAATTAACTACTACTTGTACAGTTGCTGGAATTGTACCATATCAGTAAAGCAAATTTGTTTCTTCCAGATTCTGTGCAGACAAGATGCTGAGATTGTTGTGAAACATTACAGCCCAGGTTTTGATGGAGCAGGGCACTTTACTGTATGCCCTGTTCGACTTTTCCCATTACCCCTCAGCTCAAAATGTTAGCCCTGGAAGTGTAAATTGATAATGGGGCATCTGGGATCTTGGTGAAATTTTTTTTTTTTATTCGTTCATGGGATGTAGATGTTTGCTAGGTCAGCATTTATTGCTCATTCCCTAATTGCCCTTGAGATGGTGGTGGTGAGCTGCCTTCTTGAACTGCTGCAGTCCATATGGGGTAGATACACTTGCTGTTAGGAAGGGGGTTTCAGGATTTTGACCCAGCGACAGTGAAGGAATGGTGATATAGTTCCAAGTCAGGATGCTGTGTGGCTTGGAGGTGAACCTGAAGGTGATGTTCCCATGCATCTGCTGCTCTTGTCCTTATAGGTGGTAGAGGTCGCGGGTTTGGAAGGTGCTGTCTAAGGAGCCTTGGTGCGTTGCTGCAATGCATCTTGAAGATGGTACACACTGCTGCTACTATGTATCGGTGGTGGAGGAAGTGAATGTTTGTTTGTGGATGGAGTGCCAATCAAGTGGGCTGCTTTGTCCTGGATGGTGTCGAGCTTCTTGAGTGTTTGAGCTGCACCCACCCAGGCAAGTGGAGAGTATTCCAACACATTCCTGACTTGTGCCTTGTAGATGGTGGACAGGCTTTGGGGAGGTCAGGAGGTGAGTTACTCGTTGCAGGATTCCTAGCTTCTGACCTGCTCTTGTAGCCACGGTATTTATATGGCTACTCCAGTTCAGTTTCTGGTCAATGGTAACCCCCAGAACGTTAATCGTGGGGGATTCAGCGATTGTAATGCCATTGAATGTCAAGGGGAGATGGTTAGATTCTCTCTTGTTGGAGATGGTCATTGCCTGCTACTTGCGTGGTGTGAATGTTACTTGCCACTTATCAGCCCAAGCCTGGATATTGTCCAGGTCTTGCTGCATTTCTACACAGACTGCTTCAGTATCTGAGGAGTCGCGAATGGTGCTGAACATTGCGCAATCATCTGCGAACATCCCTACTTCTGACCTTATGATGGAGGGAAGGTTATTGATGAAGCAGCTGAAGATGGTTGGGCCTAGGACACTACTCTGAGGAACTCCTGCAGTGATGTCCTGGAGCTGAGATGATTGACCTCCAACAACCACAACCATCTCCCTTTGTGCTGGGTATGACTCCAACCAGTGGAGAGTTTTCCCCTGATTCCCATTGACTTCAGTTTTGCTAGGGCGCCTTGATGCCATACTCGGTCAAATGCTGCCTTGATGTCCAGGGCAGTCACACTCACCTCATCTCTTGAGTTTGGCTCTTTTGTCCATATAATGAGGTCAGGCGCTCAGGAATGACAGGACCTAGTCTGACATTTTTGAGATTATTCTTTCAAATTCAATGTGGGACAATTGGACTGCTGATTCAATTTTATTAATTTATGGGATGTCATCTGTTAAATGGCACCAGCTGCCACTGGAATAACTACTACTAACATAGTTTAAAAAAAAACTAAACCCATAATTTTAAGGTATTGGAGATGGTATAAAATAACTGCTTCACTTCTAATACAAATACAAAGCTAATAAAACATACCATGTTCAACTGGAAGGCCCTAAGGCAGCTATATTTAATGACATCAATACAATTTATGTTGGAAATAGGCTTGATTCTGTTATGTGTGACTGGGCTGACCGTAGCTGCTATGAATAATACTCGTCCAAATTTTGTGGTAGAAAATAATGTTATCAGTGCTCACAGTTATTGAAGTGGAAATAAGACACAAACTTCCAGTGACCACATATGCGCAGTGAAATACTATCAGAAAGTTGCTCTACTCCTCCAGAAGCTGCGCTTTACTGATATCTCACCAAGAGACTCAGCAGTAAAACAAATAGAATGGTGCGAAGCTGCTGTACTTTCATGATAAATATTCACTAAATGTGTTAGAAAAAGTTAGGCTTATCCATTCCAATGTACATACATTTTCAATGGTTTATTAAGTCTTAATTGCTACCAAACAACCTCCCTGGCAATGTTGCCTCTAACTTCTGCTTGCTATGTGCAGCTGGTTTGTCGCACTGTGAGATCCCTTTAAGTTTGACATTGGGTCATGCATCTTAAGGGGACGTTGCTTGTGCGTGGCCTGTTTGTTTCCTGCATGGCACATTCCCGACTGGCCGTGCAGCCTAGGGAGAACATTGCTCCCTAGGTCTGAAAATGTAACTCTCATTTCTGCACTTTTTTCAATTTTTAAAACTTTTTTTTGACTTATTTCCCTCTCAATCCAGTCTTTCTTCCTTATTTTGCTTCCTGTACATGATTTGGCATTGAATTAAATCTTAACTGACGCATCCTGGTTCAAACTCTAAGTGGGTGAGTGACTATTTTTCAGTCTGACTAGTTAAGGAGATACACGATTGTTTGTCTTTAGAATGGTGGAGCTGCTATTTGCACCTACTTAAGCACCATCGCAACAACAAAAAACAAAAACTCTTGCACTTCAGTCTGTGCAGAAGATGGGATGAACTTCTATTATGACTCATTTATGCCATTATGTGTGCTAGGGCTGGTCATGAATATTGATACTGATGAACCATTGTTACTTCAGCCACAAACCTGTAGTGCCAATTCAGCTAATATTTAGTGTAAACCTTTTGGTTTCTCGGGTATTTTCATCCACATAATGTTACTCCCAGTTCACATCCAATGTCGGAATATACAGGATTTGAAGACTTGCAATACATGCAGTTGGTCCCAAAGTTCACATTCCAGACTTCACCACTGTCTACTTCAGTTAATCGTTACCCTCACAATCTGAATATGGGTTCCAAAGAGCTGCACTTTGCCTGTCAGATCTAAATAGACAGCAAAGTAATCAAATTAATCAAGTGCAGAGGATTTTGCAAGTTAGGAAGTTTTTGAAACCCTTTTCAGCAATTGAATATGATATCTTCGAGGTTTAAAACTGAGTTGAAAATAATGTAAATAAGTGATGTGCAATGTTGCAACCTGAGATATTTAAAATGTAACCAATAGAAAAATTTGATTTTCATGAACAGGCCCTAAACTTTTGCAGTTTCAAGACGCAAGTCCTAATAGAGGGCATGGTTTTGGGAGCAGAAATGCAAAAGCAGAACAGTAACTCATAAACACTTTTCTAATTGACCGCAATTGTTGACAACGCAATCGGTATGAGGGGGCATGAGACCGTCTGCGCATGTGCGCACCGCGACGCATCCTGATGACGTTGTCCGATGAAGTAGCGTTGTCATGAATTACTTTGTTTCTAATTACTAGCCCTAAAGTACAATGACACCACGAATACTTGTCTCCCTCGCATGATTCTATTTATTCTGATTGTACGTCATTTTATGCTTTAAACTAACTGCACAATACTTATTGTTACGAAAGTACTTCGATTTTTTTTGTTGAATTTTGAGGATGTGTTTTATTTGGGAAAACTGAAAAGGATTCTATGGATGTTTTTTCACTGGGGTCATTGAAAGGACTGAGATGTCTTGTTTGCAAACAGGGGCTTTTTGCCTTGGAGATGTTTGCAGAAAAATGACAGGTCAAGATTTATAGGGGTTAGGAGGCTTGACTCTTGAGATATTGTTTTTTGGTTTCACTTTGGACGGTCAGTGGGAGTTTTAAAAAATCAACCTGAAGGACAAAACCCCAGCTCAGCCTGTTCCATCTCTTTGAAAAGCCTGCCAGTTTTTCCATCTTTTTAAGAAGCTCTTAGAAGTGGGTGTAAGAAATAGAAAAATTAATGATGTATTCCTCCTGAAAGACATACCTGAAACCCCAGTTGCCACATTTCTCCTGAGACACTGGACAAACCTGCTGGGTAAATCCTTGACGCCACCTGAACAAATTGCTCCAGAAAAGGATCCCAGTGACAAGCAGTCTAGGCATATTTGGTACGCCAAACCAAAAAAAGGACATCTGACATCTTTCCATATCTTTCTTGTCTTCAAGAATTAACAAGTATTTGGTCAAAGTATTCCTTTTTTTGGTCTTTTATTTTGTAACTGAGCTCTAAAAAGAAAATCTCTATTTTTATGTGAGAGTGAGGGGCTAAGGGAAAAGGGAACTTTCATATTTCGATCTGTTAATGCTTTGCCTCAATACTGGTTGTCTTGTTTTATAATAAACTGATAATTTTATTGTTTATTAAAGAAACCTGGTTGGTGTATTTCTGGTGTAAAGAGTAGTCTATGATTGACTATTGGTAACTGGGTAAACATTTAAATATATATTGTGACCTGTGGAGAAATGGAACTAGATAAGACAGTGCACTCCTCCTGCCTTGGTCATAACATTATCTAATTCGCGGTGTAAAACTCAGCAACGTGACAAAGAACAGTTACCTGTAGTAATGGAAGATGATACACAAAAAACAAATTTTGACAGTGACACTAATGTACAAACCCATCATTAAACTGAAAGTTCTCCATCCTCTGCTATCTTTATAAATGTTACATTTTCTTTTTTTTTTTAGAACTGTTATAAGCTGGAACAGTTGTAGCCACCTATAATTCACCTGTAAAATGTGCCTGGTTTACTCAATTTGTGGAAATGGGATCTTCAGTTAATCCTCTTAAATATAGTTCAGTCACTAACAATTTAAACCTTTTTGCACTATATTTCCCACTTTGTGTTAGTTACATTACTTCAAATTGTTGGATAATTCCATTTTAGTGGAAGATTGGGAAAACCTTATTGTAAATGTTGCTAATGCACTGAACTTTGACTGACTAATATTTAACTAACTTACAAAACAAGCTCCAACATTTGTTGGAATTTTTAAACTTGAAATATGTCCACAAAATTTTAAAAAAAACTAATTTTTGAATTGTTGTAATGCTCCTGCAATGTGAATGTATAGGATGCTATTAAACACCAGAAGCATGTTCTGTAATTCTCGTATTCGATCAATATTGGAAACCTTACCTATGTATGCATTTCCTGTTAACTTTCCCATATATATTCTTATTTCCATATTTATAATGGAAGGTATTTAAGTAAACCCTCCCAAGGGCACTGTAGCCATACCACTCAGAGAAGAATGTAATTTTGCATGACCGGTTTATGTAGACTGGTTTCATTGGAAATGGTAGAAATAAAACTTACATTCTGCCCTTTATTTATATATAATTTTATTACTTTCAAAATGGAAACTGAATGATCTGCATATCCTGGATCAATTTACCCCAGTCCTATAATTGTTTCATCTGAAGAGTACACGTAGTCTCTACTGTCTTTGTGCAATGCAAAAAGTGTTCAATTAATACATTAAAATCTTTGTTGATATTGCTGTCACTGTCCTATTGAAATCACAAATGTGGCAGTTCTCTCAAAGGCAGAGCTCGCAAGTTTGTTGGCCTGATTAAATAGAGGCAGCTTCAACTGTGAACATGTCTGATCAGGATGGAAGACTGTCACATACCCAAGGACCTTCTGTATGATGAGGTAGCTGGTGCCAGATGACCAGTGGGGCGCCCAAAGCTCTGCTTCAAGAATGCTGACAAGTTTGACATGAAGGCCCTAAATGTCGACTATCGCACTACTGGTGAAAGAGCGAAATGGCGATACATCCTGTGACTGGTGTGCATTACTACGATGACCAGTTGCACAGCAGCTTGGCAACGGGTGCCAATGTCAAAAATGACACATCACAGTGTCACTCGGCAGCTTCACGTGCAGCACTTGTGGTAGATACTGCCTCTCAAGGATTGGCCTTTACAGCTATCAACAAAGGTGCACCAAGAGAAGATACCCCACCTAAATGGATTGCTTGCTGCATAGCCATCATCTTTCATAGATAGAAAGATGCCAACCCATTTATTCCTCGTCTGTCCACAGGAGGGCACTATTGCCTCAAACAGTAATGTTACAGAAATACATTTTAAAAAGTTGCATTAATTGTTCTCTGCATAAATGCTGATTGAAGCACTTGCCAACTCAAACATTTTTTTCTTCTAGTTTTGTCAACCAACTTTCTATCTCTGCTGCTACATTTCTTATTCTATACCTAACATACCTCTGAGATATCTTCACTACATATCACAGAATCGTTAGAGCAGAAGGAGACCATTTGGCATATCCTGTCCACGGCAGCTCTCTGAAAGAGTGACTCCTTCAGTTCCATAACACTGCATGTGCTGCTTTTTCATATAACTAATTTCCCTTTGCATGTTTCAATTGAACCTGCCTTCACCACGTTCTGCATCCTTTTTTTTTATAGCTGAAACGTTTTGAAAATTTTAGATTCCAAATCCAAAATTACCCAAGTTACAAATCGATAAATGTTTCTTCTGCTAAATACTGGTTACTTCTGGTGCTGGTTACTTAACAGGTAGGGTTTCAAAAATGAATGTATAAACTAAAAGATGTTCCTCTCAGCTTGGAATACTTTGAATAGGGTGAAGAAATAGGAGTTCTGACTTACTACCCACTCCATGAAGATCACATCACAACCATGAAGTAAACAAAAACATTTGCATATGACAAATTTAAAAATGCCAAAATAGGCCAAGCGCTGAAACTCTGCTGAACTCACCTTCTCTGCAGAAGACATCAACCTGTTCTCTCAATCCTCTTTTCTCTGGTATTGTCAAGGCTCAGCACCAGATTCAGGCTGCATTTACACTATAGCTGGTGTATCAGTATGAAGCAAAACCAAAGTACTTGAGGCTACGACTATTGTGAACTCACCTTTAAGAGTTCCTTAAAGTAACACATTAACAGATGTGAGAGTACAATAGGAATGCATGGGACCCAATATTTACTGGAGCAGGATTTCCAATTGAGGGGAGGATTTCTGGTGCTCTAGAGTTTTATCTCTAAATAAATAAATAAAAAAATTCTCCTCATCTCTGTCCTAAAAGGGTGACCCCTAATTCTAAAACAGTGCCCCCTAGTTCTGAACTCACCCACAAGAGGTAACATCCTCCACATCCACCTTGTCAAGATGGTTCAGGATCTTAAATACTTCAATCAAATCTCCCCTCACTCTTCTAAACTCCAGTGAAAACAAGCCCAGGTCTGTCTAACCTTTCCTCATAACATAACCCACTCATTCCAGGTATCAATCTGGAAACTTCCTCTGAACTGCCTCCAATGCATTCACATCCGTCCTTAAATAAGGAGACCAAAACTGCACACAATATTCGAAATGTGGTCTCACCAAGGCCCTGTATAACTGAAGAATAACACCCTTACTTTTATTTACAATTCTTCTTGTAATAAAGGATAACATTCCATTAGCCTTCTTTATTACCTGTTGTACCTGCATACGAACATTTTGTGACTCCTGCACTAGAATACCTAGATCCCTCTGCACCTCAGAGTTCTGCAGTCGTTCTCCGTTTAAGTAATACTCTCCTTTTTTATTCTTCCTGCCAAAGTGAACAACTTCACATTTTCCCACATTATTCTCCATCTACCAGATTTTTGCCCACTCACTCAACCTATCTATATTGGTCTGCAAGCTCATGTCCTCTTCACAACATACTTTCCTACCTATCTTTGTATCATCTGCAAATTTAGCTACCATGCCATCGCTCCCCTCATCTAAGTCATTGATGTAAATTGTAAAAAGTTGAGGCCCCAGCACAAAGCCCTGCGGATCTCCACTCGTCACATCCTGCCAATCAGAAAAGGACCCATTTATGCACACTCTCTGTTTTCTGCCAGCAAGCCAATCTTCTATCCATGCTAATATGTTACCCACTACACCATGAGCTCCTACTTTGTGCAATAACCTTTTATGTGGCACCTTGTCAAATGCCTTCTGGAAATCCAAGTAAAGTATGTCACTGGCTCCCCTATATCCACAGCAGATGTTACTCCTTCAAAGAACTCCAATAAATTGGTTAAACATGATCTCCCTTTCACAAAGCCATGCTGACTATTCCTGATTACCTTGAGTTTTTATAAGTGCCCAGCTATAGCCTAGCATAAATTAAAAGATGTTCCCCTCATCTTGGAATACTTTGAAAAGAAACATGAGCACTGACGTACTATCAGTGCATGAAGATCACATCACAAGCATGAGGTAAACAAGAACATTTACAGTTGAGTTGATGAGGGGGAGCCAGGGGATGTGGTTTATTTGGACTTTCAGAAGGCTTTCGACAAAGTCCCACATAAGAGATTAGCATGTAAAACTAAAGAGCATGGGATTGGGGCTAGTGTATTGCAATGGATAGAAAATTGGTTAGCAGATAGGAAACAAAGAGTAGGAATAAACGGGTCTTTTTCTGAATGGCAGGCAGTGACTAGTGGGGTACCGCAGGGATCAGTGCTAGGACCCCAGCTATTCACAATATATATTAATGATTTAGATGAGGGAACTAAATGTAATATCTCCACATTTACAGATGACACAAAACTGGGTGGGAGGGGGAGTTGTGAGGCTTCAGGGTGATTTGGACAAGTTAAGTGAGTGGGCAAATGCATGGCAGATACAGTATAATGTGGATAAATGTGAGGTTATCCACTTTGGTAGCAAAAACAGGAAGGCAGATTATTATCTGAATGGCTATAAACTGAGAGGGGAATATGCAATGAGACCTGGGTGTTCTCATACACCAGTCGCTGATGGTAAGCATGCAGGTCCAACAGGCGGTAAAAAAGGCAAATGGTATGTTGGCCTTCATAGCGAGAGGATTTGAGTACAGGAACAGGGATGTCTTGCTGCAATTATACAGGGCCTTGGTGAGGCCACACCTGGAATATTGTGTGCAGTTTTGGTCGCCTTATCTGAGGAAGGATGTTCTTGCTATAGAGGGAGTGCAGCAAAGGTTTACCAGACTGATTCCTGGGATGGTGCGACTGACATAGAGGAGAGATTGAGTCTGTTAGGATTATATTTGCTGGAGTTCAGAAGAGTGAGGGGGGGATCCCGTAGAAACCTATAAAATTCTAACAGGACTTGACAGGGTAGAAGCAGGAATGATGTTCCCGTTGGGGGGGGGGGGGGGGGGTAGTCCAGAACCAGGAGACATAGTCTAAATAAAACCTTTCAGGACTGAGATGAGGAGATATTTCTTCACCGAGAGTGGTGAACGTGTGGACTTCGTTACCACAGAAAGCAGTTGAGGCCAAAACATTGTATGTTTTCAAGAAGGAGTTGGATATAGCTCTTGGGTCTAAAGGGATCAAAGGATATGTGGGGAAAGCGGGAACAGGTTACTGAGTTGCGCAATGGCAGGATAGAGCGGGATACTGTTGGGGATGGAATGGAGGTGGTGATTGCAGCCATTGGGGGGGAATTTGGGTTTAAGGCTGAGTTTGTCAGCATGATCATAATGAATGGCGGAGCAGGCTCAAAAGGCCTTCTCCTGCTCCTATTTTCTATGTTTCTATATAGCTGATCAATTCTAATACCTTCCCCATCACAGACGTCAAGCTAACTGGCCTATAGTTACCAGTTTTCTGCCTCCCTCCCCCTTCTTGAATAGAGGGGTTATATTTGCTATTTTCCAGTGTGATGGAACCTTTCCAGAATTGTGAAGGGCAGGACACCCTGGAATGGTTCACCCCAAGAGAGGGGCCCGTGCCTTGGAAAGCATCGCGATTCCAGCAGCGTCCGGTGAGCTCCCGCTGGCCCTTAAATCCGGGGGAGATGGTGTAAGTCTCACGCCGGGCTATACCCATATTCGTAGCAGGTCTCTAAGGTAAACAGCCTCTGCCATGTTGGAAGAATGTAGGTAAGGGAAGTCAGCAAGTCAGATCCGTAACTTTGGGATAAGGATTGGCTCTGAGGGCTGGGTCAGTTGGGCTGAGGTGCAAAGCGGGGCTGGCACGTGCCGTGGCTGGATGAGGCACTGCCCTCCAGGGTGGTGGCGACGACTCTGGACGCGTGCCAGGCCCTTCCTGTGGATCACCCAGCTGCGGTGCCAGTCAGCCTCTGGGCAGGCAAGTGGCTTCGGTCGGCGCCTAACAGCTGATTTAGAACTGGTGCTGACAGGGGAAGCCGACTGTTTAATTAATACAAGTGTTCCATTCCATTGAAGTCAATGGGTAGCGCTGTATTGCTGACATTTATTCCTAATTTGTCCACAGGAGGGCACTGTTGCCTCAAACAATAATGTCACAGAAATACATTAAAAAATAAAACATTGCATTAATTGTTCTCTCCACAAATTTATTTTCTGTCATCCAACTTTTTATCCCTGCTGCTACATTTCTTATACTCTAAACCTAACATACCTCTGAGATATCTTTACTACGTATGCTGCATTCTGCATCCAGTTTATACTGTTATGGCTGTGTTTGCTGAGAATGCAACCATTATGTGGTGCAGTCCTGGCACATGCACCAATGCAACCTCATCCACAGAAACGTTACTGCGACATCTCAGGCAGCTACCAGTAGTAAAGATGGCGCTGCTCAATTTGTCACAAAAAAACAAACTCAGCCTTTAACCCAAATTCCCCCCCAATGGCTGCAATCACCACCTCCATTCCATCCCCAACAGTACCCCGCTCTCTCCTGCCATTGCGCTTCACTTCGCCGCTTCCTCCTGCGCCCATCTGCTCGCCGCTTCTCCCTCCTCGGCCACTTGCTCCCAGCCTCAGCGCTGCATTCCCTCAGCCGCTCACGCCACTTTCCCCCCTCGGCCACTCGCTTCCCCACTTTCCCCCACCCTAGTCCCTCCCCACCTTGCCGCTTCAGCGACTCGTTCCCCACATCCTGTTGCTTCTTCAGGTAGCGTAGTGGGAAGCAATCGGCTGAAAGGGGAAGCGAGGCTGGGATCAAGTGGCCGAGGGGGGGGGGGGGGGGGGAAGGGCAAGGGCAGGAGCGAATGGCCAAGGGGGGAAAAGTGGCGAGATCTGGAGTGAGCGGCTGGGGTGGGGTGGGGGGCGGGTGAAGGGGGGGGGGGGGGTTAAGCGGCGAGAGTGGGAGCGAGTGACTGAGGGAAGGCAGCGGCAAGGTGGGGAGTGGTTGAGGGAAGGCAGCGGCGAGGGCAGGAGTGAGTGGCCGAGAGGAAAGAAGCGGTGATGCAGGGCGCAAGTGGCGAGTAGATGGGAGCAGGAGGAAGTAGTGAAGCGAAGCGCGATGGCAAGATGGAGTGGGGAACTGTTGGGTGAGGGATGGAGGCGGCTATCACAGCCATTGAGGGGATTTGGGTTTAAGGCTGAGTTTATTTTTTGCGTCAAATTGAGCAGTGTCATCTTTATTACTGGCAGCTTCCTGCAACATCGCTGACAGTGACGTTTCAGTGGATAAGGCTGTATTTGCGCATGTGCCAGTACTGCACCACCTAGTGGTTGCATTGTCAGCAAACGCAGCCTATTTTCATAGCTGAAACGTTCCGAAAATTTTAGATGTCAAATCTAAAATACCCAAATGTCCCTTCGTATTTTTCCATTACTTCTGCATGCCTCCAATAATATTTGTCCCCTTTCTCTCCCTATTGACCAGGTTACAGTGCTACTGAAATAAAGCTGATTTTACCTATTGGAGTGTACTCCTGAAATATCTTGACTTTATTGAAGGCACATTTCTAGATAAAAATATTCATAAACTTATGTGCAATCTGTGATTACATTTATATTTGGGGCTTGTAGTGCAACTGGTGAGAGACTATCATGGGGGTTGTTTCTCAAAGAATTTTTTTTAGCTCAAAACTTTGACAGGAAAGTTTTGTACAGCACGATGGGTAAAATTAGAAAATAACAGGTTGGAAAGGAAAAGAGGTGCACAATGAGAAGGAAAACTATGACTCATCTGACACCCATGATGTAGGCAATGATCATGACAGAAAGAAAGGGATTAACGTCATAAGTAACGACTCTGCAGTTAATGAGCCCACTCAATAATTACCGAGACAAAAGTAAAATGTAGAGTTTATATTATGCAGTGTTTACATACCAACAAATTAATGCAGTCATACATAAGAAGTTAGACTTGGCAATAAAAATACATTTTCTTTTGTAGTACACAAAATTAACATTAAACAGCATAAAAGGCCACAAAAATACAAATATACAAATCTAAAACTTTTAATTTTTTTTTAGAAAAAATGGTTACAAAAACACAACACGATATAGATTAATGCTTTCAAGGATTCTGGTAGGAATGCAGTGATTCTGGCAGCTATAAGATGACCAATACCCATTTAGCTAAAGCAGTAACCCAATTCTGAGATTGAAGTTGAAGCCCTTTTTCGTTGGCCTATGCAGAACTTTTACCATGACCATTTCTACAGATAATACCTGTAACCTTGTTGCTTCTATGATGGTGTAAGAAAATCACTGAACGTCAGCACATTTTGCTTCCTAAACACAAGAAACTTTATAAGCAGGACAAACGTTTATAATTTAAGTATTGATTTATGAAAAGCCAACAAAAAATTTTTTTTCAGGCTTTGGAATGGGCTCCAAACATTCAAATCTTCTATGGTGACACCTGCAACCCATAAAATGATCAAATGCCTGTGTGAAACATCTACTTAAAATTAATAGAATTTACACTAGGGTTCTGCATTTGTACCATTTTCCCCATCTAGCAACTGTAAGTTAATGCACATTACAACAATTCCTATAATACTCAAAAGCACAGTTAAAGGAAGGAATGCCTTGTTATACATATTTGTGTGAATGAGCACATGAAATGTAAATTATCAGTACCAATTTTGATACAGGTATTGATCAAATCCGACAACCAAAGAGGCAGCACTTAATTCACTAAGTATACAGAACAACCTTGAGCAAATAGGTAAACCTGAAGGAAAATCTATATTGTGTATTTTGGACTGAAATGCATCTTTGTACATTAGTGATATTACCTAGTGTAACAGTATATATGTGCTAAAGAATATGATGTAAATGGGCACAGATTCCATTTCATTCTAACTGGAACCTCAAGGTTGGCTGGCATTCTGCTTTCACATTTTACCTCAGCAGTAATAAAATATTAATATTGCTGCTGAAATGGCATGAAAGTCAATTCTGTAGCCTGAATCCATGCCTACCATGGAATATGCTGAGGGGCCTAACTTAATTACCTAATGCAAAAGCAAAATACTGCGGATGCTGGAAATTTGAAACAAAAACAGAAAATGCTGGAAATACTCAGCAAGTCAGGCAGCATCTGTAGAGAGAGAAACAGAGTTAAGGTTCTGATGAAAGATCAATGACCTGAAACAGAAGCTGCCTGACTTGCTGAGTATTTCTAGCATTTTCAGTTTTTATTTCAATCACCAAATGCTTTGGTGTACTTAAGAGAGGGCTTTAACAGGAAATAACTTATTCCAAGAATAGTGTGAACATAATTACAAACTCTACAGTGTTAAAAAAAATTACAAATAATTACTGCAAATATTATAGAATCGAAAATGTGCAAATCTTAAAAGCTGCAAATGGAATTCAGTACTCAAAGAATTAACAGCCAACATTAAGAGGAAACCTTAGTCACCTTGTCCTGGGCTATAGTTGAACTTGATTTTCAGGAATGAAAGCTAATTGCTAAGGCTATTGGCTAACTGCAAAACCCAACTTATAATCAAATAGAAAATATTTCTTTCTTCCTCCCCCTTCCAAGATATGGTATATTGTCTAGCTACGCATGTTGTCTCAGCCAATCATACTGCAGAAAACCAGCTAAGAATAATTGCATTAATTTAAATGTTTACAATGGAAATAAATCCACTAGTGCTAACTCCATAGATTGTTGAAACAATAGTCCTCCGCTGCAACTTTTTCTCCTTGGCTTTGATTTTGTACTGAGTATTCACTGACAAACATCAAAATATGTTTTAAGCCTATCTTTTAGTTGTATGATTTAAAGGCAGTCTCCCTTCTGTTGACCTGCACAGACTAGTTAAAAATTAAAACCTGCCAGAATCCCTTCTGAGAAATTTTGAAACAAAATAAAATAGTAATTAGTGTTACCTTTATATTCTTTACACAGGTTAAAAATAACTTGGCAAGGTGTATCAACAAACAGATATCCAGTTTTAAAAATCTTAACCTTCAGCACTTTGAATAAACTTTCTTGTTGTACAGATATACATAATGTACATATTTTTGAACATTCTAAACTACAAAGAATTTATTGTAAATGTCAGAAAACACTACAGACTTTTATGTGGGTAGTTTTGAAATTCAGCCAAGGTTGGCGCTTCAGAGGCCTTATCGTCAACTTTAAATGTGAATACTGACCATGCTGACAGACAGACACAAAGAGAAAAAATAGTAACCAGATTCCCTACTTATGTGTCTAAATAGGATTTTCTTCTTATCAAGTAGTCTGAAAGGAAACGTTCATGCATAAAAACTTCCTATAGCACAAATATATAATACTAACATTTGTTAAAGTAACATTAAAATATATTATGCAACCAACAGATAATGTTATTAGCAGGTAAAACTTACCAATTACTTTTTTCAATTTGCACTTGTGAATTTGAAAATGTTCTAGCATAAAAGAGCTTTCTGTACATCTCTTCGATGTTTTTACAATGTAGAAGAAAGAGACAGTAGATAATCCTGCACAAAAATGTATCACCCCTGGCAACACGTTGCAAAACAAATTAAAATCCCCTTATGTCTTCTTTAGAATGCATCTTATTGGATGGGGCTCAAAAGGCTAAAAACATCTAGACGGTAGGAATTCTGAAAAAACTACAAATTACAGTATCGTGAAAATAATGCAACTAAATTGGTATGGAATTTTATTTTGCAATCTGCAGTCTCACAAAAATTGATTTTAATAATCAATGTTGTAAATCAATAAAGGCTGATACAGTTTCTAAAGAAAAAATATTAAAGCTGCATTTACTACTGGTAAGGAATATAAGAGATGCAGTTCCTAGTCCAGAGATTAGGAAATTTTTATTGTGGGATTTGGCTACAGCTCATTTTTGTACTTTTGCACCCAGTGCTATTTTACAAAGTAAAATTTTTAACCTTACTAGACCCATAACAAACTGCTTAAACCTTTGAACTTTGGTATAATTCCTGAACCTTTATAGTTCCCTTTTACGTCCTCTCCATGTCAGTTCTTAGCAAGTGCAATTCCATATAAATTGTAAATGCAGTTTGGTATATAAATACTGCATGATCTGGGCAGTCATTTACTTCCAGTGACAACATTGAAGATAAAATGTTTGCGAAAGTAACTCCAAGTACCACAGTTGACAATGGGCATTCATTTCCTGATGATAAAATTAGCCTCAATCCTAGGTATTACCTGTGTGCTGGTTAGTACACGAAGCCTTGGATTTAAAGATTCTTTTACTGCAAAACACGACAGCCTTTCACATAAGAAAATGTCTTTTTAAAAAAAGGTTTACTAAAATACTCATGGTTTCAGATTATGCTGCACTGTAATTTAACTCTGGGCGGTGGTGGGGGAGAGTGGGGGGAAATCACTGTCAAATTACTGGGGATGCAACAGTTAATTTAAAATACAAAAGTCAACTCTGGTATGTCCATTAAGTTGTGCAAAGGCTCATGGTTTTCACAGCTATGTGCATGAATCTTTACCAGTCCTGTCCCAGGTAATTAAACACAATGTATTTCTGATGCTAATGATCAAATATACCACATTGTCTCACAAAATGAGTAAATAACTACACTTAATCAGCTGAACATGAAAAGTGTTGTGCATAGGTATCTCAATAATCTATTTTTAAAAATCTCTTTTTACATTTTGAAAAGGCGATAATTATTTCTTGTGATGATTTCAGATAAACTGATAATGTTGCTTGTTTCTTTAAATTAAGGTTTGGGGAGATAAAAGTTTCAGTTTAAACGGTCAAAGTGCATATACACAAACTAATTACATGCCAAAGAACACAGGTATGCACTGCAACATCAGAAAGCATATTGGGTGGGCTAGTTAATAAACCTGTAATGAGTGACACTCATCAGCACTGTAATTATTTAAAAGTGCTAGGTGACAAAATGTTTAATATAAAATATAGCACACACTAAGATAAATTTTCAAAAGTACTTTAGCACTAGTTCTAATTCTAATATTCTTTTCACATCAGCTTTTTAAATACAAGTGTAATTAGTCATGTAGCACTGGGGTCCTCAATCACCAATGGAATAAAACCACATTTCGTAGTAGTGCACCAACTATTCACAGAAATATACTTTAAAATCCCTCGGTCATTCTTCACCTTTGCTTTATTATCTCTTTATCCTTCATTTCAAAATTAATTTTTTTTTCCACGCTTGATCTAATTATTGCAACTTTCTACTTTGCTTTCCTGAAGACAGTAACCTATGAACAGCAGTGGCAAAAACAATACAACTAGTAATGAGTATCACTTCACCATAACGGAGAAAACGGGTCCACCACAAGTGGATTTCAGCTAGTTCAGCTGAATTATCCCAAAACCATGACAATTTAAAAAAAGAACTAGGACACAAAAAGATCAAAAATTAAATATCTTTTAAAAGAGGTGCATGCACAGAACTTGAGCATCATGCTATAAGGGGGCAAGTATACCCAGAGCACACTTCTGTACAGTTTAATTAATCTTTCATCTAACCTCATCATCTAACTACATATATCAATGAGTCAAATGGTGAAAGCGATTACATCAGCTATATTTTTGCAAGAACTGCCACTAGTAGAGTAGCATCTAACTGCTCTTCACTACTTTACATAGCCAATCCCTTTTCACATGCAACTTTACCTGAAGCTCACTTTCCCATTTCTGTTTAATGTGATTAAGTAAACCACTGCTGCAGCTCAAGTAGATTCTAAATATTAAATGGAATCTTGTAAAAGTAAAAAAAGTGCAAAGAAAATGAGAAGTCGCTTAAAGATAGGTCCAATTTGTGTGTGTGCCCTTTGGAAGTGTACTGATTTGAAAGTTCTTGTTCACTACCATAGGATATTTTAAGTTGTCGCCTCTACAGCCAGGAGACTTGTATGAGGATAATTTCAAGCATCAACACCACAGCAGAATAATTCAGCATATGGTGTTCAGTTCACTCACTATTACACAAAAAAAAGAGTACCTAAACCTTTTTTAGCTACTCTACTTAGGCTGTTGATCAAATTAATTTAGCACAAGAACTGCACAAAACACCTTAAAACACTGTTAACTCAGTAAGGTACTTGATCCTCTTTGAAGGTTACAAAACAATGTTCTTAAAACATTAAAAAAAAGAAAAATGTACTTACCCTTTTGATTATGCTTAGTGATCATAACCAATTACATTATTTTAAATATCTTAAGTTTTAAATCAAGGGTAAGAAAATCATTTGACCATAAGTGTTAAATCCAGCTTACATAGGTCAATTTACTCTTTTGTGAGAACTGTCCATTGGACATTAATGAGAAAATGGGCCATGCATGGCAAATCTCTTGTTCAATCACTGAGTGCCTGGGACATAACATAATTCATCATGGAGAATGTGGATGGGTTTTTCTGGGCTTAAAACCAACAAGTTGCTCAGTTATAAAATTAGTGCTATATCTGGAAGAGATTAATGTTTTGAATTAAATTACTATGAAAATTGAGTTGACAAACACATACAAGCTCAGACCTCCTCTACATCAATGACCCTTTGCAAAATATTTCCTAAGAATTTGCATACTTTTCCACCTAAATGTTGCCAAACAGCACATTTAATGGCTCTTTTCAATTACTGGTTTCAAGATGCACTTTGTGCTTTGCCAAATAAAGTCCCCTGTCCATCTTGAAATCTATCACTAACAATTTTCTTTAAATTAAGTGATAACATGTCAATATTACAATTAATTTAATTTAAAAGTTACTTTGTTGACAATGGAGTTAAAGCCTGGTTTGTCAACTGGGAAAATGAAAACTAATTTGTAACATCTAATGCTTTTCAAGAACGTACTGCGGGGACCTCAACAGTGTAATCTTTTCATACCAGGATCACCAACCCCAGGCAAAACAGGTGTTTCAGGGAACAACATACAAAATTTACCAGATTATCTCTGAAGTTGGAAAATATTTGCAATATCAGAACACGTGTTCTTCAAAAATATTGGCTTTGTACTGTTAATAGCACCCTCATTTATTATTTAAGAAAAATCTGTTCTGCCACACATTCCCTATTTGCCATTAATGTTCCAATGGCAGATCTAATCTCCTCTATGCTGCAAATGTTTTGTGAAAACTATCAAAAGTACATTTTTCGGTATAGAAATGGCAAAAGGCTAACATAGTAGGTGCGAATCTGTCTTAATTTATACTCCCTCAGACTTCATGCAGTTATTTCCCAGCGTTTGAACGTCCCTCAATTGAAAGTTTGACTTCTTGTGGTATGAAAGAAGGCCGGGAGGAAATTTTTGCCTCCTCTGATTGAAAACCGTCTCTTTGGAAAACTGGGGTGGACCAACGACGTTGGTAATTCAGGTGGCTGGGAATTCCTGTGCTTTCAGAGTCCGTATGCAAATACTGCATGACGGAGTTTTTTGAATGATTTCTAACCTCAGAGTTTCTACTTATGTGGATTGAGACTTCTGGAGGAGCTAAGACAACTTCAGATGTTCCCATGGTCCTTGAGTCATGAGCTGAAATAGTATTGATTGGAGAGGATGCTGGCTGGGTAGAGCTCCTGCCAGAAGTTTGGACGCCGAGTGATATACAGACATTGCCCACTGTGAGTCTTTGACATGAAAGTCCAAAGATGTGTGCAGTGCGTTCTGGGTTACAAGAGGACCAACCCTGGCCAAATACAAAGAATGGATGCTCTGGAGTGACCTCTACACTCACCTACAACACAGGAGAAAAATCACAATGTCTCAATCCCACAGTAACACATTTAACATTCTTAAAATAAAAGCAAATTAACTTCCCAAGTTAACTACCCAAATAAAATCTTTGCTATTGCAAACACTTCCTTCACTGATCTGGATCCATTTTACAAATGTTTTAACCAAAAAAAAAGGCCTAGACTTCACTGCATCACCAATTCTTTGGGGCAACCCAAACGTTTGGGTTCCCTGCATAATGTCTGGCAACCATATTAATTCAAGCAGGAATGGACTAACTTGGTAACTGATTTTTGACCAACATTTTTTTCTTTAAGGAGATTACTTGTAACTGTAATTGCAGACTCACCTTTGTTTGAGGTTCTCCTACACAGAAATGGAGGGTGACATAGCCGGGACGCTGGCTTTCAACAACGTCAATCACTGTACTGGAGTCGATCTTTAACCCGGCACTAATCTCTGCACTATGCACAAAGTCCTGCACTTGCAAGTCTTCTACACGTTTCAGCTCCCCATTTGCTAACTGGATGATGGCACCTTTCATAAAATGCGAAGGAATATGAGCAGGTGGGGACTGCTGGACCAGGACAGGCTGAAGGAGTGGTACTGTGGATTGAGATGTTGGAAGTGGAACCACTGTACAAGCTCTTGTTTGCCCATCAAGATGACTTTGAATTGTGGGTTCTGTAGTTACAGCAACATTATTAACCAATGCATCCTCCTCGAGAACAGGGGCATCAACAGGCATTAATACTGGCTGCCCATTGGCTAACACCATTGTTTTATGCAAATGTCCACATTGGTCATCTATTGGATGCCTTTTGAGTCCTGTGGTAATGTGCTGTTGAGCAGGCAGATATGGTGACTGCAGTAATTCTTCAGTGGAACAAAATTCTGCAAAGTTCTTACCTGGAATGATCTGCGAATGGTGTCTCAATTGCTCTTGACTTTTGAGTGAATTCTGTGAAACTTTAATATTACTTAAGACTTCTTTTCTAACAACCACAGGACCCTGAGACCCTCGAACACCCAAACTCCCAACTACTTGTTGGACTTCTAGGTCTGTGTCTGGTGTACTCCTCTGTGCTGGAGAGATAACCTCATTTCTTGGTTCCCTGTGGGCAGAAAAATGGGGACTGCCTCTCTGGTTTTCCATTGATGAGGCAGAGAGCTGGACTTCCTTTCTGCTGCTAACATAATGGGGTGCCTGAAGTTCTATAAATCTCTCATGTCGTGACCGTTTCTCAAAGCTTTGATGGTCTGAAACTCCTTCACCTCGGTTTGTAGAGACTTCCAATACAGTTTCAGCAGTTTCTTTGTCTTTTGCCATCTGAAGGCTACATCTATTTTCATGACAAATATCTGGATTTGACACTGCTGTAGCAAATGTTGCATATGATGGTGTTAACAGCGAAGATTGAAAATGGAGTGGGACCCTACCATGGGCCATGCCTTGTGAAATTTCTGCCGTGGTTAGGTGAGGCAGTGGTCCTTGTGGAGTCAAACTGTGTACGGGAGAACCAGTAGCTTTACTATATGTTTGTGCAGGAGATGCTGCCTGTGGAGGAGGAGTGCCAGCCTCAGTCATCATGGAAGGATATGAAACAAGTTGGGAAAGATGAGAGGTGGGGATGCCGACAGCAGAGGAAATCAATGGATTTGGCAGAATCCCATGAGAGACATACGGTACTGGATATGGAGCTCCTACAAATTGCAGTGAAGTGTGGGGTAGTTGGGTGTAATGAACTGGCGTATATGGAACCGCATGGTGCTGAAGAAGCGGAGATGCAATGCTGTATGCGGGTGAGAGATGCCCCATATTCACTAATGAATGTTGAGCACTTAGTGAATAGTTTGCAGAAGGTACAGCCAATTTGTACATCATGCCATACTGATCCACTGCGACTCCTGGTGAGCTTTCACCATTATCAGCTCTGACTCCATATCTCTGTGTTGTCTGGCTCTCTTCAGGAGCACTTCTTGACCAATCAGCATCACTTACAGTGGTAATATTGGTTGGCAATGTATTATTTTTTAAGACGTCCTCACCTCCAGTACTATTCTGTAGTAGTTCTCGTTTCTTTGGTGGCAGGCATTCTTGGTTTCGTTCATAAGCAGGTTTCATATTGTACTCTGGGGTATTAATTTTCCTAAAAATATCACTGAGGAATGTCAGCAGGAGAACAAAGATATTCTACTGCTTTCCTCAAACCACCTGCTGGCAGGACCCTAATCAGTCAGAGGAGAAACAGAGAATATGTAAGTGACAATAAAAAAAAATTACTTGTATACCGTTAAAATGCATGACAATCACAAATTAAATTTTTTTTAAAAAGATTTATTCTTGCTACTCAGCAGGTTCATGGATGTCATTGCTAAGTAACAGAAAATACTTCAATTTTTAGTAACCAGCGTCAGAATCAAACTTTTCCAAGTTCAGTGAGCCTCCTGATGTAGAGTAAGTCTTCTTTAACCTCAACCATGGAGGAGTACCTCTTGGGCCTCTGACTGAGACACAAGAAATAGGAGCAGCAGTAAGACATAAGACCCCTCGAGCCTGCTCTGACATTCAATGAGATCATGGCTGAACTTCTACATCAACTCCACTTTCCCACCCTATCCCTCGACTCCCTTAGTGTCCAAAAGTCTTGATCTCAGTCTTGAATATACTAATCAACTGAGCATTCACAACTCTCCGGGGTAGGGAATGCCAAAGATTCACTACCCTCTATGTGAAAAAATGTTTCCTCATCTCAGTCAGTCCTAAATGGTTGACCCCTCATCCTGAGATTATGACCCCTAGATCTAGACTCCCAGCCAGGGGAAACAGCCTCTCAGCATCTACACTGTCAAACCCTCTAAGAATTTTATATGTTTCAATGATTACCTCTCATTCTTCTAAACTCCAGAGAATCTAGGCCCATTTTACTCAATCTCTCCTCATAGGACAGCATTCTCATCCCAGCAATCAAGGCAAGGATATCCTTCCTTAGGTAAGGAGTTCAAAACTGTACACAATATTCCAGATGTGGTCTCACCAAAGCCAAATAATTGCAGCAAGGCTTCCTTACTCTTATAATCCAAACCCCTTGCAATCAAGGCTAACATACTATTTGCTTTCTGAATTGCTTGCTGTACCTGCATGTTAACTTTGTGATTCATTTTCTAGGGTCCCTCTGAATACCAACATTTGAGTGTCTAACCTTTAAAAAAATATTCTGATTCTCCATTCTTAATACCAAAAAGTGGATAATTTCACACTGTGGACAGTGACTAGTACAAACTGGGGTAACACTCATGGTGCATATAACTGTCAGGAGGTCAGAAATGAAAACAGAAAATGCTGGCAAGAGAAAAAGGGAAAAAAACCAGGCCAACATGTCAAAACCATGCCAATGTTGCATTCTAATGAAGGGGCTATACTTGAAACATAAACCAACCTACCCTCTCCTTGACACTGACAATCCCGCTCCCAGCACAGGCATCACTTGCTGTGAAGAAAATGAAAGACACAGGCAAGGTTTTATATTAGTACTGCCAGTGTTCAGACAGGAGGGCTGAAGAGTACCCAGAAGAAAAACGGGATGCTGTTCTTGAAGCTTGCATTGAGTCTAATTTGGCCTCTTGTTTTAGGCCTTCACTGTTCCAAAGAGGTCAGATTGGTAATGGGAACAGGAGTTAACATAGCAAGACACAGGTGGTCAAGTCACACTTGCAGACAGACAGACCTCCTACATTTTCAGCCTTTTCTCTTCTTTCGCTGTTTTATGTGGGAATTTCCATGTTTTTTTACCCTCATAGCTATTTGCATATTTTTCATCTTGCAATGCATCTCCATTGCCTGCCTGTTTTTTTTAAAATATTAAACAGTTCAGTGATCATTCAACCCATTAATTCCCTGTGATTGGAGTATCTGTTGGTTTTCTCCCTCTCCTTAATCCAACCTTATAAAATGCTTGTTTGTCTATTCATTTGCAGTTCTGATGTTGGTTCTATCCCTGAAATGTTAACCTGCTTTTTCTCTTTACACATGCTGACTGTTCTACTATGGATTGACAGCATTTTCAGTTATGGATCTCCAGTATCAGCAGTTTTATTCTCCTTTGCCTTGATATCATTTGATTTGGTCATTAATGGAAAAGGTACTGTAAGTATTGTCAGTGTAAACCACTCCCTCATCTTTGTAATTTAACAATCTTAACATGCATGACATACAACATCATGAGAAAATTTACATATATGGTATGTTTTGCAGGAGCAGAGACTTAAGAGTGCAAAACATATTTTGCATGTTGAAATTCCAGGTCTCCAGTAACACAAAATACCATTCTAGCTCTTTCAATCTGTCACTTTGTTTCTCAGGCTTACTTTAACTCTAAACAGCAGCATGTATGAAATGTCAGGGCTTTGCCTTTCCCTGGCCATCACAGCTTGAAGGAAATTACCAGCTGGTGCTACAGTCAGGAGTGCATGTATGCTGTAACTGCACAAGGTGAGGCAAGGCAGAACTTTGACATTGCACATATGCTGAAGAGTAAAGTGCCACTGAGCTTGAGAAACACAGTAGCAGAATTTTTTAAAAATTCCTTCACAGGATGCAGGCGCTACTACATAGCCCATCCCTTAATGCCCTTGAGAAGGTAGTCATGAGCCATCATGACAACTGAGTGCCTTGCTAGGTCATTTCAGAGGGCAGTTAAGAGGGCAGCACAGTGGCGCAGTGGTTAGTACCGCAGCCTCACAGCTCCAGCGACCCGGGTTCAATTCTGGGTACTGCCTGTGTGGAGTTTGCAAGTTCTCCCTGTGTCTGTGTGGGTTTCCTCCGGGTGCTCCGGTTTCCTCCCACAGCCAAAAGACTTGCAGGTTGATAGGTAAATTGGCCATTATAAATTGCCCCTAGTATAGGTAGGTGGTAGGGGAATATAGGGACAGGTGAGGATGTGGTAGGAATATGGGATTAGTGTAGGATTAGTATAAATGGGTGGTTAATGGTCGGCACAGACTCGGTGGGCCGAAGGGCCTGTTTCAGTGCAGTATCTCTAAATCTAAAAAATCTAAAAGAGTCAACTACATTGCTGAGAGTCTCAAGTCACATATAGGCTGGAACAGGTAAGGACAGCAAAATTCCTCGCCTAAAGAACATTAGTGAACTAGAAGGTTTCTTATGAAAATTTAGTGGTTACGTGGTCACCATTATTGATACTAGCTTTGATACTAGATTTATTTAATTAACTGAATTTAAATTCCCCAGCTGCTGTGGTGGGATCTGAACTCTGGATCATTAGTCTAGGCCTCTAGATTTCTAGTCCAATAACATATCCACGATGCACCATTCCCAAATGAATGATCTAACAGCATATGAATTTAGATGTTTTTGTGATAAAAATGTAGCAGTATGTAACAAACAAATTTTAAATTGTGAATTTAACCCATTTTACAGTATTTGGAATGAGAGTACTTTTCCCACCTGTAGTCCATTTAGCAGGGAGCTATTTGATGATGTCAAATTATGGCTGCCATTACCAAATGCCTCCTGACATGGACTGGCATCCTTCATGTTCCTGTATACCAGTTGGGAACAATCTGAGCCAGAAACCTGTCATGTCCAACAAACACACACACCATCTACATTGTTCTAAACCTTACCTGTGAGTGCTTCTGTTGACACGGAGTACCCAAAGTGGAAAAATGTTATGATTCCGAACACTGACATCCTTCACCTTGATGAGCACAAGAAAGATTAAATTCAAATAATAGTGTTCATGTAAACAATAAGCAACACAATTTTAAACAATTTTATGTCACATTTCATAAATAATTTTATATTAAACAAGAGGATGAATTACCTCACACATTAAACCTCCCATAGTTGAACAATAACTAACATCATGCCAAACAATCCATCATCAACTAAAGTAGTATCCAGGAAGGTGACTTCTACCTTGATCCTAAAAATGAAAAGGAAAAATAAAATATTTTTGGTTACTATGTTGCATAACATAAATATGTATTGTCATTGAGATTTGAGTAAAGCACAATAGTGGATCAAGAAATTCTCACGAGTTGTGAAATGCAGCTCGCAGTACAATTATAGAATTGTTGCTTTCAAAGAGCATCTTGAACTGAATGACACTGAAGTGAAGTAATGATGGCCACAGTTTTGTGAATAGGTGTGCAGAACAATTTACAACAATAATTTGTATTTATATAGTGCTTTTAGTGTAATAAAATGTCCCAAGGCACTTCACAGGGGCATTAAAAAACAAAATTTGACACCATACCACATCAGGTGATATCAGGGCAGATGGCCAAAACTTTGGTCAAAGACGCAGGTTTTATGGAGCGTTTTAAAGCAGGAAAGAGGTAGCGAGGCGGAGAAGTTTATGGAGGGAATTCCAGCACTTAGAGTCTTGGCAGCTGAAAGCACAGCCGCCACTGCTGGAGTGATTAAAATGGGGGATGCTCTAGAGGTCAGCATTAGAGGAACGCAGATATCTCGGAGGGTTGTAGGGCTGGAGGAAATTACAGATCAGGGAAGGGTGAGGCCATGGAGGGATTTGCAAACCAGATGAGAATTTTAAATTCAAGATATTGCTTAACCTGTGATGGGTGAATGGGACTTGGTGTAAGTAAGGACACGGGCAAGAGTTTTGGATGACCTCAAGTTTACAGAGGGTAGATGTGGGAGGCCAACCAGGAGTACATTGGAATAGTGAACTGAGGCTGTGAATATGAATTGGGGAGTGTACAGGAAGGGAGATTAAGGGAGGATGAGAAAACAGTGAACTCAGAAGAGAGATGGAGATTGAAATCACTCAGGATGAGAAGTTGCTTGGTGCAGAGGCTAAGGGAGAAAAGCAGTGAAGATATCTCAGTGTGAAAATGTTTATGGTACCTGGGCGAATGGTAGAAGATGAGGATTTTAAATGAGAACTGAGAGGGGTGGAACTGCGATGGTCAATTTAAAGAACAAGGTTATTAGCTTTCCTAATCCATGAAAAAGTGGATGCAATTTTGGAATGTGATGACTAAAACACTGGCAAACACAGAATATGTGCAGTTACATTTTTTAAAATTAACTTATTTAGTCATCAAATTCATAGCAGGTCTGTCAGCATCCTAAAAAGAAACAGATGGGATAGTGTTTCCAGAGTGGGCGGCACAGTGGCGCAGTGGTTAGCACTGCAGCCTCACAGCTCTAGGGACCCGGGTTCGATTCTGGGTACTGCCTGTGTGGAGTTTGCAAGTTCTCCCTGTGTCTGCGTGGGTTTTCTCCGGGTGCTCCGGTTTCCTCCCACAACCCAAAAGACTTGCAGGTTGGTAGGTAAATTGGCCGTTATAAATTGTCACTAGTATAGGTAGGTGGTAGGGAAATATAGGGACAGATGGGGATGTTTGGTAGGAATATGGGATTAGTGTAGGATTAGTATAAAATGGGTGGTTGATGGTCGGCACAGACTCGGTGGGCCGAAGGGCCTGTTTCAGTGCTGTATCTCTAAAAAAAAAAATTAGACCCTTCCTAATAACCTTCCTGACAAAGGGTCTACATCCAAACTATTAACTCATCTCAGGTAAAATACCAGAGGGTGACCTACACCTTTGGAACTGTGTCCAAGGACAGAATTGATGTGCCAGGAGATGCCAAGAAAAAAATGTATCTGACAAATGGAAAAAAGATACTTGAAACTAATGTAATGGAGTATCGTGTGTTTCAAGATGATCCAAATCACAGATGCAAAGAGTGACAAAGGCAATGATATTAAAGAAAATCAGCATGGTTCTGATAGAGATCTGCCAAAGTATGTATGTAAGACAATTAATTAAACAAATTGCCCCACTGTTCATAGTAATTCATACATCAACATAATTATCAAGTTCTCAGTTTTTGTCTATTTGGCTGGGGAAGGATTTTGCAGTTAATTTTTATTGTGATGTTGCTATCAAGTTAAATTCAATCCACAAGGAGTTAACTCCTAACTGGGAATGTTGAATAGCTGGGACCAGACAAAGTGGGCAACAGAATTGTGTTTCTTGCATATTATCAGTTTGGGAAAAGGGATTTAATCAGTACATTTTAGAGACAGTTGCACTGTAATGGTAGAATGCTTCTATTTATTGAGCACAGCAGATATTCTAGTTATCTAGACAATGTGTTGCCATGGCGACCACACCAAAGGTGGGTTGGGGGTGAGGAAAGAATAGGGCAGAAGATGGCAGGTTTTATTTGCAGCTCAGGAAACCAATCCTCAGCACAGAGAATTGGGGGAGGCTGAAAGGTCAGATTTGCCTCTCAATGTTTCTCTGTAAAAACCAGTCTGATGTGAGTTGGAGTTTGAAAATGTTAGAGAGCTCTCTTTTCTACAGTTAGCACTGCACAGTTCTCCAAATACTGAGTTATAAAATGAAGCTATGCCCATTTCAAAGGCTAAATTTTCACAATATATAATCTTTGATGTGAATTTGAAGTAATGATATGAGATAGGTTGAATTTCACTAAAACATATTCCACCTGGTAGGTATTGCGAGTCAAATAAATCAGGTTTACAACAGGCCTCATCTCGCTGCCTCTGCAAGATAGGAGTTCAGAGAATCCAGTACACACAACTAGGGTTTGTAACGTTTCAACATCCCACCACCTCCCACCGGCCATGTTATCATAGATATTGAGAGGTAAAGGTATTCTTCAGATTGTAGGAAAGCAGAATCTGTTTACAGGAGTGACTGGTAACATGAATCCTACAGAATATCTGGTGCAGACCAGAGATTTGTAACCCATCACACAAATGCACTGCTTCTATCTTACACTTATACAATAATGCAATATAGTCAGCCTGTTTATTTGGTTCAAACAATTAGACACATAATATTAGCTATAAAATTATAATCCCTTTATTGTGCTACAACACTGAAAAGATTCAAGCTGCTTCATGTCAAGAAACAATGTTCACTTGTATCATGACACTTGCTGCAATGTTGTAAAGGTGCTGGTTAATATGGGATAGATGTATTTCCCCCACCCACAGATTTTCTCCAGTTCTCTGTTCCTGCTGGCATGCAGTTTTTCTTTTGTAGCACCTCACCCAAGTGATCATTCTTCATCTGACAGCTTTGTTAGTAAACATTCACATATTATTTTAATGGTTGGTTATGAACGGCATATTAGAGCTGGCTTGGAATATGTCCAATATTTATCCACATGTAATTTCCAAAAGGGATCATTCCCCTCCCACCCACCCACCCCCATTTCTTCCATAGCTCAAGGGAGCTTTCCAGCAAAGATCAGCGATTAAAACTAGGGCTTTTCTGGTCTACATAGCTCACTGTACCACATGGTAAATTTACCCAAGCTATTTTAATTTTCCTTTTCATAATGCAGGAAAATAAACTAATTTTACTGGTTAAAAACACACCGAAAAGCAGAAAATAGCATGCATCTTCATATAGAATATTCATGGAGGAGCGACATAACACTAGCATTTCTGAAAATTATTTATCTACATCAAGAACCAAAAGCTAACTGATAAGGTATTACTAACAGCTACTGTACTGCTGGCACTCAGTATAATTCAAATCAAACTGAATAAGCTGTGATTACACTACATGTACTAAATATCCAGAGCTATCAGTAATATATCCCTGATACAAGGGTAGGGCATTGAAAGATTCAAAGATCTTAAAGCTGAAGAATTGTGTTCATGATTCAATATTTAAATGATCATCTCCTGATCATCATTTTGCTTCCTTAAAAAAAGTACAGTAAATGGAATTATAATTCAGCTACTTCTAACAGTTTTTCTCCTTACGTAACATTTTCATTCTTAAGGAGAGTAGTTTCCAGTGATTTCTCCGAGTAAATGGATTACTTTGCTGAAAGTCACCATCTAATATTAGCTGACTAATAGCCAGTATGTTCTTTTGCAAGTAGACTGTACTTGACCTTCAAAAATACCAAGGTTTTGTGAAATAAATCAAGGCGAAGACCAAATAATTTAATTTACAAATGATAATTTGCAGCTGAATCCAAAATTCAACATCAATAAATTGTATTTACAGTTTGTATAATGAATATGGAGAAGACCAACTTGAATCTTCCAATGTTAACCTTAACTAGGCTGAGAATCACATCATGTATGAAACTGTACTCTCAAAAAATAGGCCAAGAATCACTGGATCTGCTCTTGCTGATACACGATCTACTGTCTTAACTGTGTCGAGCAACATCTAAGCTCAAAACCAGAAAGTATCTCCGGCAACACATTATCAACACAGATTAAAGACGACAAAAATAAATCTATAATAACTTACATTCTTTTTAGAATCAATGACGAAAACAAAAACAGACAGATTTTAATGCATCTAAATGCAAGGATCTCTTTAAACCAATTGACATATGGTTAGATGTACAACTATCAAAATGGCTAATGGACACTACTTTACCATATGACTAATGTTTAAAATCAAAAGAAAGATTACATGAATATACTGTCTTTCACATACACACAACATCCCAAAGTGCTTCACAGTGTAGTAGATAAACGTGACAGCCAATTCGCACATACCAAGATCCCACAACATCAATGAGAGAAATGACGAGATAATTTGTGGTATTCGTTCAGGGATAAATATTGGCAAGGACATTGGGAGAACTCCCCTCCTCTGCTTCGAAAAGCTCCATGCATTCTCTTACACCCACGAGCAGGCAGCTGGTATAATGCCTCACCTGAAAGGCAGCACCTCCGACAGTGCAGCGCTCCCACAGTACTGCACTGCAGTATCAGCCTACATCATGTGTTCAAGTCTCTGAGGTGCAGCTTGAACCCATGACCTTCTGACTTAAGAGCCAAGGCTGGCACTAATGTTTCGCTTCAACAAACTGCTTTCTAAGGTGCAGAAAAAGAGTGGCCAGACAACGTGGATCAATTTTCAGTCCATTTCCAAAAAAGGTTACCAGAAAATATTGTTAAGTTTTCTCAGTACATAAAATCTACATGGATAGATTTTGTGTTTGAACTGACAATACAAACAATTGTGGATCAACATCTCCTTCACAAATTAAAAAACTTTGTGAAATAGATGCAAGTAATAAGAACTGGTATATTTTACTTCAAATTTCCTGTTTTCACATGGAACATTGGGGGTGAAATTCAATTTTAGCAAGGGTAAAAACAGGAGGTAGCAGATTGGCTATGCATTATATCCCTATAGGATTTTTCTAAAATGTATATAAAAGGCCGATTCTCTACCCAAAGTTGAATTTCACAAAAATGATCCCTTACTTATGCTTGTTTTCTTTCTCACTCGCTCTCACATTTACAAATAACTGATGAGGACTTTAAAGCTCACTGTGCAATAAAATTGTACCTTAACTCCAACTTCAGAGGAACATCCCTTCTGCACAATTATGATTGTTTCTTTCCTAATTTCGACATCCTCAGAGCAAGCTTATCAGCAATATGTGGCACACCATAAAGAATTTTGCACTATGGCCCCACTACTACTAGGACCTGGGTTGAGCCTGGCCGAACCACATTTTGCTAAGAAGCCTGTGCTGCTTGCAGAGAGCACACTTTTGCTATTATACCTGGGCTTCATTCAAACCATCTGCTAACCTACTGTGCCATTCAGTTTTACTTCTCCTAAAACAAGTATTCAAAATGATATGTGGGCCAAGGTGCATCATGTTATATTATGTATGTGTTACTGTTATCCTCATGCTCTGCACCCAGAGCTGCACTGCACTGAGACTAATGTAGATCTGCTTGTGGCAATTTATTTTGCTGAGCTTGTACTCTCAGAATTTCACACAATTGAGAAATATAATTGATGACCATGGCAAATGAAGACATCAACAATTCAAAGACAGACACTGCCTTGGAAGGAAGCTATTTTGATCTACACACTATTGCGTCTATCTTTGTACCATGCACTGCCTAAGAATTAAGGTCATGTTGCTGGTGGGCAAGAATGCACAACTGGAGATCTCAGCCTGTCAAAAAATATAAATAATGACACTCACAGCAAGACAACAGGAACTATAGGCACATATTTTTAAAAAAATTACACAACATAGTTTAATTGGGAGAACTGCCTCATATTGTGAGATACTAAATCACAGGGAGGTCACACAAGCAGTCCTTAGCTTATCTCAGCCAGGTTGGCAGTGGTGATGCTATTATTGGTCTCAACAGTCAGCACTCTTTGCCTAGGAAGAGAACCATCAAATCTGGTTCCCACTGCTGACTACTGTCCTCTGTGCACAATGACAATAAATCATAGAATGGTTACAGCACAAAAGGAGGCCTTTCGGCTCATCCAGTCCATGCTCGCTCTCTGCGAGAGCGATTTAGCTCGTTGCATTCCCTCACCCTTCCCCCACAGTTCTGCAATTTTTTTCTCTTCAGGTGCTCATCCAATTTCCGTATGACAGCCACAATTGAATCTGCCTCGGCCACTCTCTCAGGCAATGCATTCCAGATCCTAAACACTGGTTGCGTAAAAAAGTTTTTCCTCATATCGCCTCCGGTTCTTGATTCTTCTACCAATGAAACAGTTTCTCTCTATCTATTCTGCCTAGACCCCTCATGACTTTGAACACCTCTATCAAATCTCCTCTCAACCTTCTCTTCTCTAAGGAGAACACCTCAGCTTCACCAATCTATCCACATAACTGAAGTTCCTCATCCTGGAACCATTTTCGTAAATCTTTTCTGAACCCTCCCTAAAGCCTTCACATCCTTCCTAACATGCAGTGCCCAAATTTGACACACTTATCCTTTTGAGGCCAAACCAGTGTGTTATAAAGGTTCTTCATAACTTCCTTGCTTTTGTACTCTGCTTCTATTTATAAAGCCCTGGATCCTGTATGCTTTTTAACCACTTTCTCAACCTACCCTGCCACCTTGAGCAATTTGTGCACATATATCCCCACCTCCCTCTGTTGCTGCACCCCCTTTAGAATTGTATCCTTTACTTAAAATTGCTTCTCCTCATTCTTCCTACCAAAATGCATCTTTTCACACTTCCCTCCATTAAATTTCATCTGCAACATGTCCACCCATTCCACCAGCCTGTCTCTATCCTCTTGAAGTCTATCTCTATCCCCCTCAGTTCACAATATTTCCAAGTTTTGTGTCATCTGCAAATTTTGAAATTGTGCCCTGCACATCCAAATGTAGATGGATGATAGGTAAGGATAGGATAGGGCTGGGCTGTGTGTCATCCATTATTAAGTAAGTCTGACTCTTGGGTCTAAAGGGATCAAAGGGTACGGGGAGAAAACGGGATCAGACTATTGAGTTGGATGATCAGCCGTGATCATAATGAATGGCGGAGCAGGCTCAAAGAGCCGAATGGCCTACTCCTGCTCCTATTTTCTATGTTTCTATGACAACAATTCCAATCCACCTTTCCTTTTCCTTGGAAATGTGCTTTTCTCTATTCATCTCCTACCACCAAGAAAGATGATCTCATGCCCTTCAAACTACTGCTTGAATACCTTACTTCAGTACTGCCTAAGCCTATGGAAGCTGCTGTTAACTCACCAATTATCCATTACCATTACGGCTCTAGCCTATTCCCCATCACCAGTATGCTTTCCAGCCTGGCAATTCCACTATCTATCTAGCTGCCCATGTTATGCACTATTGAAATTCTGATCTTGAACACTTTAGTGAATGTTCTGTCTTTGTTTTGGTCATCTCCAAGGCCTTTGATGGGGTCTAGCATAAAAGACTTCTATATAGGTCACTATCATAGTATCCTCCCATCATCATATCTAATTAGTCTCCCAAATCACTAGATTTTTAATTCTTTCATGGGATGTGAGCATTGCTGGCAAGGCCAGCATTTGTTGCCCATCCCCAATTTCCCTTGAGAAGGTGGTGAACCATCTTCCTGAACCACTGCAGTCCATCTGGTGTAGGTACACCCACAGTGCTGTTGGAAGGGTTTTTGACCCAGCAATAGTGAAGTAAAAGCAACATAGTTCCAAGACAGGATGATGTGTGCCTTGGAGGGGAACTTGCAGGTGACGTTGTTTTCATGTGTCTGCTGCCCTTGTTTTTCTAGGTGGTAGTGGTCAGAGGTTTTGAAGGTATTGTTGACGAAGCCTTGGTGAGTTGCTGCAGTATATCTTGTATATGGTACACATTGCTGCCACTGTGCGGTGGGGGAAGTGAAGGTTTAAATGGTAGATAGGGTGCCAATCAAGCGGGCTGCTTTGTCCTGAATGATGTTGAACTTCTTGAGTGTCATTGAAGCTGCATTCCCCCAGGCAAATTAAGAGTATTCCATCACACTCTTGTCTTGTGCCTTGTAGATAATGGACACGCATTGGGGATTCAGGAGGTGAATTACTTGCCACAGAAGTCCCAGCCTCTGACCTGCTCTTGCAGCCACAGTATTTATATGGCTGGTCCACTTTCTCATCAATGGTAACTCCCAGGATATTGATGGTGGGAGATTCACCATTGAACGTTAAGGGGAGGTAGCCATTGCCTGACACTTATGTGGCGCGAATGTTACTTGCCACTTATCAGTCCAAGCTTGAATGTTGCTGGACACAGACTGTTTCAGTATTACACTGTGCAAACATCCCCACTTCTGACCTTGTAATCGAGGGGAGGTCATTGATGAAGCAGTTGAAGATGGTTGGGCTAAGGATGCTACCCTGAGGAACTCCTGCAGTGACGGCCTGGGCGTAGATGTTTGGCCTCCAACAACCACAGTCATCTTCCTTTGTGCTAGATATGACTTCAACCACTGAGGAGTTTTCCTCCTTATTCCCATTGACTTCACTTTTCTACGGCTCCCTGATGTTGCACTCCGTCAAATGCTGTCTTGATGTCAAGGGCAGTCACTCTCACTTCACCTCTTGAATTCAGCCCTTTTGCCCATGTTTGGACTAAGGCTATAATGAGGTCTGGAGGGAATAGCACTGGTAGAACCCAAACTGAGCATCGCTAAGCAGGTTATTGCTGAGTAAGTGCCACTTGATAGCATTGTTCATGACATCTTTCATCACCTCGCTGATGATTGAGAGTAGACTGATGGGGCGGTAATTGGCTGGATTAGATTTATCCTGCTTTAACTTTCCACATTGTCGGGTAGATGCCAGTGTTGTCGCTGTCAGCTTGGCCAGGGGCGCAGCTAGTTCTGGAGCACAAGTCTTCAGTACAACTGCCAGGATATTGTCAGGACCCATACCTTTCCTGTATCCAGTGCCTTCAGCCGTTTCTTGATATGTGGAGTGAACTGAATTGGCTGAAGACTGCATCTGTGATGCTGGGGACCTCAGGAGGAGGCCGAAATGGATGATCCACTCGGGATTTTCATGTTTTTGTTTTTGAACAGAGCTGTTCATTATTCTGCTATTAACATTCTCTCTGGACAAATGCTTTGTCTTTCAATCTTTCCCACCCTCTACCCTATCACAAACCTTCCCCTTTGTTCCTCCTCCCTCCGCTTTCAACAGCATAAAACCCATCACATTTCTACCGTCCTTCGGTTCTGAAGAAGTCATCATTTCCGACTTGAAACACCAACTCTGTTTCTCTCTCCACAGATGCTGCCAAATCTTCTGAGTATTTCCAGCACTTTGTTTTAATTTCAGATTTCCAGGATCTGCAGCTTTTTGCTTTGACTTAGTCTATTGTTCCTTTAGAGATGTGAATGTGCCATATTACACCCTATTCCTATCCTCCCTACTCCACTGAGATGAAATCAAGACTAATGGCATAGTTTCCTAAGCTATTCTTTCCTACCCCTCCACTTCAAAACTATAGGACTCCTTCCTCACTCTTGTTCTACAAATGTCAGGTTTTTGAAAAGTTGTGGTGAGGCAGTGCTCCATTCACTGGTACAAGTGGCCAACTTTAGAGAGTGAATGTTGGTGGGCTGTGCCTCAAATTCAGTTCTCACCACTCACTGACGTGCATACATTTGTCAACAGATCTGACTGAATTGCCTCTCCCTAGTTTTGAGGCTAATGATAGTATCCCTACCACCTTCCTTACCAAAAGCTAAGTTTAGCACAGGCTCGAAATCAAATGTGGTGCCTTGCTGGTTTTTACAGCTCAGAACTACACTAGCCAGTGCCTCTGAGTGTTAAGGAGGTCATTGTTGGGGACCTCCTTTAATTGCTACAATGGTATTTCCTACATCAGTTAAAAAGTCACAACACTCAAATCAATTTCTTTATGCACTGTTTTGAAAGAAGGTTTACAGACCAATACACTATTCTTCTAACCCTAATTAAATATACAGCATTTCTCAAATTTCAAAGTTACAGCACTGACAGGCCCAGCAGGAAACTGGATTCTTCTTACAGGTTTCTAAAGTTCAGTAAAACAGGCTGTAAGATCCCATTCTTTAGTTGATTTCTTTTCTTTACCTGAAAATCTCATCCCGATTCCAGCAGCCTCCGCGAATTCATGGGGTTTTCCCTCTCCGTGATCGAGTCTTCGATTTTCGTTCACCTGAAAATTAGAAACTCAACAGCAGAAAAAAACTTTACAGCGACAAACACCATGGCGCAAGCTGATGGCGTCACCCAAGGCGCCCAACCTCAAAACATCAGGAATCGATCCTCCAGTCACAGCGCCCTCTCAGCAGGGGAGGACTGCAGAAAAACACCAGTCACAGCGCCCCCTCGGCGCGGGAGGACTACAGGAAAATACCAGTCACAGCGCCCCCTCAGGGCGGGAGGACTGCAGGAAATCTACAGATGGCAAATCTACAGATACCCCTAGCTGAGGTGAAAACTACCCACTGCATCTGTGCCCGTCAGCAAACGGGCGAATAGTGCAGCACCGGGCGAATACGGGAGAGCGTGCTCAGTGACATTATTTGGGAGCGAGAAACAAAGTTAACGTTTGAGTCGATTGTCTTATATCAGAACTGGGAAAATAATAAATGTAACCGGTTTAAGCAAGTACAGTGGTGGAAGGGTGATTGCCACCACCAGACACATCTCCCCTTCCCTTTCAGCATTTCGAAGGGACCAGTCCCTCCACGATACCCTGGTCCACCCCTCAGTTACTCCCAACACCCCTCACCTTTCCATGTAAGGGAAGGAGATGCAACACCTGATTTGTTACCACCTCCGCTCTCACCGTCTGAGGCCCCAAACAAATTTACTTGTAAGCTATTCAATTTTGTATTCTTCATTTGCTGCTCACAATGTGGTCTCCTCTATGTTGGGGTGACCAAATGCAGACTGGGTGACTGCTTTGTGGAACATCTGTTGTGGAACAGGCCGAAGGGCCTGTTTCAGTGCTGTATCTCTAAACTAAACTAAACATCTCCATTCAGTCTGCAAGCTTGACCCTGAGCTTCCAGACGCTTATCATTTTAATTCTCCTCCTTGCTGCCCTCTGACCTTTCTGTCCTCGATCTCCTGCAGTTCCAGTGAAACTCAATGCAAGCTCGAAGAACAGCTCCTCATGTTTAGTTTAGTTTAGTTTAGTTTAGAGATACAGCACTGAAACAGGCCCTTCAGCCCACCGAGTCTGTGCCGACCATCAACCACCCATTTATACTAATCCTACACTAATCCCATATTCCTACCACATCCCCACCTGTCCCTATATTTCCCTACAGTCATCTTTTGACTGGGCACTTTATAGCCTTCCGGAATCAACATTAAGTTTAACAATTTTAGATGATAACCTCTGCCCCATTTTGTTTCCTTTTCCTTTGCTGTTTTTGTTTTTTCCCCCTTTTTTTGCTTTCAGATGGCAGCTGTTCATGATTCTGCCTGTCACACCTCCTCAAGGCACGTTATTTGTTTATTTATTTGCCCCAGTTCCACTCCCTTTGCCCTTACACCATGAACCCTTTTGTCATTTAAATTCTCCTGCCTTCTACCTGATCACAGATCTACCCTTTTGTTATTTTTCCCATCCTTCCCCCTTTCACTTGCTTATAACCTCATACATCTCTAAATTTTACCAATCCTGATGTAAGGTCATCGACCTGAAATGTTCACTCTCTTTCTCTCTCCAGACCTGCTGAGTATTTCCAGAATTTTCTGGGTTTTTTTCACTAAACACAAGTTCATTTTATATTTAATGAATCTAGGAAATGAAGATTTTTCTTCAGAAATTGGAATATTTAATCTGGATTTAATGATGATTTAAATTATGACATCAACATTTGCTATCAAAATAACTTCAAAACAGAGATATTAAAGATTCAACTGTGTCAGGTGTGATGCAGTTGGTAGCCATCTTGCCTCCGAGTCACAAGATTCTGGATTCAAGTCCCACCCCAGGACTTGAGCACAAAAACCTAGACAGGCACTAGTGCAGTACTGAGGGAGTGCTGCATGGTTGAGGGTGCTTTTTTTTTGGATGATACTTAGTTTAATGGCCTGGTTTGCCCTCTAAGGTGGATGTAAAAGATCCCATGGCACTATTTGTATAAGAGCAGCGGAGTTATCCCTGGTGTCCTGGCCAATATTTTCCTCACAATCAACATCACAAAAGATGCCCTACGTCATTTTGACAATTTCCAGTTTCCTGGCCCCAACCGCCTCCTGTTCACTATGGACGTCCAATCTCTCTACACCTCCATCCCCCACCAGGACGGTTTGAGGGCTCTTTCGCTTCTTCCTTGAACAGAGGCCCAACCAGTCCCCATCCACCACCACCCTCCTCCGCCTGGCTGAACTTGTGCTCACATTGAACAACTTCTCCTTCAACTCCACTCACTTCCTTCAAGTAAAAGGTGCCGCTATGGGTACCCGCATGGGTCCTAGTTATGCCTGTCTTTTTGTGGGATATGTCAAACATTCCTTGTTCCAGTCCTACTCAGGCCCCCTCCCCTAACTCTTTTTCCGGTACATTGATGACTGTTTCGGTGCTGTTTCCTACTCCTGCCCCGCAATGGAAAACTTTATTTTGTTTCCAGTTTCCACCCTTCTCTCACTTTTACATGATCTATCTCTGACACTTCCCTTCTCTTCCTTGACTTCTCTGTCTCCATCTCTGGAGATAGGCTGTCTACTAATATTCATTATCAGCCCACCGACTCCACAGCTACCTCGACTACACTTCTTCACACCCTGCCTTCTGTAAGGACTCCATTCTATTCTCCCAGTTTCTCCGTCTCCGACGCATCTGCTCTGATGATGCAACCTTCCATGACAGTGCTTTTGATATGTCTTCCTTTTTCCTCAACCGAGGATTCCCCCAAACTGTGATTGACAGGGCCCTCAACCGTGTCCGGCCCATTTCCCACACCTCTACCCTCACCCATTCCCCTCCCTCCCAGAACCGCGACAGGATTCCCCTTGTCCTCACTTTCCACCCCACCAGCCTCCACATCCAAAGGATCATTTTCCGCCATTTCCGCCATGTCCAACGTGATGCAACCACCAAACGCATCTTCCCCTCCCCTCCCCTGTCAGCATACTGAAGGGATTGTTCCCTCCACGACACCCTGGTCCACTCCTCCATTAACGCCAACACCTCGTCCCCTTCCCACAGCACCTTCCCATGCCATTGCAGGAGGTGTAATACCTGCCCATTACCTCCTCTCTCCTCACTATCCACGGCCTCAAACACTCCTTTCAGGTGAAGCAGGGATTTACTTGTACTTCTTTCAATTTAGTATACTGTATTCGCTGCTCACAATGTGGTCTCCTCTACACTGGGGAGACCAAATGCAGATTGGGTGACCGCTTTGCAGAAACCTCCCCTCAGTCTGAAAGCATGACCCTGAGCTTCAGGTTGCTGGCCAATTCAGCACATCCCCCTGCTCTCATGCTCAGCCAACTATCCTGGGTTTGCTGCAGTGTTCCAGTGAACATCAACGCAAGCTGGAGGAACAGCATCTCATTTACCGATTACGCATGCTACAGCCCGCCGGACTGAACATTGAGTTCAATAATTTCAGAGTATGACGGGCCCCCCCATTTTATTTTTAGTTATTTTTTATTTTTTATTTGTATATTTTATTTTATTTTGTTTCATCATTCATTTTTTTACCATGTGCCTACCCACTGCTTTTTTTTCATGTTTGTGCTTTGGGCCAGGGCTGTTTTATTTTTCTGTCAATTTACATCCTCTCTGCACTAACGTTTTGTCTTGCCTTTGCTCAATGACCTTCTGGTCAGTCATTCTCTGTGATCTTGTCCTTTCAACAACTTCTCTTTGGTTAACTCTTGCCTTACCCCTGCTTTATTTGCTTAAAACCTATTACATTTCTAGCCTTTGCCAGTTCTGGTGAAGAGTCACTGACCTGAAACGTTAACTCTGCTTCTCTCTCCGCAGATGCTGCCAGACCTGCTGAGTGTTTCCAGCATTTCTTGTTTTTATTTCACAAAAGATTATCTGGTCATTATCATTTTGCTGTTTGTGTGAGTTAGCTGTGCGCAAATTGGCTGCCACATTCCTACATTACAACAATGACTACACTTTAAAAGTACTTCACTGACTATAAAGTGTTTTGAGATGTCTGGTGATCATGAAAAGTGCTATATAAATGCAAGCCTTTTTTGCAGTATTTATAATTTGATCCATTAAATCGGAATTCCTGATGACCACCTTCGTGTGCGGCTGCATCAAGCTGTGTGTAGATCTCCAGTACGCAAATTCCAAGTGTCACTACGTGCTGAGGTTCTATCTGTCCCCGGTGTTGCGAAGGATGGGCCTGGTCACATTGCCGCGGAACGCTCCATGCAGTTGGACCGTGCCGTACCACCTATCCTTCGTGGAGCAGTTTCTGCGGGAAAACACCTTCGACCACCGATCCATCAGGCAGTGGTCTGCACGGAACGTCCTCAAGGCCCTGCGGGAAAAGGAGACGGGGGATCCTGTCGGATGGTTCCCCGAGCAGTCTGCCTAAGTCATTTGGCGGAATGCCTCATCGCCAGAACTTTCAAACAAGCACCAAGATGTAGCTTGGCTGGTGGTGAGAAGGGCCCTCCCCGTCAGATCCTTCATGCACGCCCTAAGTCTCGCCCCCTCCACGCAATGCCCCCGCGGTGGCTGTGGTGGGGAAGAGACGGTCGCCCACCTCCTCCTGGAATGTGTCTTTGCAAAGCAGGTGTGGAAAGAGATGCAGTGGTTTTTGTCGAGGTTCATCCCAAGCAGCTCTGTAACACAGGAGTCTGTGCTCTACAGGCTGTTCCCAGGGACGCACACTGAGACAAACATCAACTGCTGCTGGAGGACTATCAATTCGGTGAAAGACGCCCTTTGGTCTGCCCGAAACTTTGTGGTCTTCCAGCGTAAAGAGTTGTCCACCACTGAATGTTGCAGACTGGCACATTCCAAGGTCCAGGACTACGTGCATAGGGACGCACTAAAGCTTGGTGCAGCCGCAGCAAAGGCTCAATGGGGAAAGACCACAGTGTAAGGTCCCCCCACCAAGCTGAACTGAGGGGCTGGATCCATGGGAAACCCCTCGAACTGTATCGGAGAAATTTTGTGTGCTGTAAATGTAAAAATATATATGGCATGACAATGAAATGGAAGCAAAAACAAGAAATGCTGGATTCACTCAGCAGGTCTGGCAGCATCTGTGGAAAGAGAAGCAGAGTTAACGTTTCGGGTCAGTGACCCTTCTTCAGAACTTCGGAAATGGAAGAGTTGTGAGGCAACTCATGATTGTATAGAAGGAAACTGATCACCTTTGCACTGTTTGTGTATTTTTTGACTTGATGCTGTTTTAAACTGTTTGGGAATGTAATTTTTACAGATTTTTATGAATAAAGTATATTTTGGAAAAAAAAATTAAATCGGAATTTTTCCTAACAGTTTCTATTTTGAATTAAACTTCCTTGGCAGCACATCTCTTTATAAATGGCTTTGGATACTGTTCACGTTCTTTTGCCAGGTGAAAACAGAATGCAGAGAATTAGCATAGCTTTTATCCCATCATTGACCATTCAGATCAGATTAATGCGAATGGCAACAAGTCAGTGTTACACTGCTGGGGGTCCTAGACTTGTTACATTGACCAATGAGCAGATAGTTCACTAATGTGTCTAGCTCCAGTAATGTTGCTGATGATTGGACAGTGCGAGAAAGGAACATGGCGGTTAGTGCAGTTGAGCATGTTGTAGCAGACGCCGGAGCTTTCTTAAGGAACGCGCCACTCCAGGTTGGTAGGCAATCATTGTGTGTCTTTGTGGAAGGAGCAGCAAGAAACTGCACTTGGATGTAAATATTTTTTTGTGTTTGTTTTTCAGGGCCCAGGTTCTGGGACTGCGCACTGACAGAGCTCACGCTCCGTCTCGTCCGTTGCAACCTCTTATTTAGAACCTTGGTACAATGTGACAGTACAGACGTTCCAATGCACTCAATGTAGCAATCCCTATCTGATCACATGCCCATCATCATTAGGGCCATATGAGGAATCTTGTATACAATCAAAAACGGGGGGATTGGAAAACCAAATACTTCCTCATTGAAATAGGTTACAGTTTTACAACCACAGTAGTTATGTGCAACTGTGGGATTGGCACTTGTTCGGTCTAATTATGCACTTACTAAATTTCATATTGTTGTCACCCTGGTGTCAGATATGGATGACAGCCCATCGCCGGGCCCAAGGTTCTCCAAACCAAACTACTGAGCGTGACTAGTCTGTTCCCTCAGTTCGCACTACTGAGGCAGAGTCGCTTTCCAAAAGTAGCCTGATTTTTCAGATATCTGATTACTGTGTTTGTCATAGGGTGTGTTTACGTTCAACCTTCCATTGCCAGGTGTATCATCTTGAAGCTGCAGACAAGAGGTTATTGGGAACGTAAAGTGATCCAATCTTGACTTCACTTGTCACTTCTCAGATTGTTTAAAATGTGAATTTACATTTTTTTAAAATTCCAATTTCCCTCTTATGCTATTGACTTGGCCTGAAGTACAGTTCATAGGATGCCAGACCAGAAGGCACCTGATAGATGGTAATTTTTCATGTGAGTGGCCTAAATAGCAAATTTTGGCAGGCTATTCAACTAGGATCAGTAGAGGATCAAAGTTGATCCCAATTTTCCATACACCCTCACTTTTTCCAGTATGGCTCTCACTGGTTAACGTGGCTGCAGCCTTTTGTCAGATCAAAATCTGAACGGGATGCAGAAAAGAAGTGTGATGGGTTTTTTGTTTTGTTGCTATAAAAATTGATGCCCTCTGTGCTAAATGTAATGTCTCCACATCCAACACAAGGAAGCAAAGCAAAGGGACTTGTATTTTAAAAGTTAGACTCAATTTTGAAGTTTCCAGTGTCTGATCTACAGTGATGTATGTAACAACCCCATGGATCTTACCCAGGATGTGAGATGTGACCTTTTTCTCCCATTCCTATAGACAGGTCATTTGTAGCGTCTCCAATCATCCCAGCAAAAATTGTCCAATTCAGCACAGTTCTGGGCTCTGGTGGTGGGTATTTCCTCAAAACTACAACACATGATGCATTTAGTCACTAGGCCACTGAGAGGTCAGATGTTTGCTAAGTAGGATGAAAATGTAGAATTTTACTTTTTTGCATGTATTTCAAAAGATGCAAAGTTATAACAAACTAAATATCCAAGTGAAAAAATAGTAGTCCATTAGTTTTGCATAATTTCCAAATTTGTTTAAAACATTGTTATTGGTTAAAGTTATCTAATATGACATGAGAGAAAAAAAAAGTTGGTAGATGTGCAGAGGCGAGCAATGTTTGTTCGTTTGGCAGTGTAATTTTCACATGAGCAACCGACTCATTCTCCAGCTGCAAGATGGGACAAAATGGAAAAAGAAATTTGAACAGAAAGTGCTGGAAATATTCAGCAAGTCTGGCAGTATCTGTTGAGAGAGAAACCGAGTTAACGTTTTAAGTTGTTGACCTTTCATCAGAACCTGAAAAGTCATCGACCTGAAAAGCTAACTCTGTTCCTTTCTCCACAGATGGGGCCAGACCTGCTGAGTATTTCCAGCATTTTCTGTTTTTATTTCAGAACCCATTTGTAGAATTTTGCTTTTGTAAAATAAATTTGAAAACTGGGATAAAGAAAATGAAATTAGTGTAAAGAAAATGAGATGAAATGATGTAAGAAATAGAGAAAAAAACTGGATCGTAGAGTGGGAAGAAGCAAACAAGTAAATAAAAATGGAAAAGCAAAGTACCTTGGTAAGAAATTGTAACTTCAGTTGCAAAGCACTTAGCCACATTCCATGTATCACTTTTGAAATATTTGTTATGTTGGCAAACATGGAATCTAATTTGTATACAGCAAGGTAGCACATGTAGCAAGAGAGATGACTGACAAGATAATCTGTGTTTCGTAAAAGTTGAGGGAGGAAAGTTGATCCGGACACCGAGAGCACCCTTCTCTTCAAATAGTGTCATAGGATCTTTTATGTCTGTCCGTACCCCATTGTCTTCCTTTAAAGCTAATCTCCACCCACCTGCAAGAGAAAAAAGATATTCCAAGCTCTCAGAATTTGAGAGAGTTGTTAAGCAAGATTGCTTATATATTTGATTGTTCTCTTTCAATGTGAGCCAGGAGCTTATCAGATTAATAACATTTAATTTGAGAGATAAAATCAACAAAAATAGCTTTCTTTGCATTATAGCTCTTAATGTTACTGATTTTAGGAGTTTGGAAAAAACATCTACACATTAAAGGAAGTTGTGAATGAAATACGGGACAAGGAAACTAAGCGAAGGCTGGCAGTTTTGCCATACCAGCTCCATTTCAAAGAACCATTTCCTGAATATATTCGACAAGGTGAGGTTTTTCCCCCCGATGTTATTTGCTTGGCTTAAAGTGTAATAAAAAACATATTTATGGTTATAAAACTTATTTTTCTTTTATAAAGCTGACTTTAAAGTTCTTAATTTTTCTTTGGTTTCACTTTTTTAACAAAATGGATACTATTGTTTAATGAAGGAAAGAAAGAGCTTACATTTATGTAATACATTATCAGAAGCACCCCAAAATGCTTCATGTGCAATGAATTACTTTGAAATGAGTCAGTTATGTATGTGAGCACAGTAGCCATTTACACCCAGCAGTGCCCCACAGTTATCAGTTGTTAACCAAGTTAACAACCTAGTGATGTGTGGACATTTATTTAATAGTGATTATAATATGATCAAACTCAATGTTGTGTTTGAAAGGGAGAAACAAGAAAGAGCAACTAAGATTGCTGATTTAGGTAAGATTAACTTTATTGGGAAGAGACAGAGACTGTCCACAGTAAATGAAGCAAATCTGCCAATGGGTAAATTGATAACATGATCAGTGGGAAGTGTTCAAAAAATAATTTAACATGATACAGAACCAGTTTCTACCCCAAAGGGGCAAGAGCTGTACTGGACAATATAATAGTAGAAGAAAAAGAATACAAAAGTGCAGAAAATAGTAGAAATCCTGGCTACTGGAAGAGATACAAAGAACAACCAAAGGTGACAAAACAGATAGTAAGTGCTCTAAAAATGGAATATGAAGAGAATTTGCAAGGGATATCAAAATCAACACTTTTTTTGCAATTAGGAAAAAGGATGGTCAGGAGCAATCTGCACCCCTTAAACTGATAATGGTGATATTGTAAATTAACTTAAGGAAATGGTGGGCATGTTGAATAATTATTTTGTTTCAGTACTTACAGTAGAGTAAGAGATCAGCATGCCAGAAATCCCAAAGAAACTAATAGTGAATCGGGGCGGGGACTCACCGTAATTAACGTAAGCAAGTTAACAGTAATGAAAATAATGGCACTAAAGAGTAACAGATCCCTTGGACCTGAAGGTTTCCATCCCAGGGTTTTAAAGGAAGTAGGTGAGAACATTGCAGATGCCCTAACTATAATCTTCTAAAGTTCACTTGACATATAATTGAGGATAAAGTGACTGCACACCTTCAAAATATTCAGCTGATCAGAGAGAGCCAGCATGGATTTGTAAAGGGTAGGTCATGCCTGACGACCTGATTGAATTTTTTTGAAGAGGTGACTAAAGTCGTGGACAGGGGAATGTCTGTTGATATTTATATGGACTTCCAGAAGGCATTTGATAATGTTTTTCATCAGAGACTGTTAGCTAAAGTTGAAGCTCATGAAATTGAAGGAAAATTATTGACTTGGTTAGAAATTGGCTGAGCGGTAGGAGACAGAGAGTAGGCATAATGGGCAGGTACTCTAATTGGCAGGATGTGGTGTCCCACAAAGATCTGTGTTGGGGCCTCAACTATTCACTGAATTTATTAATAACTTAGATGATGATGGTATAGAAAGTAACATGTCCAGGTTTGCTGATGACAAAGATAGGTGGCATTGTAAGCAGTGCAGATATAAGCATAAAATTGTAAAGAAATATTGATAGATTAAGTAAATGGGCAAAACTGTGGCAAATGCATTTCATTATAGGTAAATGTGAGGTCATCAACTTTAGACCTAAAAGGATAGAACAGCATACTTTGTAAATGCTCCAGCTATACAAAGCCCTGGTTAGATCACACTGGAGTACTGTGTTCAGTAACAGGCATCGCACCTTAGGAAAGGTATATTGGCCTTGGAGTGAGTGCAGGATAGATTTACCAGAATGATACCTGGATTTCAAGAGTTAAATTATGAGAAAAGATTACACAAACTAAGCAGTTTAGATGGTTAAGGGGTGATTTGATCAAAGATCTCAAGGTATTAAGGGTAGATAGAGCGAAACTATTTCTGTTGGTTGAGGTGTCTAGGACTAGGGGACATTGTCTAAATGTTAGAGCCAGGCCTTTCAGGAGTGAAATTAGGAGATGCTTCTATAAGCAAAGGGTGGTAGAAGTTTGGAATTCTCTTTTGCAAACAGCAGTTGATGCTAGGTCAATGAATTTTAAGAATGAATGAGGTTGATATATTTTTGTTAATCTAAGTTATTAAGGGATATGGTGCAAAATAAAATATATGGAGTTAGGTTGCAGATCAGTCATGATCCCATTGAATGGTGGAACAGGCGCAAGGGGCTAAATGCTATATTTCTAAGTTCTCTAGATTCTATTGTGCACTGTCTAGCAAAAATGTAGACTGTTAACTTGACTCGGTGGGAGAGCTCTTGGCTCTCAGCAGTTTGTGGATTCATGTAATCTAAACATTCCAGTGCAGTATTGAGGAAATGCTGCCTTGTTGGAGGTGCTACCTTTTGGATGAGATGTTAACTTGAGGCCCTGTTTGCTTGTTTAAGTCAGTGGTTCTTAAACCTTTTCATCCGTGAACCGTTTAGGTGGGGCAAAAGACCCCATTCTGGTTCTACCCCACCCGCTTTTGCTTGCCACAGCAAAAAACTCATTGGAGTTAATGGGAAGAATGGCGCTGCTTTTGATGAGACACCAATGAGGCGATGTCTGGTTCCGGGCTGGAGAGCTTCAGTCTCATGTCGGGGTCCACGTTCGGCTGGTTTCTCCTCTTTGTTTTCAGCCCTATAAGTATTGAAAATCCGATCTCGCAGTTGTATGTTGTGACAGTAACATAAATCTTGCTCATCAAACTACATTGTTGTTGTTCGCGCTATAACAACTCGTGCCACACACGCAGGATTGGGCTGGTTGGGTGATGTCACACGAATGGTGGAGATGAGGGTTCTTTCATGCAGGCCCCTTGTGAACCATACTTTGAGAACCACCACTTTAATTGAACATAAAGGATCCCATGTTACTGTTTGAAGAAAAGCAGCGGCGTTCTCCTGGGGTTGTGGCCACCAACGTCACCAAAACAGATTAATCAGTCATTCATCCCATTGCTTTTGGTGAAACCTTGCTCTGTAGAAATCACCTGGTGTACTTGCTGACATAACACTTCAAAACTAATTAATGGGGAAGTCCTAAGTATACGAAAGGCGCTCTATTAATGCAGCTTTGTTCATAAAATCTCTAGATTCAAACATGCTTTTAAAAATTGTTTTAAAAAATATTTTCTTCACAGTAACTGAGTTTTCCAAAAACACTGGAGACTACCCAAGCCTGTCAGCAACTGACATTAAGGTTCTGGCACTAACATATCAGCTTGAAGCTGAATTTGTGGGAATTGGCCACTTGAAAAAAGAACCTGCACAAAAAGTAAGTCATTTATCACATGGAAGTTTTTTTCACTGATGGACTATCTGTTGTACTGTCTGAACAGCAACACCCTTAGATGGCTGCAGTTTCATGAAGGGACTGCAGATACACTGCTACATCAGGCAAAATATAGTGCGGGTTACTGTGACACAGCTGAATGACTACATTGTTGAAAATGATTTCATTGTGCATGGCTGTGACTATTTTTGAGGAGCATATACTGTACACAAATAGTTTTAGCAGAACAGTGAGCTCTGTTGCACATTTTTGAATATGGTGGACGTTTTTGAGATTCTAACATAAGATCTTGTATGAAGATAATGAGCAGGAAAAGGCCCATCAAGCCTCCATTCCATGAACTTTGCCCAGAATTTTGAATGTAAATCTAATACGCAGGCTTGCATAATCCAGAAACAACTTATCAAGAGGATTTATAACTCCTCTTCTGATACTGCTAAATTACAATTAGGCCTAAGACTGAAGGTGTGAAACAGGACAGATAATTAACAAATGTCACTGGTTCACGGTAAAAATGGCTTGTTTTCCAAGCTAATATCAGTTACATATACACACTGTGCCAAATATACATAGGCATTGAACCTATGGTTCGTCAAGAATCTGAAGAAACTTTCTGTGCAATGAGCATGCATTGGCATTTCAGTGTTACGTTCAGGAGTCACATTGCTATTCTCATTGCTTCAAAATATACATGTCACATGTCAGCAGTCCATTGTTTATCTTGTGCAATAGAAATTTTAGGCAGATGTGTTCGAGTAGAGAAAAAAAATCACTAATTGTGGAAAATCCAATTTGTTCTTTTTTGGGTAGGTTGAAGTGAGTACCACTTTAAGGCACCCAGAGTCACTGATCAACATAGCAGGCTTTCATCTGCCATCTAAGGTAAAAAAAAAAAGATTAAATGCATAGTTTAGAACCTTTGTAAAGAATTTATGAATTCTACTTCAAGCAACAACTGTTAGTTTTGTACATATTGCATCCCTAATCTCCATGATCAACGTATAGAACAGTAAATAAAGAACTGTAGTCACTGTTGTTTTGTGACAATTACAACAACCAGTTTGCACTCAACAAGGTCCATAAATAGCAATAAGATGAATGATCAGTTATTTTGTTTTGGTGGTGGTGGTTGAAGATGACATTGGTCAAGACATTGGGAAAACTCCATGCTGTTCTTTGAAAATTGCCTTGAGATCTTCTTAAACTGTCTGCACGCTCAGGCAAATATAACACCTCATCTAAAAGTACTGTCTGTCATTACTGGTTTGAAATATCGGCCTAGGTTATAAGCTCAAGTTCTGGAATGGAGCTTGACTATAAAGATTTTAACTTGTGTCTTCCAAATGCAGACTACCTCCTGAGTGCTTTACTATACTTTATCGAGTTTAAAATTTACTGAATTCAACTTTTGAAATAGATGGCTACATTGTAGTGTTCAATGTGTGTAACCAGGCTATTAATTAGAATAAGGGACTAAAATTGGAAGCTGAAGACAGAAACTGAAGCACAGAGGCTAAGGGAAATGAGGGGGACTAATGAGAAAGAAACGGTCTGCCGTTGAGAGGAACATGGTACTAGTCAAAGCCAACGTTGTTCAGAATTGATTAAGCTAGACCAGATTTAGCTATGGATTTCTTGTACTAAAACAGTTTTTAATTATCCACTGCACCCGCCCGCCGACCTCGCCAATCCCCCAGCCTAATTAGTAGAGGCACCATGAAGACCATATAGTTTTAGCTTGATTCCCAGAGGGTGTTGAGTTAGCTGATTTCGACTGTTGGGGCACCAGAAAAGGGAACATTTAGTCAGCTTACTGCTTTCTTTGTGTAAATATTATGTGAAGACAGAATCAGACTTCACTCTGATGTCCTCCACATTCAAATAGCCTGCCTAGATTTGCATATCAAAACTACCAGATCAAAAGGAATTGTCCTCCTTCAGAATCAGGGAAGAAGATTGGGAGTGGGGGGGTGGGGTGAAGTGCAGGGAGAGGGAGAAATTGCAGAAATAAAATTTCTGGATTGGTCAAGAAATTGAAAAAACTTGAAACTAACATACGGTATTATTTGTCGAGCTAATTTAGTTTCAGTCCTAGTTTGTTTAGACTTGAGTCGGTTGCATTTAGGTTGACTTGTACATCCAAACAAAGCTGTTTCACTCACCCTTCCTATATACTACCCACCGTTAAAATTTTAGTGATTTAGAAACTTTTATGTCCTAGGCTGTAAAGTTTGTTTTAATGGAACAATGTAAGAAACAATGAAAATCATTTCTTTTTATGCAGCAGCATCCAGAGAAAGGTTGGCCAACGGGAGATGGTATACTCCCTTTATGTTCAGAGGAGCCTAGCCATCCCACCAGAACAAAACATTCTAGTGAGTCGGCTGTGGCTGATTTATCAGAATTCAATTCCTTTCAGTACTGGAGAAACCCACTACCTTGCATTGAAGAAGAGCTACAAGACTTGCTGGTAAGGAACATGAATTTTTTTCTGATGAAAGGTCATCAAGCTGAAACGTTAACTCTGTTTATTCCATATTTCCAGCATTTGCAGTATTTTGGTTTGGGTTTTATTCTGTTGTTTAACTAAGCTAATGTTAATGTTTGTACAAAAACAGACAGGCTAATCTTTAACCACTGAAAAATAAATCCAGATATTCCAATTATAATACTTTGATGCCTACCAGAAACCGATGTGCTAACCTGCATTACTTAACAGAACAAAGAGAATGTCTGCGTTTCAAAAGAGAGACCATTTAAGAAGCAACACCAAGAAGAACTGCATGAAAGTGATGGGGAGGAGGAGGAAGATGACGATGATGGGTGGATAACACCTAGTAACATTCAGCAGATCTTCCAGGACATGGGTTGCTCTGAGACAGCAGCAAATATCAAAGTTGGTTGTATGACTACAGATTTTGCCATGCAGGTAATAGTTTTTTTTTTACTTTTAAGTTTTTGAACTCTTTGGCCGAAAGCGTGTGTTTATTTATACCCGTGCTTAAAAACCTATTGAGATCTTCAATGTTACCATGTTGTCCCCACGAGAAAAGTACTATTATTCTTAGCTTACCATTTGAACTGGTGAATATACCTACATCCCAGTGATGAGTAGAGAAGACTAGTGGTGACAGATCTTGCATATGCAGTTTAACTTTATTTTACATTGGGCCTTAGCCCATCACCTCATAATGCAAGGACCACACAGATTGGAAAAAGCAAGGATGAGGTAAATCAGGAAGTACTGATCAGGTGTAAAAGTTCTTGGTTTCATACAGTGGGAACATAGGCAGGAGGAAGAGCTTGTAAGATTTTGTATTTAGAGCTTCGTAAGATTGAGGGAAAAGTTCTGAGGTGCAGTGGCCATAACAGAGAGACTTCTCTGAGATCCTGCCCAGACATGGCAGTCGTATTGCAATAGAGTTGGATTTACTAGAGAGTTAAGAGTTGTTGAAGGGAAAAGAAGTGTTTGGCACAAAAGAGGAAACAGCTTCTTGGAGACAGCTTTAACAATGGAGGATGTAGGGTGCTTCCACTAGAGGCCAAAAGAGAGACTACGGTTCATTGAAAAAAGATTAAGGGTGGAGATATCAAAGATAACAGTGGTGATGGAAAGCTACTGCAAGTAGCAGTTGTACCTACATGAAGTGAGTATTCTGGTGTTACATAAGAGCATATGAATTAGGATCAGGAGTAGGCCATTTGGCCCCTTGAGCCTACTTCGCCATTTGGGGTAAAATCATGGCTGTTCTGAATGTGGCCTCAACTCCACTTTCCTCTCTGCCCTCCATAACAGATGGCTCCCTTGTTTATCAAGAATCTATCTAACGCAGCCATAAATATATTCAATGACCCAGCCTCTACTCTCTGAGGAAGTGAATTCCACGGACAAACCACCCTGAGGGAAAAAATTTCTCCATCTCCATCTTAAATGGGAGACCCCTTATTTAAACTGTGTCCCCAGTTCTAGTCTCGTCCATAAGTGGAAACATCCTTCCAGCATCCACCCTGTCAAGTCCCTCAGAATCTTATATGTTTCAATAAGATCACCTCTCATTCTTCTAAACTCAAATGGGTATTCACCCAACGTGTTCAACCTTTCCTCATAGATAACCCCTTCATCCCAGGAATCGGACAAACAAAGCTTCTCTGCAATTTTATCCTTTCTTAAGTATGGAAACCAAAACTTCACGCAGTATTCCAGATCTGGTATCACTAAAGCTCTGTACAGCTGTAGCAAATCTTGCTTGTTTTATATTCTATTCCCCTTGCAATAAATGGCAACATTCCATGTACCTTCCTAATCACTTGCTGTACCTGCATACTAACTTTTTGTGATTCATGTATCAGGACACCCAGATCCCTCTGTACTGCAGAGTTCTGCAGTCTCTCACCATTTAAATAATATTCTGCTTTTTCATTCTTCCTGCCAGTGTTCTAATTGTACATTTTGCAAGTTAGTGACTACACAAATTATTTAGACCTACACTCTATTTCTTCACCTGATTTGCTGGCCAACATTTAAACCTCCACCAATATCACGAAAACAAATTCATTTTTTTGCTGTTTGTGGGACGTGCAGTGCACAAATTGGCTGCTGCCAATGTTCCGTTTAAGCTGCTCAGCTTTACTGCAACCCGAAAGTCCCCATGCAGGTATGCACAAGTCGGCCCCTTTAAGTTGTTTATGCGCGTTTGCACAACAAAATTAAAAGGAGCCACACAAACTTAAACAAATTGCACGTCCACTACAAAATAAAAAAAGTTATGTTGGTTGCCATGTGTACCTACACTATAACATATGATAAATCCAAGTTGTTTGTTTCTTTCTTAGAATGTCCTTATTCAGATGGGGCTTCATGTGATTTCGTTAAAAGGAATGCTTATAAAACAAGCAAGAAACTATATTTTGCGTTGTCATGCATGTTTCAAGTAAGTATTGATCAGATGTACATTGGAATGTTTTTTGAGTATCTAAAACTGTACAATGATATACATCAAAAACCAGGAATCATGGGGAATTTGGAGGATAAAAGCACGCCATAACCACCAAAGGCACAAAAACTGCAGATGTTGGAAATCTGAAACTTTCAGCAGGTTAATCAGCATACGTGGAGGAGTTAATGTTTTGGATGTGAACCTTTTGTCAGAGTTGGAGGATATGACACAAGAACAGCATTAATAAAAAGGAGGGGTAAAAGAACAAGTACTCAAGTGGAGAAATAAATGATCTGCAAAGTGCTTAAGTGGAAATTAGGAGTTGATTAAATGGCCAGAGTGATATTAGCATGAGGTAATACAAAGTATAATAAGAGAAAAGAGACATTGAGAATGTGTGAATAGCTGAGGAGGAGAGGGATGAGGCAGGTAGAAATGGAAGCATGAAAATCTGCCAGAGTAGAGCAAGCTTCAGTAAACCATAAGCATGAGAGAATGAAGAAACCATCCAGCACCAAGGGTGTAAACCACCCTGCCAGGTGTTCCGACAGATTGGTGCTTGGGGTAGGGAAAATTAATCTTGTGGTATGTTTAACCTCAGTCCATTGTGAATTGAGGTGTTTTAATCAATTTTTATGTTTATCAAAGGGCAAAGGATACTATTCTTGGAAACTGATTTTTATTTTAGGGACCCAGTGTTGGAAGCTAGTAGTCACTGAGCAAATATAGTGTAGGTAACTTCAAAGTAAGATACCTTCTTCTCTGGTCCAATATTTTGCTTTAGCTTCAAGCTCAGAAGAGCATCGCCCTAGAATCATAGAAAAAGTACAGCACAGGAGGCCATTCAGCCCATCATGTCTCCCTAATTAACATTTCCATACTGGACATCTTTATTCCTCTCTGAATCATTGCTAACTTGGAGGGAGTTATGTGATGTGGATTGCAAATTCATTTCCCCATCTTAGTCCAGCAGTGCTAATGCCACTTGTTGCATTCCTACTGCAGCTGAAGTAGCTAATTGTGCATTGACGACACCTGTGGATCTAACTTCAGTCCTTCTTGGTCTATATGGCTGAGATGGTAATTTTACCTCTGAGCCACTGGTGGATTCTGCAATAGAGAAGCTTTTAAATCCTCCATACATGTATCAATAACGAGGAAGGGATAATGAAGATACCTGAAATCCAGAGTTGTGTACTAAGCTTACCTCTCTGGTTGGCTTCAACTAGGACTACAACTAACATGAACAAGACATTCTGCCCAAGTTGTGGTAACAAGACGCTGAAGAAGGTGGCAGTGACTATAAATGAGGATGGCAGTGTTCACATGCATTTTTCAAAAAACCCAAAGGTTCTAAATGCACGAGGACTGAGGGTAAGATCACTTTTTATTTTCATTTATAATTAATGTGAAACGCATTTTGTCATGTTACACAACTCCTCCTGTTCGATTTAGTCTCTATTATAAAACTACTTAAGTGTAGTTTGTAGTTTAAATACTAATTAAATGGAAGGAATATAAGTCTTGTTTCAGAAAGAATGTTTCCTTTTTAAGAGCAAACATTTTCTTTGGTAAACTATGGTTGACCATGTTTTTAAAAATTAATTGTAAATACCTCATCTGGAATGATACTTTTATATCCTAAGTATTCTGATTGATTAAAATTGTTTGAATCAAATTAATTTTTTTCCCCCAATAGTATTCTATCCCAACACCACATGGCGGGAAACATGGCAATAATCCACATTTGAGTGAAGACCAGAACTTTCCTCAGCAACGACTGTCCAGAAAAGCTAGGCAGAAGACGAATGTCTTTGACCCAGATTACATTGCCGGGGTTTCCCCATTTGTGGAGAATGACATCTACAGCAGAGCTGCTCACTTAAACATTCGGGACAACAGAATTGGAGCTGGGAGGAGGAGGATGAACCCAAATGCTGTGTCAAAAAAATTTGTTAAGAAGAAATAAATGTTTTTTCCCAACTATTATACTCCAATTTTTCAGTATCTTACTTGGGTTTTCCATCACTTGTGTTGTAAAACTATTTATGTATTATGTAAATTCAACATGGGTTGTTAAAGGATGTTCATTATTTAACATCCTTTTTATCAACAATATTGCCTGAAGGGATATGACTCTTGCTGGGGGAAGAGGGTTTAGCAGTCAAAACTGTGTATGTCTTCAGCCACATGCTTCATGCCTCATTAGTATAAAATACTCCTGTGGAATTTAACAGATCCTTTGAGTCCTGATTCTCTGTGGCTATACTCTACAATTTTTGCCAACTTCAGTATAAATAAATTTAAGACACTCACTTTTTAATTTTTTTCTCGCTACTTTGTTTCATCAGACTTTGTTTTTTAAAGTTTCCTCTTTAGATATATCTAATCTGCATTCATGACAGTTAAACATTCTTATTGGTGGAGTAACTTCCAAAGTTGTTCTGCCATATCTTCTTTATAAATTCTATTTGACAAATAATACTTAACCATGATTGGTGCCACTGCATGGCTGTTAATGGTAAAAGATGCTGAATTCAGCATCTATCTAAAACTTTTGGGGAATACATGAGAAAGGAAAAGAAAGATAGGCTAAAAGGCTGCAAAGAGGTAGGTAGAATGGGAGGAAACTCCGGCGGAGTATAAAGACCAGCACAAACTAGTTGGAACAAATTACCTGTTTCTGCATTGTATATTCTTAAGTAATTCTAAGTGATACTGACACTATAAAGCATAAACAAAACTGCACTTGGAAAAGTGTATCTAGCTACCAATATCAAAATGTTGGAAAGGAAGCAAAAAGAATTCAAGAGGATGAAGACCGGCCTTAGTTAAATAAGTTAAATCTGTTCTCACTGAAAAAAGATGGAGGTGAAAAAAAGAAATATTCAGGTTTTAAAAAATAGTAAGCTGATGATTTTTTAAAAAAAAACTAAGACAAGGAACCACTGAATGAGGTAAGCTCAAGAAGCCAAAACTAGACATGTGGATTAATTTCAAATAGACTACCTACCAATGCAGTAAATATTTAACTTGGTTGAAATACAGCACAAGAGATTAGTACTAGTTGAACACTGGTCTCATCCATGCCATCAAACAGGACAAAAAAATGTTCTTCTTTCCTCCATAAGTCTTACCAGAGAACAGCACATTTTATCTTTGTTATCTCGTCCTTAATCCTTCATTGGTGATTATTTTCTCCTTTGGCCTTCAATGGAGGATATGCGGTGGTTCCATTGTTAAAGTTGTCAAGCTCAGTTTCCTCTTTTGTGCCAAACACCTTTCTCTTTAGCTCTTTAAATTTATAGTGTGTCCATCTATGAAACACTTCAATACGACTGGCATACCTGAGCAGGCGCTCTCTCGCAATCTTTCTCAAACTTGTTAGATGACTATAATCACTTCCTCTGACTTTTTTATTCATTCCTGGGATGTGATCGCCACTGGCAAGGCCAACATTTGTTGCCCCATCCCTAAATGCCCTTTCTGTTGATCTTCAGCTGTTAACAGTAGCTAATTAGTCTGAAACTAAAAGGAAACTATGCTTTCACTCTAAATATTCACTATAATGATATAAACAGTTCATATTTCATCAGTATGGATTTGCTATCTTAGATAATTAAACATTTAGTCCTGTCCATATCGTGTAATTTTCTGCCAAATATAAATGAAACATATATGAGCTTGAAATTTCTGCAGAAATCAATAAGCAAATTTCTTGGAGAAATTTATTGATTAGTTGGAGTATTATATGGTTTGACACACAAAATAATTCATATGGACCTGTAGTTGAAGGAAGCTTATAACTGATGAGGCTCCTGTAAGCCAGGTATTTGGCTAATGTTTAACAAGCCTTTAGCAGCTAAATTTTTCTTTGCCTGAAAATAGGTCACTTTCGCTATTACTTCAAGTTCTCAATGCTGCTATTAAATCTTTTAACATAATTCATTTGAGAGTACTTTACATTCGCTGTGCCATTTCTAATTTGTTGTTATACTTGCTGTGGCATATTGCAATGAATTCTCCAGAAAATCATGCCATAAATTGGCCAATGGGGGAATCAAGGAGTGCAATGGTCTAATTAATAGTGTTTGTCACCAATCGCCGTTGCAGCGATTTCCATGTTATTGACCTTTGTCCATCATAACCTCCAAGCTTAGTTAAGTGAGGTGGTTCCCAAAAGGAAGATTGTGTGCAATCCACAGCAGGAAAACAAAAATTCTAATTGTGTAGATTTGTCAGTGGTTTTAAGCTCTGATATTGAGCTTAATAATGGCTTATGTGTATCTGCAAGGAGGCTGACAAAAATGTAAGAAAATCAGCAACTGCACAATTAGATCTAATAAGCACCATTCCTGTAGTTACACGCAATTACTGTGGTTGGAAATTGTAACCTGTTTGGATGAGCATCACAAAAATGTTTGGTCTTCCAGTCCATCTACTCACAGGGAGGCAGTGGCATAGTGGTATCGTCCCTGGACTAGTAACCCAGACACTCAGTCTATTTCTCTGGGGACATGGGTTTGAATCCCACCACAACAGAAGGTGGAATTTGAATTCAATTAATAAATCTGGAATTAGAAGCTCGTTTAATGATGATCATGAAACCATTGATTGTTGAAACCCATCTGGTTCACTAGTGTCCTTTAGGGAAGGAAATCTGCTGTCCTTACCTGGTCTGACCTACATGTGACTCCAGATCCACAGTAATGTGGTTGACTCTTAAATACCCTCTGAAATGGCCTATCCAAGACAGTTGTATCTAACCGCTACAAAGTCAATAAAGCAGAATGAAACCGGATGGACCACTCGGCATCAACCTAGGCACTGGAAACGACAACGGCAAACCTAGCCCTGTTGACCCTGCAATATCCTTCTTACTAACATCTGGGGGCTTGTGCCAAAGTTGGGAGATCTGTCCTACAGACGTCAAGCAACAGCCTGACATAGTCATACGGAATCATACCTTACAGACAATGTCTCAGACACCATTACAATATTCTGGTGTGTCCTGTCCCACCAGCAGGACAGACCCAGCAGAGGTGGTGGCACAGTGGTATACAGTAGGGAGGGAGTTGTCCTGGGAGATCGTAACATCAACTGTGGCCCCATAAAGTCTCATGGCACCAGGTCAAACATGGGCAAGGAATCCTCCTGCTGATTACCACCTACTACCCTCCCTCAGCTAATGAATCAGTACTCCTCTATGTTGATCACCACTTGAAGGAAGCACTGAGGATGGCAAGGGTGCAGAATGTACTCAGGGTGGGGGACCTCAATGTCCATCACCAAGAGTGGCTTGGTAGCACCATTACTGGCCGAGTCCTAAAGGACATAGCTAGACTGGGTATGCGGCAGGAGGTGAGAGAACCAACAAGAGCAAAAAACAAACTCGACCTTGTCCTCACCAATCTGCCTGCCGCAGATGCATCTGTCCATGACAGTACTGGTAGGAGTGACCACTGCACAGTCCTTGTGGAGACAAAGTCCCGCCTTTACATTGAAGATACCCTCCATCATGTATGGCACTACCACCGTGCTAAATGGGATAGATTTCGAACTGATCTAGCAATGCAAAACTGGGCATCCATGAGGCATTGTGGGCCATCAGCAGCAGCAGAATTGCACTCAACCACAATCTGTAACCTCATGGCCCAGAATATTCCCCCACAAATACCCCCATCCTCAATGATGGGGGAGCCCAGCACATCAGTGTGAAAGATACGGCTGAAGCATTTGCAACAATCTTCAGCCAGAAGTGCCGAGTTGATAATCCATCTCGGCCTCCTCCTGAAGTCCCCAGCAGCACAGATGCCAGACTTCAGCCAATTCGATTCACTCTGCGTGAGATCAAGAAACAACTGAAGGCACTGGATACTGCAAAGGCTGTGGGTCCTGACAAAATTCCAGCAATAGTACTGAAGACCTGTGCTCCAGAACGTGTCGTGCCCCTAGCCAAGCTGTTCCAGTGCAGCCACAACACTGGCATCTACCCAGCAATGTGGAAAATTGCCCAGATATGTCCTGTACACAAAATGCAGGACAAGTCCCACCCAGCCAATTACCGCCCCATCAGTCTACTCTCAATCATCAGTAAAGTGATGGAAGGTGGTCATCGACAGTGCCATCAAGCGGCAGTTGCTTAGCAATAACCTGCTGAGCAACGCTCAGTTTGGGTTCCGCCAGGGCCACTCATCTCCTGACCTCATTACAGTCTTGGTTCAAACATGGACAAAATAGCTGAATCAAGAGGTGAGGTGAGGTGAGAGTGACTGCCCTTGACATCAAGGCAGCATTTGACCAAGTACAGCATCCAGGAGCCCTATCAAAACTGAAGTCACTGGGAATTAGGGGGAAAACTCTCTGCTGGTTTGAGTCATACCTAGTGTAAAGGAAGATGGTTGTGGTTGTTGGAGGTCAATCATCTGAGGTCCAGGACATCACAGCAGGAGTTCATCAGGGTAGTGTCCTAGGCCCAACCATCTTCAGCTGCTTCATCAATGACCTTCCTTCAATCATAAGGTCAGAAATGGGGATAATCGCTGATGATTGCATAATGTTCAACACCATTCGTGACTCCTCAGATACTGAAGCAGTCCATGTAGAAATGCAGCAAGACCTGCACAACATCCAGGCTTGGGCTGATAAGTGGCAAGTAACATTTGCGCCACACAATGCCAGGCAATGACCATTTCCAACGAGAGAATCTAACCATTTCCCTTTGGCCTTCAATGGCATTACAATCACTGAATCCCCCATTCATCAACATCCTAGGGGTTACCATTGACCAGAAACTGAACTGCAGTAGCCATATAAATACCGTGGCTACAAGAGCAGGTCAGAGGCTAGGAATCCTGCGGTGTGTAACTCACCTCCTGACTCCCCAAAGCCTGTCCACCATCTACAAGGCCCAAGTCAGAAGTGTGATGGAATACTCTACACCTGCCTGGATGGGTGCAGCTCCAAAACAAGAAGCTTGACACCATCCAGGACAAAGCAGCCCGCTTGATTGTCACCCCATCCACAAACATTCACTCCCCCCACCACCGCGCACAGTGGCAGCAGTGTGTACCATCTATAAGATGCACTGCAGCGATGCACCAAGGCTTCTTAGACAGCACCTTCCAAACCCGTGACCTCTACCACCTAGGACAAGGGCAGCAAATGCATGGGAACACCACCACCTGCAAGTTCCCCTCCAAGTCACACATCATCCTGACTTGGAACTATCTCGCTGGATCAAAATCCTGGAACTGCCTGCCTAACAGCACTGTTAGTGTACCTACCTCACATGGACTGCAGTGGTTCAAAAAGGCAGCTCATCTCCACCTTCTCAAGGGCAATTAGTGATGGCATAGCCAGCGACACCCTCTTCCCATGAATGAATAAAAAAAGTCATTTACGGCACAGAAGGAGCTTTTCAGCCCTTCAAATTCATGCCACCGCATAGAAAAGAAAGTTAACTCACTGATATTTTAGAGGGGAAATGCACCAGGTGTAACAAGAGACAAGCAGAGTAGGGAAATAAATTCATAAATAAAATCACAAGTTTGTATCTGCTTAGATAATCTGAGCTAGGACAGAAGTGTAGACATTGCAAATATTTGGAAGAGCAGGGTGTGTATAAAGTACGGTGCAGGTCAGGAGCAAGATCGGCTGTGATGCCCTCACTTGGTCAATCAAGCCCAGCAATGGAAGCATAAAATTACAAAGGGATATTAGCAGATTAAGTGAATGAACACAATTGTGGAAAATGGATTTCAATTGGAGCAAGTATGAGGTCATCCATTTTGGACCTAAAAAGGATAGATCAGAGTACTGTATAAATGGTGAAAAGCTAGAAACAGTGAAGGTCTGAAGAGACTTGGGGATCCATGTACATAGATTAAAATATCATGGACAGGTACAAAAATAATTAAGAAGGCGAATGGAATAGTGGCCTTTATATCTAGAGGGCTAGAATACTAAGGATTAGAAGATATGCTGCAGGTATACAAAGCCCGGGTTAGACCACACCTTCCAAGGCTGCACAGATGCCAACTGTGAGTTGAGTATGCAAGATTTGAATTTATTTCCCATCATTATCAGATACAGGAGAAATGCCGTGAACAACAGATGCCCCTCTACATTGCTTTCATTGATCTCACCAAAGCCTTTGACCTCGTCAGCAGACGTGGTCTCTTCAGACTACTAGAAAAGATCGGATGTCCACCAAAGCTACTAAGTATCATCACCTCATTCCATGACAATATGAAAGGCACAATTCAACATGGTGGCTCCTCATCAGAGCCCTTTCCTATCCTGAGTGGTGTGAAACAGGGCTGTGTTCTCGCACCCACACTTTTTGGGATTTTCTTCTCCCTGCTGCTTTCACATGCGTTCAAATCCTCTGAAGAAGGAATTTTCCTCCACACAAGATCAGGGGGCAGGTTGTTCAACCTTGCCCGTCTAAGAGCGAAGTCCAAAGTACGGAAAGTCCTCATCAGAGAACTCCTCTTTGCTGACGATGCTGCTTTAACATCTCACACTGAAGAATGCCTGCAGAGTCTCATCGACAGGTTTGCGTCTGCCTGCAATGAATTTGGCCTAACCATCAGCCTCAAGAAAACGAACATCATGGGGCAGGATGTCAGAAATGCTCCATCCATCAATATTGGCGACCACGCTCTGGAAGTGGTTCAAGAGTTCACCTACCTAGGCTCAACTATCACCAGTAACCTGTCTCTAGATGCAGAAATCAACAAGCGCATGGGTAAGGCTTCCACTGCTATGTTCAGACTGGCCAAGAGAGTGTGGGAAAATGGCGCACTGACACGGAACACAAAAGTCCGAGTGTATCAGGCCTGTGTCCTCAGTACCTTGCTCTACGGCAGCGAGGCCTGGACAACGTATGCCAGCCAAGAGCGACGTCTCAATTCATTCCATCTTCGCTGCCTTCGGAGAATACTTGGCATCAGGTGGCAGGACTATATCTCCAACACAGAAGTCCTTGAAGCGGCCAACATCCCCAGCTTATACACACTACTGAGTCAGCGGCGCTTGAGATGGCTTGGCCATGTGAGCCGCATGAAAGATGGCAGGATCCCCAAAGACACATTGTACAGCGAGCTCGCCGCTGGTATCAGACCCACCGGCCGTCCATGTCTCCGTTATAAAGACGTCTGCAAACGCGACATGAAATCGTGTGACATTGATCACAAGTCGTGGGAGTCAGTTGCCAGCATTCGCCAGAGCTGGCGGGCAGCCATAAAGACAGGGCGAAATTGTGGCGAGTCGAAGAGACTTAGTAGTTGGCAGGAAAAAAGACAGAGGCGCAAGGGGAGAGCCAACTGTGCAACAGCCCCAACAAACAAATTTCTCTGCAGCACCTGTGGAAGAGCCTGTCACTCCAGAATTGGCCTTTATAGCCACTCCAGGCGCTGCTTCACAAACCACTGACCACCGCCAGGCGCGTATCCACTGTCTCTCGAGATAAGGAGGCCCAAAAGAAAAGAATCAGAATAGGCTACTGGTCTGCTTCCTGATCTCTATTACTTGCATATGGCGCTAGATGTGTAAGTAAAGAACAAAGAACAAAGATAATTACAGCACAGGAACAGGCCCTTCGGCCCTCCAAGCCTGCGCCGATCCAGATCCTCTCTCTAAACATGTCGCCTATTTTCTAAGGTTCTGTATCTCTTTTCTTCCTGCCCATTCATGTATCTGTCTAGATACATCTTAAAAGACTCCATCGTGCCCGCATCTACCACCTCCGCTGGCAATGCGTTCCAGGTGCCCACCACCCTCTGCGTAAAGAACTTTCCACGCATATCCCCCCTAAACTTTTCCCCTTTCACTTTGAACTCGTGTCCTCTAGTAATTGAAACCCCCACTCTGGGAAAAAGCCTCTTGCTATCCACCCTGTCTATACCTCTCATGATTTTGTACACCTCAATCAGGTCCCCCCTCAACCTCCGTCTTTCTAATGAAAATAATCCTAATCTACTCAACCTCTCCTCATAGCTAGCGCCCTCCATACCAGGCAACATCCTGGTGAACCTCCTCTGCACCCTCTCCAAAGCATCCACATCCTTTTGATAATGTGGCGACCAGAACTGTACGCAGTATTCCAAATGTGGCCGAACCAAAGTCCTATACAACTGTAACATGACCTGCCAACTCTTGGACTCAATGCCCCGTCCGATGAAGGAAAGCATGCCGTATGCCTTCTTGACCACTCTATTTACCTGCGTTGCCACCTTCAGGGAACAGTGGACCTGAACACCCAAATCTCTCTGGACATCAATTTTCCCCAGGACTTTTCCATTTACTGTATAGTTCACTCTTGAATTGGATCTTCCAAAATGCATCACCTCGCATTTGCCCTGATTGAACTCCATCTGCCATTTCTCTGCCCAACTCTCCAATCTATCTATATTCTGCTGTATTCTGACAGTCCCCTTCACTATCTGCTACTCCACCAATCTTAGTGTCGTCTGCAAACTTGCTAATCAGTCCACCTATACTTTCCTCCAAATCATTAATGTATATCACAAACAACAGTGGTCCCAGCACGGATCCCTGTGGAACACCACTGGTCACACGTCTCCATTTTGAGAAACTCCCTTCTACTGCTACTCTCTGTCTCCTGTTGCCCAGCCAGTTCTTTATCCATCTCGCTAGTACACCTTGGACCCCAAGCGCCTTCACTTTCTCCATCAGCCTGCCATGGGGAACCTTATCAAACGCCTTACTGAAGTCCATGTATATGACATCGACAGCCCTTCCCTCATCAATCAACTTTGTCACTTCCTCAAAGAATTCTATTAAGTTGGTAAGACATGACCTTCCCTGCACAAAACCATGTTGCCTATCACTGATGAGCCCATTTTCTTCCAAATGGGAATAGATCCTATCCCTCAGTATCTTCTCCAGCAGCTTCCCTACCACTGACGTCAGGCTCACCGGTCTATAATTACCTGGATTATCCCTGCTACCCTTCTTAAACAAGGGGACAACATTAGCAATTCTCCAGTCCTCTGGGACCTCACCCGTGTTTAAGGATGCTGCAAAGATATCTGTTAAGGCCCCAGCTATTTCCTCTCTTGCTTCCCTCAGTAACCTGGGATAGATCCCATCCGGACCTGGGGACTTGTCCACCTTAATGCCCTTTAGAATACCCAACACTTCCTCCCTCCTTATGCCGACTTGACCTAGAGTAATCAAACATCTGTTCCTAACCTCAACATCCGTCATGTCCCTCTCCTCGGTGAATACCGATGCAAAGTACTCGTTTAGAATCTCACCCATTTTCTCTGAGTCCAAGCATAACATTCCTCCTTTGTCCTTCAGTGGGCCAATCCTTTCTCTAGTTACCCTCTTTCTCCTTATATATGAATAAAAGGCTTTGGGATTTTCCTTAACCCTGTTTGCTAAAGATATTTCATGACCCCTTTTAGCCCTCTTAATTCCTCGTTTCAGATTGGTCCTACATTCCCGATATTCTTTCAAAGCTTCATCTTTCATCAGCCGCCTAGACCTTATGTATGCTTCCTTTTTCCTCTTAGCTAGTCTCACAATTTCACCTGTCATCCATGGTTCCCTAATCTTGCCATTTCTATCCCTCATTTTCACAGGAACATGTCTCTCCTGCACGCTAATCAACCTCTCTTTAAAAGCCTCCCACATATCACATGTGGATTTACCTTCAAACAGCTGCTCCCAATCTACATTTCCCAGCTCCTGCCGAATTTTGGTATAGTTGGCCTTCCCCCAATTTAGCACTCTTCCTTTAGGACCACTCTCGTCTTTGTCCATGAGTATTTTAAAGCTTACGGAATTGTGATCACTATTCCCAAAATAGTCCCCTACTGAAACTTCAACAACCTGGCCGGGCTCATTCCCCAACACCAGGTCCAGTATGGCCCCTTCCCGAGTTGGACTATTTACATACTGCTCCAGAAAACCTTCCTGGATGCTCCTTACAAATTCTGCTCCATCTGGACCTCTAACACTAAGCGAATCCCAGTCAATGTTGGGAAAATTAAAATCTATCACCACCACCCTGTTGCTCCTACATCTTTCCATAATCTGTTTACATATTTGTACCTCTATCTCACGCTCGCTGTTGGGAGGCCTGTAGTGCAGCCCCAACATTGTTACCGCACCCTTCCTATTTCTGAGGTCTGTCCATATTGCCTCACTGCTCGAGTCCTCCATAGTGCCCTCCTTCAGCACAGCTGTGATATCCTCTTTCACCAGTAATGCAACTCCTCCACCCCTTTTACCTCCCTCTCTATCCCGCCTGAAGCATCGATATCCTGGGATATTTAGTTGCCAATCATGCCCTTCCCTCAACCAAGTCTCAGTAATAGCAATAACATCATACTCCCAGGTACTAATCCAAGCCCTAAGTTCATCTGCCTTACCTACTACACTTCTTGCATTAAAACAAATGCACCTCAGACCACCAGTCCCTTTATATTCATCATCTGCTCCCTGCCTGCTCTTCCCCTTAGTCACACTGACTTCATTATCTAGTTCCTTACAGGCTTTTGTTACTACCTCCTTACTGTCAACTGACCTCAATTGGTTCCCATCCCCCTGCCACATTAGTTTAAACCCTCCCCAACAGCGTTAGCAAAAGCACCTCCAAGGACATTGGTTCCAGTCCGGCCCAGGTGTAGACCGTCCAATTTGTAATAGTCCCACCTCCCCCAGAACCGATCCCAATGTCCCAAAAATCTGAACCCCTCCTTCCTGCACCATCTCTCAAGCCACGCATTCATCCTGACTATTCATTCATTTTTACTCTGACTATCACGTGGCACTGGTAGTAATCCTGAGATTACTACCTTTGAGGTCCTACTTTTAAAACTTGGCTCCTAACTCCCTAAACTCTGCTTGTAGGACCTCATCCCGTTTTTTACCTATATCATTAGTGCCTATGTGCACAATGACAACTGGCTGTTCACCCTCCCCCTTTAGAATGTTCTGCAGCCGATCTGAGACATCCCTGACCCGTGCACCTGGGAGGCAACATACCATTCGGGAGCCTCGTTTTCGACCACAGAACCGCCTATCTACTCCCCTTACAATCGAATCCCCTACGACTATAGCCCTTCCACTCTTTTTCCCGCCCTTCTGAACAGCAGAGCCAGCCACGGTGCCATGGACCTGGCTACTGCTGCCTTCCCCTGGTGAGCCATCTCCCTCAACAGTATCCAAAACGGTATACTTGTTTTGGAGGGAGATGACCGCAGGGGACTCCTGCGCTGCCTTCCTGCTCTTTCTCTGCCTTTGGGTCACCCATTCCCTTTCTCCCTCAGCAATCCTAATCTGCGGTGTGACCAATTCACTAAACGTGCTATCCACGACCTCCTCAGCATCGCGCATGCTCCAAAGTGAGTCCATCCGCAGCTCGAGAGCCGTCATGCGGTCTAACAAGAGCTGCAGTTGGACACACTTCCTGCACGTGAAGGAGTCAGGGACATCAGCCATGTCCCTGAGCTCCCACATTGAGCAAGAGGAGCATGACACGGGTCTGAGATCTCCTGCCATTTTTAATCTTAAGCTTAACTTAGTTAAATGAAAAAGGAACGAAAAGTTTTTACCAATCACAATAAAACCAGAGAAATCGAAAAAGCCTTACCTTATAAACACCCCACCGAGTCCTTTTTTTTTTGGTTAGAGGAGGAGGGCGGGTGGGACACACGACAAGTGTGGTGTCTCGGGTTCAGAAACCGCCCAAATATATAGTGTTTTACTTACCCAGCAGCCCCCTGGCCTCCGCCGAAAAACAAAAGGAAATTAAATTTACTTTCAAACCGACCTTCCCAGCTGCTCACTCGCTCACACTCTGCTCCCGAAAAAGCTGCTGCAATGAAAGGAAAGTTATTTTAAACCGCCCAAATATATAGTGTTTTACTTACCCAGCAGCCCCCTGGCCTAGTCTAGTTTGGAAAAGCTCCTACCCCTTGCATAACAAATGAGCTTAGAAACTTGCCATTTGCAGAAGTGGGTGTACTAGCAGTATGGTGCAGCATTTTAGTACATAACTGCATTTCAATGCCAGAGTACCAAAATAAAGTGAGAATAACATTAAAATATAACAGCACTTTTTCCACAGTAAGCAAAATTGTAATGACAGAAAAAGTCACAATTTGTGTATTAAGATAACCACTTAGGAGTTGTACATTCTAGAAGAGTGCCTGGTGGTCTTGGTATCTATCAGGTCACTTGGCATCAACAAATTCATCAATAGAGTTTGCACTGGAAGTTGTGGTTATTATAAATCCAAAACAGCAGAGCACGCTGTAAAGGGGCTCTGGGACCTATGCGAACAGAGCAAGTAATGGTGTATCTCTTTAATCAATTAGATTGCAGAATCCTTACTGAGACAAGCAGAGTCTAAACCAAGAAGAGTAATTTATGTCAAATCATGTACAGAAACAGAAGGAAAGATGGGATTGAGATAAGAGACAGAATTTTTTTTAACATTTTAAAAAAATCGACAGTATAATTAAAATCTGAAGGAACAAGACTCCACATTTGTAAAAGTGAATTTAAGTGCCAGACAGCTCGTTTGGCAGTGCTAAGACTTAGCATGCCGAGGTGAGGAGAAGTTTCTTTACTCAGAGGGTTGTGAATCTTTGGAATTCTCTACCCCAGAGGGCTGTGGAATCTTAGTCATTGAGTATGTTTAAAGGAGAAATTGACAGATTTCTAAATAGAAATGACATAAAGCGATATGGGGTTAGTGTGGGAAAAAGGCATTGAAGTGGATGATCAGCCAAAATCATATTGAATGGAAGAGCAGGCGTGATGGGCTGAATGGCTCACTCCTGCTCCTATGTTCATATGCTGTTAAAAATTCACTTACACTTGAATGGACAAGCCCCAACTTCTTCTGACTGTTTAGTGAGTATCTAGTGGTTAAGAACTGTAATTTCACCCCATTCCATATGTTTTAATGTTGATTCTGCACAAGATAGTGTTATAACACAGCTTCTGGAGGAACAGGGCAACTTTGATAGCAACTTCCTGATTTCTGCATTTAACTGGGCATGTGTATCTGCTGGAAATTGCTGTCCGATTTACACTTTAATAACTGATGTTGGCGGCGTCACCATTATTTGCTGCAAAATCTGAGCCAATATCATGTAAATTCCCAAAACGTTCCAGTTGTTTCGCTTTCTGGGGTTGATTTACATAGGTCCCAGCAGCCTGTCAATATTTTGTGTAGATTAGTGTGGGCGGGCTATTTAACAGTGAAAGGTATTACTGCTGAACTTAATCCTATGCTCATCCAATAGGTAGCAATAGTGATTCCCACCACCTACCCATTGGAGTTGCTCATAATACTTCAACACAACTAGGTATCGAACCAGGAACCTGGCTCAGTTCTACAGTAAATGGTGTGTTCTCTGGCGTTTACTTTTCTATTTTGCCCTCCATTATGCCATCTCATTTTAAAATAGGGATATAGGAATAAGTATGCCTCTGAAGAGTGCCTGCAGAGTCTCATCGACAGGTTTGCGGCTGCCTGCAACGAATTTGGCCTAACCATCAGCCTCAAGAAAACGAACATCACGGGGCAGGACGTCAAAAATGCTCCATCCATCAATATCGGCGACCACGCTCTGGAAGTGGTTCAAGAGTTCACCTACCTAGGCTCAACTATCACCAGTAACCTGTCTCTAGATGCAGAAATCAACAAACGCATGGGAAAGGCTTCCACTGCTATGTCCAGACTGGCCAAGAGAGTGCGGGAAAATGACGCACTGACACAGAACACAAAAGTCCGAGTGTATCAAGCCTGTGTCCTCAGTACCTTGCTCTATGGCAGCGAGGCCTGGACAACGTATGTCAGCCAAGAGCGACGTCTCAATTCATTCCATCTTCGCTGCCTCTGGAGAATACTTGGCATCAGGTGGCAGGACCGTATCTCCAACACAGAAGTCCTCGAGGCGGCCAACATCCCCAGCTTATAGACACTACTGAGTCAGCGGCGTTTAAGATGGCTTGGCCACGTGAGCCGCATGGAAGATGGCAAGATCCCCAAAGACACATTGTACAGCGAGCTCGCCACTGGTATCAGACCCATCGGCCGTCCATGTCTAAGCTTTAAAGACGTCTGCAAACGCGACATGAAATCCTGTGACATTGATCACAAGTCGTGGGAGTCAGTTGCCAGCATTCGCCAGAGCTGGCGGACAGCCATAAAGGCGGGGCTAAGGTGTGGCGAGTCGAAGAGACTTAGCAGTTGGCACGAAAAAAGACAGAGGCGCAAGGGAAGAACCAACTGTGTAACAGCCCCGACAATCAAATTTTTCTGCAGCACCTGTGGAAGAGCCTGTCACTTTAGAATTGGCCTTCATAGCCACTCCAGGCGCTGCTCCACACACCACTGACCACCTCCAGGCGCTTACCCATAGTCTCTCGAGATAAGGAGACCAAAGAGATGCTTCTTAAGAACAAGCAGGAAAAGAGGGGGAGCTGGAAATGAAAAAACTGATTCTTTTAACCTTCATACCTAACAGTTGGTATGTGCAATTCGAGCATTCTAAATCTCACTGAGCCCTTAACATGACACAAAAAGTATTTATCGTTCATGATAAAATTAATTCTTGTACTTTGTCAAAAATCAACAAGATAAATAGTATTGGATTACAGAACTGGTCAATTGTAAATTCATCTCCATTTTTGCCAGATTGCATATAGTAAAAAGCATACCCTTGTACATTGCTTGGAAGTCGACTAATCTTTAATTGATACAGGAAACAAATTAACCATTTTTACAAGATTTATACAAGAGAAATCACAACAATTAGACAAAACTTCCCTAATGACGAGGATGGGACTTAAACCTGTGCCTATTCTGCCCAAGGGATTAATAACCTATTGCCTTACCCACTTGGCACCTTATGACAAAATTGTTCGAAGCCCAGAAATCATTTTTAGAGCACTTTTCACCTTACATTTGTTATTTACAATTCACAAAGCTAAGGATGTTTTCATTGATTAACACATAATTGATCAAGTTTCACATATCCCAATAATATTGTTGTTGCAAGTTACATCATGTTTACAATAGTTATTTACACAACAAGCACTTATTTTAATTTCACAAACTCTACCACACCCTTAAGTTTATAAAATTATTTCTGAACAGCTTGCCACACGTATAGTTTGAGATTGTATTGTACAATTCAAGCCTGTAAACTGCACGGTCTTTCGAAAGTTAGACCTAAGCGATTCAATACCATCCTAGTTTCTTAAACAGGCCAGATTTAATAGTGATCCCATATATGGGAGATATAAAATAAATTTTTGTCAGGCCAGTTTCTTTCCAAGTGATTGCTCATTTCTGGAGTAAAACTTGGAATATGGTTTGTTGTGACACAAATCTTGTTAGTAGCTAATTCAATGGTAAGTGGTTGCCTTAGCAGTAAGTAGTGCTGTCATTAGCATGAATTAGCTAACAACTTACAAAAACTGTCAAACTAACGGAATAAAACTTGACAAAAAAAAGTGTCAAATGTAGAAACGCTATCATTCTGTTCAGAGACATTAATCATGCTTTCTCAGTTCTCATTATATACATTTACACTAACTGCTGAAAATTCTTTGTGGTTGTTTTGAGATGACAACAAAAAGTTATCAAAACATCAGATACTTGGAAAAACTATATTTCCTGTTTTATCAACTTAATATGTAAGAGTTTACATAAACATGGCCTGATGTGTTGAGATAAAAAATAGCACGTATCTCACCTTGGTTGACCATATCAGGATTTTTTTCATTGCAAAATGTTCTGCATTTTAGGGCCAACTAATCCCAAAGATAATCTAATTTTTCAATTTTAATGAACTAGAAGAAATGTCAAGCATTTATGCATTTCAGTCCAGTGTTTGGAATAAATGATAGGAATTCCATGTACACAACAGTCACAGTTTTTAAACTTAAAACCACGCTACAATCCAGATTTCAGTCAAGTACCTACTGCTGTCTGGCTGTCTACATTTGGTGGGCTTGGTTTCATTTCCTCCGTTGTAACATTCAGCGCAGATGACGGCAGTGCCGGTGGATATTGTTCACTTAGCTTCTCAGTTTTTGTCTCTAATCCAGGGTTGTCTAAAGTGCTGTCTGCTCTCAGGATCTGTTCCAGTTCCCCATCAAGGTTGTTCTTGGATGGAATTATAACTTCCTTTTTTGGTAGGAGAAAATCAAGCAGTTCTACAATAATGCCTATATTAATGCACCCAATGGAACCATATTTATGAAGTTGAGTGGGAGGAATACCTGCCAAACACACAAAAAATGTGAAATATGTAAGACAAAGGATAATATTTGGCTGCCAGTGAGTCACTGGGCTGTGGTTCAACAAGGTTTATTGGACAGCAATTAAGTATAATACATTAAAACTAAGTAAATAGTGACTGGAGCATGAGCAACAACTGAGTACATACCAAGAATCTGTGCTACTTGTGCAGGTGGAAAAAGAACCTGTAAGCATCGGTTCAGGTAAGGCACTAGGTCTTCAGTAAATGTAATGCAGAACTGGACAAACAACTCCCGTTCTTTCACACTGAATGCAGTTTCCTCTGCTCGATGAAAAGTGAGAATTAACTTTGTAACCTACAAAGAAAAAAAATGAATTAGCAAAAAAAAACTAATGTTCTCCAAGGTACTCAGCACTTAACATCTTGTTCCGAAGAAAGAAGATAGAGCTGTAGCCTTATCCAGATCTGCCACTGCTATCAATGTTAATGTATCAGAGATAACTCTAGCACAAGTCTGGGAATGCAATTCCTCCATTCTGCCACCAACTCACTGCATTCCCTCAAAACTCAATAAAAGTCTGATTTTTAGAACAACTGTTTTCAAATTCAGTTTTTGTCAAACTATTGTGAAGATCACTGCTGCAGTCCAGCACAATCACTGCTGATTATCTTGGAGGTTTCATTCCAAAGGAAATGTTCAGCCTTAAATTACTCCCCCGCATCAAAAGAGCAATTACTAGAAGCACACATGCCACGGAGCAAGGCAAAATAGTGCTAGTAAGACATTGCTATTTTATAATGTAAATAGTAATTTTAGTTAAGAATCTTGTTTATTTTGGTCATGCCACTTTCTCATGCTCTCCATCCTGCTTAAACCTTTGGACCCATTGGTCTTCGTACCCCCGACTCAGTGTATACATTGTACACACACTCACTCTGCATATCTCATTTTTTCCCTTTTACTCTCAAACTTTCATTGAGATCCCAAGCTAGACTTGAGACTTCTATAGCTGAAGAAATTCTCTCTCTTCCTAGGTATGAGGTAGGGAGTGAGTGAGGGCTAGTAATTAAAATAGATAAGTTCCAAAAGTTCAAAGCATACATTATTTTTAAAAATGTGTTCCTTCTCAGATTTCCATCACTGGACAGAGGAAAGAGGGGAAGGATTTGCAAACACGAGTCCTGGAATGTTCGGCCACTGTCCAAAACTCTGTTGCTCGTATCCTATACTATCTGCACTATCTTTAGGTACGTGAAAAGGAAAAGATTAGCAAAGACAAATGTAGGTCCATTACAGATAGAGACAGGAGAATTTGCAGTGGAGAATGAGGATTTGGTTACTTTGTGACTGTCTTCACAGACGAAGACACAGAAAATCTCCCAGAAATACTAGGAATCAAGGGAATTGAAAGAAATTAGTATCAATAGATGTAGTACTCAAAAAATTAATTGGACTGAAAGTTGATAAATCCCCTAGACCAGATGAGCTACATCCCAGAGTTTTGAAGGAGGTGGCTACAGAGATAGTGGATGCATTGGTGGTTATCTTTCAAAATTCTATAGATTCTGGAATGGTTCCTGCAGGCTGGAAAGTAGCAAATGCAATCCCACTATTTAAGAAGGGAGCAAGAGAGAAAATGGAAAACGACAGACCTGTTAGTTTGATGTCAGTAGTAGGTAAAATGTTGGAATCTATTATAAAGGATGAGATAACTGGACACTTGGAAAATAATATGATTGGGCAGAGTCAACATGGATTTGTGAAAGGGAAATCATGTTTGACAAACCTGTGTTTTTTTGAGGATGTTACTTGTAGCATAGATAAAGGAGAATAGTGGATGTCATAGAGTCGTACAGCATAGAAACAGGCCCTTCGGCCCAGCGTGTCCATGCCGACCATAATGCCTATCTATACTAATCCCACCTGCCTGCATTAATTCCATATCTCTCTATGCCTTGCTCATTCAAGTACCTGTCCAGATGCCTCTTAAATGTCGCTACTGTTCCCGCCTTCACCACCTCCTCAGGCAGCTCATTCCAGATGTGGTGTATTTGAATTTTCAGAAGGCTTCTGATAAGGTCCCATACAGGAAGTTAGTAAACAAAATTTAGAGCACATGGGATTGGGCGTAATATACTGCTATGGTTAACAGAGAGAAAGCAAAGAGTAGGAATAAATGGGTCATTCTCAGGATGACAGGCAGTTACTAGTGGGGTACCGCAAGGATTAGTGCTTGGGCCACAGCTGTTCACAATCTATATAAATGATTTGGATGTGGGGACCAAATATTTCCAAATTTGTTGATGACACAAAACTAGGTGGGAAAGTAAGTTGTGAGGAGGGTGCAAGGGGCTTCAAGGGATTTGGACAGGCTAAGTGAATGGGCAAGAACATGGCAGATGGAATATATCAACATTCGGGCAAACGGGTTAGGAGCAGAAGTAGTATGCCATTCGACCCCTCGAGCCTGCTCCACTATTCAATAAGATCATGGCTGATCTGTTTAGGTCTCAAATTCCATACTCCCATCTACCCCGATAACCTTTGATTTCCTTGTCAAACAAGAATCTATCTACCTCTGCCTTAAAAATATTCAATGACCCCACCTCCAACACCTTCTGAGGCAGAGAGTTCCAAAGTCACAAGATAGAAAACAGTTCTCATCTCTGTTCTAAAAGGGCGACCCCTAATTTTAAAACAGTGCCCCCCAGTTCTGGACTCACCCACAAGAGGAAGAATTCTTTCCACACCCACCTTATCAAGACCGTTCAGGATCTTATAAACTTCAATCAAATCTCCCCTCACTCTTCCAAACTCGAGTGAAAATAAGCCCAGTCTGTCCAACCTTTCCTCATAAGACAATCTGCTCATTCCAAGCATCAATCTAGTAAACCTCCTCGGAACTGCATAAAACGCATTTACATCCTTCCTCAAATATGGAGACCAAAACTCAACACAGTATTTGAGATGTGGTCCCACCAATGCCCTGTATAACCTCTCTTTGGCCTCCTTATCTCGAGAGACAATGGATACGCGCCTGGAGGTGGTCAGTGGTTTGTGAAGCAGCGCCTGGAGTGGCTATAAAGGTCAATTCTAGGGTGACAGGCTCTTCCACAGGTGCTGCAGAGTAATTTGTTTGTTGGGGCTGTTGCACAGTTGGCTCTCCCCTTGCGCCTCTGTCTTTTTTCCTGCCAACTACTAAGTCTCTTCGACTCGCCACATTTTAGCCCCGTCTTTATGGCTGTCCGCCAGCTCTGGCAAACGCTGGCAACTGACTCCCATGACTTGTGATCAATGTCACAGGATTTCATGCCGTGTTTGCAGACGTCTTTAAAGCGGCGACATGGACGGCCGATGGGTCTGATACCAGTGGCGAGCTCGCTGTACAATGTGTCTTTGGGGATCCTGCCATCTTCCATGCGGCTCACATGGCCAAGCCATCTCAAGCGCCGCTGACTCAGTAGTGTGTACAAGCTGGGGACGTTGGCCGCCTCGAGGACTTCTGTGTTGGAGATACGGTCCTGCCACCTGATGCCAAGTATTCTCCGGAGGCAGCGAAGATGGAATGAATTGAGACGTCGCTCTTGGCTGACATACGTTGTCCAGGCCTCGCTGCCATAGAGCAAGGTACTGAGGACACAGGCCTGATACACTCGGACTTTTGTGTTCCGTGTCAGTGCGCCATTTTCCCACACTCTCTTGGCCAGTCTGGACATAGCAGTGGAAGCCTTTCCCATGCGCTTGTTGATTTCTGCATCTAGAGACAGGTTACTGGTGATAGTTGAGCCTAGGTAGGTGAACTCTTGAACCACTTACAGAGCGTGGTCGCCAATATTGATGGATGGAGCATTTCTGACGTCCTGCCCCATGATGTTCGTTTTCTTGAGGCTGATGGTTAGGCCAAATTCATTGCAGGCAGCCGCAAACCTGTCGATGAGACTCTGCAGGCACTCTTCAGTGTGAGATGTTAAAGCAGCATCGTCAGCAAAGAGGAGATCCCTGATGAGGACTTTCCGTACTTTGGACTTCGCTCTTAGACAGGCAAGGTTGAACAACCTGCCCCCTGATCTTGTGTGGAGGAAAATTCCTTCTTCAGAGGACTTGAACGCATGTGAAAGCAGCAGGGAGAAGAAAATCCCAAAAAGTGTGGGTGCGAGAACACAGCCCTGTTTCACGCCACTCAGGATTGGAAAGGGCACTGATGAGGAGCCACCATGTTGAATTGTGCCTTTCATATTGTCATGGAATGAGGTGATGATACTTAGTAGCTTTGGTGGGCATCCAATCTTTTCTAGTAGTCTGAAGAGGTCAAAGGCTTTGGTGAGATCAATGAAAGCAATGTAGAGGGGCATCTGTTGTTCACGGCATTTCTCCTGTCTCTGATGAATCGAGAACTGCTTGTCAACGGTCGATCTCTCTGCACGAAAGCCACACTGTGCCTCAGGGTAGACGCGCTCGGCCAGCTTCTGGAGCCTGTTCAGAGCGACTCGAGCAAAGACTTTCCCCACTATGCTGAGCAGGGAGATTCCACGGTAGTTGTTGCAGTCACCGCGGTCACCTTTGTTTTTATAGAGGGTGATGATATTGGCATCGCGCATGTCCTGGGGTACTGCTCCCTCGTCCTAGCACAGGCATAGCAGTTCATGTAGTGCTGAGAGTATAGCAGGCTTGGAACTCTTGATTATTTCAGGGGTAATGCTGTCCTTCCCAGGGGCTTTTCCACTGACTAGAGAATCAATGGCATCACTGAGTTCCGATTTGGTTGGCTGTATGTCCAGCTCATCCATGACTGGTAGAGGCTGGGCTGCACTGAGGGCAGTCTCAGTGACAGCATTCTCCCTGGAGTACAGTTCTAGGTAGTGCTCAACCCAGCGGTCCATCTGTTTGTGTTGGTCATAGAACCATAAAGACACAGAAGGAGGCCATTCAGCTAGTTGTCGGCTGAAAAAACCAGCTGCCCAATCAAATCCCACCTTCCAGCACCTGGTCTATAGCGTTGCAGGTTACATCACTTCAGGTACACGCCCAGGTACCTTTTAAAAGAATTGAGGGTTTCTGCCTTCATCACCATTCCTGGCAAAGAATTCCAGACACCCACCAGCCTCTGGGTGAAAAAGGTTTTCCTCATGTCCCCTCTAATCCTTCTACCAATCACCTTAAATCTGTGTCCCCTGGTAACTGACCTCCATGCCAGGGAAAACAGGTCCTTCCTGTCCACTCTATCTAGGCCCCTCATAATATTGCACACCTCAATTAAGTCTCCCCTCAGCCTCCTCAGTTCCAAGGAAAATAACCCTAGCCGATCCAATCTTTCCTCATAGCTGCAACTTTCATGCCCTGGCAACATTCTTGTAAATCTCCTCTGTACTCTCTCCAGAGCAATTATGTCCTTTCTGTAATGTGACCAGAACTGTACGCAATACTCCAGTTGTGTCCTAACCAGCGTTTTATACAGTTTCAGCATCACATCCCTGTTTTTGTATTCTATAGCTTGATCAATAAAGGAAAGCATTCCAGATACCTTCTTCACCACTCTATCCACCTGTCCTGACAGGGACCTGTGGACATACACTCCAAGGTCTCTCACTTCTTCTAACCCTCTCAATATTTTCCCGTTTATTTTGTATTCCCTCGCTTTATTTGCCCTCCCCAAAAGCATTACCTCACACTTCTTAGGATTGAATTCCATTTGCCACTTTTGCACCCACTCAACCAAATCATTGATACCATTTTGGAGTCTATTGCCATCCTCTTTGCTATTAACTACATGGCCAATTTTTGGCTCATCAGCAAATTTCCCAATCATGCCTCCCACATTTAAGCAAATCATTAATGTATACACAAACAGCAAGGGACCTAACACCGAGCCCCGTGGAATGCCACTGGAAACAGCTTTCCATTCGCAAAAACATCCGTCAATTACTACCCTTTGTTTCCTGTCCCTGAGCCAATTCTGGATCCAACCTGCCACATTTCCCTGTATCCCATGGGCTTTCATTTTACTCACCAGTCTGCCATGCGGGACCTTGTCAAATGCCTTACTGAAATCCATGCAAACCACATCCACTGCACTACCCCCATCAATCCTCCCCGTCACTTCCTCAAAAAGCTCAATCAAGTTAGCAAGACATGACCTCCCCCTAACAAACCCATGCTAACTATCCCTGATTAATCCATGCCTTTTTAAGTGGCAGTTTATACCGTCCCTCAGAATTGATTCTAACAATTTACCCACCGAGGTCAGACTGACTGACCTATAATTATCTGGCCTATCCCTCGCACCCTTTTTAAACAATGGTACAACATTCACAGACCTCCAATCATCTGGTACCTCGCCTGAAGCATAACATAAAGCATAACATCCTTACTTTTATTTTCAATTCCTCTTGTAATAAAGGATAGCATTCCATTAGCCTTCTTTATGACTTGCTGTACCTGCATACTAACTGCACCTCGGAATTCTGCAGTCTTTCTAAGTTTAAGTAAAACGCTGCTTTTTTATTCTTCCTGCCAAAGTGAACAACTTCACATTTTCACACATTATACTCCATCTGCCAGATTTTCCCCTCCTCACTTACCTATCTATATCGGTCTGCAACCTCCTTATGTCCTCTTCACAACACAACATCCTACCTATCTTTGTGTTATCTGTAAATTTAGCTACCATGCTATCATTCCTCTCATCTAAGTCATTAATATAAATTGTAAAAAGTTGAGGCCCCAACACAGATCCCTGTGGGACTCCACTCGTCACAACCTGCCAATCAGAAAAGGACCCATTTATGCATACTCTCTGTTTTCTGCCAGCCAGCCAATCTTCTATCCATGCTAATATGTTACCCCCTACTTTGCTCAATAACCTTTCATGTGGCATCTTGTCAAATGCCTTCTGGAAGTCCAAGTACGGTATGTCAACGGGCTCCTCTTTATCCACAGCGCATGTTACTCCTTCAAAGAACTACAATAAATTGGTTAAACACAATTTCCCTTTCACAAAACCATGCTAACCATTCCTGATTACCTTGAGTTTTTCTAAGTGCCTCCTTAATGATCCATTCTAACATCTTCCTCACGACAGACATCAAACTAACTGGCCTATTTACCTGTTTTCTGTCTCTCCACCAACCCCCCCCCCCACAACTTCTTGAATAAAGGGGCTATATTTGCTACTTTGCAGTCTGATGGAACCTTTCCAGAATGCAGCGAATTTTGAAAAATTAACACCAACGCATCTACTATGTCATTAGCCACATCTTTTAAGACCCTAGGATGAAGCCCATCAGGACCCAGGGACTTGTCAGTCGACAGCTCCATCAGTTTGAATGTACTGTGAATAAGTGTAAAGTGATCCACTTTGGTAGAAAAAACAGAAAGGCAGAGTATTTCTTAAATAGTGAGAGATTGGGAAGCGTTGATGTCCAAAGGGACCTCGGTGTCCTTGTTCATGAGTCACAAAAGCTATCATGCAGGTGCAGCAAGCAATTAGAAAGACAAATGGTATGTTGGCCTTCATTGCAAGGGGATTTGAATACAGGAGTAAAGATGTCTTGCTGCAATTGTATAAAGCCTTGGTGAGACTGCATCTGGAGTGTTGTGTACAGTTTTGGTCTCCTTGTCTAAGGAAGGATATACTTGCCATACAGGGAGTGCAACTGAGGTTCACCACACTAATCTCTGGGATAGCGGGATTGTCTTGTGAGGAGAGATTGCAGAAACTGGGCCTGTATTCTCTAGAGCTTCAAAGAATGAGGGGCAATCTCACTGAAACTTACAAAATTCTTACAGGGCAAGACAGGATGGATGTGGATAGGATATTTCCTCTGGCTAGTGAGTCTAGAACGAGGGAACACTGTCTCAGAATAAGGAGTAGGCCTTTTAAGACTGAGATGAGCAGGAATTTCTTTACTCAGAGGGTGTTGAATCTGTGGATTTCTCTACCCCAGAGGGCTGTGGAAGCTCAATCATTGAGCATGTTCAAGACAGAAATCGATAGATTTCCAGATGCTAATGACATCGAGGGATATGGGGATAGTGGGGAAAAATGGCATAGTGGTAGATGATCAGCCATGAACTGTTTGAATGACGGAGCAGGCTCGATGGGCTGAATGGCCTACACCTGCTCCTATTCCTATGTACTTGTGAACATAAGATCCTAAGAAATAGGAGCAGGAGTAGACCATACCACCTTCTCGAGGACTATTAGGGATGGGCAATAAATGCTGTCTTAGCCAGCAATGCCCACATCCCAAGAATGAATAAAAAAAATCATGGCTGATCTTCTGTCTCAACTCCTCTTTCCCATCTGCTCCCCATATCCCTTGATTCTGAGAGACCATAAATCTAGCTCAGCCTTGAATACGATGGAGCATCTGCAACTCTCTGGGATAGAGAATTCTAAAGACTCACAACCATCCAACTGAAGAAATTTCTCTTCATCCCAGTCCTAAATGATCTTGAGACTGTGCCCCATGTTCTAGATTCCCTAGCAGGGGAAACAATCTCTCAATGTCTACCCTGTCAAACCCCTTCTGAATCTTGCATGTTTCGATGAGATAACCCCTCATTCTTCTAAACTCCAGAGAGTATAGACACAATTTACTCAGGCTATCACAGGACAACCTCCTCATTCCAGGAACCAGTGAAACTTTGCTGTACTGCCTCCAAGGCAAGTATATCCTTCCTTAGAAATGGAGACCAAAACTGTGCACAGTACTCCAGGTGTGGCCTCACTAAAGCCCTATACAATTGTAGCAAGATTTCCTTATACTTGTACTCCAATCCCCTTGCAATAAAGGCCAACATGCCACTTGTCTTCCTAATTGCTTCCTGTGCCTGCATGCTAACTCTGTTTTTTGTACAAGTACATCCAAGTCTCTGAACATCAACATTTAAAACTTTCAGACCTTTTAAAAACATTCTGCTTTTCTATTATTACCAAAGTGAATAACCTCACATTTTCCCACATTATACTCCATCTGCCACCTTGTTGTCCACTCACTGAACCTCTCTTTATCTCTATGCAGCCTCTTTGTGTCCTGCTCGCAGTTTACCTTCCCACCTAGCTTTGCATTGTCAGCAAACGTAGATACATTACTCTTGGTTCCTTCGTTTAAATCATTAATATAGATTGTAAATAGTGCCGCCCCAGCACTGATCCTTGTGTCACTCCACTAGTCACAGCTTGTCAACATGAAAATGTCTTGTTTATCCCTACTCTTTGCTTCCTGTCCTTTAATCAATCCTCTATCCATGCTAATATATTACCCCCAATGCCACGAGCCCTTAGCTTTCATATTAACCTTTTGTGTAGATCCTTACCAAATGCCTTTTGGAAATCCAAGTATACTGCATCTACTGGCTCCCCTTTATCTACCCTACTAGTTGCATCCTCAAAAAATTCTAATAAATTTGACAAACACAATTTCCCTTTCGTAAAAACTACATTGACTGTCTCATCATCCTATGATTTTCTAAGTGCATTGTTAAGAGTTTTTTAGTAATAGATTTCAGCATTTTCCTAATGACTGATGTCAGGCTAACTGGCCTGTGGTTCCTGTTTTCTCTCCCTCCATCTTTTGCCCTACAAATTCGATACGTTAGGTACAATGCCTCTGAGAGACAACGTGTGCTAGATACAAGAATTTTAGCATATACCCTTGTGGCAATAATAATCAATTGGAGGATATGCTGTTTTTATCCACAGAATGTACAATATGATCATCGCCACTGATATATGCTGAAAGGCAAAAAATATTGATATGTCAAATTATGGGAATGCTTACAGTCAGCCTTTTTTTCTCCCCTTTTATAAAATAGTTCAGAAAAATGGTAGAAGTGGGGAAGATGTTCCAAGTTGCAGATTTAGTGTGACAGATGAGTGTGATGGAAAAACTATTACAGTGAGGGAAATATCTTATAGTATCAAATGACCAGTCATTTTAGTACTTCAATTAAGCTAGACTGTAAACAAAACTTAAGTAGGCAACACACCAACATTTGTGTTTCTAAACTTGCTTAATTGGCACTTTGTTTAAAAACACTTTTCTTTAGCATTTGATTATATTGTGGTAACAGCAGCTGAAATACCTTCACAAGTGCATCTTCCAAGCACATGGTTACTTCCTGCGCAAGTGCTATAGGACAGCAGAGACGAAGATCATTAAAGGCTGCCAAGTTGTTATTTAGAAAACATGCCAGCGGAGGGAAGTCCAGAAGCACCATTGGAGGCTGCAGAGTGCCCGGCTGACTAGTCGGTAGTGTCACAGGGATTGCGCTGCCTAACATTGACGAGGCAGAGGTTAATGTGTACAAATTCATGTCTTCCTGAAACTTCTCCACAGCGTCCTGAACAGCTTTCATGAAAGTATTCATAGCAACCTTTTGAAACATAGGAGCAAGCTGTCCACGAAAATCTGTTCCTACACGACTAAAAGAAAGCCCAAAATACATGCACTGCCCCAGCAATGAATCCAAGCGACTACCCACTCCCTTCTGAAGATCTGATTCCAGGGTCTGCAAAAACTCAGAAACCTTTTGCACCACCCAGCCATGGAAAATAGCACTTTCATTCACAGTGGGATTGCTGGAAAGCAATAATGGATCTTCATCTGAGAAAATAGCACGGTACTGAGTGATGATGTCAAACAGATGTACTCGACAAGCCTCAATTGTTTTAGTTATGTGAAAATAAGGATCACTGTCTGTTATGGAGCCAAGCATAGATTTTAACCAGGCATCTCGAGCTTGAAGAAACTTTATTCTTAATTCTGCTTCAGTGAAAACATCCATCCTTCTCAAATAGCCTATGACCCGAAGACAAGCTGGAAGTTGGATATTGGTACGTAGCTGTTGGATAAGCTGGTTTAACATCAACTGAGCAGATGAACGGACTTCATTCACTATCCCCTGTGTGAGAAATGTGATAAAGAACACTTTAAAATGTTGCAGAGATTTAGACGACAAAACTATGTATTTACATTTCTCAATTTGAAATAATGATCGAGGTGAGCAGAAGTTGGACCAAAATGCATAAAATGTGCATAGGAGATGAAACTAAAAGAAAGTATCTTTTTGTTGTATCAGGAAAATCCTATACTGCAGCCAGTTATATCTATCACTACCACCATCTCAAGGGCAATTAGCGATGGCAATAATACTGGTTTTGCCAGCAACACTCACATCCTGTGAATGAATAAAAGTCTATTTCCAGCATTTTCTGCTTTTATTTCAGGTTTCCAGGATCGGCAGTTTTTGCTTTTTTATATCTATTTCATGTCATGTTAAGAAGAATTACACATGAGGAACACTCTGAAATCAATTCTCACCCATAGCTGATACTGGAAACAAAATTACAAGGAAGCTAATACCTGTACCACGGGTATGGAAGAATATTTCTTCTCCAACCTCTTCACGTAACAGGTCAACTCAAGAGCCTCCTCATAGTAGCCGTTCCTGACGCAGGTGTCCATGAGTTGCGGGATCTCCAGGATTTCCAGGATCTCGGTGTGGCGGTTGAGGGTCAGGGTGTTCATCCTCCTGCTGGCCCCAGTCTCCTCCGTCTCCTTGATGAACTGCCTGCACTTCTCGCTCAGTCCGGGCAGCTTGTCCAGCAGGCTGGAGACGTGCTTCTCCACCAGGCCGAAGTCGCGGTAGATTTCCTTGGTGCATTCCGCTGTTTTAATGAATGTTTTGTAGTTGGAGAAGGCCAGTTCCTGAGTCTGCTGCAGGATCTGGGCCCGCTCCTCCGCAAGCCTCTCGGGCTCCCGGTTGAGCTTATCCACCCCGTACGAGCTGAGCTCGGAGAGATACAGCGTGAAATCGGGATTCTCCCTCCAGTTTTCAGGGAAAGAATCCTTGAAAATCGACGCCAGGATGCTCTCATCCTCCACATCAATCCCCAAGGTCGCCATTTTGCTGGCTAGCGTCACGTCCGGTTTCAACAACAACCACTTTATTAGCAGGAGGCGGTTCAACCGTCACTTCCTGATCAGGAACATGTCTGCTGTTGTAAGGTAATGTTGTTGCTGTATTGGTCAAGGAAACTTCATGGTTGTCAAATGCTACCAATACTAAAATTCAAAGGAGAAAGGATTTGCATTTATATAGCCCCTTTTATGACCTAGAGATTTCCTCAAGTGCTTTTCAGCCAAAGATGTGCTTTTTTGAAGTGTCGACGCTGTTTTAATGTTGGGAAACTTGGCGCCCCATTTGCGCACATCAAAGTTTCACAAACAGCAATAAGGAAATGATCAGATAATTTTTTTTGTTGATATTGGCCAGTACTCGTGGGAAGATTTTCCTGCTCTCAGTTAGCACAATGGGATCTTTTGGTTTAAAGTTTCATCCAAAAAAGACGGCATCTCCAACAATACAGCACTCCCTCAGCACCACATGTCGGCTGAAGTTATGTGCTCAACTGTTTGGAGTGGAACTTGAATGCACAACCTACTGACTCAGAGGTGAGAGTACTACAAGTGAGCCAAGGCTAGCACCAGAAAGCTTTTCAACACTTTGCATATAATCCTCGAACATAGTGATTTCTTCCTAGTTGGTGTAATACAATCAAAAGATTGTCTACAAACTGAGTTAAAAATGTGCCTGCAGATATATTCCCGAGGCTTCTTTAGTTATAATGTTTTGTTGAAGAGGAATTTGGGAGTTGTTGATGTTCTGCAAAACTGCACATCCTGCAGAGGTCACCAGTGTTCTTCTCAAATCTGCTGAAAGTGTTGGCAAGGAAAAGGGGCAATTGCAAATGACAAGAAGAATGATAAAATACAACACAAAATGAATTGGAAAAAAAATGAAAAAGACTGTCAAAGATAAAACACACATTACTGTACAGAAATTACTTACCTTGACTTATACTTTTTGTAGTGTATTCGTATAAACAGAGTGACTAACCTAGCTTCAATTCCTGCATTTCTTTCCCCTCACTGAGAAATTTGGATCCTTTGTTAACTGACCCTTTGTAAAACAAGTCTCCACTTCTAGCATTGCTTTTTTTTTGTACATTTCGGTTCTTGCCCTTGTCAGCCACATTCATGCCTTAATTCCTGGCTGTTGTGTCCATTGTCTCCATTTTCTATTCCAGTGCTTCTCAAATGTTTTTAGTTGAATGGCCCCTTTTCAAATGGCTTAGTAATCACAGACCACCCCCATCTAAATTAGGGAAAGTGGTGCTCTGGGTGAACTTGTATTTGGCACGCTTGCTTTGAGTTTAAGTATGTAGTATTTATAAAAATTCCCCTGTCTTGAACAAGACTGAACTCAGTTGGCGCTATCTGCTCCCACCTCCCTACTTACATCAAGCCTGCTTCCAACTGCCACTCATTTGCTTGCTGCTGACCATGGTGCCCTGCGTGGTTGCCCATGTTGCCACAAATCTACTAGAATTCTTCGAGGATGTAACTAGTAGAGTTGATGAGGGGGAGCCAGTGGATGTGGTTTATTTGGACTTTCAAAGGGCTTTGGACAAAGCCCCACATAAGAGATTAGCATGTAAAATTAAAGCGCATGGGATTGGGGGTAGTGTATTGTGATGGATAGAAAATTGGTTGGCAGATAGGAAACAAAGAGTGGGAATAAACGGGTCTTTTTCCAAACACCAGGCAGTGACTTGTCTGGTACTGCAGGGATCGCTGCTGGGACCCCAGCTATTCACAATATAAATGATTTAGATGAGGGAACTAAATTTAATATCTCCAAATTTGCAGATGACACAAAACTGGGTGGGAGGGGGAGTTGTGAGGAGGATGCAGAGAAGCTTCAAGGTGATTTGGACAAGTTGAGAGAGATGGCAAATGCAGTATGATGTGGATAAATGTGAGGTTATCCACTTTGGTAGCAAAAACAGGAAGGTAGATTATTATTTGAATAGCTATAAACTGAGAGAGGGGAATGTGCAACGAGACCTGGGTGTTCGATTTTAGATTTAGATTTAAAGATACAGCACTGAAACAGGCCCTTCGGCCCACCGAGTCTGTGCCGACTATTAACCACCCATTTATACTAATCCTACACTAATCCCATATTCCTACTACATCCTCACCTGTCCCTATATTCCCCTATCACCTACCTATACTAGGGGCAATTTATAATGGCCAATTTACCTATCAACCTGCAAGTCTTTTTGGCTGTGGGAGGAAACCGGAGCACCCGGAGGAAACGCAGTCACAGGGAGAATTTGCAAACTCCACACAGTCAGTACCCAGAATTGAACCCGGGTCGCTGGAGCTGTGAGGCTGCGGTGCTAACCACTGTGCCGCCCTACTGTGTTCTCGTACACCAGTTGCTGAAGGTAAGCAGGCAGGTATGTTAGCCTTCATAGCAAGAGGATTCGAGTGCAGGAGCAGAGATGTCTTGCTGCAATTATACACGCCCTTGGTGAGGCCACACCTGGAATATTGTGTGCAGTTTTGGTCTCCTTATCTGAGGAAGGATGTTCTTGCTATCGAGAGAGTGCAGCGAAGGTTTACTGGACTGATTCCTGGGATGGCGGGACTGATGTATGAGGAGAGATTGAGTCGGTTAGGATAATATTCACTTGAGTTCAGAAAAGTGAGGGGGGATCTCATAGAAACCTATAAGATTCTAACAGGACTTGACAGGGTAGATGCAGGAAGGATGTTCCCGATGATGGGGGGGTCCAGAACCAGGTGTCATAGTCTACGGATACGGGTTAAACTTTTCAGGACTGAGATGAGGAGAAATATCTTCACCCACTGAGTGGTGAGCCTGTGGAATTCGCTTCCACAGAAAGCAGCTGAGGCCAAAACATTGTATGTTTTCAAGAAGGAGTTAGATATAGCTCTTGGGTCTAAAGGGATCAAAGGATATGGGGAGAAAGTGGGAACAGGTTACTTAGTTGGATGATCAGAATGAATGGTGGAGCAGGCTCGAAGGGCCGAATGGCCTACTCCACCTATTTTCTAAGTTTCTATGTTGCTCACCCATAAGGCTGACTCAGTAAGCACTTTCATATTATTTCGCAGACCCCATGGACCCATGTTTGAGAGCCACTGTCTGTTTTATTTGCTGTTGAGTCCTGCCTCTTCCCAACAATTCACCCAGGCTTAATGCAGTTTCTCTGTTTGCTTCTCAGTGTGGGGGTCCAGCATTTACAATGACCTGATCCCTGATTTGATCAATACATGGACCATAATCTCAGTTAAGTCTCAACCGGCATCTCTTGACAGTTTCTCCTTCTTCATGGGAGTATTGGTAGAAAACGCACCTCTCAAATGATACATAGTTCTTAGGGGCGAAATGACTAGCCAAAACAGCATCCACGTCCGCAAGAGTTTATATCTGTATGTCAGTTGAAGAATAATTCTTGCATCTCCAATCCCACGGAAATAGACCCTTCTTCAGTTCCCCATTTGTGACACCTCAGTCAGCCAAGTATAACATGAACACTGTAATTCACCATATCCATCTTTGGTTGACCACATAGAGGTTCTGCCTTCATGTACATAATATTCCCTTTGTCCTGGACCCGATCTTTCCTGAACAACCTTTTTGCCAATTAGTACTATTGAAGTAGTGAAAAGTTTGGGTTGAAAATACCTCACAATCCCACGATGAGCGGGATGTGGTTGGAGGGTGAAGTTGAAAGTTCAAAATGAAACGGGACCACAATCCTGCCATCTTTGCACCTGCTGCCACTTTTACATGGTTTTCTATGTGTTCTGCTCTCAAAAAAGGTGTGTGTGAGGGGGTGGGGGGGGGTGGTGCTTCATCACAATATTTAAATCAGGCTGCCACACTGCAGTTGGGCAGCCTGATTTAAATTTAACTCTAGCCGGCTGAGCCAAAGCCTGACTTTGCCCTCACCTAATGTACACATGCACGTGTTCAGCTGGTTTCTCTGGACAGAGATCACAAGTAGAAATCGTGGCCTGTTTATCCTTTCAGTAGCCCAGGGATGCCAAGTCCATTTGTAGTCACTCAATGCCTGGCCCAGTTGAGATCCACTGTTAAACACAGATATCAGGAAAAAAACTTATGTATTCAAAGAATATTAACATTTAGAATGACCTACCATGAAATTGAATAGAGCCAAAAGCACTGGGTTATTCTGAATGAAATTTAATGCTATGAAGGAAGGGGATGAGTTGTGGGGGGGAATGGTGGTGTAGTGGTAATGGCACTGGACCAATAATCCAGAGGCCCAGGCTAATGCTTTGGGGGCATTGGGTCAAATTCCACCATGGCAGTTGGTGGAATTTAAATTCAGTTAATTAATTTTTAAAAATCTGGAATTGAAAATGAGTCTTAGTAAAAGTGCCATAAAACTATCATTGATTGCTGTAAAATCCCATTTCATTCACCAATGTCCTTTGGGGAAAGAAATCTGCTATCATTACCTGGTCTGGCCTACATGTGACTCCTGACTCTCAACTGCCCTCTGAAATGGCCTAGCAAGCCTTTCCGTTTAAGGGCAATTAGGGATGAGCAACAAATGCTGGCCTGCCAGTGATACCCACATCTCATGAAAGAATTTTAAAAAATGAACCAAGTGGCCTTTTCTCATTCCTAACATTTTTCTTTTTAGAATCATTGAATTGTACATTTGACCAATCATACTGGCTTTTTGAAAGAGCTATCTAATTAGTCCCTGCTCTTTTCCCAAGGCCTGCAAATTTTTCCTTTTCGAGAGTTTATCCAATTTCCTTTTGAAAGTTACTGTTGAAACTGCTTCCACCACCCATTTAGGAAACGCATGCCAGATCTTAACAACTCACTGCATAAAAAAATTCTCCACGTCTCCCTGCTGGTTCTTTTTCCAATGGTTCTTTTTCCAATTCCCTGAAATATCTGTCCTCTGGTTGCCTGTGCTGCCAGTGGGAACAGTTTCTTCCTATGTATACTAACAAAATCCCTCTTAATTTTTAACACTTCCATTAAATCTCCCCTTATACTTAACTTTAGGAGAAGAATCCCAACTTCTCCAGTCTCTCCACATAAGTGAAGTTGCTCATCACTTGTACCAATCTGGTAAATCTCTGTAACCTGACCTAGGCCATGACATCCTAAAATGGTGCCCCGAATTGGATACAAAACTTCAGCTGAGGCTTAATGAACAACAATAACAACAATTTGCATTTATGTGGTGTCTTTAATGTATTGAAGGAGCACAGAGATAATTGGGGATTGTAGAGCTGGGGGTGGTTATAGAGATAAGGAGGGGTGTGGCTATGAGGGATTTGAAGACAAGGATGAAAATGTTAAATAAAGTGACTCCAGATAACGCATCCGGTGCGCCGATGTCATCAGAGCTGTGCACATGCGCAGAACGGTCTCTTGCTGTCAGTAAGGTGCAGCGCGTGTGCAGCATACATTCTTGCTAGGACTAATTCGTGCATGCGCGCAAAAATGTCATCGGGCAGCCGTACTGGAACGTCATTCAGCCCCACCACCCAGCGGGAACCCAACTTCCCCCTCTCCACCAGTCTCTCGCTCGCAGTCTCCCTCCCCATCCCTAACTTGCCATTCTCTCTCTCTCTCTCACCCGCTTCACCCCTGGGGAGCAGGAGCAGGGGGGTGGGGGGAGAAGCAGGAGGGAGCTGGGGGGGAGAAGAAGTGGGAGGGAGTTGGGGGGGGGAAGAGGTGGGAGTGAGCAGCTGATGGCGATAAAGTGGCGAGGGGGAGCGAGTGGCTGACCAGTTGGGGAAGTGGGGGTGTTGTTGAAGCATGAAACGGGTGGCTGAGGGAAGGCAGCGGCGAGCGAGCGGTGAGTAGATGGGTGCAGGAGGCAGCGCCAGGGAAGATAAGCGGGAATAAAAACAAGAAATGCTGGAATCGGGATGCTGGAAGAGAAGCGGGATATTGTTTGGGGTGGGATTGCAGTGATTGATTTTAGTTTGTTTTTTGTGATAAATTGAGCAGTGCCATCTTTAATCCTGGCAGCTGCCTAAAACATTGCAGACAGTGACGTTTCAGTGCATAAGGCGGCATTTGCGCATGTGCAGTGCGCTACCTAGTGGTTGCGTTGCCAGCAAACACAGCCAATTTTAAAATTGAGGCGTTGCTGGACCAGGAGCTAATGTAGGTCAGCGAGAACAGGGGTGATGCGTGAGCAGAACGTGGTGCGAGTTAACATTTGGGCAGCAGAATCTTTGGATGAGCTGAAGTTTATGAAGAGTGGAAAATGATAGGTTTAGCGTGCCTTTGCTTTTGTACTTTTTGCCTGTTTGTAAACCCGAAGCAGTAAGAACCTTCTCTTCTTTTGTTTAATGTCACATTTCAGAACAGCGTATTATTCACTAAATTATATACTTTTGTAAGAGATACCGAGGGAGACTGTCACATCTCAGGCTCAAAGAATCACACTGACATCACAGATTTAACTTCAACAAAGATTTAACAAGTGTTTAATAAAGAATTCTGTTCACAACTGTTGCTTATGCCTATCTGACCTTACAACAACCCCCAGGTCAGGTGTTTTCCCCAAAGCACAAAGTTGCTTTCAGTTTCTCTTCCAAGTACTGTATAGTCTCTAATATTCAAGGCCACACATACAATCATGACATTCCTCCCTTATCAGGCTAAAATATGTCCATGATTTTCCTGCTTGATGTACGTAGTTTAAAATTTGATCTCTTACTAAACATACTGTAATAAATTTTATAACCAAACTTAAATCATTATTTTCCTAACTCACTGAGTAAATGAATTTCTTCAATTACATTTGCTTTCAAGGGCAGCATTTGGCGAACGCCCTTTTTGTTTTGAACATAATCACAATACAAAATCTTCATATCGTTTTGGTAGTCTCTTCTCGCGCTGCCTGTTGTCTCAGGAACTCTGGTCACCATGTCAGGATTAGGAAATGTCGTCAGCCCCTCTGGAATCGATGTTTCTCCCTCTGGATAGCAAGCAGTCTGCCTGCCATCAGCATCACTGGCTTGGAATCTGAATTGCTGAATGTCAGCTTCGCCTCAGCTCCTACATCTGGTTCATCCGCTGTTGTGTCTTTGTCACCATAATACTTTTGACGCGTGAAGAATTTCTGTTATACAGTACTCTTTCTGGCGACTGCACAGTCACATTGTTTCCCTTCTTGGCAATAATTTTATGTATTTTATTTAGAGATACAGCACTGAAACAGGCCCTTCGGCCCACCGAGTCTGTGCCGACCATCAACCACCCATTTATACTAAGTCCGTCTCAGTAATACTTCATCACCTGGCATCACATCAGACTGTCTAGCTCTCCTTCTGTGGTCTGCATAGAACTTTGCAGCAACCTTTTTCACAGCATCATGATCTCGAACCTCCTGATCAACTCTAATGTCCCTCAGCTCTGATATCTTGGTGCGTATTTTGCATCCAAATAACAACTCAGCTGGGCTCGTTCCTGTCATTGTGTGTGTAGTTGCTCTATACATGGCCACTTATGACAACAACACCTCCTTCCAGTCTTTATCCTCAGCCTGAGCAATCCTCATTCGTTTCTCTAAGAATTGGTTTTGTCTTTCCACTTCCACATTTGCCTGAGGCCATTTAGGGGTTGCTCTGTGATGGTGAATGCCTGTGACTTGCATGTAATTTGCAAAGGTCTGTAAAATAAATTGTGGTCCATTGTCTGAATACAAAGTGACTGGTAGACCATGTCTTGCAAATATTTAAGTCAATGCAAACACTGTTTTTGTCCGCTATTGTAGACCTCATTACCACATACTCATAATAATGGCTGTAATAGTCAATCACCACGAGTATGGACTCTCCTGATGGAAGTGGACCTAAGAAGTCAATTGCTACATCCTCCCATGGTCCAGCTGATAACAGTGTACTGCGTATTGGTTCTGGTGGATTGGGTCAACTAACAAGTTGACATCCATGACATGTTTTGACAAACTGCTCCACATCTCTATCCCTGGCCACCATACTTTGGTTTGTAAATTTTGCTTAGTACCAACCACTCCCAAATGACCCTCATGAGCTAGCATCACCAGTCTAGGCCTAAACTTTTGTGGCACTACAAGTCTGTTGTCTCTGAGAACACATGACCCAATTGTGCACAGTTCATCTCCTATAACGATGTATGCTCTGAATGGGCAATTCTCCCAATTTCCAGCTTGGATTAGATGTCATTCAATTCTGGATCTTTGTCTGACTCTCTTTCAATCTCTCTAGTTGTCATTGCTCTGGGTGTAGCATGAACTGCCACAGACTACACGAATGATACAGCTTCCTTCTCTAGTGTGTTTGTCCTTCAACTGGCTCTATGATGTCTTGTTCAACGAGTTCCTTGATCTTTGTCCCAATTTTCCCTCTCAGACCAAAAGGTGTTCTGAATACAGTCTGAGCTACAGGCTTCATATTCTCATCAATTGTTAATATCACTTGGTGGTTGTGCATGAGAACACAAGAAATAGGAGCAGGAGTAGACCATATGGCCCATCAAACCTGCTCCACCATTCAAAATTATCTTGGCAGATCTTAGGATTCAACTCCATTTTCCTGCTGGCTCACCAGACCCCTTGATTCCCTGAGAGACCAAAAATCTGGCTATTTTAGCCTTAAATGTATTCAACAACGGAGCATGCACAACCTCTGGGGTAGAGAATTCCAAAGATTCACAACCCTTTGACTGAAGTAATTTCTCCTCATCTCAGTCCTAAATGATCGGCCCCTTATCCTGAGACTGTGCCCCTGTGTTTTAGATTATCCAACTAGCAGAAATAATCTCTCAGTGTCTACCTTATCCACCCCTTTAGAATCTTATATTTTTCAATGTTTCACCTCTCATTCTTCTGAACTCTGGAAAATGCAGGCCCAATTTACTTAGTCTCTCTTCATAGGACAACCCCCTCATCCCAGGGACTAATCTAGTGAACCTTTGCTTCACTGCCTCCAATGCAAGTATATCCTTTCTTAAATGTGGAGACCAAAACTGCACACAGTGGCTGAATCTTCTGGAAACAAAACAGCGGCCTGTCTATGTGGGCCACCTGTTGGGGAGCCACCACAATTTTCCGTAAGGTGGCTCATTTCCCCCCGGCCATGATCACATGGAGAGGGCTGGCTGTCCATCCCTGGCAATGGCATCAGCTGCCTGTGTGCAGGCGCTGACTTCATTTTTTAAAGGGCTGTCAGCACTACCGAGAAGTTTAAATATTTAAAGGTACAGTAAATTTTTTTAAATGAAAACATTTCTTCTGCTCCTCTCTCCCAATAGCAATAAGATTAATTATTTTCCCTTTCCTCGCCGCAAAACACTTACCGTGTCCATCTGACCGCACCCCCCACCAAGCTGCACAAAATTTAACCTCCAACCCTTCACAGCATCCCCTACACCCGTGACATGACTTTGACCCCATTCCCCTCCCCCCCCCCAGCCCCCCAATGATAAACTTACCTCCTCCCCCCTCCCCACCAGTGTGGCACCTCGTTTCCCTGGACAGGGATCCGAAGGTGTGGGAGTGCTGGCCACCGGGCCGAAGATCGCAGCGGGACATTAGGCGGCGACGTGAGTGTCATTAATTAATTCATTTAAATTTATTTAAATATTCAAATGGGGGTCCCACCGCCAATAATATCGGGCCGGGCCCTCCCGGTGTCAGGTGTGTGGCAGCTCTCTCCCGGAGGCATCTTCAGGCCCCCCATCCTGCCACGCACCCCAACACATGGGGGAGAACAAAGTCCAGCCCAGTATTCCAGATGTGGTCTCGCCAAAACCCTGTACAATTGTAGCAGTTGTGCAACTTCCCAATTTCTTGAAACACTGGTCCAAATCCCCATTAAATCTCCACATAAGATTTCACAGAATTCACTTTCAATCCAATGTGTAGCACCCCCAAGGCTTGGCCAGTTTCTCTACTCAGAAGAGGCTCAACATCCTCCTCAATCACAACGAATTCTGCCTCCACACTCTGATCTCCAGCTCTCACACTCGCAGTGAAGCATCCAACAGTTTGAAGTAGGGTTTTAGATGTGTAAGGATAAAGCTTTTTGACACATTTTCGAGATGTGCACTTTATTCTCTTTGTCTTCAGTTCCTCCCACAGTGCTCTGCTGATGACATTACTGTCACTGCCTGAATCTATAATAATGTTCACTTCAAGACCCCCAACAATCACTGGAACTTTCTCATGGTTGCTTCCATTGACAGAAAACATGTATCCATGATTGCTATTTGTGTCCTCACTCACTGCATTTTCTTCAACTCGTCTCACAATTGTCCTACTTCCATCTCTCTTTCCTTTACATAGTTTGCCAGGCTTCACACTCTGTTCAGCTTTGCTTCTGCACTTCTTGGCAAAATGATCTCTGCCCCTACATTTTCTGCATATCTTTCCGTTGGCAGGGCAGCAATCATCTCTTCCACAGTGCCGCAAGTTGCCACATCTAAAACACTCTCTCTCAGACTTTTACTGTTTATATTTACGCGTACCTGGATTCTGTTGTGTCACTCGATTAATGTCAGATTTGGTTGTGCTGATGGCGGAAATGGGATCAAGTTTCATGCTGTGACGTTGTCCATTCACTGCTTCCAATGCAGCCGCTACTTTCAAAGTGTCATCCGACATTAAGTCACCTCACCTTTTCAGCAGCCTACGCCTCAATTTATCCGACTTGCAATGTTGGATCATCTGATCCATTATCTGGTTATTCAGATGCATCGCAGCATAATTGCATAAAATTCCATCTGACACCTGCCTGAAATGAATCACAAATCCAGCTACTGTTTCCTCCTCGTTCTGTCTCATTTGACGGAAAACATGCCTTTGGAATGTGGCATTTGGCCTTACCACATAATGGTCCTTCAAAGCTTTCACTGCATGTTCATACTCTACCTTTTCTTCCGTAGCAACGTCTTGAAAGTCTCTCTCATTGACGCACCTGCATTAAACAGGAAGAAGGCTCGTCGCTGTGCTTTCTGCCCCTCCGTCACCCTTTCAAAAACAAACCATGACTGTCAGCATACGCTTCAAATTCCTCCAGCCACGCTTTCCATTTCACGGTGACGGTACTGGCATCACCCGCCGGATCAAACAGCTCAATTCCCTGGACTGCCAACATATCAGCTCCAGCAAATGCCCTGACACAATGCTAAATATCTCCGAATTCACCTCTATATTGTTTCTCTTTATATCCTTGCGTCAATGTCATATCTCAGGTTCAAACAATCACTCTTGAAGTCACAGATTTAACTTTAATAAAGATTTAACAAGTGTTTAATAAAGAGTTCTGTTCACTGCTGCTGCATATACCTGTCTGACCGTACAACAACCCCCAGGTCAGGTGCTGTCCCCAAAGTACAAAGTTACTTTCAGTTTCTCTTCCAAGTACCGTATAGTTTCTAATAATCAAGCCCACACATACAATCATGACGGAGACCACACCGATATGGTGTGTAGCAGATATATTTTATTAATAGGTTAAAACACACATAGCAGTCATTGAGTTAACAAGCTGACTCACAGCAAAGTACAATCATCAGGCTCAAGAATGGCCTAGTTTTTCAACGAGTTAAAGTGGTTAGTACAAGAGGCATAATTAATAAAACAAATATTATTTGGTTCTGCTGGGGGGAATCTTCATGTCAGAAATCCCTTTTCTGCATCTCCTTATGGAACTCTATATATTGATGAGACCAGCTGAGAAGGGATCTCAGGGTTCCCTCTCAGCCTTTGCCTGGTTTAACCGTAACAGGGTTTAATTTTATAACACCGTATTTTTAGCTCCCCCTCCCTCCCTAGTAAATCCTGGTTCACTGCTCCAATTGTAAGGCAAAGAAATCAAACAGGTTTCCTTAGATTTTAACAAGAAATGTAGAAATTTATTAATCTTAAACTCTAATCGGTTAACGACTACGAATATGCGACGTGACTACGCTAGCATTCATACTCGATAAACACACACACAGATAGAGACAGAAAAAGTAGAAGGAATAAAGGGGAAAAGTTTGAGGCAATATCTGGTAATTACAGTCCTTTAAGTTCAGTGGGGAGTCTTTGGTTGCCAGTAAGTCTTGCAATTCATTGGGGCCCAGTTCACGCTTCAACTTGTTCGAGTGTAGGAGTCTTTTCTCTCTTGAAGTTTACATGTCTTCTGTGGGTCCGGTGGCTTGGGGGGAAAGCGAGAGAGAGAGACAGCCAGGCGAGAGACTTGCTTGTTTCAGCTTCAGTTGTTCATTGTCTTCTGAATTCAAGCTGTTCTGTGTCTCGTTCAAAAAACCTGGACCAGCCAGTTAGTCGTGTGACCAGCTGGTTTAACCAGTCCTGTCTGTGTGGATTGTATCATCTTAGCAGGGCCTGGAATGTGCATCCTTACACCTGCAATGTGCGGTGATCAAAATCCATTTGAGTTAATTGGCGTAAGTCTCCACAAGCAGCGTCTCTTAGTATGCAAATGTCCTTTCTGCTCAGTATCTGGTGATCTTCAAACAAGTCATTTCTTTACTCCAGCAACAATTTAAAATCAGTATTCATATGACAAAATTAATATGCCTCATTCTTGGCAGGTGGGGGTCTGCATGGTAATATCTTACCTTACCTAATTCATATTCTATTTAGTCTACCTATTTTTGTTAGATTGATGACTTGCTAGATCTAATCAAGGGCTTCCCTCTTGACAGTCCATTTGTCTGGCTATTGTGTACTCCGGACCACAATCAAAGACTTCTTGGCCTGCTGGAAAAGCATGCTGGGATACTTAGCCATTCTAGGCTACATGTTACAGTTTCTCTCATCAAACTAGTCTGTAGTATGCCATCCATTTCTTTGGAGCATTCTTCTGGAACAGTAAACTATATCTATTTTTAATTCCTAATTTATTTTGCTTTATTACATGCAGAAATACTGTAGTTTTTGTTAATCATATGCAATCATATGTAATCTTGTCAACAAAGTTAATTGGAAAAAGCATTTAGTAATTATTTGGGTCTGTACCTGTAAGAAGCTTTCAAAATTAACAAGAAAATGACAGAAAATGTAAAAATTATCAGAACCCATAGGATGAGGACCAGAGTGCTGAAATCTAAACAAAATCGGGATATGAAAAGCAATAATTAAAAGGAAACTATGAAAGGACAAGTACATGAGAGAAAAGGAATAGCAACATACACTGAAAGGCTGAGATGAGGTAGGTGGAATGGGAGGATACACGTGTGGCGTATGAGCACCAGCACAGACTAGTTGGGCCGAATGGTCTGTTTCTTTCCTGTACATTCTATGTAATTATACTATTGCAATAATGTATTGCACCATGAAAGGTACCATTCCCCTGCACCCCCTCCCCGGGTCTCTACACATGGATCCTAAACTTACCCAGGCAAGATGAAGAGAGCCACCAGATGGTGGGAGGGTAAGTTAGAAAATGAATTAACTTTATGAAGATGTATAACCAGTTCAAGACCCCCATTGCCCAGATAAAATCCCGGCCAATGTAAAAGGATACCTGTGCAGTAGGAAAGTGCTAACAATACCCAGCTGTTGCAACTGAGCACCACTTGGCCTGTGGAAACCAGCACTGTTTAATATATAGGCATACTTCATATCATACTACTTCAAAATGATGAGGATGAAAGGTTAATGCTGTTTGCTATTGAACTAAGTCAACAAAATGAATCAATCATCTTGCCTACACGCTTTCAAGAACTGGAAACCAACTCTAAAATACAAAAAGGAGAATTCCATTTTCGTGCAATTCACTGTGATCTCACAATGAATTTTTTTTGTGTTCGCTAACTTCATCATTCAACACACCCAGATCCCAATTAAATCACACAAACATCCACAGATATCTTTGAACAGGTTTCCTTGAAAACCAGTAAATTAAATTACCAGGTAAAATGAATGAAACACAGCAATATGTTATTTTTGTAGGTATGTCTGTCTTAAGAATATTCCAGAAATCATGATAACTATTTTCTGGAGAGAAATATTAAAGAATACCTTGTTTGCAGTTGAAAGGAATACTGAGAGCCCTTTACGTATAATTTTTCTTCTTGAGTGAAAATCTCAAAGAAATTCATGATGGGCTGTAAATTCCAACAGCACCTTTGCGTCGCTGGATCTGCTGAACCACCAAAAATAGCAGAGTTGTCTAAATATGCAGGAACATTCAGTCTGTCTAATTACAGCCTGAAATACCTCAGATATGCTGTGGAGGAAGGTACAAAGCACCAAATGGACCATGAATGGCTGGTGTGGGGGTGGATAGTGGATAGGTGTGTGATGGAAGTGTGGAAAATACCTGGAGGGAAGGTGAGGGCTGGAAAATATCTGAACTACAGGCAGTGACACCTCAGTCCCAAGAGTCTAATAATAACATGGTGCAGCCAAGCACCAGTGGCATCCCTGGCCCTGCTGTAATTTTGACTATATTTCTGTAATAAAAGATTTTGGTTTAAATGTGAGATTGTTATTTTGAGGTATTGCCACAGTTTGTAATTTACTAGTAATTGTAGTATGTCTAAACAATATTGACAGGGAAGATTAAGTTGTGTAGTGACCCATGAACATAAGGGATCTGGTAATAGAAACAGGAGTAGGCCATTCAGCCCCTTGAGCCTGTTCCACCATACCATGAGATTATGCTGCTCTGTATCTTCGCTGATGATTGCACAGTGTTCAGTACTATTTACAGCACCTCAGATACTGAAGCAGTCTGTGCTTGCATGCAGCAAAACCTGCACCACATTCAGATGTGGGCCAATAAATGGCATGTAATAATGACCTTTGCAGACCTAGAGTCTACAGACTCAAACTCAGGATAATAGGTGTGACCAAACACCACTTTATCAAGATGAGCAACATTCAAACACCATTGTCTAACAATGGCCACGGTCAGAGACATTGCACCAGGGGAGACAGAAACCAAGCCTGGTAAGGTTTTTTAAAAAAAAAAGTTACTTTTCTGTGCAGAAAGCCAGAGCAGAGACAGTAGGCCAGCAGCCAGGCGGCTGACAGAGATCTATTCCAGCCAAGAAGAAGACCCTGCCGAATACCAACTTTAAAAAAACTACCTAGAGGCAAAGACACAAAGGTGACCTTTGAAAACTCTCCATCTGAGAGATTGAAACAGGATCTTCGCCATTGGACTGTAACAGATTTAACCAAAGAAGTCTGCAGTCAAGTGTACGTCCACCTGAAACTCTGCAAAGATTGATTCCAGTGAACCAGGAGAAAAGGAAGAACAGACCTGCATTGTTTAAATTTCCCTCCCGGGAAACAAACAAGATTTCACAACAAACTCTTTTAAAAACACTAGACTTCAATGCATGTTATCTTTTAATCTCTATCTTTTTTGGTGTGTGTGTGGGGGGGTGGTGTTGAATTTGTGAATTTGTTTTTTTTAATAAGCGTTTATCTTTAAACCTCTGAGAAAACCTGTCAGTTGTCTGTTTATTGACCATTAAAACGCTCAAAGGTTAAAACACAATTCTAATAAAAACACTGTCTGCGGCCAGTTGAGAGGTGAAAAGGGAAACCACCCCTATAATTTCCAACCTGTCCGTAACAGACCAATATTTATTTTTAATTAAAAAGCGTAAGAATTCTTATTTTCAATGTAATTAATAACTATGTTTCAGACTTTGCAATGTGTTTCTTCAGAATGCAATTTAATTAGCAGTAACAAATACTTTTTCACAATTATGGTGCATGTGCTGTAATGATCCTTTAATGTTTCTCATCCAGTTAATGAGTGTTTTAACAGTCAATGTTTTAAAATTCAATTCAGAGTGAGCTTTTTTTTGTGAAAATGGTGAATAAGTGAACAAATCCTCATTTACTGACAAAAGCCTACAAATATACTAGCAACATCTGTTATGGAACATATATACATATACAACCTGTTATTTAGAAGCCTCAAAGTTCATAAAGACCACAACAAGCATTGCAATATATAAAGAAAAGAATTAATCTGACCCCAGTGCTCAGAGGTCCTGAAGTAATTGAATGATTTAAGAGCACAAAGCAATTACTACTAATAGCAGCATGAGAGATATGTGAGCATGAACGAAAATAATAGTTTTCCTCTGAGTCAGAAAGTCATGGGTTCAAATCTCAATCTAGAGATTTATGCACCTAATCTAGTTTGTCACTGCAGTGCAATTTAGGTAACATTTCACTGTTGGGTGTGCTGTCCTTTGGATGAATTGTTAAATTTTCTTGGGTGCATGTAAAAGATCTCACAATGCTATTCAAAGAAGGGCAGGGGCATTCACCTTGTTTCCTGGCCAGTATTTATCTCCTGGCCAACACCGAATACAGATTATCTGATCATTTGTTTCAACTGTTTGTGGGAGCTTGCTGTGCACAAGTTGGCTGCTACATTTCCTACATTACAAGCATGTCTCATGTCGAAACAAAGAGAAATCAAAGGTAAAAAACAGATATAGCTTCAAAAAGAATTTAAGGAGAGATATGTTTTTTCAGTTTTGAAGTGTTTTTTGATTGACTAGTTCCCCAAACACCAATCAGAAAAGCATGGCGACATTCGTTTGTGTTTTGGATCCATGATCGACACTAAATAGTGCTATAAATATCACACTTTTATCTCATGCTACAGATCTCCTAGCTTTAGAATATTTCAATTGAATTCTTTCTGTATCTATTCGCATGCACATTTTTGCTGCCGCTCTGGACTCAAACCCATTGCTTCTAGCTTCCTTTTTATCTCTTGGTCTAATTTGGGTCATTCTCTCTTATCGCCTCCCCTTCCTATCATCTAGAAAAGCCGCTTTATAATTCTTCTCTCTTGGATACTTTACCACCCAACTCCATCCGCCCCACCCCCCCACCCCCCACCGTCTCAAACACCAAAACCAACATAAATTAAACATGAAGCAACAGACAGATCACGGTCTATATATATTAATTACACCTTAACTATTAGATACAACAGAGATGGGTCTCCGTTTCACTGGGCAATCCACCCAGTATATATGGTAACAATTATAGGATCACAGTTCTTCACAATTCTGAGTTCCTCTGGTAGATTTTCAGCTCCTTTCTTCAAGGATTTAGCTGCTGTTCTTCCTAAAGCACTTCCCTCTCAATCTGAACGGTCTTCACCAGAAGGTGCACTTCTCCAGAACCTCAGCTCTGCTCATGATAGTCTTGATTTACCAGTCTTCCTTTTATCCGAGTCAGTGACCACCTGTGCACTGTATGGCTGGGTCTGGTTAGTCGGCTACTTTAAGTAACAGAAACAGCTCCTGGATTCAGTCTTCACTTTCTTCTGCTTGCTGGCACTCCACTCCTGCCTGTCTAATGAGGACTCTGACTTCTTTTATCTGGTTCTAACCAGTGTCCGTTTCCCTGGAAACCTGAAGTAGTTTTTCCTGTTTCAGTTTTGGTTTCTGTTTCAGTCCTAGTTTCTGTTTCAATTCTAGTTCCCCTCTCAGTTAGGGTCTTTAAAAAAAACAAGCTTTGCAACCACAGAGTCCATCACACTTCCCACTTTGGGGAAAAGAAAGCTTTACCATAGAAAAGTTTTCTTTACAATAGTTTAGAAATTCAGCAAGTTCTTTACATCATAAACATTTTAACGAATACTTAAGGCATACTGTACAGATAACATTTTCATATTCCACACTTATACATATCGTATTTGCAAAATCGCAAGGACTTAACCAATAACAGAACCCAAGTAAATGTGACAATTAGGATTCAAGCATCATAGAATTATCATAACTCAGGGCCTTCCTTTTTTACACCCCTTTAAACTCTGGGTAGAGCATCAGCAATTACTTTGCTTTTCCCTGCCACAGGCACAATTTTCAGTGTAAATGGTTATAACATCAAACTCCCAACAAAACAGCTGGAGGTTCTTTGTTCTGAACTTTTCTAGAAACACAAGTAGGTTGTGGTCTGCATAAAGTAGTATTTCCCCATGACTATTGTTTACATATACCTCAAACTGATGTAAAGCCAGAACACAACTAAAAGCTTCTTTCTCAATGGTCAAGTACTTTGATGTTTATTGAGCTTCCTAGAGAAGTAGCTAACAAGCCATTCCATACCAACTACATCATCTTAGAGCAGTACTACTCTTATCCCATCACTGGCTTCAATAGCCACTTTGACTGGTTTATTAAAATCTGGTGCTGCAAGTACTGGTTCTTTTATGAAAATGGCCTTTAACTTCGAAAATGTTGTTTGGCATGACTCTGACCTTCATGAACTTCACGTTCCTCTTTAACAGATTAGTCAATGGAGTGACTACTGTGCTGAAATTAGGGACAAATTTCTTGTAGAATCCAGACATACCCAGAAACCATAACACTTCTTTCTCTGTCTTGGATACAAGAAAATTTATTATTGCCTGAATCTTGGCCTTTCATAGTAATACTTGACTTTGACCCACGATATGTCCTAAATAAGTGACCTTGACTTGTCAAATAGAGCCCTTAAATGTCAAACACGATCACTCCAGCTGTCACTATACACCAAAAGGTCATTGATGTACATAACACAATTACTCAATTCGGCAATCATTTGATTGGTCAATCTTTGAAATGTGGCTGGTGCATTTTTCATACCAAATGGCATAATGTTACATTGGAACAGACCATCCGGTGTCACAAAAGCAGATATTTCTTTAGCTTGGTCAGACAAGGGGACTTGCCAATCCCTTAAAAAAATCAATCTTGCTTACAAAGACTTGAGTTCCCCACCCTATCAATACAATCCTCAAGCCTTGGGATTGCATAGTTACCACATTAACCTTTCAGTAATCTATACAGAACGTTTGAGAACCATCTGGTTTTAGTACTAAAACAACAGGAAACAACAAGTACTTTAGGTTTAATTATATCATTACTCAACATGTACGGAACCTCCTTTCTGACTTTAGCCAATTTACTGGGATTGAGTCTAGGGGTTTTGTTTAATTGGTTTAGCTTCCCTACATCAACCTCCTGAATTGCCAGAGAAGTATGACCTGGCTTATCTGCACATACCAGCTCATTGTCTCTCAATAGGTCAGTTATGTCTTTCCTCTGGTGCTCAGGTAGATATTGTAGCACCTCATCCAGACCCTTCAACACTTGAACATTTTCGGTTTCACTGCAGGGGGCTCAATCTGGGAACACTCAGTCTCAGACTCATCTGGTTTATCACTTGCACCAGGGTCACCATCTATATTCTCTACCACCTGTGCTACACCTACTGACTGACTATGCTTATGGTCATAGTACCTCTTCAGCATATTCCCATGGCACACCCTTTGACTTTTCCTTCTGTCTGGGGTATTTACCAAATAGTTCACCTCACTGAGTTTTCTTTAAGTAAGGAGCACTAAATCTAGCTTTCAGTGGTTCATGAGGCAAAGGCAACAAAACTAGCACCTTATCACCGGGTTGAAAACTATGTGCCTTAGCTGTTCTCTCAGTTTGTGTTTTCGTCACCTGCTGAGAAACCTTGAGATGTTCTCTAGCCCTCTCACAAGCTTTTGAGAGTCTCTCTTGAAACTCTGGCACATAATCTAGGAGGGTAATTTCCTCCTCCTGTGCCAAAAATCTCTCCTTACTATGTTTAAGAGGACCCCTAACTTCATCCCCATAGATCAATTCAAAGGAACCAAAACCAGTAGACTCATTGGGTGTGTCCCTGGTTGCAAATAACAGAAATGATATCCCTTTATCCCAATCATGGGGATCTCAAAAAAATAGACCTTAATCATACTCTTCAGGGTTTGGTGATATCTCTCCAAAGCACCTTGTGACTGCGGGTGATAAGCAGACGACTTGAGCTGCTTCACTCCCAATGCACGTGTGACCTCCTGAAATATACCTGACATGAAATTTAACCCCTGGTCAGGCTAGATTTCTTTTGGCAACCCATACCCATTGAAAAACTGAATAAACCCCTCAATCACAACGTTTGCTATGATCTTTTTCAAGGCTATTGCCTCTGGAAAACGAGTGGACAAATCCATGATGGTCAGGAGATACTTAGGACCTGACTTAGTCGCTGGTAAGAGTCCAACACAATCCACAAGAACCCTACTAAACTGTTCGTTAATGTAGCTATTGTTATTAATGGGGTTATCTTAATCAAAGGTTGTGGCTTCTCAATCATCTGACATGTGTGACGTGTTATGGTCAAGTGAGGAGGGGTCGAAGAGCTTCCCTGTTTTCCCTCTCCTTGTTTGACCACAACAGGTTTAATTCTTTTTTAAAGTGTATGTACCGGCCAGTTCAGTAGCTGTTTGATTACTTACTAGCTACAATCATAACAAGAACCAATTGGACAGGTTTTCTTGAGTTTAACAATGAAAGAAGTTAACTTTATTTTACTTAAACCAAACTAATTAAAATAATAAACTACATGCCAATTTTCTCACGCACACACACATACTAAAGATTTACACACACACAAATAGGTTACAGAGTGGGGAAAGGTAGATTGGTTGAGTTAGAGTCCATAGAAAAAGGGGTATACAGTCTGTGGGGTTTGGTGATTCGGCTGGCTTCTAGCTAAATTCGGTGGTCCTGAGGCTTTTAGTTTGAAGAGGTAGATGACTGGTTCAGTGCGTCTCTTGGAGACAGCGAAGTGGATGATTTCCTGTAACGGGGTGTCTGATTGTAGCCAGAGTATGCAAAGGTGGTCAGTCAACAGGCAGGATTTGAAGGCTTCCAAGCTGGAAAGGAGAGAGAGAGGGAGGGGAACCCCCCCCCCCACCACTTGGGTCTGCACGTGTCAGAGTCCAGAGGCTTCTCCTTTGCTGCAGAGAAACACAAGCTTAAAACCACAGATGGGAAGGGATTGTCACATGACAGTCACCCAGTGATTCAAATATGGTAGCAGTGTCTATCTTTTTGCTAAAAGGAACAGGTAGTTCCCTTAAACTTCCTCGGTCTCGGTTCTTGCTGGGATGAGCGCCATTTTGTCTCCACCTCACAGACCTTACAATGTAGGAGACAGTGTTGCAAATTAGGTGGCCATCATAAGCTGCCAGCAAAGTCATCCTTCATCTGCTCTCTCTTAAACTTCTTCAAAAAATATAAATTCAGTCAGTGGAATAAAGAAAATGTCATGCAGACCCTCCATCTGCCAAGAATGGGGCATATTAATCTCGTCATATGAACATCAATCTTAAACTGTTGCTGAAGTGAAGAAATGATTTGTTAAAGAGATCACCAGACATTTGGGCTGGAAGGACATTTGCATACTAAGAGACACTGCTTGTGAAGACAAAGGACTATTCCCTGATCCAATTAACCCAAATGGATTTTGATCACCAGACATTGAGGTGTAAGGAAGCGCATTCCAGGGCCTGCTAAGACAATACAATCCACAAACGAAGCAGTGGTTAAGCCAGTTAGTCACATGACTGATCTACTGACCAATTTGATTTTTTTAATTGTGCCACACAGAAAGGAACAGAAGGCAGTTTTGCAACTGAAGCTGGAACAAGAAAGCCGCTCTCCTAGCTGTTTCTTTCTTGCCTTCTCCCAAGCTACTGGACCCACGGAAGACGCGTAAACCTCAAGAGAGAAAAGACTGCGACATCGAAACAAGTTGAAGTGTGTACTGGGCCCCAATGAATAACAGGACTTGCCGGCAACCAAAGACTCCACATTGAACTCAAAAGACAGTAAATAACTACCAGCTATTGCCTCAAACCTTTCCCCTTTATTCCTTCTACCTTTTCTGTCTCTATCTGCATGTGTGTTTATCGCGTATGCGTGCTAGTGTGGTCGTGTCGCATATTCATAGTTGTTAACCGGATTAGAGTTTAAGATTAATAAATGTCTACCTTTCTTGTTTAAATCTAAGGAAACCTGTGTTACGACCAGGTGAGAAGGGGTCTAGGGATTCCCTCTCAGCCTTTGCTTGGTTTAACCGTAACATGGTTTAATAGTAAAACACCGTGTTTTTAGCTCCCCCTTAGTGAATCCTTGTTCACTGCTCCAATTGTAAGGCAAAGAAATCAAACAGGTTTCCTTAGATTTAATCAAGATAGGCCAGTCCTCATCAGTGGGCCTCTGGGGAGGCCTCCCCTTCCTCATCAGAATGTCATTCTTGACTTAAAAATACCCAGGGACCATTTCAGCCTCTGCCTCAGAACACGCTGTCCGAGACAAATTTCTTAAGGCAGGGGCTGCCCACTGTGCCTCAATCAAAGAAAATCTACTAAGGAATTCACCATTACTAGCCTTGGAGCCTTTATCACCAACAGTTTCATCCAAATCCTTGAAAAAAGTTTTAGCTAACCAAACCCCCTAATTGTCCTCCACAACGACTGAATCCATCTCATCTTGCTTAACTCTATGAACCTGGGATCTCGTCACAACACAGTCTGGGAATATTCCAGGAAATTTCTCCTGCAAAACCTCAATTTAAACAACCTCAACTGGCTTTTTTGAAGTACTGGAGATGCCAATACCTTATCCCGAGCCAAGTCATTTCCTAGCAGAAAATCTACCCCCTCTGGGCAAACTACGGATGACCCCAACGGTAACAGGAGCAATGACCACATTTTAAGTTAACCCTATATAAAGGAATGGATAATTGGGTTCCACCAATCCCTTGGATTAACACCTTCGCCTTCAGTGAAGTACCGGGGAAAAAATTCATGTCACCTGCCAACATCAGTGACTGTGCCACCACTGTATCTCTAAGGATAACAACTAGCTTGCCTGCCTCACCAGACGATTGTGAGGATACTTCACCCTTAAACAGAAAACTTCTATAGTTCTCTGCAATCTCATTCCCTCTATCAGTGCACATGGGAGAAACTACCTTCTTGATGTGAACGTCACCCGCTACGACAGTATCCCCTGTGGAAACACCCTTCGACTGTAGACACGCAACAGGCTTGTTTTTCCACTTCCAGCACTCAGCCTTCACATGTCCTTTCTCATGATAGAAATAGCATGCTGGTCCCTTCCAAACTTTTCCCCCGGCCTTCTCTTTTACTAACCTGAGGTGTGTCTATGCCTTTACTTTTGTCATCTTTTTCAATAGAACCAGATCTCTTTTCATTATCAAACTTCCTATCTCTCCAACTTCTCTGAAAGTTTCCGAACTGGGGCTTGTAACTACTGCTTTTGCAGGTCAATTCGTAATCATCTGCCATGGCCACGGTATCCCTTATTTTACCAACTTTGTGTTCTTCCAGGTGAGACCTTATTCCTGAAGGGGTGCTATTTTTGAATTCTTCAATCAGAATTACTTCCCTAAGGTTCTCAAAATCTTGTGCAATCTTCATTGATCTATACCACATATCAAACACCATTTCTTTCTCTCTAACAAATTCCAAAAATATATCTTTTTTAAATTTCTAAATTTTTGTCTGTAAGCCTCTTGTGCCAACTCATTGGCATTGAGAACAAGTCTTTAATCTTTCATAGTCTCATGAGTGTTCATCTGAAAAAGATGAGTACACCTCTAAATAGTTCCCCACTAAAAAAAACTCTGTAGGAGCATTGGCCAAGATGATTTAGGCCACTCCAGATTCATGGCAATCTTCTCAAATGACACAAAATACATTTCTACTCCCTCTTCACTAAATTTAGGTACCAAGTATATATCTTTTGCCAGATCAAAACCACAAGGAGTTTCATCTGGGTCATCATCAATTTTCACCCCAGTGCACGCTCATTGGCTTTGAGCCTTTCCATTTTCACTTTGTGGTCTAATGCCAATTTTTGCATTTCTTGTTCTTTTTCCTTCTCTTCCCTATTCAGTTTTATCCTCTCTAGTTCAAATTCAAGTTTTCTCACTTCAAATTGTCTTTGTCTTTCTCTTTCTTCTCTTGCTTTTCCTCTTTCTTCGCTTTCCAATCTTGTCTTCTCTAACTCAATTTTAGCTATTTCTATTTGAACACTAGCAAAAACATTCTTTTCTTTCTCCAGCTTCAAGTGAGGAACCAATTCTTGGATTATCTCTGCTTTCATAGCTTCTGGGCTTACACTAACCCCACTTGTGCTGCTATCGCGACCAAATTGACCTTTCTCAACTGCTGCAATATACTGAGAGTCAAACCTCTCTTAACAAATTCTTGTATATTAATAGTACTCATGTTGATTTCCCACTGAATCCAACCAAAGTAAATGTGAAATCTTTTTTACTTAAACCCTAGAAAATTCCAGCAAAGCTATTTTAAAGCCTAATTGTGAACAATGCAACCCGGACAAGTCCCCAATTTTGTTATGATTCTTGTGGAGACCACCAACAAATGAAAAGAATTGAATCCACCGATTGATCCCAATTTAGGAAATCAAACCAAACCAAACAGACAAGATTTCACTTTTATAAATTTTTCTTCAACACTCAAACCAAAACCAATTTAAATTAATATAAAAGCAAAATACTGCGGATGCTGGAAATCTGAAATAAAAACAAAAAATGCTGGAACCACTCAGCAGGTCTGGCAGCATCTGTGGAAAGAGAAGCAGAGTTAACGTTTCGGGTCAGTGACCCTTCTTCGGAACTTAAATTAAACTTGAAGCAACGGACAGATCACGGTCAATATATATATTACAAATTACACCTTAACTATCAGGTACAACAGAGATGGGTCTCACTGTTTTACTGGGCAGTCCACCAAGAATATAGGGTAACAGTTATAGTCACACAGTTCTTTACAACTCTGAAGTTCCTCAGGTAGATTTTCAGCTCCTTTCTTCAAGGATTTAGCGACTGTTCTTCCGACAGCAGTTCCCTCTCAATCTGAATTCCACAGGTGCGGTCTTCACCACAAGGCGCACTTCTCCAGAACCTCCTCAGCTTTGCTCACGACAGTCTTGATGGCGTGGATTTACCAGTCTTTCCTTTACCTGAATCCTACAGTGACCACCTGTGCACTGTAAGGCTGGCTCTGGATAGTTGGCTAGGTAACAAAAACAGCTCCTGGATTCAGTCTTCACTTTTCTCTGCTTGCCAGTGCTCCACTCCTGCCTGATCTGCCTGGTCTGGGGAGGACTCTGTCTCCTTTTATCTGGTTCTAACCAGTGTCAGTTTCCTTGGAAACCTGTTGTTTGTCCAGCTTCTGTTTCAGTTTTGGTTTCCATTTCCATTTCAATTCTAGTTTCCTCTCAGTTAGGGTCTTAAAAAAAAAAGCTTTGCAACTGCAGATTTCATCACAGTAACATATCAACCTGGCATTCAAGAGCCTTGAGGCTCTTCTAATAGCAGTACCCTCTGAGGTTACTCCTCTTGCCCTTCTACACAAATTCCTGGTGCTGCCTCTGGATGCTATCCCGTGCTCATCCTGTAGAATAAAGTAGCCTGCCCCAGGAAAATAAGTTGAGTTTCTGATGCTGTCACATAGGCAGCGCAAAACCCCAGCCTAGAGAATTTCTGGCAGATGGAGGAAAATACAGCCCTTTATCACTTGTCTGATCTTAGCTCTTATCAAACTTTTGGCACACACATCTACATCTAAAGGAATAGTTTCAATGAAGAAAGATTGGCTTTGTCAGCAGTGTGACAACAGACGAACTGCACTTGACTAAAGTAGCTTAGAATTGCAGTGTTGCTGTCATCATAGCTTTCAGTCCTAAGACCGGCTGGCACTTGTAGCCATCCATCCACATGTAATCAGCTCTGTCTGTCTTCAGCAAAGCTTCCAGATGAGTTCACTTGCCTTGAGGGGAAAAGCTGAGATGAGCAGCTCTGTCGGAAGAAATTAGCTCATGAACTGAATTCATACTGAGTCCAAATGTTTCACAGAGACTGTGCAAACCTGGCAATAGCCAGAGACTGGGAATATTATACCCTCACCAGTGTGCAGATTACATTGTAGGACCATATTTCATCATGTTATTGGAGGCTTGGTAGGATCAATTCCTTTTAACCAAAGAAAGAGATGATCCTAAGGGAAGAAATCACTGCAGGGACAAAACAGTCTGAAAATAATAAAAGGAATGATTAAAAATTTGAATCTCTGGGATTAGCACTACACGGGTCTAATCTGTGTATCCTACATCCTATGGATATCATTGAGTCATAGAGTTATACAGCACAGAAACAGGCCCTTCAACCCATCGTGTCGGTGCCAGCCATCAAGCACCTAACTATTCTAGTCCCATTTTCCAGCACTTGGCCCGTAGCCTTGGATGCTATGGTGTTTGTCTCTATGTAACATTTCTAATCAATAAAGTTTTGTGGAAATATGTCCATTTTGATGTGTGTTACATGTTAACAATATTAATGACACAATATATTTTAAGGTTGAGGGACTCATGAAAAAATGCATGGGGGAATTTTAACCTAACCCACCCAGCTGGAAACTGATGGGGTCAGATCAGTGTCCATTTTACACCCAGCCAATTTTACTTTCCATTGACTTGGCACTACATTCAATCACCCAAAGACAAAAATTAAATGCAATCATTAAAATATATTCAGATATTGTTAATAACATGCTACTATTTTATTTTAGTTCAATGCACTTAACAAATATCAGTTTCCAATTTATTGCACAGAAGGATATTCCTTGCACTTCTTAGGAAGTTTACTGGCCACAAACTGCTGCTCTTTAGCACCGCTGGTGTCAGCGCTACAGAAGCCCAGAGAGCTGAAAATGACGATCAAATTGCTTCTGGCCACTTACAGCGTGGCCTTCAGGGTGTGCCATGCTTGTGAGGGTGCTAGCGCGGGTGTGCCATGTGTGCACAAGAAGCGTGCAGTGGGTCAGATCATCACGTCACTTAGAGTCTAACCTGATTTGGCTTCCGACCTTCCATTTTGGACCTTAAGTCCTGTTAACGGCCTCTTTTAAAGACTCTCAGCTGAGCATGCATTCATCTGCATGAGGGATCCTCACTAGAGTTAGTTAAAGGGATCAGCTTGGGAATTTCAAGTGAGCTGCTTTTGACTTTCTTTACCCGCTGCAGAGTCTGTGCAAACATAGCAACAGCCAGAGTCTGGGAATATTATACCCTCACCAATGTGCAGATTACATTGTAGGACCGTATTTCATCATGTTCTGTGTACTGTGTTGTTGGAGGAATTCTGAAAAGTTGTTGGAGTCAGCAGGGAGTGGTGCTGGACTTTTCCGATGGGTTCAGTGGAGTTTGAAGGCCTGTCAGCAGCAAGACTCCTCTCACTAATTGGAGTTGTAGTCCCTCTTGGGTTGCAGCACAACAGGGAGCACAGACAGCAGAGTGGGAAGCTGTGCACAGAGGGAGGAGGGCTCTCAATATAAGGCCATACCCACCAAAGTATTCAGGGAGCACTTCTCCTACCTCCACCTCAGCCAGGAACAGTGTTTGAGGCAACCACGATTCACCAACGAGATGGTCCTTGAACTGTGCTCCTTTAATTAGACCTGTAGCCGCAGAGCAGGGCAAAAATGGCGCTGCCAGTGACCGTGAAGATTACCATTGCCCTCCATTTCTATGCAAATGGATCCTTCCAGGCTGGAGTCATTGCCATTGTCAACATATCAAAGTTCACTGTGCTTCACTGCATCAGGGAGGTAACAGAGACCCTCTTTGCCAGGAGAGGGGACTTCATAATTTTCCCTCTAACCAGAGAGAAGCAGAAGGAGTGGGCATGTGGCTTTGCCAGGTTAGCAGGATTCTCAATAGTGCAGGTAGCCATCAACTGCATGCATATGACTCACTGGGCGCCACATATTAACGGGGAGATGTACCGCGACCACAAGGGGATCCATTCTTTCAATATGCAATTGGTGTGCGACTATGCACTGTAAGAAAAGGCTGTCTAATAGCCTTATCAAATCTTAAGAAAATTAATTGAATATTATAGAAATAGCTCTCTCTTATTAAGAATGATATTATAGCAGTCTGCCAGGCTGTCAGACACAGGACATCATAGGCCTGTTATCTCTGCCAAGGTCATGACTCCAACACAGGCAGTGAAACAAGACATTCCTAAGTTGGAGCCTTGTACTGTCTCTAGACAAGCATCTGGCGGAAGTTTACAAATGGTACCTGGCAAGTGATAAGCCACAAGATGACTTCAGGGGAAGAGTGATGGGCATGGGAGGGGTTTACTTTGAGTACCAGAATCGAACAAGTGATTGACATGAGACACCCACCAGCCCCTAGAAATAAAGTATGTAGCCAAGTGCTCGGGAGGAAAATCATCAGTTTCTTTGGACAGAAGGAGGGCTTCCTGAAGTGGAGTCTGTGCTGGCTTCTACCTAACACTTTGGTTAGCTCAAGAAGGCTGAGGATCCTATGGACATTAGAAACCAGCAACACCTCACCTACCTCATCCGTCGGCTAGACTGCCACCACCGTTCTGCCCCACTGTACAATCTGGGATCGGTAAACCATTCAACCTGTTACAGTTATGTGTCATAGAAAATAGGAGCAGGAGTAGGCCATTCAGCCCTTCGAGCCTGCTCCACCATTCATTATGACTATGGCTGATCATCCAACTTAGTAACCCGTTCCCGCTTTCACCCTATACCTTTTGATCCCTTTAGACCCAAGAGTTATATCTAACTCCTTCTTGAAAACATACAATCTTTTGGCCTCAACTGCTTTCTGTGCTAGCGAATTCCACAGACTCACCGCTCTCTGGGTGGAGAAATTTCTCCTAATCTCAGTCCTGAAAGGTTTACACAGATGCTTTAGACTATGACACCTGGTTCTGGACCCCCCCCCACCATCGGGAACATCCTTCCTGCATCTACCCTGTCAAGTCCTGTTAGAATTTTATAGGTTTCTATGAGATTCCCCCCTCACTCTTATGAACTCCAGCGAATATAATCCTAACCGACTCAATCTCTCCTCATATGTCAGACCCGCCATCCCAGGAATCAGTCTGGTAAATCTTCGCTGCACTCCCTCTATAGTAAGGACATCCTTCCTCAGATAAGGAGACCAAAATTGCACACAATATTCCACATTTATCCACATTATACTGCATCTGCCATGCATTAGCCCACTCACTCAACTTGTCCAAATCATCCTGAAGCCTCTCCGCATCCTCCTGACAACTCACCCTCCCACCCAGTTTTGTGTCATCTGCAAATTTGGAGATATTACATTTAGTTCCCTCATCTAAATCATTAATGTATATTGTGAATATCTGGGGTCCTAGCACCGATCCCTGCAGTACCCCACTAGTCACTGCCTGCCGTTCGGAAAAAGACCCATTTATCCCTATTCTTTGTTTCCTGTCTGCCAACCAATTTTCTATCCATTGCAATACACTACCCCCAATCCCATGCTCTTTAATTTTACACGCTAATCTCTTATGTGGGACTTTGTCGAAAGCCTTCTGAATGTCCAAATAAACCACATCCACTGGCTCCCGCTCATCAACTCTACCAGTTACATCCTCGAAGAATTCTAGTAGATTTGTCAAGCATGATTTCCTTTTCGTAAACCCATGCTGACTCTACCACTGTTCTCTAAGTGCTCTGGTACAAAATCTTTGATAATGGACTCTAGAATTTTCCCCACTACCGACGTCAGGCTGACCGTTCTATAATTCCCTACAATTTCTCTACCTCCCTTTTTTAATAGTGGGATTACATTAGCTACCCTCCAATCTGTAGGAACTGTTTCAGAGTCTATAGAATCTTGAAACATAACCACCAATGCATCCACTATTTCTAGGGTCACTTCCTTAAGTATTCTAGGATGCATACCATCAGGCCCTGGGGATTTATTGGCCTTCAATCCCATCAATTTCCCCAACATCATTTCTCTACTAATACTGATTTCCTTCAGTTCCTCTCTCTCACTAAGTCCTGTGTTCCCCAACATTTTTGGTATGTCTTTTCTGCCTATTTGGTCTATGCATCATCATATTTAAACTGCTGCTTCTTAATAAACTGCTTTAAAACTACCTATGATTTGACCCCCTTTTTGGGCAACCTTTGACTCCTGAACCAAATCTTACAGCACAGAGAATCTTGTCGGTGAATGCCACCTATTCTGGCAGCAGCCACATCCTGCACTAGTCAGTAGTTCCTGCCAAATTTGAATCACCATGATGAACCACATGCTGGCTGTTTAATAACAGGGGCTACACATTCTACACATGGCTCATTACACCTCTCTGCCACCGGACAATGCATAGACAGCATGCCTCCATGAGAGCCATGGTGCCACCAGGAACATCACTGAGCAAACCATCGGTTTTCTGAAACAATGGTTCCACTGTCTGGATTGCTCAGGGGGAGCCTTCCAGTACTCACTAGAGTATGATTCCTATTCCATGGTGGTCCTACGTCCTCCACAACCTGGCTCTCCTGAGGGCGCCACCCTTGCCACCAGGCCTTCAATGAGGATCTTAGGAGGAGGAAGGATGAAGAAAAGGAGGAAGAAGGAGGAGGAGGAAGAGAAGGAGGAGGAGGAAGAAATGAGGCATCTGGGACCCCATTGCTTTGGACAGGCTATCTGAGTGGCTAATCAGACTCTGGTTCCCATTAAAATCTCATTCCCACATCACCGCGCTCCACAATTCCCCACCTTTGCATCCCTCTGCTCAGGATCAGGGTCTTAGCCAAAATCCTGAAAAATAAGACACTACAAAAATACCCATCCTACCAACTTTATCTGACAACACTTCCAATAATACATACAAAACTGAACAATCCACTCTTGTGTATTTCCTTAGTGCCCATCTTGCGGGTGCCTCTGCCAGGCCTTGAGGCTCCTACGTAGTGCTACCCCTTTGGATGCAGTCTTGCTGGTGGAAGGCTGCTGATTTTCACTGGGGGAGGCCACAGGTGACCTTGCAGGACAATCTCGAGCAGCTCTCCACGAGGGTTCAGCTTCGGACTGCACCACCTTGGCCTGGGCGGCAGCAGTCTAGTCTGCCTGGCTGACTGACAGGCAATAGTGAAGGCACTGATAGACTGGCAGTGGTGGGAGCACAAATGCTGTCATCCTGGGAGAGGGCAGCAGGTTCGTGCATCACGGAGCCACTGCCACTCCCCTGGGGTGGTGCCTCAACATCTTAGTAACCTACTGGAGCATAGATTGCTAGACTGCTGTGACAGCCTGCAATCCCCTTTGAGCACTGGTATTCGCAGCCATGATGGCAGCAGTCTAAACCATCATGGCACTGAGCCGGGCTTGCATGGCAACAAGCATGGCTTTCATGACCTCAGTCTGAGCTTCCACTGCACCACAGATGTTGGGTGGCTTCTGCATGTGCTGCAATGGAAGCTGAGATATCAACCATTAGACACTGTATCATAGCTGGGTCTGCAAGTACTGTCATGTAGTTGGCCACCATTTCCACACTGGAAAGAATGTACTAATCTTGAAGCCCTGTGCCTAGTTGGAGCTGGATTCCTCAATGCTTCTTGACAGTGACAACAAGCCATGTGGTAGGCCTGTCAATGCACCAAGCATTTCTGTGCACATGCCATCAGCGTTCTCCTCTACATCGCCCCATTGAAGTCCTCATCTGAGTCTTTGGCAGTGGAATCTATCTGTCTTAGAACACCGATGCTTTGCTCCGTGATGTTCCTGGTGGCACCATGGCAATTTGGCACACGTGCTATATGTTCCCCTGGCCTGGTGTTGTGGTAGCCCAGTCATGCCCAGTGACACACCACATGCTGATCCGATGTGCTATGCTAACTCTAAAGGATGTGCCAGTATCTGAGCTGGTGGCTGCAAGTGTTAGATTGAGTAATGGTGTTTCTTAATTGTATGCGTGCTCTTGCTCATGCCTGTCATGGTGAGACTGTATTGGCTAGCCAGGTGTCAGGTCTTGGGTATCTGAAAGCAAAATGCAGAAGGGAAGGGTTGGGGTGAGGCAAGTGGGGTTAGGTAGAAAGAAAGATGCCCATGGTCACACCATCTACAGCTTGCACTTAATGCTAGCTGGCAGGATGACAGTGAAGTAGGATTTGAGAAGATGCATAAGGCAGGAACATACCTTCATCCTGGATGTTCTTGGGGACACCAAGGCCTTAGTCACTGCTGGCTCAATAATTCACAGAACCATCTCTTCCAAAGGGCTCAGGAGATGCAGGTATGCCTGTTCCCCGCCAATTCTACGGTGCTGCCTCTTGTTATGTCTGACCTTGACTTGCAAGAGAAAGGAAAGAGTGTCAGTAAGTGTCTTGCAGTGTATTTGGGTGATGTGCCTGTCACAGCTGAATAGCTGAAGTTTGTGAAAGCTGCAAGATGTGGGTGTGAGGCTTGCAGCACTGCTAAGTGTGTGAGGGTGAGGTCAAGCATAAGAATGTTAGGCATGAGTCCTGATTGGTGAGTGATGGGGGTGAGATGCATTGAGTGGCATGTGTTGTTGGTGGTGCAGCAGGTGGGAGATTTCATTGCAAGATGCATTCACTGACCTTAACTGCCTGTGTAAGATCATTGAACTTTTTCCGTCATGCACTCAGGTGCTTGGTGCCAGATTCCTTGAACTGACCTCCCTTGCTAGCTGCTTCCATTCCCTTCATGTACCTGGAGCGCCTCTTGGCCTCCTGTGGAAACCTCTCTCCTCCTTTTGACCTCCATCACTTAGGCCTCCAGCACCACATTAGAGAAATTGGGAGCCCTCTCTCTGATCTGCTAACTTTAAGAAACAGTTCCACTAGCTGCTGCAGCCTGAATGCACCTCACCTTTAAGAGGTGAAGGCTGCCTTTAAGAATTGCAGGCAAGCTGTAACTCATGCTAGCCAGACATGCAACTGTGCCTGCACCCCTGCTGGGCATGCAGCCAGTCAGCAGCCCACTTAGTGCTGGGCTGCATGCAACAATCATGGTGATGAGCAGGCGGCATGAATTCGCAATCCCCATGCCCTTCAGGGTGTCTTGTGCTCTAAAGAAATGAACATTCTGTCAGCTAAAGGACGGTGTTTTACAAATATAAACACAGCTGTGAAATGAGCTGGCTTGAATTGGTATGTCTTTATTTTGAAACAGTATAATAAAAGTAAATTATTTTGGACAAATGACATCATTATAAAAGGATACATGGACCTCATCATTATAGATGACATACTGTGCAAGCAAGTAAAACGGCAGCTCAGTTTTCAGCACAGGAATACTATGGTGGATGAATACTTATGTTGTGTGATTGCCTTAAAAAGTGATGTCCCTTTATGATCTTAGTATGCTAATGACACCAAGAGGCAAGTCCTGTAAATAGCTAGCTCTGCACTGTATATACTTGCTAACTGTTAATAAACCAGTTTGAGATCTTCAACTGGCTGGACTCCACGCATCTCATTTTTGTTGCATCAGACAACATAAAAACAACCCATTACATGGGGGCAGTTGTGGTGAGAAGACAGAATCCAAGATTGAAGACCACAGGAAAACAGCTTTTAAAACTACCTTCCTACAGCTAAAAGAGGGAAAGTTTCAAAAATAAGTACTGGCCCAAATAGGGAAAGAGGAAAATGCTTACCTCAAGCTGTAGAGGACAGAGCGCTGAATGACAGGCTGCAAATCAATCACTGTGATTGGGTGAGTATTTGTGCCGACGGAAGCTTTGAAGTCTTTCAGAAGATAGATTTTTCCCCCAAAAAGCTCTGAAGTGCTTAAAAATTGATCTTTTGCAAAACCTCTTTAAAAAAAACAAGACCGACTCTGCTCCCAGGCTGATGGAGGTCCGCGCCATTACAGGAAAAAGCACAGGAATCCTCCATTCATGCAGCTCGCAGCTAAAGCTATAAAAAGAAACCTATTAAATCACTCTAGCATGAAGAGCTTTCATTCACTCAGCCAGAGTTTAAAAAAAACTCATAAACCACTCAAGCATCAAGAAATGTCTGTTGAACGCCTGTGTAAACAGAACAGGCTTAGTACTGGAAGCAAGATACAAACACAGCACTGCAAAACACTTGCTTCTGACAATCAAAGCAGCTAGTCTAGAGAACAGACAGTTTTTATAATAAAAGAAAGCAGCACAGAGTCACAGAACCAGATCTTAAAGCAAATTTTAAAGCAAAATAATAGCAGGAACGTGGATACCAAATTTCCCAGCATGAACTGGAAAGCCTTGGATATCCTATCTGAGTTCAAACTGTTCAACAGAGAATGCAACTATGCTTTAGAGTCCAAGTAATTGTAGAACGAGAAAAATAGGCTGTAAAAATAATGATAGCGACTGGAAATGAAGGATTGTAAAGAATCAATACTCTGGATTATCTAAAGAGGACCAGAAAGATCCCGCAAAGATATGGAAAGTGCTGGAAGATCCGCTCCGATTGAGAGTGAATTTTCGAATTCACTGGCTGGAATTGATGTCCTACTGGCAACAGCCACAGGAATCAATAGACCAGTTCATCAGCAGATGCCGTAGTAAGGGCAATGAATACGATATCTCAGAAATTGAGCTGTCAGACCGAATAATGGAGCTGGTGATTGTATCAACACCCTTTGAAACATTTCAGAAAGACCTACTGGGGAAAAAGAAAGGTCACAGCATCGTTGCACTGCTGGAAGATGGCAGACAGAGAGAGAGGAGCACAGCCCGAGCAGCGGAGAGTCGGAGAGACAGAGAGAGAGGAGCACAGCCCAAGGAGCGGAGAGACAGAGAGAGAGGAGCACAGCCCAAGGAGCAGAGAGACACAGAGAGAGGAGCATAGCCCGAGGAGCGGAGAGTCGGAGAGACAGAGAGAGAGGAGCACAGCCCAAGGAGCGGAGAGACAGAGAGAGAGGAGCATAGCCTGAAGAGCGGAGAGTCGGAGAGACAGAGAGAGAGGAGCGCAGCCCGAGGAGCGGAGAGACAGAGAGTGAGGAGCATAGCCCGAGGAGCGGAGAGTCAAAGAACAAAGAACAAAGAAAATTACAGCACAGGAACAGGCCCTTCGGCCCTCCAAGCCTGCGCCGATCCAGATCCTCTATCTAAACATGTCGCCTATTTTCTAAGGGTCTGTATCTCTTTGCTTCCTGCCCATTCATGTATCTGTCTAGATACATCTTAAAAGACGCTATCGTGCCCGTGTCTACCACCTCCGCTGGCAACGCGTTCCAGGCACCCACCACCCTCTGCGTAAAGAACTTTCCACGCATATCAACCCTAAACTTTTCCCCTCTCACTTTGAACTCGTGACCCCTAGTAATTGAATCCCCCACTCTGGGAAAAAGCTTCTTGCTATCCACCCTGTCTATACCTCTCATGATTTTGTACACCTCAATCAGGTCCCCCCTCAACCTCCATCTTTCTAATGAAAATAATCCTAATCTATTCAACCTCTCTTCATAGCTAGTGCCCTCCATACCTGGCAACATCCTGGTGAACCTCCTCTGCACCCTCTCCAAAGCATCTACATCCTTTTGGTAATGTGGCGACCAGAACTGCACGCAGTATTCCAAATGTGGCCGAACCAAAGTCTTATACAACTGTAACATGACCTGCCAACCCTTGTACTCAATACCCCGTCCGATGAAGGAAAACATGCCGTATGCCTTCTTGACCACTCTATTGACCTGCGTTGCCACCTTCAGGGAACAATGGACCTGAACACCCAAATCTCTCTGTACATCAATTTTCCCCAGGACTTTTCCATTTACTGTATAGTTCACTCTTGAATTGGATCTTCCAAAATGCATCACCTCGCATTTGCCCTGATTGAACTCCATGTGCCATTTCTCTGCCCAACTCTCCAATCTATCTATATTCTGCTGTATTCTCTGACAGTCCCCTTCACTATCTCCACCAATCTTAGTGTCGTCTGCAAACTTGCTAATCAGACCACCTATATTTTCCTCCAAATCATTTATGTATATCACAAACAACAGTGGTCCCAGCACGGATCCCTGTGGAACACCACCTGTCACACGTCTCCATTTTGAGAAACTCCCTTCCACTGCTACTCTCTGTCTCCTGTTGCCCAGCCAGTTCTTTATCCATCTAGCTTGCACACCCTGCACCCCATGCGACTTCACTTTCTCCATCAGCCTACCATGGGGAACCTTATCAAACGCCTTACTGAAGTCCATGTATATGACATCGACAGCCCTTCCCTCATCAATCAACTTTGTCACTTCCTCAAAGAATTCTATTAAGTTGGTAAGACATGACATGAGTGGAGAGTCGGAGAGACAGAGAGAGAGGAGCACAGCCCAAGGAGCGGAGAGTCGGAGAGACAGAGAGAGAGAGGAGCACAGCCCAAGGAGCGGAGAGTCGGAGAGACAGAGAGAGAAGAGCACAGCCCGAGGAGCGGAGAGTTCAAAAAGTGCATCAAACCAGAGTTGGAGAGAGAGAGGAGCACAGCCTGAGGAGCGGAGAGTCAGAGAGACAGTGAGAGAGGAGCGCAGCCCGAGGAGTGGAGAGTTGGAGAGACAGAGAGAGAAGAGCACAGCCCGAGGAGCGGAGGGTTCAAAAAGTGCATCAAACCAGAGTTGGAGAGAGAGAGGAGCACAGCCTGAGGAGCGGAGAGTCAGAGAGACAGCGAGAGAGGAGCGCAGCCCGAGGAGTGGAGAGTTGGAGAGACAGAGAGAGAAGAGCACAGCCCGAGGAGTGGAGAGTTGGAGAGACAGAGAGAGAAGAGCACAGCCCGAGGAGCGGAGGGTTCAAAAAGTGCATCAAACCAGAGTTTGTGAGACAGAGAGGGAGGAGTACAGCCCAAGGAGCGGCAAGTCGGAGAGACAGAGAGAGAGGAGCACAGCCCAAGGAGCAGAGAGTCGGAGAGACAGACAGAGAAGAGCGCAGCCCGAGGAGCAGGAGCGGAGCCGTGGAAAAATCGGAAAGTGACATCAGAGTGACATTACATTCAACAGTGAGAGCAGGGAAACAGAAAGCAGCTGGGGTCAGTATTCTGGCAAGCTTTTAATTTAAATTGAAATCAAATATAGAGTAAGACTCGATCGATTTATTAGTATATAAACTAAAAACTAAAGCAGATTAAAGAATTAAAGATCAGTGGGAAATTTAAAAAACAAATTAAAATCTAATTAAATAAAATAGATATGCAGGGCTAGGTGATGTGTTGTACCTGCATGATGTGGGAGCTGGTGGACCCCATTGTGGTTCCTAGTGACCACATCTGTAGCAAGTGTTGGCTGCTCGGGGAACTCTGGCTCAGAGTTGATGAGCTGGAGTCTGAGCTGCGGACACTGTGACACATCAAAGAGGGGGAGAGTTACCTGGACGCTGTGTTTCAGGAGACAGTCACACCCCTTAGATTAACTACCTTGAATTCAGCCAGTGGTCAGGGACAGGAGGGTGGGGCTATGAGTGAGGTAGCTAGAGGGATCCAGGAGGTAGTGTTGCAGGAGCCTCAGCCCTTGACTTTGTCCAGCAGATTCTTGCTCCCTGTGTGGACGAGAGCAGGAACTGTAGGGAGGATGAGCAAACTGACCAGAGCACCGTGGTATAGGGAGCCATTCAAGTGGGGGGAGAAAAGAGAAATGTAGTCATAATCGGGGATAATATAGTTAGGAGCATAGACACTGTTCTCCATGGCCAGGATCGAGAGTCCCGAAGGCTCTGTTGCCTACCTGGTGCCAGGGTTCGGGATATCTCATCTGGACTGCAGAGGAACTTGGAGTGGGAAGGGAAAGATCCAGTTGTTATGGTCCACGTAGGTACCAACGATATAGGTAGAATGCAGATAGAGGTTCTGCTGAGGGAATATGAGCAGCTAGGGGCTAAATTAAAAAGCAGAACCAAAAAGGTAATAATCTCTGGATTACTACCTGAGCCATGAGCAAATTGGCACAGGGTCAATAAGATTAAAGCGGTAAATGCGTGGCTCAAAGATTGGTGTGGGAGAAATGGGTTCAAATTCGTGGGACATTGGCACCAGTACTGGGGAAGAAGGGTGCTGTTCCAATCGGACGGGCTGCACTTAAATCATAAAAGCAAAATACTGCGGATGCTGGAAATCTGAAATAAAAACAAGAAATGCTGGAAATACTCAGCAGGTCTGGCAGCATCTGTGGAGATAGAAGCAGAGTTAACGTTTCAGGTCAGTGACCCTTCTTCAGAACTAAATCATGCTGGGACCAGAGTCCTGACGAATCGCATAACTAGGGCTGTAGATATGGCTTTAAACTAAATAGTCGGTGGGGGGAGGGTTCAGTTGCATGGAAAATTAGGAAGTCAAAGTTAAAGGAGAAGGTAGGAATGCAGGTTAGTGATGAGGCTGATTGTTACCAGAAAATAAAAGGTAGAGACAGAATGTGTGAACTTCATATTGCACCAAGAAATCGTACAAGAGTAGGGAAATTTGATAATAGAACACACTTAAAGGCTTTGTATCTGAATGCATGAAGCATGCGGAATAAAATAAATGAGTTAACAGCGCAAAAAGAGATGAATGGGTATAATTTAGTGGCGATTACTGAGACGTGGTTGCAGGGAAATCAGGTTTGGGAATTGATTATCCAAGGGTACTCAGTATTTCGGAAGGATAGGCAGGAAGGAAAAGGAGGTGGTGTAGCTTTGTTAGTAAAGGAAGAGATCAGGGCTGTAGTGAGAAATAATATAAGCACTGGAGATCAAGACGTAGAATCAGTCTGGGTAGAAATAAAAAATAGCAAGGGAAAGAAGTCCCTGGTGGGAGTAATCTATAGGTCCCCAAACAGTAGTTCCGCAGTGGGGCACAATATAAACCAGGAAATACTGGGGGCTTGTAAGAAAAGTACGGCAATGATCATGGGTGATTTTAATATGCATATAGACTGGATTAATCAAATTGGCAAGGGTAGCCTCGAGGGAGAGTTCATTGAATATATTAGAGATTGTTTTTTGGAACAATATGTTGTGGAACCAACAAGGGAGCAGGCTATTCTAGATTTGGTATTGTGTAATGAGGTGGGATTGATTAATGATCTCATAGTTAAGGATCTTCTCGGGAAGAGTGATCATAGCATGCTAGAATTTCAAATTCAGTTTGAGGGCAAGAAATTGGAGTCCCACACTAGTGTTCTGGAGCTAAACAAAGGTAATTACATAGGCATGAGGACAGATTTGGCTCTAGTAGACTGGGCAGGAAGTCTAAAAGGTAGGACAGTTGATGAACAGTGGCAGATGTTTAAGGAGATATTAAATTCTTCCCAACTAAAATATATTCGAGAGAGGAAGAAAAATTCTAAGAGGGGGAGAAAACATCCATGGCTAAGCAAGGGAGTTAAGGATAACATAAAGACAAAAACTACGGCATGCCATATTGCAAACGCCAGTGGCAGGCTGGAAGATTGGGAAACTTTTACAGATCAGCAAAGGGTTACTAAAAAAGTAATAAAAAGAGCAAAGGTAAATTATGAAAGAAAACTAGCGCAAAATATAAAATTGATAGCAAAACCTTCTCTAAGTATATAAAAGGGAAGAGAGTAGCTAAAATTAATGTTGGTCCTTTGGAGGATGAGACTGGGGAGTTAATAGTAGGGAAAACAGAAATGGCGGAGACACTAAATCAGTATTTTGCCTCAGTTTTCATGGTGGAGGACACTAGTACCATCCCAATAGTAACAGGAAATGCAGATGTTATAGAAAGGGAGGAACTTAGAACAATCATCATCACTAGGGAAAAAGTACTGAGCAAACTATTGGGATTGAAAGCAGACAAGTCCCCAGGGCCTGATGGCCTACATCCTAGGGTTTTAAAGGAAGTAGCAGCAGAGATAGTGGATCCATTGTTTATAATATTCCCAAATTCCATGGATGTGGGAAAGGTTCCAGTGGATTGGAAAAAAGCTAATAAAATTATTCAAAAAGGGAGGGAGGCAGAAAGTAGAAAACTATAGACCAGTTAGTTTAACATCTGTCGTTGGGAAATTGTTAGAATCCATTATTAAGGAAGTAAAAACAGGACATTTAGAAAGTTAAAACGCAATCCATCAGAGTCAACATGGTTTTATGAAGGGTAAATGGTGTTTGACTAATTTGCTCGAGTTCTTCGAAGCTGTAAGAAGTAAAGTGGATAATGGGGATTCTGTAGATATAGTATATCTGGACTTCCAGAAGGCATTTGATATGGTGCCACACAAAAGGTTAATACGCAAGGTAAGATCACATGGGGTTAGGGGCAATTTATTAGCTTGGATAGAGGATTGGCTTAGCAACAGAAAACAGAGAGTCGGAATAAATGGGTCTTTTTCTGGCTGGCAAGATGTAACTAGTGGGGTGCAACAGGGTTCGGTCCTCGGGCCCCAACTATTTACAATCTATATTAATGACTTGGATGCAGGGATAGAAGGTACTATAGCCAAATTTGCAGATGACACTAAAATAGGTGGGATAGTAAGTTGCAATAAAGAAATAAGAAACTTACAAATGATATGGATAGGTTAGGTGAATGGGCCAAAATTTGGCAGATGGAGTTTAACGTGGATAAATGTGAGGTTTTCCATTTTGGTCGGAAGAATAGAAAGGCAAATTATTATCTAAATGGAGAGAAACTTCAGAGTGCTTCGGTGCAGAGGGATCTGGGTGTCCTCGTGCATGATTCGCTGAAAACTGGTATGCAGGTACAGCAGGTAATAAGGAATGCAAATGGAATTTTGGCATTTATTGCTAAAGGAATAGAGTATAAAAGTAGGGAAGTGTTGCTGCAACTGTACAAGGCATTAGTGAGACTGCACCTGGAGTATTGCATACAGTTTTGGTCCCCTTACTTGAGGAAGGATGTAGTTGTGTGGGAGGCAGTTCAGAAGAGGTTCACTAGATTGATTTGTTTGTCTTTTGAGAGAGATTGAGCAGATTAGGCCTTTACTGTCTAGTGTTTAGAAGAATGAGAGGAGATCTAATTGAGGTATATAAAATGATTAAGGGGATTGACACAGTAGACGTAGAGAGGATGTTTCTTCTTGTGGGGCAATCTAGAACGAGAGGTCATAGTTTTAGGATAAGGGGTAGCAGATTTAAAACAGAGATGAGGAGAAATTATTTCTCTCAAAGGGTCGTGAGTCTGTGGAATTCACTACCCCAGAGTGCGGTGGATGCTGGGACATTGAGTAAATTTAAGGAGGAGATAGACAGATCTTTAATTAGTAATGGGTTGAAGGGTTATGGAGAATGGGCAGGAAAGTGGAGTTGAGGCCAAGATGAGATCAGCCATGATCATATTGAATAGCGGAGCAGGCTCGAGGGGCTGAATTGCCTACTCCTGCCCCTAGTTCTTATGTTCTTATGAAATACAAAGTCATTGTAGCTGGGCAACAGCACCTGCAAGCATTAGGTGCCGCCAATAGTACTGGCACAATAACCAGGTCCAAAAGAGCAAACAAGCTGTGTAGTAAGTGTGGTTGGTCCCACTCACGGTGAAGCTGTCCTGCATTTCGAGACCTGTGCAAGGCGTGCAGTGCAAAAGGACACTGGGCCTGCCTATGCAGGAATTCTGGCTCCTAAGATGCAGCCAGAAGTTATGGTAGAATACAAACAAATGGAAAACAGGGCAATAGCAACAAGGAAAGTGCCAGAGAACTGCATAAATGCAAGCTGATACACAAAGTCACCGGTGAAACCGGGGGCGGCACAGTGGCGCAGTGGTTAGCACCGTAGCCTCACAGCTCCAGCGACCTGGGTTCAATTCTGGGTACTGCCTGTGTGGAGTTTGCAAGTTCTCCCTGTGTCTGCGTGGGTTTCCTCCGGGTGCTCCGGTTTCCTCCCACATGCCAAAGACTTGCAGGTTGATAGGTAAATTGGCCATTATAAAATTGCCCCTAGTACAGGTAGGTGGTAGGGAAATATAGGGACAGGTGGGGATGTGGTAGGAATATGGAATTAGTATAGGATTAGTATAAATGGGTGGTTGATGGTCGGCACAGACTCGGTGGGCCGAAGGGCCTGTTTCAGTGCTGTATCTCTAACTAACTAACTAACTAAAAGAAACAGACAAGACCCAAAGAAATGTAGTTCTCAGACAGAAGACGAGCAAGCATTCCATATTGTAAACCTGACACATCACGTTCATGAAGTCAAGCAACTGGAAGCTTTCGTCACTATTAACATCACGCGCCCAAAGAAAGCTGGTAAACATACACTCAGGGTCAAGATTGACACCGGAGCTGGTGCAAATATCCTACCAGTTCGTATCCTCAAAGCTATGTACTTGAGTCATTGGAATGCAATGATACAACCAACAACTACAAAATTAACAGCATGTAATGGGTCACCCATCCCTTGCAGTGGCACACTGACAATACAATGTAGCTATGGCAAGTTGACATAGAAATCACAAATGTTCTACCTAGTAGACACGAGCGAACCAGCAGTGGCAGGACTACCAGCGTGTAAGGACCTCAACATCATAACTATCCACGAGAGCATTGCCAAGGGGAAATCTGGAAGGACCGGAACATGCTCGCAGACTCTGACCAGCATCAAACGATGCAGTCTGAAAACCCAGCAACAGCACAACATTGCCGTGTCATCACTTCTGCTCTCTAGAGGACTGCCAGCATCACAACGAGTCAGAACGGACAGTTATCTCCATGAGATCAAGTGCTCTTCCCCCAACAAGTCCTCAACCTTGAGCCCCAAGCCTTCAGATGCAGAGGATGAGGAGAGGCGAAGGAAATGCAATGGCCTGAGGAGGCAGAGGAAGAATGAGTTGAAGAATTGTCTGTTGGAACTTTGAGATGAGGTGCCGGAGCTTTCCAAGAATGATAAGGCCTCAAAAGTGGTCATCTTCAGAAAAGCAACAGAGTATGTTAGTAGGCTGAAGGCAGAGCAACAGAAATTGAATACAGAGAGGGAGAAACTTCAGAAAGAACAACAACAGATGAGATGCAAACTCCCCAAGCAAGAGTTGTCAAACCACCGAGACAATATATGAACTGTTGAGCCTCTATATTTGTAAATTTCACAATCTCTATCTATGAATTAATAATTTTGATGTTATCTAATGTGTTTTTTTACTTTTAGCATATGAGACATCTTTGGAAAGAAGGGGGATGTTGTGTGATTGCCTTTAAATGTGATGTCCCTTTAAATCTTAGTATGCTAATGAGCCAAGTACCAGGACACAGTCATATGACTTAGAGCCAGAATATCTCTGCTACTGTTAACACCAAAAGGCAAGTCCTGTAAATAGTTAGCTCTGCACTGTATATCCTTGTTGACTGTTAATAAACCTGATTTGAGATCTTCAACTCACTGGACTCCACGCATCTCATTTATGTTGCTTCAGACAATATAAAAACAACTCATTACAACTTAGTTTAAATTACATTCTTGCATAGCTTACTGTGCAAACATTGGTACTGATATTTACTCAAAGATGTATTGGGAGCATGGATGCAGGTCTGTTATCAGGTGGGAAACCTGGAAGTAAGTTCAGTGTGTCTGTATGGGGCTTTTCAATGTAACCAGCTTATTATCATTTTACTTCTGGGTCTGGCATTGATTGCTTGGCAGCCGTCTTAGTGTGGACTCACTTGACGCGATCTCAACTCCAGTATTTAAAGAGCTAATCCAAAGATGGAATTTGTAGGAGTTGGAGTTGGAAGCAAGAAAGGAAGAACTTTGACAATGGATTCAGGATGATAAAAGTTTGCACCCTGCTTCGGTGATGCTTCACTTGATGTGCTGCTGAGGGTTGTGAGAAGCCAGAGAGAGATACTCTTCCCCAGCAATCGAAAGAAGAAACTGACTGTTGACACAAAGAAGGCTTGACTGGAGGTGGCCCAGGAGGTCATCACAGGGGTACAGTGCCACGCTCATGGATTCAGTACAGGAAGCGCTTTAATGACTTAACCAGGTCAGGAAAGGTGAGAACAGCTGCATATTCATCTACATCCTGCTGTGCACATCAACCCACCTTCTCACTCTGCCTTATCTAGCCTACTCCATCACATCACTCCTTCTACCCACTTATCTTGCCGGTGCACACATCCTCCTCTTTCAATGCACTTGCTAAAATCCCCATCGCTCCATCCATCACTCCCACTCACCCTCATCCTTTCATGCCTTTCCCTGATAGTCGCCTTTACCAAATGCACTGCATCCATTGGGTGAGCACATGCCATTACACTCAGTCATAGGTCTGTTCTTTCTGTCATTGCAGGAGAAGAGAGCACAGAACACCAGGGAGAGGGAGAGAACCATAGATGGGCTGGCACAGATCTTGTAGCTTACAACTGCACAGGAGGATGCTGTGGAGATCAATGGCATTTCAGAGTCCCTGGCCATTGGAGATGGATGATTAGGGTCTCCCAGCTACCTGCTGACACAATTAAATATCATGTCAAACAACACTCAGTCATGTTGATTTGATTTCAACAGGTTGTGAAATATGATCATCTTCATAATAAATTGCAACATTTTTGCTTTACCAGTACTGATTCATATATTTTATCTCCACGAGGGCCTCTACACATGCAGCGATTCCTGAGAAGAGGGGATTCCTTCTGAGGGTGCACTGTCACAGGACTCATACTTAACATGCACAAGTTCAGGTACTCGCACTTTGGTGGGACCAGTAAGGCAGATCACTGGGCTTTCACCTGATGATTGACACTTCACAAGTGAGAAAGAGCTGATGGTGGTGACAGGGACATATGTGCTGCCCTCTCCAAGCTCTGCTCAGCTGGATACAGATCTGTATCCTTGGGAGCCATCGATAAAAAGGAGAATCATTGAGCAGCAACAGAGAATGTGTGATGTACCAAGCATAGTGATCATGATTGCAGAAAGAATGGAGGTGTCTGCCTCAAGGGAAAGGTGGATCAGGGCTAAGAGCCAGGAGGAGGAGGTAGAAGGGAGGTTAGAAGCTAGGAGAGGGAAGCAAATTAAGCAGGGTTCGAAGCTGAGAAAGGAGGGAAAGGTGTTGGTTTGCAGGGAAGGTAGAGCAGGTTTAGAGGGATAGCAGGATTGGGGTGGGGAGAAAATCACAGCTGTGGGTGAAGGTGGGGGTGGCAAGCAGTAGTCTGCAGTTGTAATGAAAACTTTTACTTACCTTTTAGTGGCAGCCTCCAGTGGTCCCTTTAAAGATTGTTGGTTTGACTGTTGTACACCTGAGAAAACTGACCTCAGTATGAAGGGTGCTTGCTCTGGCCAGTTGTGAAATAATTTCACAAAGGGGCCTGAAGCAACTGTTAGGCCATGATTTACATAGTCAATGGAACTAGCGCTACTTTCAGTTGGGAACCCTGGATGACCATGGAGCAACTTAACCAAGTTGACATAAGTGCACTTCTGGCGTGGACTGAGTGTGTGTGCACACTTGCCATATTGGACTTGCTAGTGCCCTTTTGTCACCTGAAAGACAGGTGCTGCACAAACAAATTTCTAGGCCCTGATGTCCCGATTGTTGACTGACAAAGAAATTGTTGTTGCAGCGCAGAAAATTGTTCCTGCTAGCTGGATTGAAAATGAGGAAGAAGTCCAAGCAAGTGCATCTAACACATAGATGGTGGTAGAAAGGTGGCAGCCTTCCAGAGTTCCTGGCAGGGCCTTATGCATTACTCATCATGACTGGGATAAGTCCCAAAAGTCTTTAACCCATTTATTTGTTGTGGAAAGGGTTGCAAATTTCCACAGGGGGAAATGTATCTTCTTGTGGCCAGCGCTGGAAGCTGTTAGCTTCTGAGGAGCCAGGGGGCTAGTTCTCCAGTTGGTAGGCCCAATAGGCTGAGTCCATAGAAATTCTAAATCTTGTCATGTTGTCTGTGACCTCCCAGATTGCTGCCAAGGCTGGCTTGATGTGGGGACACAACCAGTATGTGTGACTTTCTGACTGTACTGTCTCCAGCTGCCATCTCCCAGGTGAGGTGGAATTTGAACAGAATCTTTGAAGTACAGTATATTCAATGTATTGTCTCACATGAACTCCCAGTGATTCATCATGTTTGGATTCCAAACCTGGCAAAAGGAAGGCATCATCAAGCCACGGCAACTCCTTTATCGGGGCCAGGCCCTTTCAAGAGGCTGGCAGACAAACTCCACCGTTCCCCAAACATGACCAGTACTGCTACCTCTAAATTAAACACTTCTTCCATGCTCCATGTATGCTCAGTTCAAATGACAGAGAGAGTAGTTTTCATTTTGTATGATAGTTTAAAACAGGTGATAGCGAATTAGCAGCCCGTTTTACATCTCACCAACAAGCTGCCGATTTGCTATTGTCTATTTTGCACTATTGCACGTAGTCAAAATTATCCCTAGAGAACCTGAGGGAGGCCTGAAGAAAAGACTTAGGTTGCCAGAGAACAAATGTTGAATAGAGACAGGATAGAAGCAAAGGCTCACAATTATAACCTGCAACTAACTTTTACTTTTAATTGAGTTTTCAAGCTAATTCTTTAATCCACACAAATTACTTAATATTATTACGAATAGAATAATGATGCATAGGTGGATGAATAATTTTGTAATGTATCCTTTCAGAGCACAAAAATTAAATTCTAGTGCTCCTCAGAGTGAGTTGGAATACTCAAGTACTGTGTCACATATATAGGAGGGATGTGCATACATTTTGTCTTTACAGCAACCCAGACAATGAACCCAGATCTCAGCTGCATTATGGGGAGGTGGTAGCAAATGGAGAAAGCTCACCCATAATTATAGAATGGTGTTATTACAGACTTGGGTCATTTCACCCAATGGTGGAAAATACTGCAATGTTTGGGGAGAAAATAAAGAGGAAGAAATATCTAAAATTGGGAGCTTTTTTAATATATGTAATTTTTTTAAAATGAAGATGGTACAGTAATTGAGTATTAGAGCTGGAACAGAGTCCTCAAGTGTTTTACCTGGCCTTCTGTTGACGGTTGACAGCTCTGAATGAAATGCTATTTGAAATTCTATTGATTCAGATGTCCAACAAGCATTCATATCTGTTTCACTATTGTTGACATTACGACAACTTTCAACATTGTTTAGTTATTTTTCTGTTCCTTTAAGTATTATGGAGGAGGGGGAGATTTTGAGACTTCCCACCTTACAGAGACAAAGGGCTAGATTTTTAAAGCCCATTGAGTGTGGGCACAGAGGCGAGTGCACTTTGAATATCATGTTCACGGAGCTCGGCACTGGGACCCACCACCTCCAGAATGAGACGCCATCTTTAAGGGGACGCCAGCAGTAAGAGAATGGGTCGGGTGCACACCTCCAATTAATTGCCTGTTGAGCTAATTGAAAAGCTCATTAACAGGATTGTCAGCAGCAGTTTTTAATGGCTGGGAACGGGACGAACGCCACGTGGGGAATACGGCAGAGTGTTAACACTGCAGGGGACCATGAGGGATATGGAAAGGACTGATTAAAAAACTGCAGAGTGGCCATTGCTGAAACTATAAGACTTTCTTTTCTCAGTGATGAGTGACAGGAATCGGAGAGGGATATAAGGCCACTGGCATCGCCTGGGCACCTGGGGTTGGCAGGGGAAGGCCTAGTGAACACACAAAGCCCAGCTGACGGAGTTCAAATGGGAGCAGGCTACTCTGACATTGGATAGAGCAGCCAGATGAGCTATGGCAGATGCAGCAGGAGGTCAGAGCAGCACAGTGGGGGGCTGGAAGGGGAGAAAGGTGCTACCCAAGACGTTGGTTGCACAGCCCAAGAGTCAATTACCAACAAATGACAGAGAGCCAGTGCCATAGGAGGCTGCGCCTATCCAGGCAGATGGTCTCGGTCCTGTGTGCTCTGATCCACAATGACCTGAGACCTCACGGCCCCTGTGGCAGTCCCCTACCTGCAGCCCTTAAGGTCTGCATCGCTGTAAATTTCTTTGTAACCAGTTTGTTCCAGGGAACACCTGTGGACCTTGGTAGCATCGCAGTCGCCAGCCCATCAAGCCATCAAGCAGGTCAGGGATGTCATTTTCAGGAGGGCAGGGACGACACCCACTTTGACACTGATGGGTCTGTGTGGACATAGAGGGCATTGGGTTCAGCCTCCATCGCTGGATTCCCCCAGGTGCAGGGCATCATCACTTGCATCCATGTGGCCATCAAGGCACCCAGTGACCGGCCAGTGAGATCAATCAACAAGAAGAGCTTCCACTCTCTTAACATCCAACTGGTCTGGGACCACAATGAGAAATTCCTCTATGTGTGCACTCACTTTCCTGGCAGCTGCCATGACTCATCCTCCACCAGTCCAGGCTCCCGGTACTTCACTCCATCCCCAAAGTGCATGGATGGATCCAAGGGGACAGGAGAAATAATCCCTTGAAGAGATGCTACTGACCACTCTATGGGATCCCCAAACAGAGGCACAGAGGCGAAACAACCAATGCCAGCAAGCCAACCATTGAGCAGGCCGTCGGGTTTCTGAAGATGCAATTCTGATGCATGGTTCGGTTGGGTGGCGCCTTCTAATACCCTCCTGCCTTGTGGTGGTCTGCTGTGCTCTCCATACCATGGCCCTCTAGAGAGGTGTGGACCTTGAGGACAACTCATCGGGGGAGGAGCAGGAGATAAGAGAGGAGGGGGATAACACTGAACAGAGAGGTGCCCCTGCTACATGAATAGGTAGCCTCTTCCTACCACCCTCTGGGAAGAGGAGCTTCCTCCTCTCCCTTATGGCCTCCAGCATTATATCCAGGTTGGCATCGACCATGTGAGGGTCTCCCCTGCCCCTAGTGCCAGGCTTCCAGCTCCCCTGTGACATCTCACTTCCCTCTGGTGCTGTGGAAAGCAGATCTCTCCTTCAGGACAACGAGCAGTCTCAGTGATAGTTGCTGTGGAAGTCTACATGAGCTCCACATTTGATCTGACCCTCTGCCATTTTCAATCCCACTGGCTCTAAAAGGACAGGAAATCTGTCTCCATACCAATTAAGGGCTTACCTATTTAAGAATTGCAATCTGAATCAGCTTCCCACGGGATGCAGATCTGACCCAAAACCAGACCCGGTTCCTGTTTCCCGCCTCCATAATGAATGTCGAGCCCAAGGTTTTAGTGCCCCAGATGTATTTAGGGAATTACTTACTGCCCCACTCCCTCTGATGGTGCCTATAGCTGGGTGGCAGCGCCAACCTGAGTCAGGTGGTCGGCCCTTTTAATATGCAAACAAGGTCATACATAAGACCCTGTTTGCCATTTTCGGACAAGACTGGGGATCCAGCTGAAGGAGAGCCCAGTAAGCAAGTTTGGTAATGACATCCAGCCCTCAAAATGGAATGTGCTTCCTCTTGGGATTATTGACTGGCTGGTGAAACACCGCTTAGGGTAAAAATCTAATCCCTTATTTTATAATATCGTTCAGGTTTATTTTATTTGCCCTTCATTAACAGAGTCGGGGATGGATTTTGACTTTGTGTCAAACCATAGAACCATAGAAAAGGTACAGCACAGAAGGAGGCCATTCAGCCCATGGTGTCTGAGCCGGCCGAATAAACTATCCGCCCAAACTAATCCCACTAATCCAAAACCAGGTTCATAGCCCTGCAGGTTACAGCACCTCAGGTACATGTCCAGGTACCTTTTAAAAGAATTGAGGGTCTGCCTCCACCACCATTCCTGGCAGTGAATTTCAGACACCCATCACCCTCTGGGTGAAACACTTTCCCCTCATGTCCCCTCTAATCCTTCTGCCAATCACCTTAAATCTGTGCCCCCTGGTAACTGACCTCCCCGCCAGGGGAAACAGGTCCTTCCTGTCCACTCTAGGCCCCTCATAATTTTGTACACCTCAATCAAGTCACCCTCAGCCTCCTCAGTTCCAGGGAAAACAACCCTTGCCACTCCAATCTTTCCTCATAGCTGCAACCTTCAAGCCCTGGCAACATTCTTGTAAATCTCCTCTGTATTCTCTCCAGAACAATTATGTCCTTTCTGTAATGTGGTGACCAGAACTGCACGCAATACTCCAGCTGTGGCCTAACCAGCGTTTTATACATTTCCAGCATCACATCCCTGCTTTTGTACTCTATACCTCGTTCAATAAAGGAAAGCAATCCATGTGCCTTCTTCACCACTCCATCCACCTGTCCTGCCACTTTCAGGGACCTATGAACATGCACTCCAAGGTCTCTCACTTCTTCTACCCCTCTCAATATCCTCCCGTTTATTATATATTCCCCGCTTTATTTGCCCTCCCCAAATGCAATACCTCACACTTCTCTGGATTGAATTCCATTTGCCACTTTTCCGCCCACTCAACCAAAACATTGATATCATTCCGGAGTCCACAGCTTATCTCTGAACTGTTAACTACACAGCTAATCTTTGTGTCATCAGCAAATTTCCCAATCATGCCTCCCACATTTAAGTCCAAATCATTAATATATACCACAAACAGCAAGGGACACAACACTGAGCCCTGTGGAACACCACTGGAAACTGCTTTCCATTCACAAAAACATCCGTCGACTACTACCCATCATTTCCTGTCACTGAGCCAATTCTGGATCCAACCTGCCACATTCCCCTGTATCCCAAGGGCTTTCATTTTACTGACAAGTCTGCCATGTGAGACCTTGTCAGATGCCTTACTAAAATCCATGTAAACCACATCCACTGCACCCTCATCAATCCTCCTTGTTACTTCCTCAAAAACACAATCAAGTTAGTAAGACATGGCCTTCCCTTAAACAAATCCATGCTGACTATCTGTGATTAATCCGTGCCTTTCTAAGTGACAGTTTATCCTGTCCCTCAGAATAGATTCTAACAATTTATCCATCACTGGGGTCAGTCTGACTGGCCTATAATTACCTGGTTTATCCCTCGCACCCTTTTTAAACTATGGTACAACGTGCGCAAACCTCCAATCATCTGGTACCTCTCCTGTATCTAGTAAGGATTTGAAGATGATCCTCAGCACATCCACTATTTCCTCCCTGGCTTCCTTTAACAACCTGGGATGCAATCCATCCGGTTCTGGCAATTTATCCACTTTCAGGGATGTCAGACCCTCAAGCACTTCCTCACTCATTATGCTTATCGTAGCTAATATTTCACACTCCTCTTTAACTACAATGTCTGCAACATCCTTCTCCTTTGCGCAGACAGAGTAAAAAAACTCATTAAGAACCTTGCCCACATCTTCTGCATCCACGCATAAGTTCCCCTGTACATCTCTGATAGGCCCTACCCATTCCTTAGTTATCCTCTTGCTCTTAATATACTGATAAAACATCTTCGGGTTTTCCTTGATTTTACCTGCCAATAATTTTTCATGTCCTCTCTTTGCTTTTCTAATTTTTTTTTTACTACACCCCTGCACTTTCTATACTCTAAGCTTTCTAAAGTATTAAGATATTTGTGATTGTCGTAATTTTTTTTGTTGCTTTAACTTACCCTGTAAGCTTTTAGATAACCAGGGAGCTCTAGATTTGGCAGTACCCCCTTAATCTTTGTGGGGACATGCCTACACTGTGCCCGTAGTATCTCACTCTTGCATGCCTCCGACTGGTTTGCCACTGATTTTCCTTCAAGTAGCTGTATCCAGTCCACTTTTGCCAGGTCACCTCTCAGTTTCGTAAAATTTGCCTTCCCCTGATTTAGGAGTTGATCACAGTTGGGCCTCCAGTCATATCAGTGTATTTTTTGCAAATTGCAGATGCATAGGAACAGGAGTAGACCATTTAGCTTCTTGAACCTGTTTCACCATTCAAAGAGCCCATGGCTGATCTGCAGCCTAACTCCACATATGCTCCTTTGTTCCTATCCATTTTATCTTTGTCCTTTGTCATAATTTGAAATGGGTGATAATGACTTGGCAGTCGATCGGGAGGGGAGTAAATCAGGATGCCAATTCGCTATCACCTGTTTTATACTATCGCACAATGATAAAATGTACCCTGTTGACTCCGCTGATAAAATAGTAGACAAAGGAATTTCATAAAAACCTGTTATGCGTTTGATCTCAGTGTAACTTCTAGGCCCAACTGTTTTCCATATTGAAAATCATAGGGCTAGAAATTCCTCTCGGCCCATTTTCAGGCGCAGAATGGGAGTACGTGTCAGAAGCCGGAGGCCTGTGAGTCGATCACAGTTGGGCCTCCAGCCATATCAGTGTATTTTTTGCAAATTGCAGATGCATAGGAACAGGAGTAGACCATTTAGCTCCTTGAACCTGTTCCACCATTCAAAGAGCTCATGGCTGATCTGCAGCCTAACTCCACATATGCGCCTTTGTTCCTATCCAATTTGCAATAATACTGTGGAGGAGGATTTCCTGGAATGTGTACGTGATGGTTTTTTAGACCAATACATTGAGGAACCAACTAGAGAACAGGCTATCCTAGACTGGGTATTGCGCAATGAGAAAGGATTAATTAGCAATCTTGTTGTGCAGGGTCCCTTGGGGAGGAGCAACCATAACATGATAGAATTCTTCATTAAGATGGAGAGTGAAGTAGTTGAATCTGAAACTAGGGTCCTGAATCTAAATAAAGGAAACTACGAAGGTATGAGGCGCAAGTTGGCTATGGTAGATTGGGGAACTTTACTGAAAGGGTTGGCAGTGGATCGGCAATGGATACATTTAAAGAACGTGTGCATGAATTACAACAATTATTCATTCCTGTCTGGCACAAATATAAAACCAGAAAGGTGGCTCAACCATGGCTTACAAAAGAAATTAGGGACAGTATTAGATCCAAAGAGGAGGTATATAAAAGCAGCAAGTCTGAGGTTTGGGAGCAGTTTAGAATTCAGCAAAGGAGGTCAAAGAGGTTGATTACGCGGGGGAAAATAGAGTATAAGAGTAAATTTGCAGGGAACATAAAAACTAACTGTAAAAGCTTCTATAAATATGTGAAGAGAAAAAGATTAGTGAAGATAAATGTAGGTCCCTTACAGTCAGAAACGGGGGAAATTATAATGGGGAACAAAGAAATGGCAGAACAATTAAACACATACTTTAGTTTTGTCTTCACAAACGAGGACTCAAATATCCTTCCAGAAATGTTAGGGAACCAAAGGTCTAATGAGAGGGAGGGACTGAAGGAAATCAGTATTAGTAAAAAAAAAAGTGCTAGAGAAATTAATGGGGTTAAAGGCTGACAAATCCCCAGGGCTTGATACTCTACATCCCAGAGTACTAAAGGAAGTGGCCCTGGAAATAGTGGATGCATTGGTGGTCATCTTCCAAAATTCTATAGACTGGAGCAGTTCCTACAGATTGGAGGGTGGCAAATGTAACCCCACTATTTAAAAAAGGAGGGAGAGAAAAAACAGGGAACTACAGACCAGTTAGCGTTACATCAGTAATGGGGAAAATGCTAGAGTCTATTATAAAGGATGTGATAGCTGAACACCTGGAAAGCATAAACGGGATTAGGCAAAGTCAGCATGGGTTTACGAAAGGGAAATCATGCTTAACAAATCTACTGCAGTATTTTAAGGATGTAACTAGTAGAATAGATAAGGGAGAATCAGTTGATGTAGTGTATTTGGATTTTCAGAAGGTTTTTGATAAGGTCCCACATAAGAGGTTAGTGTGCAAAATTAAAGCACATGGTACTGGGGATAATATACTGGCATGGATTGAGAATTGGTAGAAAGACAGGAAACAAAGAGTAGGAATAAATGGGTCTTTTTCTGGGTGGCACGCGGTGACTAGTGGGATACCACAGGGATCAGTGCTTGGGCCCCAGCTATTCACAATATATATTACTGACTTGGGTGAGGGAACTAAATGTAACATTTCAAAGTTTGCAGATGACACAAAGCTGGGGGGGAGGGGACTGTGAGCTGTGAGGAGGATGCAAAGAGGCTCCAATGTGATTTGGACAAGTTGGATGAGTGGGCAAATGCATGGCAGATGCAGTATAACGTGGATAAATGTGAGGTTATCCACTTTGGTTGTAAAAACGGAAAGGCAGATTATTATCTGAATGGTGATAGATTGGGAAAGGGGGAGGTGCAACGAGACCAGGGTATCCTTGTACACCAGTTGCTGAAAGCAAGCATTCAGGTACAGCAAGCAGTTAGGAAGGTGAGTGGTATGTTGGCCTTCATTGCAAGAGGATTTGAATACAGGAGGCGGCTTACTGGCGGCTGGCCCCACAAGGGCTCCTACAATTGCCCCTTTACTGGAGCTGCGGCCATCAGCTGGCCACAGCTGCAGCTACCGGCCACCTTGAGGAGGGGTTTCCCCTTCACAGGTGTGTCCTCACCGCTGTGGCCAGAGTGATTTTAAACAAATCCAAGCCTCTTCAGAAGGCGTTTCAAGATGGAGGCGCCCTCGTGTTCCACCTCCAACAGTGGCAGCGCCCACCTCTGGCGATGAGGCTGCTGTCCTTCCAAGGCTGCAACCTCAGGAACCCACCCGGTGTCCCTAATTGGACGGCAGGTCCAGAGGCGGCCTCTTAATTTGTCGCCTTCTGGAAGATCTCCCAGGCAGGCAAGCCAACAGCGAGTGGTGAGTGGGGACCCGGAAATGATCCCGACCCTAGACTATTCCTTAAAGTGCACAAGATTCTGCCCAGAGAGTAGGGATAATGGGCAGGGACTCAAATTGGCAGGATGTGACTAGAGGTGTCCTGCAAGGATCTGTGTTGGAGCCTCAACTATTCACTGTATTTATTAATGGTTTACATGATGGGATAGAAAGCCACACATCCATGTTTGCTGATGACACAAGGATAGGTGGCATTTTTGTTTCTTTCATGGAATGTGAGTGTCGCTGGCAAGGCCAGCATTTGTTGCTCATCACTAATTGCCCTTGAGAAGGTGGTGGTGAGCCATCTTCTTGAGCCACTGCAGTCCATGCGTCCACAAGTTAGTAAACCCACACAGCTGTTAGGAAGGGAGTTGCACATTTTTGATAGTGACAGTGAAGGAACGGTGATATAGTTCCAAGGCAGAATGGTATGTGACTTGGAGGGGAACTTGCAGGTGGGGGTGTTCCCATGCATCTGCTGCCTTTGTCCTTCTTGGTTTTGGAGGTCACGGGTTTGGAAGGTGCTGTCGAAAGAGGCTTGGCAAGTTGCTGCAGTGCAATTTGTAGATAGTACACACTACTGCTACTGTGTTCTGGTGGTGGAGGGAGTGAATGTTTAAAGTGGTGGATGGGGTGCCAACTAAGCGGGCTGCTTTGTTTCGAATCTTATCGAGCTTCCTGAGCGTTGTTGAAGCTGCACTCATCCAGGCAAGTGGAGAATATTCCATCACACTCCTCACTTCTGCCTTTAGATGGTGGACAGGCTTTGGGGAGTCAGGAAGTGAGTTGCTCACTGCAGAGTTGTCAGCCTCTGAGCTGCTCTTGTAACCACAGTATTTATGTGGCTGGTCCAGTTCAGTTTCTGGTCAATGGTAACCCACAGGATGTTGATTGGGGTGGTGGGGGTGGGGGGGTTGGAATTCAGTGATGTTAATCTCATTGAACATCAATGGGAGATGGTTAGATTCTCTCTTGTTGGACATGGTCATTGTCTGGCATTTGTGTGGCATGAATGTTACTTGCCACTTATCAGCTCACATGAATGTTGCCGGCATAGACTGCTTCAGTACCTGAGGAGTCATGAAAAGTACTGAACACAGTGCATTCATCAGCGAACTTCCCCACTTCTGAACCTATGATGAAGTGAAGCTCATTGATGAAGAAGCTGAAGATGGTTGGGCTTAGGACACTAATCTGAGGAACTGCAGTTAAATCATGGGGCTGAGATAATTGGCCTTTGGCAGGTCATCTACTTGAAACGTTAACTCTGTTTCTCTCTCCACAGATGCTGCCAGACCTGCTGAGTATTTGCAGCACTTTCTATTTTGATCCCCTGGCTTGATGGTAATGGTAGAGTGAGGGATATGCCGGGCCATGAGGGTACATATTGTAGTAGCAGTGGCGCAGTGGTTAGCACCGCAGCCTCACAGCTCCAGGGACCCGGGTTCGATTCCGGGTACTGCCTGTGTGGAGATTGCAAGTTCTCCCTGTGTCTGTGTGGGTTTTCTCCGGGTGCTCCGGTTTCCTCCCACAAGCCAAAAGACTTGCAGGTTGATAGGTAAATTGGCCATTATAAATTGTCACTAGTATAGGTAGGTGGTAGGGAAATATAGGGATAGGTGGGGATGTTTGGTAGGAATATGGGATTAGTGTAGGATTAGTATAAATGGGTGGTTGATGTTCGGCACAGACTCGGTGGGCCGAAGGGCCTGTTTCAGTGCTGTATCTCTAATCTAATCTAATCTAATCTAATACAATTCTGCTGCTGCTGATGGCCCACGGCGCCTCATGGATGCCCAGTTTTAAGTTGCTAGATCTGTTCTGAGTCTATCCCCTTTAGCACGGTTGTCGTGCCACATTACACGATGGAGGGTATCCTCAGTGTGAGATCGGATTTCATCTCCACCTGGACTGGGTGGTGGTCGCTCCTACCAATACTGTCATGGACAGATGCATCTGCGACAGCTAGATTGGTGAGTGTGAGGTCAAGTAGTGTTTTCCCTCTTGTTGGTTCTATGAAGACCTGCCACAGGCCAAATCTGACAGATATGTCCTTCAGGACTCAGCCAGCTCGGTGTAGAGTGGTGCTACTGAGCCACTTTTGGTGATGGACATTGAGGTCCCCCACCCAGAGTATATTCTGTGCCTGTGCTACCCTCAGTGCTTCTTCCAAGTAGTGTTCAACATGGAGGAGTACTGATTTATCAGCTGAGGGACAGCAGTAGGTAATAATCAGCAGGGGGTTTCCTTGCCCGTGTTTGACCCGATGCCATGAGACTTTGTGGGGTCCGGAGTCAATGTTGAGAACTCCCAGGGCAACTCCCTCCTGACTGTATACCACATTGCTGCCACCTGGTGGTTCTGTCCTGCCGGTGGGACAGGACATAACCAGGAATGGTGATGGAGAAGTCTGAAATATTGGATGTAAGGCATGATTCAGTGAGTATGACCGTCAGGCTGTTGCTCTCCCAATTTTGGCACATGTCCCCAGATGTTATTGAGGAGGACTTTGGAGGGTTGACTGGGCAGGGTGCGCCTTTGTCATTTCCAGCGCCTCGGCCAATACCAGGTGGTCCATCTGGTTTTATTTTTTGACTTTTCTGTAGTGGTTTGATACAACTGAATGGCTTGCTGGGCCATTTCAGAGGGCAGATGAGAGTCAACCACATTTCTATGGGTCTGGAATCACATGTAGACCAGGTTGGATCAGGATGGCAGATTTCCTTCCCTAAAAGACATTATTGAACCAAATGGGTTTTTACGACACTCCAGTAGTTTCAGTTCACCATTACTGAACCTAGCTTTTTATTTCAGATTCATTAATTAATTGAATTTTAATTCGACCAGCTGTCATGGTGGGATTTGAACTCGTGTCTCTTAAGCATTAATCCGGGCCTCTGGATTACTAGTCAAGTTACGTTACCACTATGCTATTGTCCCCTAAGCAGTGTAGATGAAAGCATAAGATTACTAAGACATATTAATTGATTAAGCGAATTGGCAAAACTGTGGCAAATAGATTTCAATGTAGGTAAATGTGAGGTCAACCACTTTGGATCTAAATTGGGCAACCACAGACAGCTCGCTAGTTCGATTCAGACCAATTTGTGTCAGCAGCCTTGGCAACAGTGGGCCTCAGGTAAGCCTTAGGAAGTGGAGGAGTGAGAGGAGGACAGGTGGGGTGCTGACATGAGCCAATAGCAGCCACAGTAGAATTGTACTCTGCTCCACCTGGATCTATATGAAGGAACGTTTAAAAGACTTTTTAGTGGGGGCTCCAGCAGTCCTTTTAAGGACCACTGGTTAGGCTGCTAAAGAACCTGAGTTCAGTCCTAATGAATTTCTGGAAGAGGTTCAATAAAAGCATCAGGCCTCTCATTAACATATGAATAGGATTCATGCCTGTTTTAGGCAATTCATTTAGGCAATTGCCAGGGATGCTTTGTATGGTGTGACCCAAAGGTGTCAGGCATATTTCGGGCACGGGAGACAGTACTGGGAAGTTGGTGCTTTTTATCCCTGTTCAGCACCTTGTCATGAAAGCGTGCTATGCTGAGTGATGATTTTAACTCATCGATTGAAAACCTACCATAAACTTTTAAAAGGAATGCTGGAATCTGACATTCAAATTTTAAAAATCTGGCAGCTAAGATGGCCACCGCAATTTGAAATACCTCACATTCCAAGGTTTCCATCTGGAGACACATGTCTAAAAACCTCCTATCCAGAACAATGGCTTGAACAGTTGAATGAATTGCTTGATATTACTTTCATTAGCAAGACATTCAACACCATCTTGGAGCATTCACACCAGTGGAGATGTACCTTCAGTGGGAAAGCATTGAATCAATAAGACCTGAGAGAGATTTGGGATTATTAGACTTTGGATCACATTAAGGTGGAAAAAAGAATCAAATGAGAGAATCATGACTTACTTGGAGAGAGTCAGGAGTGGCGGCGGCAGCAGCGACCTATGAGGAACCTTCCAGGGAAAGAAATAATCCAGACCCAGGCTTGGGGCCTTCCACTTACCTGGAGAGGGTCGGGAGCAGCAGCGGTAGTGACAGACCTGCGAGGAACCTACTGGGCAGGGAATAAATCCAGATCCAGGCTCTGGGCCTTCCACTTACGAGGAACCTATCTCTATGCGCTGGAGTTTGAAAAAAGAGAGAAAAAAAACCGTGACGTCACGGAAAAGCAATGAGTTGATTGGCTGGTGAGTATAGCCGCTTAGGAACTCAGAAACAATGGGGAGTTTAAAAATGTTAAAAATATTAAACATTAATCACAAGTTACAAGTGGGTAGCTGGTGAGTCTTAGCTTTGATTTTTAAATAAGGTTTATTTTTAAATAAGGTTCATTACTATTGGTGAGGTTATTACTATTGTTGTTAGCTTTTTAGTATTAGTATGGTATATTAATAGTGGTAACGTAGATTAGTATTGCTAAAGTTTAGTATTAGCAGTAATAAGGTTATTATTACTATTGGTAGGGTTTATTTGTAGTACCAAAGTTTATTATCCAATAGACAGAGGAATGGAAGGGCTGTTCCAACCTCTGCAGTACACATCCTGTGCTATGTGGCAACTCCAGGATGCTTCTCGGGTCCTGGATAACCATATGTGCAAGAAGTGTCGTCAGTTGCAGCAGCTTGAGCTCCGGGTTTGTAACTTGAGCAGCAGCTGGCGTCCCTGGGGCACATCCGTGAGGATGAGAGCTTCGTGGATAGCATGTTTATAGATGTGGTCACCCCACAGCTTAAGAGTATGCAGGGAGCAAGGGAATGGGTGACCACCAGACAGTCAAGAAGAAACAGGCAGGAAGGGCAGGAGACCCCTGAGTGCATCTCACTCTCCAACAGGCATTCAGTTCTGAATACTGAGGAAAGTGATGGTTCATCTGGGGAATGCAACCAGAGACAAGGCCATGGCCATGGCACCACGGATGGCTTAGATGCACAGCGGGGCACAAGGAAGACTGGAAGAGCGATAATGATAGGATATTCGATAGTCAGGGGAACAGACAGGCATTTCTGTGGCCACAGACGTGAATCCAGGATGGTATGTTGCCTCCCTAGTGCTCGGGTCAAGGATGTCACTGAACGGCTGCAGAGCACTCTGAGGGGGGAGGGTGAACAGCCAGCAGTTGTGGTCCACATTGGTACCAACAACATAGGTAGGAAGAGGGTTGTGGTCCTGCAGAAAGAGTTTAGTGAGATAGATAAGAAATCAGCAAGCAGGACCTCAAAAGTAGTAATCTCTGGATTACTCCCAGTGCCACACGCAAGTGGGTATAGAAATAGGAGGATAGTGCAGATGAATGCGTGGCTGGAAAGATGATGCAGGAGGGAGGGCTTTAGATTCCTGGGACATTGGGATCAGTTCTGGAGAAGGTGGGACTTGTACAGGCTGGACGGGTTGCACCTGAACAGAGCTGGGACAAATTTCCTTGCGGGGCGATTTGCTAGTGCTATGGGGAGAGTTTAGACTAACTTGGCAGGGGTGTGTGAACCAGGAGGAAATATCAGAGAGGAATACCAAGGTGCACAGAATACAGGAAGAGATAGATAGCACTAGAGTAGAGAATAGTAACTTATTAGGTGGGGTCAGAGTAAGGGAGAAAGTACTCAAGTCTAAATCAGGGTTAATGTGCATGTATGTGAATACACAGAGTGTTGTTAATAAGATTGGTGAGTTACAGGCGCAGATTGACTAGTGGAGATATGATGTTGCGGCTATAACAGAGACCTGGCTTAAATAAGGGCAAGACTGGGTATTGAATATTCCTGGATACAAGATGTTCAGGAAAGATAGCAAAGGGAAAAAAGGGGGAGATGTGGCGGTATTGATTAAGGAGAGCATGGCAATGCTGGAGAAAAAGGATGTCCCAGAGGGATCAAGGACAGAATCAATTTGGCTAGAGCTAAGGAACAAAAAAGGTGCCGTTATATTGCTCGGTGTTGTCTATAGACCACCAACTAGTGGGAAGGACATGGAGGAACAAATTTGCGTGGAAATTACAGAGAGGTGCAAATCTTATAGGGTAGATATAATGAGGGAACTTTAATTATCCAAACATAGACTGGGATAGCAGTAGTGTAAAGGGCAGTGAGGGGCAAGAGTTTCTAGAGTGTGTTCAGGAAAATTTTCTACAGCAATATGTTTCTAGTCCAACGAGAGGGCAGGCACTGCTAGACCTGGTTCTTGGGAATGATGTGGGTCAAGTAGATCACGTATCAGTAGGAGATCATTTAGGGGATAGTGATCATTGTATCATAAGGTTTAGGCTAACTATGGAAAAGGACAAAGCAACAATCCAGAGTACGAATAATTAACTGGGGGAAATCCAACTTCAATGGGGTAAGAAAGGAGCTGGGGTGAATAAATTGGAGTCAAAGGTTGGCAGGAAAAACGGTAGCTGAACAATGGGCTAACTTCAAAGAAGAGATAGTTTGGGCACAATCAAGGTATGTTCCCTCGAAGGGGAAAGGTAGGGTTAACAAATCCAGGGCTCCCTGGATGACGAAAGAGGAAGCAATTAAGATACATAAGAAAAAGCGTACTTATGACAGATGCCAGGTAGAAAGTACTATTGAGAACCAAGCTGAATATAGAAGGTCCAGAGGGGAAGTGAAAAAGAAAATAAGATAAGCAAAGACAGAGAGCATGAAAAGAGACTGGCAGCTAACATTAAAGGGAATCCCTAAGATTTCTATAGACATATAAACAGTAAAAAGGTGGTGAAAGGACGAGTTGGGCCGATTAGGGAGCATAAAGGGGATTTACGCATGGCTGAGGTATTAAATGAATACTTTGCATCTGTCTTTCCAAGGAAGAAGATGCAAACCAGGCAATGGTGAAAGAGTAAGTAATTCAGACACTAGAAGGGTTTAAAATTGATAAGGAGGACGTATTACATAGAATGTCTGTACTTAAAGTGGATAAAGCACTGGACCGGATGAGATGCATCTCAGGATACTGAGGGAAGTGAGGGTGGAAATCGTGGAGGCACTGGCCATATTTTTCAGTCTTCCTTAGACTGGTGGTGCCAGAGGACTGGAGAATTGCAAACCGTTATACCCTTGTTCAAAAACGGTATAAAGATAAGCCCAGCGACGACAGGCCAGCCAGTTTAACTTCAGTGGTGGGGAAACTTTTTTTTATTTGTTCATTCATGGGATGTGGGCATCGTTGGCTGGGCTAGCATTTATTACCCATCCCTAGTTGCCCTTCTAGAAAGAATAATTCAGGACAAAATTAATAGTCACATGGACAAATGTGAGTTAATTAAGGAAAGCCAGCATGGATTTCTTAAGGGAAAATCATGTTGAACTAACTTGCTGCAGTTTTTTGAGGAGGTAACAGAGAGGGTTGATGAGGACAATGCAGTTGATGTGATGTAAATGGACTTTCAAAAGGCATTTGATACAGTGCCGCACAACAGACTTGTGAGTAAAGTTATAGCTCGTGGAATAAAAGGGACGGTAGCAACATGGATACGGAATTGGCTGAGTGACAGGAAACAGAGTAGTGGTTAATGGATGTTTTTCGGGCTGGAAGAAGGTTTGTAGTAGAGTTCCCCAGGGGTCAGTGTTGGGACCGTTGCTTTTCCTGATATATATTAATGACCTAGACCTTGGTGTACAGGGCACAATTTCAAAGTTTGCGGATGATATGAAACTTGGAAGCATTTTGAACTGTGAGGAGGATAATCAAGAACTGCAAAAGGACATAGACAAGTTGGTGGAATGGGCAGATAGGTGGCAGATGAAGTTCAATGCAGAGAAATGTGAAATGATTAATTTTGGTAGAAAGAACATGAAGAGACAATATAAAATAAAAGGTACAATTCTAAAGGGGGTGCAGGAGCAGAGGGACCTGGGTGTATATGTGCATAAGTCATTGAAGGTGGCAGGACAGGTTGAGAGAGCAGTTAATAAAACTTACAGTATCCTAGGCTTTATTAATAGGGGCATAGAGTACAAGAGCAAGGAAGTTATGTTGAACTTATATAAGACACTAGTTCGGCCTCAGCTGGAGTATTGTGACCAGTTTTGGGCATCGCACTTTAGGAAAGACGTGGGTACATTGGAGAGAGTACAGAAAAGATTCACGAGAATGGTTCCAGGGATAAGGAACGACAGTTATGATGATAGATTGGAGAAGTTAGGACTGTTTTTCTTGGAGAAGAGAAGGCTGAGAGGTGATTTGATAGAGGTATTCAAAATCATGAGGGGTCTGGACAGAGTAGATAGAGAGAAACTGTTCCCACTTGTGAAAGGATCACAGTTATCATGTGTAAGGGATGCCAGTATGAAGCACAGTCAGTCTGATAGCTGGTAATTTCATGTCAGTGAACGGATTGACTACTTATTTCTGTGCGAACCATTTGAGTCCTGTGTTACAAAATTGCTGGAAATGTAAAAAGAATGTGCAGAGCTGTTGTTTAGAAGTGCTGATACACAATTTAACTTCTACAGTGTAATATATCATCTACTGTCACTTAGTAAATGGGAAACTTCGGCAGGACAGTGAGTATTTTTTCACGGGCTTTACATTCATATCCATCTGACAAGTCACGACATTCCATGAGAATGCAGCTGCATTTTCTAGCTAATATAGAAAAGACTGAATAAAGCAAAAGGCTAAATATCCAATTTAGGTAAGGCTTGTGTATTACTGGCGATTAGGCCATACATGAGAACCACTGTAAAAAAATGCGTCAGGGTAGTTACATGGGCACAAATCCTGCCACTTTGACTTTCTGCAAGCTTTCCTCCAGATAATAATAAGACCTGACTTGGTGGTAGTAATGACAGGGAAACTGTTAGCGTTCACTGTCATTACTCCTCTGAAACTGACAGTAACTGCTGGATTCCGCAAATGCGCAGTTAAATGTGGAAATCCAGAAGTTGCTGCCAGTGATTCTACGCTTTCCCATAGCGGCCACAGTTAAAATCTCCCCAGATTGCTATCAAATAGAAGTGACTGAACCGTTGAGAACTTCCACACTTTTGCTCTTAGTCTTGCTGTAAAAACCCTGAAAAAGTTATACCTTGTTGAATGAGGTGCAACTGGATTTTCAATGGTGTGCTAAAGTCATAATTACTGATGAACAGCCTCACTGGCCCTGAAAAACCAATTTTATATTTGTGCAATGGCAAATGTCTCCATTATAATAAAAATACACATTTTTAAAATAATAATTTCTTATAATATATTTGTTTATGATATTTCAGTTTCAGCAATGAATGCATAAAATGTAAAATTAAAATTGTATTTGTGTGTATTATAAGATTGTAACATAATGAAGAAATGCTGGAGATGTCAGAAACCACAAGAGTGAGACTGGCTTATTTATTTTCTGATCCATAGCTGAAATCAAGATCATTCTCCTTCCCCCCAGTATATAGTTCCAATTAATTTTTGAGAAAAAAATTAACAGAGCCATTTTTCTTGAATGCCTTGTTATATAACTAGGCTTTCTCCTGAACAGATAAACATAATCCTTGAAGCCTGATGTTGTTGCTTTGAGGCAAAGTAAGCAGATGGCAGAAATCAGGTCACAACATCAACAGATTTCCTTATTTGTCTTAATATACTGATTAATATAGACATGTGCTGCGTGGGATTGTGAGTATACCAAAGTAGTTTATTCAGTAAGGTCTTTCAGTTACAACGCAAAACAGCGACTGATTTTTACCTGTATGTGTTACATATGCACAAAGAATGATTTGGCAAAGCAACATTCCCTTTCTGTTATGCTTGGGAAAACAAAAACATAGAGCTGTAGTGGTCAGTGAAACTCATATTCAGGCGATTGTTTAAAAAGAAAACCCGTGACTTCTCAAATATAGAACGGGACATGTCAGCTGTCAATCATGTCAAACATCTTAGTATTATCCTAGATAAAGTATAGAGGATGGACAGTTTTTAAACATTGGCTGGTAATCCCACCACCGAATGAGCAATTCACAGCAGACCAGATTCAAAGGACTGTATGGCATGAACCAGGATGATTGTGTGAAATTTCACAATGCTATGCACTTCTACTTCTTGGAATTTAACATCAAAACTTAAAACTGCATTAGAAAATGGCCTGCTTACCTGATTCTTAACGCAGTGACAAAAACAAGTTTACACTGTGATCTTGTGGGTTTGAATCTCATCATTGACACTGCTTTTTAAAAATTGATCCAATTTATTCTTGTTTCATTAAGGCATGTTTAGCTGACTATTCAGTTGTTTACTATTTAAAAAGGAATGACGTCTCTAGTTAGTTATACTGAAATAAAAACAGGAAATGCTGGAAACATTCAGCAGGTCAGGCAGCATCTGTGGAAAGGGAAACAGAGTCAACGGCCCTGATTTTAACTGCACCCACCTGGCAGAAGCTGGGGAGGGGGTGTAATTACAATAACAGATGTAAATTACCCACACCCATCCCACTTCCTTCTCAGATGGCCTGATATTAACTTGCTCTTTTGAGTAGGCAAGCAGGACACCAGCAGGTAGGAAGTGTGTCCCTGTTTTAAATATGTAGATCGCATCTGATGATGTCATCAGGACCTGATTTGCGATTTCAACCAGATGCCTGAGTGGAAGTGTGCAGGGGGTGGGGTACTGGTGTCAGTGTCGCTCCCCTGTCGGACAAACCTGCTGGGAACCGGGGGCTTGATTTTACCAGCGCCCCCATCGTCGGGTTCTTGGTGGGGGGGGGGGAGGGATTGGGGCCCGGAAAATACCTCTGGGAGAGGCCTGCCAGGGAAAGGCACCGTGCCATTTTACCGGCGGCAGCAAGGCCTCGTGGCAGACCCCCTGTCACACGGCGCCTTAATTTAAATACTATAATAAATGGTCATTAATGAATAATGACTTACCTTGTAGTGACAGCCATCCCGCTCCAAAATTCCAGCCAGTTGCCCGAACTCCTGTGCCTTCGGATCACCATTCGGAGATCCGAGGTGGAACACTGGTGGGGAGGGGGGAGGAATGAAATTTTCAGGGCGGTGGAGGAAGCGAGGTAAACTCTTTCGTTTGGTGGAGAAAATGGTTGGAAGGGGTTGAAGGTTAAAGTTAATAAAGTTCGGGGGGGGAGGGAAGGTCGAGATCGGAATAAAAGTTTTTTTGAGGGGAAAGAGCGATTAATGAATTGATTTGTCACTGGGGTGTGGGAGAAGGGATTGAAGATGTGAATAAACGTCTAACTTTATTTTTCAACATTCTGTGACTTTAAAATTTTACTGAATCTGAAGGGCCTGAAGCCCTTTATAAATGGTGCCGGCGCCTGCATGGTGGCACCGGACATCGTTGCCAGAGATGGAGCTCCTGCCTCCTCTAAGTCATTGGGGGCAGGTGTTCTGCCCCCTCCATGGAAATGAGCCGCTGCACTAAATATCGGGGCAGCTCAGCAGCGCACCTCTGTGTGTGCGCCGAGCCTGTTTTTGAAGCTCGCCACTGAAATTAGCAGGGAGCTTTAAAAATTTAGCCCCAGATCCTGGGCCAGAAGAGGCACAGCACACAAATTTGAAATTTGTTTTTCAGGTTTTCTTGTGGGCCAGGAAGGGCAGGAATGCTCCTCCCGGTCTCACAAGGAAGCATTAGGTCTCCCTTTAACTAAACTACCCCACCCCCACCCTGCTCCCCACCACTCGCTATGATGTAGTGTGCCCTGGGGTTAGAGGGAGTGAATGTCGAAGGTGGTGGATGGGTTGCCAATCAAGTCGGTTGCTTTGCCCTGGATGGTGTTGAGCTTCTAGAGTGTTGTTGAAGCTGCACTCATCCAGGCAAGAAGAAAGTATTCCATCACAGTCCTGACTTGTGCCTTTTAGGTGGTGGAAAAGCTTTGGGGAGTCTGGAGGTGAATCACTCACCACAAAATACCCAGCCTCTGACCTTCTCTTGTAGCCACAGTATTTACGTGGCTAGTCCAGTTAAGTTTCTGGTCAATGGTGGCCCCCAGGATGTTGATGATTGGGAATTCGACAATAGGAATGCTATTGACTGTGAGGGGGAGGTAGTTAGACTCTGTTATGTTGGAGATGGACATTGCATGCCACTTGCGTGGTGCGAATGTTAGTTGCCACTTATCAGCCCAAGCCTGAATGTTTTCCAGGTTTAGCTGCCTGTGGGCACGGATTGCTTCATGATCTGAGGAGTTGCAAATGGAACATAATTTTCCTCGTGAATAACTCGCATGATTAGTTGCTATCAGAAAAGACCAGAAATATTTTTTGCACTGAACCATACAGATGTCACCAGCTGAATATTCAATATGACTAGACAGTGATATGGTCATTGGCTTGAACTTCTTCTGCAAAATGTATACATTCCATAAGGTATAGTTCTCCTTGTGTTTTGCAAATTAAGCATTTGAATTGTGCTTTTAATGTAATTAATGTGTGTCTTGTACATTTTTACAACAGTCAAATACTTTTTATTGACACACTTATTAGAATTTTGACAGAGCCAAATCTCTGCCCTGGACTGGGACATCTTTTGTAAATTAAATTAAATTAAATAAATGCATGGATCCATAGAACATTATTAAGTTTAATTCATTTTTGCAAGTAAAGTGACACTGTTTTACATTTTATTGAAATGCTAGTGTGGAAATGCTACTCAATCCTTAACGAAAGAATGATTTTATGGAGCATGTAGAGGTCCAAGTTTAATATGAAAACAGTTAAATAGAAGGCATTTCAATGTAATGTTTTTCCAGTACAGTATAAAGTGCTGTAACAATAAAGAGGCACAGCATTAACTGCTGATTTAAATTTTAATAAAACCCAGAATTAGGAATGAATGCCCTTGGATTCATGTTTTTTTGCTGCTATTGTTTATTTTAGACAGCATCTGCATTATCAGAAGAACAGGTACTTATTGCTGCAGGGGAAACTAAGTGTAAAAACATTCCATCTCCTGGGAAATTAGAACAATATAACAGAAGCGTCTGATAATGCTGCACAGATGTTGGCTAAAATAAACAGTTACATCCTCTGTAGCTTAGTTAATATACTAATGCTGCATATGTTTGATACCAATAGATGATTGCCTCTGTGTGTCATGTTACAAATTCGTAAACTTACCAGAAAGGCCGAGAGGGGGGTTTTGACGCTTGGGCAACTCTCAACCTCCATACATTCGCCCAGGCATGCGCCATGGAGAGGTCACTCCATAGTTGCCTCACAGCGACTGACACCACTGACCACCTCTAGGCGCTTACCCATTGTCTCTCGAGACAAGGAGGCCAAAGAAAGAAAGAAAGAAAGATTAGTTACTTATTTTTATGATTTTATACATCAAGTTCACAGAATGTTCCCCCTATATTTTGTGATTATTAATTTTTGAAAGAAACACTTTCTTATTTGGGGTACATATAATGAAAACAACTCTGAAGTGAAAAGAAAACTCCAATAAAATACAGCAGGCGATCAGAATAATTTGAAATGATAGCCCACTGGCTCACTATAAGGATGTTTAAATATAGGAATACTTTGGTGTATTGTGTCAGAAAATATCTTTTAAAGTATGACTTTAATAGTTTGATGGTTTAGTAGAAGTAAAGCTGATGCACACTTGCTCGTCATGTTCGCCCAACAGGCCATTATTAAGAGCTCTAAAAGATAATGCCAATGCAATATTTTCTAATTATTGATTCAGGACTTCAAATGATTTGGTACAATAGAGTCATAGAGTTATACAGCACAGAATCAGGCCCTTCGGCCCATCGTGTCTGTGCCAGCCATCAAGCACCTATCTATTCTAATCCCATTTTGCAGCACTTGGTCCGTAGCCTTGTATGCTATAGCGTTTCAAGTGCTTATCTAAATACTTCTTAAATGTTGTGAGGGTTCCTACCTCTACCACCCCTTCAGGTAGTGTGTTCCAGATTCCAACCACCCTCTGGGTGAAAAAATATTTCCTCAAATCCCCTCTAAACCTCTTGCCCCTTACCTTAAATCTATGCCCCCTGGTTATTGATCCCTCCGCGAAGGGAAAAACTTTCTTCCTATCTATCCTAGCAATGCCCCTCATAATTTTGTCTACCTCAATCAGGTCCCACCTCAGCCTTCTCTGTTCTGAGGAAAACAACCCTAGCCTATCCAGTTTCTCTTCATAGCTGAAATGCTCCAGCCCAGGCGACATCCTGGTGAATCTCCTCTGCACCCTCTACAGTGCAATCACATCCTTCCTATAGTGTGATGAGCAGAACTGTACACAGTACTCCAGCTGTGGCCTAACTAGTGTTTTATACAGCTCCGTCATAACCTCCCTGCTGTTATATTCTATGCCTCGGCTAATAAAGGCAAGTATCCCATATGCCTTCCTAACCACCTTACATACCTGTGCTGCTGCCTTCAGTGATCTATGGACAAGTACATCAAGGTCCCTCTGACCCTCTGTACTTCCTAGGGTCCTACCATCCATTGTATGTTCCCTTGCCTTGTTAGTCCTCCCAAAATGCATCACCTCACACTTCTCAGGATTAAATTCCATTTGCCACTGCCATCTTATCAGCCCATCTATATCAACCTGTAATCTAAGGCTTTCCTCCTCACTATTTACGACACCACCAATTTTTGTGTCATCTGCGAACTTACTAATCATACCTCCTATATTCATGTCTAAATTATTATTGTACACTACAAACAGCAAGGGTCCCAGTACCAATCCCTGCGATACACCACTGGTCACAGGCTTCCAATCACAAAAACAACCCTCGACCATCACCCTCTGCCTCCTGCCACTAAGACAATTTTGGATCCAATTTGCCAAATTGCCCTGGATCCCATGGGCTCTTACCTTCTTAACCAATCTCCCATGCTGGACCTTATCAAAAGCCTTACTGAAGTCCATGTAGACTACATCCACCCCCTTACCTTCATTTACACATCTAATCACCTCCTCGAAAAATTCAATTAAGTTTGTTAGACATGATCTTCCCCTGACAAAGCCATGCCGACTATCCCTGATTAATCCCTGCCTCTCCAAGTGGAGATTAATCCTGTCCCTCAGAATTTTTTTCAATAGTTTCCCTATCACTGATGTTAGACTCACTGGCCTGTAAATACCTGGTTTATCCCTGAATAATGGTACCACATTCGCTGTCCTCCAATCCTCTGGTACCTCACCTGTGAGGATTTGAAAATTTGTGTCAGAGCCCCTGCTATCTCCTCCCTTGCCTCACATAACAGTCTGGGATATATCTCATCTGGGCCTGGGGATTTATCCACTTTTAAGCCCACTAAAACAGCTAATACTTCCTCCTTTTCAATGCTAATTTGTTCAAGTAGATCACAGTCTGCCTCCCTGATCTCTACACCTACATCATCCTTCTCCATAGTGGACACAGATGAAAAGTAATCATTTAAAACCTCACCAATGTCCTCCGGCTCCACACACTTTGGTCCCTAATGGGCCCTACTGTTTCCCTGATTATCCTCTTGCCCTGAACATATTTATAAAACAATATATTTTGAATTGTAAGATAGGTAATACTGAGTCTTTCATTTATTTAGTTAATTGCTTTTGTAGCATATGAATTATTTTCGTATTTTCTTTAGTCTCCCCAAAACATGCATTGATTGGGGCTGAAAAAGCTGATTGGCCTGTAACACTAACACTTGGAGTCAATCACAAGAAGCTATGTGAAGGTAACCTTCAAACTGTAACTGAACCACCTGTCTGTTTGCATTTGTGTCTTTTTGCCTCTTTCTCTTTCTTTACCTATCTTCATTGAATCATGCCATGGATTGAGATGGAATACAGCTGCCAGTTTAGTGTGTCATCTGAAAGATGACAGCACTCTGTCAGTACTGCCCTGAAGTGTCAGCCTAGATTATATGTTCAAATTGTTCGAGTGGTGCCTAAAACGGTGATCATCTTACCACTGAGCCAAGGCTGAAATGCTAATTATATGATTTTTATAGCGTCTCAAAATTAAGGTACATAATTGCTCATGTGATGCACTGTCCTGTATGTTTTGCAGACTGCTGTTAAATACATTGCAAGGCTATTAATTTTTTGAGTACAATCTAAGTCTCACACATTGTATAATTCTAGATGCTCTTCTGTTGCTCATACATGATTGTGAAGGTGTCCACAAAAGCTGTATTAAGTCTCTTTTCTGCTCAGATAAGTTACATAAATCTAAATGATTCAATCACTAATTCTGAATTGCAGTTAACATGGGCTGGATTTTGTGCAGGAGGTGGGTCTTCTGGTGCCGGGCCGAAAAGGCAGCAGGAGCCACGTCTGTGCATTTCTTCAGTCCCAGAGCGATTGTCTGGTCTTTTGCTGTCAAAGTTTAAGGAGGCAGGATCCCCATCCCTTTAAAGACTTTATAGGGATGGGTTCACACCTCCAAGAGCTGCCAGCCAATCACAGGTCCGGCAGCTCAGCAGTAACGGCCAGTACCGCAGTGGCCTCGGACCCAGGCCCAGCACTGGAACCCCAGAGAAGAGGTAGGTGAGGCGGAGTCTCCAGGGCCAGTCCGGAAGGCCCCAGTGAGGGGTTGTGCGTTCGGTCCAGGAGGAGGGGGTTCTGGGGGGTACAGTTGTTTCCAGTAGGGGTCCTCCATGGGCCACAAATTGCCCGCGAAGGAGCAACCCCCCTACCTCCCAAGCCCACAGTGAGGGCGTCTCATTTTCCATTAATAGGCTATTTAAGGGCTTAAATTCTTCAATTGGCCTCTGGGTGGGAAGGCTGTCGTCGGCCTATCCCACCCCTGAGAGAATCAGAACCGGGAATCCCGGCACCGGATTCCATGGTGGGCGATTCTGTCCTGATTCTCCGGCCCCCTCCTGCCGCCATGAAACCCGCCGTTGGGATAAGAACAATTCGTTCTTAGTGCTAGAATGGTCAGTGACATCAAATTTGAAAGTTGGAGCTTTTAATCAATTTGATGCCTACAACTACTGAACAGAACACCTTGGTTCATCAAAAATTAAATCATCTGATAGCTTATGAGGAATAAAACCTGGAATGAGAATTATATTAAATCGTGTGTGTGGCAGTGAATTAAATTTTTCTTAAAATCTTTAAAGTAATAGGCCATAAATTCAGGTGCACCTAACCTGCAGAGTGTTAACAGCCTGTGCTCAAAAGGGGAGGTCTGAGGGGCAGGATTTCAGGTCTTGGACCTCATCATAATGTAAATGGTACTGCAGTACGAGCCTGCACAGGTTAGTGCTCCAATTTCCAGGATTGGGTTGGATCGCAAGAGTCTAGATGAGGAACGGGTGGGCCTTGGAGTCTGTGATTGGGGATCAATGGAGAAAGATCACAGGCCTCGGGAGTACTGTTAGGTGGGGGTGATGATCAAAGTCGCATTGTTTTTTCTTCAAAAAATCAAATTAGAACGAAGAAAACCACTATTTGTCTCTATTTCTGTCTTTTTCACTGTCGCTGTCTTCTGTCTTACAGATGTTAGAAATTAGACTCGCTGTCTCACAGTTGTTACGCTCATGCAAAGTGCAGCGATTGAAAATACAGAACTCACTCTGAGGAGTTATAAAAATTGACTTTTCTTTTAAAAAGTGGACAATGTGTTAAAACATGGCCACCGAAGGTTAAAAGACCTGGCTTTGTATATTCAAAATGTCTGGCAAAGACAAAAGAATACATTCAAAATTACACCCATCCTGCTTGAACCCATCAAGAGACATTTTGAATTGAGTAGGTTCTTCTGAAACAGAGAAGATGTGCAGTAGCCACATCCTGGGCCATTGTTGGTTACAACAGGGTAGAAAATTTCTGTCTCCAGGCAGAGGCAAGATGTGAGAAACTTTTAGCTTTAAAGCTAGCTCCCTGAAGAGTGCGCGAGAGACCCAGAATGAAGCATCACCAAAAACTTGTCCAGCTCAGAGCTGGGAGAAATAACTCCCAACAAGCCAAGAAGGGAGACATCCTGCTGTGAATTCTACATTTTCAACTTGTGCAGCAGTGAATTAGAAGTGATCCTCTGTCTTCAAACTGAACTTTCAACCAACAGAGAAATCTGAAAACACCTCAGGCCCACAACCAAAGAGAACCTGACCTCAGAGAGAATTCAACAGGTTTACCGTGAACTCTGAAACCCTGCCTCACTTAAAAACCACTTACCCCTTTTCCTCTCTATCTGTCTCGTGTGTGTGTGTGTGTGCGAGTGAATGTGTGAGTGGGTGCGGTTGCAACAATTTCAGGATAAGGCGTATTGCTCAATAAATAATTAATCTTCTGTTTTTAAACCTACAAGAAAATCTGTCACTGTCTGTTTATTTGACAAATAAAACACAAAGGAGTTAAACCCTAATAACGAAAAACACTTGCTGCAGTCAGGTAGGAGTTGAATAGTGAGAACCACCCACACCCCTCGCCACATGGCCGTAACACAGTATTTGATTACTATTGACTTTTTCTGCCAAAAAATGCAGGTGGAGAATGCTTTCAAAATTCAATGGATATTATTTGAAGATTGAATAAAGAAAGCATCCTCTTTTACGTCTTTCTCTCACCATCTGTCTCCAATTCCAGTCGCTCATTCACCTCTCTCTGACACCAGTCTCTTTCCCCTCTCTCTGATCCCATTCTCTCTCTCATCTTCCTCTTTTTCTTTGAAGTCCAAATCCACCTATGTGACGAAGCTGGTTACCCCTTATCTGGTACCTCAGGATAAACTCCAAATTCTCTCCAACTATCTAACTCCTAGTGTTTTGCCTGTCTTACTCTTTTATCCTCAAGTTTATTGGCAGCCACCAAAACGACTAATAGTTCTGCTCTGTCACTGTTCAGTGGTCTTTATTTCATTGATTTATCTATTCAAGCCACACCTTCTACTTCCACTTTTCCCATACCTTTATACCCATAACAACTACGTTGTTAAAGTCACGTGCCAATGGAAGGCCTACAATAGGACATAGGGGCATCTTTTGATACTTCTTACAGATTTTGCAATTCTCACTAATCTCTTCTATTAGCTTTGTACACACCTCATCAACTGCATCTGTATCTTTTAGCAGGATTTTTAACTATTGACAGGTAGTGTGGGCAAATTGTCTGTGTAACTTTAGGACAATTTGCTTTTGTTTCCTCTCTTATTCTTAACACTTGATGAAATCAATCCTTACCTAACATTCTGATCAGAAACATGGGGCTGAATTTTCCCTGGACAGCAGGGGTCCCAGCGACAGGCTGGAAGGCAGGGGATGACCCCAACTCGCCCCTGTTTTGGAACACTGGCCGAATTCCATGGTGGGCAGACACTTAACTTCCCGCTGTCAGGGTGCTCATTCCTTTAAGGACAGTGATCCCACCCCCAAGAGTTGTTGCCCAATCAGAGGGCTGGCAGCTCAGGAGTACTGACAACGCCACTGCCACTGTCAGTACTACAGGAGGCCTGGAACCAGGACCAGCACCGGAGCCCCGGATCTCAGGTAAGTGTGGCGGGCTCATCGGGGCCAGTCTGGCAGGCCCTGGTGAGGGGGAGGGGGATGAGGGTGGTCGTTGAGGAAACTGGTGATTGTTTGTGGAGGGGTGGCCTTTGTTGTCGAGAGCCCTCCATAGGCCGCAGATTTCCAACAGAGGAGGCCCACCCTCTAGGCCACAGGGAGGCTGCCTTGTTTTGTTGGACATCCTCCCCACATGGAATGGCTTCCACCAGCTGCTGGTAAAATACCAGCGGCAGTGGGAAAAGGCCCTTAAGTGACCATTAATTGGCCACTTAAAGGCCTCAATTGGCCTCTGGATGGGAAGGCTGTCTTCGACCTTCCCTGCCATGGATTAAATTCGAGGGCGTCAGGATGGCGACGGACACTCCACCCCCACCTTCACACATAATTTTTTGGGACACCCGCCTCTTTTCCCATCCATAGAGGGCCCATAAAATTCAGCCCATCAGGTTTTGTTAAGGGGATACAATATTGTCCTGACCAGGTAAACTGCAGATTAACTGACTTTCCAAAAATAAATGTCTCAGTGTGTTCTGTTACGAGCTCATCGGACACCAGTCTGGTGTGGACCCTGTCTTTAATGAAAACTGACTGTGACGACAGTAAGCCAGGAGGCACATTAGTACAGTATTGCATTTCTATCCCAAACATCCCCCTTTTCGTACAAAAAAACAAAAAAAATTTGCATGCATTATCATTTACACTGTGAGTTGCCCAAGTTACCCACTATGCATACAACTGTTCTCATGCATTAGACATTCATCATTCTTGCCAGTCTCTGCACATGCATTGCACACATAGTCGTTAAATCGTGCTGGTCTCTTAATAGTGCGTGTGCGCGTTGTCAGTTGTTCATCTGGTTGATTTTCCTTCTCTGGTGAGTGTCATTCCCCTGTCACTTGTTGCCACGGTAACTCTTGTTCCATTTCCATTGTTGGGATGCTGTGGACCTCTGGGGCTGAAGGTTGTTCTGTGGTCTGTGCAGTTTGTGAGTTCTCATCTTCCTGATTGGCCGCCTGCTTTGACGGAACAGCTTCTCCAGTTCTGCGTATGGTATATCTGATCATTCACTTCCACCACATATGATCGAGGTGATAACTGCTCTACGCAGGTCCCAAGTTGCCACTTGGGCTGACTCTTTAACAACAACATTGAAAGTCTGTACCCTGACTGGCTCTCTCTCCAATGCTCAATTCTGGCAATGGTTTGGCAGTTTTGTCAAAGTAAAATTTGGTTTTCTTCCGTTTCGCCTTGATTTTGTCACTCACACCTGTTACTACTTCTGGCTTCAGTAGCTTTTTTGCTATTGAAAGAGTAGTTTGGGTGCGGCGTGACATTAGTCTTTGTACTGGACTACTTTCCATGCCTTTGGTAGGTATATTTCTCCACTCAAGGATGCCATGTATATATCGGTGCCAGACTTGCTTGATTTCTTTATGATTCCTTTGGCAATTTTCACTGCCACATCAGCCTTTCCATTGGACTGGGGATAGTGTGGGGATGCTGTATGGTGTTGAATTTCCCAATCCTTTATGAAGCGGCTGAATTCTTCACTCGTGAACTGAGGGCCATTGTTGGTCGTCACAATGTCTGGAATGCCGTAACGACCAAAGTGTGCTTTCAGGCATTCTACAATCTCACCGGTAGTCATTGAGGTTAGCTGGCCAACCTCCCAGTAGTCAGAATAGTAGTCCATGATGACAAGATAATCAGTTCCTGTGAGACTGAAGAGGTCTGTTCCCAGCTTCATCCAAGGTCTGTCTGAGATGTCATGTGTCATCAGCGACTCTTTAGCTTGATACTCGTTGCATGCACTGCACTGGCTGATGAGGTCCTTGATATTATTGCTCATCTTTAGCCAGGAAAGCACTTCTCATGCCTTCCTCAGACTCGTCTCAATTCCTTGGTGGCTTGCATGGATGCGCTATAGCATCTCTCCCTCTCAACCCTTCAGGGATAATGACTCTATTTCCTTTGTACAAGATTCCATCTTGGGCTGTTAATTCATCTCTGCAAGCTCTTGTGACCACAGGAGTGTCCTTGATGCTGTCAGGCCATTCTTTCATCATTACTTCTTGCAACACTTGTAGAGTTGGATCTTGTTGGGTAGTTCGCTTAATTTGAGCAAGGCGCGTGTCTGTCTGATTCAATGTCTCTGCTGGGTTGATGATTTCCAGAGCATGTTGAGCTGCAGCTTCACATTGGATCTGGAAGATTTCACACTCTGTCGTAGCATCCTCCACTTTCTTCATTGGGAGTGCAGCTCTCATCAGCATGTCAGCGATGTACATCTGTTTAAATAAAAGCAAAATACTGCAGATGCTGGAAATCTGAAATAAAAACAGAAAGTGCTGGAAATACTCAGCAGGTCAGGCAGCATCTATGGAGAGAGAAGCAGAGCTAACGTTTCTGGTTTTACCTTTCACAGACCTGAAACATTAACTCTGCTTCTCTCTCCACAGATGCTGCCTGACCTGCTGAGTATTTCCAGCACTTTCTGTTTTTATTTATGTACACCTGTTTCTCTTGCTTGTATGTCACATCCAGATGATATCTCTGTAACTGGAGTAACATCCTTTGTAGACGCTTTGGAGCAGATAGTAGCAGCTTGAGGAAAATGCTTTGAAGTGGCTTGTGGTGAGACTCGACTGTCACTTTGTCTCTTCCAAGTAGGTATTGATGAAAATGTTCACAAGCAAAGACAATGGCCAAGCACTCTTTCTCGATCTGAGTATCGTGTTGTTTCATTTGCGTAACGCCCTGGATGCAAATGCAACCGGTTGTTCATGCTGCATTAGGGTTGCTCTAAGTCCTGTCTCGCTGGCATCACACTGCAGGGTAACTTCATCTTTTACTTCATAGTATTTCAGCACTGGCGTTGCAGTCACTAGTTGCTTGATTTTAGTCAATGCTGCTTGTTGTTCTGTGCCCCAATATCACTGCATGTCCTTGGCAGTGAGTTGGCATAATGGTTCACACTCCAACAACAAATTGGGCAAGAATTTTGCTAAATAGTTGACGAATCCAACAAATCGTTGCACTGCTTTCACCTTTTCTGGATTTGGGTGAAGACCTTTTGCTACCAGTACATGACCTATGTCCTTGACTTCGGGCATCTTTAATTGCAATTTTTTCTTGTTCAGCTTCAGGTTCATCTGGCGAGCTCTGTCCAGCTGTCGCACTAGATTTTGAACATGGTCAGCAATGGCTTCTTCTATTGAGTCTCTGCATCCATAAACTTTTTTTTTATTCATTCATGGGATGTGGGCAACGCTGGCTATGTCAGTATTTATTGCCCATCCCTTGAGAAGGTGGCGGTGAGCTGCCTTCTTGAACCGCTGCAGTCCATGTGGGGTAGGTACACCCACCGTGCTGTTCGGAAGGGAGTTCCAGGATTTTGACCCAGCGATAGTGAAGGAATGGCAATATTGCCAAGTCAGGATGGCGTGTGGCTTGGAGGGGAACTTGCAGGTGGTGGTGTTCCCAAGCATCTGCTGCCCTTGTCCTTCTAGGTGGTAGAGGTCGCGGGTTTGAAAGGTGTGGTCTAAGGAGCCTTGGTGTAGATGGTACGCACTGCAGCCACTGTGCGTTGGTGGTGGAGGGAGTGAATGTTTGTGGACAGGGTGACAATCAAGCGGGCTGCTTTGTTCTGGATGGTGTCAAGCTTCTTGAGTGTTGTTGGAGCTGCACCCATCCAGGCAAGTGGAGAGTATTCCATCACACTCCTGACTTGTGCCTTGTAGATGATGGACAGGCTTTGGGAAGTCAGGAGGTGGGTCCCTCGCTGCAGGATTCCAAGTCTCTAACCTGCTCTTGCAGCCATGGTATTTATATGCCTACTCCAGTTCAGTTTCTGGTCAATGGTAACCCCCAGGATGTTGATAGTGGGGGTTTCAGCAATCATAATGCCATTGAATGTCAAGGGGAGATGGTTAGATTCTCTCTTGTTGGAGATGGTCATTGCCTGGCACTTATGTGGCACGAATGTTACTTGCCACTTATCAGCCAAGCCTGGATATTGTTCAGGTCTTGCTGCATTTCTACACGGACTGCTTCAGTATTTGAGGACTCACAAATTGTGCTGAACGTTGTGCAATCATCAGCGAACATCCCCACTTCTGACCTTATGATTGAAGGAAGGTCATCGATGAAGCAGCTGAAGATGGTTGGGCTGAGGACACTACCCTGAGGAACTCCTGCAGTGAAGTCCTGGAGCTGAGATGATTGACTTCCAACAACCATAACCACCTTCCTTTGCGTTAGGTACGACTCCAACCAGTGGAGAGTTTTCCCCCTGATTTCCATTGACTCCAATTTTGCTAGGGCTTCTTGAAGCCATACATGGTCAAATACTGCCTTGATGTCAAGCGCAGTCACTGTCACCTCACCTCTTGAGTTCAGCTCTTTTGTCCATGTTTGAATCAAGGCTGTAATGAGGTCAGGAGCTGAGTGGCCCTGGCAGATCCCAAACTGAGCGTCAGTGAGCAAGTTATTGCTAAGCAAGTGCCACTTGATAGCACTGTCAACGACACCTTCCATCACTTTTATGTTGATTGAGAGTAGACTGATGGGGCAGTAACTGGCCAGGTTGGACTTGTCCTGCCTTTTGTGTGCAGGACATACCTGGGCAATTTTCCACATTGCCGGGTAAATGCCAGTGTTGTAGCTGTACTGGAACAGCTTGGCTCGGGTGCGGCAAGTTCTGGAGTACAGGTCTTCAGTAGTATTGCCAGAATGTTGTCAGTGCCCAAAGCGGTATCCAGTGCCTTCAGTCGTTTCTTGATATCATGCGGAGTGAATCGAATTGGCTGAAGACTGGCATCTATGATGCTAGGAACTTCAGAAGGAGGCCGAGATGGATCATCAACTCGACACTTCTGGTTGAAGGTTGCTGCAAATGCTTCAGCCTTATTTTTTGCACTCATGTACTGGGCTCCCCCATCATTGAGGATGGGGATATTTGTGTAGCCACCTCCTCCAGTTAGTTGTTTAATTGTCCACCACCATTCATGACTAGATGTGGCAGGACTGCAGAGCTTAGATCTGATCCATTGGTTGTGGGATCGATAGCTCTGTCTATCGCATGCTGCTTACGCAGTTTGGCACGCAAATAGTCCTGAGTTGTAGCTTCACCAGGTTGACACCTCATTTTGAGGTATGCCTGGTGCTGCTCCTGGCATGCCCTCCTCCACTCTTCATTGAACCAGGGTTGGTTTCCTGGCTTGATGTGGGGGATTTGCCAGTTCATGAGGTTACAGATTGTCGTTGAGTACAATTCTGCTGCTGCTGATGGCCCACAGTGCCTCATGGATGTCCAGTTTTGCATTGATAGATCTGTTCGTAGTCTATCCCATTTAGCACATTGGTAGTGCCACACAACACGATGGAGGGTATCCTCAATGTGAAGACCGGACTTTGTCTCCACAAGGACTGTGTGGTGGTCACTCCTACCAATACTGACATGGACAGAGGCATCTGCAGCAGGCAGATTGGTGAGGACGAGGTCAAGTATGTTTTTCCCTCTTGTTGGTTCCCTCTGCACCTGCCCCGACCCAGTCTAGCAGCTATGTCCTTTAGGACTCAGCCAGCTCAGTCAGTAGTGGTGCTACCGACTCACTCTTGGTGATGGACATTGAAGTCCCCCACCCTGAGTACATTCTGCACCCTTACCACCCTCGGTGCTTCCTTCAAGTGCTGTTCAACATGGAGGGGTACTGACTCATGAGTTGAGGGAGGGCGGTAGGTGGTAATCAGCAGGAGGTTTCCTTGCCCATGTTTGATATGATGCCAGGAGACTTTATGGGGTCTGAAGTTGATGTTGAGGACTCCCAAGGAAACTCCCTTCCAACTGTATACCACTGTGCTGCCACCTCTGCTGGGTCTCTCCTGCCGGTGGGACAGGACATACCTGGGGATGGTGATGGCGGTGTCTGGGACATTATCTGTCAGGTATGATTCCGTGAGTATGACTATGTCAGGCTGCTGCTTGACTAGTCTGTGGGACAGCTCTCCCAACTTTGGCACAAGCCCCCAGATGTTAGTGAGGAGGACTTTGCAGGTCAACAGGACTAGCTTTGCCGTTGTCGTTTCCAGTGCCTAGGTCGATGCCAGATGGTCCGTCCGGTTTTATTCCTTCTTGAATTCGTAGCAGTTAGATACAACTGAGTGGCTTGCTAGGCCATTTCAGAGGGCATTTAAGAGTCAACCACATTGCTGTGGGTCTGGAGTCACATGTAGGCCTGAACCAGGTAAGGACAGCAGATTTCCTTCCCTAAAGGACATTAGTGAACCAGTTGGGTTTTTCAACAATTGACAATGACTTCCGGCCATCATTAGACTCGCTTTTAATTCCAGATTTATTAATTGAATTCAAATTCCACCTTCTGCCGTGGTGAGATTTGAACCCATGTCGCCAGAGCAATACTCTGGGTCTCTGGGCTACTGTTCCAGTGACAATACCACTACACCACTGCCTCCCCGATCAGATCATCCACTATAGCTTCCACTCCGGGAAGATTACGAACTATCTCATGCTGTCTGCGTTGATACTCCTCTGGAGCCGTGGAAATGCCGAACGGCATGCGCAACCATCTGTATCTCCTGAACGGCATGAAGAATATGGTTAGAAAGCTGCTGTTTTCATCCAGCTTCACTTGCCAGTAACCATCCTTCACATCTAGGGTAGTGAAGATTTTTGCCTTTGCAAGTTGTGGCAAAATTCCTTCGATGGTTGGCAAGGGGTAGTGTGATCTCTTCAGAGCTTTATTTAGATCCTTTGGGTCGATGTATACTCTCAGCTTTCCAGGTTGTTTCACTGCTACCATGCTGCTAATCCATTCTGTAGGGGTTGTCACTTTCTTGATTACTCCCTTCTTTTCCAACTCTTCTATCTTGTCTTTCAGGCTGGCCTTGAGGGCAGCTGGAACTTTCCTTGGCAGATCCTGAATTGGTCTTAACCTCTCATCTGCTTCGAGATGATATTCTCCAGGAAGATATCTGAAACCTGTAAATACATAATTGTACTCCTCTAGTATCTATTCCGCGGTCAATGATTTAGTGTGCTGCGACACGTTGCAAATCTCTTTTTGCACGTTGAGGGTTACCAGTCCAAGCTTTAGACTTGCTTCGGCTGAGACAAGTGGCTTTTGCTTGCCGTCTATGATCTGGAACTCCAGATCTTCGTTCTTGCCATTGTATTGGGCTCTCAGAGTAACTTGTCCACTTGGGCACTAGTATGATGCCATCATGTAGCCTCAACCTTACTTTTGAGGGCTTCATTTTTGGATCGCCATGTTGAGACACTTTGCACAGGTCTGTGAAGGTCATGATGTTGCATGACTCACCAGTGTCTATCTGACACTTTCTGTTGACTTGATATTCTCCTTCTGCAGTCATCATTCCAACAGTCATAAACCACTTATCACCTATCGACCTGTCTGAACCAACCTATTGTATGGTGTATAGTGATTTGTCACAATCTTCAGCTGACATCTCTCCAGTGGTCATCCATACCTGCTTGTAATGCTTCCTTCTAGCTGAACATGTGTGCAGAATGATTCAGCTTCTTGCACTGAGAACACTGCTCTCCCCACGCTGGACATGCCTTCTTTTCCTGTGCGTGATGTCCTCTGGCATCCTACCCTTTGTCTGAGATCTTTCTGCCCTTTCGGCCTGGAATGTCTATCAGCATAATGCAAGGCCTGGTCTGTTCTGCCATGAATATGGTCCAGCTGCTGATTTACAACCTCAGCACGTCTACACGTCATTCGCTTTCCTGAGAGTAAGTTTGTCTTCTCTCAGTAGACATGCTCTCACTGCGGGATATCATATGCCTAATACAATCTTGTCTTTAATTAGATCAAGTTTTAGTTGCACAAATTCACAGGAATCTGCGAGCTGTGTTAATGCAGTCACATATTAATGAATGGACTCTTTTTCACCTTGGACCCGAATATTGAACACATACCGTTCTTAGGTTAGGTTCACTTGGGGTTCAAAGCGTGCCTTCAAGGCGTTCAAAATTTCTGCTGTCTGTTTTTTTTGTTCTTCAGAGAGATTTAGGGTGGAATACACTTTGTAACAGGCACTCCTCAACAATGATAAAAGTGTAGCTACTCGCAGCCACTCTGGTTTGTTAATTAAATCTGTCGCAATTCTGTAATTTTGCCATTGTGAGAGGAAAAACTGCCAATTTTTCTTCACATCACCTTTCATTTCTACTGGCGCTGGCAGAGGAAAATTTGCAGCCATTGTCTTACCCTGTGCTTTCAGCTGTTTCTTTGTTCCTTTTCTGTGGCTTCTTGTGGCTTTTAGCAGCTTTTAGCAGTTCTAACCATTCCTTTGTTCCGTAGCTGTGCTTCTTCACCACTCAATCGCAGCTTCACTCAGGACACCAGTCTGGTGTGGGCTGTGTCTTTAATGAAAACTGACTGTGATGGCTGCCTTCAGTTAGAGTGCCTCATGGTAGAGGCCACATGACTACAGCAAGCCAGGAGGCAAATTAGTACAGTATTGCATTTCTATCCCAAACATGTTCCACGTCAAGTTTCATTTGTGCCTTTTTCATGGAAGGTTTACTCAATAGCATAGGTATCTCACTAGAGACCACATCAGTATTTGGAAAACAGCATACTCCAGCTATTATACATGGAATTACCATTTTCTTGAGCGATCTCAAATCATTGTACCTAAAGCAAGTCGTACTTCTATCTTACTTAACCTTGCATTGATCATCACTACATGGTGAACCAAGATAACAATTTAATCAATGTACCCCACATATGGTACAATTTTTTTTTATTTGTTTCATGGGATGTGGGCATCACTGGCCAGGCCAGCATTTATTGCCCATCCCTCATTGCCCATGAGAAGGTGGTGGTGAGCTGCCTTCTTGAACCGCTGCAGTCCATGTGGGGTAGGTACACCCACAATACTGTTAGGAATGGAGTTCCAGGATTTTGACCCAGCGACAGTGAAGGAACAGCGATATAGTTCCAAGTCAGGATGGTGTGTGGCTTGGAGGGGAACTTGCAGGTGGTGGTGTTCCCATGCATCTGCAGCTCTTGTACTTCTAGGGGTAGAGGTCGTGGGTTTGGAAGGTGCTGCCTAAGGAGCCTTGGTACGTTGCTGCAGTGCACCTTGTAGATGCTGCGTCGGTGGTGGAGGGAGTGAATGTTTGTTGACTGGGTGTCAATCAAGCGGGCTGCTTTGTCCTGGATGGTGTTGAGCTTCTTCAGTGTTGTTGAACTGCACCCATCCAGGCAAGTGGAGAATATTCCATCACACTCCTAACTTGTGCCTTGTAGATGGTGGACAGGCTTTGGGGAGTCAAGAGGTGAGTTTCTTGCCACAGGATTCCTAGCCTCTGACCTGCTCTTGTAGCCACGGTATTTATATGGCTACTCCAGTTCAGTTTCTGGTCAATGGTAACCCCTAGGACGTCGATAGTGGGGTATTCAGCGATCATAATGCTGTTGAATGTCAAGGGGAGATGGTTAGATTCTCTGTTGTTGGAGATAGTCATTGCCTGGCACTTGTGTGGCGCGAATGTTACTTGCCACTTATCAGCCCAAGCTTGGATATTGTCCAGGTCTTGCTTCATTTCTACATGAACTGCTTCAGTATCTGAGGAGTCACGAATGGTGCTGAACTTTGTGCAATCATCAGCGAACATCCCCACTTCTGACCTTATGATTGAAGGAAGGTCACTGATGAAGCAGCTGAAGATGGTTGGGCCTAGGACACTACCCGGAGGAACTCCTGCAGTGATGTCCTGGAGCTGAGATGTTGACCTCCAACAACCACAACCATCTTTCTTTGCGCTAGGTACAATTCCAACCAGCAGAGAGTTTTCCCCCTGATTCCTATTGACTCCAATTTTGCTAGGTCTCCTTGACGCCAGACTTGGTCAAATGCTGCCTTGATGTCAAGGGCAGTCACTCTCACCTCACCTCACAATTAAAGGCGTCTGCGATCAATATATTTATCACAGGACTCTATGATTAAAACTCCTTGTGACCAGTATAATCTGTTCATTATCTTCATCCTCTTCTCCAGACCTATTTTCTTCATTGTGCCATTTCAAAGAAACTTCCTCTTCACTATAGGCAATTTGTCACATAATGATACTTCGAGTCACATCCAAAGTATTTATTAACTTTTCCTTGGACATTCCTGGAATTAATTCAGCCATTATTACTGTTCCAACTTTGTCTTCTACTGATATAACTGGATATTTTATATGTGCTTTCATCACCATTCTGGCTGTCTTTAATCCTTCCATTACATGCATGCCTGCGTACGGTGTCTGGAATATTTTGAAACTTGGTAACCATCAAGTCTTTTTTCTTTGTGCCACTGCCTCATTTGTTCCATGAAGGCTGAAAGGAATGACTGTTGCCCCAGGAATTTTTAAGGCATTAGACATCTGATCCAACAGAATCTCCTTCTCTGAGAACTGAATGCCAGTTAGGATTAGTTACCTGTCCATATGAGCCACCTTAACACAATCTAGTAATTTAAGTGATACCCAATTTGAAATTTGTCAACCTTGTGTACAATTTGCTAAAGTCCATAGAATGACCATTTGTTTTCTGAAAGTTATCCATTTCTGACCAGGCCTCATAGGCCTGTAACAAGTCATCTTTCTAGATTTCATCCAGGAATTCCATTAGAGAGTCCAAATCTTCATCACTATCCAACTGAGTGGCATCCATTTCTGAAAATAGCTTACTTCTGATTTTATTTTTTGCAGGAAGCGACAATGCCAAGGCCATGCCTTCTTTTCTCTTTGGTAGAGTAGTAACCCATGTACAAATATCAATCTCACATTTCCACTGTCATATGGCAAACTCCGAGAACATCAAAGGGCAATCTCACCCTGATGATTCAAACTTGCTTTCTGCCATTTTCCACAGTGGCCACTAGGATTTTAGTTTTATGTCTTGAAAGACAAAAAAAAATCACATAAATTCAAACCTCCACCTTTAGGCAACCATCCTCTGCTACCATACTTGGGTAGCCAAGCAGCGATGGATAGAGCCTATTTTTTATAGACTTACAAGCTTTTACTTAGAGAGACACACATTCCATATTGTGCAATTCAATCAACAACTCCTCTTTTAGCCTGCTCCCATATATATTCAATTAACAGCCAATTGATATGTAGCCGGATGGCTAACAGCTAAAACTGTGTAAGGCATGAAGGGAAAAGTTGCCAGCTATACACAAGGACAAGGAGCTGTGAATCAGCTGAAGTAATTGTTTTCCAGCCTGCTAGGCATTGTGTGATAAGACATTTTCGATGAGACTGTGAGATGCTGAAGTTACAGATAAGAAGGAAGGCCAGCGGATGTATTTTGTTTTGGAACTAAGCAGACAGATGACTCCAGGCCCTGAGTCTACGCGACGAAGAACGTTCTCGATGCTGGGAGAAACTGGATAAAAAGGGGAGGCTAGGAGCCCCAAAAAGAAGAAGACCTGCAGGACCATTGCGAAGGGTAACCAAGTCGGGATTAGAACATAGAACATAGAACATAGAACATACAGCACAGAACAGGCCCTTCGGCCCACAATGTTGTGCCGATCCTTTGTCCTCTGTCAAGGACAATTTAATCTATACCCCATCATTCTCCTTTATCCATATACCTATCCAAAAGCCTTTTGAAAGTCCCTAAAGTTTCTGACTCAACAACTTCCCCGGGCAAGGCATTCCATGCCTCGACCACTCTCTGGGTAAAGAACCTTCCCCTGACATCCCCCTTATATCTCCCACCCTTCACCTTAAATTTATGACCCCTTGTAACGCTTTGCTCCACCCGGGGAAAAAGTTTCTGACTGTCTACCCTATCTATTCCCCTGATCATCTTATAAACCTCTATCATGTCACCCCTCATCCTTCTCCTTTCTAATGAGAAGAGGCCTAGAATGTTCAGCCTTTCCTCGTAAGACTTATTCTCCATTCCAGGCAACATCCTGGTAAATCTCCTCTGCACCCTCTCCAAGGCTTCCACATCCTTCCTAAAATGAGGCGACCAGAACTGCACACAGTACTCCAAATGAGGCCTTACCAAGGTCCTGTACAGCTGCATCATCACCTCACGGCTCTTAAATTCAATCCCTCTGCTAATGAACGCTAACACCCCATATGCCTTCTTCACAGCCCTATCCACTTGAGTTGCAACTTTCAATGATCTATGCACATAGACCCCAAGGTCTCTCTGCTCCTCCACATGCCCAAGAACCCTACCGTTAACCCAGTATTTTGCATTCATGTTTGTCCTTCCAAAATGGACGACCTCACACTTTTCAGGGTTAAACTCCATCTGCCACTTTTCAGCCCAGCACTGCAACCTATCCAAGTCCCTTTGCAGACGACAATAGCCCTCCTCGGTATCCACAACTCCACCAACCTTTGTATCATCTGCAAATTTACTGACCCACCCTTCGACTTCCTCATCCAAGTCGTTAATAAAAATCACAAACAGGAGAGGACCCAGAACTGATCCCTGCGGCACGCCACTGGTAACTGGGCTCCAGGCTGAGTATTTACCATCTAAGACCACTCTCTGCCTTCTATCAGTTAGCCAATTCTTAATCCAACTGGCCACATTCCCCACTATCCCATGCCTCCTGACTTTCTCCATAAGTCTACCATGGGGGACCTTATCAAATGCCTTACTAAAATCCATGTACACCACATCCACTGGTTTACCCTCATCCACTTGCTTGGTCACCTGCTCAAAGAATTCAATCAGGCTTGTGAGGCAAGACCTACCCCTCACAAAACCGTGCTGACTGTCCCGAATCAAGCAGTGTCTTTCCAGATGCTCAGAAATCCTATCCCTCAGCACCTTTTCCATCAACTTGCCTACCACCGAAGTAAGACTAACTGGCCTGTAATTCCCAGGGTTGTTCCTATTCCCTTTCTTGAACAGGGGCACAACATTTGCCACCCTCCAATCACCTGGTACCACCCCCGTCAGCAGAGAAGATGAAAAGATCATTGCCAGCGGCTCTGCAATTTCATCCCTTGCTTCCCATAACATCCTTGGATATACCCCGTCAGGCCCGGGAGACTTGTCTATCTTCAAGTTATTCAAAAACCCCAACACATCTTCCCTCCTAACGAGCACTTCCTCGAGCTTACCAGTCTGCTTCCCACCGTCCTCTTCAGTAATACACCCCTTCTCATTCGTAAATACCGAAGAGAAGTACTCATTCAAAACCTCACTTATCTCTTCCGGCTCAACACACAGTCTCCCGCTATTGTCCTTGACCGGACCTACGGTCCCCCTAGTCATCCTCATATTTCTGACATACGCGTAAAAGGCCTTGGGGTTTTCTTTTATCCTACCCGCCAAGCATTTTTCATGCCCTCTCTTAGCTCTCCTAATCCCTTTCTTCAGATCCTTCCTGGCCATCTTGTATCCCTCCAGAGCTATGCCTGTGCCCTTTTTCCTCAACTTTATATACGCATCCTTCTTCTTCCTAACAAGACTCTCAACCTCTCTTGTCAACCACGGTTCCCTCACATGACCATCCCTTCCCTGTCTGACAGGGACATGCTTATCAATGGCCCCTACTATCTGCTCCTTGAAAAAGTTCCACATTTCGACCGTGCCCTTCCCTGCCAGCATATGCTCCCAACTTATGCTCCTCAGTTCCTGCCTGACAGCATCATATCTACCCTTCCCCCAATTGTAAACCTTGCCCTGTTGCACATACCTATCCCTCTCCATTACCACAGTGAATGCTACAGAATTGTGATCACTATCTCCAAAGTGCTCGCCCACCAACAGCTCTATCACTTGCCCTGGTTCATTACCTAGTACCAAATCCAATATTGCCTCCCCTCTGGTCGGGCAGTCTACATACTGAGTCAGAAAAGCTTCCTGGACATACTGCACAAACACTACCCCATCCAAACTATTCGATCTAAAGAGTTGCCAATCAATATTTGGGAAGTTGAAATCCCCCATAATTACTACCCTGTGACTTCTGCTCCTTTCCAAAATCTGTTTCCCAATCTGCTCTTCCACCTCCCTGCTGCTATTGGGGGGCCTATAGAAAACTCCCATCAAGGTGACTGCTCCTTTCCTGTTCCTGACCTCAACCCACAGTGCCTCAGTCGGCAGATCCTCCTCGAAAATTCTTTCAGCAGTTGTTACACTATTTCTAACTAACAATGCCACCCCCCCACCTCTTTTACCACCATTCCTAATCTTATGAAAACATCTATAACCAGGTACCTCCAAAAACCATGCCTCCCCCTCACCTATCCACGTTTCAGTGATGGCCACAACATCGTAGTCCCAAGTGCCCATCCACGCCTTCAATTCACTCACCTTATTCCTGATGCTTCTAGCGTTGAAGTATACGCACTTTAACCCTTCTCCGTGCCCATCTGTCCTCTGCGACAGTGCTACCTTCCCCAATACCTCACTACACTCTTTGTCTTTCTGAGTGGACCCACTGGTCCCTGGATTGCAAGTCCGGTTCCCATCCCCCTCCCAAACTAGTTTAAACCCTCCCGAACAGTACTAGCAAACCTCCCTCCCAGGATATTGGTGCCCCTCTGGTTCAGATGCAGCCCGTCCTGTTTGAACAGGTCCCATCTTCCCCAGAATGCAGTCCAATTATCCAAGAACTGGAAGCCCTCCCTCCTACACCATTCCTGCAGCCACGTGTTCAGCTGTGCTCTCTCCCTATTCCTAGCCTCACTGTCACGTGGCGCCGGCAACAAACCAGAGATAACAACTCTGTCCGTCCGAGCTTTCAGCTTCCAGCCTAACTCCCTAAACTCACTTCTAACATCTGTGCCACCCTTCCTTCCTACGTCGTTGGTGCCAATGTGCACCACGACCTCTGGCTGCTCCCCCTCCCCTTTAAGGATCCTGAAGACGCGATCACAAACATCACGGACCCTGGCACCAGGGAGGCAACAAACCATCCGTGCGTCTCGCCTGCGCCCACAGAACCGCCTGTCCGTACTCCTCACCATCGAGTCCCCGATGACTAGTGCTCTCCCATTCTCCCTCCTTCCCTTCTGAGCCACAGTGCAGGACCCCGTGCCAGAGGCCCGGTCACTGCAGCCTGCCCCCGATAGGCCGTCCCCCCCAACAGTATCTAAAACTGTATACTTGTTGTTGAGGGGAACGACCACAGGAGATCCCTGCACTGACCTCTTCCCACCTCTAACTGTTACCCAGCTGCCTTTGATTTGTGGAGTAACGACCTCCGTGTAGCTTCTATCTATCAACCCCTCAGCTTCCCGAATGATCCTCAGTTCATCCAGCTCCAGCTCCAATTCCCTAACACGGTCTGATAGGAGCTGGAGACGGATGCACTTCCAGCAGGTGAAGTCGGCAGGGCCACCGGAGGTTTCCCTCACCTCGAACATTCTGCAGGAGGAGCAAGACACTACACTGGCTGCCATTTCTTTTATTCAATTACCCCTTAGTTAAGTACAACTATAGATATTAACAAAAACAGTAAATAGCTTACCTGTTCAGTCCTTTTTGGCTAGAGGAGGAGGGTAAAAAGGGTCTTATTATTAGGTTAGAGGAGGAGGATGGGTGGGAGACACTACATGTGTAGTGGCTCGGGTTTACTCAGCTCCGCACCTTTAAGGAAAATACCCACCCAGGAGTCCTCGCTGCCGACCAGCTTCCGGTTCCTCCGGCGCCAAAAGAAACTCAAAGACAAGGAAAACAGTAAGTAAAACAGTAAGTACTTACTTTTAAAACACAGCTCCTGATGCCTTCACTCACCCACCGAAGAGGCGCTACCTTCTCCTGCTGCTCCGCCGGGAAATGAGGCCGAGTCCACGGAGCTCCGCACCTTTAAGGAAAATACCCACCCAGGAGTCCTCGCTGCCGACCAGCTTCCGGTTCCTCCGGCGCCAAAAGAAACTCAAAGACAAGGAAAACAGTAAGTAAAACAGTAAGTACTTACTTTTAAAACACAGCTCCTGATGCCTTCACTCACCCACCGAAGAGGCGCTACCTTCTCCTGCTGCTCCGCCGGGAAATGAGGCCGAGTCCACGGAGCTCCGCACCTTTAAGGAAAATACCCACCCAGGAGTCCTCGCTGCCGACCAGCTTCCGGTTCCTCCGGCGCCAAAAGAAACTCAAAGACAAGGAAAACAGTAAGTAAAACAGTAAGTACTTACTTTTAAAACACAGCTCCTGATGCCTTCACTCACCCACCGAAGAGGCGCTACCTTCTCCTGCTGCTCCGCCGGGAAATGAGGCCGAGTCCACGGAGCTCCGCACCTTTAAGGAAAATACCCACCCAGGAGTCCTCGCTGCCGACCAGCTTCCGGTTCCTCCGGCGCCAAAAGAAACTCAAAGACAAGGAAAACAGTAAGTAAAACAGTAAGTACTTACTTTTAAAACACAGCTCCTGATGCCTTCACTCACCCACCGAAGAGGCGCTACCTTCTCCTGCTGCTCCGCCGGGAAATGAGGCCGAGTCCACGGAGCTCCGCACCTTTAAGGAAAATACCCACCCAGGAGTCCTCGCTGCCGACCAGCTTCCGGTTCCTCCGGCGCCAAAAGAAACTCAAAGACAAGGAAAACAGTAAGTAAAACAGTAAGTACTTACTTTTAAAACACAGCTCCTGATGCCTTCACTCACCCACCGAAGAGGCGCTACCTTCTCCTGCTGCTCCGCCGGGAAATGAGGCCGAGTCCACGGAGCTCCGCACCTTTAAGGAAAATACCCACCCAGGAGTCCTCGCTGCCGACCAGCTTCCGGTTCCTCCGGCGCCAAAAGAAACTCAAAGACAAGGAAAACAGTAAGTAAAACAGTAAGTACTTACTTTTAAAACACAGCTCCTGATGCCTTCACTCACCCACCGAAGAGGCGCTACCTTCTCCTGCTGCTCCGCCGGGAAATGAGGCCGAGTCCACGGAGCTCCGCACCTTTAAGGAAAATACCCACCCAGGAGTCCTCGCTGCCGACCAGCTTCCGGTTCCTCCGGCGCCAAAAGAAACTCAAAGACAAGGAAAACAGTAAGTAAAACAGTAAGTACTTACTTTTAAAACACAGCTCCTGATGCCTTCACTCACCCACCGAAGAGGCGCTACCTTCTCCTGCTGCTCCGCCGGGAAATGAGCTGAAGAGAACCCATCGGAGGGAGACTGACCACCTCACCTTGCAACGGGTCATATTTAAGTCCAAGCCGTGAAGTTTGTGATTTATTGTAGCAAGTAACAAGTAGTTTAATAATTGAAGTAACGAGTAGCTAAGTGATTTAAGAATCAATAAAAGTGTTTATACAAAGTATCTCGTACAGGTGTCTTTTGTCCGCCACGTCAGTTGATACCCTAGTTTGAGGGTCAACATTTTAGCGTCCCTGGGTGGGCACGGTTAAGTCATCGCCTTAAAGTCACACCTTGTCCGACCCACAGACGTGCCGGGCAAACAGCAGAATGATGGATGCCTGTCCAGAGTGGGAGGAGGTGCTCTGGGAGTACCTAAAGCGTAAATGGCCCAAGTGGGTCGAATATGCTGATAAGGTTTTTGAGGCACCGGGAGCCATTGGACAGAAACACCAGGGGAGAAAGAGAGCAGTGCAGGAGAAAGAGGCAGTTACTAAGGCGGCATCTGACTTAAATGAAAAATGTTACAATTTGCACTAGTAAGTGTCAGCGAGAAGTAGACATTAAAAAGTCAACCTGCTGTCAACCAAGGTAAGATATTTAGTGAAATTTCAAGCGAGTAAAAACAAGTTCTGCGTCTTTTGATTTGAATGTGTGAATGTTGGAAGCTTCCACAAATGAAATGAATGTCCTTGTGCAGCTTTTGTTCTGTAGAACTGACAGTCGTTAACTCTTTGTTGTCTGGCCTTAATGTTGAAAGCATGAGTCTGTTACTTGTTCTGTTTTTACACGTGTATATTTAGTGGGAACCTTGAGTCATGTTTTGGTTGTGAACTAGTTGAATCTGTGTGTTCCTTGGCATCGGGACAGGGAATTTAACACAGATTTTGGTACTTTGAATTCATAACCTATTACAGGAATCAATTTTCTAAGTTGTTTGGAATTGACTGAGTGTGAAAAGTGATTGTTGAGTGCTTTCATTTCAATTTAACATTGTGCACCCAGGATGGGATATAAAATTGAATTATATTTTAAGGTAAAGTTTTATTGTATTTTAAAAGTTGGTTTTGCAACTGTGAAAAGGCAATGAACAATTTTCTAAGAGATAAGCTTCAGCTTTGAAGGTCTGAAGATGTCTGGCAGAAATCCAATTTGAAGTTTAAAGCACTGCTTTAATTGGAGTTCCAGTTTAAAATCTGTTTTTTTTTGGAGTTTAAATTAAAGACATGTTTTACTGGCTGTTTTAAGTAGCAAATGTCAGGAATTGGATATTGGTTTAAGAGAAAGAAGGATAAACAAAGGAGATACGGAAAAGATTCTGTCTGTTTAAAGTTTGTTCAAGAAGCTGGTGTTAAGTCTTTTGTTATAATAATGTTAAATAACTTTTTCTTTAGTTTTTCGTTTTATTACAGTCATTTGAAAAGGCGCCTGAAGAAAGAACAAGAAAAATGACGTAATTTACCTATCTTTAAAAAAAAAGCACGTGCTATTCTGTTCTGTGTGTAGTTGATAAGTATTATAAGTTAATGAGTCTGAGTTAAGTTTATACTATTAAGGTTAACTAACCTGTTAAGTTGAAAAAACTGGAAATTTCATTTGTGGCCACAATGAACTTTCAAGTTTAGCATGTCAAGTTTTGGGGGAGTCTTTAGTTCCGGACATAACTCATATAACATTGGCAGTTTTAATTTTTAAATATTTAATGCAGTGAATTGGAATTTAGAATCATTTTTGTTATATAAAAAATATCTTTGGATTAGAAAGCGCTTACAAAAGATGCTAAAAATTTGAAAACAATTGGAGTTTAATGTAAAATGCTGTCTTTCCTGATGGAGATGCTTTCCTTTGAAGTTACTAATGATTTTGTTGTTTTCAAACCCTAAGGATAACAAAAGAATTGAAAAAAAAACTTGTTTAAAATGGAGTGTGGTTTTCTTCAACAGAAAAAAAAGTTACGTAAAGTGACGCAGCTGGGAAGGTTTTGCACCGCCCCTTGGAGAGAAAAAAAATTAACCCTGCTGCAGCTATTGTTTTTCCATTTAATCCACCACACAATTTTTGCATTGCTGAGAGTAAAATTTATATATATTGGACATTATTAAATTTTAAATTTCTAAATCGACAGATATAATTGGACAAATTAACCCATTGGGCTCAGGGGCAGAACCCCAATGGATTCTTTCTGTTTTTTTTAAACAGGTGTCGGTAGGTTCCAAGGCCACGTGAGAACTGATGCCACAGCAAGAGATCCAGCAGCTTTAAGAATTTAACAACTTAATTGCAGACATCAAATGTCACAGCATAGTCACAATTTGGAATAAAGGCTTTGCCTTTTCAAAAACTTTTATTTGTTATCTTCCAAGACAAAGTGCTTGAGAAGGAGAGATAGTTGCAAGCACTTCTGTCTCTAAAAAAAAACTATCCAATACCTCCAAGCCTGGGCATTAGAAATTGGAATCGATAAACAAAATTAAATTGATATAAGTGGTTATTTGACGCACTCAAAGAGGAATTTATTTTTTGACATTTAAGTCAAAATTTCATTCAACAAAAAATGATGAAAAAAGCAGTCAAGGTGGTTCCTAAGTATATAAAAAAGTTTCTTTTGGAGAGAAATTAAATGGAACATTAACAAAACGTGTCACCCCCAGCAACACTGTTATTTGAATTTGGAATAATTTGAGATGTTGAAAATCCAGTGTAATTTAGCAAGTTACTTTTAAGAAATGAAAATGCCATTTGAGATAGAGAAAAAAAACAAACAAAACATGGTAATGCCTGGAATCAAATGTGAATGTTTCATTTCTATTTTAAAGATACTGTGAATATTGGACTGTAAGTTTCTCCGGGGCTCAAAATGAAACAGAATTATAATTAATGGGAATTCGCAATTAGATCTGGCTGATACAAGTGACTGATCTAAAGGAATTCTGGGGGGTGTACAAGGGAAGGAGCCAGCAATCAAACCAGCAATCGTGAAATTATTCAGGCAAGAAGCACCAACCCCCACAGCTACCCCCACATCTGAATCACCAACGAGTAAGGTTACAACCCAGTAGCCACAAGTAACTGATCTCCCTTGCCCTGCCTTAACTGCAGCACCAGAAAATGGACTTGCGATAATAAAATTATGTATGATAATATAGAGCATTTGGACCAGAAGGTTAGAACTCTCAGCCAGCTTATTTTGAGCTTGCAGGATCCGAACTAGACACCGAAATACAAAAGGGGAAGTTAAGGATCACGGGCCAGGGCTCCGTTGTGTAAGTTACTTAAGGATTCGGGGAATCCTCATGGGCCAGGGGTCCATTTTGAGGGGGTACATAGAGGATAAGTGGCCCTCAGTACACGGGTCAGGGATCCGTAGGAGTGCAGCATTGGGAGGATGCTCATACTCACCAGGCTAAGAGAGCCCCTAAACTTCTTGTCATATGTTTGTACTCCGGTGTCTGGTGCCTGGGAGTTTGACATAATTGGAAAAGGGGTCAATCTTCCCATCCCGAGTTAAAATAGGCGCAACAGAATTGGCTTAGTCGGCAGGATTAATGTCACGGAAGAAATCAAACAGCGTTTAGGAAAGTATTTTGAAAAATACGAAACTAACATTAGACTTTTACCTGAGGACTTGCAATGGATCAAGAAACAGTTAGCTAAAATGCACCAGATATTTGTCAAAGTCATTCAGAAAGCCGAGGGAACCGTGCGAAAGATTGAAACGATCAGAGTAACCAACTGGTGGGATGATATTTTGAATTGGGATACCAACAGACAGATACATCGATGGATAAGAATTGTTTCGCACATTGTGATTATTGGTATGACTGTGATTTTGATGTATCAAATGTATACTATGATTATGTTTAAACATTGGAAAGTTGAAATGGAAGGGAAGTTAGAAATGGATTGGTATATGCGAAAACGAGAACGAATGATAGACATAACTAAATGTAACATGGCATGGACTTGAATATCAGCTGTTGTGAGGTGGGGTATGATCAGGGCTCCTTTATGATCCAATTCGCTAATGCTGAATGGATCAAATGGGGGACTGTTGCCAGTTGGCTAACAGCTAAAACTGTGCAAGGCATGAAGAGAAAAGTTGCCAGCTTTACAAAAGGACAAGGAGCTGTGAATCAGCTGAAGTAATTGTTTTCCAGCCTGCTAGGCAGTGTGTGATCAGACATTTTCGATGAGACTGTGAGATGCTGAAGTTACAGATAAGAAGGAAGGCCAGCAGATGTATTTTGTTTTGGAACTAAGCAGACAGATGACTCCAGGCCCTGAGTCTACGCGACGAAGAACGTTCTCGATGCTGGGAGAAACTGGATAAAAAGGGGAGGCTAGGAGCCCCAAAAAGAAGAAGACCTGCAGGACCATTGCGAAGGGGAACCAAGTCGGGATTCAGTGAAGAGAACCCATCGGAGGGAGACTGATCACCTCACCTTGCAACGGGTCATATTTAAGTCCAAGCCGTGAAGCTTGTGATTTATTGTAGCAAGTAACAAGTAGTTTAATAATTGAAGTAACGAGTAGCTAAGTGATTTAAGAATCAATAAAAGTGTTTATACAAAGTATCTCGTACAGGTGTCTTTTGTCCGCCACGTCAGTTGACACCCTAGTTTGAGGGTCAACAGATATGTAATGAACAGATAGGAGGCTTCCATCTCTGACAGCCAAGCACACTGAGATTCCATTGAAGTCCAGCACCTTCTCCTCTGTAGCTGTCAGTTGAGAGATGACTCGAGGGACACATCCAGTTCTCTGCCTCTCCCTTGTGTTCTGTGCTCTGGATAAAGGAGGGATAGAAAAGTTGAATGGATGGGTTGAGAGCATTTATTGAGGTTGATTATGAGGAAGAGGCATGACATTGCATAAAGATGAGGGTGAGTGTCAGTGGTTGATGAACAGATGGGGATGTGAGGAAGTGCATAGATAGAGAGGGATGGGTGCACCTGCAAGGTAAGTTGGTGTGAGGAGTGATGTACTGAAGTAGGCTTGAGGAAGCAGTGAGTGGATTGGGTTACACACATCAGGATGCAGGTGAATGTGTCACTGTACTCACCTTTTCTTACCTACTTAGGTCTGTCATGAAGACCTCACCTGCCAAGAATGAGGCATATTAATTTTGTCATATGAACATTAATTTTAAACTGTTGCTGTACTGAAAAGATAATCTGTTTAAACAGATAACAGCAGTGGCTGGGAACATTTGCATGCTAAGAGACAGTTACCTGAAGAGATACTGGAACTGCTCCCTGACCCAATTAACCCAAATGGATTTTGATCACCAGACATTGAATGGGTAACAAGCCAGCATTTCATTCCCCCCCCCCACCCTACTGCGGGTGTCTGCTAAGATGAAAGGAATCCACAAAAATGCAGGAGAGTTTGTTAAAAAAAACTAGTCACATGACTAACCTGATGGCCCAGGGTTTTTGAATTGTGTTCACAGAACAGTTTGAGGAGAGAATCTGCAATATGAAGACAAAAGAGAAGGAAGGTCTCTCCCTGGCTCTCTCTCTCTCTCTCTCTCGAATTTCCAGACCCATGGAAACCACTTAAACCTCAAGAGAGAAGACTCCTACAGTGAAATAATTTTGAAAGCGTGCACTGGGCCCCAACGAAACGGCAAGATCTAACTGCAATCAACGACTCTACATCGAACTCAAAGGACAGTAAATGAACTCCAGCTATTGCTTCAAACTTTTCCTCCTTATTCTTTCTCCTTTTCTGTTGCTATCTGCGTATGTGTTTATCTCATATGCATGCCAGTGTGGTCGCGTCACACATTGATAGTAGTTTTAACCGAATTAGAGTTTTAAGATTAATACACTTACACCTTCCTTGTTTAAATCTAAGAAAACCTGTCTGGTTGATTTCTTTGCCTTACAATTGGAGAGCAGTGAACAAGGATTCACAGGGGAAGTTAAAACATGGTGTTTTAAAAATTAAACCCTGTTACCACCAAACCAGGCAAAGGCTGAGAGGGATAAAAACAAGAAATGCTGGAAATACTGAGCAGGTCTGTTAGCATCTGTGGAGAAAGAAGCAGAGTTAACTTTTCAGGTCAGTGACCCTTCATCAGAACACACTGGCTGAGAGGGAACTCCTCGAGCCCTTTCACACCTGGTGGTAACAGATCATTAAACCATTTTTGGAATTGGATCCACAAGTGTGGCACCAGACTCCTACCACTGATTTCAAGCCCCCCCCCCCAGCCACGCTGTCTTTGTTTCACCAGCAGGTCTCTTGCTGCCATCAGTAGGCCAGAGTATCGTTCTGTGGGCCGTAACAGCCCCCTGCATATATCCAGGGAGGGGTCACTAAAGTGAGCCGCAGCCTTTGAACATCTGGATTCCATTCTGCGAATTCCTTCTGTTCCTCCCCCAACTCCAAAATCCATCAAAGTACATGTTTGGCGCGAGCCTTTAAACACTGGAGTTGAAGCTGAGCCATGCGGGTTGTCATTAAGCCTGCTCACACTAATTGGTAGCGAAATCCAGAAATGATATGGTAATGCTGCAGCTGAGTAAGGAACATGCTGCATTTACTTCTGGGTTTCCCTGCGTACTACTGGAAGCCTCCCTCCTTCTTCAACCCCGGCTCCCAGCACATTGGGAACTTAAAATCCAACCCATTAAATCCCTTTCAAAGTAAATATAAAATTCTCCCTCTATAATCTATTTTGATGCCATTACATTATGTGGAAATATAAATTAGCAGTAACAAAATATCCTTATTTTAAAAGGTAGCAACTATGAAGAAGTGTGGATGGTGAAATGTAGGAGGAGAGAAAGGCAAGATTATTTTAGAACATTATGTAAAGTGTAGAACAACCTGATAAAAAACAACATATTTTTGATATGCTTTAGCATTTTGGATTGGAGAGGATAATAAAACATAACTCACTCCTATTGGCTATGTTTCACAGTCAGATCACCAATCATGCTCCTGAGCTATAACACATGCTTTGTATAAATATGCATCTAAAGCCATTTTGTATCAAAACATATGAGATAATTGGCCCATAAATATGAAATAATTCTTTAACAATTACAATAATGGGAAGCTTGTCAGTTTTAAAACCAGAAAAATTGATTAAATTGAGATAGTTATAGCAAGACAATTAGTAGCCAATAAATTTTCCCTTGTGAGGAAGGCTCATACATCACCCTTTGTGAATCTCTTTCCTTCATTTCCATGACAACTAGAACTAATTTATAACTTATTTGAGAAATTGGCCTACTTCATGACGTTATGTTCTTGCTCATGGGACATAGCAGGCCCACTGTGAGCAGGGATCATAAGATCGTCCATTGATTTCAATGGGTGGAAAATCACAGGCAATATGCCCAAAATTTACTTCTTTATCAGCCAATGGGCTAGGCACCTTGTTACAGGCAAGGAATTAGAGATGTAAGCTTCAATGTAGAATTCTATGCGACTTTAACATCCTAAAATATCACGTGTTGCTATCTCAACATCACATCCTATCTAAACCTTACATCAGCATAATTGAGGATACCCTCAATTGTGTTGTGTGGCACTGCTACTGTGCTAAATGGGATAGATTTCGAACAGATCTAGCAATGCAAAACTGGGCATCCACGAGGCACTGTGGGCCATCAGCAGCAGCAGAATTGTACTCAACCACAATCTGTAACCTCATGGCCCGACATATTCCCCCACTCTACCATTACCATCATGCGGGGGATCAACCCTGGTTCAATGAAGAGTGGAGGAGGGCATGCCAGGAGCAGCACCAGGCATACCTCAAAATGAGGTGTCAACCTGATGAAACTACAACCCAGGACTACTGGCATGCCAAACAGCGTAAGCAGCATGCGATAGACAGAGCTAAGTAATCTCATAACCAATGGATCAGATCTAAGCTCTGTAGTCCTGCCACATCCAGTCATGAATGGTGGTGGACAATTAAACAACTAACTGGAGGAGGTGGCTCCACAAATATCCCCATCCTCAATGATGGGGGAGCCCAGCACATCAGTGAAAAAAATAAGGCTGAAGCATTTGCAACAATCTTCAGCCAGAAGTGCCAAGTTGATGATCCATCTCGGCCTCCTCCTGAAGTCCCCAGCATTACAGATGCCAGCCTTCAGCCAATTTGATTCACTCCACGTAATATCAAGAAACGACTGAAGGCACTGGATACTGCAAAGCCTATGGGTCCTGACAACATTCTGGCAATAGTACTGAAGACCTGCGCTCCAGGACCTGTTGTGCCCCTGAGCCAAACTGTTCCAGTACAGCTATAACACTGGCATCTACCCTGCAATGTGGAAAATTGCCCAGGCATGTCTTGTACACAAAAAGCAGGACAAATCCAACCGGCCAATTACCGCTGTACTGTTCAGTAAAGTGATGGAAGATGTCATTGACAGTGCTATCAAGCGGCACTTGCTCAGCAATAACCTGCACACTGACGCTCAGTTTGTGTTCCGCCAGGGCCACTCAGCTCCTGACCTCATTACAGCTTTGCTTCAAACATGGACAAAAGAGCTGAACTCAAGAGGTGAGGTGATAGTGACTGCCCTTGACATCAAGGCAACATTTGACAAGTATGGCATCAAGGATCCCTAACAAAACTAGAGTCAATAGGAATTAGGGGGGAAACTCTCCACTGGTTGGAGTCATACCTAGCGCAAAGGAAGATGGTTGTGGTTGTTGGAGGTCAATCATCTGAGCTCCAGGACATCACTGCAGGAGTTCCTCAGGGTAGTGTCCTAGGCCCAACCATATTCAGTTGCTTCATCAATGACCTTCCTTCAATCATAAGGTCAGAAGTGGGGATGTTCGCTGATGATTGCACAATGTTCAGCACCATTTGCGACTCCTCAGATACTGAAGCAGTCCCTGTAGAAATGCAGCAAGACCTGGACAATAGCCTGGCTTGGGCTGATAAGTGGCAAGTAACATTCGCGGACACATAAGTGCCAGGTAATGACTGTCTCAAACAAGAGAGAATCTAACCATCCCCCCTTGACATTCAATGGCATTATGATCACTGAATCCCCCACTATCAACATCCTGGGGATTACCATTGACCATAAACTGAACTGGAGTAGCCATATAAATACCGTGGCTACATGAGCAGGTCAGAGGCTAGGAATCCTGCAGAGAGTAACTCACCTCCTGACTCCCTAAAACCTGTCCACCATCTACAAGGCACAAGTCAAGAGTGAGATGGAATACTCTCCACTTGCCTGGATGGGTGCAGCTCCAACAACACTCAAGAAGCTCGACACCATCCAAGACAAAGCAGCCCGCTTGATTGGCACCCCATCCGCCACCTTAAACATTCACTCCCTCCACCACCGATGCTCAGTGGCAGCAATGTGTACTATCTAAAAGATGCACTGCAGCAACGCACCAAGGCTCTTAGATAGCACCTTCCAAATCTGTGACCTCTACCACCCAGAAGGACAAGGACAGCAGATGCATGGGAACATCACCACCTGCAAGTTCCCCTCCAAGCCACATAGCATCCTGACTTGGAACTATATCACCATTCCTTCACTGTCACTGGGTCAAAATCCTGGAACTCCCTAACAGCACTGTGGGTGTAATTACCCAACACGGACTACAACAGTTCAAGAGGGTGGCTCACCACCACCTTCTCAAGGGCAATTAGGGATGGGCAATAAATGCTGTCCTAGCCTGCGACGTCCATATCCCATGAACGAACAAAACAAATATACACCTTCTCAAGAGGTCTTTCTGTTTCCCCACCTTTGTTGATCACCTGGTGATTTCCTTCTTCCCTCAGAAGGTTTGCCATTTTTTTGTGATTCGCTTTGACCTGGATGGCATGCAAATGTGCTATGGAATTTTGTTTTCCATGTTAAATCTTTTTCATCTCCCAGTTTCTTCTAAGGATCAGTAGCAACTTTTATCTGCTGTTTTTGTCTTTGCACACATGGGGCAGAATTTAGTGAGGCCGTTTGGAGTGGGAATGGAGGTTTGGGGAGCGGAGAATAGTGTCAGATGCACCTGCTCAGAAATCTGGTTGGTTCTGGTTTTAGTCAGTCATGGGAATGCTCCAAGGTGACGTTGCCACTCCATTGTAACAAGACTGCCATTTGAATTGCTGAATATGTCATTGTAATACATTAGCATGCAACTGATCGCGATTCAATGGGGGCTTGAAATTAAGTGAATCACAAGTGGCCCTCACATGCCTTCAGATCCCTGGCCTCTGAAATGTGGTGGCACTGTTTGACCTCAGTGCAACAGTAGGAAGGCAGCTATGACAAGCCCTGGATAGGGCAAGAGGGGGAAGTGGACGCCATTGTCAACCTGAGATGCTGTGCACTCTGTACAGATGAGTTTGGTCTTGCATGGTAGTAGCAGGTGAGCTTGGTCTCGGGTGGCAGTACCGGGTGGACTTGGTCTCAGGTGAGAGGCTATAATACTGGGTGTGAGAGTTGGGTGGCTATACTACTGGGTGAGAGGGCCGGGTGGCCATACTACTGGGAGTCAGGGTCGGGTGGCCATACTCTTGGGTGTGAGTGTCAGATGGCCATACTGCTGGGTGTGAGCATCGGGTGGTCATACTACTGGGTGTGTGGGTCAGGTGGTCATATCACTGGATGCTGGGCTGGCTCTCAGTAAGGGTGGTCCCTGAGCCATTAGCAACATAAGCTGATGGGAATAGCAAAGGCAAAGATGCCAAGGTAATTTCGTCTCTGCAACGACAATGTTCTGGAGGCCTACTGATCAGCTGGCATGGGTCTCATACACCCTGTCTTTCTGGACCCCCGTGGCGTGATGCAGCACCTCCGACCATCAGGCAGGTCATTGGGCTGCTGAAGATGAGATTCCAGTGCCTCGATCGATCTGGGGGAGCCCTGCATTATGCCCCATTGAGGGTTTCAGGTATGGTGGTGGACTGCTGTGCTCTGCACAATCTGGCACTGCAGAGGTGGGAGGCCTTGCATGAAGAGGACGTGATTGATTGCCAGTCCTCAATTGACTAGGAGGACATGGAGGAGGCTAATGAGCAGGCAGCACTGGATATTGAACCCCTTGCACCAGAGGCCAGGCACATTGAGGGATAGGCCAGGGAGGCAAGTGACAATCTCATACTTACCCACTTCCAGTCACCAGGATAACCTCTCAAAGTGAACTCAATAAAGACTCACCTCAATGGATTCAGTTTGTCGCCTCCTTTCTATCTGGATTCCATGCCTAGCGCCCAGCTTATCCACTCGCTCTGGAATATCTGAGACACTTACCAAAGGAGGGCTGGGCTTACACTGACAGCCCAATGAGGGAGCAAAGGTAAAGGCAGCATCTCACAATTAAGGCATGAAAGAATAAGCATTTTTCAACAATGAATGTGAACTGTAATAACAATAGAACTTAATAACACAATACAAATGGAAAATGTCAAACACCTGTGAAAACCCATGTGTGTCTCGGTGCTTTACTTAATACATTTTCAAGTGCTTCTACGAGGTCTGACCCCTGCAATAGTAGCTGGGCTGGAGGCAGTCTGCTGATCAGGCTGTCCCTTGGTCTGTGATGACTTTGGAGGTCCCAGCTGTCTGACGGTTTCCTGCACAGTTGCAGGACTCTCCTCAGCAGTTGCAGCTACTGGAGCCGAACTCACTGGCGGAGGGGCTGAGGAGCCGCTATCCACACTCAGAGCACCCTGAGGGAAGACTCCGGTTAGCCTGTTCTCCCCCCTTTCAAGACTCACTTGAAACTCCCTGCTCACCAGAGAAGGATGAGGATCTTGAGAAGACTCCAGGCACCTCGTCCTTCTCTCGCTTTGCCACTGCTGCGTTGAGCTCAAGGCCATGGCAACACTGTGCAGGTCTGCGTGCATCCGTCGGATTGAGTTCTTCATGAGGGTCGAAACCTCTTGATGGCAGAAGCCATGCACTCACATGCCTGAGACATGGCAGCACTCATGACATGGATGGACTCCTCCGACATCCACTCATGGCCGCTCATGGCCTCTGGCAGCTCCGCCAGATGCTGCCTTACCTTTCTCTGCAACTCCACCATGTCCTGTACTGTCAACACTAGAAGCTTGTCATCAACCTGGGGCTCAGCATGGCCTGGCCACCCACAGTCCTCCAATTGTCAGTGGTCTCGGCTGTCACAGCCTCGGCCAACTGCCCAGGGGCATGTGTGGTGCTCTCACTAGCTTGTGACTTTGATTCTATGGCTGAATGCAAACTCTTCGAGGTAGAAGCATCTGTGCTGGTGGAAGGTGCAGGAGAGTCATGTGACGGTGCATCCTCTGACTGCTCCTCCTCCTCAGGGGTTGAAGACTGCCCCCCTCCCCCACTCAGCTGGAGCCTCCTGCAGACGGCGACCTGCATGAGAGAACACAAATGCCTCTGGGTTAGGATTTCCAGATCTTGTCATGCTAACTAAGTGTTATGTGTATCTCCAGAAGTGTGGTGAATATCGAATGAAGGCTACCCTCACTCTCTTGTGTGGGGACTCCAGTCTCCCATCCATTATTGAGGGCTGTCCCGGGCCCCCTCTAGCTCCAGTGCCTCCTCCTCAGCCATGGAAAGAGGCCAGATATCAGCTATTCCTCCACCAGTCCGCAAGGTCTACCTTGCATTATGGGCCTGTTTGTCCTGCAAGTGGAAAGATGGACAGAGTAAAACTTTGCACGCAGAGCAAGAGAGCTGTTCTGCTAGTGGGAGCCTCTCATCCCCTGATAGGGTTCCCTACATTGCTCTTCCCCACATCTGCTCTGAGGGAATGTCATTGGGCTGAGCTGTGAAAGAAGATGGCCTGTCGCCGAGATGCAGCCATGCATCTGTCAGGATGTGGTGATGACAAGCTCCCCTGCCATCGCCTTTGTGGTCACTCGCTCCCCGTGTTGCGCTGCCTCCCATGTAGTCACTTGCAATCCCCGAAGAGGAGGGAGGTATGGAGCACTCACCTCCACCTTGGCAGAACCAAGTAGGCTATTGACTCTATTCCTGCACTGGACCCAGTTGCGTTGGGTGACCCCAGGGCTGCTGATCTCCTCTGCGATCTCCATCCAGGCTCACTTGGTCAGGTGGGTGGACCTTTTCTTGCCTTCCATTAGAAAGAGGACCCCCTGCCTTTCCCTTGCAGCCTGGAGAAGAATCTCCAGGGAGGCAATGCTGAACCGTGGAGCCATATATTGTCTTATATCTGACATGTTCCCTCTTGCCTTCCAGGCTTGGGCTGATAAGTGGCAAGTAAAATTCGCACCACACAAGTGCCAGGCAATGACCATCTCCACCAGAGAGAATATAACCATCTCCCCTTGACCTTCAATGGCATTGTGATCGCTGAATCCCCCACTATCAACTTCCTGGGGGGTTACCATTGACCAGAAACTGAACTGGAGTAGCCATATAAATGCCATGGCTACATGAGCAAGTCAGAGGCTAGGAATCCAGCAGCGAGTAACTCGCCTCCTGACTCCCCAAAGCCTGTCCATCATCTACAAGGCACAAGTCAGGAGTGTGATGGAATACTCTCCACTTGCCTGGATGGGTGCAGCTCCAACAACACTCAAGAAGCTCGACATCATCCAGGACAAAGCAGCCTGCTTGATTGTCACCCCATCTACAAACATTCACTCCCTCCACCACCGACGCACAGTGGCAGCAGTCTGTACCATCTACAAGATGCACTGCAGCAATGCACCAAGGCTGCTTGGACAGCACCTTCCAAACCTGCGACCTCTACCAACTAGAAGGACAAGGACAGCAAATGCATGGGAATACCACCACCTGCAAGTTCCCCTCCAAGTCACACACCATCTGACTTGGAACTATATCGCCGTTCCTTCACTGTCGGTGGATCAAAATCCTGGAACTCCCTTCCTAACAGCACTGTGGGCATACCTACCCCAAATAGACTGCAGCGGTTCAAGAAGGCAGCTCACCACCACCTTCTCAAGGGCAATTAGGGATGGGCAATAAATGCTGGCCTGGCCAGCGTCGCGCACATCCCATGAATGAATAAAAAAAAACAAGGCACAAGTCAGGAGTGTGATGGAATACTCTCCACTTGCCTGGATGGGTGCAGCTCCAGCAACACTCAAGAAGCTCGACACCATCCAGGACAAAGCAGCCCGCTTGATTGGCACCCCGTCCACGAACATTCACTCCCTCCCCCACCGACGCACAGTGGCAGCAGTGTGTACCATCTAAAAGATGCACTGCAGCAACTCACCAAGGCTACTCAGGCAGCACCTTCCAAACCCACCTAGAAGGACAAGGGAAGCAGATGCTTGGGAACACCACCACCTGCAAGTTCCCCTCCAAGCAACACACCATCCTGACTTGGAACTATATCGCCGTTCCTTCACTGTCAGTCGGTCAAAATCCTGGAACTCCCTTCCTAATAGCATTGTGGGTGTACCTACCCCACATGGACTGCAGCGATTCAAGAAGGCAGCTCACCACCACCTTCTCATGGGCAATTGGAGATGGGCAATAAATGCTGGCCTGGCCAGTGACACCTACATGCCATGGAATGAATAAAAAAAAAGATCTGTGCTCTTTTTAACAGAATTCTCATATTAACAGACTACTCAGTAACTGGTCTGAATCATATTTGCAGCCAATTTTAAGTGGGGCCTTCACTTTTACAGGTGGTTCCTATGGATGAGACATTAAACCCAAAATTTTCTCTCTTGTCTGTTGCATATAGCTAGGAGTAATCATGATTTTATTTTCACTAGGATCCCAGGAGGCCTCATCTGTCTTAATCTTGGTTTCCATGAATATAATGAAATGTTGAATCGGCCAGTCTGAAGCCACAGCCCTAGTGTTTGCAATGGGGCTGCTGCAGAAAGCACAGGGACACTCCCGATCAGCAACATTATGGGTTCGCTGAGGAGGGAAGCAGCCCTAATTTCAGGGTCTCCATGCAGGTACTAAAAAATGTTGAAATAAATGTATTATTTTTTTCTATAAAATGGGAGCATATTTTGAACAAAAAATACACTCCTTCGACTTTTCTTCCTCATTAAGTTAACAATTAGTTAAACATTTTTGCACGTCATCAATGATAGTGTTTATCTAAATTCTAGCTCTAATTAAATTGCCTTTTAAGTAAATTAGGATCAGTATACAGACATGTTGGTGATAATCAGTTTGTTAGAAACTCCTTTTAATTTTTACATTTTTAATTTGGGGCTTTTATTGCAACATATAAAAGCCAGCTCTTACATGGGGAATAATAGATACTTTTTTTTACAATATTGCAGAATAATGAGCTAAAAAATTCAGTTTAATAAAGCACAGGTGCATTGGTAGTTTATTACACTATTTTCACTTCTACATGACTGTCATAACAATTATTCACTTAATTTGCTCATCATTTCAAGTCTCTTGACAATGCCTCATCTATCCAAATAATTCCACATTCCTGTGAAGCACAGACAGCTGAGCAGCTTTTTACTGCAGCATGAGAATCCATTATAGTACTCATCTTATAAAACAGGGTCAAGCACTTGGAAAGCAATTAAATTAAAATGTACTTTTCATGTAACTCTGCCGCTGCATAAGCCGCTTGGAACAAAAATCAACTATTACTGCCATCAGAGAGGATTTTGTATAAATTGATTCTCCTTTCCTGCAAGGTGCTCGCTTACAACCAATTTTGTGTACATAATTATTTTTATAGACAGTACTCAGAGATGGCCATGGCTTCAAACCCAGATGACCAGACCTGTAGAAAATGTCTATGTTATGAGTCATTCTAGCTCAGAGTCATTGAGATAAAGCATGAGTTAAGTACACTCCGACACATAAGGAAAAGGGAGGCAGATTCACTAAGTCTGGGGTAATATTTCTTAAGTTTTATGCTTTGGCATAATGGCTGTGGTAGGACTTTGGTCATGTACCTCTGTGTTAGACAGCTGACGACTTTTAATGGTTCTGATTGATTTGGGATTATTTTAGTAAGGAACAGAGCCTCTTTATTCTTACTATGCTTTTAACTGGAGATATTTAATGTGTTAAGACCAGGTGAGAAAGGTGTCTAGGGGTCTTTTATTGTCTTCACCTGGTCTTATTGTAACTGGGTTTAATTTTTAAACATACTGTGTTTTGAGCTCCCCCTTGCTGAATCCTTGTGCACCACTTTCCAATTATAAGGTAAAGAAATGAGCATAAACAGGCTTTCTTAGGTTCAAAGAAGAAAAGTGCAATTTTATTAAAACTTAAACTTAAACTCCAATTCGGTTAACGCCTACGGATATACGACGCACCCACACTAGCATGCACACGCGATACACACATGCAATTAGGGACAGAAAAGAGCAGAAGAAAAATAAAGTAGAGAGGTTTGAAGCACGCTGAAGGGGGTTTCTTGTTACTGTTTCTGTGTTTCCAGCTCGTCGTAGAGTCTTTGATTGTTTCGTTGGGGACCAGTATTCTTCTTAAACCTTGTTCACGTAGGAGACATTTCTCTCTTTGAATTTACATGTCTTCAATGGTTTCCGAAGCTGGTGAGAACGAGATGAGAGCAGACAGGAGAGAGGTCTTTTCCAGTCCTGGAGCCAACAGCTTTCTGAGTTTCAAACACTCTGTGGCAAGTTCAAAATTCAAAAAACAAACAGCCAGCCAGTCATGTGACTAAACTGGTCTGACCACTTCTTCTGTGTATTCAACCATCTTAGTAGTTAACCTGGAATGCTTCAACGTCTGGTAATCAAAAGTCCATTGTGGATTAAATTGGAGCAGGGAATAGCCCCTTTGTCCTTTAAAGTACTGTCTGTTGATAAGCTAATGTCTCTCTTCAGCCAAAGACTCCAATTGTTTTTTAAAACAAGCTCTTTCTTCATCAACAACAGTTTAAAATCAAAAGCAAAATACTGCAGATGCTGGAAATCTGAAATAAAAACAAGAAATTCTGGAAATACTCAGCAGATCTGGCAGAACTTATTCTGAAGAAGGGTCTCTGACCTGAAACGTTAACTCTGCTTCGCTCTGCACAGATGCTGCCGGACCTGCTGAGTATTTCCAGCATTTCTTGTTTTTATTTCAGTTTAAAATCAATGTTCATGTGGCAAAATTAATTTTCCTCATTCTTGGCACGTGGGGGCTTGCCTGACAAATGAGTAACATTTCCTACTTTTCACCCTGTTCCAAAAGAAGCCACAATATTCCGGGGTAGATTTTGACTTTGTGCGATAATGTAAAAGGGTTGACAGCCAATCAGCAGATCTTTCCACTGACAAATTATTTGCCATCAATGGAAATGAAAATCAGGAGAGATGTAAAACGAGCTGACGATTGGCTGTCATCCGTTTAAAGTCAAAACCTACCCTGTGTATGATGAAATCGAAGAGTACTATGTACCAAAATAGAGGTTGGATCAGGGCACAAGTGAAGGGATTTTGTGAATAAATACTGTCAGGATCCTTGCACTATTTCTCCAGAGGACAAGAAGTCTTTTCTGTCTGGACTACTGCAGTAAATGCCTGCTATAAGAAAAAAGAAGCTGTAAGAGCAGATTTATTTTCCACTTTGTTTTTTTTCATTCTTTCACGGCTAGGCCAGTATTTATTGCCCATCCCTAATTTCTCTTGAGAAGGTGGTGTTGAGTTGCCTTCTTGAACCACTGCAGTCCACATGGGGTAGGTACACCCACAGTGCTGTTAGGGAGGGAGTTCCAGGATTTTGACCGAGTGACAGTGAAGGAACGGCGATATAGTTCCAAGTCAGGATGGTGTGTGGCTTGGAGGGGAACTTTGCAGGTGTTGGTGTTCCCATGCTTCTGCTGCCCATGTCCTTCTAGGTGGTAGAGGTTGCAGGTTTGGAAGGTGCTGTTGAGGGAGCCTTGGTGCATTGCTGCAGTGCATCTTGTAGATGGTAAACACTGCTGCCACTGTGCGTCGGTGGTGGAGGAAGTGAATGTTGAAGGTGGTGGATGGGGTGCCAGCTCAGTGGGCTGCTTTGTCCTGGATGGTGTCGAGCTTCCTGAGTGTTGTTGAAGCCGCACTCATTCAGGCAAGTGGAGAGTATTCCATCTCACACCTGACTTGTGCCTTGTAGATGGTGGACAGACATTGGGGAGTCAGGAGGTGAGTTGCTCGCTGCAGAATTGCTAGTCTCTGACCTGCTCTTGTAGCCACAGTACTTATATGGCTGGTCCAGTTCAGTAACCAAAGACTAATTTGAAAAGATGTTTAAAAAAGATGAACGTATGAATTAGGAGCAGGAATAGGCCAGTTGGCCCCTTGACCTGCTCCGCCATTTGACAAGATTATGGCTGATCTGTTTGTGGCCTCAATTCTACTTTCCTGTCTACCCCCTATAACCTTTGACTCCTTTGTCACTCAAGAATCTATCTAGCTCAGCCTTAAAAATATTCAATGACCCAGCCTCCACTGCTCTCTGGGGAAGAGAATTCCACAGACTAACGACCCTCTGAGAGAAAAAAAACTCTTCTCATCTCCATCTAAATTGGGAGTTCCCTTAATTTTAAACTGTGCTCCCTGATTCTAGTCTCTCCTATTAGGGGAAACACCTCTCAGCATCCACCCTGTCAAGTCCCCACAGCGCTGCAGAAAATGCCAGCCTCCCTGCACAGGACCTGCGCAGCTGCGATTACATGGCGGGCAGCCGCTTAACCTATTGATGGCAGCCGCCCCACCCATCACATGGTGGGGTGACATTGGCGATGCCATTCAAGGTGTCACCTGATGCAGGAGCAGATGCTGGCGCCATTTTTAAAAGGCTGCCAGTCTTACAAACAAAGTGCAGAGTTGCCCTGTCCACCCATCCTTAAAATATTGCAGAGTTGACCCTTTCCTCACCTCATTGGCACCAGCTTCTCCTGAACAGGAAAGTGAAGATGCGAGTGCCACACAACATGCTGAAGATTAGGTACTGAAGGTAAGATCATGGGGAATTAAATTTAAATTTAGGTAGAGAGCTATTTTAAATATTTAAAGTAGGATCCCGTCACAGAGTGGTGGAGGTGCCGCCACAAAACCTTGCCGCCGCTGAGAAGATCGGGCCCTGCAATCCCGGCGTTGGGCTCTGTGGCGGCCTCTGCCGCTCCGATTCTCTGGCCTCCCCCACCACCACGGAACCCGACGTTGGGCTGAGAACAAAATTCAGCCTGTGGTCTCAACAATGCCCTGCACAACTGTAGCAAAACTTCCCAACTTTTATATTCCATTCCCTTTGCAATAAATGACAACATTCCATTGAGCTTCCTAATCACTTGCTGTTCCTGCATACTAACTTTTTGTGATTCATGTACCAGGACACCCATATCCCTCTGTATTGCAGAGTTCTGCAGTCTCTTTCCATTTAAATAATAGACTGCTTTTCTATATTTCCCACATTATACTCCATCTGCCATATTTTTGCCCACTCACTTAACCTATCTATATCCTTTTGCAAACTCCTTATGTCCTCTTCACAACTTACTCTCCAACTTATCTTTGTATCATCAGCAAATTTAGCTACTATACATTCTGTCCCTTCATCCAAGTCATTGATACAGATTATAAATAGTTGAGGCCCTAGCACTGATCCCTGTGCCACTGCACTAGTTACAGCTTGCCAATCTGAAAATTACGCATTTATCCTTATTCTCTGTTTCCTGTTAGCTAACCAACCCTCTATCCATGCTAATATGTTACCTCCTACACCTCATGAGCTCTTATTTTGTGTAATAACCTTTAATGTGGCACCTTATCAAATGCCTTTTGGAAATCCAAGTACACCACATCTTCATGTTCCCTTTTATCCACATACGAACCTACGAATTAGGAGCAGGAGTAGCCCATTCGGCCACGTTGTGCCTGCTCCGCCATTTAATAAGATTATGGCTGATCTGCTGTGGCCTCAACTCCACTTTCCCGCCTACCCCAATACCCTTTGACTCCCTGGTTAGTCAAGAATTTATCTACCTCTGCCTTAAAAATATTCAATGACCCTGCCTCCACTGCTGTCTGGGGAAGAGAGTTCCAAAGACTCAAAACCCTCTGAGAGAAGATTATTTCTCCTCATCACCAAATTAAATGGGAGATCCCTTAATCTTAAACTGTGTTCCCTGGTTCTAGTCTCTCCAATAAGAGGAAACACCTCTCAGCATCCACATCCCGCTTGTTACTTCCTCAAAGAACTCTAATAATTTCCCTTTTACAAAACCATGTTGATGCTGCCTGGTCACATTAAGATTTTCTAAGTGCCTTGCTATAACCTCCTTAATAATAGACTCTAGCATTTTCCCTATGACAGATGTGAGGCTAACTGGTCTGTAGTTTCCTTCTTTCTGTCTCCCTCCTTTCTTGAATAGAGGAGTTACATTTGCATTTTCCAATCTGTTGGGACCTTTCCAGAATCTTGGAAATTTGTGAAAATTACAATCAATGCATCTATTTTCTCTCCATGTATCTTGATTGCTGCATTAGTGACCATTAGTAAATACATCTATATTAGTTCCTCAACAGCAAAATGTTCAGCTACCTTAGGTACATACAAGTGAATGGAACAAGTTTAATTTCTGTCTGTGCTTTATTCTACTTCATTTATGTGACATTGTATTTCTGATAAGAAGCAGCTCGTCTTTTCATAAAAAACATTAGTCCTGAATTGCCTGGATCACACTTACACAAAATTATGATGAAATTTAGGCTGGTTTCTTGTGCTTATTTTCACAACAAGAACCTATGCCAAAATTTCCTTCTGAGATAACTTCCCTCTGCTGAAATGTAAAAATTGGAGTAAAACAAGTGTAAGTCCAGCACCCTCAACTATTAACCATTTGTGTTACAGCTGTAGGTATCAAGTGCTTTATAAATTTTTTTCAAAATAGTGCATTCCACTCAGAAAATAAAGACTTTTGTGTTACTGCATTACTGTTTAGTAGACTTTGTTGTAAAATCAGGAAACTTGCATGTGTAGAGTGTAAAATAGCTTCACAGCAGAAGTGCTACATCATTTTGTCGTCGAGCAAGAACCATCAAAACTTGTATAATGAGGGGAAAGAAGTGTAAATCTGTTAAATCTGAGTTTGAACTCATTGTTGTCAAGTTCACATTCCTTTCATTTTACCACCAGGCCTAATGGGGAGGAACACATTTCTGGTTCCATCTCTTAACATCACAATGACCTGGTTACTGAAATTTCCACACCATTTTCATTTTTCTGGATTTTAAGTAGGCATCTTTTTATGCTGACCAGCAAATTGGGATGGCAGTCATTTCCATCAATATTTCGCCCAAAAATTGCACCTCCCCTCCCCCCACCAACGCGCAAATATCCGACCATGATGTAGCCCATCCTATAATCCACCTGCCAAGTTTCCAAACACCTAATTTAAATATATTTGAATGAGAGCCAATATCTCTTAAAATCTCCTGGCAATCTTACAATGGCTGTAGTTTTGCATGATTTTCTGTATCTCCCTAACCCCCACTTTTGGTGAGCTCCCAGCTGTAGGCAAAAGTTGTGATGTAAGTTTACTAGCTTTACAAAATAGAGCAAGGCCAGACTTTGCCATTTTGGTGTGCAGTGTGCTTATAGTGATCTGGTTGCGACTCCACTTTACTGGGACCGGGATTCCAATAATTCTTTCATCAGATACACATTTATTTGGAGTCAATTGATATGGGTGGAAATTTGCACTGGCAGCGAGGTCTCGACGTCAGGGGACACCAACACCAAGATCCCCGTGTCGGCTTTGAATGAAAGGCCCTCCGAATTGAGTGACAATCAGGCACTTAACTGGACAGTGGTGGGCCTACCATATAATTTAGGACCCTGTCGCTGGAAGTCCCAGCCTTGCAGAGCTGCTGGCCAATCAGAGGCCGGTGGCTGCTGCTATAGCTGCAGCGACCAGACACTGAGGAGCGAGGCTAGAACCAGGCTTAAGGTAGGTCAGGGTGAGAGAGATCACGTGAAGTGGGGGTCGCGGGGGAGGGGGGGTTGGCCGCAAGGGCAAGGGTCCACCCCCAGTTCCAATGCTGGGTCCCCTGTTCAGGCACAAAGTGTCGTTGAATGAGGGACTCCCAGCACCAACCACCACCCCTCCCCCCTCCCCAATCCCTGCAGTTGGGAAGCAGCCCACATGATTTTTCGTGCCGTGCTTCCGTGTGGTGACAGGGCTGCCCATTGCATGGGTAATTGTGGCTGCGGTGGGAAGGGGCCCTTAATTAGGGATTAATTACTCAGTTAAGGGCCTCAGTTGGCAGTGGGGCCGGAAGGCCGATCACAAGCCTTTCCGCCCCAGACTAAATTTTGTGGAGGCAGGATGGTGGTGGGTTACCCCCCGTTACCATCACACCTGATTTTATGCTCTTTCTGCCTCCTAACCCGCCACGGGGTTGAGCATAAAATTCCACCCACGGTGTTATCAATAATTTGTTTAAATAATGTTAATTCCCAGAATCTACAATTATGGTGCAGGGTGCAGGAGAGTTCTTCTTAGTAAGTAGTACATTCTGTTTTAACAAGTGTGTTGAAGTAACAGATAGAGGATCACAAAAGCAGATTTCCACAGTATTTCTGCTTCAGCAGTTTGAATCTTCTGAACCATGAAAAATACTTTTTTATTCATCTTTTTAGGTCTGGGAATCATCTGCTGCTACATGTTTTGGATGATATCCAGCTCTGCTTGTATTGTACGTGTCAGAATCTATCTATGTCATTGCTGGCAATATTCAACAAATCCCTAAATTTTGCTCATAAATTAGTGGCCCGTTATTACTAAATCAGTCAATTGTAGCATTAATTTTATTCCTCATTATTTCTAATTGTCTCTACTTATTATTTCTCCCTTAGGACATGAAGTATTCCTTCTAGAGAAGGCAAATCTGCATGCGGGCGTCCACCAGCATTATTCTATAAACACTCATTTTTGAGTGCTTCAAATATCATTTCTCCTTTCTCTTCTCTCTTGGAAAGCTCCTCTGTCTGGAAAATTTGTGCAGGGGCATATTATCTTAACGTAAGTGCCAAGATGTGCACATCAGGCCTAACTTGCTGGGGGCTGGGTGGTTCACTAATTTGCCTAGCAATGGCAGCACTCACACATCTAGCGACACTTCTACGGTGTGCCTGCCAAAGAGGCTGGAAGTACGACCGAGGAGTGACCTGAGGGAGAGTGCCTGATCTCCCTGGAAACTGCCCCTGGCTTAGTCCCAGGCTTGTCTTATGTCAATAGTCACATTTGAAACAGGCGGAGGCTCTGTCTCCAACACGCCAATCATGAACTTTGACTTAAGGCTGGGGTCTGGTATATCTAGCCACGACCTAATGTGCGGCCTTACCAGCAGACTCCCGCTGAAGCTAAGAGGGATTGCTGTGGATTTTCAAGGCCTGTCAGCTCTACTCAATGCCTAGGCCTTTTAGAAAATGTCAGTAAAATTAAAGCATATTTTCCTGTTTTCATTGGATCAACTTCACTAGAGAGACTGTCAGTAAATGTAATACCGTAAAGGGAAGTGCTGGAGAAATTGGGAAGAGCATAATAAGAAAAAGAAAAGAAAGACTTGCACCAATACAAGTGCCTTTCACAACCTCAGGACGTCACAAAGTGCTTTAAAGCTAATGAAGTACTTTGCAGTGTAGTCACTGTATAGGAAATGTCGCAGCAAGCTTCCACAAACAGCAATGCAAAATGACCAGATAACCTGTTTTAGTGTGGTTGAGGGATAAATATTGGCCAGGGCACCAGGGTAGCTCCCCTGCCTTTCTTGAAATAGTGTCATGGAATCTTTAATGTCTACCTGAGAGGGCAGTCAGGGTCTCGATTTAATGTCTCATCTGAAAGACATCACCTCTAACAGCGCAACACTCCCTCAGTACTGCACTGAAGTGTCAGCCTAGATTTTTCTGCTCAAGTCGCTGGAAAGGGACTTCAACCCAGAACCTTATGACTCAGAGTTGATAATGTTACCAACTGAGCCATAGCTGACTTTGCAGAAGGAGAATGGAGGGCAGTTCAGGTAATCCAGAAGGTTCAAAATTGCCAAATTAAGTTTTTTTTTCTGAAAAGTTCCTGAATTTCTTGTTTCTTCATGTTGCTGTTGTTGAACTGGGGAGGAGGGGGAATAGGACTGTCTGAGACTTTGAATTTTTCAGAGAACCATAGCTGTTTATTTTAAACTTTATTTAGACTGCCTGTTGTTTGACCAGATGCCCCAATGCTAATCCGTCTTCTACTTTCCAAGATAACTGCTATTGACACAGCTCTGACTATGTTTAATACTGTACTGAATCATCCAGTTAGAGTATTCTTACACACCATTAAACTAATACTTAAAGTCACTGTAGCCCCATGGACAATGTGCCCTATAACTCCTCTATATTATCTTTTGAGTGCAAGCAATTATTTTGTCAATCTTCTAAGATCTTTAATAATAAGTATAATGTCAACATTTATTGAGTTCAGAAATTTTAATTAAGGGTAATTACGGGCAGTGCCAGCAACTTCCTGCTATATGTGACCAGCAGGGAATGTGTCCCACTGGCCGTGTGAACTTGTGAAGTCAGACCTTGACTTAAAATAGAAAACTTTGTGGAAGTGAATTTCTTAGTGTGACGGAAACCACACCTGCCAGATGGAAATATATTAATTTTGTCATATGGAACATTATTTGAATGCTTACTGGATATTGAACATAACTTGTTTTAAAAAGACTACAGAACAGTGGCTGAAAACATGGCTGCACATTTGCATTCTAAAAGTTAGTGGCATGGAGAGACAATTGGAGTACTTCCTGATCCAATTAGCCAGATGGGTTTTGTCAAGCAAAGTGATTGATGACAACGCTACGTCATCAGGATGCGCCGCGGTGCGCACATGCGCACACGGTCTCAGGCCCTCTGCACATGTGTTGCGGTCCGGATTGCCAGGACCAGTTTGCGCATGCGCAGATGACGTCATCGCGTAACGTCATCTTCCTCGGGAAACACGCCAGGTTGGCCTCTGCGCATGCGCAAACTGGTCCTGGCAATCCGGACCGCAGCGCATGCGCAGAGGGCCTGAGACCGTGTGCGCATGTGCGTCAATCTTTCGAAAGCTTCGGCGCGAGTTTTTGAAAATGGAAGGAGGAGAGGTTTCGTCGGGCATTTTCTTTCTTTCTTTTGGGCCTCCTTATCTCGAGAGACAATGGATACGCGCCTGGAGGTGGTCAGTGGTGTTGTTTTAGTCGCTGTGAGGCAACTATGGAGTGACCTCTCCATGGCGCATGCCTGGGCAAATTTATGGAGGTTGAGAGTTGCCCAGTCGTCAAAACCCCCCTCTCGGCCTTAGTCATTTTGGACATTTGCTTCATTTTTATTAGACAGAGGAGATTGTTCCAAGGTAAGTTGCTCTGAAAATATTTACATTGTCTGGGGCACCACATGTGCTCCAGTCCCTGTTGTTAAGTTGGTCTGAAAACATTTCAAGGGAGGGAAGGGAGGGGGAAAAGGAGGGAAGGTGGGGGGAAGGGAGGGGGGAAGGGTGGGGGGAAGGGAGGGGGGAAGGTGGGGGGAAGGGAGGGGGGAAGGTGGGGGGAAGGGTGGGGGGATAGGGAGGGGGGAAGGGAGGGGGGAAGGGAGGGGGGAAGGGTGGGGGGATAGGGAGGGGGGAAGGGAGGGGGGAAAGGAGGAAGGGAGGGACGGGGGAGGGAGGTCGGGGGGGAGGGGGGAAGGGAGGGGGGGGAAAGGAGGGAAGGGAGGGAGGCACAGAGGAAGGAAGGGAGGGAGGAAGGGAGGGAGGGACGGGGGGGAAGGGGGGGGGAAAGGAGGGAAGGAGGGGGGGAAAGGAGGGAGGGGAGGGAGGGAAGGAGGAAGGAAGGGAGGGAGGGACGAGGGGGACAGGGAGGGAGGGACGGGGGGGGGAAAGGGAGGGACGGGGGGGGGAAGGGAGGTCGGGAGGGAGGGGGGAAGGGAGGTCAGGGGGGAGGGGAGAGCAGCGGAGCGGAAGGGGAGTGCCTTTTTCTGTGCATGCACCATAAACACAAGGATTGGCTGATGAGATGGAGCCAATTAATTTGCCCAACAATTGCCCGGAAGCACCTTCGGATGGAGGTGGCCACTCGCTGGACATCAGTCGCATGCCACAATCCATGGATCCTGAGCGTTTCACCCCCTGGCCTAATGATCTGATGGACCATACATACGCCTGCCTGTTCAAAGCTCCACTTCCCCCACCTGCGTTACCCTCTCCTTGCTGTTCAGTTACACAGTCACCTGTTCCTGCACCCATCCAAGCAGTGCACATGGACACACAGTCACCTGTTCCTACACCCATCCAAGCAGTGCACGTGGACACACAGCCACATGTTTCCCCATCCGCCCTTGAAACAACCATGCAGAGCCTTGTGAGACTCCGCAATTGCCAGCTGCTGCCTGTCAAGCAGAGAAGGCGTCCAAAGGGGTCAAGCACTTGGGGAACATTCAGCAAGAAGAGACTGAGCACTAAAAGAAACAAGCATGCCGTGTCCAGTGGTAGCACAAATGTGAATGCTCTTGCTGCGTACACAACTGGTGAGGTGGGAGTGTAGCCACATCGTTCTCCATCCTCAGTGTGGCTTTAAGGCAAAGGTAGATAAGAGTGAAAGAAATGGAAGATGATGCTGATAGTAGTAGGCAGGATTAAATGGGAATGGATGGGAAGACGCACGAGTAGCATAACCACTAGCAGGGAACAGCTGGGCTAAATGGCCTGCTTTATGTTCATAGTCCAAAAGAAATGTCCTTCTTTTTCCAGCACCCTCACATCATTCATGTTTTCCCTGAGAGCAGCATTGAACCATCACGAGATAAAGGCAGTTACATCATCCTGACTCCTACAGCTGAGGTGGGTACTAAGTGATTCATTGGCCTATACTGCAGAGCATAAAGCATGCACAACAGTAATTTCATTGGAGGGAGGGAAGCTCTGACACTGATGTTCTTTCATTATTTCCTTTCATGTAAAATGTGCCCTTGAGAAAACAATCCTTGACACTTAAGGACGGCATTCCAGCAAAGGAGGCAGTGCAGGAGATGACGCAAGGATGTGATGATTCCTGCATCCGAGGTGGGTAATAAGTGCTTCATTGGCGACGTTATCAATTGGTGCCTTCACTGCAGAACTTAAAAAGATGTGCGCAACAGTAATTTCAGTG